>NC_090921.1:536058293-537462459 GCF_040938575.1 Ambystoma mexicanum | reverse complement strand
AGCATAAAAATACCTTTTTTCTACCTTTGAATAAAACTTTGAAAAGTTTGGACCACCTACACACCCGGATTGGGTTCTTTTGAGAGCGGCTGTGTGACTCTGTATCTCACTTGGTCTTCTGCCTCACATATGCTACAGTCTGTGCCTGTCCCTGCAGAACAGCTGATCCCTAAGGGGGAGAAAGCGGCCACACCACTGCAGCGATATGCGCAAAACCACCGACGATGGAGGCACAGATCCAAAGTCAGCTCCAGGCGATCCTGCAAGAAATGAAATCCATCGGCCAAATGACGCAGGAGACAGATAAAATGGTCCAGGACATCAAGCAAGACCTGCAAGAAGTGCAAACAACACTCAATGCACAAGCAGACCGGGTGACAGATAACGAGCAGCGAATCAGCTTGCTGGATGATAATAGCACACCTATGACAACAGACATCGACGGGCTGATAAGGGAGGTACATCGCTTTGGAGCAAAAGTCGAGGATCAAGAAAATAGGTACCAATGCAACAATCTATGCCTGGTCGGTCTGCCCGAAAATACAGAGGGCTCGGTTCTTGAATCCTTCACATATGATCTCCTCCGGGACAAGCTGTTGCTACCTGACCCAAGGACCCAAACCCGCACCTGGCGAGTGCCAATGGCCAATCACCATGTGCCTGTTGAACTTCCAGCATAAGATGGCCATACTGAGGGCATATCGAGCGGTGGGCACCCTTCGTGTGGAGGGAGCGGAGATCAAGATCTTCAATGACTACTCCATCATAGTCTCTAGGCACAGAAAGGGGTTTAATCCCATCTTCGAGGCCCTGAAGGGGACAGACCATCGGCAGTTTCTCAAGCTCCTGGCCACCTGGAGCATTCAACTGATAAGCAGTGGCACTCGTTCGAGGACCCTAACAGGGCCTGGCACTTCTTAAAGCAACAGGATTTGGTCTCAGAGGAATTCCCTGCAGCAGATGACTGGAATCCCAGGTCAACGCGCTCGGGCTTGCCATCCACGAGACCACAATGTCTGCAGCGCCCTCATGGATGCTGGAAGAGAGCCGGACAGCGGCACGTGGGCGTGAGGCATGGCAGAGGGGCACCTGGGTGATGACATCTATACAGTACACTCAGCTTCCAGCTTAAAAAATATGCTATTCCCCGCTCACAGGATGGTAAGGGCGACCCCGCCCCAGTGAACATTTAAAGTCTAATGGGGTTAGGGAGATCTTCCTATGGCATAGTGGCAACCACAGGGCGCACGTTAACCCACAGAACCTTGGGTTCTCTCCCTCGGCTGATGTCCCCCATATATATACTGTGGGCCCAGCGTTGAATAGACTTAATACGAGTATCCTTGGTGGATGGCCGCTGAAAGCACCAAAGCCATACCCCAGATGGCTTCACTAATTGCATTAAGGCTCACATTATTTCTGGTTGCTAACCTGGGCCATGCCCCTGGTCGTGGCGATGGTGGCATGCAAGAGGAACAGAGTGGGCCTTCGGACCTACTCTGGCTCCCCTCAAGCATGAGCTTTTGTTGCCCAGTACTGGGTCCTAGTTCTTTTGACTCAGTGTTATATTGGTTACACAATTTTGTTTTGGTTGGGGAAGGGTTATGTTGTTCTCTGGGAAATGTCCTTCGCCTATGTCCACTGTGGTATGTGGGTTGAGGACCGAAGGGTGGGATGTCAAAGCAAGCAAAGTATAAATTACCGGCTCCCCTTCTGAGGTAAAGTCACCCTCCCTCACACTTATATCTCTCAATGTACAAGGGCTGGGGCACCCGATCAAAAGGAAGAGGATGCTTAACCTTATGCAGGATATTAACAGTGACATTATCTTCTTGCAGGAAACCCATCTAAATGCTGTGAAGTCGGGTGAATTGGAGCGGGGCTGGGCGGGGGTTGCAGTGCACTCTCTATGCCAAGGAAAGAGGGGTGTAATTCACAAACCGATCCGATTTCAGGTGTTGCAGGTGGCAGTAGACGTGGTGGTGCAGGGATGTATTAGCCAACAATGTATGACCCTTCTCAACCTCTACGCACCCACAACGGATTCACCAGCCTTCTTTTCACATACCTTCACCAGGTGCGCTCAGTATATGGGGACTCTGCTTTTAGTGGGGGGGATCTCAATGTAGCGCTGGTCCCAGAGGTAGAGTGACAGCATTCTCCCTTCGCAATGCAGACACCCCCAAGGAAATTCACTGTCCTCCTAACACTTATGGCCGAGCTCAAGCTCAAAGAGGCCTGGAGTGTTACACATACGCACCAAAGAGACTACACCTTCTACTCTGCTAGACACAATTGCTACTCCAGACTAGATTACTGGCTCCTACCCTCACACACTCTTCACCTCATGCGCTCACGCGACATTATGGCCACCACTCTTTCCGATCATGCACCAAGCTCCCCCCCAGTGAAACAACATTGGCACTTGAACCTAAGGGCGCTGGGCTATCCAGACTTCTGTGAACACCTGGAAGGGGACACCAATATATTCTGGCAAGCAAACTTTACAGACGAGTATAATGCAGTCTTTTGCTGGGATGCCTATAAGGCATATCTACAGGGGCAATGTAGTTCTAGTCGGTCACACAAACAAAAAAACTGGGGAGCACATGAAGAGAAATTAAGAGCTGATATTTTGAGTGCAGAGAAGCTTTACAAATGCACACGCGAGCCTCAGACACTCACAAAGCTGGGTAAACTTAGGCTGGAGATGAAACGCGTGACCAAAGCTACCGCCCAGAAGTCCTTCTCTAGCTGGTCGCAGGCGTACTACAGTGATGGGGATAGACTCTTGCTTTTGATGGCACTGGCTCTACACAGCAGGCAGGCCACCCAGATAATCGACTCCATTCACAATCTAAATGGGAGGGAGCCAAAGGGTGAGGTGGCTATCAATAGAAGGTTTGCACAGTCCTATGGCACACTTTATGCTCAGGCGGCACCAACAGACCCACAGCGTATAATGACTTCCTAATGGATTCTCTCCTTTCATTTATTAAACATTTATAGCTTGTCTCTAAGCACCTCTGACTAATCTGTTCAACTCGTTTTGAAGATCTGAGACTCTCCCGCAATCCATGGTGGAGTCAATGACCACGTTACTCCTCAAAAGATGAAAAGATCCCACAGATTGTAACTCGTACGGGCCAATCTCGCTTCTAAACTTGGATGCAGCGATTTATAGTAAGCTTTTAGGCCTCCGGCCAGTGAGCATTCTGCCCTCCCTTACCAATTTGCACCATGTTGCTTCTTTCTAGGCAGAGCCATTTATTTGATAGACCTAAGCTCTTGTGACAAAGCTCCAATGGCATTCCTGGGTTTTGACACAAGTAAAGCCTTTGATAGTCGGCTAGAGCTTTCATAGGGAGGTCATGATCACCATGGTATTTGGTCCTAGATTTCTGTCCAAAGCCTACCGCCAGAATCAAAGTGAATGGCCACTAATTTCCTCCTATTAAATTAACAATGGAGACTTGTCAGGGTTTGCTCCACCTCACTACTCCTCTTGGCCCTTCCCATCGAGCCTCAGGCTACAAATATGGGATATAACAAGGATATTAGATGTAAATAAATAGATAAAGTCACAGCCAAAGTCACCCCGTATTTTGCTGTCATACCGCAACTTTATACACAGGGCTTCCCCCCTGCTGGCGGTGATGGAAGAGCTGGATCTCTTTGAAAGGGTGGTCAGTTTCACCATCAGTTGTGGTAAATCTAAAGTGCTGAATGTTTCTGAGCAGCAGCCTGCTATTCTAATGCTGAAGGACAGAGATCCACTGCAATGGGAAAACACAACCCCATAGGCTACACTCTACAAGTGGCTACATCCTGCACCAGTCTTGAAATTATGGCAGATTGAACAGGCCGAATCTAACATCCACCTCATGGATCAACCATTTTCAGGTAGGGGCTCTCGCTCAAAACTGTGTTGATTGATTTCCACAGTACAATATTGGAACAGAGCTCAAACAATCTTGAATGGCAATCCTTGTCTGGGCCCCTACTATACAGTCTTGAATAATCCAGAATGTTCACCTGGGCTAGCCCGTGGGGTATATGAACTTTGGGTGAGGCGAGACTGTTTCCGGCTGGGAATACCACTGTAATACGAAGAGGCCAACTTGGAATTGAATCTCGTGGAAGCAGAGCATTACAGACGCTTTCAGTTAAGGTATGGGATAGCCCATTCTTCGGCAAGCACCCCACTTGAGCTCATACTGCATGATTTCTGTAGACCAGTGGTATTCAAAGTGCTGGGCTGTCCCCTTTCGGAGGGCCCAAAAAATGTCACAAGGTTCTTCAAAAGGGGGTTACAGTGACGACTTTCAACAGAAAAGATAGGCAGATATGGCATCTGGGGGCTCTGGAAAAACATTTTTACTCAAGGGGGCGGTAGGGCTCGGCAACAATGTTTTTACTCAAGGGGGGCGGCTCTGCAAAAGAAATAATGAATATCACTGCTCTAGACTCTTGGTCACGCACTTGGGCTAGGGTGTGACGTTTATATAGGTGTTCCACCATGAAGGAATGCTTCTATACAATTTAGCTCAGATTGTACAACAATCCAAAACGCTTACATGTCTTTCTCACAAACCACTCCCCCTCTTTTGGAGGGTGTGTGGTGAGATAGGCTCGCTGGGGCACATGGGTTGGACATGGGCAAAGGCATCATTTTTCTGGTTGAATATCTTAGCCAGGATCAACGATATGATGGCTCTGTCTCGCGCATGGGTCTGGTGATCTTGGTTCTGGGTGGCGTGAATGGTGGAGGATTGATGGAAAATGAGCCCAACCAAACCTCTATGCTTGTTAGCCATATACTAAATGCAGCAATGCTCACATTGGCTCAATGTTGAAAAAAACGATAAGAAGGCCGAATCATGGCAATATGGTGGAGCACACAATGGGAGACTTAGGCAATGGAATTATTGACTGCTACTTCGAATGAGACTTTACCAAAATGTAGCCATGCCTGGGCTGCTTTCTCAGATTACTTTCACAACTAGAAATATGCATAGGCCCATCTTGTTAAAGCAGTTGTCACTGCCTTGAGACCACATACATGAGCGCTATGCCTTGAAGCTTTATTTATACCCAGGGCTATAAGCACCATGCTGTCTCTTTTAGTACCTCATATGATGATGACTCATTTCTATCAACCTTCCATATTTTTTAAGTTTCTGTTGCAGCTGGCCCAGCTCCCTTCATATTCAACCCCATTTACTGCGTTGATGCTTTGTTTGTAAAGTTTCAAAATGTTCCATAAAGTTGTGGAAAATAATGGTCCCAGAGTAATATCCATTTGCTGAGCAAAGTGCATATCCCTCCAAATCTTCCAGCAGAGGCGATTGAGGCATAAAAAGCAGTCTCAGTGGAAAAAATAATTACAAGAATTAGCTCCCATGACTTGATCTGATGGCTCTAGGTGGCCAGAAGGGAAACTGGTAAATACCATTAAGACCCAAAGTCTTAGCAAGAGACACCTAAAATGAAAACTCTTGAACACACATTTTACTAAGAAATTGCAATGCAAGACCACCAAAGGTCTTGCACAGCATTGGTACAAGCCATAATCTCTGGCCATTGATATCTCAGGGTAGATGTCGAGTGTCATGGGGCGAAAGCATTGTTTAGACATTGCACACTTGAAGGGATTCCACGTGGCAGAGGAATTACACCCTCCTTTCGATCACATAACCTTTGACATGCTCCTCAACTCTTCTCATAAGATCTTGAAGTAGACATTCTCCTGTATCTATGTATTTAAATAGCTATCTCTTCGGATATGCCCTGCACCTAAAACCTGGAGATTTGTCTGGTGATTAATCACTGGCGAGTGGTCTGAGGGGAGAATCTAGAGATATGTCAATGCCATTGTACTGCCACTTTCACTGCTGCCTCACATTCCCTGAGCTTAAATAGGAAATTAGGGGAAATGGGAGAAATATATATTTGGAAGCTCCCCGAGATAGTCCAAGGACAGAGTGTCTACTATTCATGCCCATGATCCAGAAATCTTGATCAGAACCAGGGCAGTTGGAAGATGGTTCCGAGGTAAGCTGGTCAAATGCAGCAGTTGCAAACTTCTGGCATCTTATACTAAATATTTGAGGATCCAGAGAATGTTCCTGAGAAACAGCAACAATTCTGCTAGGATGATCTGCCTGTGTACTTTCTGTTTCCACATTATGAGTTGCTCTTAGGGAAGTCAGATGAAACTCTGCCTAGTTTCCTATTCGAAAATCCAGATTCGAGAGCCTGGAATGCCACTGGAGCTTTCTGATCTCACATGTCCTGCCTTGCTCTGTAGGGATGACCAAGGAAGCCCTCAATGTACAGAACACTGCTGCCGACTGGTTCCAGGTCAAGAAATGACTCTTCTTGCTCTTGGACAACTGTGCCCCACACCTGAGAGCAGATTGCTGTCACAGTGGGATGGCATCAGTTGTCATTGTGGGAGGATATGTGAGGGGCACCCTTTTCTGAAGATTGGCATCCTTCAAACTTCAAGGGAGATCATGCTTGAGATAATTTGGCGTAGAAATGTTCTTTTGTGCAGAATTTACAGCGAAAACCTTTGATGAGGCCTGGCCTATAGGGCAGCAAAAACACCCAATGCCATGTGTCCAATGCACTTTGTGCAACTTATATACTGGACAACTCTGACAATTTAGAATTTCAAAACCACACTTTGTGAGCCTGACTATGTGCTCCTGGTGGAAGAATCAAACCCTGGTTGGTGCAGAACGTTATCCGCTTGAATTGAAATTCTGTGCTGGGCTCAGCTGGTATTTTGACCAATTGATTAGGAAGAAATAGTTCTGAAACATACCAATAGCTTGATCCATGTGTTGGCAAACCTCCTCCTGGGATAGAGCATTAAGTAACCAGTCAAAAATAGAAATATGTTATAATTTCCTTCTGATAAAGACGTACTACCAGTGGGGCAAAGAACTTTGTCAAGACTTTTGACGAAGACATTAAAATGAATGGGAGCACGATGTGACAGAAGTCTACACAAACCAGAAGAAATGTTGTTGGTGTCTCCTGATTGGACTAATGAAGACAACCATCCATAAGATCTAATAGAGTGCACTGGATGTGATATCATCCACGTGAAACTGACCTCAAACCCTAACTATAGTTTGAATTTGGTTTTACTTTACCGCCCGCCAGGAGAAATATGTGATTTCAATGATGACTTAGTCAAGCTGATTGCACCAATGTTGACTACGAATTCAGGGCTGGTCATTTTGGGTGACTTCAACTTATGGAAAAATGACAAAGCAGACAAGAAAGCACTGCTTTTGGAAAAATATTACCTATCATAATACTGAACCAACGCATAATAAAGGACACATTCTTGATTGGGTCGGAGGGGGAAACGTCCAGTTTGGGCCTATCTTTACTTCTCCATGTATCTGGTCAGATCATTGTTTCCTGACGTGTAGCCTTGGATTACCAGTTAAATCCGTAAGAGTGCACACCAAAGCACACACGATTAAATCACGGAATTTTAAGAATATCACGTTTGATATTTTAACAACTAGCATGGAATTACTCTTAAGTACAACAGATGATTTAGACGATCCTGAGAGACTCATGAAAGTTTATAATGATGTCATGTCAGAAATGCTAGATAAACATGCACCCATGAAGGATAACAGTGTTAAAGATCTGCCCAATCCTCATAAGTGGTTTTCGCCCGCACTAGCTGAATTTAAAATCGCTAAAAGGCAAGCTGAACACTCTTGGCATAAAAACAAAACGAATGATAATTGGCTGGCTTGGAAACACATTGAAAAACGTTATAGAGTGATGTCTACAGAAGCCAAGAAATCCTTCTATGACGCTCAAATAAACCAAGCTGGGGATAAAACAAAATAACTCTTCCGCCTTTTCAGGTTATGGGAAAAACCTACTGTTTGTAATCCCTCGATTAAACCCACTATAGATGACTGTAGCAGAGTCCAGAGTGCTTTTGCAGACAAACTGCTGAAGGCACAAAAGAAAATTGAGCAGGAAATACTAATTTCCCCTCTGCAAATCCCCCGTTTACACCTAAAATAGCCAAAACAGGTAACCTCATTGGTACCCCAGGTAATTTTAATTTTGCAGAACCAAACTTAGCTAAAACATTGTTGCCATTGAAAGATATGCATCCCACAAACTGTCCAGGGGAAATTTTCCCCTCAAAATATATACTGGAGCATCAAGAACTGTTTGCCCCATTTCTATGCCGGTTCATAAAGTCCTCTTTTCGTACAGGTTCCATTCCTCATTCTATTAAAAATGTGGCTGTTACCCCCCTGATAAAAAAAAACAGGTCTGGATCCATCAGATGCAACTAATTTAAGACCAATCACAAATACGTTATTTTTCCTTAAACTTACAGATAAGGCAGCGACCTCACAGTTACAAGCCCATTGACTAAACTCCGGCATATTGCATGTGAAGCCATCAGGTTTTCAAAGTTTCCATGGAACGGAGACAGCTTTATTGGATCTTCAGACATACATGTTGGGTAAACTGGAACATAGCAAGTCGGGGTTGCTGATGTTATTAGATCTATCGGCAGCCTTCGATTTGCTGGACCACAAGATCTTGCTCAACAGAATGGCGTCGGTAGGTGGACTTTCCAAAAATGCCATTTCTTGGTTCAGATCTTTTCTGGAGGGTCGCCAGTCTCGTGTCCACTGGGGTGACTGTGCTTCTGAGCCACAAACTATCACATGTGGAGTCCCCCAGGGAGCATGTCTCTCTCCCCTGCTGTTCAATATTTACATTTTTCCCTTATGTATCGAGTTAGAATCGTTGGGGATCTTTTTCTGTAACTATGCAGATGATTTCCAACTAGTCATGAGGCTGACCAACAAACAGCAGCCAAAGCATATGAAGTCATAAAACAATGGATGTCAACTAATTGGCTCTGTTTGAATGCTGCGAAAACGGAGCTGATGCTTTTCGGCTCCCAGCATGCCCAATTCAAACTAAGCCCAGATTATAATTGATTTATGATAGAAGGTGCTAAAATCAAAACCGTAAAGAAAGTTAAGACTTTGGGTACCTATATGGAGGAAAGTCTGGATAGTGAGGCACATGTTACTGCCATCACTACCAATACGAACTACCACCTAAAGGTTTTGCGACAAGTAGCCCCGTTGATTTCGGTAGAAAATCGCATAAAACATGCGAGAGCAGTAATACTACCTCGCATAGATTACTGCAATGCACTGTTGCGGAGAGCTAATAAAGCTGACATCCAACAGTTGCAGAAGATACAAAAATCTGCTGTTAGAATAGTTTTCCAGATGAAAAGCTCGGAACCCATCAGTGCGGCCAGAAGAAAACTTCACTGGCCTCCAGTGGCAGCTCGTATCCAATTTAAAATTCTTACCACGTTTCATAAGTGTATTTTTGGAAACGCTCCGGCTTATTTGAAGGAAAAGATAAATGTCTATCAACCAACGAGAAGCTTACGTTCCTCGGCTGGTTCTCTGTTAGCTTTGCCCCGGATAAAAAGGTCTTGTGGTTTAGGTAGGGCCTTTTGTGTCCGAGGCGCGCAAGCCTGGAACTCTCTTCCAACACAGATGCGCCTTACAGAAAACCACCTTGTTTTTCGTAAGCAGTTGAAGACTATATTGTTTGAATAGAATAACTCCAGCTCTGTCTGCCACTACTTCTGTCTTTCGGCGCCTGGATGCCTGCGGGCTTTGGCGCGTTATAAGTGTAATTAACATAACATAACATCTAGAAACGTCATGAAGTCCCCTATTGTTACAAGGGAATGATTCTAAGGAGAGTCTACATTTTGAAGTGAGTTGTCCACACATATATTGTCTCACTCGAAATCCAGAAGGTGACGGTCATCTCTGGATTATTTCGTTTAGATGGAATACAAGTTGGTAAGATCCTTTACCATGCTGGTGGCATGTCTCTTGACTTACCACATTCATTCTCAGAAGTTCCTCTCAGCCTCTGAACACACAATTGACATTCTGTGTGCCTTGTGGAAAAGGGGTTTAGGTATTCATGGTTGGTTGAGGGAGATGATCACATTCTACGGCATATCCTCTTAGTATCTATATGGCTCACTGAACGGAAGTACACTGTTTCTAGATATCTAGAAAATACTGGAGACAATTTCTCATTTGTAGCCACTGTCTTAACATGGCATAGTCAGAAACATTGCTGTTTATGTTGATTAAATATCACATTCTTAGCTGTTGAAAGGCTAGTTACAGTCTGGACTCCCAGCCTCGGTCTATTGCGATCTGAAATAGACTTTCTGCCTGGTGATGGTCTGAAAGTCATCTTGGTACTTGATTGTATGTGTGTTTTTTCTCCTTTGAGACTTTGTGAACAGTCCTCTATTTCCTCACTAATTGGTTGGATGCCCAAGAATTCCATTCTGAGTGTTGCTGCTTCTACCAATATTCAGTGTGCCAGTACCTTTTGTGTATGCGACCTTGACCGGCTACTGAGCCACACACAACCTTTCATTGGCACAGAGCATTATCACCCCAGCAGGGAAAGAGGTTTAGGATCAGTAATTGGGTGTGTATGGGGAATTTATGTAAACCAGGAAGATGGATATGGTTCATGGATTGGATAGGCAGGCAGATTTCGGGGAAGCTATGCCCATAAGCTCCTGGTAGAGACTCTTTGCCAACAAGAGGGGTCAATCATTTGTTTGCCAACAGGCTTTCTCTCCATGTCAAGTACAGCGACATTGCCTAGGCCACTGCAACTCCTGTTAAATAGGATATTACAAAAGCTGTCCTGTCCTGGCCTGAATAGTTTCAAACGCCGTGGGCTTACACAAAAAATGTAATGGACATTGAGTCAGAAACATCATGTATTTTCTGGGGTCCCCTGAACATCTCTCAGGGGTGGCCAATGGTACACTACTTGGAGGATGAACTATCACCGCAGAGCTTCGACTGGCCGCTTCTCCCAGAGAGGGACCTGCACTGGTTCCTTCCAATGGTGTCCCTTGAGCAACAAAGCCCTGTACTTGAGCCTTCAACGTTGTAGACTCCTGCCTTGCATGAGCTGACTCCATCTGAATGTCCTGGAGTGCCTTATGCACATCCACTAAAGGCGAAGGAGTCGCCTCCATTTGGCTTGGGTGGTAAAAAATAACCTGTTATGGGGCGGATTATTATGTGAAGATTACACAAAGTAAGAGTATCAACACTCTCTCCCGAACCACAGAAGCCAAATGGATTCGACCCTCCCACCATGGTTGGCACAGTGCCTGATTGTCAAGAATACAGGGAGCCACGTGGCAGCCAACGGGGGGGGGGGGGAAGAGAAATTAAGGAGAAGTTGTGGATGGGGTGGGGGAATTTAGGGAAACCGGAAACAGGGTTAGGAATAACCTGCTGGGATAGGTAAGGGGAAGCACCAGGGAAGAATGCATACACTTATCAAATACTTTGACGCACTCCTGTGAACCTAACCTCTCCTGAGACTTTCTATCCTGTACCCTAAAATCTTTACCATACCTTATTCCTACTTCTCTATTGCCTGTGCAAGCTTTGGTACATACAAACAGTTAAGATGAAACGTGATGAGCTTAAACATATGAAAACACACTTAGCAAACTGGATGAGACATATTGGGAGGTTTTCCCACAATGATCATACAAATGCATGGCCCCAGGGGCAGGCAAAAGCAAACATGACAAGCCCTGAGCTTAGCCTCCATAATACAACATGAATATGCATAAATTGCTTTAATTTGAAAAGACACATGTTATTCAGGCACACACATTCTAGCTGTAGCTCCAAACACTGGTCACACAGCACACTTGTTACTGTCCGTGCTCCTTCCTTCAACGGCGCGTAATGGTGTTCCTTCACACCATCGTCTTTGCAAAACCACATAAGGAACACGTTCCTACGTGGAGCGTAAATGTTTACCAAGAATACCGAGTTATATTTTCATGATGACTATGTGGTGATAAGGACGTGAAACAAACATATGCTTCTTTTCAGAAGCATAATAACCAAACAAATTTTGACAGCCAGAACCCGAAAGAAACATAGAGAGCACAAACAAAACGAGGGCCCAGCACTTAGCTGTATGTCTGGGAGCCCACAAACGGGACTACCCAGACCAGAGGATCTTCAGCATATGAGCGGGAACCCTGCGTGTATCAACGCTGCATTGGCCGGAGTTCTCACCTGCTGTTCCAGTCCTTCGGCGTGCTGCTCTCAACGATTTTGCTGCCTTCTCGCCATTGTGATGTCCACGTGACCGTGGTCACGTGGACAAGTTAATAAATTAAGCGTGGAGCCGGCGACACAGCCTATTCCCGCTCTGACCAACACACGCAGGGTCTGGTGTCTTCTGTTCGGGGAGGTGCTACGTGCGTCACAGAAATAGGCCGGGCCTATTTCTTTCCTCACCCATCACATTGGCGATGAGGAGCAGGATACCCCAGCGGACCCGTTGGAAATCTTTCAAGCAATCACGCTTCCCCGGTAGCCCAGGCTCGCAGAGTTACTCGCGCTGGGTGCAAGAGCTGGGGAGCATTGGAAAAGAAAACCATGACACAAGGCCGCCGTCGTGGGCTCATGAAGTAAGTGCCGCGCTTCTGGTTCCCTGCACGTTGAGTGATGGCTACAATTTCAGCATTATTGTCCCCCAGCATGCCCATAGAATGCTTTTAAGGAAGAGAAGGGTTGAAAAAAAACAAAAAACTGAGAGACCAGTTTTATGTAATCACATTTAGTCACGTATGTGAAGAAAGAAAAAAAAACCTGCTGTGTAAGGAGCAAACTTACAAAATAACATTTTGTCACTCAAAGTACTCTAAAAAAAAATAAAAAAAACAGGGCATAAACAGGGAATTTTTCCTCAAACTCAGAGGAAACAATGGCATAAAAAAAAGAAAACAGCAATACAGTGTACACTAGCAATAAGTTTGAACCTACATGGATAAAGACACCATACAAGGACATAAACCTATCACTACAGCTGTAATTAATAATACAGTACATGTGAATTTTTGAACAGTTTGTAGTCCCCACATAAAACATATAGTGGGGCAAATCTAAAGTAAACATTTGGAAAACACTAGAGGAAAATCACACGCAGTGTTTTCTACTGTTTTATTCACAACATGGCAGATGACATCACAACGCCACAGAGGGTACAAGCCAAAGCCGGCACCTCGACACACATACATGGTTAGATACCACAGAGGGCACATTCATGCAACCTTTTCAACCATTTGGTGATCGTACTGGCCTCAGTTGGGAATTATGGATACAACAATTTGAACTTTCTCTCCACACCCGCAAGATTGAAGATGAAGAGATGAAGAGGGCATTTCTCATGCTTAACCTAGGCACAATGGCTCTTTGCATTTTTAATACCCTACCAAACCGAGGGACAGATGATGACTACGCCACTGCTAGAGATGTGCTCACGAAGAAATTCAAACCAAAAACCAGCCATGATTTTGAAAGACTCAAAATGAGTCAAGCCAGGCAACGCCCTCAAGAAAACATAGATGATTTTTACAGCCGACTGAGAGAAATGGCACTGTCATGTGACTTTCCAGATGCGGAGTTTGCAGTTCGACAACAAGTCATACATGGGCTGTCATCTGAGAAGTTAAGGTGTGCAGTCCTAGCGGAAGAAGATCTACCACTAAACACTATTCTGACAATGGGACGATTACGCGAAAGAACAGAAGAGCATGCGTCTGAGATGGAGCAGATTATAAGACGCTTACCACTAGACGCTGATCTGTCAAAGAGCAATCCTTCAACTGTCACTGCTCTGAGGCACCAGGGACCACAAAGAAAACCGTTCAACAAGAAGTCAAAAGACAGCATATGGTGTGGTGGACAACACAGCAGAAATGAACCATGCCCTGCATACAGCACCACAGAAAATCATTACGCATCAGTATGTTTGAGTTCAAGGTCAACTAGAGACATTACTGGCCGAGAGAGAGCACCACAACACAGAGATGGCGTAAGAGCCCGAGGATCTGCCACACGTCAGGAGAAACAGCAGCACCGTTGGGAAAAACCAAAAGAGAAGCCCCGGAAAACCAAAAGTGGGCAAACACGTGCCATTGGTGGTGAAGAGTCTGACAATGCTAGCAGCAGTGAAGGAAGTCAATCTAGCAGAGAGACATCACCAAGCAACCCCAGATGGAATTACAGTCAGAGAAGAGAGAAAGCACAGATGATATCAGCTGTGAAACCATGAAACAGTAGTTATCACAGTGGTGCCAGGTCACAACGTTGTATGGTGTTCGTGGAAGACATTCCAGTTACAATGATGATAGACACGAGAGCCACTGTGAAGGTCATGCCAGTCTCCAGATATGACAAGCTGAAACCACGGCCGACGCTCAGTTCTGTTATATGCGTATGGATGCAAAGAGCCTCTCCCAGTAACAGGATACTTCAAAACGACACTCTCACATCGTGGTATCAGCTGTAAAACTCGGATCCATGTTGTAGATGCCGGCATTGAAAACTTACTTAGTTGTACCACAGCTGAACGTCTAGAAGTAATACAGTTTAATCTCGCAATCCAGCCTGAGAACATTGAGACCCTCTTAAAGAAACACAAAAAAAACTCTTCACTGTCGTTGGGTGTCTCAAAAACCGTTCAGTGAAGCTACACATTGACCCAACCATTGAACCCCGAGCAGTGAGGCACCGGATGGTCCATTTTCATATGAGAGCTGCCGTAGAAGCTGAACTAAAGAAATTGAAAGATCAGAAAATCATTGAGAAAACGACAGGAGCTACCCCATGGGTCTCCCCCATGGTAGTCACGGCAAAACCAAAACAACCAAATGCCGTTTGTGTCTGTATTGATATGCGTCTTCCAAATGCAGCTATTGGTCTGGAACGACATATTAGGCCAACAATTGATGAACTGATCGTAGACCTCACTGGTGCAACCATATTTAGCAAACTTGATCTTCGATCTGGTTATCATCAGATTCGTTTGGCTAAAGAATCACGCTACATTACCACTTTTTCATCGCATTTAGGGCTCCGGCGATATCGTCGGCTCAATTTTGGGATATCCTCAGCAGCAGAGATCTTGCAAAATGAAATTCGACGGGTGCTCCAGGATTTGCCAGGTGTCACTAACATCAGTGATGATTTTTAGCCTATGGAAAAACAGAGATGGAACATACAGCTCGGCTAGCAGCGACTTTGCAAAGACTAGAAGAATCAGGACTCACACTACATGCTGAAAAATGTGAGTTTGCGAAGAAGTCACTGAATTGTTTTGGATACGTGTTCAACGAAAACGGCGTCTCCCCAGATCCCAGTAAAGTAAGTGACATCAAAAGTACAAAAGCACCATTGACTGTGTCGGAAGTAAGAAGTTTCCTAGGCATGGCTACATATTGTAGTCGTTTCATCCCAGACCTTGCCACAGTTGCTGCCCCACTGCGAGACCTTTTTAAAGCCAAAACTGCATGGCAATGGGGCATCAGGGAAGAACAGGCATTCCTGAAAATAAAAGAGTCACTTTCAAGTGATACAACTATGGCATTTTTTGATATTAATCCTGCCACTGAACTGCTCGTGGATGCTAGTCCAGTTGGATTAGGAGCTGTGTTGACGCAAAAAGACAAAAATTGAATGATTTACACTATTGCTTTTGCAAGCAGAACGCTCACACAAGCAGAGAAAAACTATGCTCAAATAGAAAAAGAGGCACTAGCCATTATTTGGGGATGTAAACATTTTCAAGTATATATTCTAGGACACCCCATAACCATATTCACTGATCATAAACCACTCATCCCTATCATCGGAGGCACAACCCCCCACCCACCTGCAAGAATTGAAAGGTGGCTACTGCAAGTGCAACAGTTTGACCTGAATGTACAATACCGTGCAGGAACAGACAACCCGGCAGATTACTTGTCACACCACCCACGAGCAGCCACAGTATCTGAACAAGAAGCTGCAAAAATTACAGAAGAACATGTCTGCCAAATTGTTCAGCTTGCGAGACCAAAGGCTATGATGCTGGAGGAAATTCAGTCAGAAACAGAAAAAGATCCATGCCTACAGCTTGTGAAAACAGCTATTTTGACAGGGGAATGGAAGACGTTCCTATCGGCAGTCACAGGAAGAACACAGACAGCACAAGGATTTCTACAAGCACTATTTTGGATATGCCATGAATTATCCACATCAGTAGAGAGACTAATCCTAAAAGGACATAGAATTGTGCTGCCACTATCGCTACACGAGAGAGCAGTCCAATTGGCACATGAAGGACACCAAGGTGTTGTCAAAACCTTAGCATATTTCAAGTCACGCATCTGGATGCCTCACATGCAACAAAAAGTATTGACCCTTGTAGAAACCTGTAGTGCCTGTCGGTCTTCTCGTTGTCTGGGGCCGCCAGAACCTATGGAATACCTGCCAAGAAGCACTCATAGGTGGAAGTTCATCAGCATTGACTTTTGCACTGTTGCTAATGAAACTTACCTGTTGCAATTGATGAGCACACTAGATATCCTGAAGTAGGACCAGTTTGCTCTACAGAAGCGGAAGAAGTCACCACAGCTCTAGAGAAAATGTTTGCTGCACATGGCATTCCATCAGCAATTCGAAGTGACAAATGGCACGCCGTTTACAAGTAAAGAATTTCGTCTATTTGTGAAAGAAATAGGGCTACACCATCATCATATTACGACATATTGGCCCCAAGCGAACGGAGATGTGGAACGATTTATGGCGTCTATCAACAAAACTATTCGCATCGCAAAAGACAAAGGCCTTAGGTGGCTTCCTGAACTTTACAGATTTCTACGCACTTACCGTCTCACGCCGCACTGCTCCACACACGTTAGCCCAGCGGACCTGATGTTCCAAGTTCCTATCCAAGGAGGTCTGCCCCTGCATCACTCGTGGAAACCAACGCCAGTTTACTGGGACAATAGTGAATTAAGAAGACGGCTACATAATGCAAGAGAGGATTTAACTAGGAGAGCCAAGATTAGTAAAATCCAAGTCGGCGACACAGTACTAGTGAGAACTCGAAGTCGGAAAGGGAAAATGTCACTGTCATATGAATCAGAACCTTGGACAGTAACCCAATGAAAGCATGGCCTCGTGTCAGCCACGCGAGGGCGAGAGACAGTATCCAGAAATGCCTCCCACTTCCAAAGAATCCCGTCAATACTGTGGAAGGAAGGAAAAGGAGAAAACAATGTCAGTGAAAATCAACTCATACAGACCAACAATGCTCAAGAAGGGCCGAGTGAGGAGATGAATGTAAGGTCTCCAACCTGCCCAAGAAAAGAAGAAGAACATGAAGACATGCCTCACACTTCTTCACGAGAGAGGAGTGAGCGGTACACACTAAGGAGACATCCACTACCGTTGACGAGACTGAAAGACTATGTTCTTAATAGTGTCAACGTGAGGACACGATAAAAAAACTGAAGCAGAACATACAGAAGACAACATAGACTAAAAAGACTATGTTCTTGTGTTGTGAATGCCTGTCATTAACTCAAATGTTGTTTATGTTTGAACAGGCTATCTAAAAGTTTTCTTAATTTTTAGTAATGTTTTAAAAAACTGGCCACTCTTGGTGTTTGATTAGTTATCTAAAAGTTGGTGAGGAATGTGATGTCCACGTGACCGCGGTCACGTGGACAAGTTAATAAATTAAGCGTGGAGCCGGCGACACGGCAGTTCCCGCTCTGACCAACACACGCAGCGTCTGGTGTCTTCTGTTCGGGGAGGTGCTACATGCGTCAAAGAAATAGGCCAGGCCTACTTTTTTCCTCAGCCATCACCGCCCGTTCATACAGAATAATCCACACCTGGCACGGGCGGTTGACGGCTAATAAGCCATCCGTAATTTGGATAAGCTGTGTGCACGTGCGAACACACACACAACTACAAAATGTTCCCAAGTGCTGCTGGGAATTGTAGTTTCTATGGCTGATTCAGTTAACACAACCTTTCCCTTGACAGTTTATTTCATATATATATATATATATATATATATATATATATATATATATATATATATATATATATATATATATATGCTTAATCCTATGTCTGCCCCACCCCCTAACACTGACTCTAACCCTAGGCCAATCATTGATTGACAGTGGCAGCACAGTCTTTAAAGAAGGTATGAATTACGTAACACTTTCATGTCTGTGTAAACTCAATGGTCTATTCCTAGTTACTTTGATGCAAACAAAGTCAAGGCTGACATTCCTTGCATCCTGGAATACAACAGGCTATGGGCACTATACGCCCCCACCTAGATATGTACCCTGTACCTCAATAAGAGAAACCTTTAAAAAGACAAGTAATACAAACTGAAACTATAGCAGATCTCTCAAGAATACAGCTAAAAAAATAACAACCAACTCCTACATCAAACAATACAACCACAAAACTGTCTACCACAAAGTCAACTGCATGTCTATCAGAAAAGAAAGACACACATGTCTCTTCTCCAGAAAGATATGCAGGCCCATCAAATGATTCACAAGCAAAAATCTCTTGTCCATTTAAATTCAGCAACACAACTGGAGTAAATTGTTAAGCTAATGCGACAATCTATCTTCTCTTTCAATTGCCACCGATTGTACACAGTGGCCCTCATTCCGAGTTTGAAGGTAAGGTACGGCTTTACCGGCATGGAGCAAATACTGTGTCCGTGTTGCCACAAGGCCGCTATTAGAGGGCGATTACGAGTACGCGGGCACGAGCTTTGCACCATGCCGTTAACGACCTTTCCGCCATGCCATAAAAGGGCGAGAAATCGCCCTTACCGGCATTGTGCGAAGCGCAGATAGCTCCACTGCCATCCAAGCCATTGGCATTAGCGGTGACCACTATTAGCAGTGACCGCAATTAGCGGTCATTGCTAATAAGCGGAACCGGAAGTAGCATCATCGCACAGGAACGGGAAAGAGCACGGCAGCCATCTTTAAAAACACAATCCATTGCCATCCTCCGTAACCAGGAGCCATCTCACCACCACACCTCTACCGCACCTCTACCACTACCTGCAGCATCTCACCATGCCCAAAGCACTCAAAAAAAGTGCAGAGCGCTTGCGCAAGGAGTGCTTCTCACCAGAGGAGCTGAATATGCTGGCCGAGACGCTGCAAGAACATGCAGATGTCGTATTCTCCACTAACATGTCACGACCTGCAGTGCAGCGGAAGAAGGAGATATGGGCGGAGGTGGTGCAGAAGGTGAGTGCCGTTGACACCACCCCCGCACCCCTAAAGATGTCCGGATGCGCTGGGACGACCTGCGCTTACGCGTGCGGAACATCCTCTCAGCCAACCGCAAGCAGGCGATGGCAACAGGTGGAGGTGCGGACTCCCCCATTAAGATTCAACCCTGGGAGGAGATCTGCGCCAGCACCCTTGGGATGGAGGCTATTGAGGGAGTGGGGGACATGGAGCGAGGAGCCCCGTCATTGGCCGATGCAGGTAGGTGACCCAAATGAAACACTGCAAAGACAAACACGATGATGTCCCCCTGAACTGACAGTGCAATGATGGAAAGCAGGGTCCACCAGACACATATTTGCAAGACTGCCTACAGGCAGTGCACAGCACCATCTTGTCCACATGCATGATGCACCCCATATATGTCTCATCCCAGACGCATCCCTGCATCACCCTTCCAAAAGCCAAGCAACCCGTATGCCACTACCCCAATGCCCATCAACTGCCATTCCATATCAATGCAGCTACCCCAATGCATGCCTGATGCATGTAGACCCATCACTAATCCTCTCCCTCTCTTGGTCCCCCACAGGCACGCCATCAGACAGCGATGACCAGGACCCCAGGGAGGATGCTGCAACACCACACAAGAAGGCCAGGGGCATGGAGGGAGAAAACTGCCCCTCTACATCAAGGGTAAGAGGGCAACCTGGACTAACGCGGAAGGGCAAGACAACCCGAGAACCCACAGCACCAATGTGCACTACAGCCCCCACCACAACATGGAGAGTCATGGCCCGGTAGTTTCAGCCTGCATGAGGAACCAACCATGTTGGTAGCACCTCACACATCCACCAGTGTTCTGAACAGCCAAGAGGGGATCAGGGCAATCCAGAAGCGGCAGGAGGAGTTGACAGGGCTGTTGACACAGCACATCACGGAATGTGGCCGGGCAAGGGATGACATAAGGGAATGTGCTTCATCCCTCAAATCTGCGATTGAGACCTCCTCAAAAGTCATATGCAGTGAATTGCCAGCAGTGCGGCAGGTCCTCTCTCAAATGGTGGCAGCAATGGAGGCCATGCGTCCTGCACAGGTGGAAGAACAACCTGGGACATCCTCCAATGCCAGCTCCACTAAGTCCAGCCCCCTGCGTTGGTCTGGGCAGAACCTGCGCAGGTCAGACAGGGGTCCACCTGCTGCCGGAAGAGGAGAAGGTCTGTAGGTTCAGCCAGGCATTCTGGTCTCATGTGGATTTATGGTGCATGCCAGTGCACACCATGTGTGGGGAAGTTGAGGGGGGAGGGGGAGGGGAGAGAGGGTGTGTGGGGAAGTTGTGGGGGGAGGGGGGAGGAGGTGTGTGGGGAAGCTGAGGGGGGAGGGGAGGGGAGAGAGGGGAGAGGGTGTGTGGGGAAGTTGTGGGGGGAAATACCGGCATGGCGTAAACAGGAGGCCATCACAAGTCAGGCGGACATGCAAATAACAGCCTACTGAAGCCCGATAAGTACCTTACCGGCATGGAGTAAATACCGGCATTGCGGACCACCCGTAAACGGCCATGTGCAGCGTTCCCAACTGCCAGAGGTGCACACAATCAGCACAGGTGGAGGCAATATAGACTGGGCCAGCAGAAAAAGAGCACACCCCACCCCTTCCCACACCCAGTCACACACCAAAATGATTCCAATTCCATTAGTTACGGTGCCGCTAATAGCGGGTTGGTGGGTCGTAATGGCCCAGAGTGGTAAACGATGCCGGTAATCGTTTACCGGCATCGTTTATCCCTTACCTCCAACCTTGTAATGACCCCCAGTATTTACTTAAACGGCTCAGACCAGTTGTGTTTGCAAATGCCCGTCCTTCACAGAAATGCAACAAATAACCCTTACAACACTTACAGTGTCTCAGGTATAAGGCACGAATTGGATTATTTATTTATTTATTTATTTATTTATTTGGATTTATAGAGCGCACATCTGCCCGGGGGCATCGTGGCGCTAAAGAAGTCTTACTTGTTACAGGCATACATAGTGAATATACAGATACACAGATTTGCATAGAAGCATATTTTCATACATTTGCTGTTATTTCCAAACATACAGTGGTGAGAATACAGGTGAGGCAGGGTTAGTTGAACAGCATGGTTTTGAGTAGTCTACGGAAGGCATGGTATGATTTTTTGTTCCTTAAGGTGGTGGGGAGTGCGTTCCAGTTTTTGGGTGCTAGGTGTTGAAAGCTGGACCCTGCGGCTTTGATTCTTTTAAAGGTGGGTACATAGGTCTGGTTGGTCATGTGTGACCTGGTACGTCTAGTGGAAGTATGGAGGGTGATCCTTTCAGAAAGATAGGGTGAGGCATTGGCAGAGAGGCATCTGTGGGTGATGGTCATGGATTTGAATAGTATGCGCTCTTTTATAGGTAACCAGTGTGCTTCTTTTCTGGCTTTGGAGATGTGCTCCCTTTTTGGAATGCTTAGGGCTGCTCTTAGGGCATTGTTTTGTGTGACTTGCATTTTTTTAATGTTTTGTGCAGACGTGCCCAGGAAGAGGGCGTTGCATTAGACCAGGTTGGTACCTACTGTGGCTCTGGCTACATTCAAGCAGTTTTTCGAGGATAGGAAGGGTTTAACGGCGTTGATTATCTTAGTGGTGATTGCAGCAGAAGAGGCTACGGCATTGACTTGCCGAGTCATAGAGAGAGTGGAGTCAAGATATACTCCTAGTGTTTTTACTGCAGTGGAGACTGTGATGGTGGAGTTATCAACGTTAAAGGATTTGTATAGAGGCGGGAGTTTGTTTAGTGTTTCTTTGGTGCCAACTAGTAGGATCTCTGTTTTGTCCCCGTTAAGGCAAAGTCCATTGGCTGCCATCCAGGTTTGAATGGCTGTGTATATTTTTGTTAGTGCTGCGGCGTCTTGTTCATATACCCCAGTAAGGGGGAGCAGGACTTGTGTGTCGTCAGCATAGTTGGTGTATGCTATGTGGCGATGGTCGAGGTCATTGAACAGTGGGAGGGTGAAAATGTTGTATAAGGTGGGTGCAGTGCAGGATCCCTGTGGGATGCCACAATGGATAGTGGTTGGGGTAGCGTTTTCCGAATCAGAAAAGACTTTCATAAGTCGACCCTCGAGGAAGGATTTGACCCAGGAGACGGCTTCAGGCGATAAGTGAGCTTCATTTTTGAGTTGCGTGCCTAGGATGTCATGGTTGACCAGGTCGAAGGCAGCAGATAGGTCTAATAGTAGGAGGAGAGCCGGTTTGCCTTTGTCCATGATGTCGTTAAGTTGGATTTTAAGGTCTAATAGGGCCGATTCGGTCCCATGCCCCGGGCGGAAGCCCGATTGCCTTTTGCCTAAGATGTGATTTTCATCGAGGTAGTGCTGTATTTGTGAGTAGGCGACTTTGCTGAGGATCTTGAGCAGGAAGGGAACTGTTGTGATGGGTCTATAGTTGTTGGCGTTTTCTGGATCTAGAGTGGGTTTCTTTAGAAGAGGGCGCACCCAAGCTTCTTTTAGGCTGGTTGGGACTGAGTTTGAGTTGAAGGAAGCATTGATGAAGGATTTAAGGAATGGTGCTAGTGTTTCAACGCAGTCTTTGACTAGTTTGGCGGGGCAGGCGTCGCCTTTGCAATTGGAGGGTTTGATTCTGTTGACGATATCGATTACCTCTTTATCTGAGACTTCTCTAAATTTAAAGGGTGTAATGTGACTTATCTTTTTGTTCTCATTCACTGTTTTCTTAAGGGATGCAGCTACGATTTCCTGAGTGAGATTTTTGTGATGGTTTAAGATTTTAGCTTGGAGGAGTTTGATTTTTTTTAGAAAGGCTGATTGTATGGTGTTACACCAGGTTTGGTCTTTGACAATCTCTTGGGACTTAGTGGCCGGTGTGGAGAGTTCCTTAAAGATAGCGAAGAGCTCTTTGGATTCTGAGGTGGCGTTGGAGATTCTATCATTATATGATGCAGATTTAGCTGCTATAATGCTTTTTTTGTATTGGATGGCCAGTGATTTGTAGAACGATAGTGAAGAGGCATTGGGCGCTTTTTGCCATACGTTTAGGGCTTTGCGTTTTTTGGTTCGTAGTTCTTTTAGTTCTGCTGAGAACCAGGTATTGGAGTGTTTGGAGTTTTGGGATTTTTTCTTTTGTAGGGGGGCGATGATGTCTATGGCAGTGCTAATGGTAGTTTTGTAGATATCTGCCAGTGCAGCTGGGTCAGATGAGGCAGGGAGGTTTTTCGTGAGAGGGACTGGATAGGGTGAGATGCTTTCTTTGGTGAGGTTCTTGGCGCTCCTGGCCATGGCTGGGGGTGCAGGCGTAAGTTTTCTTTCCGAGTTGTTAGGTAAAGGGATGAAGAAGTGAATGAGAAAGTGGTCGGACCATGGGGTAGGCGTGGTGGAGCTGATGTCAATGCCGCAGTTGTGGTCAGTTACCCAGTCAAGAGTGCGCCCTTTACTGTGCGTAGGATGGAGAACTTTTTGTACAAAGCCCATTTCTTGGAGAGCTTGTGCTAGCTTGGTGGATGGTTTATCTTTCTGGTCGTGGAGCCCCAGGTTAAGGTCTCCTAGGAGAATGGTTTTGGTGGTGGTTTTAAGATTTTCACCTAGCAGGTGTGTGAGGTTGTCCTGGAAGTCCAGTAACGGGCCTGGTGGGCGATATACTAGATTAAGAGTGATAGTGGTTTTGGGAGATAGTGCGATCTTGGCTGATAGAGAGTCAATGTTGTCCCCTAGTTTGGAGGGAGTTTGTCTTAATTCAAGGTGGTCTTTGACTATGAGTGCCACTCCTCCACCTGTGGATAATGTTCTGTCCTGTCTGAGGATGGAGTATCCAGGTGGGATGGCTAGTGAGATGGCTGGGCCGGCGGCGATGTGTAGCCAGGTTTCGGTGATGGCGAGAATGTCGAGGTCAAGGTTGGTGAGAAGGTCATGGATTTCGGTGGCGTGGGCGGGGGGGCTCTGGCATTAATTAATGCACACTGTAAGTCTGGGCAGGGTGTGGGAGTGGTATTGGGCCTTTTGGCTACTTTCTTGGGAGTGGACAGTTTCTTGTGTTCAGGTGTAGCTTTGTTTTCAAATCTGCTTGGAGGGATTTGCTGTGAGTGTCTGGAGCCTAATTTTTGATTTCTAGAGTTCGTGGTTCTGGGGCGTGTTGAGAGTTGGTTGGGTTTGTGTTCTGTGGGTTTGGTGAAAAATGATGGGAGGAAAGGCGTAGGGGGAATGAGTGCGGATGGTGGGGGTGTGATGTTGGCCATGATGGGTGAGCACAGGGTAGCAGTCATCCGTGGGTGCAGTCAGTCAAGGCACAGTGTGGCAATCTGGTAACAGAGGTTTGGGCACAATGCTGCGGTTCACTAGCAGTGTAAAGCACAGGCACAATGCAGCAGTTTACTAGCAGTGAGGGCACAGGCACAATGCAGCAGTTTACTAGCAGTGTAGGGCACAGGCACAATGCAGCAGTTTACTAGCAGTGTAGGGCACAGGCACAATGCAGCAGTTTACTAGCAGTGTAGGGCACAGGTACAATGCAGCAGTTTACTAGCAGTGTAAGGCACAGGGGTGTGCCTTACACTATTGGCAATGCAATGCAGCAATTCACTAACATTTCTGGGCAGCGGCTAGGAGTTACGCCTGCGCTGAGTCAATCGGGAGTACAGATACGAATGTCACGCTAAGGAGCTGCGTACATTTTAATGCGCATATGGATGCTCTGTAATGCATCGTAGAATGGCATAATGGTACTCACAGCGGTTTTTGTCCATGATGAGGCAAAGTTTGTTTGTGGTCATCCTAGACAACTCGCCACGCGCTGAGCACGGCGAACAGGGGCAAACAGGGCCTTAAAATGGTCTTTGATGCTGGCTGGCTCTTCCGCCTGCCGCCGGATGTTGGGTGCTATTAAGCACGGTTGCTTACCAACCACGACGCTGAGCCTCGCTCTGGCGCCGCATCGCGCCCGACATTTTGTTTCTCCTTGATGTCGGCGCGGTTGCAGGAGTGCGACCCGGGCCGCTTCTGGGTGAGGGGTGGGCAGCAGGGCGGTGGATTGGCGCTCTTGGAGGGGTGGGCAGCACAGGGGTGGATGCTGGTGGTGGCAGGGGGCCTGTCTGGGAGGCGATCCTCTTCGTGCCTCGTGGCACGGTGCAGCAGCTCCGATGAGCTGATCCTGGGCTGGGGATGGTGGGGGCTCCTGCCCTCGCCACCTGGCCGATGTGACTGAGTGCAGAGGGGCAAACAGGGCCTTAGAATGGCCTTTGATGCTGGCCGGCTCTTCCGCCTGCCGGCGGATGTTGGGTGCTATTAAGCACGGTTGCTTAGCAACCACGACGCTGAGCCTTGCTCTGGCGCCGCATCGCACCCGACATTTTGTTTCTCCTTGATGTCGGTGCGGTTGCAGGAGCGCCACCCGGGCCACTTCTGGGTGAGGGGTGGGCAGCAGGGCGGTGGATTGGTGCTCTTGGAGGGGTGGGCAGCACAGGGGTGGATGCTCGTGGTGGCAGGGGGCCTGTCTGGGAGGCGATCCTCTTCGTGCCTCGTGGCACGGTGCAGGTGCAGATTACTGTGCAGGAATGGTAAACCTTACCATAAACACACAGTAAGATCCACATGAATTCCTAATATACTTACTACAAGTACTGGAAACCAAAAACATCCCAATAAGTGAAATCTTCCAGATTTCATACATGTGTAAAGATACATACACTCTCTGCAACCATGTTTCAAAAGACCACATCCCTAATGAATGATTTATATATGTATCCATACCAAATTCTGAACCCATTCCATTTCACCAGCTTCTGCAGAATGCAAATTATGGCATATTATTCCCTTTTTGCAATTCAGACAACCGTTCCACCATACAAACAAACTCACATAGCCAATATGTTATACTAATGCTTCTAAGGTACAATACAGATGGCACTGCAAATAACTGTAAGCTTATAGGTTTCACACACAGCCAAGTATCTCCTGGAAAGAAAACCTTCACAACAGTAGGTATAGTATACAATACTGGTGCCACAACCACTTCAGGGCACTATACTGCATGTGTCAAAAAAGAAAGGTTGGTTTGAATGTAACAATACCTCCGTTACTCCAAAACATTGGTTACCAGCAAATTTAACAAATGCCCACTTAATATTGCTTCAGCCCAAATTTAGTCGATAAACTATAGCACAATTAACAGTTAGAATATGCCAGCAGGTATCTAACTACAACCAAAATACTACAATAGTACTTTTAAAAGTCAATCTAGTTAGATGGTTAACTAACTCCTTGAAAAATACCCTTAATTCCAAAACACTTCAAATACGCCATCTCAATTCTTATACAACAATGCATCTTCTAACATCTAATGTAGTTAGAATATGCCAACAGGAATCCAACTACTTCAAGCATTCCCTTAATCACAACATACTTCAAACAAACATACAATCACCCTTACACTTGCGCAACTGTAATCGTTTTTTTTTAAATCCAGTACAGATTTTTTTTCCCAATGTCCCAATTATTATTTTATGTCAAAACAAAAGCAGTGTGTCATACACTAATGTTGTACCAAACGTAGTACTTACAATGTACTATTTTGAGGGTCGAAAAAATGTATATGTACCATTGTATACAACTACAGCTTTTAAACTATCCTGCTTAACAAATTGTACTGTTTTTACCAATAAACCAGAGATTCCAGCTTCATAATACAGTTCAATTACAACATTCCTCCATATTGTAAACACTTTGTACTCCCACTACATTACCTATAATTGTGATTTTGGCCATACTCCTACTACATTACCTATACTTACTATACACATATTACTACTGTGGTGATTGTGACCAGTTGACATATTCTTGGGGCCATGGCCTGTAGTCATGCCTGTGAGAATCTGCCCTCTGGCCTCAACCACCACACAACAATAAACTATGTAAGAAGTAAGTACCTTACACCATCAAGTAATAAAACTCACCCTGACCCCCCTGCAATTAAAATGATGTCCGTGGACACCGAAATTAACCGCAGACTTGGTTGCATTTCCAAATACTTTTTTCATCTGTAAAAACAGTTCCCCATTACCTTCATTCCACTTCCCTACCACTTCTACACCCTCTTTCAACCATCAAATAATGCCAAATGTCTTTTCCTAGCTGCCCGTTCATGGTGATGTCTGTGAACTGCTGCAGTGTCCACAGACCGCTACAACACCTGCCTGACCTTTTCCCTCCTATAAATAACTCCAAATGTGTTTTCCAGACTTTTCCCCAACTGCGCTGTCTGCGGACACCAGTGTCTGTCTGCGGATCCAATATTGCGGCCGTTTCCAAAAATCTGACGCACCTCATGCTTTTCACCATCCAATCAGCGAGTGTGTCTGATGTCTGTGGAACAGGCGCGCGGCATGATGACGTGTCCATAAACGCGTTTGCACTTTGCGTTTGGGTCCTTGCTTCGAGGATAATTCAGAACTGCATTTTCTACTAATCTAGGAACTTTCAAGCTCAAAATGTACCCTTGCACAGCTCCTACACCAATTCCTACTCATTATCCATTAACAATCTAGTAGAAAGCACATACCATCCCTCCTCCCCACGAGCCACCACCAGCTTGAGGACCCACACAACAAAATAGCACAGTACTTCCAAAGACAATGAAGAGGACCAAGAAGATGAGGTAGAGGAAGTGTCTACCTCTAGCACCCAGAGAGAATCATGAGTGTGGCAGTTCTTTACCACTGTTGGGAATGTACCAAAGGCTAAAGCTACCAAAGTGAAATGCACTGAGCACTCAGTTGCAGATTATCTGGACAGTACGCCTACGGGACCACCTCCATGCACTGCCACACCCAATCCAACCACCACAATGCTCTCAGAAAGGCTGTTCTTTATTAGCAAGTAGTAGGCTGTCTTCCACCATCTCATCTTCCTCAACCAGTACTGTACAGCCTACTTCTGTGGGACACTAAATCACACCAGCTACCTTGCAAGCAATAAAAGAGGCTGTTGAGCCATATATTTCAAAGACAACAGTCCTCTGTATATACTGCAACACAGCACTCTGCAGGGGGGGGCAATTTCAAAGTGCATGAGAAACATTGCCCCCTATCTTAGAAATAACAAACGTGCAACATCTTCCCCTGTCCACCTGCCCCTCCATACTGTTGCTTGGTGCACCTTCCCTCGATTCCCTCCTCACCTTATGTTCTAACCTCTCCTGCAAAATAAAAGGTTCCTTTAGGAACCACCTTTCACATTTAAAAAATAGAACTAAAAAAGAAATCTTATAGACTGCATCTACTTTACATTTCTCAGTAAAGTACATAGACTCAATAAGATTTTCCAACATTTCCATTAGCATTTTGTGTTATGCTAATGGGAATAATGTGTTGTTCATCCCCCGTTCCAGGGACTGGAACGGTGGATAATGGTCCGCCAGCCCAAGTTATCGGCCCAAGCAAAGCAAGGGTGGATAAAGTGGGCTCCAGACCCTTATCCCCCATTCCAGCTCCGGCAATGAGGAATGAAGGCCATTATCACCACATGTTGCCAAAGCGGTAACCCGGGGTGCTAAAGTGCAAAAAAAAAAGGATTTTTCTTCCTACACCGGTACGCACGCAGCATCCCACTGTACGAAAGAGAATCCTTTTTACAAGATGGCCACCATGGAAAGGGAAGGTGGGGCTCCATACAGAGCCCCTCTTCCCTTTCTATGGCAGTCTGCAGAAGGCGAAGCGAGAACCCTATGACCATACTAGCATGAGCACATTTTTCTTTCCCTTTCAAACCTATCCCAATTTCGAAAAACATTACCACATGTCCTGGTGGACATGGCCATTTTATCCCCATTGGTCGTCCTTCATGGTCATGGCCAGTAGCCAGATTGTCTGGGACATGACCTTATGCCATGACCCGGACAATCTGACCACTGCCCATGGCCACAGGCTATACCTCAGTCACCAAAGGTATATCACTATTTTTTGTACCTACATTATGACACATATCCAATTGTCGGGCGTGTCCGATGTCCACATACATCACGCTGCCTTTTAGACCAATTGGATGCCCGTCCACATACTGAACAGGGAAGTAAGTCCACAGACAGAACCCAGATATCACAAAAATGTTTTGACCTACTTTTTGGTCATTTAAAAAAAACGACTGGATGGATTTAGAGCATATTTGCAAAAGCACACTTTTGGGACCAACTTGCGGCTCCTGCTGCAAATCTGGTGAAAATTCATCCAGCAGTTTGGGCTGTAGGCGTGAAAAAATGTGTTTTCCATTGTGTCTATGGGAAAAAACACACATTTTGGGAACCCCAACCCATATAACTTTGCCCCACACCTTGACAAACCCTCACCAAACTTTGCAGGATCAATCTGACAGGGCTTATACTTTTTTTGAAAAGTTTTTTGTGAGGATTGGTCCAGGGTACAGGGGGTGTAGTTATGAGCCACCCAAAAAGTGCTCTTCCTATGGGTTGAGCAACTTAACCATAACGCAATATATATATTCACTGAAAAACATTGTTAAAGGGAGGTTATGGTTAAGTTGCTTCTACTTAAGTTATGGTTAAGTTGCATAATAAAAACCCATGAAATTCACTGACATGTACATTAATGGTCATTAATTAGGGTTTTGTTAATGTGTCTATACTTATTTTGTATATCTATGATGGTAAGGACGTTTGTACCATTTGTACCATTTTGGTACTGATATCAGACTGCATTGTTCTCCATTCCAACATGCCCGCCTGCATTGCTTGTTTGTCGGGTACTTTCTGCATAGCTGCCAAAATGGTGAAGGGAATATGTTGTATTTCTGTAACTGTTAGCCACCTTTGTGTAAACAAGCACATCTGGTGCAAAACGAGTTTCCTGGATTTTCTTTCCTGTTGAACCCTGCATGTTTTGCTTGTTTAAACAATAAATTATTGCTGTGTCATTATAGCACAGTTCTTTGTCATTTTCCAAGACTCTCCTGCTCTTGGAGTGCTGTCGCAACGTTTTTGTGGCATTTTTGTCCCATTTGTATATATATGTCTGCAGTGAAAACACATTAGTTTAGAGGCATCTATGTCCTCAAGGGCTGCGATATGGGGGGGACTCCGTTTTTATTTATTTATTTATGAATTGTGTTTTTCATTTTAGTTTATTTACACATTTTTAACACATTTCCACAAATCAATTTTTTCATTAAAGTCATTTTACGTTTACATAATTTCCTAAAACATGTCCCATCAGTTCAGTTCGCCTGACTGGAGTTGTTTTTTCCCTGTTACAGATGTACATTAACTGTCTATTTTCGTCATTGTTGCTTCAAGAAAGTTGATTCCTGCGCAAACCATTCCCTGATTATGCCACTGGAAAAAACGAAGTCCACCATTTGTCTGCTGATTGCGTTTGCAGGTTTCTACTTGTTTGGGGAGGAACTTTCCTCCGTTAACCCTAGGCATGATGTCAGTATATGTTGGACTGTTTCCAAACTCCCTATAATATTGCACAATCTGCAAAGCCCATCCTTTATCCCACGTTTCCCGATCCAGTGGAGGTAAGCATTGGTGGAGTACATGTTCAATCTGATTCTTAGCAATTTGTCATGATGGAAATTACTTGGAAATGTTTCTAAATGTCGAGGAAGTGTGTTTCTCATCCAATGGAGTGTGTTATGATTTCTTGTTTCCTTCGAAAATGTTTTTGATTCCAAGGTGTCAATCCAATCAATTTGTTTTATTTTTTGTTTGAGTTTCTCCGGATTGTGATAAGTAACTTTATTTACGAGTCTAAGTGAGCTAGATGTTTGCTGCATTTTTTCTTCTAATCATTGAATGTCCCGGAGCCTCTTCCATTCGCCTCTTATTTTAGAAAGATGTACCCTTCTGCCGGTTGTTCTACTTCTATTTTTCTTAGTAGATCCATTGATTTCCAAAGGACAATCGACTGCAGTGATTGTAGGCCAAGCTCTTCTCTTATTATAATCATTGGCAGGCTTTTAGGCAGACCTAAGGTTTTTTTCCAAAATTTTCCTTCCAATACTTCCCAAGTTTCTCTTGGTAAATTGACCATAGCCTCTCCTCCATAAGTCAGAATTGGTATTATTTTATTCACGTAAAAGGACCGCAGTGGCTTCAGTGAAAATTTGCCATACCGGGTATTCACTATTGCGCCTTGACAGGCTAGCAAGTTTGCCTTCTGGATTAGTTCCACTTGCAGGCCTTTTCGGTTATTGATGTGTTGAAGTTGCTCCCCAAGTATCTTATTGCCTTGACCCGTTCTAGTCTGTCTGGCCCGATTTTCCATTCAAAACACTTATCTCCCTTCTCGTTCTGCCCATTAATGATCATTATCTTCGTCCTGAGTGCTTTGTCCTGAAGAAGACGATTATCAGTCTTTTTAAGACTAGATTTATTAAAATCGTCAAAACTACTGGCTTAAGGATACTTGGGTGACATGACTGTTAACTCCTTTTTGTCCCCATGACTTGTGGTCACTTAATGCATTTTAGATTTCATGCACTTTAATTCTGATAGATTTTTTTCAACTTAATGCACTTTAGACTTCATGCACTTTAATTGCGATTGATTTTCTTCTGAATTTGTTTGGTACTTCACTGTACACCTTAGAGAGCCACAGCCTTATTGCTCGTGAATCCTTTATCATGCAGAACAAGTTCTGTTCCTCTCTTTTTCAATTTCGGCATAGGCCGCACTATGTGCTTGCATTGTTACATTTTAAGAATTGCCTTCCACAATGCTTTGTGCTTTTTATGAACATCTGACGTTCAGCATGAATTATAGTAAGAACACTCAGATTTATAGTTTTATGTCTATTATGTGAATAAAAAATTGCTTTAGAAAATATGCCCATTCTTATGTTGTTTTGACCTTGCCTACCTTCCAGCCAACCAGTAGAAATTGTAGTACATGTTATGGATTAAAATTCCTGTTGAGTTCCGCGAGACATACCCCCCTTTGTGTATCATTATCTTAGTCTTGGCACTGTTGATGACCAGTTCATTCTCTTGCTTTTATTCTTGCAGTTCATCTATAAGTGCTGAAGCCCGATCTGCGTTTGATCCATTATTACGAGGTCATCGGAGTATGCAATTACTGGGCTCTCTTTGTTATTTAGTATGGGAGCGAAATATTTTGTCAGAGTTAAAGCTTGTGGTAGATCAGCTATATAGAGGTTAAACAGCATAGCTGCCAAAGGACACCCTTGTTTAACTCCTCAGTTGAGTTCTATTGCGGCTGTTAGAGTGCTCTTAGACTCCATCCTGACACAAGTTGTGGTGTTTTGATGTAGGGCCTCGATCGGGCCCAACAAGTCTTATGGACTTTTCGAGACCCGAAGTCTGGTCCACAGTTTTTGACAATTAACTCCATCAGAAGCCTGTTTCAGGTCCATAAATGCTATGTATAGTTTATCTTTAGATCTTATTGTGTCTAGCTTTAGCAGTGATAGTATAAATAAATTTAGGTCTGTGCCAATACCTTTTGTGAAGCCTGCTTGACGTGGGTCTACTATTGATTTGCTTGCAGCCCATTGCATTAATCGATCTTGAAGTGTAGAAGCAAAGATCTTCCCAATTACATCTGATAACGCAATGGGCCTATAGTTGGCAGGGTCATCTATCAGACCTTTTTTGAAGATTGGGATTATGATACTTTTGGTCCAGGACCTTGGGAGCTTTCTACATTTTTGAATGTTTCAAAGACTTTTAAAATACATTTTGCCCATTCCTCTAGATTCCTCTTTAGTGTCAAGTTGGTTAAACCATCAGAGCCAGCTGCTGTTGAGCTCTTTAGTTTTTTAATTAAGTTTTCAATATACATCACATTGGTCTCCACCGCCCATTCATGTCATATATGATCTTCTTTTACAGAATGCTGGATTTCATTACTTGCAAACACTGCTGCGAAATGCATCAACCAGTTAGCCTCTGAGACATTGCAAATGAGACGACTTTGTTGATTCAACGTGATGTTATTGATGATTGACCACATTTCTCGTGAGTTCTTATTAGACATTGCTCTAATCATATGTTCGCCCTGCTCCTGATCACGCAGTGTTCTGAAGCTGATCATCCAATTATTTTACTTTTGTTTTCTGCTCTTTAGCATCCGATTTATATCTTTTCCTATTAGATTGCAATGTTGTTTCCGAATAAGTCTTAGATCGTTCCTTAGGCATTTCCGTTGTTCTACTATGGTAATACTGTATTGGTGCCTCGGATTCAATAGGCACAATTTGAAAACAGTTTACACAGTCTTTTATGATGCAAGAAGGAATTGGTAAGAGGTGTCTACTTGTTCAGATTGCCTCCTTCCCATGTAGTCATCAGTTAATCGCATGATGTCATTTCGTTTGAGTTTTAATCTGTTACATCCTGCATTGATATCCAATGGTTGATTAAATAGGACCATACTCTGCATGCATGAGACATTCCATGTTACTTTTAGCATATTGTGGTCACTAGTCGTTTGTGATATTACATCCAGTCTTTTTACTTTTTCAAAATGATTCCTTGTTATCCAAATGTAATCTAATGTGGATGAATAGCTTCCATTGGACCAAGATTTTTTCCCTGGGACTTCTCCTTTAGCATATAAAAGTTTATTTTCTCCATTAGCGTGGTCCATATTTTTTGATTCATGTGAGATGTTCTATTTGCCTCGTTAAAAGGATTGCCATTCAAATTGAGGCACTTCATGTTCAAATCTATGCCTATTGGTATTATTGGACTGTGGAATTGTATCAGCAAGTTGTCAATTAAGGTAGCTCCTCTGTCTGTTATTAGGCTCACTTTTAATTTAACTGGATTCCAGTAGATGTTTATTATTACAATTGGCACACTGGCCTTACTCACATAATCAAATGATTGTAGTATTGCCCACAATATGTATGAATTGGGGCTTTCCCAAGTCAACACTTTCAATTTGCTTTACTTTTTTATAAGTGTGAGAAGCCTAGCGTATGGTCTTCTATTCTGTCCTTTTTGTGCAGGATTCACCAGCACTTTGTAGCCTTCACAAGCAGGTATTGATCTTAAGCAGGTCTCTTGAAGACAAACTATCTGAGCTTTAATCATTTGCGGCTGTTCATTGTTAAATAGCTGTTAAAAACCCCTACTATTCCAGGAAATCAAAGTGCTTGTTGGAGTGATCGATGTGTTGTTCAGCTAATCATTCCGTGAGTCATTCAGTGCTTGAGGTAACCAGCCCCATTCATTTACATCATTTGTAGACTTTTCATACATCTGACTGTGACTTTTGTCTTTGCTTCTCTTACTCTCACAGTCAAAAGTCACTCTTATGCCTGCTAATATTTCGGCATTTGTGACCTTCACCGTTTGCAATTTGGTTGCTTTTTTAAGAGTTTCCACTCTGTGCCGATTAACTTTCACCTTGGGCTCTTGGTAACTTAGCTTGAGTGTGTCAACATCTGTTAGGTCAAAACCGAATCTTAACATTTCGTTACTTTCCTTTGGTAACAATTCCTTGACCAAATTTGATCGAAGAAGCAGAATTACACGATCACTTCTTTCTTCATCAACATATTTGACGATTGCAATGTCTTCAGAAGTTATTATCCGTAGAGAACGAATACTGTGAATCAGCTTCACTGCATTTCTCCAAATTAGATTTACTTGCTGCCTTTCTTCGAATATGTTTTCCACTTTGACTTTCCGTGACAGTTCTTCTTTTACATTCTTTATATGATTTGAGATGTTTTTGGACTGTATGCCATTCATGATTTTATGTCGAGGCCGTTTAAGGTTCCATTTACTCACTACAGACTTCACCTTCTCACTTTCTTTGTTTATCCTCTAGAGTTAGGAAAGACAAATCTTTCTTATTTTCCTGCGATGAACGTTCAACAAGATGATCGCTTCTCTCTAAGGTTTTCTGCTGATTGTGACGGGCATCCACCATTATAGAGTCGCTTGAAGAGACACTCGCTCTTTTTTTTTTGTTGATAAAACATTTTATTGATTTGAGACAAACAAACAAACAACATAAGCACACTGTCGATACAGGTCATTGATTGTTTCCCACCGTTATTACAGACAACATTTCAAAATTGAGTTCACTGCCCCTTCACAGGAGCTACATTCGATTTCCCCGCTTTATTGGTACCCTGCATGTCGAGGGGCGCCACATTCTCTTTTCTTATTCGCTCATACAGAGTCACCTTTCAGTGGGCGTCTTCCCATTTTTGCCATACCTTTTGCACCTTGGCCAGACATCCACTGGCCGTGTATACCCTGTGCTCCATTGCAACACAGATGTCTACGTCTGTCGTCCATTGTCCATAACTGGAGTCACCTCCGACCCCCATTTCTGAGCAATGTTTCTTTTGATAAGTGTGGTAGTGGTGAACACAAACAGTTTTTCATATTTTGACAGGTCGATTTCATCGTCTATTCCCAACAGTAGCAGCTTAGGATCTCTGGGGATCTCTTTACCTAGAACTCTACATAGCTCGTTGCAACATGCGTCCCAGAACTGCTGAATGTGTGTGCATGTCCAGAGTATGTGAAAGAAGGTACCTTCCCGACACTCACTCTTGATTCCATACGAGCTTGAGCATCATTCACATTGATATAAAATGATATATCATCAATCAAGTCCATCCCACCATTTGCTTTGACATTTCCGGCTCTAGGTCGGTTTCGTCATATGAGTTGTCGATGATAAAAAGCAACTTTGATATTTTGCTTGTTTTTTAAAGTTTCCTCTAGATTGACGGCTTCTCGTTCACATGGGGTATTGGATTTTCTTCTACTGTCATTATTCATGTTTTCAGATTTCTTTTCCTTTTGCTGGTTTTGTACAGTTACACTGTGCCCCTTATCACCACTTTTGGTGATTTATTTTAGGGCTTTCTTAGCAGGCTGAAAGATTGAAAATAAAAACAACCTCTATGTGCGCATGTTCACTGGTTGTCCTGTTATCAGTTTTAGTTTTATTCAATTTTGCTTTCTGATGGTTGCGTCTCTCATTGCACTCATTCGTCATTTTTGTAGTCTGTTCCTCTTCAGTACCCAATACTATTGAACAGGTTGTAATGTCTTCTTGAGGTACTGAAGTTTTGGAGTGTGATCCAACTCTACATGCTCTTTCCTTTTGCTTGCATGTTGGATCACAGGCCCTGGCCACTTGACATATTGTGGGTCTAGACCTTACAGATTAAGGAATAGAACAACTTGTTGGTATTGATCTAACATTTGCCTTGAGCTGAGCACCCAGCGAGACTGTTTCTTGCCTTGTTGCTTCAGAAGATGGACCCCTCAATCTCTGCTCACACTGCTTCTCTATTCTGACCATTCCTTTACCGTTTGGAGTTGTGATTGAGGATTCCTTTTGAGAGCATTGCATTCAAATCCATTTTATAGACTTTAAAAGGGCTGCCATCTTTGCCGCATTCTCTCCATGCTCTCCACTTGCTAAATCGCACAGTCGCCGCTGCCAGTTCGATGATTCTGTTTCCAGCATTAAGCGTTCTTCCACCTTTGTGGTGAATGCTTCCAAGAATATCAATTTCATATGTATCATGGCCAACAATGTGTCATTGCCTCTCATACTTTCACTCATTACTTCATAATGGTTTGTAAATGGAGCCATTGAGATTGCCATGGCAGCCATGACATTGTTATGAATTTGAATGCCCGCGGCAATTGAGAGGTTTCCTTTGTCTTTTTTGTTAGCGTTCCCGGAGGTGTACTTTGACAATTTTTCTCAAAATCGTGGACCGAAGTAGTGTCGTTTCCTTCCAAATTCATGTCAAGCTGCTTTGCAGCTAATGACGAGGTGTGTCTGTTAGCTCTCACGCTGTTCATTGTGGCGTCCATTAAATGTTGTAATTTATTGGATGCACAATCCCCTTCGATGTCTCGTTTCTTTCTTGATAGCACACTTAGACATTTGTGGTGCTTTGCACAAACCTTTCTCGTTTCTTCATGGGGGGAGACAATCCGTTCAATGATCTCCCTTGAATCGTTGAACATACTGTGACTCCTCTCTTCCAGTTCTCTGACTTCGGGGACTGATGAGTGTGACTTTCTTCCTTCCCCTTCCTCTATAACTGAATGTTCCAGAGGCTCATCAAATTCGCCTCTGGTGTGTGTTCTTATGCGAACATGGAGAGACTGTCTGTTTAAGGTTTTTGGCTCATGAGTGTTCATCTTTGCGATTAAACTTTGGCCCAGATTATATTCTTTGCTCTCCTTTGCAGTTGGCGGCTCGTGGAAAAATTGAAATGCCAAGTTTTTGAATTAAGTTCTTCCGATTCCGATTCGGCAGCAATTGAAGACCATATTTGATTTTCCTGGGCTTTCTTGGTGCTGCAGCCACCCTTCCTCATGCATTCAGGTACTTTGCCTGTGAACATTTCCTCCTGCTCTCGACTGATATCAATTGTCAAGTCTGTTCGTTTTGAAACTAATGTTTGTTTGTTTGCCCGTGCATTCAATCTGTTTTGCATGACGGTTCAACATGGATGTTTCGCGTTCCTTGTTGACAGCATTTTGGTCCATATTCCGAGCTGCCGATAGGGTCAAATTCAGTATTATTGTGATCGATGTTCGCAATATGCTCTCTCTGCTCAGAGACCTGGTGTTCACTTGAGTGGCAACGACTTGCCTCTGCCATGTTTGCCGGAGTAGACATTGCTTCTGCATTTGTAACTCTCCCAGCTTTGTCCTGGTTGATTGTTGCATTTAATGGCGTAGATAATGTTTGACTAGACTTGTCCGGTACAATTGCGGGCTTACTGTGTTTTGCTGGTTTATTTGTCACAAAGGTTGGATCCACCTCCAATACTGACTCTGTGGCGTTGACAAATTGTGCTGCTATTGAATGTTCCAAACTGGCCGAGTTTTGCCTGTCCATCTGTGAAGGTGTCACCCTCTAGGATTTCATCGTCCATTAGGTCGACACCTTTTGTTACATCTGTTTCCATTATTACACTCACACTACTCGATAGCGTCCTAGCAAATGTCTTGTTCAAACAGTTAATTCTGTCTGTACCACTCACCATAGGGGATGATGTCAGATGGTTGGGCTCCTTAATCGCACTGCCGCTTTCTGTCAACCACGGGTGGAGGCGGGTGTTCGGACGCGGCTTTCGGGTCCCATGCTCCATAACGTGATCCCAGCTTCTCTCGCCTCTCTCGCTCTTTGGGAGGGACTGGGAGAGACTGGGACTCTGCTGGGATTCAAGCGTGGCGCTACACTTTGGGAGTCAGCTTTTGTAGGAGGATCAGAAAAATTAAAGGCACAGTGACTCACTCCTTCTCCACCACTGAACCACAAGGAAAAAAAAACGTGCTGACTGGGAGAGACTGGGACTCATGCACAGCGCTATGCACCGTGAGTCAGCTTTTGTAGGAGAATCAAAAGAAGTAAAGGCACATTGACACACTCCTTCTCCACCACTGAACCACAAGGGAAACAAAAACATGTGCTGAATGGTAGAGACTGGGACTCCACCGGGACTCACGTGTGGCGCTATGAGCCGGGAGTCAGCTTTCTTTTGAAGGAGGATCAGAAAAATTAAAGGCACAGTGAATCACTCCTTCTCCATCACTGAACCACAAGGGGAAAAAAAGTGTGCTGACTGGGACTCCACTGGGACTCACGCACGGCGTGGCACTATGCGCTAGGAACGAGTTTTTGTAGGTGGATCAGAAAAATTAAAGGCACCGTGACTCTCCACCACTGAACCACAAGGGGAAAAAAAACATGTGCTGACTGGGAGAGACTGGGACTCCGCCGGGACTCATGCTTTTGTAGGAGTGTAGAGGAGGAGTCAAGTACTCCCACCTCAACCGACCCGCCCATATTACCTATAGGTTGGAAACCAGAGTATGTGACATACAGGGAGCAGTTGAATCGTCAATGAGCAGAGTATGGACTCAGTCCAGCACCAGTGATAGGTCCAGTACCCAAGAGAATCTGGGAGCCCAGGTACCCACTAAGAAAACCATATCTGCATACAAGAAAACATTTTGTCCAGTTGACTGAAATTCCCAAGGAAGCAGAGCCAATAAGTGGCAAGGACAAATGTTAAAAGCCATTTACCATTGCTAGTATATGTTACATGAAGCTGAAATGATGAACATAGAAGAGATGCAGTGAATCAGAGAATGCAGATATTCTATAAAGCATCAAGAAAGTATCAAGGATAAGTGACATTTTGGGATCAAGATGAAGAAACTTATGCTACAGAAACAGATGAAGATATTAAGTAACTTTATACGTGTACAGATGCAGAAGTAAAGCAAACGGCAAAGTAATTGTGAAGCTAGCTTTAAGCTTATAGTGAATATACTGCGGCAAGCGCCAACGTATACATATAGGAATGGAAGATTTATGGGTATTTCCACTAACATATTATAGCAGGTCTGGACAATGGCGAAAAGGCCGCATTTTAGTGTGTTGCAATTAAAAGCAAATCGGGTTACAGAGGAGATTCAGCAAGGCAAGGTTGGTCGAGCCGAGAGCCCTACGTCTTATCAAAACTGGAATGAACTGACTTTAGATACTAAATCATGTGAAGGAACAAAGCTCCTGGTCAGGAGGCATGAACAAAACGAGGAAGATGTCAGAGCTCTACTAAAAAACAAAATTAAATACAGGAAAAGGCTTGATTTTATGGTCTCTAGTCACATGGAAGCATAAAGTTGGACGAACAAGATGGTCACACCCACGCATGAAGGCAGACTGTGCTTCACACTTCCTCATTTTCTCAGAGCGAAGAACACTCTCAAGGCTGAACTTCAGAAGCACTAATTGACAGTAGACCACTAAAGTGATGATGGATTGATATGCTAGTTGGTGGGAAGCAAGTTTGAAGCGAGCCCACTGGCACCTTGGTGGCCAGCCTGTTTACTGCTAACGAAGGTGGACAAATACTGAAGGAAGATAGAGTGCCAACCAATTGTAGAGGACCTGCATATCGTAGGGACCTATAGTTTTGTAACCAATGGGACGTCATGTATTTAGTCCGTTTTAAGGGCAGGGCTTAGTTGCCCCACCTGATGTTAAGTAGCTGATTGATTGTAGCGTGATCCAAAGCGCAGCATAGCAGGGCCTTCCAGGGCCTTCGGCTGCCTGCTGGGGAAAGCTGTGTGTCACAGTACACACTACCAACGGAGGCACAAGCATTTAGGTGCAGTCAAATACCGATTTTTTTAAAGACTGGAAGAAAAGGGTTGGACCATCATATGAAGGTCAATCCACCGTTCTGGACTACCTTTCAGCCAGACGCTTTTAACTCTATGGCGTGATTCCAGCTTGCTGAACACAAGCCTACAGGAACCTCTCATCATAACTTGTTCCATCCTTATGAAGGCTGACATAGCAGCAGCTACATAACACAGCTCCATATAGCCGAAACACAGTTGTGTTGACATTTTGACTCTAGGTCCCACTGTCTAACTCATACACTGGATTGAATTGCGCAATTAATCACTCTGTATTGTTGTTGTCCATTTGTCTCCCATGTGATCTGTCAAGGATTGAAGATATGTATGTGTTCTGTATCAAAATCCGAGGTATTTGTCTTGGGTGAGCACTAAATGTATCAGATGTAGATACTGGCCATCATTACGAATTTGCCGGTAAAATCACAAAATTACCGGCATGCCGTAGCCACTGATATTGTCATGCACCGTGTGTGGATACAACGGCTGATTCCGAGCATGCGATGCCGTACTAATCAGCATGCCGGTAACGGTAGCACCGGCATACCGGTAAAGCTGCCTGAAACCCACATAACAGCACCATCGATGCCATTAACACCAATCCCGGCACCAACAATCTGTAAACAACAGTAACCGTCAATACCGGAACTGGAAGTAACGTCATTGCGCCGGAACGGGAAATTCACCGGCGCCTAGCCCTCCAGATAAGGTGCGTATATGGGCTTTTTACGCAGTAAAATAATGTAAATACGCTACATTTTATTTTTATTTACGTACCATTTACACAGGCTGGTCACAGTACTTTTTTGTGAATTCCCCTATTCTTTCTTTCCAGCAGATGGCGCTGGAACACATATTTAGCAAATGCTAGCTTTGTGTGAACGGAGCAGGATGATTTGCAGTCATCTATATGCTGCTGTTATTCTTCGAGAAAGTGTGATAGCTCAGAGGGGTAATGCACCAGTTTAAGAGAACTATGTGAAAACATATGCAGCATCACTTTCTCCTGACTCTGTGTTAAGTACAATGCACTTTACACGCATGTCTGCGTTGCACAGGAAAATGACTTCAAACATCGTGTGTGTATGTGTGTGTGCACATAACATACACAGAAATAACGAACACACAATATACTGCTCACGCAGCATGAACCAACCATTAACATAGCTTGCACACATACACGACCAGACATGATGGCAGTAATGCTGAATGCACTTAATATACCCACGCAGCATGGTTATGGGCCATGCAGGTTTAGAGCCAGGCTGTCACCCACCACGTCATAGCTTCTATGCACGATGCGCGTGCCTGCCATGCAGCGGATAAAGCACCCAGCTGCGTCGTACACCCCAAAAACTAAGTCAAATACAGCATGCACCCGGGAAGCCCCAACACCTCACTGACACATCGGGATGCAAAGGTTGTGTACGATGTGTGGTAGATTAAACATTCAAGGCTTCTAATCAGGTACTGCCCCTCTTAGCCACACCAGTGGGGGCGAGCAGAATAGGCGATTCATAAGTGAGTGGCAGGCCGCCCCCCCAGACACAATTACGCTGCCCCCAGACTGTGGCACATCTGAAACCTCGCATACTCCCTCCTGGCCCTATGCCCCACAGCCACAAATGCCCTTTGCCCTCTGTCCCTGCAACGTAACCGGACAATATTGATTCTGTTAGCAGGCCCTACTGGGTCCTCTGAGAGCTCTTACCGCCCACTGGCGGGTGCAGGTGGGACTGTGCAGACTTTGGAGAGCAAGACACCAAGAGCTGGGGAGCAGCAGGCTTGGACTGGCCTGTAGGGTAATGCCCGAACCAAAAAGACAAAAGCCTAGTGTGGGCCAGCTCATATGGTCAAAGTGGGCCTCTTTCTTGCTCCATGTGGGCCAGTTTGATAAGGTACTCATGCGGCTAGCAGTTCTGACAAGTGTACCAAATAAATATTCTTTAAAATACACAAATGTGCATCACATTTGATCAAAAACGTCCCCTTGGGTACTACACAAACAGTTCTGTCACAAAAAGAATGAATAGCCATTTGAAACTCTGGGCCAGTTTTTCATTGGTTCGCGAGGCAATTTTATACCCATTCCGACCCTGGGATCAGGCGCTGCATCACACTTGAAAAGCTTGAACCAGTGCCAGTATAGGGGTACGGCTCGGGTGCGCAGCATGTGGGCATTTGGAACTGGAGGAGAGGGTCTGGAAGTGCTGAAGAAGAGGTGAGTTTCTAGTTTGTGGGCGTGGTGGTCGGTGCAGGGAATTGTCAGTGGTGAGCACCAAGAGACGCTGACAATGATGGGCAGAGTAGAAACCTGGCAAAAGGAGAGATGAGTGGGCACCACAGAATTCTAATAAATACTCCAAATATTAAAGTCAGTGTGAAAAAAAGAGAAGAATTAAATGTTCAGAATAGAAGTTCTGAAGGAGCTGGGTGTGATAAGTCTGGAGACACCCTGACTCAAAAAAATACAACAAAAGCTAGAGACCAAGTAACAATACTAGGTCACACAGCCGCTCCCTTTTGGGCCCAACCTGGGTACGTAGTTATTCAAAGTTCAAAGCAATATGATCAGGTATCAAAATGTATATGCTTAATTAAAAAAATAGATGAGTCTGTTTCATGGTTGAGTATCAAAAATGATTGTTTAGCCATAGAAATTCAAAACAAAAATGTCACTAATGAATTCTTAGTGAGGGAGAAATTGCCACAATCCATACATAATTCAGACTGAGATATGCCAATGCATTTCGGAAATAATTTCCTTCTTCAGGGCAAGTCTAGTAATCAGAGCGGATATGTACAAAACACACACATTAACATCATAATGAGCACATTTGTTGTAAAAAATAAAAGAAAAGAAAAGGAAATGTAACATACCGATCAGCAGTGTTTTCAATAGTTGGTGGATAGAAAAGACAAAATAAGAATACCCTATAAGTGATATGAAATGTAAATCAATAGCAAAATAAGGCAATGAAGTTTTAGTTTTACCTTATTGGTGTGGCAAATGGTGTAGAACAAAGCGTACGTGCCCACAGAGAAATGGGCCAACAGCAATGTCGTGGATGGCGGGGGTTAATGTGAAATCCAATTATGTTCGTAACAAATCGAATCTGGTAGTCAAAAAAGAGGATCAAATCAGATGCCTCATTACTGGCATTCGCTTGTATTAAATAAGGTAAAAGTAATAAAATATACCTTTAAGCATGTGGAGCGTGCAGATCCTCCTGTGTGTGGCTTCACTGCAGTAACTCAGACTGCAGCATTAAGCCGTTGCCGAGACAACAGTACTTTTGTAGCACATGTGGCAAATTGAATCTAGTAGTCAAAAAAGAGGATCAAATCAGATGCCTCGTCATTACTGGCATACAAGTGTATCTAATGAGGTAGGAGCGATGTGTAGGGCATGAATCATATACCTTTAAGCATACGGAGCGTGCAAATCCTCCTGTGTGTGGCTTCGCTGCAGTAACTCAAACTGCCGCGTTAGGCCGTTGCTAAGACAACGGTTCTTTTGTAGCTCACGTGACCACTTCGCATCAGCGGGATGCGAGTGGTCACAAATTAAGTTGTGAATTAAATATTTGTGAGGTATGCCCTATCTATGCCCACAATTGTGATAGCAAAAAATAGGAAAAAACAAAAATAATAAAAACAGAAGAAATACTCCATGGTAGAAGCGCAAGTAAAGGCAGCAAAAAGGGATATTTCTAAATTGCATGAGAACAAAAATATGTAACCAACTGGATCAATAAATGCATATCATATGAGCAAGTAAACAAATATAAACCCAAAACATAAACATAAATCCATACAATAAATGCTTATCATATGAGCAAGTAAACAAATAAAAACCCAAAACACAAACATAAACAACAGGCAAGTACTGAAATCAACCTCATATACTAAAGATGATCAAGGTCCAGCCTCGTCGCGGAAGGTGTCACCCGTGTAGAGTAGAAACCTGCCAGGGTAGATGCGCTGGCACGACTCAGCAGCGAGAAACGAATGGCAATGTTGGCCATGTGGGAAGCTAGCGGTGCCATTGGGGACTTCAAGCTCCTATCTGCCGAGTCCTGACCCGAACCGAATCCGCCCACCTGAGGTGACTGGGATTGCAGTGTTCGCTACACAAGGAAGCCTGCAGACCACAACAACATTATCTTGGAGCGAAAAGAGCCTACAAGGATCTTTGCGGCTGCGAATAGCGCCTACAGTCGCAGGCTCTTCGCCGCAAGCAGGAGTGCAGGGGGCATTAAGCAGGCAACACTTGCACAGCACACCGCCATTACGAGTAGACAAGGGGAAAAAGATAAATGGGGGAGAACAAAGTTTAAACCAAATCCACAAGCACAATTCTATCCGAATGCAACACGTTAACAGGCACAGTACTTGTCAACGTGCTGCATTTGAAAAGAATTATGCTTTTAAAATGTGTTTCAGATTTAAAGGAGAGAGTTAACTGATTGTAACATTGAAGCTGCACTGGAATAGTCTCATTACAATGAGTAATGAAGTTAGATGCCCCCTACACATGTAGGTTTGCCACTCCTCCACGTCTCTGAAGTTAGTGCCCCTCCCAACAATTGAAGGGTTTTAGCCTAGGTGCACCCCTGAATGTGCGCACTTCCATTTTGGTAGGCAGAGAGGCAAGGGAAACCTTTCCCCGAAACTGGCGGTGTTAAAGTTTCACTGTGTTTGTTCAGAAAAATGTACTTGGAACAAATGCAGTAAAACTTTAAAGCTGTTACTTTCAAGAAAGACTTCCATCACCTCTCTGCATATTGCGCTTTAAAATATACTATTCGATGGTATGTGTTGGATACGTTTTACTCTCTTGCAGAGGAGACAACTAATTTTTACTCTCTTGATATTGCATTTACTCTCTAAGTTGAAAAAGCATGCGTAAAATACTCCCACCTCAAAATCTTATCTGGAGCACTGCCGGCGGCTATCTTGAAAAACACAATCCATTGCAATCCTCCAAACCAGGAGTTGGCCAGTGAAGGAGCATCAAGGAACATGTCTGCAGCACTTGGAAACATCCAACGGCGCAAACCAAGGTTCAGTGAGCCAGAACCAAACATGCTCGCTGACATTTTGGTGGAAAATGCGGAAAATGCAGACGAAGTCTTTGGGGGGGACCTATGCAGGCCTGCATAGCTGCGCAGGAAATAAATATGGACTGGAGTGGCCAACAAAGTCTCAGCAGTGGGCACGACACTGAGGACTGTAAGGGACTGTCGGAAAGGATGGGATGACCTGCGCCTCAGAGTCCGTAACCTATTATCAGCTGAGCGCAGCCTGGCACATGCCACTGGAGGCGGACGATGTTCACCACTGAAACTGCACACATGGGAGGAAGAATGTGCCTCCATCATGAACATGGACAGCATAGAGGGTGTTGGAGATGCAGAGCATGGTGCAACAACGTCTGGAGAAGCAGGTGAGTGACCATGACTAACATCCCATGTACTTCAATTGTCCTCTCATGACCAATACTGCTTTGTGCATGACTGTCCCCAGACGCATGCCGCCCTGCAAGACATCAACCAGACCCTTCAACAGAAACCAATTCCTACCATGAAGAATGCCAACAAGCACCAAAGGCACACACCACATGTCCCATGCAATGCAGACAGACACACCATCAGCGTGCGTCAACATACATCACTGAGTCCTACATGGCCCCTGTGCATGGCACAATCAGCCCCAGTCCAAGATGCATGCACCATTGCCACCATTCACAAAGGCCCCCCCTTACCTCTTCCCGCTGACAACACACCAATGAGCCCACCTACACAAGCATAGGCAGCCCACACACGTTCACAATCCAGGGCAGCATATACATGACATCCGTCGCAGAACCCAACAGCAACCCAACCAACATGCTCATCCCAAACCGTGCACACACATCATGATGTACCAACTCTGCTCCCCAACCACACATGTGTGCCACCATGAGCATGAAGATGTACATGAAAGCAAATTGTAGAAAGTGTGATGGCTGTCACATGGATGATGACACAACAATAATGGACCCCTGGATTGTCGCCCACAGGCACCACATCAGACAGCGAGGGCGAGCTTGCCACTAGACCAACCACCACTGCACATCGCCACACTCAGAAGAAGACTCCCAGCATCCAGGAACCTGGACGCAGCGACAGCAGACATGGGTCCACAGCCTCCACTTCACATCCCCCCAGCCACCCCCACACACCTGCCAGCCTCAAGAAGAAGGCAACAACACCTGTAGGCAAGTGCCAGCAGCAGCAGCACGGCCAAACATCAGTGACAGACCTGCCATGCCGGCCCAGTACACCATGCATGAGGCAAGCGCCACAAGAAGCTGAAGCGGCATCACCACAAATGGACATAGGGGATCAGCCACAATCACCATCACTAAGCATGCCTCCAGATCCCCTTTCGCCAATACCTAGCATGCCCGAGCGGGAGGAATCTGGTACACCCACACATACGCCAGACATGAGCAGTACAGGGCATGCAACAGCTGCACGTGGCACCGCAGAGGGCACTGCTTCCGCAGATGATGCTACCGACCACCTGGCCCCTGCAGCCCACCACCTATGCCGTTTGCCGGAATACGCCACATCCGTGACATTGAGGCCCGCCTCACCCGCACCGAACAGCGCCAGGAGGCAACGCATGCCCTACTAAAACGATACATCACTGTGGCAGAACTAACGAGGCAGACAATGCAGGACAGCACCAGGAACACATCACGTATGCTAGGTCGGGCAACTGAGGTGGTCTATCAACTGACCAGAAGGGTGTGTGAGGGCAACAAGGTCATGTCCTCCATGCCTGAATCAATAAACCTCCTTGTGACTGCCATCGCAGAACAAAGGCACATCATCATGCCTCCGGTAGATTCTGCCAGTGCCATACCTAGCCCATCCACACATGGAAGCCCTGTGCGGCGCCCAGTGAGGTTAACACGTCAGATGGGGGCTCATCCACCTGCAAAAAAGAGGGGGCGGAAGTAGGTCTTGGTCTACAGTGTGTGGTGGGAGGAATCTGTTGGGGGAGAGATGTTGGGGCATTGTTTGTTTTTAAGTTGGACTTTGGGGTGTTGTCTGTGGGGTGGGTGGGTGCAAATGTGTGTCACAGGGAAAGGGTGTGTTGGGGCATTGTTTGAGGACCTTTTGGTGTTGGTAGTTCAACTGATCACGATTGGACAGATGTGCATGTTCAACCTGTCTCATGATGTTCATAGTTCACTTTACAATAATACACTTGTGTTGGAAAAAAACAGTTGTCTGGCAATTCTTTTCAGGAGTGTTTAAGTCTTCAATGTTACACTGTGCACATCACCCAGTGTGACCACATCCATTGCCATGTGTGATGAAATCATCAGAAATAATTTGCAACCAATGCTTGTCGTGTAGCCTGTCCATCATGGCCATGGTGATGGAGAGGGATCCCAGCATCCTCATCATCATCGTCATCATCATCTTGTGGCATCATGTCCATGTCCGGGGGCAGGGGTACATTGCGATGGATGCACATGTTGTGCAACATTGCACACACCATGACAATATGCCCCACCCTCTCGCGACCATAGATGAGTGCACCCCAGACTTGCTCAAGCAGCGAAAACGACTCTTCAGTAGGCCAAATGTCTGTTCAATAGTCATGCGAGTCCTTGCATGGGTTCGATTGTACGCCTCTTCATGTCGGTTACGTGGGCGCCTGATTGGGGTCAGCAGCCAGCCCATCAGTGGATACCCAGCATCAGCTGAATGTTGGCATGAGAAAGGGTAGCTGTGATGTTTTGCATCTTTTGACCAACATGGTTGTGACTATTGTGTTTTGCCAGGATGTACAGGGATTCCATTTGTGCAGTGTGCACCTGTACCCCAGGATGGTGCAATGATGCAATATGTAGACATGCCCAACATGGCTCACCCAGCAGGCATGTACCCAGCACTGGCAACAACCCCACCACCCCCAATCATTATCTCACATGGCCCACCCAGCAGGCAGGTTCCCAGCACAGGCAACAACCCCCACTCCCCAATCATTACCCCACATGTCTCACCCAGCAGGCAGTTCCCAGCATTGGCAACATACACCCCCTCGTCAATGCATGTGGCACTGTGGTCAGACTCACCCAACAGCCAGGAATGGGTTCCAGCATGACGATCCATGTAGCGGGGGCAGAGTTGAGTTCCGCAGGAACATTGTGTCATGTGTGGAGCCTGGGTACCTGGCACAGCAGTGTGTTATTATTTGGCTGGCATCACACACCATATGGACGTTTAGCGAATGGTACTGCTTCCTATTGCGGTATACCACCTCACCAGCATGCCGCACCAGCAGCTCTATATGTGTGCAGTCTATCACACCAATTACGTTCGGCATGCCTGCTATCGCATGGAATGCAACTTTGGTAGCGTTTACCTCTGCTGCAGTCCGTGGCATGCTGATGTGGTCCCGTACATGTTTGAGGAGTGCCTGAAGTACCTGCATCAGCACACGGGAGAAGCAAGGTTGTGATATCCCGTGCAGTTGGGCCACTGTATGCTGATAGGTTCCTGTCGCCAAAAAGTGAAGTACACACACTACCTTCAGCGTACGTACGTTGATGACACTCATGAGGTCGTCGTGTATGAAGTCCACTACTGCCGTGATGCTGTCCCTGTCCAGTTGGTAGAAGGTGTGGATTTGTGCTGGGGTTAGGGTAAATGGGCTCACACGTTGCCGGGGCATTGTTGGGTGCCTGCAGGGCACAATGGCCTGCAGATTGGGCATGTGCTGTGCCCTTCTCGCCATCCTTCTCCTCCTGTGCATTTGTTGCATGACCTGCCTAACTGCCTCCTCATAGAGTAGCTGTTCCTGCATATACTCCAGCTTCAGCAGTGCTAGTGCTAGTGGTAGCATTCTTCCTTTGGGAGGGGTGTGGTGTGTGGGTGGGCTGCCTTTATGCTGTGCCTGGGTTTCATTGGTGGCCACCTGTGCTGATTTTGTACTCCTGTGGCAGGTTTCTGCTCACCTGATCCCTATTAACGCCAGTATTTGCATGTCCATCCACCTCGGAATGTGCACTGGTCTGCAGCATGCCAGTGTCGAGGGCACGGCAGGCATCTGTCAGGGCTCCTACCAGCATCAGGGATGCCGCTCACGGAGGGGCCAATGCCGGTGCCAGTGACACCACCCTCAAGGGTCGTAATGATCCGGTCCGGTAAACAATGATGGTATTTCCGTACCGCATCATTTTTACCGGACCGGCAGGCTTGTAATGAGGCCCACTGTCCTTGAATTATTAAGTTTCCTGCAATATGTTCTAAGTTGGATACAAATGTATGTTGTGTATTAAATTTCTCTAACAAAAAACAACCGTTTTGTAATGTGGTAATCCGTAATAGGAATCTATGTATTGGGTATTGTGACCCTGCTCATTCGTTTTATTTAATTGTATTGTTCTGGAGACAGAAAGACTACAGGCATAGGGTTGCATTGTCCATATTAACTTGGATGTATCAGTTACCCTCTAAAGACGGCTATGAGGGCCCCACGATAACCATGCCTGTCTTGAATATGGGTACCTCTACAGAGAGGCTCCACAAACTTCTGCCCTGATACTCTTTTGTCATATGTGACAGGTTCACAGTATCATATGAGTTGCTGATATATTTTCGTCCAATAAAAGCTTGTCAATATGTAATCTTGTGTTTTAGAAATGCCTTGGTGTCTTGCTATCAGGTGACAATGGGAGATCTCCATAGGTTTTTGGGGGGCTCACAAATGGTACTGAGTGCTTCTATCCCCTTTCGCATGATTTTCCCCACATGATATAGCCTTCTCTTCTCTACAAAAAAAGGGCCTTTTTCTCTGCTTCTTCATTCGAGATTACCTGCTGGAAGGTGCCCTATAGCGTGGAATTATTATGTTGTCTAGAAACAAATTCAGAAGATGTCTCAAAGTATCTGGTAGCACCTCCTCAGAGGTATTCTTCCTTTCCTCTCCTTATGCCAGAAGCTCACTGTCTCCAGAGCTCTGGTCCTCTCTAGACTTGACTATTCTAACAGCCTCTTTCTAAATATTCCTTCCTCTTCCATTCAACCTTTACAATTTATCCAGAACTGGACTGCAAGACTTGTCCTTGGCCTCAAGCTCAGGGATTGTATCTCTCGAGCTCTGAAATCTTTTCACCGGCTCCCCGTGGCTGCAAGGATCAACTTCAAGATCCTCTGCATTGTCCACAAGGCTTTCTGGGGCCTGGAACCGTTCTACCTCCAATGTTCTCTTCCAAAACATCATCATTCTCGAGTTCTCTGCTCATCCACCTCCAACTCTCTGAGGGTCAAACGCTTCGCCAAACAGAGAGTTGGGGGCAGATCTATCTCCTCGGCTGGGGCCTCCCTCTGGAACAGCCTCCCTGCCTCTCTCAAACTTGAGCAGAACCAACTCTGGTTCCTGAAGCAACTCAAGATCTTCCTTTTCCCTTCTGCTTTCTCTCTTCATCTCCCCTGCTAGTGCACTTGACTGCTCCGTGCACTGGTCACCTGGTCACCCTCTGAACTCGAGCTCAGGCTCATGCATGTCAAGTTCCTCTTGCACTGACTCCGGGCTCCCCAGCACTTAAGGGTCTGTATCTGCAACCCTACAGTCCCTTCTCTCTGCACTTATGAGCCACCCGCTGGCTGCAAATGTGAGTTAACTGCACTTCACCCTTCCCCTCCGCACTAGCACTTCTCCCCTTCATTCATTCCCCACACTTGCACTATCTGAATGACACAAGGCCTAGTAAGACCCTTGTTTCCCTATCTTTGTCTTGTTGCCCCTAGAAAAACTTGTGTGCAGGCGCAATATAAATGTCACATCATATCATATCATATCATGGGAAGGAGCAGGGATTCCACTGATGGATGGGTGGACTCCAAACCCCCTCTTCTCGCTGTGTAGGGGACAACACCTTGACATCCACTATATTAGGGATAACATTGAGCTCACAAATAAGATAGGCAATTGCATCTTTCTGGTGGAACATATTAAAAGGGTGAAGTGATTAAGTGTATCATCACAGCACTTGGTAGTCCCGATCAAACACCCCAACTGTTATGCTAAATGCATTGTTGTGAAGCACACACAGACCAACTTGCAATTCTATCATACTTGTGCGGATGTACTTTGATCTTCAAATTACTCGAGAGCCACACTTGTCTCCTGCCTGAGCTTTATATCTTTTGCTTTGCAAAGGTCAAACTCAAGTCCCTTGGGTGGTCTTATAGGGAAACTTACCCTTGTTCAATGTAAGGACACATCCAGTACAAGAGGCGCTGTCATGGATCAACCCCCTATTGATTCTACTTCTGACTCCCTCTGACATAGACTGAGGCATCCGCAGATGACTCCAAAAGAGGATATCAAACAATGAGTGTTTCTTGTACTAAATAATGGGTCGGGGAGATGCTGTTTAGAATACTAGAGACACTTTCAAATAAGTGTGCAGAAGGTCCAAGGGAATCATACATTGGTAAGGGGTGCCTAAGCCCTATTCTATGAAAGACTGTACTCTTCAGTCCAAGTACCCTATCTACAAAGTAACTTTTGATGGCCCCTACCTGACTAATCCCACACCACTCCTAGATGTTCTTAGATCTTGAAACCTCGCTGCAGCTGCTGCTGTGACAAGTTGGGTGTTGATTTCTTGCCAGTCAGATGACAGTTGGTTTCTACCCAGTCTGGCCTGAGAGGATTGTCAGAGTGCAGTCCTTGTGCAGCTACCAAGCCACAGGTCATGTTAGTTTCTTCCACACCTATTGCCAGCTTCCTTTGTTAGTTTAGGTGCCCACTAGGTTTGACCTCCATGTGCATAGAGTGTTTACCTCCACTAGCACTGATATCCTGGCTGAACCCCAGAACTGGCTCCCTGGTCTTGTCTTTCACCTTTGGTCACCCATTAAATCTTTAAGCCATCTTGGTATGGCCAATCCTGGTTTTCAGTTCTAGACCTTCCTGTCCACTGCCACCGCCTTTCTCTGTCTTCCTTTCCTCTTTGTCTCCAATGAGCTCCTTCTCACACCCCCAATGCCCTCCTTGAGCTCCTGTGTCCCTCTCAAATGTCTTTGTTTCTCGTTGCCTTTGTTATTTTGCTGTCTCCCTTTCTCTCTCGCCTCTAACCTTCACCTCATTCTCGTCTCTTCCTTCTAAATCACCTTCCTTTCCTATAATCTTTTTACTTCCATTGCTGTCTCTCTCTTTTCCAACTTCTACACTTGCAACTTGAATCCAAACCTCCCATTTCTCTTCTTCTGCCTGCCTCCCTTTATAATCTGGCACTGTTTATGCTCGGGATAAAGAAGATTTAAGTAGGACTCCTGAAAGAGTTAATTAGTCTTGATGTAATATGGGTTATGGGCTCTAGGCCCTAGGCCCTGGGTCTGCCACCCATGAGTGGCCCCTAATGTCTGAATTATTTGAATAAGGTGCACGGGCCATATCTATAAACGCTGTGTTACTATCATAGAATAAGGCCTCCTGGTCATGGCAGCCTCGTGATTCCGCAATGCACCCCTCCAGCTATGATGTTTTTCTTTGCATTCCCCTAAATGCCTTTTTTGGGTGGTTGCAATCTTCACCATCTGATATGAGACTTTGAACCATTGCTATGGTAGTGGCTTCCAGCTCGCAGTGGTGTGCATGTCTTCCTCCTGTATTTCCTTTGTTGATCATGAGCATGTGACGAAATGACTTCTGCTTTACAGCGGTAAGAGCGTGAGCAATGGTTAAAACTCCTGCTCCACCCTCAAACTGCTAGAAACCTAGTGTGATCCCAATCTTAAAGGTAAAACAGGCCTAGTTAAGAAACATCTCCGTCACATTTTGTGCTAACGTGGGCAGAGGAAAGGCTACACTCTCAAGAGGGGTTTGAATGTGATTCAGTAACAACTCAAACAGCAATAAAACAACAGTCCAAAATAAAGAGAAAATCCAACCAAGGTTCTATAAAACATAGATATACTTCGATGAAACACACCATCTGCAAAAATAAAGTACAAAAACACTATACAAAACCTACCCTAGATGGAAGAGCACAGAATGTGTACAGATATAAAGATGGAGCACTCCATGTCATGAATCGGGTACAAGGCAGCTCAAAACCAAATTGTTTGTAAAATGCTATGTTTAATTGCAAAAGGGGATGAAGGATGACCTAACCCGTCTCTAGGACTTAATGGTGGATGAAGGGGACAGTTAGCAGTCAATAATACCATCTGCGTTTCTTGACGGTTCGACGGCGTCGGACCAGGCATCTTGATGCTATTGTCCGGTTAAACAAGGTCAGAGTGCAGCGCTCGCCTTGTTCTAGACAGGCAATGGTGTCTAGCAGGTGTCAAATAGGAGCATACTGCGTTTCAAAGGCAGTCCTTGAAGAAGTGTGGATTGTGAGGGCCACCAGGGTTGGTTCAAACGTTGGTTACCTGTGAAGATACTGGTGACTGGATGCACGGTTCTTACTGGATTTCTTTGATGAAGCGGTCGAAGGGCTGCACATCATGAGGGTCAGTTTGATGGCCGATTCAAACACGAAGAGTCTGGAGACTGGATGCCCAGACCGGTTTGAGCAATTTCATGCTGCATTTTTAGGGTAGGGGCTCGATGATCCACATGAGTCAGATCAACTCTCCCAGCAGAGGTCCAGTACATTTTTCTGCTGGTTTTTGCTCAAGAGTGAATCAAAGAAACAGTGGGAGACTTCTTCTTTTAAAGGCAAACGTCCACACTAACCTGCTTAAAGTGTCCAATCCCTGTTCTTAGAGCAAGTGGACTTTGCCTTCTGATATCACACCCAAAGTACTCTGCGCTAAAGGAATTGGAGGAGACAGGAAGGAAAGATAAATGGAGAGAGAATCAAGATGGTGGAACCTTCTTTCAGCTGTAAATATCTCCCTCTAGTTACACTACCCTCATGCCCTACTTTTGCAATAGGATCAAAGGCTCTTTTGGTGTGCAAGGTGTGATGGCAAGCCTTTTGCGAATGGGTGTGCCCTTTAATTCCTATTCTCAAAATAGCTTCCATAGAGAAGCCTGTCACTCTGGGGTGGGTGGTGCCTGCCCTCACAAAGGAATTAAGAGAGGCAACCCCCAAGGCCACAGTCTTGCTAGCAGTAGTAAGGTTAGCATGTCAGGGGAAGAATACAATAAACCCTTACACAGCTGAAATGGGCTCAGAAGGCCAACAAAAGTTTGATGCCAAATTGATGTGCCTTGAATAACTATGAGCAATGTCGGCCGCCATTCCTTAAAGGTTGTACATGCCAGCAGACTGGGTCATAAAATTGTCTCGGGCACCAACATTCCCTGTGGCAGCAGAACCGCTTTGGAATTCTATCCTACTGTTTCTTCGTTTCTGGCAGGCTCTGAAGACCTTTTTGCTCTCTTCTTGATCTCGCTTCTGCTGTTTGGCGTTGCCACATGCTTAGTCTCAGTCTTAGCGCCATGATCGCACTGTTGGTGAAGGTGGGCTTTATAAATCTGGATAACATAACATAACAATGAAAGTGGCCCACAGTTGCAAATGGCAATTCATTCCTTTTCTGACACTGTTTGAATAGTACCCAAGGGGGAGTTCTTTGATAAAATGTGACGCAAATTGTGCATTTTAAAGAATATTTAGTCAGCAATGCTGGCCAAACTATTAGCACATAGTAAAGTAACCCATCAAACTGGGCCACATTCCCCCATAAAGTGTCCCACTTTGACCAAAGAAATGGGCCCACACCGGCATTTTGCGTTTTAGGTTCGGCCATGGCCCTATTGCCTTCTATGCCAGACAGAGTCTGCGAGCAGGACATAATACTCAAAGTTAAGTCTGTTTTGGAACAATAGCGCATATCTTAAATGAAGCCCCTGTGCTTGCCTGTCAATGCAGCTGTGATAGGGTCAGCTGTGACCTCTGAACCTGCTCTGTGGCACTGGAGAGATTGGCCTGCTGATGCAGCAGGGCACAGGTGTGCACTATGCTTTTGGAATGGAGCTTATGAAAGGGGGCTCTGATTGCCATATTACCTTTTCAGATATGGATTACTCATACTATTTTATTAATGTAATCCACATTTTAACAAGCCAGGGCTTTTACACCTTTGCCAAATGGCAATCTGTCACAGTGAGTCATTCCAGCTCGCAAGTGTGTGCATGTCTTTCTCCTGTAAGGGTGCACAAGTACGAATCAGACACAGTGGTGGCATATTTGTTGTTAAAAACTTTTATGTAGAAAAGTAAAAGAAAAGGAAGAACCTATCTTGCCCTATTTATATGAGAGGTTACCCTACCTCAACAGAAATACTAAGGACTCTGCCAGGATGTCCAGTAAAGTAAAGTGTCCACTGTCCTGTGTCTAAATCTATTTCCGTTCCTTACACTCTAAACTAACTACACGGAAAAACTGGGTATCTTCTTGATCTAGAAGGGGGCTTCACTCATTCTGATATGTCTTTCATATATTCAGTTTTTAATGAGACAAACACTATGAGTGGTTCTTTCACTTAAAATATATTGCGCTCAGGTGCTCTTCCAAACACATAAAAAATGCACACTTCCCAAGTGTCAGGAGGAAGTCTCTTCCCCTGTTCTCCAGTTCACAAATGCAGTGTCAAATCTGGTTCACTATCCTGCCAGACTTGACTACAGACCTCCTTTGTTCTTTTCTCCAGTACACAAAACATAGCATGAAGTCTGGTATACTCTCCTGCCAAATTTGACTGTAGATCTTCCTTTCAGCATAACACTATTCTCAAATAACAGGGTGCTGTTCTCAAATAACAGGGTGGAGTCTTTTATCTGCTCTTTCCACAATTCACCTATGTAGCATCAAGTCCTGTTCGCTACCCTGCCAGACTTGACCACAGCCTTTGGAGTTCCAAAAAGGATATCTCCTCTTTGCAATGGCTCCTCGACCACAATGAATGATGCCCTCTACTCTGCAGAGGTGTGGGGACCACAGAGGACTGAGGGGAATGAGATGTAAGAGGGGCCAGAAATGGAGGGGGTGAATATCACGTTCTCCCAAAGTTATATTCACTAGTCCTATGAAGGGGTTCACTCCCTATGAGATCCACCCGCTGAGTACCACCTCCAGGGGACAATCGGGAAGCAGCCTCACCTCCCTGGCCTCATGTGAAGGGGTTCCCCATGGGAGCAGTGGCAATATTCTGGGATTCATCACACTCCCTGTATTTTCTTTGTTGCTCAAGAGCTGGACTTTTAACCTGCAATCTCAGATTTTACGTGCTACCTGGGCAACATGACTTTTGAGGTCAGCAATGGGGGAGAGGTTCCTCAGGATCCTCTCTACATCAACTGCAGGGACAGCATCACAGAACAGGCGGCTTTCCCTGGCTCCAGGACCTCGTTCCCTGGCCATAACAATTGGTCACACAGATCGTAGGACTATTTAATCACAACAACTGAAACATGATCAAACTAATGAAAGGATAAAGAATGGGGAAAATGAATCCAGGGAACAGGAGAAGAAAGTAGGATCAAGGTGTGACAAACCTTAGCTTGCAGACCAAAAACTTACCATAATAATACAAATGACAAACTAGAGAAAATAGTGGATGACCTTGAGTTAAAAAAACAAGTTCATGGCACTTGAAGAACCTGATGAATAGAATAATGACTCAGCCCCGGACAGCAACCCAGCTCAGCATCGGGATTAGAAGCTTGGTAAAGTAATGAATAATTAGAACACAAAGAAAAAAGGTGCCAAAGTCCAGAGGAGAGGGTGGGAATTATTGCCCTCTGTGGACAGATGAGAAGAAATGTAATAACAAATTCACAGTCTCAAAATAAAATGTCTTTATACCTATGCAAGAAGGTAGTGGGTCACACTGACTATTGATCCAATTGAAGTAAGGGTATTGAGATTAGAATAGATAAACTAGTACTAGCAGAAAGCATAACACACAATATTAATTGAATGGAATGACTGGTTCACTCCTGGTAATTAAGAAAAACTTGAAGGAGGCAGAGAATAAGGTTCAATATGAAGCTTGAAAAAAAGAACCAACTGCAAAAAGAACAAATGGTCTTACCCTGGATGTAGATATAGAGGAAACTCACAGACCAGGCAGCCATACAAAGATAAAAAGCCCAGAAGCATTCAGATTTTACATATGAGCTATCAGATTAGAAATATATACATTTTTTAATTCAGCAGTGTACATGCAGAGGGGTTCTCATATCTCGTATGCTAGGAAGTGTCCTAAGAAAACTGGCTAAAGGCACTGGCCACGGATCAATGATTTTGAAAAGCATCAGAGGAACTATCCAAATATAATCTCCCTGGAAATTGAAGCTCAGCCACAGTAACAAGGTGTACCCCTTTAAAACAGTGGCAAATGATTTGGAATTTGCATGCCACTTAAGATGTCCTCTGGAATCTGCATGACGAAATGGAACAGTCCATGAGGCAGCCAGAGGAGACTGGCGGGAGGAGAGAGAATATAAGAAAGAAGGGAAGATGTGAAAGAAAACAGAGCCAAAGTACAATTGTTAAGTTTCAATATCACAATGAATCAAACAGGTTTGCTAGCGGCGTAAGTGATGCAGGGAGGTAATATGAGGGGAAAATATGAAATTGCATCGCTCATTAAAACGAGCATAGCAACCATTCAGAAGTGAATACACAGCAAATGAAGTTGAATAAAGTAAAGAGATGAAGATGTTAAGACTTTTGAGATGGAATATCTGATCAGCTAGACTCTGAAATCGTTATTAATATGATATCCAAAGCAACCTCCTCTTGAGCTCCTGGAGCAAATCACTTAACTAACACGCACCTTAAGAGCGACCCTAATATCCGGCAAACAATACTTACATTGCTGTTTAATTATATACTGCAGGATGAAGGTTTTCTCTAGAGTGGGAAACAGCATTTATCGTATCCATTTTTAAAAAGGGCCCTCGTGCAAATGCTAGTAGCTATTGCCCCATAACTATATTGGCAGCTTATAGTGAAAGCTTTGCAGCAATTATCTTGAAGCACTAGGAAGAGTGTGCATATTCAATTGAAAGAATAGATAAACAACAAACAGGATTTCGTAAATCCCATAGGAATAACCTGAATGGCTTTTTCTTAAATTGCTGCCAAGATCTGTTTTTTTTATCAATAAAAAATGTGGGGACTTTTTTTATACTGCAGCCATTGATCTTTCCTGTGTGTTCAATATAGTTAGTCGAAAATGGTGGAGACTCTCAAATTGTGCGATCCCCTCGGTTTATTAAAATTGATAATAAAATTACATGAAAATACGAAAGTTCAGGTATGTCTAAACATGGCAGGATCTTACTTAAAGAAATACCCACAAGAAATGGTTTATGGCAGTGATGCATTTTAGCTCCCTGCCTTTTTAATTTGTACATCTCTGATGTGGGAGAGATGATTGATTATTCAGCATTAGTATCTCCAAAAATTGCCAACCTTAGAGTAATCAGGTTGACCTACAATGCTGATTTTATTTTTACCGATTGTACTGCATTTTGGCCTACAGAGATATTTAACTGCCTTTTCTCATTATGCCAAAGAACATTTGCTTGTGATTGATGTTGTTAAATAAAAGATTCTGAAGTTTAAAGCTCATAACAAGAAAATCTTCAATAGGCGGTATATAATTGTCTTAATTTGGATGTGGTTGAACACTTAGTGACTTTGAGTTTCCGACTTATGAATACCCTAGGTAAAGGGTACCTTAAGATCTATTATAGGCAGATGGTAGACAGATTAATCCTACAAAATTAGTACCTTAAAAGTTCCTACTGTAAATTTTCAGTTAAAGCATTAATGAACATGGTTGAAAGTGTTCCCTAATCTTTTATATGGAGCAGAACTGACCAATGAAAAAGTGATGGTTTTTTTCGACTCTCTGGAAAGTATAATTTGGAGAAAAATCAACGTGTATTCAAAATGCTGTGGCTTCTGTTGTCATAAGATATGATCTTGGGTTAAGTTTGCTTACGGTTTTGGAGTCTTGAAAAATGTTAGCATTTTATGTTAAAATGTTAACTGTAAATGGCACTACCTTTTATGCTGATATAAAAGAAGCTATGGAAAAAAGAACAAAGGGAATTTTTAATACTTTTGTGGATTACTGTAAAAGATTTTTAACATCTATGATTATGGATAAAATTGATTTCATTAATGATCCGAGGAAAGTAAAAAAAAGCTCTACGTCTGTGGGATTGGAGCATTCCAATTGAAAAATTACATGCTAAAGAGCCTTAATTATTTTCGATATGAACACAAATACCTTGACCCTGTGGCCCCTCATTTAATTCTATTCCTGGGGATCGAGCTAGGTGTGACTTCCTTAGATTTAGGTGGAATTTAATCCCTACACGAGAGATCTTGCACAGACGAAAGAGAGATTTATCCAGTCGCTTTTGTGGTCTTACCGGGGAGGTGGAAACACATAAACACCTTTGGATGTTTTGTAAAACACTTGTGCCATTGCAGATTATATACTTTAAAATGTTTATGGAATCCGGGATCACATGTGATAGTGAATATCTAGAGAGCCTCATTACGACCCTGGCGGAACGGGTTAAACGGCGCTGTAAAAGGCTGCGGTGCCGTTCAACCCGTTCCGCCACATTACGAGGTCCCCTCTCGGGACACGTTAAGCACGCCTGCGAAAACCAGGCGTGCATACCGGGTCCCGCGAGGGGAAGAGGGAGCAAACAACGGGCCATCTCGTAATGGCCCGTTGTTTACGCCCTCTCCCATTCCCATTCTGCCCTATGGGGGTTGAAATGGGAATGGGGATGAACCGTGTCCGTGTCCTCGAGTGAGGAATTACCGGGCCATCCGAACTCGGAATGGTCCGGTAAGTCCTCATTCCGAGGACACGGACACAGATGCGGTTTTGCCGGCAGCCATGCCGCCAATAGATGCTTGGCTACCGGCATACCTCGTAATGATAGTCTGTCTATCAGGCTATTCTGCTTTGCTGTCATTGGCAGTCATTGTTTGTTTAAATAATTTGAATCTGGAGATTAATTTGGAAAGCAAATGAATAGTGGGTTATGAAGAGTAGTTCCTTTTACACAGGTTTAAAATGTATGATGTTGTTCTCCTACCCTTTTAATTTTGTAAATAATATGTATTGCCTTGTATTGTAAAAGGTATTTTAAACATTTTAATATGTGATTAGACATACTCTTTAAATTATATTTTTATGGTTGAGCTTTCTGTTTAAGCAATAAACAATAAAAAAAACAAGTATATACAAATATCATTATAGCCACCTTAGCAAGAAATGGATGGACATTTTCAACTGCATAAAGCTGCTCTCAGTGTACATTTCATTAGTTCAGAAAACACAACATAAACTAGAAGAGGCAAGACTGCAGCTCAAGTAAACATAGCATCAAGGAATAATTTGCTCTTTTACAAGAACCGATGCAAGAGGGACAACCAACATAAACTACAAGATGTGTGGCCTTAAAATAGAAAGTGGTCAAAAATGCAGATGTGCAATAACAAAATGAGTTAGGAACCAAAACACTGATGACAAGTCAGTCTGAGACAAACTACTTCTCCTAGTGAAGCAGCTCCATATATAGTGGCAGGAGATTATATTATCTGTTTTGGAATCAGAATAGAAAAGACATCAAAATATACTCAGGAAAGCGAGACTGGCAATAAGAAGTATGAAGGAAGCAGTAAACCTGGAAGCTATATGGACGGAAAGAGAGGCAACCCAGAGAAGGTCCACTTTCTTCTATAGGAAATATAATCAGTCTTCTAGGCAAAAGTACTTCCTTTCTGATAAACCCTGGAACACCTCATGTTGAACATAAACCATAATGATTTTCTGACCATATGGTGGTTGGTTGCTGTGCAGGGAGAATAATACCACATGTAGCAGATGGAACTTAGATAGGACCCCACTCCTTGCAAGAGTTGTTTATTAAGTTTTAATGAGGGATTGCAGTTTGTTTCCCTTCATAATGGCTCTTTGGCGATCCCTTTATGATGGTTCATTATCTACAGAATTAAATTGGGGCACCCATAAAGCACGGGGAAGGGTATTTTTAAAATGCATTTGAATCAATTAATACAAAAAGCAATATAGAGGGGTTTCTGGAGACAAATATTAACACAACACAGAGAGATTAAATAAATGAAGAATTAAGGAAAGTCCACTACAATTTGATAACATTGTTAAAGTTGCTGCTATAAAAAAAGAGCCAACCAACATGAGTAGCATCTTAAAGATAGGGGACAATTGTGGGTAAAGTTTTTCATGGCAGAGCAGAAAGGACACAGTAGCAATATTATAGACAAGATCCTGAATAGCAAGGTTGGGACAATGTTGACAGAAATAGTCACCATCTCCAAAACCTTTACAACTCTACCCAAAAGACAATAGTTTAGAGAACAGCCAAGTAGACTCATTTTCGAGGGCATACATCTTTCATTCCTGGGCTTAAAGGAAGTGAAGAGGGCTGAATAACTCATTAAAGAACGAATTAGCAATGCTTATGCAAACATCCAGTTACCCTACCTAAACTCTTTTATAAAGACTTTGAAAAATCTCCTTATCCCAACATTAGTTAAATGTCACAACATATTATGGTATATTAAAAGTCCATGTGCCACCAGCTTTGTGAGGCTAGACGACAATCTCCCTTATTCTAATACCTGTGAAAAGTCCAACAGCATGTTCCTCATATGGGTTGAAACTCTTATTTAATTAAGCTTATAAAACCCTACAAAATAACTCACCAACCATATCAATCCCCTCCACTTTGTGTTTGTACGAGCGTGGGCACTTTCAGATCTGCTGGAAAGTCCTATGGCCACTTTGGATCTGGCTGGCTCAGACTCTGTAGCTCCACAATCCAAAACTGTCCTTGATGCTGAGAATGCTTTTGACAGAGTGACTTGGGGGTATGTGTGTAAGACAGTCAGCTAATTCAGTTTGGCTGAAGATTTCAAGAGTTATGCAGGTTATTTACAAACAAGCACAATCGGCCTATCCCAAAATGGGCCAATTCACAAATTCAACCAAAATTGAAACGAGTGAGATGAGGTATTCTTTGTCACCTATTTTATTCAATGTATATATTCAGCTAATGTTGGAGAAAATTTGAAATTTCATTTGTGGGCCTGGAATATTCAGAGAGATTATCTTTGAATACGGATTTTAACTTAGTTATAATATCTCGGTAGAAGGGCACTATAACGCATCTGGATGAAAGAACCAACCACTTTGGTGAAAGCCCAGATATCAAAGCAAATTATGTTAAAACTGAGATTGTGTCTTAGAATGATACCACGACTGAAAGTATTGACTAAGTAAAGATCAGATACATTGAGATTTATGTTACGTATCACCTAGCACATTTATACAGAATAAACTCATTGAAAACTGTAATAAAAGATACATATAATATTGCAGAACTGACAATCCATGTAGAAATTCTTCTTCTTGGTGATACTATCATGCCACTTCCAAAGAATTACATTTTAGAAGCTCAGAAGCAGTATCAGGAAAGGAGGTTTTGCTCTTCCTGACTGACAAATGTACAACAGGATTGCTCAAATGAAACCAATTAGATATATTACATTAGCCGTCTAAAACATAGCAGAAATAAACGGAGGGCTGCTTCTAATATAACTGCACATCATACGTTTGACAAAATTCGAACTCAAAACATGCTTCTACGTTACTACGTTACTTCCCCCGCGGGCTGATGTCGGCACTGCAGGGAATCATGTTCCCTCTCTGCCTCATCTCCCCTTATTCCCAAACATCTATTGGGTGGGGACAATCTCAGCACCCCTGAATTCCTATACTCCTGACCCATCCCCATTCCTTACAATATACCTCCTCACTCATACACCGCACGCACACATATACACACACACCCACCACTCCCCAAAGTCCCTCCTTACCTCACAGCCTGCCCCTCTCCATCCACTCTTCGTGATTGTCACAGTGCGGAATAAACGTATATGCAGTCCTTGTCAGGCCGCCGTTCGATGAAAGGGGACTGTTGGGGATTTCTTTTCAAAACAATTTGGCCACAATGCAAAACACAACATGACTATGAAAGAGAAATGTATGAAATCGTTGTCTATCTGAAACTGCCATATTTATCTAGGGGCAATACTTCTCAGATATATCAATTAGGAAAAGAGAGGATACAAGTTTTCCTTGCTGATGCATATGGCAATGTCGCAAGCAAATCTAAAGAGATACCACAAATATGGGTGTAACATGTCATATTTTTCACCTTAGAAAAGCCAGATGAGGCAAAAGATTCCTTTAGATGCTCATATTACAAATGTTTCAACACTAAGAACATCCATTTGTTGCTAGGTTGGACAATTTCTGGGTCACTGTAAGCATGGTAACCAGGAACATCTTGGAAACAGATATACAGGTCTGTCTGGAGTTAATTAAGATTGTATTTAAAATGTAAATTCCGTAATCCCACAAAACAATGAGAAAGCACTGTTTTACGTGCTAGATTATTTAAGGTGCTGAGAAATGGGTTGGCTGAGAAGTCCAGTGAGTCACATCTTGGATTCATAATTGTGGATGATCACAAGAAGGAGGCAGACGATGTTATGACATTGTCACTATTTATGTTATTTAAAGTAAAATAAGGCTTGTCATTCCGTATGACAACGGGGTGTTCCCTACCTATTTTACCAAGTAAGGTGCTCGTGAATGTCCAAAACAGGTCTGTCCAGTGTCCAAATCTCACCTATCTGACCCTACCACTAATATAACTAATTACTTCCTTCTCCCGGTTCCTGTGTTTTGTCACAGGGTTTTCTTGATTGTTTGTTGCACTTAGTAGACTCTTTGTAAATAATCTTGTGTTATCCTCTGGATTAAGTTCTGCAGTTCTTTTAGGGGCCTGGTATTGTCTCCTGCCTCTTTCTTTGAGATTGTCTTAGTTCTATTCAGTTTGCTTCTCTCTCACTTGTGGGGCTCGAGACCCTCTTGTGTATTGATCTCGTCTAGAATATGTTGGTTGCTTAACTTCCAATTATAATCCACCTCTTCCCAGGGTACTTTTTCATGTGTGAGTATTATTTGACTGAGTTTACAGGTCTTTTTTCGCCAAGTGGCTTTCTCTAGTATGCTCTCTTTCTTATCCTCACGATAGGGGTTGACTTTTCTGCCCCTCTTTATTGGATTATCTTTCTTATTCTCGGGATGTGGGTTGGCCTTTCCAAATTCCCAAGGTATCAAACTTCCAACTTTATCTCTCTTGTGCCCTGGTTTTCGGATTTCTCCATATCTCATTAACACGGTTCTGGTGTAATAGGAATCTAGTTCTGTTTCTCTCCCACTTTATGGTTTTATCTTTATTTTGTTAACACAGTCAGGTTTATCTGATTATGTCTACTTCCTTTTGCATAAGTACTGGGGCAAGTTTCTTTTAACTTGTAATGAACCCTCTTGACCTTCCGGTGTTCATGTTCCCTGTATTACCTTCTGTTTTCAGTGGTAATAGCACTGGTACCTGTAGGACATTGGACTCTCTCTTGCTTTCTTCGCAGCTCCACCCCTTACTTTCCGCTGTGTCTCTCTCCTCTGTGTCCCGCTCTCGCCTTCTGGATAGCGCTGATGCCATTACTTGGATCAGGGTTTCCTTCCTCCAGCTGGTGGTGTCAGCATTATTATATGGGCGGGCTGCCCACCACAATTGCTTTGTGGTCACCACCACCAAACTCTCTGTTCCACCATGTTCAGATTTCCTCTGTTTTCACATATCGGTTCCCCATTGTTTCTCGCTCTGTGTCAGAGCTGCTCGGATTTTCACAGGCTCTGCATTTTGCGACAGCCCCACCTCCTTCTACTCTGCTACGTACAGGGCGCTTCCCCTGGCTCTCTCTGCATCTTGCTCTCTCTTGGCTTTCTGCCCTTTCTCTCTGTTTTTTTTGGCAAATCATCCCTTTTCAGTATCCTCGGCACAGTCCATAGGAGAGTTTGATTTAAATGGATAGCCTCAGTTTCTTGTCGCTGATAATGTAGGTTCACTTTATCTTCATGAAACTGATAACATTCTGATGTATTACAGAAGTCCATATAAATCATCACTTGGAGAGCAACAGGGAGATCCTCACAGGAATGGGAGTCCTTGTCCCCAAAGGGGGAGTCTCTCCCGGTGCGGTCCCACTTGCCTCGACACCTCGGAAGGGTGTTGTGGAGCGGGCTCACCTCCCTAGCCTCACAGGAGGGGCTTCGCCCTGGGGAGAAGGGGAGAATTCCCTCAATTCGTCACATAATATAAAACCATTGATGCCATTAGATAAATGTATGGTCCAGAGCACAAAGAAAGTTGAATATAGATCTTAATGGCTTTTAAAGTTCAAGGAGCGGTATCACCCATCAATTCTAATAACCAGTGGCACATTTGGGACTAGCAATAGACAATATGTAAATATATATTTTCCCCAGAAATGAGCCGTCAAATTGACTCATGTGGTAGTTTGTGAGGAGCCATTTTAGAAAGCCTTATTTGCCAGTCTCCATCGACTGTGCAATATTAAAACAGACTGATGACTGTAAGCCTGACATTGTTACTGCTATAGTTTAGATAGTCGTTATAAAGATAAGACGTAACTCTACAGAGAGACGGAAGTAGAGGTAGCTAAAGTTTAAGTTTCATGTGAATTGTCTACTGTATAGTGCAGTGATATCATGCGGCTGTGTGTTTTCTGTCAGGATATCGCTTCACCTTAATAATGCTGGGTTTCCTGTCATCAATCTATTCTTGTTTCTTGTAACTAGTGGCCACCATCCCTCGTAAAATGGCTTCTCACAGCTCAACACAGGACTCAAATTGATGGCTCATTTTAGTGGACAATGTAAATATTTACATTTTTGGTATTGCTTTTATCCAATGTTTTAATACGGAGTGATGCGTGATACCACTCTTTTAAGTCATATGAATTATTAATTCATATTTGAATTTCCTAGAGCGTGCAACCAGCATTTTCCAACTGTGGATCATATTGTGTGTGATGGACAAAAAAATAAAGTGCCAGCTTCAGAGAGTGTCGATGACAATGATACTTCCAATATAATTAGCCATGGTTCAATAACTAAGGCTTATCCATCATCAGTAAGTGGCATGCTGTAAGTACAGAAGCTGAGGGTACGCAGCCTTATTACGACCCCAGTAAAAACGGCACGGCTGCCGCCAGAGTTGTATTTTTTCCAGGGCCTGGCTTTGGGGAATTACCAGGGCAATACAGCCCCGGCAGTTCCTGAAGCCAGGCACCGAAAAATGTTACTCCCCATTCCCATATGAGTCCCATTGGACTCAACGGGAATGGGGAGGATGAAAGCACCAGCACTGTGTGCAAGAATGCTGGTGCTTCCGTCAAAGTCTGCGGGCGGGTGTCGTTCCGCCCGCCAGGTCAGACCTGGCAGGCGGAACGGCACCCGCCCGTAGAACTCGGAGTGTACCAGTCCGGTAACAACGGTGCCAGCATCTTACCGGCACTGTTGTTACCGGAGCCGGCACACTCCTAATGAGGCCTTCTATGTCATAATGCTGTATCCCAGTACGGCCATCCTAGGTACTAGAAAGTATGGTGACAGCGAACAATGTGAACATTAGCATTTTCATAGTTTATGGAATGACAGACAAGGGTCTCATTGGTGGTTGTGCCAGGACAGATTTAAAAACCAAACACTGTAGGTGACCACTGATGGTCTTAGGCTTTCTGTGACACTTCCGCTCACTGGGCCCCATTCTACTTTCTAAGGCAAAATCTCTCTCTCGGTCTTGGTAAGTACAGGGAATGTAAGAGTCGGTCGCAATGCTCTAGGAATGCCCCAGACATACATCCTGGTGTAAGCTAAGTGTTACACTAAAGAAACAATTGGAGGTTGATTGCTGCTAAATTGCTGACTCTTACCTTCCTTCCAAAATACCTTCATGGCATTGCATCCAGGATACTACCTGTCTTCAGTCTATATGTAGCCTGAAGCTACTAATGACCAACACAGGGTGACATATAAATACAGCCAAACACTGGCTGCCTAAAGCAGATGTTAAGAAGAGGTTAAACCTTGTATGTATTCTAGGTTTTCATTCAGTGCTGCTTGTGTATACATAACAAGCCAAGAATGATATACCGCCTGTAATAATGAGAATCCCAGCTTTTCTGATGACTACAGACTCCCCCTGGTGGCTTGTAGTGTTCCTCGTTCGCGCCCTGTTGTGCAGTAAGTCACACTGCTTTGATTTCCTTGTTTTGTTGTCTGTCTCTGTGGAGTTCCCTTTTCAGAAAACACGCCCTGACGAGGAAGATAAAGTCACTCTCTTGGGACGCTTGCCCTGGGGCCTGGTTGCCAGCTGATGGCATCCCAGCAAGTGCCGCCGTACCAGACCAGAGGGCGTCGGCCGCCATCCTGCCACATAGCTGGCCTGCAGTGCTCTTGGCCTTGCTCTCCTGGGATGCTTGCCCTGGGGCCTGGTTGCCAGCTGATGGCATCCCAGCAAGTGCCGCCGTACCAGACCAGAGGGCGTCGGCCGCCATCCTGCCACATAGCTGGCTCGCAGGACTCTTGGCCTCACTTTCTCGGGAGGTTTGCCCTGGGGATTGGTTGCCAGCTCATGGCACCCCAGCAAGTGCTACAGTGCCAGGCGGAGTGTATCGTCCGCCACCCTGACACATGGCTGGCCTGCAGTGCTCTTGGCCTTGCTCTCCTGGGATGCTTCCACTGGGGGCTGGTTGCCAGCTGGTGGCAACCCAGCAAGTGCCGCCGTGCCAGACCAGAGAGCGATATCCGCCACCCTGACACATGGCTGGCTTGCAGCGCTCTTGTTCTTCTTCTGAGTAAATCAGGTTCCTCTGAGCTCAGCCGGGCTGCTGGGTCATGCTTAAGGAATGTTGGCAGCAGCAGAGTCCTGGAAGGGTTACCTGACTACACAACACGCCCAGCCAGAACCCTCTGCACAATCAGGCGCCCTAACACCTACAGCCAAAGAAAGGACCTCCAGAGCACTGTACGAGACGGTCAGGAAGCGCCCTAAGAGTCCTGACGTTTACACGGGCATTAGTTGTGCCCCCCAATGCTTTTGGCCTCAGAGCCCCGATGGCTGCACCCATCTGCTGATGGTGAAGCACAGCTGCCCTTCCAGTGTATGTTGGCACATGGAGGCATGGATCAGAACATGTGGGGACAGGAGAGAGCTTTGAATGTTGCGGGCAGGTCGGGCGCTGCCTTGGCTTCCCCCACGGCATTGTCTGTTGCAAGTTGTTCAAAGTTCAGCTGGCACTTCTGCAGGCGGGCAATGTTGAGGGCTTATCTTGCTTGGCAAAGATGTGGGAGGCAGTCTGAGTGCAAAGTAGGACAGGGTCAACCTAGTTGCTTGAGTGATGCCAAAGGATTGTCTTGGAAATTGACCCAGACTTTGTGGACACATCTGATATGAAGGTCTCAGTGCAGGAGTCTCATGGCAGGAGGTACGTGGACTGGGAGAAACCTGAGGATTGAATCTAACGCTTGTGAACCGGGTGGCTACCGTGCCGAGTCTGACGGTCATGGGTACTGCTGCTCCGCTGTCACATACTATGACAACAGATGGGGATGTGATGAGTTGAGGGCCGTTAACAAATATGTGTTGGTTCATGTTTCTGGAATAGCAGATGCTGATGGGAGTCAGGAATATGTACGCTGGATAGAGTTGTGGGAGGGGCTGGGGTTGTTGGGGGCAGGGTGTGAGGGGGGAGGGCCTCAGCTAATGATTCTGACGCATTGGAAGAGATGGGCTGAGCGAACCACATCTGAGTGTTGTTGTCAGATCTGTGATGCGCTCCTCCCAACACCACAGCGAAGGCGATCCTGCTGCTTATGATTGAGGGCTGTTGTGATAGTGACACGTGGATTTCTGTCACTGGTGCAGCAGCAAGGTCTGTAGACCATCTCTGACTGTGGTACTAGTAGAGATGTAAAATGGTCTCAGCAGTGGAATAGTCACCATTGACATTCGCTCGTAACACATGCCCCGGGGGATGGTTTGCCAGCTGATGGCATCCCAGCAAGTGATACATTGCCAGACCAGAGTTTATCTCCGACACCCTGGCACATGGCTGGCTTGCAGGGCTCTTGGCCTCCCTTTCTTCAGATGCTTCCCATAGGGACTTGTTGCCAGCTGGTGGCATCCCAGCAAGGAATACATTGCCAGACCAGAGTTTATCTCCGCCACCTTGACACATGGCTGGCTTGCAGGGCTCTTGGCCTCCCTTTCTTCAGATGCTTGCCATGGGGACTTGTTGCCAGCTGGTGGCATCCCAGCAAGGAATACATTGCCAGACCAGAGTTTATCTCCGCCACCTTGACACATGGCTGGCTTGCAGGGCTCTTGGCCTCCCTTTCTTCGGATGCTTGCCATGGGGACTTGTTGCCAGCTGGTGGCATCCCAGCAAGTGAAACAGGGCCTGACCAGAGTGCATTATCCGCCACCCTGACACATAACTGACTTGCATGCTGTTGGCCTCTTTTTCATGGGATGCTTTCGCCGGGAACTTGTTGCCAACTGGTGGCATCCCAGCAAGTGCTACACTGCCAGCCTAGAGGTCATTATTCTCCACCTTGGCACATGGCACACCACACTCTTTGCTTGTTCGCCTTCTGGGTGAATCAGGTTGCCCAGAGCAATGTCCAGGTCCTGCTTAAGAAAAGTTTACCGCAGCAGAGCCCTGGAAGGGATACCTGGACGCGCACCGTCCCTGCCCACCCAGCCATCTGCAGGTTCAGTATTCCTAACATCACCTCTAGTGCTCTGTGTTTGGTCCTCATGCCAAACCACAAGAGTCCTGACATTTACACGGGCATCAGCTATCTACCCCTGAATTCTGTTGTTCTTTGCGCATGCATGGCTGATGGTGATGGTCAAGCATCGTCGACTTCACCAATGTGGACACTAGAATTATTATTACTGTTATTATTATGATATTTATTGAGCGCAGACCTAGCTTTGAGAAGCAATGGAGCGTGTTACAGAGGTGTACAACAATACAGATACACAACAGAGAGCTTTACAGAGGTGTACAACAATACGGGTGCATAACGGAGCACTTTTCCGTCGTAAAACAGAACTGATATACAGCGGGGGTAGGATACAGAGGGGGACAGAGGAGAGGTACAGCTTTATTGAGTAAAAGTGCGGGCAGCATCTAGCGAGGCAGGTGGCACGACGGGCGATGTGATGGCCTAGGTGTTGAGGAGGAGAGATTCCTTGAACAGGTGGCTCTTGAGTTCTTCTGTGAATTGTAGGAGTCGAGGGGGAAAGTCTGATGCTGACGGGGATGAGGTTCCATAGTCTTGGGGCGTAGGCAGAGAAGGCTTGTTTTCTGGTCCTTTCCTTTTAGCAGTGTCAAATTTCAAGTTGGAACATGTCCTGGCTTCTGGTGTTGCACTGTCCAAGATAGCTGGGTGACTTGAGACTAGTGAAGGCGCGTTTTGTATTACTACTGGATTAGCAATGTTCTACAACTCATGTTTGGGGTAGGGGGGCTAAGAGGTATGTAAGGTTCCCAGACATTTAATGGCAGGTATTGCTGTGGCCAAAGGGATGTTACAGTATAGGCTACGTAAGCTTGGTGCACTCTTTCATCCAGACGGTTAAGCTTGGTGTAAATGCCATTGTGATGCAGGACCGCTAACCCAGGTCCACGTATCAGTGTATGCTGGGACTGCCTGCCAATGCGCGATTGGGCAACTCTATGCACAAACAGGACAGCCAATGCACACAGAGTGAGTAATCAAGTTTCCCAGCCAGTGCACGGTGCCTCCGCCAACCAACTCACAGCGTATATATGACGTCAGCCGAACTACTCAGACGAGCCAGCGCAGGCATACACATTCCAAAGACTGGACAACTCGGTCTCCAGCAGCATAACAGCCATCACAATCATGGACCTAAAGACCAATTAAAGCAGTAACCTCACAAGCCAGGATGAAATGTAGAGGACCTTTGCAGGTTGGTCTCACCGACATGTGAAGTTCACCTAAGCTACACAAAAACGCTGAAATCAAGAACACTTTGGAGCAGAGGCCTTGCTAGGGGGTTCTGAGGGGGCTATAGCCCGTGATGTTTTGGTTGCAGCCCCAGATAGAAGCTGAGGGGCTACAACCAAAAGGGTAGCTAGCCCTGAGTCCCGACAGTCCCGACATTAGAGTAGCCCCAGATCTTTTCCAGACCTAGCAACACCCCTGCTTTGGAGATCAGACTAAAGTTGCCACCCATCAGATTTAGACCGGGCTGGTGTATTTTTGGATCAGTGTCCAGGTCTCCGGCTTCCAGGCAATACATCCAGATTTCGATAGAAAGGCAGGGAAGCCACGTGCAGCAGATATGGCCTTTGGGGTTGTATAGAGCGTGTCAGCTTGCTAAGATGTCAATTGCATATGAATTGTGTGGTACCTGTGATTCATATCTCTATCGTCAGACACGGGCTGCCCAGTAGTCAGCAATTAATGCAAAATGGGTCATGGTGGCAAGTTCACGTTCAGTGACCCTTTCATGTGCAAAGTTCCAACTCTTCATGCACGGTGCTAAAGTTGGGGCTGTTCATTTTGATGGCCCATGTGCATTTGAAATGACAGTCCAGACAACAGGTGCACCAGCTATTTGGCGTATTTGTGAAAGAAAAGTTCCCAGCTTGTTTGAAAGCAATACAAGTACTTTGTTAGCAAAACTGCAAATTGTATGTACGCTTAAGCACAACAATATGGTGGAGGCCGGTCTATAACAATGAAAAACACAAGCAATGTGTATTAATATTATAACCAACACAGCTGACTTACATTATTGCAATGTCACGTGTGAATAGGGCATCCAGGCCTGCCTCTTTTTTTGCATTATGTAACTTACAGCTCTGCAGTGGTGAATGCAAAGCAAACCTATTAATACCAGAATGCAGAGAAAGACTTAGCACAGGATGAAGCACTCACACCTGGCAGACATGGAGACAGAGGCTATCCATCTCTGCTTCACAGCCACCATCTAGAGGAAGGAGGAAGTGTTGGGGAAGAAGTTGACGAGCGGTCAGTGTTTGGTTTTTAGCCAATCTGCAGTTGCTTTGGGGTACACATTCGGGAAACGCTGAACTACAAGTCCCAGAAGGAATGCTGCAGTTGAATGAACAGCAAGGGCTGGATGGGAGGTGTCAGACATGTTATGGGACCACTACTCTATAGATAAAGCTTTTTTTTTACAATGGAGCCCCCTCTTTTAGCTCTACCTAGCTAACCACTTTCAAGTGAGAGTTACAGCATTCATGGCCTCCAGGTCCCCATTAACCTTCATCGCTGCTATTTGTAGATCTGCATTTCGATTGGGAAAAATGTAACTTCATTGGTCAGACCGGCCAGGATTTATCGACAAGAAATGGAACATTTTAAGTCATAAAAAAGCAAATTCTGTGGCACAAATTTGTATTTGTTGAGCATTTTTGCTTCACATTTTGTAGTGATGGGAGGGGAGGGTGCTAGAGAACTAGATTTCAAAAGAGGTTGTGTGTGTGTGAGGCTGCAAAAGAGCCTGTTTGTCATACTTTGCACCTTTTGTAGGTAGTTTCTGATATCAAGTTAATAGAATCCCAGATGCCCCCGGCTTGACTGCAGTTTTTGTTTTGCTCTACTTCTATGGTTTATTGTGCAAGCCATTTTTATATCAATAACGTTAGTCATCGTTAATATTTGTAAGAGTGTAACTTTTTCCCTTCTATGTTCTCCAATCCCCCAAGCACCAACATTCCCCCACTCATCAACGATCCATCAGAACTTACATTCCCAAACCACTCACTCTCCCAATCATGTGCATACTCACTTGCTCCGTCACACTGCCAAGCCACAACTCTCACTTTCCCAAGTCAGTGCTAAACACTCAATCATGTTCTCAACTCACACCTTACAATTTCCAGTTCCTCCTGCAGTCTAGTCCTTCATTATTTCTCACTCCATGTCCCAACTTTTCTCCCAGTCTATCGTGCCCTTCCCCCACCCTTTCTCCCAATCTGCAGCTTGCTCCCTCTTTGTAGCCCGCAGCTCCTTCTCTTTCGAGCCCACTCCGCCATCTCTTTTGGCCCACTGCTCCCTATCTCTGGTCCACTCTTCCCTCTCTGGCCCTCCTCTCCTTCTCCAGGCGTCCGCTCTCTCTGTACTTTCCCCCTACAAAACTTGTGACATTCATGCTTTTGGCTTGCCTCCCATGCCTCTGCCCATCAAGGTGCCCATCAAGGTGCCAGGGCTGCTATTGGTTCCTTCATTCCGAACAACCAGGCATATTCATTTAATTTAGCATTTATATAGCGCTAAGAACCCTCATGTATCTGAGCGCTGCTTATTATTACCCACAGTATGTGGTGCTCATTTATTGACCTCGGAAGGATGAAAGGCTGAATTTGGCCCCGCCGGGATTCGAACCTGCTTAGCAGGCTCTGCACGATGTCAAAGCGAGTGCTCTACTCGCTGTGCTATCGGACCGGACATATCTCTACTTAATTCGCAGTAAAGACGGAGGGCCTCTTCACGACCCAGGCGGTAAGTTACCGCCTGGGCCGTGACTTTACCACCATGGCGTAAACTACGTTTACGCCATGGTGGTTGGCGGACTTACCGCCCCATTCGGACCTTGGCGGGGCGGTAAGTCCCCAATCCCCATTTACCCTTCCCCATTCCCATTTTTGCCCCATAGGGCATAATGGGAGTGGGGAAGGCGTTAATTACGCCACCGTAAATTACGGTGGCGTAATTAACTCCATGGTCCCTTAGCGCCATGGATTTTAACACCTGCTAAAAGCAGGTGTTAAATTCGCCATGGCGCTAAGGGACCTCGTACTCAGGCGGTAAGGGTCGGCGCTGTTTACGGCGCCGTAAACCCCTTACCGCCTGGGTCGTGATGAGGCCCAGAGCCTTGCAGTGCCTCTCTTATCCAATGAGTGGAGGATCTGAACAGTCGGTCTCACCAATAAGAATTGTTTTTACTAGCTTTACATTATTTCACTGTAGAGATATGTAAACAATAACAGAAGGAAATGTTAGACAAGTTACTTATACTGTACATTAATAAGCACGTGTTATCAATAAATAACCCCACAATAATATATAGTGCAAAGAGGAAATGCTGGTACAAACTGGTACAAACTGGAACTTTCCAGTTGTAGTTTCTAGACTCAAAAGGGCACTTTTTACCGTTGTTGGGGCTCTTTTCATAAGAAAGTAACCCTCCCACTTTCTCTGGGCAGCCTCTTGTTTTAGAGATGGTGGTTCTACATGTGATGCTATGTGTCCCTTTAAGATGTAATGCGTCCCTGTTAAGGGTTTGTGCTGCTGTCACATGTCTGTGGCCATGTGACCAAGCTAATGAAAGGGATGAGTGGTTTCCCGCTCATCAGTCAGATCCACCAGACTCCTGCCTGATATATTTTCTTGCGGTGCTGTGGCTTACCAGGAAGAGGGTCTGCCCTGCAGAGCCCTTCCCAATGCCAGGGTCCCTGCATGACAGCCCTGCCTCCTGTCAGCGACAGCAGAACCCCTGCATGGCAACTCTCCATTGGTGATCCAGGCCCCCTGTGTGGCAACTCCGGGCCATGATCCGATAAATGCATCTGCTGCCTGTAGGGGGAAAGGAAAGTGCTGAATGCAAGTTCCATGGTAAGAGCTGAGGAACGAACAGCAGTCTGTAACAATGTGGTATTGTCATCATTACACCTGAGCCAGCAGGTAAGTAATATGGGTTTATTAGTTAGATTCACAGCAGGAAACACAGGCACATCCTTGCCGGCTAGCTCTCTATCTCCAACTGCTCCCCCTGGAACACATATTCAGATGTCAACACTCAAAGCACAGTGACATCACCTCACTCCACTGACATCACCACTCCAGGGAGGTAATGGAATGGAGGAAAGACACAGGAGGGAAGACACACATTATAACACTTCTCCCTCCCTTCATTTAATAATAGGAAAACTCCAAACAATGGTACATTCTTAGTCATTCCTACACACAAAGTACCATTCTACACAATACCGATACAAATACGCGTGGCCACCACGTACCTGCCCCAGCAACACCCAAGCTCATGTGAACACGAGACCCAACCCAAGGAAATGGTCCACATGAAACCCATTCACACACAAAACCAACAATAGAGTATAAACACTCCACACTACCATAAAGGTACAAAAAGCGCACTGACGCCATACTGAAATCTCGCTCCACACTAATAAAACCCGGGAGCACTAAGAAGATGGAAACAACACCGTGCTCAACACAATATCCCAATGTGAACACAGATTCACCCAACAACACCTTAACTCCACTCCGTTCACTAATAGACTCTCACACAAAAGAGGAACCCGCCGACATGAAGTAAGGGCTGCACCTCCCTTCAACTGAACTGGAAATACAAATCGAGGAACAAAAACAATAAAACAAGAACTCCACCTGTTTCAAGCTGCCCCTTGAAACCTAAGGCCTGCCACACCCCAGCGTTCCCAAAACGGATAACTACCTAATGATCAGAAACCTTCAGTGCACCTACATCCTTCCACCCTGGTCTGCACCCCAGGGCACCAGGGCTGCCACCCCCGTGCACTAACCCAACTCAAAGGAGCAGCCACCGGGCACTAACCCAACTCAAATGAGCAACAACAAGCACAACTAACAACCTCAGTCCCAAACACTCTAAAAATATAGAGTACACTTTACCTCTAAACTCATCCAAACCTGAAAATACAATGCAAATCTAGTCCCTGTGAAACAACACACATGCTCCCAAATGGATCTAAAAAAAAAAACTTTTATCACAGAGCAACCTAGACACCAAGCCAACACCACAGGACCCCTAGTCCCTGCCACACAAAACACCTTAATGCACCACAGGACCCTTAGTCCCCGTCAAATGCAAGACACCTCTAAAACCACGGGACTCCTAGTCCCTGCCAAATACAGAACACCTCTACACCAATGGGACCCCTAGTCCCTGCCACACAGTACACCACCTCCTAATGTGGGACCCCCAACACCGGCCGGGCTACCACGGTGGTCACACCCACCAAAAACGTCCAAAAATGGCACACACCACCTTTTAAGTGGGACCCCTAGCACCTACCAGGCTACCACAAGGGTTACTCAAACACGCAATATAAACATGCGCACCTGCACCCACACTCACACTACAAGAAAAGACACAAGGACATCATTATTGCTGGAGTCTTCACACAATAGCGTGTATTATAGTGTAGTACATTTCTGTTGAAATGACAAAAGGGTAAAAATGTCCACAAAGCGCAACTGGAAAAAAAAAACAAAAACGCCAGCCACGTTCAACGCAAAACAAGCTCCCAATGTATATTAGTTAATATCTTCCACAAGCCCCGAAGCAGAAACAGCCTGTTCAAATACAGAGAACAATAAAATCAAATGTCTCCATCACTCCACAAATAACACATCTCCCGACGACATTTCCGAACCCCTCCTGTAAGAAAAACATGTTTATACACAACGACATCATAATTTAGCAATTAATGTTGCATAAAAGAGGCCACAACATGAACATCCACACCCATATTCACACCCATACTGGCCAAATACAGAAACATTCAATCTCAGTATCTTAAACAACCATATATTTTTCTTTTTAACCATAACACAGAAACACTTGTCAAAACTACACATCCCATGATATGGGGTGCCTTTAAGGCCCTAAACAGAAATCCAATCCACCTGAAACATCGCATTTAAACTCTGTCACCAAAAACGGCCGTTCTTTGCTTTCCCTGTCACATGAGTGGCAAGCATTGGAATACTGCAACCCAAAAATGGCCCTGCATTGTTTTAGTTCACCTGAATGACATGAAGTTGAACACTGCATCCATAAATGGACCTGTATTGTTTTATATCACCTGAATGACAAGAAGTATGACCTACATCCAAAAACGGCCCTGTGTTGTTTTGTTTTACCTAAATGATATGAAGTTATGCACTGCATTTAAAAAGGGTCCTGCATTGCTTTTGTTTCATCTGAATGACAAGAAGTAATGCACTGCACCCAAAAAAAAACAGCCCTGCGTTGCTTGAGATTGATCTGAATGACCAAACGTTATGCACTACATCCAAAAACTGCCTTGTTTTACATTTAATTCACATGAGGGGCAAGGATTTCAACATTACAACCCGACACGGCTTTTGTTTTCCATTTCATTTGAACAGCAGCCCTTGAAACACTACAAACGAAAAGAAAATGGCTTGCACACGTGTGAAAAAAAATTATTTTAAAAAGCCACTGTGAAAGGATAGCTCTGCTCGCACAGATATGGCAGGTAAATAAGCTGTGGGGAGGAGGGCTAAGCAATGTACATTATGTTTCCACCCACAATACTTTAATCACCTTGGAAGAGGCTCATGTTTTTTTTTGTCTCAGGCAGGAAACTTCTCAAGTGAAACCCCGCTTCCCACTGGAAGTCACACCTACTAGTGAATCAGCCTGCAATGACATGTGATGTACTGAGGGCGTTATAATTCCCTGCTCTGCCAGACTTGAAGGCAGGGGCTAAGGGATTTCAAGGAAAGTAAGTGTGGCTAAAAACTTGACTGGGAGGTGTGAGTTCCTCCTGCACCCACTACCAAGAGCAAACTGACAACTTCAAAGGGGGTAATAAAAATCTCTGGTCACCGGCTGTGGGGAATAAAGCGCACCTCCCACAGAAGGCGACAGATCCTCCCAATTGACATTTGAGGACTGATTCCAATTTTAGGAATTTTTGTAGCAATTAGAATGAGAAATAATTTCATTTTATGCTATGTTTTTATGTAATTTCCGGGTGGTTTTTAAGAGCTAAAGTGCATTTTTGTAGGACTTTGGGGACTGAAATGGCCAGTTAAGACTAGTTTCTGGCTGCTCGGAAGATGTGACAATTATGAGATGTGATAGAAAGACGGAAGGTGAAATTAGGAACATGCTTGATCATTTGCAGAGTCATAAATGTTATACATTTTATGAAAATGACAAAACTGTGCCAAAGGGCCATGCTACCATGTACGGAGTTGGTGATCAGCTTATCTAATTCCCTATGACCCACTCAAACTGCATAGCTAATGCATATGCCAGGGCCTAGTAAAAACATGAAGTTATGAGACATAACTGGGTTTTGTCAAAAAGTGGCCAAGAGAACAAAGAAGGGTAATAAATGCAAATAGACTGATGGTGCTCTCTTCCCTTCAACCAATCATGCCAGGGGCGGAGAGAGGAATGGTAAACTGTCCTATTCGAGGGGTAGGGGTAGTTATAGAGTACTCCCCCTAGATTGTAAAGTGAGTAATGCCATTTGTGCTATATAAGGGGGACTGTACTAGGTCAGAGGACACACAGACAAGAAATCCAGGGTGACAGGAGAAGGAGGATGGAGAGGAGGCGACTGAACCATACAATCTTTTGAGAGCGCAGTGACCAGACCCCTTGCCTAGCTGTCCAGAGTTTTCTGAGATCCAGCTGGCTTTCCAGAATCCCAAACCAAGGCTTACTTTGTAAGTAGCAAATAACCCCAGCCCTAAATTGCATAAACCCTTCCTTTTTGTAGCATTGCACCCATTGAACACCCATTGAAATCCCCATTGAAAACCTAATTAAAAAACCCAAATTGCCAGTTTAATACAGTCACCTTTCCTTAGAAGAATCTGTGTTTAGCCTGTGTATGTTAGCATATTCCCTTTGGTAAACCTCTCAGTGTCCGTGTAAATCCTTAGCATATTTTTAAGTTAATCAATGAATTCCCCCATTGAAATTCATGGTACAAGTTGGTTAAAATTCAAAATTAATTCCCTTGTCCATGGTGTCTTTCTTTAATAATCATAGGGCCTCATTACAGGTCGGGCAGTCCGGAATTAACAGTGGCGGTAAACCCGCTGCCACTGTTAATTCCGGACTGCCCGATCCCGACTCCTGCAGGCGGGAGGTATGTTCCCACCAGGTCTGACCTGGCGGGTTTAGGACCACCCGCCTGCAGGCGGACATGGAAACACCAGTACCATCACGAGATGGTGCCGGTGTTTCCACTTCCCCATTCCCATTCGGTCCTATGGGACTCAATGGGAATGGGGATTTATCGAATTCCGCCTCCGGAATTCCCGGGACACCAGGGTCGTAATCCCCTGGTATTTCCGGGAGTCACGGAGGCGGAATGGTAATACAAGTCTGGTGGTAACCAGGCAGTTTTACCGCTTCGGTTACTGCCGGACTCGTAATAAGGCCCATAGTCATTAAAGTGTTGCTTCAAAAGAATTAGTCTCCTTGTAACTGAAAAACAAAATTGCCCGTGCATTGTGTGCATTACCCCACAAATTCCTATTAAAACCCCAAACCATGGTCCCATTGAGAGCAATCCCTTTTGCCAGCAAGTCTATCTGTTATGCGTCTCTGTCCACGTCAATGAAAACCGATTTTCCTATTCTGAGCTATACCCCTTCCCTGAGCTGTCTGTCTTTGTAAATCCAGTGCCATTGTATCTTTCCTTTTGCATTTGCTTCCTTCCAAAACCCATTTTCCTACTTTATTTCTACATTGCCCTGGTGTGCTGATTAGTAGTCGCTAAGCTTCCCTATCTCATCAAGTGTAGCAACACAAATTTCCTATCATTATGTCCCATAGCAGTTGTGAGTAATAATCCAAATCCCATTCTGCCAATTTTCTCCAAAAACAGGTTTTCACTTTCTTTGCTGACTTCACATCTGGGGGTGGTGGGCTGTACTCCAAATCCGCTTTTCTCTCTCTATCCCTACTCCTTGCCACTGCCTTCCATTCAAAGGAGTCAGGTTAGCTAATGTTTGTTGGAGGGGTGTTGCAGGGGGGAGTGCTAAACCATTGGTGTTATCTCTTTCTAAAATTGCTCTTTTTCTGTGTTGCCATTAAAGAGTGTTAGAATTGTAACAATATCTTAACCACATGCTTTTGTGGAGATTAGTGCATTGTGTTACCACAACATTAGTGGCTGTGAAATTATTTGATTTTCCTTTTTCATTAAAAAATAAATTAATAAATATCTTGTTGATACATACTGGCCTGATTCCTGGTCCATTTTGACACAGGGTGTTTGTGGAGGTTGGGTGTGGGATGGGTAGGAGGCCTACTCAAACAGAAATTAAGCTGTTTATTAAAAATAAAAAGGCTTTATTGTACGCCACATTCATTGTTGGGGAAGGAGTCCCTGGCTGGAGCGTGCTGTGTAATAAAACCTGTGACAAAGAGCCGCAGCTTAGTACCATGTCCATATCCTGTCCCTGGGCGCCATGTCTCACTTCCTGCCCAGGTCCTCTGCTCTTCTTTTTCTGCTCTTCCAAGAGATAGATAGCAGATTATTTAGCTTTACCTAGTTCACTGTTCTAGCCATGCATGTAGCATGATATTGAGAATAACAAGTAGTTATATGCTTCATATGAGGCAAGTGACTACACAGTGGGTCTTATTGCCAACATTCAGAAACATTTTCCCTTGGTTTGCTTTTACCGCTGAGCGCAGCATTAATTTTGCTCTTCGCGCCTGCGCAACAAATACCTTTACACTGACAATTCGTCATACGTGGAGTGCTGCCGGACCTGTGAGCATCTAGCTCTCACCAGGGCCCCCGACTGTGCTCAGCGAAGTGCTGCCACACCCCCGACGTGTGGCAGCTAGGTGGGGCTCAGTGTTAGCTCGCGCCGGTCACGAGCACTAAAGGGGAGAGGGGCGAAGCACGCACCTACCCCCTTCCACAGCGGCGCAAAACATAGGGGACGACAACTCCTCTTCAGAGTCGGTATATTCAGACTCAAAATCCATCAAGTGTCCAAAAAGGTAAAAGAAATTGAAAAGCAAAGCATTTGGAGGACCACAAAGTGGAGATAATGGATATGTTCGACCCAGAGGTGATTGTGCATCCACGATCAAATAACTGATTTCCCTCACCTAGAGTAGCCACTTACATTACACAGAGGCTCTGCAAGCCCACAGTGAAGGAAGTGAAACTGCGGATGCACTCAGAATGCTGCAGGCCGGAGTTACCACAGAAGGTGGCTGGGACACCAGAGTTAGATCTGAAGATGTTCACCTTCATATACAAGGCCTCAAGAGATCTAAGGAGAGTCATGAACCGAGCATGGAAAGGGTGCTGAGAGAAGGTCTTAGAGGTGGCAGGCTCCCTTGCCAAGATCATGGAACTAGCAGAAAGGGCAAAAGATAGAGGAGAGCCCATAGATCCAGACACTGTAGCAAATTGGGCTCAGAGAGTTGTGTGCCTCCTCAGGTACAAGAACTGCGCCCTTTCATCTGAGAGAAGGAGAAGCCTTCTGCTAAAGATAGACTCAATGCTGGGTGATTTGGCTTCATACGAGGCAGGTGAGGCTGCTCAAGGTCTACTATTTGGCAAAGCTTTCGCAAAAGAAATGGGGAGATTTGTGGGCACGTACACAGCCCTAGCAAAAGCTCAATCATCCATCAAAAAAATTGCCCCCTCTAGAATTTTTGGTGGGTCCGGTTGCAGTAGGGGCTGTGCCTCTGATCGTTTTCAATTGCAAAGAAGGCCTCAGAACATGAGAGCCCATTACTGGGAAAATCGTCAACAAGATGCCTTTTTTCCAGCGTGAGGGCATGGAAACTGGCGGCGTAGTGGATGAGGATATTACCATCATTAAGGAGCCCAGTCAGGTGAGGAGTCCAGAAGCTTACCCCTCAGTAGGGGGCAGGCCGTGAGCATGCTTGCGAAATTGGCAAATGCTTTCAAGCGATGCGTGGCTACTGCAGACAATAGCAGGTTTTCGTCTAGAGTTGAATTCAACTAAAAAGTCTGCAGTGCTTAGAGAGCGCATGAGAGCCAACCAAGATGGCGGCTCCCTAACAAGCTCTGTCGTCGTACCCTTAATGAATCCTGAAGAACTATTGATTCCAGGCTCATCCAGTCGCGAATCGTCCCCACTCGCCCCCCCAGATATCCAGCGACAGGGAAAATCCAGCCATCAAGGGCTCTAAGTCTGCCCAGCGGTCCAGCCGTACCAATCAGTTCCGTCTGACAGGCCTCAAATGCACGAGAGGGCTGTCGCTCCTCCACCCCTCGAGTCGGGCTGCCGACGGCAAAGCCCTGCCCGAGCGCGGCCCGGCAAGAGTGGGAGGAGGGACTCTCCTCGCGTGCAGCCACGGTAGGGCAAGATCTCGAGGCAGGGTGTGCCCTGGTGTCTGCTGGGGCAGGGTCCGGTACAAGCTCCTGCTGGGGCTGCCTGCGGGACCCGAAAGCGAACCCACATCCATCATGTCCGTCCCCTGGCGGCGGTCCCCGGTGCCCAGCAGTTTGGTGAGAAGAGGGGTGAGAGCAGAGCAGAGGCAGCTGAGAGGGTGCCCACAGCCGCGCCGGCCCCCGGGCCCCAGCCGAGAAGTGAGAGGCGCGAGCAGAGGAGCCAGGGGAGAAGCTGGCCATTTGTTTGGTGCCATAATCGAGAGCAAACATCGCACCCATCACAAGGTGAGAGGAACCCCGGCCCTCGCCCTCCCCCCTGAAGTCACCTTGTGGCTCACTCTTGACCACGCCGTGGGGACAATAACTGATACCACAAGCCTGTGGGCCCCCGCTGCGTGTGTAGCAACAACAAACGGCGGACCCACAGAGATCACTGAGTGGCCCCAACAGATGCTGGGGCTTAATAATATAGCCATAAAGCAGCAGGCCCCCGAGCCCCCCGGCTCCAGATAAACACACCCAAACAACTCACACTGTGAGTGAACTGGTGGAGCGCTCTCCCGGTCTGCTCCGAACGCCGGCCCCGGACTGGGCGAGGGACACCCCATAGCAAGCGTAAGAAAGAACGCCCGAACCATCACACAGACACTCACCCCACAGCGCTTCAACCACACAGTACCATCCAATCCCACGAAAACTAAGCAGGTGTAATTACACCAATCCCGCAGCCTTGTGCAGTGCCTAGACCTAGCACCAGAAGCCTTTCTCCCCCCCTGGCTACCAAGAAGGGACACTCTCATCAGGAACTGGGTCAGCACTCCACTGCACCCTGTAGCCCCAAACACGCACAGGCGACCCCCGCAGCCACCGGGTTTCCTCAGGCCCCCCCCAAGATCCGAAGATCCTGTAAAAAGTTTAAAAGCAGCGATGAACAAGCCCACAGAAATGGGGAAATCCGATAAATCGCGAAGGAAACTTAGATTCGAAGCAGGATCAGTCGTCAGAACAACCAAATCAAATGACCATCCAGCCGATCCCGGGGATACACCATTTATCGACAACGATATCGACCAATCCATAGACATCAAAGGGATCCTCCTTGAGCTTAAATCCGGTATCGGCAACATCGACAGTAAGCCCGATAATCTATCTGCCAAGGTCGACCAGATCCATCACCGACTAGAGAATCATGGCGGCAGACTGGACACAGCTGAGCAATGGATTTCGGACCTAGACGACCACACGCTCTCCCTGGCATCAAGGCTGTCAACAATGGAAACCAAATGAAGGCCGTAGTAGCCAAAGATGAAGATCTGGAAGGGCGCTTATGCCGAAATAACATCAGGATTTTAGGGGTGAGAGAACTTTGTGGAGCAGGTCTGCAAAACCCTGTTCGGAAGCCCCGCCCTCTCCAACTTGTTTGTGGTGGAGCGAGCCCATAGAGTCCCCGCTAACCGCCCCATCCCTAGGGCACCACCTCGTCCGATCATAGGTAAACTTCTCAATTACAAAGACCGCGACACAATACTACACCTGGGCAGAGAGAAGGTAGACCTAAACTACGAAGGATGTAGTCTACAATTCTTCCCGGACTTCTCCCCATCAGTCCACAATGAAGAACATTCACTGGGGTGAAAAGAGGGTTGCAAGATAACCAAATGCTTTACTCTATGATATACCCAGCCAAACTGCGCATTCAACATGACGGAAAGTCCAATGCTTTAATAACCCTGAGGAAGCATACTCTTTTCTGGATAAATTAGGATGTAGACCTGGGGTGAACAACCCAAGACCCCTGAGGAAAGACCGACCTGGAAGAGTCCCCCCATGACACTGCTCACCGCGTGAAGGGGACCAACCCAACTTTACATGATTAACCACCTGGAATCTTCAACAGTGAATTAAGACAGGGTGCAACGGCCCTTGGGAGGTCACTAGCGCCCCAAGCGCAGCAGCGTTATGTTTTGGGTTTTGAATGGGGGAATCTGACAGGCGAGTTGGGGGTTGCCTGCGTTGGGGAGGGACATTGGTTAATGCTTGAGAGACATGCCTGCCAGGGGCCCGAGCCACACACCTACCTTCACGAATTCCAGCCAGAAACCCCAGGGATGCCCGCGGACCAAGAATGTATGTACCCAAACTCCAACCTACAAATAAGCAGAATAACACAAACAATGGCATCGGGCTCTAAATCAAGTCAAACGAGTTACAATTCCGCTACATTCAAGCTAGCCACGTGGAACATTAGAGGGGGCAACCACCCAACAAAAACGAGGAAAATAACCCAATACCTTCGGAAGCACAAAGTAGACATTGCACTGATCCAGGAAACCCATCTCCTCCCAGGCAAGGAAAATCGCTGGGCCCAGGAGTGGGGCTGCCACAGATACTTCTCCTTGTATTCCTCATACTCCAGAGGAGTGGCCATCTTGATGAACAAAAGCCTAAAATTCAATCTCCTATAGGCCAGCATAGACACAACAGGCAGGACACTTCTCATGCGTGGGATCCTGGAATGGACAGAACTCATCATTGTGAATTCCTACGACCCCAATGTTGACGGAGCAAATAACTTTGATTGGGTTATGACACATCTCAAAGAAGCTGGGTCAGCTGCAATAATTTGGGGCAGTGACATGAACACCACACTTGACCCCCAAAAAGATAAATCGCATCCAACATCTACCCCGACCCCCAAGGCAGCACTCCAAATTCTCGAGCTATGCAAAGCATACGGCCTGGAAGATGCCTGGAGACGCCAACATGGTCCCTCCCGGGGCTACATGTTCCACTCCTGGGTCCATAAAACAAGTTCACGACTAGACTACCTCCTGGTATCCACACAAAGTGAGCTACAATTGAGTCAATGCCACATCCTTCCAAAGACAATATCAGACCATTCGGCAGTCACGTTGGAATGCACCCCCCCTGACCAATCAGAAGGGAATCGTCACTAGAGATTCAAACCTGTGGCGCTGCAAGACCAAGTGTTCGAGGAAGAACTTCGCAAGGAGATCATCTCCTTCCTAGAAACCAACCAGGGCTCGGTGGCATCAGCCGGAACACTATGGGAATCCCTAAAATGCTACATAAGAGGGGTGTGCATATCCAAGGAACACAGAATTCTGAAACTCATTAGAAGAGAGCTCAGCTCTAGTGAAGCCTGATTAAAAGAACTTGAATGTCAAAACCCTGCACCCACGGACCCGCTAATAATTGCAACATTAAAAAAAGAATTAGATAAATTCAATGAGGCAGCCAATCGCGAAATAACATTTTTAACCCAGGGCCACCGCATCCGCCAATATGGCGAGGGACAAAAACCAGGGGCCCTTCTTGCAAGACTGATAGCAGCAGATAGCAAACCCTCTCAGGTAACGCAAGTACGAGACCATAGTGGCTACCTGATCCACACAAAGAAATAGCGGAAGTCTTCTGCACCTTTTATCAAAATCTCTACAAATCCAAATACTGTGCCAACCAAGACGAGCTCCTGCGATACCTAAATGGAATCAAACTATACTGGGTGGACTCCACGTTGAGAAAGCCATTAAATTAACCCATTACACTAGAGGAAGTCCAACTTACAATTAAAGACCTCGCAAGAACCAAAGCCCCGGCCCAGATGGACTGATGGGGGAATTTTATAAAACATTTGCCCCCCTTCTGGTGCCTTTGCTATTGCAAGTATACGAGGAAGCACTCAAAATGGAGCCCTCCCACCAACCCTTTGAGAAGCTAATGTGATCTATTACATAAAGCAGGGAAACCCCCAGAGGATTGCAGCTCTTATAGACCAATTTCATTGATCAATCTCGACAATAAGATCCTAGCCAAGATCCTAACCACCAGACTGCACCCTCTGATGCCAGCCCTGGTGCTCGCAGATCAGGCAGGATTCATCTCCGGTCGCAATACGATATTTGGTATAAGGCGAATGTTTGGAGTCATGGAGGCACTGAACCCATCATTCCAAGCAGTGGCAACCCTACTTGATGTGGAAAAGGCATTCGACTCCATCGAGTGGCCCTTCCTTTTGAGGTCCTAAAAGGTTTGGGCCTTGGAAATCACTACATCAAGCTCATCACACTTCTGTATAACCAACCCCGTTCACACTTAATTCTGGGGAGAACCCGTTCACTACCCATAAATCTGATGAGGGGTACTAGACAGGGCTTCCCCATGGCCGCAGTTCTATTTACGTTGGTAATGGAGCCCCTCGCCTCAGACCTATGAGCCTTTCACATACACAGAGGACTATTCTTATGCCCACATGAATTAATTATATCACTTTATGCAGACGACATCGCTCTCTACATCCAAGACCCTTCCGAGAACCTAACCCAATCATGCGGGACATCATCAAATTCGGCACTTTCTCTGGCCTGAAAATAAACCACAGTAAATCAATAATTTTCCCACTGACACCAGAGACCCAAGAATTCCAAGATGATTTCGGATTCAAATGGGAACACACCAAGGTTAGATACTCAGGCATTCAACTAGCCAGATCCCATCAAAAACTCTTCGAAGACAACTTTGGCAAAGCGTTAGAAAAACTCCAAGAGAAGGTAGCAAGATGGCAAGCATTTCCACTCACCCTCTGGATCCGGGTATCATTGGTCAAAATGGTGATTCTCCCCAACTTTTTATACCTCTCTACAAACCTCCCTTTATTGGTGCCCCAAAAATACCTCCTACATTTACGTAGCCTGGTCCTAGAACTACTGTGGGCGGGCAAACCAGCCAGAATAGCATACAAGACTCTGATTCAGCCAGTGAAAAAAGGAGGTATGGTGCTCCCAGACCTAGAACAATATTATTGGGCAGCACAAGCCCAATTCCTTGGCCATTGGTACGCCATTAATTTTATACGACCCCACGTCCAACTAGAAAGAGCGCTAGCATCTCCCAACATGCTAAGAGCGGTCATTATCGGACAAACACACATACCACACGCTACATTAAACACAGTACTCTCCACCATCTCAATTTGGAAAAAGTGCTAAAATGCGGTATACAGGAAAGGTTCTCCCCTCTACTCCCAACAAGATTCATCCCTGGAATCCCCCTAACCTCAGTAAAAGTATACCTGAACTGGACAAACAAGCTCCAATTACACACCAATGGGGACCTTTTGAATGACCAAAAATTCTTTACACCAGAACAAGCCAGAGCCCGTGGAGCCATCACGGCTCTCGACACATTTATTTACTAAACGCCTCAGGGTCTCCCTCCAGGCCATATTCCCATCGTTTCCACAACAGCCGCCAATATGGCAACTACTACACGGAGTGGTCCAGTCCCCGAGTGAGGGTAGACTAGTTTCATTAATCTACAAAACGCTATTAACCAACACGGCCCCACCACCAACTGCCCCGAAAGCCAGATGGGAGAAAGGCCTACATTCGGATATCCCAGATGAGGATTGGGACTATATATTGGCTCAAACCCAAAAAGTATCACTAAATACACGCTATAAACTGATACACCTAAAATACGTGCACCAGGCATATCACACCCCGCCAGGCTACATGCACATCATCCCACATCACCACCATCGTGCGGTCGGTGCAATGCCCCAGTGGCGGACTTTCTCCACCTTGCATGGTCATGTCCAGCCATAGACCAATTCTGGAAGTCAATCCTGGAGAGAATGGCAGTGATCATTGATACCTCTTTGGAGCCAGACCCCAAGATCACACTGCTTGGACTCACTAAATATCTACCTTCCTCAGTGCGTAAACTAGCGGGACTGCTGTTACTACTCGCCCAGAGAAGGATTGCAATGTCGTGGGTGAAAGGACCGATACCGACAATCCAACAATGGCAGAAGGACATAACGTACTGCAAAGATACCGAAGTGAATTCATTAGACTCCTTCCTCTTCATGCTTGCACCCCCCCTGACATTTGGGGTCCTTATATTACCTATCTAATGTCCATCTCAGACCAAAACTCTTCACGAGACTCCTCCCAAGGTCTCAATGTCGGTGAGTCTGCCAACGCTTCACTATGAGACTGTGCTGGGTGTGACTAACAACATCAATATGCAGCAAACCCAAGGCATGGCTGGAGGAGATTGGGCTGCGGAGGGAGGTCGGACACTTAGGCGGCTGGTGAGGCATTCTTTCTATTTTTGTTTGTTATTGTATTCACAGTGATAAAATACCAAAAAGTAAATAAAAAAAATTACAAAAAAATAAAAGGCTGCAGTGCTTTACACAGGGGCGCGAAGAGTCCGACATACTAGAAAGGGAGCTGCAACAGCTAGCTGACAAGGGCGCAATAGAGCGCAGAGTAGTAGCAGAGGGAGTATTTGTGAGCAACATGTTCTTAGTTCACAGGAAAGAGATAGTGAGGCCAGTCATCAATCTGAAAAAGCTCAATGGGTGGCTGGTATACAGACACTTCAAAATGGAAGGGGTCCACCTCCTCAAAGACATTCGCGAAAGGGGAATTGGCTAGTCAGGATGGATCTCAAAGATGGCTATCTGACGATTCTGATTGCTGAGGAGCACTGCAAGTGTCTCTGCTTCCGATGGGGTGCACAGATATGGCAGTTCAAGTGTCTCCCATTCGGCCTACCTTCAGCGCCCTGGGCCTTCACGAAGGTCATGAGACCGGTGGAAGCAGCCATGAGAGAGAGTGGGATTTGCATGATTATCTACCTAGACAGCATTCTCCTACTATCCGATGACAAAAAATCGGGCTAATCGACCAGATGCAGTGGTCAGTCCAGCTTCTAACTTCCCTGGGATTCCTAGTAAATAAGGAGAAGTCCATGCTAGTTCCCAGACAGTGTCTGGAATTCCTAGGATTCATGGTAGACACAGTGAAGGCAACGTTAGAACTGCCAGCTCCGAAAATGACAGCGTTAAAGAAATAGCTGCGAGAAGCGCTAGCGAAACCTATGATATCTCTCCGGTCACTGGCATGGATTGTTGTTTTGTTAGCGGCATCCACACAGGCCATCTTCCCAGAACCTCTACAGTACAGAGCCCTTCAGAGACTCAAAATTCAACACCTACCGGAAGGGCTGGGTTACCATCAAATAGTGCCCCTGGAGTGGGATGGGCGGTTAGAACTGGAGTGGTGGCTTCAGAACATGGAAACCTGGAATGTGCGCGCAATTTTAAGGGATGTTCCATAGCTCGTCAGAGTCAGGCGGCAGCAGAGCGGGCTAGGAAGACCAGTGTGGACACCTAGAAACAGACAGTAAGTGGTCTCAGGAAGAGCTATCTCTTCACATCAATTACTTAGAACTGCTTGCAGGCTCTTTTGCGATAAAGGCATTAACCAAAGAGAATGCAGAGTGTTGCATACTGCTCAGGATGGACAACATATCAGCAGTCTAAGACATAAATCCCCTCAGGCGCACAAAGTCGTGGATGCTGGTGGAACTCACGAAAGATTTCTGGCATTATTGCCTGGATCAAAAAATCTCTGTGATGGCGGAGTACCTACCGGCTGTGCAGAATGTAGTAATGGACAGAACTCCCGTTACTGGCATGATTCCAGCGATTGGATGTTGCATAGGGGTGTATTTGACCAGATAGAAGCCCTGTGGGGTCCGCTGGACACAGATCCATTTGCGTCCAGATTGAACAAACAATTACCAACGTTTTTTAGCTGGAGGCTGGACCCAGATGCACAAGGGGCAGACGCTTTTCTGCAAACATGGCCCAGTACAGTATGCATTTCCCCCCGTTCATGATGTGAGCCAGAGTTCTGGTGAAGATCAGAAGGGAAAAAGCAAAAGCCGTCATGGTAGCCCTGAACTGGAAGTTGCAAGCGTTGTTTCCAGCTCCGATGGAACATTCCTCAAATTTCCCGTGAGTGCTTCCTCTCAAAGAGGACCTCCTGACAGACCTGTCTGGGAACTTTCATCCACTGGCGAGGGTGAGTCAGCTTCCCCTGCCGTCATGCAGGGTATCGGGAGAAGCTGGAGCCTGCCAGGCATTTCAAAGTTGGCTGTGGATCTTATCAAGCGATCCTGGGCCCCCTCTACTCTCAAGATCTATGAAGCTGCGTGGGGACGATGGAGCTTATGGTCAGCTAGCGTGGTTTATATCCTGTTTTAGCCCCTTTAGTTCAGATTCTCAATTGTCTAGCATCCCTGGCCAGAGAAGGTAAGGCCTTTCGGACGATAGGGGTCTACAGGTGAGCAATCTCGTTGAGCCACGATCCGTTGGGCAGAGCTACTATAGGGGAACACCCTGCAATAGTACGCTTTCTGAAGGGCGTAAAATTACATATTCCAACCGTCCCTCGTCCCTAAGTACACACATCTATGGGATGTTAACACAGTACTGTGACTATTCACAAGCTGGCCACGTAACAAAGACCTGTCAGTCCACCAGCTCTCAGGGAAGCTAGCAATGTTGCTGTGCCTGGTATCCTGTAGAAGGGTATCGGATGTGAGAGAGCTCGAGGTGGACAGGAAGACGTTTGGTCTGAATGGGGTTTCATTCTCCGTAGTTAAGAGGACCAAGAGTAATTTGACATATTTCATATCCCTATTTTCATGACCAGGCTAAACTATGCGTGGCACAATGTGTCAGGGAGTATGAAACAAGGACAAGTGAGACCGGCAGGGGTGTCGCAGTTGCTCATCATGCACAGGAAGTCATTCAAGGTAGTGGCAGCAGCAGGGATAGATATTGCTTTGTTTGTAGCGCATTCAGTCAGGGGCGTGATGGCGTCCAAAGCCTTTGTCATTAGAGTAAGTCTTCAATGCATTTTGAAAGCGGCAGACTGGGCAAACCACTGTACGTTCAGGACCTTTTAATTCAAACCAATAGCGACCGTAGCATCAGCGGTAGTGCTTAGCTTTGAACAAGCATAATGTTCGCCTCCGGTGTTAACATAGAATGAAGATTACCCCTGCTATAGCGCAGGGAGTCTAGATTCTATTAACGACACAGAGGCGCTCATTACCCCACCCAGTGGTGCGATGCATTAATATTGACTTGTATGAAAAGTTATAATGTGTTGTAATGCGCTGTGTCATATGATCCTGCCTAATACGTGCCTTCTCTGACAGGGGAGGACCAGACGACGAGCTGAAGGGCTAAGGCCGAGGGAAACTGGACTTTGAGCGGCTAGTTGGCTGCAAGGACCGTGACAGCCGATTAAGTGGCTTCCGGTGACGGAGTGGGTGTCTTGCAGTTTTTAATGTGTTTTCCGTCGGTTCTCAGGATGTCAGTTGCAAGGCATCAAAGGAGAGGAAAGGACCTGGCCAGGAAGTGAGACATAGAGCCCAGGGACAGGATATGGACATGGGACTACCAGAGACACTGAGGCTCACGGGATGTTTAGTTTTGAGATATTTTTCTGTGTTATGGTTTATAAAAAAAGAAAATAGGGTTGTTTAAAATGCTGAGATTTAAATAATCTGGGAAGAGTAGATTAAAAGAAGTTAAAGGGATGGTCTAGTAAAAATTTTTATTTAAAAAATAGATAGGCCACATAAAAAAAAAAATACTAGCATCCTCCGTTTTAAAACTTCCTATGTAAAATTTTGAGCTATTCAAGCTCAAAATTCGAAAAAGCAAGCACTTGGGCGCCACCATTTTGGTAAAGCAGATTCAGGCAGACACAACGCGGTTGTGTTGGAAAACGCTGCGGTTTTAAAACTGCAGCGTTTTCCAACACAATAACGTTGTATTTATGTTTGTGGTCACTTCAAAAGCGACCGCAAACATAAATACAACGTTTTTAAAGCTGCGGTTTTATTTCTAAGTTTTCCGGGCTCCTCCAGAAAAAAAAACGCAGCTAGTGCTTATTTTTTGTAAAAAAAATAAATAGCACTTACTGAGATTCAGCTGCAGCTTTCCTACTCTGGTCTCCGGTCCGCGTCCTCCGAGTCCCGGCACTAATGAAGGGAAAGCCACCCAGCGGTAGACTTTGTTTACTACAGCTGGCTGGCTTTTCCTTCATTAGTGCCGCAAAAGCAAAAGCCAGCACAGGAGGGCCTCCATTTCACAAAATGGCGGCGCCCCTGTGCTTGCTTTTTCGAATTTTGAGCTTGAATAGCTCAAACTCTTACATAGGAAGTTTTAAAACGGAGGATGCTAGTATTTTTTTTATGTGGCCTATCTATTTTTTAAATAAAAAATTTTACTAGACCATCCCTTTAAGCATAATTCTCGCCTCCATGTCTTTAATAGAATCAAGATTCCTGTACTATAGCAGGATAATCTTCATTAACATGTTGAAGTGTCTCCTGCCAAGCAACCCGCTAGAAGAGAACAGAACAAAGGATTGGCTGTATAAAAAGGTGAATGTGGGGAAAACAATGGGACTTGGAAGGTAGAGATGAAAGTGTTGATCCAAAAGCAATGCATGCATGTTCTTTTTGCTATGACAAGTTCACTGAGATGTGGTGTGTGTCCCTAATATGAGTAGCATGGGAGAGCCTATTGTCAATACGTGAGGACTGTTAAATGATTGAACCAGGAGGCATGTGCAAAGGCCTTTGGCCAAAGCTCAAGACAAGCTTAAGGACTCTTACCTGAAAAGTAAAGAAAATTAAACCCTGCTTAAATTGTAGTCACCGGGGGATAAACTTTGGAGAAGGACCAAATAAAGTGGACAAGAGTACAAAGGTGTAACCCTTAGTTCATATGGAAATTAATAAGTGAGGACCAGGGAACAAGCAGCGGTTGTACGGGTCAAAGAAGACAGGGCTGCAAAGTGGAGAGTCATTTGTAATAAACCTCTTAAATGGGTGAAGTATTTTGAATCGTAATGTCTTAGAGGGCCGATTTAACAATGTAAACAAAATACAGATTATTTAAAGAAAACTGAAAACTTAATGATGCATGCTCTCGAAATAATTGTAATTAATCTAAGGAAGCATTTATTTATTATAATGTAAGAGAGTGAAAACGATATAATTCAATGCAGTCTAGTTCAATGGTGCAACCCTTCATTATGCATTACAATTTGGTTGCAGCTAACCTAAATGAGTAGATTATCATTACAATGGAATGCAATCAGGATTAGTATTTACAGCGGGCAAACTCCAGGATCCACTAGGAAGAGGCATTTCATTTAAAGAATTGTCACCTTGTTGGAGCACCCATAGGTATGAGTGGCTCTCACATATCTCATTCCTACCAAATGATGACATGGTTAAAATCACAGAAACAAACTGTGGTACACCCCTTGACCCACGGACACAGGGTTTGTATAATCAGACATCGAAAAATGTGAATATGGGATGGATATCAAAATGCTCTCTAGTATTAGAACAATTCAGTGGATGTCCAAGATTAACAGGCTGATTCAAAAATCACAATTCAATAAATATACAAAACCTACAAATTCATCCAGCTGGTTTATAAGGAAGAAAATCGACAAATACATCAATCAATTTCCCATTGAGTATGTAACAACACCAATACCAACATACCGATGCCAACCATCAATCAGGCATACACATTTCTGGACATTTGATAAACATATTCACTACTGTGTGTGTAATGATCAGACTGTCTATACAAATAGTGATGGACACATTCATTTCAATATATTTCAAATCCAAAATCCAAGTCATTTCCACTTAAATGTTTCAAAGTTAAAATGGCTGCCATGAAGGCCGCTTACTAGCACTAGAGGTCATTGCCATGATACAGGCAAAACAAGCTGTTGATAAAACCCTCCGAGTCGTTCCTTGAAAATGGCAAACCCAGCAGGAGTAAAAGAGTCTTTGTCTATGTAGAAGAAGCTCTAATGCACAAAGCAGTATCAAAACACATTTCATGAAATGGTTAAGTAGCTGTGGTTTGTGTTAGGGAATGGCCATGTCCCTTTGTCATGGTGGAAATAACCAGGCTTTGATTCCTTTTCTGAACCCTGCATGATGGGCTGGGTGTCTCTAATGTCTGTGGGGAGGTAGTTCCAGAGTTGAGGAGCTAGACGGGAGAATGAAGATCCACCAAATTACGTTTTGGAAAAAAGGAGAGACAACAGGTGTTAGATGATTGATTGGCCGATCATAGGTTAAGGGAAGATGTATAATGTGTAGGAATTGCTGTTCTTTTCCATGGATGGCTTTGTAGATGACACAAAAGACTTTGAAAATTATTATCCTCCTAACAGTGAGACAGTGCAGGGAAGTAAGAGCTGAGGATATGTGTTACCTGAAACCGATACGCAGAGCCGCAGTGGAGTAACTTTGCTGAAAATGTTGGGGGGACAGGGGTGGGGTGGAGGGAGTGCTGGTGGTGGCTCTTAGGGATCGTTTGAGCTAAATTGTTCGATACAATTTGGTGGAATGGTAGATTTGACTGAATTTGGTCACCACCATTAGTTCGAAGCCGAAGGTAACGAACGTGAAGAGCAGGGGTTGTGGGGGTGTCCCCCGCTCCCCATGTTGGGTATTTTTGACTTTGGCGGTTGCGGGAGTGTCCACCGCTTCCTCAGCATTGGTGGCATGGGACCAACACAAAAAAAGAAGAAAAAGTGACCCTGCAGCATCAGATCCGACCCGCGTTAGATGGATGGATCTGACGCTGCAAGGTACAGGAGAGGCAGCGGGTGGAGAAATGGTAAGCAGGGGGGGCTTTATGGGTGTACTTGCACTTTGGGGGGACATGGGTTTGGTTTTTTGTACCGAGGTAAAAATGTATTCGCAGCGAAAATGACTATGGTCAATTTCGCCATGATTTTGTACCGAGGTCAAACAACCTAAATCCCTGAGGGATAACACTAGACTACTACACCACAAGAGTCCATTGCTGACGCTCTGTTATAACTCTCTTAAGACTGGTGGCCTATCTTTAAAATTCATTTGGGCCCCCACACATCTCTAGCCGGCCTGCCATGCACCCAGTGACACAACATAACATTCACAAACTTAATTCCAATAGAACATACAAACAATGCATTATTTATCATTCATTCGGACACAAAAGTCAACACACATATGCTTGCATACACTCTCACTCACACACAAACACACCCACCACCTCCATTGACATACACTGTGTGCACACAACATTTATATGTACATATACAATAACAAATGGAAACAGTGGCACAACGTCATTTGAGCAGGCCAGACTTTATCACCCCATGATCCCTGAAATTTTGGGCTAAGTTGACTTGACCTAGCTGAACTATAAAGCCATGACCGAAAGGAACAGATTCACTGGAATGTCAGCAATTCCCTTGATTTTTCCTTTCATTCAAAGGCAGAAGCCGTCGGTTAATGCAGTGCAGTGGATGACCAAGTACACTCGGTATACATTTTTAAATGCCACATATCTCCAAACCTGGGTTGTGCACAGAACCTTATATGTGTACGTGCTGATAGATTATTTCTACAAGATTCTGACTGATTGAAATTAAGGTATGTTTTCCTGTGTTCAAATGGCTCCAAGCAGTGGAGTACCAAGCAGGAGAGGCGGGGGGCGGGGGGGCAAGCTGCCCCCTGTTGCTCTTTTAAGAGCCAGACCGGGACATTTGTCATTGGGACACCTCTCCCCTTCGGCACATCAAAGAGGGTGCCCAACGGCAAAGGTGTCCCGCTGGCAGGACAATGTGTGCTGAGCAATTCCTGCTCAGCATGCTCATTGTCCTGGCAGCAGGACACCTGACCCGTTCCGAATGGACAGGGCAATGTCACAAGGAGCTCCGGGCAGCAGAGGGTCCTCACGTTGCTCTATATCAACAGAGCATTACAATGTGAGTGATTAGGCACTGATGGGAGGGAGGGGGGTACTATTAGCAGGAACTTTTGTCCCTTTAGAAATGGGAATGGGAGGGAGTGAGCAGAAGTGAGAAGGGTGCATAATGTTGCATGCTTTATAAAATCATGACTATGGCTTTAAAACCCAAGGGGGATGTGTTAGGCTCACATTAATCTACATGATGCTATTGTGACTTTGCATGCAGAAAGGGGAGAATAAAACTAAAGCCATACTCCCATTACTCAACATATTTCTATGACAATGTATATAGTGTATGGTGAGTTTATTATGTAATGTGGTTTGCTTGGATGAAATGTAAAGCAAAACCTTAATAAATATCTATACCAACTAAACCTGGAAAGATGTGGGCAGTTGCTTAAATTGTCCACATCCCAGTTTCACCATTTAACCAAGTGTGTGATCCTAAGTAAATCACTTAATCACATTGTGCATTATCTGCAGCTCTGCAAGTGACTCTGATTCACTTCAAAGCTTATGTTAATGTATCATGGTATTCTAATAGAAAAGCCTAATGACTATAGAGTTGCTCCACATATAACAAAAGTGCAATGTAGGCATTTTGCACCACATAGTTATTTGTCACTTGGTTTATTTATGGCAACTTATTCTAAAGTCATGTCCATGGTGCCTGCAAGTATCAAGGACTGATGATGTGCCTTGCAATGTCCTTTTCTGTAAAGTCACTTCTGTTGGTGCAATCCAAATAATTAGGAAGTGTGCATGTATTTTGCCCCAGAGGGCTTGGACAGAGCTCTAATAGATGTGTTTCCTGCATCTGGAATGATCCTGCAGTTTTATTTTTGTTGTTGTGTGTTAAAATGCCATCTCCCACTAATGTTACCAAAAAAGTAGATTGGGGCAGGGGTGGGCGGTGTGGGGGCGCTAATGAGACCATGTGGAATTCCACACACTGCATTTCATTGCTCACCCTCCGCCCCCAGACTCTTACAATGCTGGATACTCCCCTGCTTAGTTTGGGAAGTGAAGCAGTTTTTGGTGGCATGCAACCTGAACCATGACACCCGTTTACTAATTTGCACCAAACCGCCCTGAAAAAGTGTCTGCAAAACTCGAAATACTTTTTGCCAGTTTAGGCGGCAGGGGGAAAAGTTAAACAAGGCTCCTAAAAGTGTGCTTTTAACACAAAATCCCATATGGTTCCTTCTATGCAGCTAGAGGAAAAACTGCTTAACAAAAGTTCACCATGTTTGGAAGGCGTATAGCAATCAAATTCTTTTCACAGAATTTGCAGAGTACGACAGTTTTGGGTCACAAGTTTTCTCAGCTTGACCCTTTCCACTCTACTTGGGGAGGGCACACCTTCCGCCAACTTCATTTTGAAATTAGGATGGTGGTGCTTTAGCAGCATCTGAAAAGTGGCAAGACTAATTTTAGAGGCATGGCAGAGCTGTGGCTTGCCACAGAGAATGCATCATTTGTTATTGTTAGTGTGTCTTTATACGTGGGGCCTTAATGCATACTGTGAGCTCTGCTCACATTGTCCAAATGTGATTCGTGCCCTCACTAGGGTCAGCCGGCATCCTAGTCCCCCAACAAACATACACAAACACAATTAAAAATAATATTTTAAAAAAGTGCTTCCGCTCTGCTTTCAAATGCCGGTCTCATGTTACACCGACCTAACCTTTTTGCACTCACGCACCTCCAGATAGAAACCAGCAAGCTGACTGAGCTTCCTAGTTCCTGTCTGTGTGTCGCATGAACACAAAGCCGGAAAGCGATTCTCTGCGCTGCAGCCCCTGGAAGTGCTGCTGCTAGCGTGGAAAAAGGGCGCCAGGCCCTGAAACACCCAGTTCTGCACCCTGGCTGCTGACTTTGAGTCAGGCCAGCCAGGGTGAGGGACTGAGCCACGCAGGGCATCCTAGCCCTGAATGTGTTGCAGCGCGGCTGCCAGACATCTCAGCATTATGTAATGAGACAGCACAAGCCTTGCCGGGCACCCCAGTCAGGCTTGCGCTGTCCAACTACATAATTAATGATTGTGTCCCCCCTGCCCTCCCTCCAAAGGTTGGGGCCACAAAAAGGCATGCCACAGAAGTTGGGGGGGGGACAAAATCCTCTGCCCTCCCTATAATTACGCCCATGCAGAGCGGACAGTGCGTGTTGTACTCGCTACAGTCTTGATATCTTGTAATCTAAAGCACCACAGAAAAGGCTATTAGGGTAGTCCAGCTTTAACAGTACAACAGCATTGTTCGCTGTGTTTTTCTGGGGAAAAACTAGGAAAGGAAGGATTTTTCCTGAGGGTTTTTAAGGCCTAGTTCACAAATAAAGTGGTTTGGGGAACCATGGAAGGGCCTGAGCCCATGATAATAGTAAAATGTCTTATTTGGTTTGTTGTGCTAAAGGTATGAGGGCAGGATTACCAGTAGTCATATATCCATGATTTCCGGGTTTAAAAATAGGGATTTGTGAACCATCAATAAATCAATGCCATGGATGCATTCAGCAAGCAATGCTAAATAACGGCGAAGTTAGTGGTTCGAGATGTATAGGATTAGTTGTGCATCGTCTGCATAGTGATGACAAGAAAGGCGTAATGATATGCTGAAGGCAAGGAGAAAAGACGTGCAGAGAGCAATGAGCTTTGTGGGCCCCAAAGAGACCTTTCTTTTCATCAGAATGAAATGTATCCAGTATGTCGCACTGTGAATGGTCCTTTTGGAAAGGTAATATCCAATCAGGTGCCCAATCTCAAATACCAAGATCGAAAGGTCAGTCTTTTAGCAGCTCCTGGTGAAGCAGGTCACACGCTGTGGAAAGAGTGAGTAATAGCACGCAGGTGGCTCTGGCTTGATCCCAATAAGCTTGAGGGCATCCCATGTTTGGGGTAACACTGATTATAGCATGATACGATTTTACAGTCAGTGCTCATGCAAGAATGATCCGTGTGCTACAGCGTGTGCTACAGCGTGTGCCAACAGCCATCGGACACAATCTGCCAGTTCACGAGTATGAGGTAACCCTTACATGCGGCGATAACGCTATAACTGCCGCATTTAAGGGTCCGCCAAATCACAGGCTTGGCGGATTTACCCCCAGTTCTGAGCTGGGGTCAAATCTGCTGTGATTTTGCCAATTTTCAGCGCTATTACCACCGGCGGTAATAGTGCTGAACATTTCCCATTGGGCCCAATGGAGAATGGGAAAATTCCCGAATGGGCCCAATGGGGAATGAGGACTTACCGCTCTGCCAAACCCGTGATCCGGTGCTAATAGCGGCAGGGGGTTTGGCGGTAGGGTTAATAGTAGTTAGCGCCCAACTCATGATGAGGCCCAATAGCTGTACATTAAACATGCTGGCTTTCACATATAGGGTATGCCAACCCTTGCACATGGTATTTTTCAGTAGCTGCACGCAAACTGTGTCAGTGCTTGCTAACAGATTATACCATTCACGCAAAACAGTGCACACAGAACTGAACACCTGTTGTATAATATGTGGGGGGTATTTAATGAAATATATATCTGCTGAATCTTACAAGATGTACCACCCTTACACTAGAATGTTCACACATTGCACAAATTATATGCCAGCCTTACCACAGAGGCTACGTCAGTTCGGAAGGACAGACCCCCACCCCTTACCCACCTCCTGTGGACCACAACAAACCAGCAGAATATCATGCTGGTCTGTAATTACTTACCATCCCCACTCCGCTTGTTTTAAGTCCCATTGGTCATTTGTACACCTGCATCTCAATGGCAAACACCCCACACTGCCCACAATTGCTTCCTCAAATTGTACCTGGATTCAAGAAACCAAAATATAAATCAAATTAATTAGCATGCTGTCCATTGCATTCTCATGATGATTGCTTGATTGACACATCAAAGACATGTTTGTTCTGTTGAACTGCAGATTTCACCTCATCATGCATCACCTGTGCCAAAGAATGACTACAAGCAGGAGCAATGACTCAGATGCATCCACTCTAAAGTAGCTGTCGAGTTCACAAGCTGCCCGTGATCCTGGCTATAAAGCTCAGGTCACTTTTCATGTTGCTACTTAGAGCTCTATAAGTTAAAGAGAAACATCATGACACACATCTTACAAGTTTTCAAATTGACATGAGTTAAAAGCCCGAACTTAAGGAGCATCACTGTGAATGATCACGGATTGATGGTAGAGGAGAAATGTGTGCATTAGTTGGTCAACATGACTGGGTTTACTGGAATTCTGCATTTCCTCCTCAGCAGTTACTTTTACAGATTACATCTGTGTGGACGAAGAGAAAACATGGTCTACGCCAATAAAGTAAATGTAACCTACAGGGCCAGGATCAACCCCATTTACTAAAATGGTCTGGCACTGCCCTGTTGCCACTTCACACCCTCTGACGTCCTTGTTTTGCGAATCCCGCATGCGTGTTTGGTGCCTAGCGCCTTGACGCCTAAAGGCGTGTTTACAGGCGCTATAAAAGTATAAGATAGAAATAGAAGAGAACAGAATAATTCATCTCCACGCGTATTTGTTGAGAATTGTGCCGTGCTTTTTGCACTCGGCATGTGACAGCTATTAGTGCACTCTGAGTATGTCCTTGCACACAGTACACGCCTGCTATTAATAGAGGTGGAGCAGCCAGAGAAATCAGGGTTAGAGCTGAGCCAGAGCCAAGCCAGAGCCGAGCCAGAGGCCTGGCCGAGCTCTAAGAGCCTAACACGAGCAGGGCCATAACAAGAGCCCATACCTAGCGTCCTGCCTTGTGCCCTGGGTCACTACCCCCTACACAAGAAGATCCATACCGGTGGTCCTGCCATCCCACCACCACATCACAAGAAGAGCTTTACCTAGGGTCCTGCCCTCAACCCAGGAAACTCATATCCTGTCTGCCCAATCACCTACCCACCAAGAGCCATGCCTCGTGTCCTACCTCCCAACCCCCACAACACAATAAGACCTTTACCTGGCATCCTTCCGCCTACACCCCCACAGGAAGATCCATAGCTAGCCTCCTGCCTTCCCACCCTCACCACACAAGACCCACACCTGGTATAATGCCTCCCCACCCCGAAAACCCAGAGCGCTCAGGTTTTCCCTCGCCATGTGTCAGAAGGTCACCCAGTCCTGGTTTTTCCTTTGAATTCTGGGACTGGTGATTGTTCTTTCCTATTCGAAATATTGGAAAACTACAAGCCCATGAATTCCAAGGAAACATCAGGGCTACCTGACTTTCTCATGCATATCACAGAGAATCTTGGGACCTCTGGCATTCTGCCTCCCATGCCCCTAGACACAAGAAGTCCCATACCTTATGCCCTGCTGCCACAGCTTCTCAGCAGAAGACCCTACATCTCAATGTTGACACCTATGGAAAAATGAGATAAAGATGTTTGCTCAAAATCACACCATTTATTTAAGAGGTGATGCTGGGATGTCATCCCTTGGGATACTCCGAGATGCCCCTGAGCTATCCTCCCGGATTCGGGAGGATAGCTCAGGAGCAACATGCTCCACTTGGAAGCAAGATGACACGGAGCAACACAGGGTCGATGGTCCACGCTTAGAAACCTCTGGGTATTAAGTGTTAGAAATACCCAATCATATCATATCATGTTTCCTGTGGCCATGCATGAGCAGGCCATCCAGTCCTCGGATTTCCTTCCATGCATGAGAAGACCATCCAGTCCTCGGATTTCCTTCCATGCATGAGCAGGCCATCCAGTCCTCGGATTTCCTTCCATGCATGAGAAGGCCATCCAGTCCTCGGATTTGCTTCCATGCATGAGAAGGCCATCCAGTCCTCGGATTTCCTTCCATGCATGAGAAGACCATCCAGTCCTCGGATTTCCTTCCATGCATGAGCAGGCCATCCAGTCCTCGGATTTCCTTCCATGCATGAGAAGGCCATCCAGTCCTCGGATTTCCTTCCATGCATGAGCAGGCCATCCAGTCCTCGGATTTTCCATTTAGATTCTAGGGCATGTAGTATTTTTCTCCATTTGAAATATAGGGCAAGCCGCATAATTCCAAGCAAAAACAGGACTGGATGCCCTAGTCATGCGACCCTCTGGACGCTTGGCTTCATTTCTTTTCAGCTCCTGTGATATGTGCTAATGTTTGGCTTTAAAATGATACTGTTTTATATAGATTACTTTATAAGGGTTACATTGTGAAACAATCTAAACTATAGATAGATCGATAGGGGATCTGATTAAGTAAAGACGTTGTAAAAATGCAGCTTTGGCCATGCTGAATGGACGTCTCCAACTACCAGAATGCAAAGCAGCCTCAGTCAAAGACATCAAGCTTCCTCACCCCTTTGCCCCATACGTCGCCCTCCTTCTGTGGATAGACAAGAGTGCTGAATGCTTTTTCCAGGTGCAGCCCTCTGTGATGGAGGGGTCCCCATTCCCTGCCAATAACTTGAACACGTATGTGTTCAGAACAGCAGGCGCTGGTGCAGCCTTGTAACAAGGTTGGTTGCTGTCTTTGAAAAAGCTTGCGTGCCACGCCATTGATTGCATTACGGAAGCTTGATTTCCCCTACAAAATGTGTTGCTGCCCCTCCCCTGGAGGCCGGTGTGGGCTCGGGTTGCTTTGGTTTCAGCCTCTGTATGATGGTGAAAGCCAGCGTAGAACAGAAGAGGAAGGCACTGCCAGGCTAACACCTCAGGACCAACTGGAGCCAGGTATGGGGCTCCTGCTCTGGCTGTTGGGGGTCAGGATGCCAGGTATGGGGCTCCTGCTCTGGCTGTTGGGGGTCAGGATGCCAGGTATGGGGCTCCTGCTCTGGCAGTCGGGGGGCAGGATGCCAGGTATGGGTCTCTTGCTATGGCTTTTGGATGGCATGACGCCCGGTACAAGGCTCCTTTTCTGGTTTTTAGGGGGCAAGTTGCCAGGTATGGGGCTCCTGCTCTGGCTGTTGGGGAGAAGGATGCCAGGTATTGTGCTCCTGGTCTTGTTGGTGGGTGGGGGAAAGTTGCCAGGTATGGGGGCTTCTGCATTTGCTGTTGGGGCTCAGGATGGCAGGTATGTGGCTCCTGCACTGGCTGTAGGGGAGAATGATGCCAGGTATGGGGCCCCTGCTCTGGCTGTTGGGGGGCAGGATGACAGGCATGGGGCTCTTGCTCTGGTTGTTGGGGGCAAGTTGCCAGGTATAGGGTTCCTGCTCTGGCTTTTGGAGGGAAGGATGCCAGGTATTGGACTTCTGCTGGCTATTGAAGGGCGGGATGCCATGTATAGGGCCCCTGCCTGGCTGTTGGGGGGTAAGTTGTCAGGTATGGCGCTTCTGCTTTGGCTGTTGAAGGGAAGGATGCCAGGTGTTGGGCTCCTGGTGGCTATTAGAGGGCAGGATGCCAGGTATGTGGCTCGCAATCTTGGTGGTGTTGGGCAGGATGCCAGATGTAGAACTATGTTCTGGGTGGTGGAGGGGCAGGGTACCAGGTATGGGGCTTGTAGTCTTGGCAGTGGAGGGTGGGGCTGTGCAGGATGCCAGGTATGCACTTGTGCACTTGGTGGTTGGGCAGGATGCCAGGATTGGGGTTTGCAATCTTGATGGTGATGGGCTAGATGTCCAGTATAGGGCTTTTGCTCAGGTTATTTGGGGGCTGGAGGCCAGGTATGGGGTTTGGAATCTTGGTGGTGGGGTAGGATACCAGATATAGAGCTTGTTTTCTGTGTGGTGGAGTGGCAGCGTGCGAGGCATGGGGTTTCCAATCTTGGTGGTGGAGGACAGGATGCCAGGTATGGGACTTGAGCTGTGGGTTGTTGGGGGCAGGATGCCAGGTATTGGACTTGTACTATGAGGGTATCACTACATATTATCCCCACCAAAAATATCGCTGTATATATGGTCGTCTGGAACGGCCATAGGTGATATTTTTGGGGGGGATAATGTTGGGTTTTTTTGGGAGCAGGGGTGGCGGGGGTGTCCCCTGCTCCTTTAAAAATTATGCGGGGGTTGCGGGGGTGTCCCCCACAGGTTCCATGCCTTAATATCGGCGCAAAAATATGGTGATATTTTTGTATGGCTATATTGTTGCAGTGATATTAACACATGGAACCGCTATGAGTAGCGGGGGGGGGAGCATGCCAGGTATAAGGCTTGCACTGAGGGTAGTGGCAGTGTTGGGACACTTGACTTGGACTTGTGGGGCTCTACTTTGCATATGGTGGCTCTACCAACCATACACCGGCATTATTGGTGCATTTGAAGCTATTCATGGCATATTATTGCAGCCGCTGCAAGACTATATATCACACATGGAAATTAATCAGGCATATGATAGTATTGTTGGTGGATTTTAGGCTCCACGTACATCAGCACATGCAAAACGGGGGCAGGTTTGGGCAAGGATGGCACGGCACTGGTGGAACTGGCATTATGTTGACTGTGATTAAGTAGAGTTGTTTGAAACTGGCAAGGCTTTGCTTAACTTGCAGGCTGGCACATTGCACTGAAGACTGCCACTTTTAAGAGAACCATGGTGTATTTAAACATGACCCCAGGCAAGTTGGCCCTTTTATTACAACTCCCTGTAATAGAGCAACATGGGTCACCATAAATTGACAGCACCTTGCAGCATTTGAGCAACACCAAGGTATACAGTAATGTAACGCCATTCAACTCATTTTGTTATATTCAAGCACTTCCAAGCCCAATGCTGCGCACCACTTGATATCCTGGCAGTATATAAAAACTGGCATCCTTCAGAAAGACCTATGATCCCTTTTTGGCATTGTGCTTACAGTTGACGCCATGGCATTAGAAGTATTTGCATATTACATTTTTCCTACCAAATTGCTTGTTAATGTTTTTTTTATCCAACTTTCCCCAAACATTGCGCTGTAGAAATGCACAATTTTTACCTCCCCAGGTCCACGTTGGGCTATTTCGCCATTGTCAATTTGAGGAAAAAGATTCACATCGCCCATTTTTATTTGCCCCCTCCCCCCACTTTTGCCTGTGGCCCGTCCTGTGCCCCCCTAAATTTTATTCCTGGACGCCACTGCTGAGCGCCTCGACAGATCTGGTGCTATTGGGTAGGTGGGGGTGGGGGGCGCCGTGGGAGTATGTTGCTTATAGGCTGGCAACATTCATATTTTCACGAACTAGCGTGAAGGCATGCGAGAGCAGGACCCGGCCTGTGGTTAGCCAGCTCAGTTGGCCAAAACTGGAATTTTTAGCCGATCTGTGTGATTATTGCGACGGCCGAAAATGGCGATTTTTTTTTTAACCCTTTAGACCACATTTATATGAGGGGGCAGACCCCGCAGCCCGCCATAGTAATAGTATAGTCTAACCTCCCCACATATATATGTGGTGTAAGGGGGTAACAAAAAAAAGTTACCATGGCACTGTCGTCACACACAGTTTATGAAAGCGACTGTACACTGAATAGGTGCCCGCTTCTGTGATAGAACGAGTATTCCAGGCAGTCTATGGAACCAGGATGCACCGCTTTATGCTGCGTCCGGCTTTTAGGATTAACCAGCAGATCAGCCTGTGCAGCACCTAGGTCCCCTCCCCCTCTTGCGAAATCCTCCTATTGACAGCTAAATATAGCAGCCTCATTAAAGCTGCCACTGCCTGCGCCACCTCCACTCTCTGCTGAGAGGGCGCAGCTCAATTCCATTTCCTTATGAATGTTAGCGTTTACGCTCTGGCGGGAAGCACGAGGCTTTAGAACCGTTCCTCAACTCCCAGCTCTTATAGGAGAAGCCAGCGTTCATATATTCGGATTCAGAATATGAGAGCTGCAGTTTAGCTCTGCTCTCGCGATATCGTGTGCTTAAACCACTGCCAATGCCCCTCATTATGACCTGGACGCTGCCGATTCTCCATAATGCCAGGGGTAGTTGAATTATGATCACGCGCCACATGACCTGACAACAGTACAGTTCGTGATGTCACCTTGACGCCATTATAGGAAACAACATCACTAATGGCAATGCCAACAGTTTGGGCTTTTTCTGTAGGCAAGGGAAAAACATTTGCCAGGCACTGTCGTAGTGGTATTAACTTCCCATTGATGGTAGCAGGTGAACATTGGAGTGAGTGCCAGGGTGTATAATACCAGTGCATGGCAAATGCCTAATACTTAAGCACTGGCAAAGCCAGCAGTTGTGGCTTGTGTATGTTTTGAACAGGACTTCAAATGAAGGACATGCATAGTTCTTATTCATCGAGTGGCTGAAAACAGACCTGGTTAAGACATTATACACCAGTTGCATCTTAACAGCGACAATTAAGTCATTACCTTTCAGAAGAACAAGTTACTTTCTTACCTGGTAACGTTCTTTCGATGGGGTGGTCCGACGACGTATTCCAACATCTATGACAGTAATCACCACAGCTGTGCTGCTTCGTAAAATCTTTCGGCGTCTGCGTCCTGCATCAATGACGTCGATACGCTGTCCTTGAGGGCCTCCGACAAGCCGACGTCACCGGATGTTATAAGTAGGACGCACAACGCCCGTAGCCTCAGTTATAGTTTTTTCCCAGAACGTGTGGCACCAACCTTCTGCCAATATGACCACAGAAAGCCTTGCAGAAACGTAAGCTGCAATCGCATAAGAAATTCTGTAGCAGGGCAGGTAGGGAGGGAGCAATATGGAATACATCGTCGGACGATCCCATTGAAAGAACGTTACCAGGTAAGAAAGTAACTTGTTCTTCGAGCGGATTGGGTCCTCCGATGTATTCCATATCTATGACAGACTCCCAAAGCAGTACTAACGTATGGAGGAGGGAAAAGAATTTAGAATATAGAAACTTAGAATGCCCAATTAAATTGCAGATTAAAGGACCGCCTTGCCAAAGGCCAGATCCTGCCCATGGATAGAATCTAGGGAGTAGTGTCTTACAAAAGTATGGACCGAAGCCCATGTGGCTGCTTCACAGATGTTACGAATAGGAACACCCCTCTGCAGGGCAGTAGAGGCAGCCATACCCCTAGTAGAATGGGCCTGTAAAGCCTACCGGAGGGTCCTTACCCGCCAAGCGGTAACATTCAGAAATTTCCAAGATAATCCATCTAGACAAAGTCTGCTTTGTAACAGCTTGTCCCAAACGCCGTCCAGCGTAACCTATAAAGAGCTGATCATCCACTCTGACCGGGACATGCGTGAAATGTAGAAACTTAAAGCTCTCCTAGGATCCAACCTATGTCTGGCCAAAAGCAACACCTCCATCACGTCTTCAGGGAGGTCCCAGTCCTTATACCTCAACCTTTCAGAAGCCAAGCGTGAAGGTTGAGGGATCTGACCTCTGGATGGAGAACCTGACCCCCCTCCCATGAGAGCAGATCGTCTCGGTAGGGAAGACGACGTGGAGGGCAGATGGACAAGTCGAGAAGGTCCGGGTACCACGTTCTCCGGGCCCATGCCGGAGCAATGAGGATCATCCGGGACCCGAACCTGCGTAACCTCCGCAGCACTTGCGGGATGACGGGGAATGGAGGAAACGCGTACAGCAGTGGGAAGGACCACCCCACCACGAACGCGCCCCCTAAGGCTCCTCTTGGAGGAAATTCCTGTGAGCAGAACTTTTCGCACTGGAGGCGAAGAGATCCACTTGTGGGGTCCCCCAAAGGGCGAATATCTCCAGGAGAATCTCCTGAGCCAGCTCCCACTCGTGAGAGATCGCGCTCTGCCTGCTCAGAGCGTCCGCTGTCTCGTTTTCGCCTCCGGCCAGAGGCACTGCCGATATTGAAATGTCCTGCTGGATGGCCCAGAGCCAGAGCTGCATCGCCTCCCTGCACAGAGGAAGTGACCCTGCCCCCCCTTTTTTGTTGAGGTAGTGCATGGCCACTGTGTTGTCTGTCAGAATCAGGACATTCTTCCCTCGCACAGTTGGCAGAAAAGCTTTCAGAGCAAGCCTGACGGCCCTCAGCTCCAACAGATTGATATGGAGTCTGGACTCCGACGGAGACCAACGACCGCTGACTGTCAACTCGTTGGCATGAGCTCCCCATCCCGTGAGGGACGCGTCCGTCACGATCGTCACCTCCGGCCAGGGCAGCCATAATGGAGCCCCCCTCATCAGATTGCCTTCGACGGCCCACCACAGGAGGTCCTGGAAGACCGAGGGCGGCACCTGAACGGGGACCGACATCCTGCTGGAGGACTGTGACCACTGCATCTTGAGGGCCCATTGCAGAGATCTCATCCGCAACCTGGCCTCTGGCACCAGAAGAATGCAGGATGCCATGAGGCCGAGCAACCACAAGAACTTGAACGCCGGGAGACTCTGGGCATGTTGAAACTTGTGCATCATCTGTAGAATGTGATGAGCCCTCACCTGGGTAGGGAAACACTGCCCCAGGGACGTGTTGAGCACTGTCCCGATGTACGGGAGCCGCTGAGTTGGCATCAAGTGGGACTTCTTTAAGTTGAGGGAGAGGTCCAGCTTGTGAAGGGAGTGGCAGGTGACGGACAGATGATCTAGGACTTGCTCGGGAGAGCGCACCCTGATCAACCAATCGTCCAGGTAGGGGTAGATGTGAATCCCCCCTTTCCAGAGATACGCTGCCACCACCACCATGAGCTTGGTGAAAACCCTTGGGGCGGAGGTCAATCCGAACGGCAGGACCTGAAACTGAAAGTGCGAGTCGCCAACCACGAACCTCAGGTACTTCTTGTGCTTGGGATGGGTCGGCACATGAAAGTAAGCGTCCTTGAGGTCGAGAGACACCAACCAGTCCTGGATTTGAAGGGCCTGGAGGACTTGAGAAAGAGTAACCATCTTGAACTTGTCCTTCCTGAGGAGCTTGTACAAACCGTGCAAGTCCATGATGGGTCTCAATCCCCCGTCTTTCTTCAAAATGCCAAAAAGATGTTCACCATAAAAGGGCATGTTGAGGAGCTGGGCTTGTACATCTGGAGCGAGTATTATGGTGCTCGCCGCCATGGACCAGCTGACACAATCTGCCATGTCCAGACCCGACTGAACAGACTGACACATGGCATCCTTGCCATCCTGCACAATAGCAAGAAAACCATCCCGTTCCTTCCCTTCGGGAACATGATCAGCCGCTAACGAAATACAGTTCCACAGAGTGTGCGTGAAATGTGACAAGGCACACACAGAGTTGGCTGCCCGTAAAGCCATACCCCATGAAGAAAACACTTTCTTCACCCAGCCATCAAAACACTTGTCGTCGCTATCAGGAGGGATGGTAGGGTACGACGCCTGCTTTGCTGGGACCGTAGCCACCTGCACCACCAAACTCTCCGGAGTGGGGTGCGTGGTCCAGTAGCAGGGGTTGCTACTGGCTGGGTAGTATTTTCGCGGCAAAGACTTGCTCACTACCGGGAGACTCTCTGGAGCAGTCCAAGCTGCTGCCACCCTTCTCTGCAAGGCCATATGGAATGGCAGTACCGGGTCAGTTGGTGGACCTTGATTGAGGATATCCGTCAGGTCATCCTGCAGAAAATCCACAGGTGGCACCGACCACCCCATGTATTCCGTGACCCTCGACATAAAGCGTCGGTACGAGGACTCGGCATGGGTGCCAGGCACAGGCCTACAGAACTCCACCTCCAGAGAGGGGTCCAGACCACTGGCGTCGTGCAACGACTTCAATCTCGCTATGACCAGACAAGATCTCGTCAGGTACCTCCTCAGGGACCATACCTTCCTCAGACCGTTCATCCACCTCAAAAATATAATCCAGAGGCTGGAATGAGGGCACAGAGAAAGGGACAAAGACATTCTTAGCCTTGGCCAGAGCCTTTCTAGGGGGTTCCACCATGCCACAGGGTACCTCCGACAAAGCAGCCTCAAAAGGCATCGAGGGCGTCGATGGAATGGGCATCGACGTCGAGCGTGGCGCCGATGGCGTCGACACAGTCCTCGAGGGCGTCGACACAGTCGGCACAGTCCTCGAGGGCGGATTCCCGAGCGTGTCTTTAGACAGCCTGGGCGCCGAAGGCATCAACGGCTTCCTTGGAGGCGGAACCTCAAGAGAGTCCCTCGATGACCTTGGCGCCAAAGGCGTCGATGTCTTCTTCGAAGACCTCACAGGTTCTGGCGGTCTCGAGGGTGTCGAGGACTGGGACCTGGAGCGGGCATGTCTAGAGCGACCATCCTTGTCCGACCGGGACCTCGAAGGTGTCCGGTGATCGCGACAACCGCTCGAGCCTGAAGGCGTGCAAGCAGCATCTCTAGCATGGTCACGGCGGGTATCTTTCGACGGGGCGGACGTACCGGAGCCCTGCGACTGAATAATCGCCATCATCTCCTGCCGAAATGAATCCCATTCCGCAGGAGTGGAATGCTTGTTGGGACAAGCTATCCACCGACGGGCGGAGTCCTCGGACGAGGACGGGGAAGGCGACCGATGCCGGCGCTTCCGTGAGTGCCTCGACGAGGCAGAGGAATAGTGGGACCTACCCCTGGACCGAGACCGCCCGGACTTACGCCCACGATGCGGAGAGTTGCCCCTCGAATCGTCAGTCGAAAGCCCAGTGGATTTCAACTTCCGGGGCTTGGCCATCTTACCTACAGAAAGCTTCTTCTTACGCTCTCGCAAGGCCTTCGATGTAAGCGACTGGCAGTCTAAACAGTCATCCGTGTCGAGGTCCTTAGCGAGGCACCAGAGGCAGGCGTTGTGCCAATCCATCAACGACATCTTGGACCCGCAGTCCCGACACTTCTTAAAACCCAGCCACGGGGTGGAAAAAGACAAAGACATCATGGAAATCTTCACAACGAACAGGTTCGAAGAACCGAAAGAACAGAACTCAGAAGAAGCGTGGCGCGGCGAGATCTCCAAAGCGAACACGTTCGTGGAAAAAACGGAACTGAGGCTACGGGCATCGTGCGTCCTACTTATAACATCCGGTGACGTAGGACGCAGATGCCGAAAGATTTTCCGAAGCAGCACAGCTGTGGTGATTACTGTTATAGATATGGAATACGTCGGAGGACCCAATCCCCTCGAAGACTGCTTATAAAAACAATGATAAACATAGCTCAAGGAGATCCTAGGAGGATGTGTTTTGGGCAGGGAGGGGCAGGACATAGGTAGGAATGCCAATAGGGATTAACATGGCACTGGGCAGTCAACGGGTGGTTAAATAGCTAAACCGCTCCAAAACGCTTTGTGTCCCTCCTCATATGCCATTTCTCCCTACTGAACTCTAATGCAATAGTTTTGGCCTAATAGCCTTGCTCTGGGGAAATCCCATGCAAAACAGTGAATATTTCACAAAACTGCCGCCTTTGGTAGGAGCTCCCGTTTGGCACCTAACCTGACACACATCAAGTCCCATTCAAAATACATATGGGGCACTCTGAATGAGGTGCTACTTTAGCGCTTCAGTGAACCAACACCTTTCTTTTTCTGCCGGGCTCACCTGCGGGGCACCCAAGTGTTGCTAGAGTAATAAAGTACTGAATGCAGGGAATTAACCTGAAGCTGCTCGGTTCTCACTCTAGATAAATCAGACTAAGCCACTAACATAATGCCAAGTGTCTGCTAAGCCCCAAATGGCAAGGCAACTTTGAAATAAAATGTATGGGATGCTTTTGGAGTTGGAGAAAACCCACACAGTGAAAGAGAACTCCAACCTTACAGCATAGAGGCTGGATACTGATTCTTAATCTATTGATTTATGTATTTATTCATATACAGGAGGAACAATGCTCTTTTGGTCACAAAATAACATACAATAGATAAGAAATCAGATTTGACAGGAATCAGTGAGCTTCTTACAATGGGGTGAGTTTGAGTGACATTCTGACCAGGTTGTCGAGCGGAGTAAATGGAACAGTCACCAGGGACAAAACATAAATGGACATACATAGATTAAGGACAACCAACATGGGGGCGTGGCTTGCCGGCGAGGTGCCGTGAATTAATGCTGGGAGCGAAAATAACGAGGGCTGCATCACTGGTAAAGCAGGACCGTGATCTGGCGGTGTGGAATGACGACAAATAACCAAGATGGCCCCCGGGGCGCTCAAGTGAGACGCAGTGAGCGCCCACGAATATACTAGTGGGCTACGAGCAGGATTAGACCCCATTGGGGGCTCGGGACACAGTAAGCCCGTTGAGGGATAAGATATGCCCTGCAGCGCACAACAGAAGAGGTGAGCGGCTCCTGCAACTGGACGGAGACTGCGCTCGCCTGATGAAATCCACCCGCTTGACATATGGACACGAGAGGTGACAAGACCACCCTCCTCCCCCCAGGACCACTGGGGGTGGAAAGTCAGGCCGCGGAACGGCGTATAATGCGGCGAGAATCCTCATGAGGCAAGGGAGTCGGACCCGCGAGGAGCGAAGAGCAGCCAAGAGAGGGCAGAGTCAGCAAAATGTTGGAGGGAACGGGAACAAACCAACGACCCTGAACTGGCTGGACCTGTAAGGCCTCATAGCACCAGGGAGACGACACAGGGGATACAAGAAGAGTGGAAGGTCAGAATCTACACACAGAGACCTGGACCAGGAAGTAAGAGCTCAAGAAAGAGCACAACTGATCCCCCTCTTGACAACTGTCAGGGCAGGAGGGGAAGATTAAGGCAGTGGACAAGACCAAGGCAGAGGTCGAGCCAGGGGAGGAAAACAAAGGCAGACAGGCAACCATAGCCACGGGAGGGGCAACACCGGATGTGATGGCCTAGAGGCCCGGAATAGCCAGGAGAACTGGAGGAGGTGATCCCACATAGCACCGACTGATAAATCAGGGACAGAACTGTGATATCACGTAGAACGATTGGTACTACTCCCGATACGGGAGAGGGCAAAGACACGCAGTTGGGCCCCTTGGTGGCGCCAGGAGGCGGGGACAGTTCAACACAAGGACAGGCCTGGGCAGCAACATGGCCAAAATGGTCAAAGGTCAACAGATTCAAGCCACAAGGTGGTCCCTGGAAGGGAGCATCAAGGAGGTAGGGGTGGATGTGCCATTGGTACGGGCTGACCTGCACAAAGTATGTGAACGAGTCACGGAAGTGGATCAACAAGTCTGTACAGTGGAGGACGATTTCCAATGTCTCAAGAATCAAGTGGCGGGCCTGGTGGGGGCAACAAGGAACTTGGAGGTGAGAGCAGAGGACACGGAAGGCCACTCTAGACGCTGCAATATCCGGCTGATCGGGGTGCCAGAGAGGGAGGAGGGACCCAGCACAGAGCTCTTTGTGGAAAACCAGGTCCTGAAGGTGCTGGGGATAAATGGCCTATCTAAATTCTTCACAGATGAGAGGGCTCACAGGGTGCTGGGTAGAGCCCTGCCACCGTGCGGCCCGCCAAGAGTGATAGTGGCCAAGATCATGAACTTTAGGGATCGAGACGCTATACTATAGGAGGCCTGCAAAGAGGGATTTTACGAAGTTGGGAATACAAGGCTGCGCATCTTTCCGGGGTTCACGTGAAGGAGCAATGGCAGAGGGGGATGTATAATGCAATGCGGCGGCGACTCCGAGAACTGAACATAAAATATATGATGTTTTACCCGGCTAAAATGAAAGTCATATAAGGGGGAAGGTCGTGGTTGTTTATGTATCCAAAGGAGGTGTGTGATTGGATAGATACTTCATGAAACGGGGGGGAGCCGGCAAATGAGAAAGATTCGGAGGAGGCACAAGCTCAACCAGGGGATTTAAAAAGAATGTTGTGGTGGCCAGGAATATAAGCTGGAGATCTGGGGCTGGAGATCAGAGTTTGGGGCAATCATGAGGAGGGCAAAAAGGCGGTTAGCCCACGAGGAGAAGGGGAGAGGTGGGACATACCAGCCAGGGGGTCTAAGGATTCAGTGACAGCTTCACTTCACAAGGTAATGGAGGAGTTAGACCTGGTGGAAATATGGAGAGAAAGGCATGGTGAAGAGAGAGGGTTCTCGTATTACTCGGGAGCACATGGGTTGTACTCACACCTGGATTATCTACTGACCGGGAGGAAGCATTGTCATCAATTTGAATAACCAGAATATTTGGGATGCACTCTCTCGGATCACTCCCCCCTGTTGGTTAAGCTGATGGGGAGGGGTAAGGGACCTCCACGATGGGTGTGGCATATGCAGAGAGAAGCGCTGTATGATGGGGCCTTCAAAAACGAGATACGTGAGGGGATTGAAAGCTACTTCGAGTTAAATGTGGGCTTGGTGAAATCAGTAGGGGTGCCATGGGAGGCTTTCAAGGCAAATATAAGGGGGTTACCCACTCAATGACGGTGGGGATGAGAAACAGACTGCAGGAAACATTACGACAAACAGGGGAAATCTGGTGGGGGACAGACTGGCTCAGAGCCTGGCGCTTTACCATAATACCCTAACAGACCTGACACATTTTGGCAACAGTAGGCGGGATGTTCGGCTACATGGAGAGGGAGATGTGGCAGGGAAATTGCTTTCCTGGCTGACAAATAGGAAAAATCCAAGGCGTGTTATAACTCAATTTAGGACCAAATCGGTGGAAATACTGGGGACCCAGGACTGGATTAATAGGGCGTTTGCAGAATTTTATGGGGAATTGTACACAAATGAAGGGGGATATGTGGAAGAGGACATTAGGAGTTGTTGGACATGATTCGGCTACCAAAGCTAGGGGCGAATATGAGGGAAGAACTGGAGGCACTGATAGAGGAGGGGGATATCCGATGGGCGGTAAGTACCATGAGGAAGGGCACGGCGCCCGGTAGTGAAGGGTTTCCTATAGAATTCTACTCTGAGTATATAGATCTCCTAGCCCCATGGCCCAAGAAGGTGTATGATGAGGCTTTCGAGAAGGGGGACCTCCCGGAGTCCATGAGGGAGGCCATCATAACAATAATCTTGAAGGAGGGGAAAGATCCACTGGATTGCATAGCATGTCGTACCATCCCATTTCATCATTGAATATTGACGGGAAGATCCTGGGGAAAATCCTGGCAGCTGGAATGGCGAGAGTAGCTCCAGTACTGGTTCACCCAGACCAATGTGGGTTTATTGGAGGGAGGAATACGACAGGTAATATCAGTTGCCTCCATCACGTGATGGATTATATCAAATCTCAGAAGGAGGACATAGCGATTGTCTCCTTTGATGCCATGAAGGCGTTTGATTTGTTGCAATGGAAGTGGTGATTCCAGGTGATGAAGGAGTTCGGGTTTTGGGGAAAATATCTGTAAATGGCTGGGCCTGCTTTACAACAAGCCGGTAGCAATGGTAAGAATTTCTCGTGGAAATGGGAAATAAATAGTGGGACAAGACAGGGGTGTGCAGCATCACCAATAATATGGCATTAGAGCTGTTGGCAGGGTTTTTACTACAGGTAATTATAGAAGCAGGGACCAAAGCGAGAGGTGTCAGGCATATAGTAACACTGTATGCCGATGATCTACTGCTGTATGTAAATAACCCACGGGAGAATCTCCCAACGCTGCTAGAGGTGTTAAAGAACTTCTGGCAAATGGGGGGCGCTGTTGCGCATATGAGAAAATGGTGGCTCTCGAGTGAGCTCCGGCTGGACCCAGGGCCGCAAAGCCAGAAAAGATAATTTGCTGGCTCGGGTTTTCCGTGATTTTTGCAGAGAACGGGTGACAATATCATTGGATTGCCCACACGAAATCTCGGGCTGATCGGTACAGCGATTCCAGTGATAAGAACCCGGAAGGTCGGCGAGACAGCCAGAGACTCGGTCGCCGGCGAGAGGGGAGAGGAGCCCCGCCCGAGGCGGCGGGTACGGCGGCAACGGACTGCTCCTGTCATCCATCCAGCAGCGGAGAGTCGCGGTTATCGTGGAGCGCCTACTGGCCCCTTCTGCCTTCATCACTTCAGAGACTCGGACAAGTGGCGGCCTGCTCCCGGATCTGACCGCGGCTGCAGAGGTAGGCCCGTCCCGCTCCCAGCGTGCAAATCCTCGCCCTCCGCGCACCCAGCGAGCTACACTGCGGTCCCCTGGGAGCTCCGGGGCTGCGGGACAGGCGGTTAAAAAATCAGCTTAGTGAGAGCCGTGTGCTCCTTGTGCCCCACTTATCGGCAAGACCGCGGGAGGGCCTCTCTGTACCACCTACGGAAGCCACATTTAAACCTCAACCCCTGGAACTGTTGACGCCCGTGCGCCGTGACTGGCGCTCCATTCTGCCATATGTGACGGATCCGTAAGAAACATCAAAGGCTACTAGTAAAGCTATGGCTGAGCACTGATTCCACCGCCACAGCGTCGGGGTGCCTGGGACGAAGAGACGATACAGCGCAGAGTAAAATGTGGTAGAACTATCATAGCCCTCCCCCTGAGCGCTAGGATAAGCTACATCTCCCAGACCTGGGACGATGCCCAAGAACTTTGGCTCGAAGAAAGGCAGAGGAACCATCGATAAATACAAGACCGCGATGCAGAAAGAACCAGAGCCCGAGAGGGACCGGGAAACGCCGGTACATGAGAGGCAGATCTCCCCGGCCACCATGATGGACCCCCAGGCCGTTTTTCAGGCGATGAAGCAGGGCTTCGCGACACTCACGGACAAGTTGGATGGTATCACGGTGAGTGTCGCCAATATAAAAACACAACTCGACAAGACAACCACTCGTATGACTGAGGCGGAATCCAGGATATCTGGCACTGAGGACGTTCTAGAGGCCCTGAAGAGCACGGTATCCACAATGGCTATCGAACATGGCATAGTGAAATCCAAATGTGAAGATTTGGAGGCAAGATCCCGGAGAAACAACATCCTCATTATTGGTGTTCCGGAAGGGGCCATGAAAGGTTCAATGGAGAAGGCGGTAGAGGACCTCTTACGTACACTATTGGGTGATCCCGGATGGTCGCCGATGTTCATAGTGGAGTGGGCACACAGATCACTGGCCCCGAAGCCAAAACCCGGGGCATATCCCAGGCCCATCATAGCACGCATGATAAACTACAGGGATAAAGACTTGATCGTAAAAACCGCCAGAGAAAAGCAGGAGCTAAAATGGGAGCCAAATGTTATTCGCATCTTTCCAGATTTTACCTTTGCGGTCCAACAAGAAAGGAAACTTTTCACGGGAGTCAAAAAAATGCTACGCGAACGGCAAGTGCAATATGCAATGCTCTACCCTGCCAGGCTCAAAATCCAACACCAAAACAAGCCATATTTCTTCACATTTCCCGAAGAAGCGGTGAACTTCATAGAAACGCATATTCCCCCAAACAATGGACAGACCTAAAGTGTGGGCGATCTAAACAAGCCTGAGGCCTAAACATTGCCACCACGTTCTCGAAGTAAGAAGGAACAGCAACGTCAGAGGCTTCCCCTATGGAGGCCCACATCAGGGATGTTAAAGAAGAATGCAATCTGCAATGGAAACATTGTCCCAAAAGTTTTAAGGATGTGTGAGAGCAACATGCGTGAACCGGACATGATACTTATAAGTAAAGCTGGCTTGGGCACTGGAGACGCCGCAGCCCCCCCTGTAGCAGGTGCTCAAGATGTTGTTGGGAGGGGAGGGATGGATATCGAATAGCACAGTTAAAGTTAGGGGAACTGTGAGGGAGGGGGGGTTTAACATGGGAGGTTTGGGGTTTTGTTATCATAGGATGGTTGGTAAAGCAAAAAGCACACAGATATCAGGCACAAAGACACTTCAGCACAGCACGGCAGCTTATCAGGGTCTACATGGCAGCGATCGCCCCATTGACAATGGCTAAATTAGACAAAGACAATATTAATGTGCTCAGCTGGAATGTAAGGGGTCTGGGATCCAGGATCAAGAAAAGGAAGATTCTGGCCTACCTCAATAGGCAAGCTGCCAAGATAATCTTCTTACAGGATACACATTCCGGTCCTCGACAAGGTGAACAATTGATGCCCAGCTGGGGCTCACATCAGTATTTCACGACATACTCCAGCCAGGCGAGAGGGGTTTCAATTCTGATAAACAAAACGTTGTCCTTTGAATATATTGATGTTGAGTTTGACCCAGAGGGGAGATATGTTTTGCTTCATGGCAATCTCTATGATAAAGAATTTGTCTTTCTTAACTTATATGGTCCGAATATTGACCAACCAGATTTCTATGCCTCAGTGTTCGAAAAATTAGCAAGATACCCAACAGCCCGGGTGATATGTGGTGGTGACTTCAACACAATTCTAGATGTACATCTTGATCACACATCTACACAAGCTAGAACACTGACCAAAGCAGCACAGGCAATACACCTACATATGGCAGATCTACAACTAAAAGACGCCTCGAGAACGTTGAATCCTACCAGGAGGGAATACACCTACTACTCCACAGTCCATGACATGCACTCCAGAATAGATCTATGGCTAATAGACGGAGACAGCATGGCATGGGTCACAGACTCCCATATACATCCAAGAACATACTCAGACCACTCGCCGATACAACTGACACTACGAATCCCCGCTAAGATCAACAGCAGGCCACCTTGGATATTTAAACCTGTGGCCTTGAAAGACCTGGTTTATGCTAACTCGATGAAACAATATATTCAGGAATACTTCGATAACAATGAACACTCGGTCTCTACCCAGTCTATACTATGGCAGGCGTTTAAAGTCTGCGTCAGAGGTCACTCAATATCCATGGAGGGCGGAATCCTCAAAGACATTAGAAATAGGTTAACTGGACTAGAAACTCAAATAACGTCCCTGCAAACCCAGTACGCATCCTCCCCGTCACCCCTGCTCAGCTCTGAATTAAAGACCAAACTAGACGAATACACTGAGACAGCGGATCAAGAGGTCAGATACTTCGATCGACCCGCTGCAGCTCGTAGATATGGGGAAGGGGAACGCCCGGGAAAGTTATTAGCAAGAACGGTACATGGAGAGAACGGCCCCAAAACTATACCCTGCATACAGTTGCCTGACGGCATGATGTCCACAGATCAGGACATGCTGAAGGGAACCTTCTATGCTTACTATAAAGACCTATACTCCCCGCAATGCGCCGTCACAGATGCTGAGATTGAGAGCTATCTCGCCCAGATACCTACAACCCTTTTAGCAGATGTCACTAGGGAATCATTGGAGGCACCCATCACCGAGCCCGAAATACTTGAAGCAATAAAAGCACTCCCTAACGGGAAAGCGCTGGGCGCGGACGGGCTGGGTGCTGAGTTCTATAAGGAGTTCAGAAGAGAACTGGCTCCCAGGCTTCATGCTTTATGGATGGAAGCACTAGACCCGGGTGAACTCCCCGAAACCACCAGGGAAGCTATAATTACACTCATGCTGAAATCAGGGAAGCCTCCTGGGGGAATGTGGGTCATACCGGCCTCTATCCTTAATAAACACGGATGCCAAGATCCTAGCCAAGATAATAGCAACCAGGCTCACACCACTAATGCCATATATGGTACATGAGGACCAGGCTGGGTTTATACTGGGGAGGACTATGGCAACAAATATAAGGCGATGTCACCAAATCATTGCCACAATACCCCCAGAGACCCAAGGAATAGCAGTCTCCCTAGACATGCGGAAAGCATTCGACACTGTCTCATGGCCTTTCCCTTTTCGGGGTGCTATGGAACTATGGATTTGGCCCAAACTTTATAAAGTGGATCCAAATTCTATACACACGGCCACATGTCAAGATTAGAATTAATGGGTCCTTCACAGACATACTTGAACAACTGGGTGGTACCAGACAGGGCTGCCCACTCTTCCCGCTACTCTTCGCCCTAGTTATTGAACCCCTTGCAGACATTTTCAGAGCCTGTTATAGTACATTCGGGATATGGATTGAGGGTAAATCGCATATTATAACGCTATATGTGGATGATATTCTGTTATATCTGAAGAACCTGGACCACACATTGGGCAAGGTGCTGGCTGAAGTGAAAAAGTTTGGCGAATATTCAGGTCTACGTCTGAACCCCAATAAGTCTGAGATATTCCCGCTGACAGACGCCACCACGCAGCCCCAAAACCTACACGGTCTCATATGGAGCCCAGTACACATGGTTTACCTAGGCGCTGCTGTTGCCAGGTCCGCTCAGCTGTCCCGAACATTGAACTACAGTTCATTGGCAGACGCACTTTGCACCAAGATGAGAAGCGCTGGAACGCCCTACCCGTATCAATGATGGGGAGTATAGCATTAATTAAAATGATCATTTTGCCTAAGCTTTTCCATCTTTTCAGCACAGTGCCGGTGTGGCCGGGTCGCGCTCTATTCTCCAGAATCAACAGTGCATGCATAGGGTTTGTATGGGGAGGCCACTCGAGACTGAGCTGGAGGGTACTAACTGACACATATCCTAGAGGAGGCCTAATGGCCCCCGACATGGAATTGTATTACCTGGCAGCGCAGGCGCAATATGCTGCCGGCTGGGCAACATGCTTCCTCAATCCTGGCCCTCCACCCCCCACTGCGAGAGAGCGGGAGGCGACACTGGCTCTACAGAGGATCACTAGACCCACACCTAAACAATACAAAACTATACACCGATCCAATGTCACAATCACTGCATGGGCCAAAATCGCTGATATATTTGGAGCCAGTGAGTTTTACCACCCGAGCATGCCAATATGGGGCGACCCCCACACACCCTTCCCCATAGAGAGTGCGGTGGCGTTGCACTGGAGTGCCAGAGGCATTACACAATGGGGGCAGGTGTTCCGGGATAAATACTTTCTGAAGTGGGAAGAGATCAAAGACACGGTGGGAAATACACACACGCACAAACAGCAGTTCGATAGGGTTGTAGCAATTACACCACGGATTTACCCATCATTCCCGAATGAACCTGAAATAAACATGGGACTAGGTTACATATTCACAGGGGGGACCCAGAAAGTCACGGCCTCCGCTCTCTACAAAGCCATAATGCAAACACGGCCGAAGGTACCTCACACGACAAAGGCCGGTTGGGAGCGAGATCTGGACCAACCGATAGAAGACCAAGATTGGTCCCAAATTTGTGCACTGACCAAGCTGATATCATGCAACTCTGATCCACTATAAAATTATCCATAGAACCCACTACACGCCGGTGAAACTCAAGCGACTATACCCCGCTCTCTCGGTCAACTTTCCAAGATGTAATTCTGAAAATGCTAATATATACCATATGTTGTGGGACTATGTAGAATTGAGACAATATTGGGCTGAGGTCTGTGAAGCTCTGGATAAGATGGCAGACCAACCGGTCGATTGGATACTGCAGTTGTGTATGCTAGGTGCGATTGGGAAAATGAACCCAACTTGGCGAAAACTGCTCAATTTAAGTCTACTGTTAGCAAAAAGGGTCATATTGATGAGGTGGAAGAACGCTCGACCGCCAACAATAGAGGACTGGAACAGGGACATGTTGTGGGCCAGCGACACCGAAGAACTGTACATAGATTCAGTGATGGCCCCCTCTAAACCCAGAAATATATGGGCACGGTACAGGCAATATATGGCAGATTTATCTGCCCTTGATGACTCAAATGCAACACAAAACTAACCTGTATATGTTATATGCTCACTGAAATTGAATGTCTCAAATGTATCTGCTTAATCTGTGTGCAATGTTAAATAAAGTTGTAAAAAAAAAAAAGAACTTCTGGCAAATGTTGGGCTTTCGAATCAACGAAGATAAGTCATTGTTGTTCCCCTTAAGAGGGCTACGTGGATGTCAGGCGGGGGACTTACCGTGGTGGGGATAAAATGGGAGACAGAGTCATTAAAATATTTGGGTATGCAGATATTCCATGAGACGGAAGAGAACCTTGTGCACAATATAGTGAGAGTACTATCGAGAATAGGAGAATCAATGCAGTTCTGGAAGGGCTTACCTCTCTCCTTGATGGGAAGAGTGGCATAATGCAAAATGGTGATCCTCTCAAGATTGCTTTACTTCTTCACCAACATACCATGTGTGGCGAAAAAAATCTTTTAAAAAATGCTGTATAGTAGGGTGGGGGAGCTACTATGGAACACAGGAGGAGGACAGTGTCCTTAGCGATATTATGGAGACCAAGGGTGGAAGGCGGACTGGGCCTACCAGATAATGAGAAATATTTCATAGCAGCACAGTTGCAAATAGTCTTAGAGTGGGGACAGTCGGGGGGGAGTTCTGAAAGGGCTGGTGAGGGTTTATCACCACATCGAAGAGGGGTTGTACTGTTATAGAACCCGATGGGGAATAAGGGGACTACAAACAGGTTCCAGGCAGTCAGAGAGACATGGAGGAAATATATTTGGAAGAAAGGACCTGCGATTTTTATGGAGGGAATCTACCCTGGGGGTAGCCCTGAAACTGTGGCAAGCAATAGGGAGGGCAGAGATACAGAGACTCCAGGGGAAGGGATGTGAGGTGGTGGGAGACCTGTTCGAGGGAGGGAAGCTGCTGACGTTCTCAGAATGGTGCGCAAAGTTTGAATTACCAAAGGGACTTTTTCTGGTGTATGGAGCAGTAGTTAGGAGACTAGCAGAATTATGGGATGGAATTCCAGAGGAACTGGAAACAAGCCCACTGTTGCGGGTACTGCTGGAGCAAATGGGGGTGGGGGAGCGAGGGTCTCACACATTTACAAGGCCATACAGGAGAAGGAACCTAGAGGGGAATTGAAGGTAAAGGCAAAGTGGGAGGTGGATATGTTATACCATATACCGGAGATCGAATAGATACAAATATGGGAACAAGTCCAGAAGGTGCCACGGAATGCCAGATTTCAATTGGTTCCATTTCATATCATGCATAAGACATATGTGACCCCAACTAGATTGCGGGCAATGAAAAGAACCCTAAAGGATGAGTGCCCAAGGTGCGGTAGAGGCCCAGCAGGATTCTGGCACATGATATGGGATTATGGAGTCATAATAAATTATTGGGACATGGTGATCAAAGGGGTGAACGGGTTGTTGGGGACAAACATGGAATGTAACTTAAGAATATGCATATAGGGGATCCTTTCAGGGGGAAAGTGGCATTCTGTTGATACTAGCTAAACGCTGCATGGCAATCACGTGGAAACATCCACATGGACCATCAATAACGATGTGGCAGGCAGATGCCCGTAGATGGGGGGTAGCCGAACTGGAAACACTGGAGGAGTTTAGGGCTGACATAGAGGGGGATGGGGTAGCGGCAAACTGGGGACAATTGCTGAATGATCTGGCTGTACCCAACGATCTGAAACCACCATAAGGTGTGGGACAGGGAGGAGGTGAGGCGACAAGGAAGGGGGAAGGTAGAATATGAAACTGGAAGGTTTTGAGGGCGATCCTTTGGGAAGATGCTGATACATGAAGCTGGCTCATCACATGCGATGGGGGAGGCTGGAGGATGAAAAAGGGTTGATACAGGAGAGGAGGTCTCACAGGAATTGGTCGATAGAGGAAGGGGGTTGGCGGGGAGGGAAATGTTGGATTTGTTTTGTCTGCCGTGTTTACAAAAATGCAAATAAAAAGTGTTTTAAAAAAAAAGGACAACCAACATTTTACATTTTTAAGTGCAGGTAGGCAGTACCTCCAGCTGTGCTCAGGATGTGACCATGATGGGTGAAGTGCTAGAATGGAGACAGAGGAAGTGAGTGACAGAGGCAAGTTAGAAGCGAGGGAAAAAGTTTAACTAGCAGGCAGATGAGAGGTAGACTAAGACCAACTCAGAGGTGAGGAGGTAGGTTTTAGTTTGGTTTTGGACACATGTGTGTGGACTGTTTCTCGGATGTCTGGGGGAGGAAAATCCCATGCAAGTAGAGCAAGAAGAGAGAAAGAGGGGAAGCAAGTGGAAACAAAGTGAGGGCGAGGAGCCACAAGGGTAGTTGAGGAGGCAGTGCAGAGATTATGAGAAGGCTTATAGAGTTGTGTTGAGGAGGATAGATACAGTGGTGTCTTACAGTGTACAGATTTGTGAACCAGGAAAATAAATTTTATCTTGTTTTGCATCATCAACCATCCAGCCTGGTGATGGTACGAGGAGTTAGGCGTAAAGTGAGGGAGCACAATGAGAGTCCTGGTAACAAAGTTAATGATCTTGCCGAGAGGATAGAAAGCATAGTTGGGAAGAACAAAGAGCATGCTGGCACAGTAGTCCAGTTTAGGGAAGACATGAGTGGTTAAGAGATGCTGGGTGGTGTTGAAAGGAAGAAGGTGCCTGATTTTCCTAATATTTAGGAGGTTGAGGCGAGCTGCTGTTTCAGGTTTGGAGATGAAAATAGAGAAGGTGTGAGAAGGGTCATAGATGATGCCGAGGGCTCCTGTTGGAGAAGAGTGGGGGAGAGAGTCAGGTGGGAAGTGCATAGGCAGAGGAAGATACGAGAGAATGCTTTGGCAGGGAAGTAGAGTACCTCTGTTTTGGTATGGTTTAACATCAGAGAGTATAAAGCCATCCAATATTTCATGACAGAGAGGCGGTTGGATATTTTGATAGAGGGATCAGATGAGGGTTCAGAAAAAGAGAAGTGTTGGTACGCAAACCCAAAGGAGGAGATTAGTGCCTCAACAGAAGAAGTGTAGAGTGTAAAGAAGAGTGGACCCAAGACAGAGACCTGCGTAACACCAACAGTTAGAGGAGTGAGTTGTGAGGTGTTATTGCTCCAGAAGTCAGAGAATTGGCAAGGTTCAAGGTCGGATTCAATCCAGGCAAAGGCTTGATCGTTTTGTTTAACTTGTTGCAGACCTTGCCGGCTTTTGCTTCCTATTTTGACGATTTCTGAGTGCAAAAATTAACTATTACTTTACCTGGATGCTGCACCCTTAAGTGTATATTACGGCTGCTGCAATATTTTATTCAATTTCCTTTTTAGAAGACACTTATGCGGAATGTGCTTCGGGTAAAAACAATATACGTCACATCAACAGGATTACTTCTTTAGTGATATTTTATTTTTTACATGTAATTTCCTTTTTCATTCATTAATTCACATACTGATTTTATTTCCTCTCAACACGTGTTTCCCCATGTTTTGTGCACGTGGTTCATCAGGAGAGATACTGAATAGAAAGAGAATATGAAAGAGAATAAGAAAAAAATTTAAGTACATTTTAGTTGTGTTATGTATATTTCAATCATGAGTAGTGGTGGTGAAATGCGGTGACCAATTATGATTACATTGCTTATTAGTTATACTCACCTAGATTCTTCATTAGGCACTTATATCTCTAATTTATTTATTCTGTTTTCATGTTTGTCTCTCTCATTTGAGAAGATATTGTTTAGTAAGTTGTCTGTAAATAATGAGAGAAGGTATCATAAGTTTAACCCAAACTCTATGTGGAATTCATGGTTTCCATAAAACTCTCCATGGTACCCAAAGCTAAATATTACCAAAAATATATATGGTATCTTTCCAGCCCAGAGTCTATTACTTGCTTTCCCTATTCAAAAGAAAATTACCTTCAGTTCAACTCGGTACGATTGCCTCCAGTTGGCCAGGATCTGCGCTGCCTTTCTTCTAAATTTTCTGTCCTTTATAAAGACCGCGACCGTGTGATGCATGACGTCACCGCGTCACGTTACGTGATGGCGTCACGCCATAACGTCAAGCAGCCATTTTGATTGACTGTTTTTGCCGTGATACCAGACTAATTCATCTATTTTTATTTAATACAAAATTCTGATATAGCTATAATAAATGTATGTTCTTTTAGTATGTTCCTTATTTTAATGTATCCTTCCTTTGAGGCCTCTTATATATGGACCAAAGATTTGTATGGGACCAGACAGATGCAGCTTTACAGGTAAAAGGTAAGGAACAAAAAGAAAGTGAGAAAAGGAAAGATGGATAAATCAGTCCATTAAAAAGAAAACCTTTTAACATACATAATCAACAATCTATACTTGTCTTAATGCATTCCATAATATTGATACACAGCAAAGGAATAAGCAATTATACTAAAAATCAAGAATTATCAGCATAAAGCATGGAAATAATAAGAAAAGAAGTTATATATTTGAAAGGTCTAGCACTCTATTCTCAAAATTAAGCTTTCTATAGCCAATACGCCATCTCATGATCAGAGCTCAGGCCAGAGTGACACGTATCCAGGGTACATATCCATTTGGCTTCTCTTCTTTTTAACTGAAGTTCTCTATTTCCTCCTCTTTCCATTGTGTCAACTCTTTCAATGCCTAGAAATTTGATTTCTTTAATTTCAGTTATTTGATGTTCTTGATTGTAATGCACTGCCATAGGGTATCTCATATCATCATTCTTAATAGCTCTTATGTGTTCTTGAAGTCTGATCTTTAGTGTTCTGATAGTACTTCCCACATATCTTTTTTTGCAAATACACGTAATTGCATAGATCACATATTTTGTGTTACAATTAATATATTGTTTTAGCTTGATCGTGAATCCCAAGAAGAAAGAGTGTAATAAGGAGATCAGAGTGATCAACAGTGTCAGAATCAGCAGCCAAGTAAGGATAATTAGTATAGAGGATAGGTTTGAGTGCTTAGCAGAGGCGATGAAGTGAACACATCAATGAGAGGAGTTGCCATGGAGTGGAGTGGAGTGGAGTGGAATGACATGTGCGGAAACCTGCTTGTAAGGGGTCTCGAAGGTTGTGGATGCATAAGAAATTGGTAAGATGGTTGCACACAACCCTTTAGAGCACTTTAGAGTAGTGTGGAAGGAGAGACACAGGGCAAAAGTTAGCTGTAAGGTTCAGGTCAGCTCCTTGCTTATTTAGGAGAAGGATGACGGTGGCTGAAAACAGATGGAAAGGAAGCAGAGTCAAAGGACAGTTTGAAGAGTTCAGTGAGGTGAGAGGCCATTAAAGGGACAATAAGCTTGACTAGCTGAGGAACAAGATGGGCTGATGGGGCACAAGACGGGTTAGCCTTCATCAACAGAGCTAGCACTTTGCCTGCATTAGTGTGACAAAAGTGTGAAATAGAGGCAGAGAATGATGGTAGAGTAGGCAGAGTGTAAAATGTAGGAGGAGGAAGTGTGAGAAGGGTCAGGAGAATCTCTTATTTTGGAAATATTTTCAGTGACATACTCACCTAGGTCATTAGCGGAGAGAGTGTAGTTAATAGTCATAGACCTAGGAGGAGTGATGAGTGAGTTTAGGGTGCCCTATAGCTGGCGAGAATGGTTGGAGTGACAGTCAATGAGAGCTAGGTAGAATTCAATTTTAGCTCTTCAAGAGTGGACTTGAAAGAGTTCAGGGCAGAGAGGTAGAGTTGCAGGCCCTCTTGCGAGTGGGTACGTCTCCATTTGCAGAGCAGAGCAGCCAACACATGCCTGTGCGGAGAGGGTGTATGAATGGGGTGACCCATGGTTGATAATGCTGAGACTTAGGGGTGAAAGTAAGCAGTGGGAAGTGAGAGGAGAATTAATCATATAGTTGGGATTGGAAGCTGGAGAAGGTAGTGTTGGTGGAAGAGGTGTCGTCTGTGAAGGATGAGAGTGAGAACTGTAGGTCAGAGAGAAAGTGGGGAATGGCAGAAGGTTTAAATTTCCTATCGGTAATAGGTGAAGCAAGTGATGAGAAAAGGTCAACGGGTGGAAAGGAGATGGTGGTGGAAATAATTCTGTGATCAGATATGGATGGTGTGACAGTATTATTATTGGCTGAGAGTGATGTGGAGATGAATAAGAGATCCAAACAGTTACCTGCTGTGTGGGTAGGTAGGTTATGGATAAAGTGTGGTCACAAAAAAAGACTAAAGTTCAGATTTCTGAGCAGTGCTTGGAGAGGCAAGGTTAAAGTCACCTGAAAGAATGAGGTGACGTTTAGTGAAAATAGAGCCAATGAGTTGCCCAATATCATCAAAGAATGGACCAGGAGGTTGATGGATGGAGATGATGATAACCAAGTGAGGCAGAGCAATAGTAGAGATGGTGAATTCAAAAGAGGGAGGAGAGGACTTGGCATTGGAGATTTGTGAGGCATTGAGGCGGGAAGAGAGTAGATCTCTGATGCCTCCACCTCTGACAGGCGGTCGAGGAGTGTTTAACGAAGGATAGTTCGTAGTTGGTAGGGCTGCCAGAGTGGCAGTGTCAGATGGAGAAATCGGGTTTCAGTGATAGCAAGAAGGTCTAGGGGAGGAGAGCTGGAAAGTAGTCAGTGATTAAGGCAGTTTTGTTGAATACAGACTGTGCATTCCAGGGTGCAATGTTCAGTTGATGAGGTAAAGAAGAGTAGAGAAGTTGAGTCTCAAAGGAATAGAGGTGAGCTGGATAGGTGCTAGTAGGGGTATGGTTAGCTCATTGGCTTTGTTTGTTGGCCGGAGGTGGAAGAGAGATGGAGTAGTGGGAGTTTTGAGGTGGGAGGTATATCATAGGGATAGTAAAGGAGGATGTTGTAGCCTGATTGGAGAAAGCGTAGGGAGTGCTGAGTAGGAGGAGCAGCATGAGGAGCAGGAGTTACTGCATTATAGGTTAGTAGCACAGTGTGGAGAGACATTAATTAGAAAGCTTTGGGTACTCACAGGTGCAAAGGAAGAACGGCTCATAGACTAAGAGGAAAAAAGGCTGGTCAAGGGCTGGTCTTCACCCTTCCCTGTTCCACCCTTAACAGTGACCATCTTAATCTGTCATCCATCTGTAAGTCTGTCATTCATTTCGCTACTGACAGGTACCAAAACTCGCCAGGGACTATACCTGGACAAAGACCACATTATTGTGCAGTAGCACCTTGACGTGTATCTCATGTGTAGAATGCAATGACCATAGAAAATGACCTTGGACCAAAATAACCGGAAATACTCAAAGAATATGGCAAAGTATACTTTATTTTCATCTCAAATAAATTAGGGAAATATAGTGACCATAAAAACTCTCGGTTACTTTTCTTTTACACAAATACTTTATACTTTGATGTACGTCAGCTATCCCATCATCCTACGTGGCATACATATTAACCTATTGATGGGATGGATTGGTTAGAAAAGAAAATATGTACCGATAGTATATATATGTGTTAAAAGCATGAGTGGCTGCCCCTTATCTAGTAGGCATGCCTCAAAATACATATAATACTGATTATAAAAATAATAACAGCGGATTGGCTTCTGCAATGTTGTATAGCATGTCACTACATAGCCACTCATGATTGGTTGGCATACTCTCCCAACCTTGGACATTCGGCTCGCTAGCAGCACGTGAAAAGAATGAAACCCAGGTGCACAGAACAACGTCAGACCACTGACCACATTGGTCAATTAGCCTACCATCTCTCATCAGCTAGACCATGAGCCAAGGCTTCTGCTTTGTAGTTAACCTTGCTGGCTGTTTACAGGGTACACCACGATTTTCGTCTGAGGCTTAATGAATAGACCTTGTTTTCGAGTCTTGCACCATGCATCAATAAACCATACATTTGTCAATTTTGGTGTGTTATTTACTCCTATTTGATTGTATTGTGCTGGGTGCTATTACTCCTCTTGGCCTCTGGAGACATGGTTGCTCTCACTTCCTTGTGCTTTTTCGGCACTCTTGATTATCCAATACTTTGCACTGGTAGATGTTTTTGCTTCTGCTTAATCTAAGAGATATGTGCCCTTCGTTCATAGCTTATCCTGGTTAACTCCCCATGTACTTTCCAATTATGTCTTGCTGTGTCATCGTTAGTCTTAGTAAAACAGATCTTCTTTGTTCCTTGCAGGAAGCTGTTTTCTGCAGAGTTTCTGATTTGCAGTCCTGGTGTGTCTCCGAGGTAGTTTTGACACAATCTAACGTCCTCTTTCAATCATGGTCGCTTTACTCATATTATAGTTTCCACTGCAGTAAGCTTCTATGTAACTCATCTACCTTGCGTTTCTGCATATATACATTTATTGTGCTTCATCTCACTTGTGTTCTCGGTATAGATGATTTCTTCTTCTCTTCATACTTCATTACTTTGTTACTTGGATTACACCTTCATTCTTTAAATATTCTTATATAGTTTCTGTGCATCATCGTTTCTTCCCTTTATGATGTCACTTTACTCTCATCTGTTCGCACTTACAGCTCTTCTATATCTAATGGTGTATGCCGACATCCTTCCACCACTTCAGTGTGAGGGTACATTCGATACAGTTGTCTGAGTGCATAACGTCTCACATATCTTCGGTATGGTATTGGGACGATACCAGGTGTCATGCACAGAGTCTTCCTGCTTGTCTTCCAGTATGACAGCGCTGAGGGGTGGGCACTAGAGATGACGTCATCTGCTCCTCTATTTTATTCTCCTTATTTTCTTGTTTTGTTAGTTCATAGAAAGTCATACAATTACAGTATATAAAGACCCGTGTTTGTATGTTGGGGGCTCCCACATCAAGATTTGGAGAGGGAGCATCAGGAGTTCATCCTCCCAGTCCCACCTGTCAAGTCTGTCAAACACTGGATTTTGGTACCAAGAAATGTTCATTAATACTCCCAAAATACATCTCTCCAGTTGCATCTATCCAGCTCCACACAGCAGCAGCCTCTGCTCTTCCCTGATAAAGCCATTATGACATGCAGTGATTCTAGCCACACTTGCCCCTCTGTATGAGGGTTGCTTAGAAAGATGCTAGGGGGGAGAACGTCAAAGTACGAGCTTTGTATGGAGGGGGAGGCAGGTATTTCTAATATCATGCTGAAACTGGAGTCAGTAGCATTCTGTGTTTTTTCCTGTGTGTGTGATTTGCCTTAGGAGCTACTGCTGGACAGCAGAAGGGTCATTTTAGACTGTGCATTACAAAAAGGTTCTTGTTATATGGTCTTTGTAAAGCACAAAAATCACCATGTCCATCACCTCTTGGTGCCCACTGATGTCTGAATGCAGGCATTCATTTCTCACAAGTAGGTTTCCCTTATGGAGAAGTTCCTGTAGAGGAGCAGCTGCATGTCTCTGCAGGAAATCCCGTCCCTACCTCCTATATGTTGGAAGCCTGAGATCGTGCCATGCTTGAAACCAGCAGTTGTGACCATACCACAGTGAATATTCAAAAAAAGGTACGCACTGAGAAAACCCAATCATATCTATCCCCGAAGAGACAATTTGAGGGAGGAACACTCTGTAGGAATATGAAAAAGAGTGAAAGAGAAGCCAGTGACGTCACAAGAGACGCGTGTAGCGCTCTGAGAATACTGGCTGAAGAGAATGCATGGATATTACAGAATATGATGACGAAGTAAAAAGTTGAGTAAACTTTATTATGCAAACAGAAGATTACACTGCAGAAAATCCAAGCTGTTCAATAAATGTACAGATGCTGTAATGCAAGTAGACTAAGTGATTGTAGAAGCTGGATATGTGTAGTGAATACACTGCAGACGAAGCCACCATTGTATAGAAGCTGGACATCAGTGTCATGAATTTTAGTAAGGTAGGACCCATGTAGAGGAAAGGCAGAGAACTGTGTTGTATCAAGAATAAGCTGATATTGTGGAAACAAATGGCGAGGCTGTCTGGGCTGGTATCAGAGCTGAAGCAGCCAAGAATCAGTTATCTATTCTTTAAGGCAGTAATCGTGTGAAGCTGAATGATCCCTTGTTAAGGTGCAAAGAAAGAACACCAAGCATGCCAAGTTTTATTCATTCAAGACATTTAAATGCTGCAAAATGGACCGAATTGTGGTCTCCTGTCATGTGAGCAAAGGCGCGAACAAGAGTTGAGTGTGTAGTTCTAGAACAATGATAGTGCGTGCCCGCACTCCCATATATTGCCAGAGACAAGGATACTTTGCAAGGCCAAGTTCAAAGACAATCTGCATGGCAGAAGGCATGGGTGATGAGAGACATTTGGCTAATTGGGTGGGGAGGTAAAGTCAAGACCACCTCCTGGCACCTGTGTCTGAGCTTACGTGCTGCTAAGTGAACCGGATGGTCCAGACATGGCACGAGCGTGCCAACCAATTATAGAGGTACGTATAACGAAGGGCCTTATAGTTTGAAGACCACTGATATACTGTGTACTTAATAGTGTTGAGGATTATGTTGTTTAGAGGTAGGCATAAGTTGTCCACCTCACAGTAGATAACCAATCACAAGCCCACCCCTTATAGAAAGTATACTTAGATGTTCCCCTTGAACGTATCTCAATCCCTCGTAGGTTTTTCTTATTTGCCATGTAGTATGACATCACAGCTGGTATATCTTTTGCATATAAGGCTGTTTTTATTAGAAATTCATTGAGAGCTTGAGTGAATGTCCGTTGATGTCCGTTGTAACTCCCTGTTTTAGATAATTGTTAATAAAACAGCAACCTTTGCCATCTTCTTGAGTTGATTTGATTATTTGGTGTCAGAGTTATTCTGCATCCCCATCCTTTACATGCACGGTGCCCAAAGGGCCATATACTCATTCCCCTACGGGGGTATGTGATTGTGCGACATACAAATAACTTCTAGTGTGAAGTTAGCCTATCTTTGTCTCAGGGATGGTTGTGGATTGAGAGTTTCTGTGACACCTGGGTGTCATCATTAACACGTGTATGCGTTTGTAATGAGCTGGTTGTTGGTTTTCATGTAATGGTGCCCAGAGACAGTTTGCAGGGTGTATAGGAGCCTTACTTATACTGTGCTGGAATCACCAGAGAGACATACAATCAGCTGAAATTGTACCAGAGTCGGACTGTGATGTAAGGCCATGGCACCAATAAAAAGTACTATACAGTTTGCAATGTATTGTTTTTAATGATTAACTGAGCACTGTCTTCAGTCTCGCTTTTGGTGAAATATATGGCAAATGGTGCATTTAAAAGCACATTTGGTCTATAAAAATGGTCAAAAATGCTCAGCTGAGCAGTCACTTAACAAATTGGCCCACAATACCATGTTTGGAGCATTGGTTACACACTCGTCCAAACCTGCATTGTACTAGCTCGCATAAGGAATGGAGGGAGGGGGAGAGGTGGCCCGCAATAGTGGATGGTATTCATCAGCAACGTAACTAGGAGATACGATTGTAGACCCATCCACCCTACTAGGCAAATGTGGGTGATCCTCAGCAAATCAGAAGAAGCCTCTGTTTTCTTGATGTGTCAAAAAAACAAGCAACCGCTATTGTTAATGATTTGAAAGGGCCACCTAAGCTTCCGCAGTAGGAAAACCCACTACCGTAGAACTGAGAGGTCAGCACCTGACTGTTCCTTTTCTACCTCCATTTCCAGCCAATTTATTCTCTGTAATAGAATGCTGTTATCCTGATTCTAGAGGTCTTTTTCCTGAATCAGCTGCCTCCTCTCTTGTTTCAGAGTACTTATAACTTGATGCATTTCATCAAACCCCTTTTGTGAGTCCATTTGTTGAAGGATAAATTGACTTTTTTCCATCTCTAAGGTCTTAATTTGTTGCTTGAGGGCTGTAATATCTATTTTTTTTTCGTTGTGTTTAGTTTGAAAACAAACTTTTACAACTTGAAAGTCTGACAAACTGCGCAACATATACAGAAACACATATGTATACATGCATAATATGCATTTCGTACAAAAATTACATATCAAAACATCAAACCAAGTTAAAATAAAGAAGAATTTCAATACATTAAAATAGATTAAAACTAAAACAAACAATATTACTTCACCTTGAAGTAGAGAATAGAATGCATAATCTTTCTTATACTGATTTTTGTGCAAGTAAAAAAAGTGCACAAAAAGTGCAAGTTCAACTTCTAATAATATAAAATGTAAGCATTTTAGCATGGAGCGACTGTTTAGTACAGGCAGAGATAATGTAGTCTAGATGTTGTTACAATAGTACAATAGGTACAGAAAACCTAAATTCAATCTACTGCACCAATAGAAAAACTAGGTATCCTGTGACCTTATAAAATTGGGATTGGCAGCAATTAGTTTACATGAATCAGATTACATTTACCAAATGCTGATGTTTTAAGAACTTTGAAATACTCGCAGAAGATAACCAAATGTTTTAAAGTTTCTGTTTGAGAGGGGCGAGCACAAAAGCGACAAGCACCTACTGGGCCTCCTTGTATATCTGTGTGTCAATGTTTAATTTTGTCATAGGTCGAGAATTAGGTTAAGTTTAAATCAGAGATATAAATCTTGAGCCTTCTGACACGGAATCTTAATCATGTACTGCTGCCGAGGTATTCTTTTAGTTGGGAAGTGTGACATTTCTTTATAGCTAATGTATGTATTTAATGTTTCGATGGTACGGCACCAATCAAATTCATATAATTTTGTTTTCATGTGTGCTGGTCTTAAGCACAGATCATCAATATTAGAGTCCATTTCATTTATTACGTTTTTCATATTAGCATCATACCTGGAAATTGACGTAAGATTACCTTCCTTAAGCATAATGGCAAGATCTTCATATAAAGAATTTGGTGGTGGTGAGAGCATTTTTTCGCAAAGTTATTAAGACTTCTCCACTTGTATCTGGCAAAGAGAGACGAGATCCCTAATTCATGGTGCAAGATAGAATTGGGCAGCGAGTTAGCCAGCCTTAAAACCTGCTTTCAAATGTGCCCATGGAGTTTATCAAGAATAGAGTAGATGTCAGTAAGGCACAGGTCTAAGCCATGGAGAATTACAGCTTCAACTTTCAGAATGTAGAAGTCGATTACTGGGACCATGGAAAATGTACAATATTTCCTGGTAAGTAGTTTCATCTGGAGATTAGAGGATTGGTTTTGCGATTGAGCATAAGTTTCCACATGGCGAGCGAAGTGGTATTATACAAATCATATCCCAAATAACGAATAGAAACTGCCCGTTCAATGTGCAGCCCATCTATTGACCAGGTAAATGAGACCGTTTTTTTCATGTTTTTAACAATGACAATCCTAGATATGGATACATTACAGTGAAGGTGTTCTGTCAAAAAGAAGGATGGCGTCGGCGAAGGCGAGCCAATGCAGGTGAAGTTTTCAGAGTCTGATCGGAAAATGGATATTTTGTTGCCATAGCTTATCCATGTCACTCAAATACAAATTGAACAGCGTGGAGGCTAAGTTGCAGACCTGCTTGACACCCACACAGGCTTGGTTAAGGCACCGCGTTCATTAACTATTACCATATATGAGGTGTTTGAATGTTATTTAGATAGTAGGAGAATTAGCTGGGAAGAGAAACCAAGTCTGAGTATTTTCTGCCATAATAAATTGCGAATGACACAGTCGAATGCCGCAGACATATCGACAGATGAAATATATACCAGACCAGTATTCGCCAATTTGGTCCTTGCAGGTATATGAGCTAAAATAGTGGCATTTAATGCGGGCCCCATTTGTCTACGGAAGCCGACCTGAAAGCCGGACAAGATGTTATGTTGCTTCATGTTAGATTTCAGTTCTCTTAAATTCAAAATAGAGAAAACCTTTGTCGAAACATCCAAAAGAGCAATGGGACAAAAGATTCCCAGGATCAATTGGATTGCCCTTTTTAAAAATGGGGACAATAATGGATGTGAGCCATGATCGAGGTAAGTTATTGGAATAATAGATGTTATCAAATTTGATCTTTAATAAGGAAGCCCACAAACCGGGATCATGTTTAAGAACACAGGCCAGGATGCCATCAGGACCAGGAGGTTTAGAATATTTAAGTCTCAATATTGCCCTTTCCACGTCTGCTACTACGGGCCATGGGCATGAGACAGTATTGAGCCTTGTACAATTGTTGAGTTCCACTTTGCCAAAGTGTGAAGGCAATCTTAAATTTGTCTATAAAATATGGGGTCCATGCTTCCTCAGAGATGGACGTAGTTACATTTTCTGGCCGTTTCGAGGAAATTTGTCTGAGGGTTACCCATAACGATCTTTTGTTGTTGCGAGACAGATATAAGATGATCTTTTGATTATCTAAAGTGTGTAATTGATGTTTAATAATTAAATGTTTTTTTCTGTACGCATTGCAGATCTGTTTTTTTCTGTATAAATTTACAGGGTAATTCATAGAATTTCGCACAAAAGAGGCGCACGCGGCAGGCGCACAGCGTTCCCCTGGCGATAGACTGCGCCAGCCGCGTGCGATAAAATCCATTTCATCGCACAGCGTATTCATGGATTATAGCCTCCAAAACCAGCCGTGGCGCAGAGTGGCGCAGCGACCCTGCAGCAGCGCCAGTTACGCCCCCAAGAACGCCCTCGCGCAAGGAAAAGCCATCAAAATTCCCAATTCATCGCAAATGTCTGCGCTAACCCTGGACCAGTTCACAGGGCTGCCAAACAGCAAACGCCAAGCGGGGAACGTGTATTTCAGTGGTTCGCGGGAAGTTTCACACGCGATTGTCCTGGGTACGTGTACATCAGGAGTGCGCGTGAAGTAATACATACGAATCCATCAGGGCACGTGTATTCCAGGGGTGCGCGGGAAGTATCACACGCAAATTCAGCAGGGTACGTGTGTTTCTGGGGTGCGCGGGAAGTATCACACGCGATTCCATCAGGGCACATGTATTTCAGGGGTGCGCGGGGAGTACTACATGTGAATTGCCCGTGTGGGTCCACCCAGGTGTTCCCTCTACACCCTCCACGGCCCCTGCAGGCAGCCCACACCACAGGGGACTACCCTGCACCCCTGCTCATGTCCCGCAGGCAGCCCATCCACCATGGGCATGCCCCCCAGCCAACCCACATGTCACCTTGCACCACTGATCAACAACGCATGTCTCCCAGCACCCTCACCCCCCAGCACTGTGGGGCACCTGCCAGCAGGCTTGCTTGGGAAGTTCCACACGCGATTGCCCTGGGTACGTGTATTATGGGGTTCGCGGGAAGTTCCACACGCGATTGCCCTGGGTACGTGTATTTCGGGGTTGCTTGGGAAGTTCCACACGCGATTGCCCTGGGTACGTGTATGTCGGGGTGCACGGGAAGTTCCACACTCGATTGCCCTGGGTACGTGTATTCCGGGGTGCGCGGGAAGTTGCACACGTGATTGCCCTGTGTACGTGTATTTCGGGGTGCGCGGGAAGTTTCACATGCGATTTCAGCAGGGTACGTGTATTCCAAGGTGCGCGGAAAATTCCACACGCTAATCCAGCAGCCGACGTGTATTCTGGGGATGCCGGGGAGTCCTACACGTGAATCGGCCATGTGGGTCCTCCCAGCTGTTCACTCTACACCCTCCACGGCCCCTGCAGGCGGCCCACACCACAGGGGACTACCCTGCACATGTCCCGCAGGCAGCCCATCCACCATGGCCATGCCCCCCAGCCAACCCACATGTCACCTTGCACTACTGCCCACCAACGCATGTCTCCCAGCACCCCCACCCCCCCAGCACTATGGGGCACCCTCCACCAGGCCCCCACTCATGTCCAATGCATGTCCCCCTGCACCCTCACCCCTCTGCATCCAGGGGCACCCTCCACCAGGCCCCACTCATGTCTCCCTGCACCCCCACCCCCCTGATCCAGGGGCACCCTCCACCAGGCCCCACTCATGTCCAACTCATGTCCCCCTGTACCCCCACCCCCCAGCACTGTGGGGCACCCTCCACCAGGCCCCCATTCATGTCCAACACATGTCCACCTGCACCCCCACCCCCCTGCATCCAGGGGCACCCTCCACCAGGCCCCACTCATTTCCAACTCATGTTCCCCTGCACCCTCACCCCCCAGCACTGTGGGGCACCCTCCACCAGGCCCCCACTCATGTCCAACTCATGTCCCCCTGCACCCCCACCCCCTGCATCCAAGGGCACCTTCCACCAGGCCCCACTCATGTCCAACTCATGTCCCCCTGCACCCCCACCCCCAGCACTGTGGGGCACCCTCCACCAGGCCCCCACTCATGTCCAACTCATGTCTCCCAGCACCCCCACCCCCCACCAGTCAGGGGCACCTGCCAGCAGGCCCCCACTCATGTCCAACTCATGTCCCCCTGCACCCCCACCCCCTGCATCCAGGGGCACCCTCCACCAGGCCCCCTCATGTCTCCCAGCACCCCCACCCCCACCAGTCAGGGGCACCTGCCAGCAGGCCCCCACTCATATCCAACTCATGTCCTCCTGCACCCCCACCCCCCTGCATCCAGGGGCACCCTCCACCAGGCCCCACTCATGTCTCCCAGCACCCCACACCCCACCAGTCAGGGGCACCTGCCAGCAGGCCCCCACACATGTCCCTCAGCCAACACGTCATCACAATCTAGATCCCTGGCCCTTATGGCCAGCCTCCACATGTCAAACACCCACCCAAGTATTGCATCCACCCACTTAGAAATGCCAATTACATGATACAACCCCAATGCCAAGTATGTAAATGAAGACATGTCCCTCACATACACACAATGGGTGTCAGTGAATGTCAAAACCCATATCATGACATGCATGAAACCAATGAGATGATACTACACATTGAAGTATGATGAAAAAATATGTATTAAAATCAACATAAATGGAATCAAAAATAAACAAACGAAAATGGGAATTAAAAACAAAAAGCAGCATGTCCGTAAAATAATGTAAAACCACAAATCATAATCCAAAGGAAAGGTGTCCAAAGTCACAGTTCACAAAAGTAAAACCAAAAACCATTGCTCCATGGGTAAAATCAACATCAAAAAAAAAAATCCAACAATCAACTATATACAGATAAACAATCCAGGGTCCATGATCCCAACAGAAGAAATGAAACCTATCTAATAACACTACCTAATAAAAAAAACAATATACAAAAATGTGGTCCATTGTCCAAAAGGTCCAAAAAATATAAAAAAGCAAAGGAAACCTAACACTAACTACAGAACTATTTACAAGGGCAGCGGGCCAGTCTGACGGCTCACTTTGGGATGTTCTGGGCCAGGGCATCATCGAACTCCTGCTCAATGTCCCGGAGGCGGTCCTCCTCCATGGCCCCGAGGGTCCGCAGGGCCGACGACATGTTCACCTCCAACTCCCTGCGGATTGCCTCGAGGCACTCGGCCTGCCCCCGGTCCCTCCGCATGGAGTTCCCCGCCCTGACCATCATGAGCCGTGCCTCTTCCGCCCGCTGCCGCTCCGCATCTATGGCGTGGCCCAACCGCTGCCACACGGAAGACACTTCCCGTCCTGGGTCCTCCTGCCCTCCGGCCGTTGCCTGCCTCTCCGATGTCGAAGGCCTCGAGCCATCATGGATCCCACCTCGTTGCTGCTGCTGCTGTGCCTGTGCCCGTGCCCTGGTTCCTGCTGCCTGCACATCCTCCACCGGCTGGGGTGCAGTCATTGATGTGGCCACCCCTGCTGGACGTCCGACTCCCGACTGTAGCAGGGATGCCTCCTCCACCAGCCTGGCCGCACGGTCAGAGGCAGCTCCACAGGGCACCCAGGTGACAAATGGGTGGGAAGATGGCACGGAGGACGACTGCCGCATATGGTGTTCAGTTGAGGAGGGGGTCGGAGCAAGCTGCAGCAAACGGAGGAATCCGGCCTGGGTGACCTGTCCCAGTAGGCCGACGCGGTCAACGAGCCATTCGAGATGACGTGCAGTCTCCTCATGAAAAGACTGCAGGTCACCTCGCATGGCCCGTTGACGCAACGCCACAGCAGTCAGGACAGGCTCAACCCGTACCTGGATAGCCACGTCCGTAGGCAGAGGAAGGGCAGTTGTTTTGAGCTCATCCCCTGCCTGAAAACGGGTCTGGACGTAGGCATCCCTGCTGGTGCAAGATGATGCAGTGACAGGATCAGGGACAGGATTGCACACAGGCACCTCCGCGGCGGCCTGTGCTGCCTCCTGTCCCTGGTCCTGCACTGCACCACTAGCACCAGTGGGATCCCCACCTCCAGACCCCGTCTCTGTCGCTTGCACGGCCTCCTCCTCCACCAAACCCCCCACCAACCTGGATGACTCTGTGCCATCTTCCCCCGTTGGGCCCTGTGGGGTCCCAGCTGCCCCTTCTGCTGCCGAGGAGTCCAATTCCGACCTCTGCCTCTTGGACCTCCCCCCGGCAGCTGCGGCCTGGGACGCGGCACCGGACTCCTCACTCCCCAACGAGATCACAACCTGGGAGGGGACCCGGGTCTTGCGTCTCCGGCTGCCCGTGCGATCACCGCCGCTGTGCTCCACAGCACCTTCTCCGCCCTCTTCATCGGTTGACTCTGCAGACAGGGAGAAATAAAACACAGGCATCAGGGCACTGTACAATGGACACATACACACATGACAGTTGTACATGAGTGGCATTGGCAAACCTCAGACATGGCATCACAATCGCCAACACATATGTCATTTCAACTCGCACACATGGGCCATACCACAGCCATATCGCAACAGCCAGCACCATCCATACACATACAACAGCATGAGCAGGCAAAGGTGAGCCAGACATCACATGCAACACAGGGAGTGCACTACACATGCACAAACACCACCAGACTTGCATGCATGTGTACACCTCTGCCAACTGTCGCAGTGTTCAGATTGGCATCCATGTCACATCTGCCAATCAGGCTTCCACATCCCGCTGTTACATGCATCCATGTTGCATCACTGTTGCACCCTTGTCAAATACACACATGCACATGTACACAGTGCTGATACATGCAGCTGAAAACAACATCCATGTGTGACATCACGAACATGCCTACTTACATACACATTCATCCAAACATGTGTGCCCACACAACTGCATTTGGCATGCAAGCCTACACACACAAGCACCATCCATGTCTCACACATGACAGCCCTCGCATATGTTAGCCTCACGGCCCTGTACACCCCCCCATACTTGGCCCCATAAAAACACATGTGCAACCTGCACACTACTGGCACATCACCACACGCACAGCTCACAATCATGATGCATGTACACTTACCGCTCGACTCCAGACGTGTCTGCCTCTCAAGGACCTGGACGTGGAGCGCTGGGGATATGCGTTCCAGGACCCTCATCTGATCGTCCGACAAGTGGCCCCGGCGCCCCTTAGCATCCGCTGCCTTCAAGAGGCGCCGGGCCTTGTTGAGGGTCCTGGACCTGAAGTCCTCCCAGCGCTTCTTGACATGATGGAATAGTCGGACTGCCAGCCCCTCCGCGTTGATGGCAGTCACGATGTCCGTCCAGATCCGAGTCCGTCCTTCCTTGTCGGCGTGCAAACTTCCAAAGAGGGCATCATACTGCCCCAGGACTTGCTCCACCAGGACACCAACTTCGATGGCAGTGAAGCTGGTGCCCCTCTGCCCCTCTGGCCGGTGGTTGTCAGTGGTGCCAGATTTTGCAGTGCCTGACATGACAACCCCAGAGGCAGGAGTGGGTGGGCAACTGGGTCCTGGGGCTGGTCTGTGGAGAGATGGAATCCCAGTCGGGAGTCTTCGGTTCCAGCAGGGGTGGTCACAGCAACAGCACCCCTGGCTGATGTGCAGGCAGCAAATGGCAGGGCATGTGGGCAGCAGGCAATCGGGCAGCAGCAGATGGCAGGTGGGAGCATGCTCGGGGCTCTGGAGGGCAGTAATTCGGCCTTCTGGGCAGGAGCGTGGTCTTCCGTGTGCTTACGCGTGGCCAGCTTGATACGGAGTGATTTGGCACGTGAAAATCCAGCACGTCTGCGTGTAATTCGAGGAAAGAATAGAGCTCGGGGGAGGTGCACCTTAGCGCGTAAGCGCGTTAGCACACGTACGCAAATTCATTGGCCCAAAGGCCACCAGTGCGTATGCGCGTCTGTGACGTGCGTGTGCGGGCGTTTCCCTGTACACCGGTGCATGTTACACGTCCAATGACTGCACGTCAGAGTGTCAGCTCGTGTAATTGGAGGATGGGGCCTTAGCGCGTACACGCGGAAGTGACGCTGGACGTGTGGGCATGTTTAAAAGGTACGTGTAGAACGCCATTTCCTTGTACGTGCTTTTCGTGGAGAGCGAGTGGGTGAAATCTGTACTTCTTGTCGGTTCACACGCGATTTACTTGACGGCGTTCCAAGTTCATACTCCCTGTTACCTCTGACAGCTTTTTCTCTTCTTGTCTTTTTCCTGGGCCTGTTTCCTCAAACAGCGTTCACTTCTCCTGTTGTCCTGTCTCCTCAGACAGCGTACAATTCTTCTTTTGGCGGGGATGTTGCCAACGCGCACACGCACGTATTTTTCACGCGATTTTAACTGGCAGACGGTGAGTCGCACACGTATTTGACATCTGTGCTTGCCCCGTGTGTTCCCCACCCCTTCAGAGGTCAGTCTAGGCAGCGTGTGACGCTCATATGTTCATTTTTGTGTTTCTGGGTGCCACAGCGTAGTGCAGGTTTATTTTTCCACGCACGTGGTCTAAGAGGGGTTGCGTGCACATTATCTCCCTTTTTCGGGGTGCCTGTGCATTGCGTGACCCGTCATCTTCCCCCAGGGGTCACATACAGCCTTGCTAGAGCACTAGGGTACGAATTCCATCTAGTACCCTACCCCTTTGACCCCCAATTGCCGAGGACAATAGTTTACTGCAACTCCCATACGCACAACAACATCAGTGCCGTGGTTGGAAGGCGAGCACGCGGTAAGGATGGCAAAGGTGGGCGAGCCACAAGAGGTGGCCATGGTGGATACGGTACGGGACGTGGCCTGGACTTGCAGGGTGCCCCCAGCCCCCCATGTGTGGGTGACCAGTCAGGGAAACCCATGCCCCCCCTGGTTGAGGGTAACGTGGCTGACACCATCCCTGCTCAGCCCTTGTTGGACCAGCCCATTGTGGCACCAGACCTGGCACAGGGTGACTCCATGGCTGACTTCCCGGTCAGCAGGTCTAGGCCACGTGTGGCGGTGCACGTTGGTGTCACTAGCCTACGTGGATCAGGGGCAGCTATGTCGTCTGCTGCCCCGAGTAGGCAGGGTGCGGAGGCTGCAGGCGCAGCTGCGGCTCCATCCACCCCAGCTCTGAGTCTCCCAGCCAGGACAGTGTCGGTCCTAGTCCATCCTGCTGACGTTCCCCCTGATAACATCACACTTCAGCTAATGCCTGCACCAAGTCCCATGGTGAGTGTTAATTCCCACACTCCTAGTCCACAGTCCACCGGGGCTCCTGCCCCTAGTGTCCAGCGCGGCGTAGGACATTCAGTATCACCACCACCTTCCAAGCGGAAGAGTGCTCGTTCAGTACAGGCAGATGCCCCAGACACGGCTACACAGTCCGGTCCACCAAGAAAGCCCAGCTTCAATCAGGCCGAACTTGATGCACTTGTGGAGTATGTGTCTGCACATGACAGCGAAATGGTGATTACTGCAGGATGCAAGACCACACCTGCACAACGTCAGGCACACTGTCAGACCATCGCGGACCTCATAAGTGCCCTTGGATTCGTGAGGCGCACAGCTAATGATTGCTACAAGCGCTGGAATGACCTGAAGCGCAGGGCAAAGAAAAAGCTGGCCTCAGGTCATGCCGCAACTCTAGTGACTGGAGGCGGGTCTCCAGCAGAGGATATAGAACACACTCCACATGAGTATGTTGCTGGGACCTACGTCACGGAGGAACAGATCCAAGGCGTGGGAGACCTGCCAGATTACGAGGCATTGTCCGGTGAGTGCACATGCATGTGTGTATCATCCATGTGCATGGTGTGTGTGTGAGTGCTTCTGATTGAGTGCTGGGTGAGGGGGTGTGTGCCTGAGTGGTTTGGGTCACCCATGTGCTTGATCCAATACATTCTGAGCACCAGGATTTGGGTGTTAAAGTATCCCTTCTGGCAACAGTAGACATTCAGCCCAACCTCACGCCAGTTGCCCTTGAAGTGTCATCTTGCCACAACATAGTTGCATATTATTCTGTGTTCATTCAGGCTGATTGTCTGCATTCCACCACTTTCACTAGGCATTTATCAGTCCTATTGTCACATGTGTGACATGGCTAGGGTGCATTCCATCTGTGTGATGGCATGTGTCATGTATGTGTATTGGACATGCCAATCACAGGCCAATGTGTGATGGCACTGCTAGCCAGCATGCAGCAAATTTGTTGGTCTTCCATCTTGGTGTCATCAATGTGTGCCATTTGCCTCCCCTTCATACGCAGTGACAGTGCATGCATGGGAGGGTTATAGTCATGTGGGACATGTGTCAATGAAGTACTGTTTCTGTTGCTTCTCAGCCCTAATTGTGTGCCATGGTGCTAATGCCTGTTCCCATTTCTTTTCTTTCATGTCTTTGCAGGGGATGACGTACTTGATACTGCTGGGGTTGTGGAGATGGTGCAGACCCATGAGGGGTCTCAGGCCCGACCGGGCACCAGTGAGGGACGTGGTGTGGTGGTGGGTGAGAACCCACACTTGCTGCAGACCATCATCTCAAGGGGTGTCTCTGGGTGCACCTCCCCCGAGCTCTATTCAGGTGTCGATTCGGATGATGAGACCTATGTGGCGTCGCAGGTAAGTGTTTCTGGGAGGGATTCTGTACTGTCCAACCCACCTGCACCAGGGGTAGAACTCTCAATGGGGATGTCAGTGTTGGTAGGTCCGCCTTTGGTGGTTACGGATGCAGGGTCACACTCGCTACATCTGATCCTGTTCCTGTGCCAGCAGATCAGAGGGGGAATGCAGTCCTGCAGCCGCAGGCAGTGCCGGCACAGCAAGGTGCAGTTCGCCTTGCCCCAGACAGGTGTGGTGCCCGCCGATGCGGTGGCCGTACGCCACCTGGCAATACCACATGGGAGCAATCCATATACGGTATGGCAAACCAACAGGCAGCATCAACTGAGATGATGGCTCAGGCCATGGATAGGGTGGCCACTTCCATTGTCCCCCAAGAAAGGCTGATTGAACAACTACAGCAGGCAACAGACTCCATTTGCCAGTCACACAGGGAGGACATGTTGGCGTCCAACGGGGACAGATGGGCGGCACTGGAGACTCTGCGGGAAGCCATTTCTATTGAGTCCCAGGGCCACAGGGAAGCCCTGAGGGTGGAACTCCATCAGCTCAGGGTAACTCTGGTTGAGCTTGAGGCTTCAGCCAACACGAGGACAGAACAGCAGCTGGAGCGGCTCACACGTACGCTCTCAGCTGAGATGCAGGCAACTAGGGAGGAGGTCCAGGCATCCCGTGAGTTGTTGCATGGGGACCTCCGCACGATTATCCCCCAGAACCAGACCTTCCACACCCGCATGCTTGCTGCCATGGAGCACCAGACTAGGGCTTTGCGTGGGCTGCCTCCCATAGTGCCACCACCTCCTGATGCAGCTGCAGAGGGTGAGGAGAGCGACAGCAGCGATTCTCCCACAATAGGGTAGCCGTGCAGGCCATGAGCCCATGGAGGTGTTTTTTTTTCGCAAGATCCACACAGGTGGGTTTTGGTGTGCACCCTGTCCACGGACCTCCTGGGTGGCCTCCCCCACCCCCTCTGGCCCATTCATGCCCATTTTTGATTTTTGATTTTTGATATTTGTTTTTTGATTTTTGATTTTTGATTTTTTGGACAGTGTGTTGCCTTGTGTGGCTCCCGTGGGCATACGCTGTATTGTGGCTGGGCACATGCAGGTTTGTCCTGAATTTGGGTCAGCTGCTTGGGTTTGTGTGACACACACCCCTCCTGCTTCCCGTTTCCATGGGCTTGCAAAGGGTGTGCCCAAGTGACATTGACTTACACAGTGACGTTGGACTCCCATTTGATGTGTGGGCAGTCTGTAGTCAATATTGTGTATACATTCCTAGTGCATATTGTTGTTGTATTGTACACTGCATGGTGTATTGAAATGTGCCTCTGCATCCATCTCATCCTCCTAATCTGCAGGTACATTTCTCATGTCTTCACAAGGTGGTCTACTTTGGAAATGGAGTCCATGTTGTAAGCAGTGCACCTACACTTTTGCGTGGCGCTAACACTGTACAGTTGGAAGTGTTCCAAGTGCTGGCATTATCAGGTAGTGAGGCTACCAATTTTTTAAGTCCGTACTGTCATGTTTATGGTCGGTTGGAGGTTGTGTAGGTGATTAGTATTATTGGTAAATATTTGGTAATGTGTGTTGTTGTTCCTGCATTACTGTGAGCATTTCATGTGTGGCCAGTTTCCATTAGGGACACTGTAGTTGGTGACACTTGTGTCATGTTGTGGGGATTAATTTGTTTGCTCCCACATAGCGTGACATGCCATGGTGTGTTGTGTGGCGGTGCCGGGGAGGGGTTGGGTGACATGGCAATGTTCTCATGTTGTATTTTGCAAGTGGGTATTCATTTTTGTAGCATAGAAGTGTGTCTTTTGATGATACTGCATTGGTGGTGTTTGTGTAGGTAGGGATGCACACATTGTGACACTTCCAGGTGAAAAATCTCAGGCTGCTATGGTTCTGACAGTTGACTGTCCCTTAATTCATCAGAATTGTCAGATTGAGTCATCATTGATTGTCAGATGGTATGTGCCAGGGCTGTGTGCACTCCACAGGGGTGTGATTTCTATGTGAAGTAATTGGCCACCAGCTGCGTACGGGCTGCCTCACCCTGTGCCCTTTGCCCTCCCATGCGCAGCGGGCGTGCATATGGTTGGGGATGTGGGGGCACCACCATGTCCAGAGCCAGGCCCCGGCGTGTTGCAACATTGTGCAGGACACATGCTGCCACTATGATCCTACACACTACTGGGGGAGCGTATAACAGCTGCCCGCCAGGACGGTCAAGGGAGCGAAAGCGTGACTTGAGCACTCCGAATGTGCGCTCCACTATGCCCCGGGTTGCAATATGGGCTGTGATGTATCTTACCACGGGAGGCGTGATGGGGTTCCGAATTGGCGTCATCATGTGGGTGCTAAGAGGGTAGGCACTGTCCCCTGGGGAGGAGGTGATGGGGATCATTAGTGGGGTAGTGACATTACTCTGTATCTGTCATGCATGCGTGTGCTGTGGCATTTATACCCACCAAGCAGCCATGCATCGCCATGCCGCCCAGTTTCCATGTCCCGGTTTAGGGTTGACATCCTGTAAATGAAGCTGTCGTGGGTGGACCCTGGATAGTTGGCATATACTGAGGTGATGATTCCCTTGGCATCACATACTACCTGGACGTTGACGTAATGCCAGTGCTTGCGGTTTCTATAGATTTGCTCAGATGCCCTGGGGGGACGTAGAGCCACATGGGTGCTATCAATGGCACCTAGCACTTTGGGGAATTGTGCCACCCTGTAGAAATCCTGGCTGACAGCCTGCCTTTCTGCAGGTGTTCTGGGCAGGTATATGTGCCTGCGGACTGATGGGCGTGCAGTGATGAGGGCCAACACCTGGTGTAGGCACCGTGACTGCGTGGCCTGTGACACCCCCCCCCCCCACTATGGCACTTGTCCGCTGAAATGATCTGGTTGCCAAGAGGTGCAGTACATTGAGGACCTTCTCCAGGGGGCTGAGCGCTTGGGAGCACAGGGTGGGTGATGTGAGGTCATCCTCCCACTCACTGACCAGGTCGAGTATTATGTGTGGTGGAAACCTGTACCTCCCATACACCTGGTCATCAGGCATACCAAATAGGCTGGTTCTGGGTGTGAAGATTCTGGCCCTGACTATCCTCCTCCTCCTCCTGCGGTATCCCACGGCCACTGCTGCTAGGAACGGTATATTCATCCTTGCGTCTGAGCTTGTTTGTTGTTTGCGCCCTCTTTTATGCTGCGCGGGACGTGCAACATGTTTCCGGATTGGACCTTTTTTTTGGGCCCGTTGTAGGCAACCGTGTAACTCTTCCCGGCTACCCCAGGAATACACGTGACACGCTCTCCCAGGCCCAGTCGCAGGTAAATATTCCCGCCCACCCCAGGACTACACGTACCCCACTCTCACAGGCCCAGTCGCGTGTGGAAGTTCACGCGACACACGTAATACACGTACCCTGCTGATATCGCGTGTGGAAGTTCACGCGGACCCATAATACACGTACCCTGATGAAATCGTGTGTAAGACTACCCACGCACCCCTGAAATACACGTACCCAGGCAAATCGCACTGCTGGGGGTGAGGGGGTGGGAGACATGAGTTGGACATGAGTGGGGGCCTGGTGGAGGATGCCCCTGGATGCTGGGGGGTGGGGGTGCAGGGGGACATGAGTTGGACATGAGTGGGGGCCTGGTGGAGGGTGCCCCTGGATGCTGGGGGTGGGGGTGCAGGGGGACATGGGTTGGACATGAGTGGGGGCCTGGTGGAGGGTGCCCCTGGATGCATGGGGGGTGGGGGTGCAGGGAGACATGAGTGGGGGCCTGGTGGAGGGTGCCCCTGGATGCAGGGGGGTGGGGGTGCAGGGAGACAGGAGTGGGGGCCTGGTGGAGGGTGCCCCTGGATGCAGGGGAGTGGGGGTGCAGGGGGACATGAGTTGGACATGAGTGGGGCCTGGTGGAGGGTGCCCCTGGATGCTGTGGGGTGAGGGTGCAGGGGGACATGAGTTGGACATGAGTGGGGGCCTGGTGTAGGGTGCCCCTGGATGCTGGGAGGTGGGGGTGCAGGGAGACAGGAATGGGGGCTTGGTGGAGGGTGCCCCTGGATGCTGGTGGGTAGGGGTGCAGGGGGACATGAGTTGGACATGAGTGGGGGCCTGGTGGAGGGTGCCCCTGGATGCACGGGGGTGGGGGTGCAGGGGGACATGAGTCGGTCATGGGTGGGGGCCTGGTGGAGGGTTCCCCTGGATGCTGGGGGGTGGGGGATGCAGGGGGACATGCGTTGGACATGAGTGGGGGCCTGGTGGAGGGTGCCCCTGGATGCTGGGGGGTGGGGGTGCAGGGGGACATGAGTCGGACATGAGTGGGGGCCTGGTGGAGGGTGCCCCTGGATGCAGGGGGGTGGGGGTGCAGGATACATGAGTGGGGGCCTGGTGGAGGGTGCCCCTGGATGCAGGGGGGTGGGGGTGCAGGGATACAGGACTGGGGGCCTGGTGGAGGGTGCCCCTGGATGCAGGGGCGTGGGGGTGCAGGGATACATGAGTGGGGGCCTGGTGGAGGGTGCCCCTGGATGTAGGGGGGTTGGGGTGCAGGGAGAAAGGAGTGGGGGCCTGGTGGAGGGTGCCCCTGGATGCATTGGGTGGGGGTGCAGGGAGACAGGAGTGGGGGCCTGGTGGAGGGTGCATCTGGATGCAGGGGGTGGGGGTGCAGGGGGACATGAGTTGGACATGAGTGGGGCCTGGTGGAGGGTGCCCCTGGATGCTGGGGGGTGGGGGTACAGGGGGACATGATTTGGACATGAGTGGGGGCCTGGTGGAGGGTGCCCCTGGATGCAGGGGGGTGGGGGTGCAGGGAGACAGGAGTGGGGGCCTGGTGGAGGGTGCCCCTGGATGCAGGGGGGTGGGGGTGCAGGGAGACAGGAGTGGGGGCCTGGTGGAGGGTGCCCCTGGATGCAGGGGGGTGGGGGTGCAGGGATACATGAGTGGGGGCCTGGTGGAGGGTGCCCCTGGATGCAGGGGGGTGGGGGTGCAGGGAGACAGGAGTGGGGGCCTGGTGGAGGGGGGGTTGGGGTGCAGGGGGACATGATTTGGACATGAGTGGGGCCTGGTGGAGGGTGCCCCTGGATGCTGGGGGGTGGGAGTGCAGGGGGACATGAGTTGGACATGAGTGGGGGCCTGGTGGAGGGTGCCCCTGGATGCAGGGGGGTGGGGGTGCAGGGAGACATGAGTGGGGGCCTGGTGGAGGGTGCCCCTGGATGCAGGGGGGTGGGGGTGCAGGGAGACAGGAGTGGGGGCCTGGTGGAGGGTGCCCCTGGATTCAGGGGGGTGGAGGTGCAGGGGGACATGAGTTGGTGGGCAGAAGTGGAAGGTGACATGTGGGTTGGCTGGGGGGCATGGCCATGGTGGATGGGCTGCCTGCGGGACATGTGCAGGGGTGCAGGGTAGTCTCCTGTGGTGTGGGCCGCCTGCAGGGGCCGTGGAGGGTGTAGAGGGGACAGCTGGGAGGACCCACACGGCCAATTCACGTGTAGGACTCCCCGGCACCCCCGAAATACACATAGGCTGCTGGATTCACGTGTGGAATTTCACGTGCACCCGGAGTACACGTACCCTGCTGAAATCGCATGTGGAACTTCACGCGCACCCCGAAATACACGTACCCTGTCTGTGTTTGACGGTACCCCTTTGCACCTCATTTGTCCTAGAGGGCCACAGTATGGATCATTCATCATAGCTGTATATAGGTGCTTTTTGTTAGCGCACATTTTCGCGCACATTTATTTCAGGCACAGGGACGCTACCGCCTGCTTTCTTGTGGCGGACTTGTTTGGCCCTGTGCACGTCTTTGACCGTGCGCTGGTTTGCCCTATTCAATTCCATGAATACGAGTTGTGGGCGAGCGTGTGGGCGTTCCGCGCACTTGCCTCCTGTACTTCCCCCGTGACGCCCATATTTTCACGCGTTGTTCCCCATTCCAAGTGTTACGCCCGTGTTCCGCCTACTTTTGTTATGCGCGCCACGCTATGTGCGATTTCGCAGCGGCCGTGGTGCACTTCGTTGAATGACCTGTGCGCCAGCATGCACCGCACACTTTTTCAGCGCACATCCAATATTTTTCTCGTGCACGGACTTCCATGAATCGATGTGCCCTGGTTTCCCTGCGATTTTCGCAGTTGCACTGCGATTTTCGCACTTTTACTGCGAATCGCACGTTTTGGCACCTCTGCGCCGGAATTTTCGGCGCACATTAATTCCATGAATCGGCCTGTTAATGTGATCGGTAGTTAGAGCAAGTTATGATCTCTCAGTGACTTGTATTTATGACCTTTTAAGGACTGTACCTCGAAAATGTGGGAGTGGACATGATAGAGGTTGGTGTTAGCATGATTCAGAGTTACTTTTTCCAGTAAAGATTTGATAATAATGTTGTTCCAATTTTCAACCTGTTGAATATTGAGACCAAGATTCAGGGCATGGATGTCCAAAATGATCTATTTATAATCATAGTCGTAAGCTTGTTGCAAAGGTAAGTGGTCCAACAAGCAGATAAACAGGGACGATCAGTGTCTTAAAGTGTAAGATTTTGAATAGTGTCAAGAAGAGGACACACTATATTAATAGGAAGAGATATAATTAGATGATCCCCTAGTCCACGAGCGAGGCTATACAACAGTCCACAGCCATAAAGCAGATTAGTTGAAACTGCAAAATAATCTATATATGAAGATTTGGTGCCACTATGCCACGTGAATTTAACGTCATGTCTAGCAGTGCCTAAAATGTGGATATCCCATTGAGCAAGGAATTCCATCCATCTCTTGCCTCTGATAGTAGACAAGGAGTCATCTACGCCAGACACCCTATCTGCTAAATGGGAAGAACACGAAACAAAATGAGAATTGAAGCCCCCGCCAATAAGGATCCTATAGTCTGGATTATGAAAGAAAGCATCTTTGAGAATCGTGTCCAAATGTACGAACATTTGGTCCAGCTATTTTCTAGCCGGATTCCAATAGAGGAAGATTATTAGATATGACACAGAGCTTTCATCAGAAAACATTAAGTCTATAGCCATAACGTCCTCCAAGTTAGTTACCATCCTAGAAGAAGCCTTGAGATGATTATTAACTGATATGGCTAAACCTCCATATGGCCTACCAGCCTTCCCCATGTTGGCTGTCACTGAATATGTTGTGTATCCATTGATATGAAATGTTTTCATCGGTTTCTTGACAAAGTAAAATAGACATCTGATCATTGAAAGAATGTGAGTGGACCCAAGCATCGAGATTTTTATGGCCACAAGAGTTCCATGAGAGTACTGTAAGAGTGGCTTGGCTATGCTACTGAGATGGGACTTAGTCGCAGGATTGAGACTGTTTGATAGAGGCTCAAGCCATGTCCAGTACTTTATAACAGGTGACAAAGATATAAGCTGTGCCATAATTGCTTCATTAGGAAGATTATAAATTACATTAAGTGAAGAGGATCCATCAGCAACCTTTGTGGATATAGCATAGGTCTCAATGAAGTTGATGGCAGTTTCCTTAGAGCTAAATAAATACGGAGTTACACCCATCTGAATGAGATCGCGTCGATGTTCTCATACCAATTTGGTGATGATTGCCGAGTGAAATAGCCATATCATTCGGTTGTTGTTATTTAGGGTCAGTGTGACCCAATCAATATCTTCAGAGTGAAGAATACCCAGCGATGGGATATGGTTAAGTGACCGGAGGATGAAGGACCGATTTAGTCTATGCCTACCATTGATGGAGGAATCACTTAGCCATCCAATAATATTGGATGTTTCAGCAGTGAATTCAGTTACAACAGGGTCAGCAGTCTGCGCAACCCCGTTGCCAGAATCAGTGGGAGGCAAAGCTTTGGCTATGTTGCCCACACTCCCGTCATGTGGGGGCACAAGTAGTGACGCATCAACAAAGATGTAGCATTGTTGTGAGTAATACATGCAGATCCACCACAGGTCTAAGTGTGTCAAAACGATAATTTCACATCAAATAAGGAACATACCCCTTCTGTTGTTTCAAAATTTTCATTGTGATTGGAAACAATTCTGTGGACAAGTGTACATTCAGAGACGCAACACGGAACAACAAGATAACATAGATCAAGTAAACATGCATTGCATCAAATATTGTCCCAAGGTTCATTGTCTGGGCTACAGTACAAACATTATAACACATACATTTCCTACTGCCGATATATGCAGCGACAGGGGTTATAGCAATTGCCCTATTTCAACATAACAAAATACAAAAATACATGGTAACAAGGCACATAGGCGATATTTTTGGGGGGATCATTTTTGGGAGAGGGGATTGCGGGGGTGTCCACCGCGCATTTTATAATAATGCGGGGGTTGCGGGGTGTCTCCCGCAGGGTCCATGGGTCAATATTGCCACAAAAATATGCAGGGATATTAACACATGGAACCACAAAAAGACATACAAACTATACAAAACAGAAACGAATACCCAACTCACGGACGGGTGCTTACCGTGATAACAATAATAGAAAGAATGGTCGCAGAGGGTCCAGCTGATGCTTCTACAGTAACAACGCATCGTGACAAAAACAATTTCACGCAAAACCGCACACCGGCCAACCGAACTGCCAAACCGGCAGAGTCCGCTGGCCAAACTGGCACTTCAGAGGCACTTCTGGTCTACCAACCCTCTATTATAAATAGTGTGATCATTAACCTTATGTAGCAGTGTGCTTACATTTTCCACACACTCTTTGGCACTCATCACAAGTTGGGCGGTATCCCAGCTGTAATACCACCCAACTGTAATAGCGTTAGTGCCAACTGGTCTGGTATTACCATCAGATCATGGGTTGGGCATTAACGGTAAATCCCCATTCCCCATTGGATCCAATGGATCCAATGGGGAATCATCAGCGCTAATACTGTGCGCTAATGCAGCTGGCGCTAATATTGCAAAAAACAGGGTGCTAAATGGGATTTTCACCTCCGGCAAAAAGATGGAGGTAAAACAGCCCATTTAGCACCTAACTCATGATAGGGCCAGCCCTTAAATGCGGCGGTAATACCTTTACCACCACATTTGAGGGGTGCCGCCCAACTCGTGATGAGCCCCGTTATGTGCATTTTGCAGTACAGAAAATTGTGTTTCACGCTATGTACTCCCTTGCTGCTGGGTTTTTAACTCATTTTGAGTTGTTCAGTGAGATCCTCGGCCTGTGACAGGTCTCCAGCATGATTCATCCTACTAGCCTCACTATTTTGCCAATGCTCTTCTACTAACAGCAAATTAAAATATAACTGAACAGTTAGCTCAGCCATTTGTATCTGTTCATCACAAGCAGTTGTGGTCATATAAAATGCCTCAAGCTCCTGGTGTAACATTCCACCTTCAAGCCAAATATCATTGCTTACTGAGGTAACCTCCCGCACAATTCTGGTTCGCCAGTTTCCTGCATCATCCTCAACCCATTCTCCTTTAAAAAATAATTTTGCTAGGAGATGCTCCCTGACTTCACCAATTTGTACAATAGTCATTTTCACAATGGCTTTTTGCACCTTAGTAAAACGTTGTTTATGCAGGGGAAAAAACATCCTGTCCCAGCTTGATTTCCTCACACAACTCAATTAATTTTTCACCTATACGCCTCCCTGTAACTCAGGGGTCAAGTCCTTGCAGGACTTTAACAAGGCAAAGATGGATTTCCCTCTACCTTAATGCTAATCAAAATGAACAGTCTGTCCCAATGCACTTTGTCATGAGTAGGAAATAGCTAGCTAAATCCCAGCCACGAGCCCCCAATTTATAACAGTTTGTTGAAAGGCCACCCTCAACACAGGGAGTTCCTTCCCTCCCCACTCACGGTGTGATGAAACAAACTGTTGAACAGATTCTTTTATTCATCCCTACTTCAGACACATATCATGCCCCTTGGATCCCTCCCCCTGAGCTACCAATGAGCCAAGAACCAGGCTGGTGTACAGGAAATATATGTATACTTATTTAAATCAAAAGTAATATAAGTCACACTGAACTACATGCACCACCTTCTTTGTGGCTCACCATTTTCTCATTACTCAAATCAATTACGCAAATTAGTTAGAAAACACAAATCACAATTCTTTACTTTCTACAAACTTCACTTCAAGAAATAATTAAACTGATCCATAACCAAAACACTTATAAATGTAGTGTTGTGCGATTTTGATTTTCATGCGTGCTTCAAAGGCTAGCAGTAGGATTTCAAGATTGGTACAAATACATATTGCAATTATGATTTCACCCACACTTTTGGTTTAAAATGAACACAGAGTGATTTAGCGGTTTGTTTTTCAGACCCCACCTACTTTGGTCTGTGTTGGGAAGTCGGACAGAATAATTTGAATGATTTGGGGAATTTTGGATTTCAGACCCCCCTCCACTGAAAGGCCTGTGTTGGGGAAGCTGGACAAAATGGTTGGACTGATTTAAGAACAAAGACACCCCTCTTCCTTAAAGAGGTCATGGTCAGCAAGACAAAAGGATTACCCAAGTACATTATAGGCTACAGTTTTTAGCGCACACTGGGAAGTGAGCTTTGTTAATTTCAAATTTTAACAAAAGTCACGCATAGTGTTCTGCCAAATGGGGAATTAATTACATTAATATTTTTAGTTAAATATGCTAAGGGTTTACACAGTTCCCCCCCACTATAAAGGGAAAGGATTAAAGGCAAGCAGTTTCCCCCACCTTTTGGTTTCCCAGTGCTCAGTTCTACTTTCATAGAAAGCCTCTGTTTAAAGTTCAGGAAAGTCAGCTCCATCTCAGGAAATTCTGGGAAAATAGTGCAGGGGTCTGGTCACTCCACTCTCAAAGGTGGCCTCCTGCTCTCCACCATAGGACCCAGTCAGCTTTGAGGGATTCCTAGAAATAGACAGCTCCACTGAGATGCACTCTCAGCAATCTCCTCTGTTGTTTCCTTACAAGCTGTCAGATGGCACTTTTCAGCAACCCTACTGATGGTAAATTTCACCAGCTCTGTCCCCTCCTCTTAGTGCATTCCCCCTTATATATCTGCAATGACACCACCATTTTACAATCTTGGGGAAGTACCCTGCAAGAGGTCATCCAAATAGAATTACCCTTCTCTCCTCCCAAACCCAGCTTCCCAGTCAGGATTGGTGATTGGTTTAGGGGTCTGGAGCGGACATATGGTAGCTTCATTTACAAGCCCCATTTGTTCTCATGTCAAATGTTTGCAAAAATCTAATTATGTGGCAAAACGTTATAATTTTACTAATCACTGCCATAATATTCATATTTTCCTTTTGAGCTAATCGTGGGGCATTTAATCAAACAACAGCAGGACCGCACCATGTTGCACGACTGTTTGTCAAGTTTCTGCCCTGTTCACAAATAGCATACTAGTTATGAATATGTAGTTTATTACCGGTATTCCGAAATTTTCCCTTCACCCGTTCACCAACTCTCATATTTGTAACCTTTTCAGATCAGCCAGAAACTCATTTTAGATGGCCATTACAGTTCCCAGAGTTGCAGGTGGATGAATTTTATAAGCCAAAAAAGCCTTCACATATATTTACACAAAACGCTAAAAACGTTCCACATTTAAAACAGCTCAGCACTAAATAAAACAGAACAGTTAAAAATGTGTATTTTGTATTTGTATTTTGTTTATTTATAACGCGCACCATCCGGCCGAGGGGCATCCGGGGGCAACTTGTGCAAATATACATTTTATAACAGCTTATGTACAAAGTTATATACATGAATCATAAGCTTAGTTATATACATGAGAAGTATGCAGACATAGATATATACAAGAATTACAGAGGGTGAGCATATGTGAGGCCTAAGAATCCGAAATTGTACACAATGAGCGGAACTCAAGGATAGCTGTGAGGTGAGAAAAATTCTGTTCTGCTCGAAGAGCCATGATTTCGTTTTCAACTTGAAGGTGTAGAAAGCGTCTTCAGATCTGATGGTAACCGGGAGGGTGTTCCACAGTTTGGAGGCTGGGACAGGGAAGCTCGTACCCCCGCTTTTTGGAGTTTGAACCTAGGAATGGATAGGCTGTGGGTCTGGGCCGTTCTTTGAGGTTGAGTGGAGGGAGAATCGGTTGCAGAGATGGGGGGGCCTTGTTGGCAAGGCATTTGTGCGTGAGGGCAAGCGTTTTCAGTGAGATTCTCTGCCTGACCGATATCCAGTGTAGGTTGGTTCTGGATTCGGAAATGTGGTGGTTTCTTGGGATGTTTAGGGCCGCCCTAATGGCATTGTTCTGGGAGATTTGAAGTTTATTCAGATTGACTTGACTAGTCCCTAAATAGAGGGCACTGCAATAGTCAATTTTGGACATAATGAGCGTTCTGGCAAGGGTGACGATGTTCGGAGTAGTCAGGAATGGTCTAGCAGCTGCAATAAGTTTACATGTGTAAGCAGAAGAAGATCTGACTGCATTTGTTTGCCGAGACAAGGATAGAGTGGCGTCAAAGTAGAAGCCTAAAGGTTTTGTGTCTTTGGAGACTTTGATGGTATTTCCATCAATGGTGAATGACTGGTATGACGGATCTAGTTTGCTAAGACGTTGCGAGGAGCCCAGGAGGAGGAGCTCCGTCTTGTCGTCATTGAGGCATAGTTCGTGTTGGGCCATCCAGGCCTTTATGACCAGATAAACGTTGTTCAAGGCCTTCGTGTCAACTAGATAATCGCCAGTAATGGGCATGAGTATCTGGGTGTCGTCGGCATAGTTGGTGTAGGAGACACCCAGATAATCAAGTACATCAAAGAGCGGTTTAGTGAAAACATTATAAAGTGTAGGTGACATGCAAGATCCTTGGGGCACTCTACAGTGAATTGGAGCGGGGTCAGCGGCTGCAGAAGGTGAGAAGACCCTCATGGATCTGTTGCTCAGAAAGGATTTGATCCATTCCGTGGCAGAGTCCGAGAAGTGGGCAGCAGAATGAAGGTGTCGACATAAGATTTGGTGGTTGACCAAATCGAAGGCCGCAGAGAGGTCTAGGAGAAGTAACATTGCTAGTTTCCCATTGTCTTTCAAGACCTCAATTTGGGATTTTAAATCTATTAGAGCCGTTTCAGTCCCATGTCTGGGGCGGAATCCAGATTGCCGTAGACCAAGAAGATTAGTGGACTCCAAGTAGTCTTGAATCTGTAGGTATGCCGCACGGTCTAAGATCTTCAGCAGGGACGGTGGTTATGGGTCTGAAATTAGTAGGTATGCTTGGGTCAAGGGATGGCTTTTTTAGCAAAGGGATCACCCATGCGCCCTTGAGATTATCCAGGACAGTGCTTGTTTTAAAATAGGAGTTAATGAAAGCTGTGATGAAAGGGGCCAGGTCATGAGCAGATTCCTTAATGATAGGAGCAGGGCACGGGTCGCGTTGGCAGTTGAGGGTTTGAGTCGCTTGATGATGTCTTCTACCTCAGCAGTAGTGAGTGGGGAGAAGGCAAAAGGTTTAATGTTGGGTGAGTCTGGAGTGTCGACCCTTCCAAGGTTAGGTGGACGGTTGTCCAGCTTTAGGCTGTCTTGTTTGTCTCTAATTTTAGATTGTAGGGTAGAAATTTTATTCAGTAAAGCGGACTGGATGTTCGCACACCATTTACCGTCTTTAATGCAAGTGTCAGGGGGGGTGGCTGGAGATTCGAGTTCTTTTAGGATTTTAAACAGTTCTTTTGTGTTCGAGTCTGCTTGTAAGATACGGTTATTAAAGGACTCCTTTTTAGCAGTAATAATGCCATCTTTATAGGTGAGGGAAGCAAGGATGAAACCGTCTTTATGCTCATCAGAGGGGTGACTTTTGCAACAATTTTCAGCACACCGTTTAGCTTTGCGCAGCACTCTCAACTGTGGTGTGAACCAGGAGTTAAGGTGTGCACGTGGTTTAGACTTCCTGAGCTTATTGGGCGATAGAATTTATAGCGGTAATCATGTTATGATTGTAGGTGTCCGCTAGGGATGTAGGGTCAGTGCAGGAGTATGTGGCGGCGTTGAAAGATGGGAGTATCAATGGCAGAAGTTTTTCCTTGGTTATGTCCCTTTTATTTCTAGTGGGGAGGGCTGGGGCTAACACAGTCGGGGCACGCGGGGCTGCTTCTATATTGAAGGTGATGATGTGGTGGTCGGACCATAGACAGGGGGTATTGGCGAGGACGTTAATAATACAGTTGGAGCCGGCTAGCCAGTCAAGGGTCCTACCTTTGGTATGGGTGGGTTCTTGAATGTGCACGGTAAAACCAAGATCAACTAGTACATTCTCCAGGTCAGATGCAGAAGAATCTTTAGGGTCGCCAAGACCCAGATTAAGGTCACTTAAAATGATAATTTGCAAGTTAGTTTTAGTTTTGTCAAGGAGAATGGTGGATATTTCTCCCACAAAGGAGGGTGCAGGACCCGGGGGTAGGTAGATGAGGTGGAGGGTGGCAGTTTGGTTAGGCGTTAGCTGAAGTTTGACTGAGAGAAGTTTGGCTGTCTTAATTTTGGAGTTGGTCGACACTCTTAGATCGAGAGAGTTTTTATGAATGAAGGCCACTCCACCGCCTCTCGATTGGGAGGTGTTGCGGTTGCATCGTGTGAGCCGTAGTCTGGCGGTAAGGCCAAGGACAGTGAAGGTCCGGATGCGGCATGTAGCCATGTTTCAGATATGGCCATAAAGTCCAGTTCTAAGGTTGTTATGAGGTCGGCTATGTCTAATGCATGAGCTGGAAGAGATCTGGCGTTTATAAGGGCGCCTTTGATCTGTGGCAGTTTAGCTGCTGTGGTAGCGGATTTCACCGTAGCGGTAGGTGTAGATGAGTGAGGTAGTGTATTTATGGTATGTTTGGAGCTATTGCTGCGAATGTGAGAAAGGCGGAATCTTGAGCCAAGTCTCATATTTCTAAGCAAGAGGGAGCAAGGTTGATTTGGGGCGGGTTTCCTTGCGAAGTGTTCCAGCCAGAGGGCAGGGTCATTCAGGTATTGGTTGGTGCGATTGCTACTATGGTACTGATCGGTGGTAGTAGTCACGGGGCAGCCCATTATAGGGTCCGATCTGGACAATAGCTGGTGATGAGGTCTAGGATGGCTAGCACTACCAGAAGGCTGCGGAGGCTGTGGGGGGGGTAAGGGGTGGAAGGCTCAAGAGAGCGCACACGGGAGAAGTGTGGGTGTTATTGCAGAGAGCAGCTGAGCAATAATGGCAACATGTAAGGCCATGAAGTAATAGGGGATAAGGAGAGGCCTAAAAAGCATGATGGAGGTGTGAGGCACCAAGGATTCAAAATGGGCTACACCGACCTGAAAACAGGTGAACACGTTCCTGTGGTTCAATACAGAGGTGTAAGGTGGGCAAGCGAGCACACTGGCACGGTGAGTTAGGTCAAGGCTCTAAACATGATTGACTAACGTGGCACAGCGTGACACAATGCAGCTCACTGAGGTGTAGTAGGTCAGCACGAGTAATTGATGTCATGAAGGTGAGGTTAAGCTAGGCAAGCAGGCAAAGAATACATTGATAATAGGTGCAGCTGAGCAGTATGATGTATACAGATCAAGACACCTAGATTGGGGAACACTCACTAGGCTGAAAGGCAGAATGGCCCCAAATCAGATTAAGAGCGACACTCTAGACACTATAGGCTAGAAAAGCATGGTTGGAGTGTGCACAGTTATATACATGAGGCGTAGGCAGACATGGATATACACAAGAATTACAGAGGGTGAGCATAGGTGAGGCCTAAGAATCAGAAACTGCACAATGAGCGAAGCACAACACAGCAATACCTAGATTCTATTTTCAAACTGTGGCGCAAAATGCTAGGAAGGGATGGGCATTTAAAACGAGCTGATTTCAAATATGCCACCCGACAGTAAACTAAGAATGTGTAAACATAGGTATCAAACTTCATCATATGAAAAATTAAATACACATCACCACCCTTTAAAAGTTTTTCCCACATTTCATTGACATAATCTAGATCACATGTATTGTCATAAGCCTTCGTGTATTTCATTCTTAAAATGTCCAAGCTCTCACAGTGACATAGAATGTGTTTTGCGGTTTCAATAAAACCCCACATAATCTACACCGCCGGTACATTTTTTTGTAATTCCACATTTGTACACCGACTATTTCTAGCGTATCAGACATATTAAATGTAAACAATAAATATTGCCTGATCGATTTGCTATTTGGAAATGCAGACAGATATTTAGGAGTTGCAAAACGTCCCAACCAGTACTGTACACATGTTCCACTCTTTGCTTTAGTTGCCAGAAATACCATATCCCTTTCTTTGCCTGCCTCAAATATAACCTGTTTTAGTGGGCGTTTAATTCTGGATGTTTATGATGTATCCATTCATTTGCATTCTCCTTGGCCCATTTAATGTAGGTAGCTCTAGGAAAGGGCACCACACTAAATGGATGGCTGTGATCAATAACATTGAATGCTCTCATAAGTTCAACAATGCTAGTGTCAAGCACGGCGCCTTTCTAATCCAGTGTGTCGCCCATGCACGTCATATTACTTTCTAGCTGTGTACATTGGCAGGGAAGTGATTTGGGCATTCTAAACACCATTTTTAAGAGGTTCCCCTCAAACCTATTTAGTTCCTGTTTCCATTTCTTTCCCCATATTTCAGCACTGTGTAGGAGACAGGGGACCACTTTAGCACAGTATAACAGTATAATGGTACTCCACCGTGTGGTCCAATAAAGTGGCTTAGTGCCATGGTAATTTTCATACACTTAGTTTTGGTCTCCAACCACTGTTGGTTCGGACGTGTGCTCCCCCACATCATGTCCCTTGGGGTATGGGTGTATAGCTAGATCTACAAGAACCCCCAGATATCTGTAACATTCCACCTGTTCAATGGTCTGAATTGGGGCCTTTGGAAGCTGCCATGGCTGCTCATTGCATACCCAGGGCGGGTCTGCATATGGGCCTTAGAACTCAAGCCCCACTTTTCTGAGCTGAAACACATCTGCTGTTGAAGCACTGGGGCAACAGACGACACCAGCTGGCCCGCATTGCTGACGTGAAGAGCCTCTCCTATTTCAATATTGGTGCCTTTGCCACTCATTGCATACCTCTCAAATATTTCAGCACTGGGGCCATTAGACAGAGGCCAGTGCCCCTCATGCAAGACCCAAAGCTCCTATATTATTGGAGTACTGGGACCTTGGGCAAATGGCAAGTATACTCATATTGCTGACCTGAAACCTCAGAGTTACTGACCTACAACATACCCTACAGCAGTGAGGTTCGAACATCTACAACTTCACCTACCTCCTGACATGAAGGGCCCACTATATTGCAGTACTGAGGCCTTAAGTACCTGTTAATGCCTCCTGCTCCTAATCTTCAGCGCCCCTTGTTTTGCAGTACCAAGAGGCATTAAAACGCGAATACATTAACTTGCAGCCTCTCTATGGTTGCAGTACTGCGGCATGCGTCAAAGCAGTTTATGTCTTTCCTTCAACCCCTATTTTTGATTGCGGAACTCTCCTACAGCTGTCAACACTATTGCTGGCACAGAAACATAAATATTGCTGCTTTGATCGCACCTGTCTACCAAACCCCTGAAGTAGCACAAGTGCTTGCAGCACCGAGCTTGCACACAGATCCATAGTTGCCAACATGACCCGTTCCGATCTGTAGGTGCTTATCCAGGCTTGTAGTGACAGTTTTATAATGGGAAAAGTGGAACTACAAGTCCCAGAATGCAAAGAAAAAACAAGGCCCGGATAACCTCCCACAGATTGGAATGAGTCTTGCTGGCAACAACTATCCCCTCTAGACGTCTGCTCCACCACACCATGTCCATGTATAGCTAGATCTGCCAAGTGACTGTCCAGGAGCCTGGGCTGGCACCCTGCCTCCATGAACCGCCACATCTCATCGCTCATCTCCGTACTCGACGTTGCGCAGTTAATTTGGGAGCGCCTTTCAATTTTGCGCTGATATTACCGTGCAAAGTCTACATAATACAGATTTCAATTAGGCGGCTTACCTTGCCAATTCACACTGGCATATTTTTGTCTTCAGGCATTGAAGCGTGTGCTGCAGCGCCTCTGGCAGGGGTGGCGTGAGGCAGGGTAGGTTCCAGGGAACTGCGTGCCAGCAGTGGAAGGCGCAGGAAGTTGGGAGGAGGTGGGCGGGGGAAAGAGAATACGCTGGCAAGTTTCAGAGAGTGAAAAGACCACGTTGCTTCTGCTAAATTTTTGGGGAGGCAAACAATTCCTAAAATATTGGAAGTCACTGAATTCTTTTTGAAGTCAAATACTTCCATGCTTGACATTCTCGCAGACAAAATGGAAGTCAGCGGTTAGGTAAGGGGTTCGAATCCTAAAAATGTTTCTGTTTAGTCCTCCGGCAAAACGGAAAAGGAACACATCTATTTGTAAAATGTCAGAATTGGCTACAGGATGTAGATGAAGTGACTTCAGGGGGTAGTCATTTCATTTTGTCATTTGTTACAGCCCTTTCACCATAATTATTTTTGGTTGAACGCCCTGGGGGGATCGGAGTCCAAAAATGTGGGAGGATTTGGGAGGTGATATATTATGCGTGTGTGCATTTCAGCCATTAAAGTTATGCGAGGTATACTATGGGCTAAAGTGGGGGCGGGGTGGGTGGGTGGGTGGAGAGTAATGTGAGTAGCTACAGTTCGAATATTTGACATTAAAAGTAGCTTCATTTCTCTGGCAGAGGTGATGTGCAATAGTGTTTGTGTTATGTGTGAGTGCAGGGTGTGTGGAGTGAGACCCTGCCTGCCGCTAAGTTGCGGAGGTGCGGTGTGCGAGAGGAGAAATGGGAGAGCTGTACAAGCCACGATGTCTGCTTCCTGGGCTCCATCTATGTGCAAGGAGCAGTGCTAGGTTTCGCGGGCGATCTAAGTGCTGGATGTATGCATAATATTCAACATTCATGCAAAGCAAAACAGCCATCACTACTTCTGAGGCCCCACAACTGGGAGCTACATTTCAAAAAATGTTGAGGCAATTTACGGGTCGCGTTGGACGTCCTGGCTCCTATTTGTTTGATATTTTTGTTTCTTTCTGAACTTTCAATCATCCAATATGGGATTCTCTGAAGAACCAGGTGCGTGTCTGGTGGCCAGAGGTGGGCCGAAGGGAAGTAAGCGTGATCAGTTGGAGTGGGCTGGGTGAAAGCGTGAGAACAGGGTGGGCTGGCAATGGACAGGTTGAGAGTGTGAGGTAGAGTTTGGGGAAAGTGTGGGGGATGCTCTGCTGCGTGAGTGGGTGAGAGAGAGCAGGGAAGGGCTACAGTGAGCGTGCAGGGTGACAGGGACTGAGAGGAGACATGATTGGCTTATGGGTGCTCCTATCCTAGTCCTGCAAGACTTCCAGAGAATGGCACTCGTCCATTGTCACTTTAGGAAACGTCTCCTCCAGGCAATAATGAGACCTTGCCATCTTGTTGCGTTCAAAGACCCTGCAGCACTGTGTTGGATGGCCATCCGTAGAGCACCTCGTGTGGTTCAGGGGCTGCTTCAAGGCACCAGCGAGACACCGGGGCAGGTAGGATGTTATACAGAGGGCCAAAGCCAGGAGAATAATTGTTCACAGTATGTTGCCCAACTTTGCCCATATACTTGTGACCTCTTGACTTCAGTGGATCTTCAGAATGCATACCTCCTTCTTCTGATGCCCCCATTTGATAAGGAATCCCCGAGGGGTTGGGTAAACCGTTACTGGTTTGTGAAAGTTTTGGGGGGCAAAGCTAAGCCTTTTTTATGTACCTTATGGATGGGCTTTTCCAGGAGGCGGGATCAATCTTCTTGCATCATGCTAGTTAACACGGTTACAGAAGATGCGCAGTCAGAGCCTTTCCACTATTTGGAGTCGTTTGGAAGGCCGGGAGGAGAGCTCAGGGGCAACTTGCTCACTTTGGAAGCAAGACGATGCGGAGCAACACAGGTTTGATCCCCGGGCCCGCGCTTACGAAACCTCTGGGTATGAAGCGTGTTTTAAATAACCAATTTCAATTACCACTGAAGTGGTAGTGAGCAGAAGGGCTATTTTCAATGACTATAAGCTCGGCATGTCAGAGTGGGGTGCAAGGCTCCCTGGTGTCACATGTACCTTATGTAAAATATTTCCAAACGAGGTGGTTCTCTGTCCAGTTCTAAATGTCTTACTGAAGGTATGCTCCCCATTTCCCATAATCCTGGGGAGCACCTTTCCATGGTTGAAGGCAGGACCTGATTGCACAGGCGATGTGGAAGTTTTGCAGAACTTACGTCTCTTCATCTTATTGCAAGACCTGTAATGCGAATGAATGGACAAAGTGTGTATCTGTAATTACCAGGCAACCTTTCATTATTTTTTTTAATTATTTATTGGTTTCGATAAACCTTTAAATATCATTTGCATCACTTCATAACTTAATTGCTTTATCAAAAGAGAGTTCATTTTTCCCTGAGTCAGTATTCTTATGCAGCATTTTTAGAACGTTCCTCATCAATTGTCTCTAAAAGGAATGTTAAGTCATAAATCCGTTTTTTGTTAGATTCATGCCACTAATCTTTTGCACTTAGTGATTGCCTACTATCCAATACAGGTCCCACAATGTTTGTTCTTTGGTTTTTAAAGGCATTGCAGAACAAGATTAAATATGTACTATTCTCCTCATGATTGCTACAGAATCTACATTTTGGTCACAACTTTGCACACTTAGGCCATCGCATGATCACGTCTTTAGTCTTGAATTGGTTTAGCCTAAATTTCATCAGTAGATTTCTTTTTTGTTTGTTTGGAAATGATTCCAGATATTTATACAGAGTAGTATATGCCCTTCCTTCTGCTGGCACATTCTTCATGAGTGAATAGGTGAGTCTCTGTGTTTCTGTATTGGCCCAATCCTGTTCCCACAGTTTTTTCTTGACCGCATCGGGATCATTAATCAACGTGTCATTATCACTGCTTAAATCCTCAGGCTTCTTTTGGCAGCCTATTATCCACATTGACATTACAGAGTTCGATACCTTGTGCACGTGCTCATGCAACATTTCAAATTGTGGCAACCCGTTTGTCATGATTATTTTCCGAAAGATTGCCAAAGTATTCCAAGCAATCTTCGCGTTGATGGACAATAAGCCAAATTCATAACGAACAACAGCTGCAGGTATTCCTCGAAATATACCAAAGACTCTTGTCCAGAAGATAATCTCCAAGGTGTCCCACAATGTTGCTGGACAACCTAAGGCATTTTCAGCACCGAAGATCATAGCTGGCACTGCTTTCTGATTAAAGAAATTGATAGTTGGTCTTAAGGAGAATTTTCCAAATTTCGTGTTAATCATTGCAGCTTGGACTCCAAGTTGGCCACATTTTGCCTTGGTTATTTCGGCCCAGATGTTACCATTCATACTTGCATTGAGCCTCATTCCCAGATATTTAGTGTGTTTGACAGGTCTCAAGATTCCTCCTCCTAATTCCAAGCTAAACGTTTTGCCTTTCTTTTTGCGGTTTCTACTCAAATCCTGCAAAGTTAGTATTACAGATTTTCTTGAATTAATGCATAGTCCATTTTGTGTCACATATCGTTCTAATGCACCAGGCAACCTTTCATTATTTCTAATCCAAGTCAACCCATCACAGTCCTGCAGCGCCTGCCCCGTCTCGGTGGCCAATGGTTTGAGCCTGTTTATGGGACGAGCTGCAGGTTAATTTTAGTTTGATTCTTGGAAGTGGTGCTAGCCACTTGTATGAGACAAACTATTGGTATAGAGAGTACATATGGACTTGACCCTTTATTGTAGCCTGCAGAAAACAGTTGCTTGAAGGGTAAGGGGGTAATCACAGCCCTTCATCAGCTCCTTATCTACATTTTGGTAATGTTACGGTGACTTACAACTGCCGTTTCTGCCTGTATAAGAATCTGTCTGAAAATAATGGGTTAAATATCTAGATGTTTCTTGTGTCACTTAATTTCTAAGCAACACAGCACCCAAGCACATAGTGCTGAATTGAAGAACTAAGCTTATATCCATTTTCCTTGGCTTTGAAATGGTAAAGACTACTAGCAACATGTTATTACTTTGTTTTTTTTTTATAAAGAAACAATAAAGTCCAGTATTGAGTTGTTGCTAATTTTGTTGATTTTATTTGCAGGGGATTATAATATGTAACAGTTGTTAGGGTAAAGATATATGGATGGAGAGGCTGCATATCGCAAAGCCAGACATGTCTGCTATGCTAAGGCTTGTTTATTTAAAGGGGCAGTAGCCTGTCTCTGTGTGGTTCTCCTCCTGTGCCCGAGGACAGAGATTATGATGGATTGGATATGGAGACTACCAGGTATGTAATTCAACATTCTGCCAAAGTTTCTTGAAGCGACTTGGCACTATTCTCCTCCATACCCCATAGAAAGGCTGTAAGCAGGGCTGGCCTTAGCAGTAGCAGCGCCCTGGCCGAATTGGCACCCCTGTGCGCCCTTGTCAACAGGGGGAGGGGTGGGGGAGGCAGGAAGCGCCACATTTTTTTCTACCTCCCCACTCCAGCACCTTGCAGGGAGTTAATCACTGCAATAGGACGATCATGCTAATGCATGAGTGCCCTATTCCAATGCAAACCACTTCTTTCCCGTGTCAGAGCAGGGAGGTAATCATGTGAATAGGGGGCTGATGCAGAGCATCAGTCCCCTATTGTTATTAAATGCACCATGCCGCCGCGGACTCATTTAATAACAAAAGGGCGCCTGCCGCACCTTCTCCCGCTACGCCAGTTTAGGGGAGCCGTTGAAAAACTCCCCCGAGCTGGCAGGTGGCTAATGGCGCCCCAGGGGGCATTGTGCCCCAGGCGGTCGCCCGGGCCCGCCCTGCCCTAAGGCCGGCCCTGAGAGCAAGGATAGCAAGAAATGCTGCTATAAATCTGTTCTGAAAAAGGAAATGCCTCTTTATTATTATATTATTATTATTATTATCATTTTTAGGATAGTTGGAAGCACGGCCCTAGATTCAAGAAGCGCATTATAATCATAGGGGGAAGAACACGGTGAAGGAGCACGGAAACAAGGGAGTAGACAGCTAACAACAGGGGAAGGTGAAGGTGGGGTCAGCAAGGGATGTACAAGCAACCAGGGGAGGATACAGTGGGGCTCATATCACGCAGTCTCGGGTAGGGTGGGGAGTGGCGGGTGCGTGGACCTGGGTGTTAGGGAGGGGCCCTTCTTTGAAGAGAAGGGCCATGAGCTCCCCCCTGAACTGTAGCAGCGAGGGAGCAAGTCTGATGTTGACAGAGAGGAGGTTCCAGAGTCTTGGGGCGTAGACAGAGAAGGCCTGTCTTCTGGTTGTTTCCTTCCTGCACCAGCGGAGTTCAATTCTACACATGGCCTTACAACTGATGGATCGCAGGCCTCGGACGTAAGGACCCCTCGGTGTGAAGGGTGGTCTTGTGCTTGCTTTCACCCCTCCCTGAGCACACCAACTCCCCAAAGTTCTCACCTAATGTTGGATTTGCCATATGTCCGCTCTCTTGCCCACCTAGAAGCTCATTATACAAGATCACTTTATATTGCATCACACCTTGTTCAAGATGGCGCTCATACCGCCCTGACAGACATTTTGTGAGCGATGTCAAGGCTACTTGCTATCATGGTGGCCTTGGTAGTTGACTCTGCGGAGGAGAGGGCGGCAGTACGCCTGGGAAAGCTTGTTGGTAAGAGTACTCTTTTCCACTGCAGGCCTATGCGGCCTTCTCCCAGAGACGCCGGCTCTTCGGCCACCTTGCTCGATGTTTGTGCGGAAGACTTTGGCCGTGATCCCAGCTCGCTTCCAACCGCAGTAAGGTAGGGGTTTGTTCTGCTGGATTCTTTGAAGGGACGGCCACGCCTTTCCTGTTGCCAGCGCCAGGGATTTGAAGCCCACAGCCACCTGGCACCAGGCGCAGATCCGTTTGGAGCCTTCCATTCCTTTCATTTTCCATAACTCCATTCAGCCTTCAAAACAAGCACGGCTTTTCTTTTTTTTTTTTTTTTAAAGGTTTTGTTTTAAGGGTTGGATGGTTTACAAGGAGCTCTCCGGGCTGTTAATGTGATTGTGCGCCTTTGTCTGCCCCCCTTTAGAAGACTCGTTCAATGGACTGGGCCCAGTGCCCGGTGGTGTGTAGATGAAACGATAAGGGTTGAGTGCGGAAACCGGCTCTTGGCAGCCGTGCAATGAGAGCTAAACGTCACCTGACGTGCCCCTGGCACCTGGTGAATGGCGGCGTCCTTTCCCTCTTGGCGCTCACCTACTGGACAGGAGCTTCTCCCACCATTTCCTCCAATTCCACATGGTGGGACGTGGACCTGTGAAAACGCCCAGAAGATATCCGAAATACAGGGCCGAGGGCTCTGGCACCGCTGCCTAGAAGTGGCTTTACAGGTAGACGGTGTGTATTCCTTGGAACCCGTTGTCGCTGCAAATGTAGCCAGCAATGGTTTCAATATCAAGAAGTTTGTTGTAAGGCACACAGACAATCCCAGAGACATTAAACATAGCTCCTAAAGGAAGGGGACATTTTCCTCTTTTTCTTTCTTTCTCTCTTTTTTTAGTTCTTTCTTCCTTTCTTCCATCTCTTACGTTTTTATTTCTTTATTTCTCTCTGTTTTTCATCCCATTTTTATTTCTCACTTACTTTTGCATCACCCCTTCCCTTTTTCTACTTTACTGCTTGATTTCGTGCTTACTTTTCTTTTTTTGTTCTTTTCTCTTTATTCATTGTTTACCTTTGACCAGGCTTATAACTCTCTTCGCTTGCCCACTTACGCTGCCAACCCTCACACCTACCTAGTACCTACCATCAACCAGCCGTAACAAATGCTATGTCGGTAATTGGCCGCACCCATGCCCACCTGTTTCCATGTTATGCCTAAAACTAGCATCTCGCCACTACCCTCTGTAGCATCGCTACTCTTGAAAATACCACCCCCCGCCTGACCTATACTACTGCCAGGCCTGCAACTACCCTGCAAGACTTACCCTAAGCACACCTCGCGCTGCGACACTGGGAACCTTGCAGCAGCCACTGCCTCCTCATCTGTAAAACTACTTCCTCTGTAACTATGGACTTTCTCCTAAACTACCTGAGCTGCATCCTCACTTCCACCATCGTTTACCTCCCCTGCACCTGCCGCTACGATCAAACGACTTACCTGTAACAGTCACCACTGAGGCGACCAACACCTCACTGCTGTTGAAACACTGGCCGCCCTTCTCTGTCCGCAGCAACCACCATTCACCTCTAACACTGCTGTCCATGAACGTGTCACCACACACTTCACCGTTGACACTGCTTCACTGTGCAGCATCCAACGCCCCACTGTGCTTGAAACATCGTTTCACCTGAAACTGTCATCATTAACACTGCTACCAATACAACTGCGAGCTACACAAATAATATATATATATCTATAGCGCTTTAATGTAAAGCGCTTTACACAGGACCTATTTACATACATTACTACTCAATCCAAATCGGTACTCATTTGTCGACCTCAGAAGGATGAAAGGCTGAGTTGGCTTTACCGGGATTTGAACCCGCGACCTCATAACCCTCTCTCTGCCCACGCTGCTCACATTACTGAAACCGCTTCCTGTATCACAAGGGAAATTGCAAATACCAACACCCCAACTCATCCCGTCCCACTGCTGCGCCACCAACTTTCCCTGCACACCAAACTCTGCTGCCCTGCCATCTGACCACCTACCCATTATTTCTCTGCTGCCCTTAAATACTGAAACCTCTGACTCACGCGAGCGCCCCAGAAGATTTTGAAGTGGGAGTATGTTACTTTCTTTTGAGAGTAAAATGATTTTTCAATGATTAAAAAAGTAAGTTTCATTCTCAATGGGAGTGTTTATTAGTGAATACAATTATGTTTTAGCTGTTAAAAAATGTTTTTGAGTAATATATATTTCTTTGCAGCGGCTCAGTGTAACTTCGTGCACATTATTATTATTTTTTATTTATTTGCATTTTGAAAGCGCTCACACAGGGCAGGGGCATCGAGGTGCAGTTAAAGGTAAATATGTCTTAGTTGTGTATTTACAATAAAATACGGACCTGGGGATCGAACCTGTGTTACTTCATGTTGTCTTGTTTCCAAGGCGAGCACGTTGCTGCAGAGTTATCCTCCCGGTCATCATTCGCTCTGTACATCAGGGAGTAATATTAGTAAAGCATCTTCTGCAGGCACTGCGCGTGCCACTACCCACACATATCCTTGGAGCTGTGTGGGTGAAAGCAGGAGCACAGGCTCATGTGAGTCTGTTTGCTATTTTTTGTTTGGAGCGTTTTTACTCCCTATTTTCCTTTGCTGGGAGTATTTGCATATTTTTAGGGAGTACAAGTGGCCAATCCCCCCCTTACCTGTAGTGCTTCCACCCATGCAGTTCGCATTACCCCATCGCGCCTTTGTACAGTGATCGCCCCGCTAACACAGCCATACCACCTCAACGAGTAAAATTGCCACCTCAGTAACTATCATTTCAACGTCATCATCTGTCACTGCCCACCCTTTAACTACTGTTGCCACTAAGTGCCTGCATATAGCGCGCAGAGAGGGAACCTGTTCATCTTGTACTTATGTGCAAACAGTCCCATCGGTGTAATTTTAGTCATTTGCACGACGCAGTGCAAAGCAAAGGTGTAAATGTAGACGTAATCACCTGTAGGCCTTTGCTTTTGCACTTCATAGTACAAATTGAGTAAATGCTGACTGCCATATACACACACCCGGCCACGTTTACAAGGGTTTCCTATGGAGTCCTCCTACAGGTGGTTTAAACAGCAGCTGGATAACTTAGGTATCAAAAGCATTTACACTAGCATGATAGTGTCATGCTGGTGTAATGCTTGTAATTGTAATTGTTTATTTGTAAAGCGCTTGTACACAATTGAAGTGCATCTAAGCACTTGTGTGTTTGTATGGCAGAGGGGATGGTACTATGGGAAATGCCAAGTCACAGATGCTTGTTTTGTGGTACATGGGATGCAATGCATAAGATACAGTGGCAGAGGGAGAAAGTGAGAGATTGCAGTTTGACAGTGCCAATGTGAGCTAGTGAATGGAAAGCCAGTGGTAGGAGTGGAGGGTTGCAGCTTGTTTTTCCCTGTAAGGCCTAACTTCCATTCCACCGACTAACCGACTCGCCACTAAGCTCTCCTACCACCGTACACTTCACACACAAACTCCGCCCCCACAGATGCCTGCCACATGCCTAGTCATTAGCATATGAAAACTAACCGAACTACAACAAAATTCTCGCCCTCTACACTATCACACTTTCCCACAACTTTGGCTAACCAGACCCAAAACGCTATAGTGCATGAGATGTTGGGAGCTTCCCTATGGATAACCTACTCCCAAGATTCTCCACCAAACCCAGACAAAGCCGACTGGCACACAAGAACCAGATCCCTCAGACCTGCACCCATGCACACCACAGGTTTGCCATCTCCCTCTCCCACTGTCCAACTAATAACCACGCCCTCCTTTATCTTACAGGGAGCACATTCTGTTTTTGCTGAGGAGCAAAACCCCGCTATAACAAGACGGATATTATACTGAGCATATATCAACACAGGGAGAACTGCTTTTAGCCATAGTTTGGAAAACCTAACTGCATTAACCACTAGTTACTGACCACAAATACAGGTTTGGCTGCAGTACAGTGAACAGAACTAGTTGAACAGCAGCAACGCCATCAGACAGCTAAACCAGTGGATGCTGGACACTGAATAAAAGCCTTCCAAAAAGCCTATTTGTCTTTGAAATGTTAAGAATTGATTCAAATCCGCCTTGAGAAAGCCCAAGAGGGTGACATTGTTGGCAAATCTATTTTTATTTGTGACATATTGTCTTTGATTTGAGCAAATCTCTTTTATTTGTGGTATGTTTCTTTTGATTTGTTGCCTAAATTTGCAAAAACACCTTCATTTTGGACTTGAGGAATCACTAAACTACTAACACACCTGAACTATGAACAAAGTGATTTGATCTCAAATGTTTAACACACAAAGTTGAACACATAACAAGACAGAGGCGCCAGAAGTTAGGGAAATTTTTCTGCAATACAATTAACTCAGCCTTTTGGTCGTGGACCTTGCATAGCGTTGCAGCTCTCATATCTAGTTTCTCACAAGTAGAAATCGCACGCACGACTAAAACAATAGTGGTGTGGCTCTCACAGTACTGACAACCTAAGAGTGCACTACATTATATTTGAGTAGACAATCCCAGTAAATGCTCACAATCCCAGTTTTACACTCCCAGAATAGTTACACTTTGTAGTGCCAAGGAAGACTCAAAGTTTAACAGCCACAGTGTCTTCCCAGTATCCACTATGCCAGTAAAGTTCGAGTTTTACAATGCTTGTATTTTTTGAGTGTATAATAACAGTATATTCCCAGTTTTACAATTCCTTGATTTTTCTATATTTTATGTTATGCACAGCAGCCAAGTATATTACATTCTAGCATACCATCAGTGTTTATAGTACCAGTATATAGGTAGTTTCCATAATTCTAGCTAACTCCCAGTTTGCGTTGTACAGTTGTTGGTGTATTCCCCCTGTGCTATTAGACAATTCTATTATACTCTCACTTTACTGTTAAACAAGTCTGGTAAACTCGTAATCTGCAAAATCCTAATCTAGTCCCAGTTTGACATTCCCAGTTTTCGCCACCACAGTTTATTCACCAGTTGACAGACCTCGTATAGTCCAAAGGACTGCGCCCCTTAAAAGAAACAAAAGGGGAAGTGGCGTGGGAGAAAGTAAATGGAAACAATGACACATTGTAGAGGTGTACAAAGTATTTGGCGGATTTTCAACTGAAAAAAAAGTTATTCAGCTGCAGCCAAATTGTTTTATGCTAGCTGGCTCCCACCTGTGTCTTCTCATTTAAATGCCATGCAACAAAATACAGCGGAGAGGCAAATATGGAGTGCAGATTGTAAAGCAGAATGCAAGGACACATTGTCTGACAGCATTACCGAATAAATCTAAGACTGAAGTGCACGTGCTTGTGTATCGGACAGAAGAGGTGAGCATGTCTTTTTCCAATGGGACATGCTTATGGAGACCCTTTAAGAATGCACAGCAGGTAGTGGGCAAGGATTAGGGCAGAGGTAGTCAGTTATAGATCGGTCAGAGAGGCATCCCCTGCCATAGAGCTCTCCCAGAGGAACTTTAGGCTGAGAAGTCTCTCTGGTTACTGGGTGAGTTTCCCAGACGCAGTATAGAGCGATAGGTGTAATGGCTTGGTTTTAATGGGACATAATGAAAGAGCCATGCTCTTTTGGTGAAAGTGGAAAGAGAGAGGATGTTTTGAAAACAGAAGACTTCCCAACAGGTGGACGTCCTCTTCTAGGTCAATAGGGCGGGACGAGCCAGATACTTCTCAGCAGTGCAAGATATGGCCGACATCGCCCAACCCATATTGGCCTGTTGGGAGAACTTGTTTATTGGTAAACCTCTCCATTACATTATTGGCCTGCTTGGCCCACCATGAAAGGTGTGATAAATGAGAGCACTCTTCGGTGTGGACAGAAAGAGAAAGAACACATTGTATCTGCAGGTGTTGTGGGGTGGAGGGTTGAAGAGTGAGAGACACAGAAAAAGCAGCAGAGCCTTGCATCCTCTAGTGTGGTGGGAAGGAGCAGGGGGAGTGGATGTGGATTGAGATCTGGTGGAATTGAGGGACTACACAAAAGGCAAGGGCCTTCTCAGCTTGTAGGGCTGGGGAAGATTCAGCCACATATCAGGCTTACCCCCAACAGTACCAGCCTCTCTGCAAGGGTCCTCTCCCAAGTGTGGCCTGTGGGGGGTGAATAGTCGGTAGGGGGTGTGCACTCACCTCACCTGTACCCACGACTTAAGCTCAGCACGAGCGTAGAGGACCCATTTATCGATTTCTCTTTGGGTTTCAGAGAAGGTCTGCAACTCACTTTCCAGCTAAACTACCTTGCAACTCGCACACGATTGCAATGCATGCGATCGATAATGACAATTGCAACTTGCACTATACATTTTGTTCATTGCAACTTGCATTTTTGCATTTGTGAAGTGTGGACACTTTGGGTAGCAGTGGTTTTTGTTAATCTGTATTTATCTGGCTTCTTTACTTTAAATAGAGATGTTATTTTCATTCGAATTAAGAGAAATAAATTAAACACAGGGACACATTTAAAATGGTGCTTTTTATTTTTAATGAATGTTCTTTTGATGTTTGGGATATGGTTTATTAAATAAAATAACTATTTGGCTTCATGCTCAGCTTCAGCCAAATACTTGAAGAACTATGTTTACTCAACCTGGCTAACCTACAGAGCCGTTGCCCAACAGAACAGGAGACAGATGTTAAACGACACCTGGGTTTTGCTGTTAGCAAAGACCCAGCAATTACTAACCTAAAGCATTTCGCTGTAGTACCTGCATTCAAATACATAATTCTTTAGGCAATGGACATCTTGATGTGGGTTTAGTACTTGCATGCCAGGAAAGAGATTAGAAGGGTAGAGAAGGGACAGGAGACTGCTTATTCTCACAGCAGTCCATAGGTCGGTGCTTTCAGACTTAAAGGAGAGAGTTAACCGCTTGTAACATTGAAGCTGCACTCATTAAACTGTGTCATTAGAATACATAAAGATGTTATATGCCCCACACAATAGGTTTGCCCCTCCCACTCTACCCATGAAGTTAGCACCTCTCCCAACATTTGAAGGGTTAGCACCCCCCCGAAATGTAGGTTTCATTGCACCCCTGAACACAAGCACACACACCATTCAACATACAAACATGCGCACACCCAGCCACCCATACCTTTAAGTGTGTACCCTTTCACCATAAAGGCACACCCAGGCAGCCACCCATACATTTAAGTGTGCACCCTTTCACCATACACTTGACACGCACACCCAGCCACCCCTGCATTTCATTGTGCACCCTTTCACCATACACTCACACTCGCAGCACCTATACATTTCTGTGTGCACCCTTTCACCATACACCCACACACGCACACGTCATGGGTTTGAGGAGAGCCCTATTACGTCAAAAAGAAAAAGTTTATTTTTGAAGTCACTCCGACTTCATAAAGAAAATTCCGCTAATGACCAAACCGTAATGGAAATCATTTCTTTTTGACGGCAGAGTGACTTAAAAAAAAACAATTTCTTTTTGAAGTCATGGAGCACCCCCACCCCATGACATGGTGGCCTCCAGCCTAGAGGCTTTCATGTCAAGGGGTGGGGGAGCCCCGGACTTCAAAAAGAAATAGTTTCTTTTTGTAGTCACTCTGCCTTCATAAATAAATTATTTCTGTTACAAAGTAAAGTGTATGTATTATTAGATTCCTGTATTAACAACAACACTTCAATAGAATGTTTCTGTTGCAATAAGTACATTTTGTGATATATGGAGTAGTTCATTAGAGATCTCCCAATCACCCTTCATATGTTGCTAGCAACATTCTAAACAAAACCCCTTCTAGGGACTTTACATCAGTACTGATATCATATGTAATGTCATGATGTCATCCATGATGTCATCTTTGATGGTCTGGATGTTAGTCTTAGCAGTGCATGGTGGTGGTGTGAGTTATGGTTGCACAGCTTACCATAACTGGAGAATTTCTTTGGCTTTTCAATTTTAGCCCTGCAACTGTACCGTCCCTTTAACGTCCCTTTAACAACATTTTTTCAATGAATTTCATAGGTTTTTATTAGTGCAACTTAACCATAACGAACCTTTAACAAAATGTTTCAATGAATTCCAAAGGTATTTATTAATGTAACTTAACCATAAAAGTCAATTTCACAAAATTTTTTCAGTGAATTCCATCATGTTTTTTTTAGTAAAACTGTTTCCTGATGTTACAGCACTTTATATAAATTATTAATAATTTGTCTTTTAACATATATGAAACAACTATAAACCTTCTTTAAGAAACATATTTTTGCATCGCGTGCTGATGTGTGTCGTTTTCAGCAGTGCATTCTGGGGATGCCAGTCATGGTTGAATTGCCTAGGGCATGAGGCTCGACGATGACCCCAACCCCATCAAACCACCTCTGTTATCCACTGCACCTAGCCTGCATCCTAGTCCAATGTCCACTATACCCCCATAATGTGATCAATGGCCAGTGCTCATGGCTTGAAGCCATGGGCAGTCTCCACAATCGATGAGGCATGGGCTTCGGCTATGCTGCATGCGCCAATAAGCAAATCAGAGCAGACATTTTTCCTTGCCTAGGGCCAGGCCCACTGCCCAGGCACCAAAGTTATATCACTATTTTTTACTAACATTTTGACAGTTTTGGTAAAAAATGAAACACAGGACAGGTTTGCAAAAGCATGCTTTCAAGTTCTTGGTGACTCGTTCAAGTCCTTGCTAGACTCATTAAAGGGCTGAAAAGGCCATGTTCTATCGCTTCCCATAATGTCACTTCTGGGTGGGGTCAAATGGCATTGCTTTCTGTTATGTCAACAGAGGTCAAAGGTAATGTGATGTCACTTCTGCTACCCATGACATTTTGGTGAAATGACGTCCCTGACTCCAGGTGCTTCTTGAGGCCCTGGTGGTTGGTAACTTTGCTAATAGTGTGGTGCAGGGATTTGTCTGTGTCGTTTTTTGTAGGGTGTCAGCTAGGGAAGTGACAGTGAAGGTTGTATTTTGGGTGATATGCGGAAGAAAGTTGATTGGCGGGGCATTCACAATTGGCTGTTCTTATTTTTTTTGTGAACTCAGGATCTCCGTATAATAATAATTTAGCATTTATCCTTGTCCTTTACTGCCTTTTTATCGTGTGTTCTGTCGTGTTTTCCGTGCAGGAGTTCATGTGGGACTCCTGGCGGTGCAGCTCTCTCTCTTTTGGTTTGGTGAACAGACCCATGGGATACCCTTACGGCACCCATGGATGGGGGTACAACCCTGTGCTGAATTTGACAGGTGCTCTGAGTATCCTCCATTTTAGGATACCCATCCCCTGCCACTGGAATCAGTTGATTCCAGATAGAAAAGAAGATGGCCCCTGTGGCCTCTTGCTTTCTATTGGCGGTTACCTTGTTTTCCCAAAGTCCTGGCAAGCCCTTACTCTGTCTTTTCCCCCTGACTGGCTGTTGGGTGGAAGTTCTATATATGCAGTTGTTGTGAAGTCCAGTCCAGACTGGCTGGAGCCTTCCCAGTGACTGTATGTTGTGGGTACACCCTGTGGGTGGGACCTGGGTGAATGGAGTGCGTGACCAATATGCACTTCTTGTTGTGGCTGTCTGGTTTCTGGTATGAGAGACAAAGACTGAGACAGTCCTGTCCGAAACTGGCCTGAATGCAGTGTGTAGTGTTGAATGGCTGGGTACTTGTCCCAATCCACATTCCTTGTTGTGAGTGTCTGAGAGGGAGGAGGATGGCCTGAATGCACTGCATGCCTGATTGGCTGATTGACTGCATGAATGCCCTTCTGTATGATTGGCTGCTACGCATGACCCCGCAGTGTGGATGAGAGACAGGATAGTATATCTGGGGACCTCTCACCACTGGAAATTGTTCTGAAACGTTCAGAAGCTGTGTCTACACTTGAAGAGTAACTGGAACTGCTGATCCTCGATGCCCAGCTGGAAGAAGAAGACTTGCTGTTGCATTTGCTTCAACCTGATCTGAAAGCTGCCGAATTCGTCGAAGACTGATCCGAGAGAGGACCTAGTAAGGCGCCCTCTTCCCGTGCTTCGAGGGACCATCGAGCACCGCTAACCTTCGCCGAAGCTCCCTGGAAGTCAGACCCTGGAAAGGCTGCCGACCCAAGACGGGACTGCCGAGGAGAACGAAGCAAAGCACCCAGACTTCGCCGCTGTCGAAGTCTATTGCCGTCGACCAGGGTTCCCAGGTTTGTGTAACCGCTGGAGGCCCATCGAAGTTGTGTTGCCCAGCCGTGAGGACCACTTGACACCGTGCCGCCGACGACCGGAGCCACCCGCTCCTTTGCCTAAAAACATTTGAATACAAGGACTCCCTTGTCCGCAACGCCGACCCTTTGTCCCACCGGAGAAAGTTGAGGACGACCAACGCGCCGAGGAGAATCCGCCAGTGGGTTTCCCGCCACCCGAAGGCCACAAAGACTTCGACGACTCAACGCCCTTGTTGGGCCACAGTTCTTCTGAAACTCTTTGCGGTCCTGAACAATCCATCGCCGAGGTGTCCCGCACACCTCATCCACGCAGGACGTCGCTGACGAGCACCGCCTGGATCGACGCCGTGGTCTCGGGACCTTCGAACTTCTCATCGCCGCCGTCAACGACAAGTTCGCCATCTTCGACGCCTCTCGACGATCCGTGGCTCCTGCTTTAAAGGGAGTCACTCAAGAAGGATCCTTTGACGCGTCTTCGAAGAACTCTACTCCACCAGGTACATTGGGGGGGTAAACCATTATAGGAGGAAATAAGACTGTTGAACAATATATGGACTGGGCTTGTGCTATATATCTTTATTTTACAGGTTGCCCAGGTGGGAGGATCTCCACACAGAACTGTGCTTAAGGGTAGAGGCTAGTACTCTGCCTATTGTTTCAACCATCCTTCCTATCTCTATTGCTGGTTTCCTGGTTATTGATCTGTGTGAAATTCTAACAGTATAGTTGATGCACTTTAATGAGATCTGATAATATTGGTGGTACCACTTTAGAATTGTAGATATTAATCATTGTTGATTTCCAAGTACAACGTGCGTTATTGTGATCGTGTACATACCTTTGAATATTAATTATATAAAGACTGTGTTTTCAGTAATACAGTGTGTGGACATTCCTTTGTGGGGGTTCGGGGACTGCCCTGTACTTAAGAACCAGCCTGCATCACCTCCTGAGAAGCTAGGCCTTGATTGCTCGTCCATTGCTACCTTATAGAGAATCTTGGCTGGGGTCCACTGTGACTCTCCTCTACCATATAGAGAGCGGAAGTACAGACACCCCCCACCAATATCTTTACACTGGTGGCAGCGGTGTGATGTTTATGGTTTTAAGAATCCGTGTATAACCGTGGCACTTACAAAATATCTGCACTTTATTAAATTAAGGTTTAGTTGTGTACAAAATAACTGCATTACAAGCAATGGAGTCTATTGCAAATGGTAAATTGACTAGGATGAGCTTAGAGGCTCTCCAGAGTGCTTGTGAAGCCAAGGAGTTAGACTTTGTGGATAAGTCTAGGGCTGAGCTGATAGCTGCCCTGGTGGACTACCAGACTGATGGTGAAACTCTTGATGAAGGGGGAAATGCAACCAATGAGGACTCTACCCCTGGGGTTCTACTGAATCTGTTTCTGGGAATGCCACCATTCATGCTGGCTCTGTTCCGAACCCCAGCACTGCTCTTCAGGGGGAAGCCCTGAAGATTGAACTTTTAAAATTGGAGCTACAACGGGAACAGTTAGCCTTTCAATACAAACAGTTGGCAACAGAAGCTGAGTTGAAGAAAGAGGAGTTGGCACAGCAAGTGATACTCAAAGATAGGGACACTGAGCACCAAATAAGCCAGCTAGAGAAAGCTAGAGTGGAGACTTCAGCTAAACCAGTGGAGGGTGGCACGTCCCCAGCCACCAAGTTTATGAAAGATTTGGTTGGTGTGTTTGTGGAGGGTTCTGATATCCTCCAATGGATTGAAGCGTTTGAAATGGCTTGTGCACTTCATGATGTTGACAAAAGAGATTGGGCTAAGTGTTTGTTAAGCAGAGTGCCTCAAACTGGGTATGCCTGTATTCTGAAGCTGAGTGTGGAAGAAAGGGGTCAGTATGAGTGTATGACATCTGCTTTGATTGCCAAGTTTGGCAAGACACCTACCCAATACCTTAAAAGGGTCAGGGAATTTAAGAAAAGAGAGAATGTGTCTTGGGTTGACAGGGTGAGTGCTGCGCACATGAACTTGATGGGGTGGATTGATGGTTACAAGGTGAAAACTTTTGTTGAATTGTCCCACCTGTTGTTTATTGAGCATTTTTCTGAAGCCTGTTCACCGGAGCTGCATCAGTATGTTGCTGACCAGAACATTTTGGATCCCTTTAAGCTGGCTAGGCTAGCTGACAAGTGGGTCTCCCACCGGGTGTCCCCTAAGGACTCCAGTGGGAACAGTGGGAAGGACAAGAACAAAGAAAAGGGGCCTCTCAGAAAGCTGAGGAGTCCCAAAAGCAGTCACAGTCGGGTAAACCTAAACCCTCCTCTCCTAAGACCCAAAAACCTAGTGGGGATAAGTCATCTGTGGGTGGGAATAAGAGTACTGGTCCACCTGCTGCAAAACAGGCTCCCAGTGGTTCCGGTATCGTACCCTGCACTCCCGGCACGTGTTGGGATTATGGGGCTCTGGATCACAAGAGGGGTGACTCCAAGTGTAAAGGTAAGGCACTTGGGGTACAGGCTGTCAGCCTGACCTACCCTTACCCCATGTCTGAGGTGGAGGCCACTGTCCTCCCCTCCTCCACAGGGATCACATTTGGTGCTCCTGTAGAGATTTCCTTAGTGTCCCTTGGGGCCTGGGACCAGTACGCGGAAGTACTGGCGACTATCCCACAGAACACCCGTAGATTTTTGAGAAGTGTCCTCCTGAATGGCCAGCCTTCTACTGGTTTGAGAAACACTGGGGAAAGCATGACAGTGGTGGACAGGACCCTGGCCAATCCAGAGGACTATGTAGGAGCCCCTCTGAGAACCACCAGGTTAGCTGGTGGGCCTCCCAAATTATCGCCTGTAGCCTTAGTCACACTCATAATTGGAGACAAGACAGCAAAGCTTCCTGTCCTGGTTCAGGACAATGCCCCTGCTAACATTCTGTTAGGTAATGATCTAGTAGAGTTGGGGTTGATCTCGGATGGTCTTCCCATGATTGCTGCTGCTGTCACTAGGTCACAGGTGACACAGGGTCTGGCTGTGAGTCACGATGCCCGAGCCAAAGGCGAAGCCTAAGGCAAGACAAAGGAAGAACAAGAAGCCCACCTCTGTGGAAGAAGCTCCTTCTCTTCCTGCTGTTCCTACAGCACCCATTGGGATCCATGCTCCGGACGGGCTGGGTCCAGTGGTAAACCAGAAGATCCAGAAGACTCTCCTGTGGGAGGGGTTCTCAACCCAGAGGATCATCCCGATCTTCAATGCTTGTTAGCTGAAGGGGGACCCTCACGGGCAGACTTCTGTAAGGGACAGAGAGAGTGCCACTCTCTCGAGGGTCTGAGGAAACAGGCCCTGTCCCAGGCACAAGGAGAAGGGCCTAGGGCATTCCGGATTTATTGGGAGGGTGAGCTCCTTGTTAGTGAGCCCACTAAGCCTGAACCTGGGGCCCTCAAGAGGTTGGTGGTACCCCAGGTTTACAGGCCCTTCCTGCTGCAGTTGGCGCATGAGGTGCCCTTAGCTGGTCATCTTGGTACCAAGAAGACTAAGTAGAGGCTCTCTGCCCATATCTACTGGCCTCGGATGGAAGTAGAAGTGGAGTCTCACTGCAGGACCTGCCCAAATTGTCATTTGTCTGGCAAGACTGGAGGCAGTGTCATTGCCCCACTGCAGTCATTGCCAGTGGTTGGCACACCATTTGAGAGGGCGGGCATTGACATTGTCGATCCCCTGGACCCTCCCACTTCAGGTGGACATCGGTTCATCCTGGTCTTGGTAGATCATGCCACCAGGTACCCTGAGGCTATACCCCTTCGGACTGTAACTGCCAAGGTGGTTGCCAGGGCTCTCCTGGGCATTTTCACCCATGTTGGATTCCCTAAGTAGGTTGTCTCTGACAGAGGATCCAACTTCATGTCTAGTTACATGAAAACCATGTGGAAAGAGTGCGGGGTAACCTATAAGTTCTCCACCTCTTACCATCCCCAGACCAATGGTCTGGTTGAGAGATTTAATAAAACTCCCAAGGGCATGATAGGTGCTTTGGAAGAGCCCCTAAGGAGGAAATGGGATATCCTCCAGCCATGCCTGCTGTTTGCTTACAGAGAGGTACCTCAAAAGGGTGTTGGTTTCAGCCCCTTTGAGTTACTCCTTGGACATCCCGTGAGGGGGCCCCTTGCCTTGATCCGAGAAGGTTTGGAAGCCACCCCTCTCGGTCCCACCAAGCAAGTGGGGGACTATGTGTTAGGCCTCAGATGGAGGATGACACAGATGATGGGTCAGGCAACAGCGAATCTCAAGGCCAGCCAGGAATTGAACAAGTACTGGCATGACCTTAAAGCATCGCAAGTGGATTAGACTCCGGGACAAGAGGTCCTTGTGATGGAGCCTACCAAGCCTCGGGCATTGGCAGATAAATGGAGTGGACCCTTCAGGATAATCTCCAAGATGGGCGAGGTCAATTATCTGGTTGACATGGGAATCCCAGGGGTAGCCCCTCAGTTATTCCATGTTAATAGGCTCAAGCCTTTCCACAGGCGAGCAGAAGTCTCATGTCTCTTGCTAGCTTCAGAGCAAGAAGAGGATGAGAGTGAGCCCCTTCCTGATTTGCTGTATAGCAACCCTCAGGATGGCTCAGTGGAGGTAGTGCATCTCTCTCCAGATTTGACAACAGAGCAGCAGAAGGCCTGCAGGACTTTGCTCCAGCAGTATGCCTCTCTGTTTTCACTGACGCCAGGCCTTACACCGTGTTGTAAGCACGAGATTGATACTGGTGACAGTATGCCTGTCAAAAGCAGGAGCTACCGTATGTCAGATACTGTTAAGAACCACATCCAGGCTGAGGTTGCCAAGATGTTGGATCTGGGTGTTATTGAACCCTCAACCAGTCCCTGGTCCAGTCCCGTGGTCCTTGTCCCCAAGGCAAGTTCCCAGGCAGGTACCAAGGATTGGAGGTTCTGTGTGGACTACAGAGGAGTCAATGCCGTCACCAAAATTGACGCGCACCCATTGCCCTGGGCTGATGAGCTTGTGGACACCACAGGCGCTGCCAAATTTGTGAGCACCTTTGACCTCACCTCAGGCTATTGGTAAATAGCTCTGACGGACCATGCCAAGGAAAAGATGGCGTTCTCAACACCAGAGGGACTCTACCAGTTTAGGGTCATGCCTTTTGGGTTGAAGAATGCCCCTGCCACCTTCCAGAGATTGGTCAACCATGCGCTCAGTGGGCTGGAAGCCTTTTGTGTGGCTTACTTAGACGACATTGCTGTCTACAGTTCCACCTGGGAAGAGCATTTGACACATCTGGATAAGGTGTTGCAGCCCTTGAAAAGGGCTAACCTCACTATCAAGGCCACCAAGTGCCAGATAGCTCAGGGGAAAGTCACATATCTTGGTCATGAGGTAGGAGAGGGTCAAATCCAACCTCTCCCCAGTAAGGTACAGGATGTACAGGACTGGGAGACTCCCACTACTCAAACCCAGGCGAGAGCCTTTTTGGGCCTCACTGGGTATTATCGCAATTTCATGGCGGACTATGGAACCATAGCTGCACCACTGACAGCTCTGACTTCACCCAAACAACCTAGGAAGGTTAATTAGACGGAAGACTGTCAGTGGGCCTTTGATGGCTTGAAAGAAAGTCTGTGTAGGGCACCTGTGTTGTGTGCGCCTGACTACAGCCGACCCTTTATCGTCCAAACGGATGCCTGTGACACCGAAATTGGAGCTGTCTTGTCCCAGTTAGATGACAAAGGGAGGGAACATCCTATCATCTTCATCAGTAGACAACTCAAGGGTAGAGAACTTAGGTGGGCTACTGTTGAGAAGGAATGTTTCAGTATAGTTTGGAGGTTTAGGCATTTTAGGCCCTACCTTACAGGCTCTACCTTCAAGGTCCAAACAGATCATAAGCCCCTGAAGTGGCTTATGCAGATGAAGGGTGAAAACCCGAAACTGCTCAGGTGGTCCATTAGCCTGCAAGGGCTAGACTTCACCATAGAGCACAGACCAGGGAAGAGTCACGATAATGCAGATGGCCTTTCCAGAAGGTATGTTGACCGCCTGGATGAGGGTGTCTATCCCGTGGGAGATTAGGCACCCTCCACCTCAGTCTGGGGGGGTGACTATGATGCTGGAAATGCATCGGAGGGACAGGGCCTCCGTATCCTTGTCCTTTACTGCCTTTTTATCATGTGTTCTGTTGTGTTTTCCGCGCAGGAGTTCATGTGGGACTCCTGGCGGTGCAGCTCTCTCTCTTTTGGTTTGGTAAACAGACCCATGGGATACCCTTACTGCACCCATGGGTGGGGGTACAACCCTGTGCCCCTAGTGTATGTTTTTGGGCACCTGTGGGTGGCCCGCAGAGCAGGGTATGGGCTGGTGGCAGCTCCATGCTAAATTTGACAGGTGCTCTGAGTATCCTCCATTTTAGGATAGCCAGTCCCTGCCACTGGAGTCAGTTGATTCCTGATAGAAAACAAGATGGCCCCTGTGGCCTCTTGCTTTCTATTGCCGGTTACCTTGTTTTCCCAAAGCCCTGGGAAGCCCTGACTCTGTCCGTTCCCGCTGACTGGCTGTTGGGTGGAAGATCCATATATGGTGTTGTTGTGAAGTCCAGTCCAGACTGGCTGGAGCCCTCCCAGTGACTGTATGTTGTGGGTACGCCCTGTGGGTGGGACCTGGGTGAATGGAGTGCGTGACCAATATGCACTTCTTGTTGTGGCTGTCTGGTCTCTGGTATGAGAGACAAAGACTGAGACAGCCCTGCCCGAAACTGGCCTGAATGCACTGCGTAGTGTTGAATGGCTTGGTACTTGTCCCAATCCACATTCCTTGTTGTGAGTGTCTGAGAGGGAGGAGGATGGCCTGAATGCACTGTTTGCTGGATTGGCTGATTGACTGCATGAATGCCCTTCTGTATGATTGGCTGCTGCGTGTGACCCAGCAGTGTGGATGAGAGACAGGAGAGTATATGTGGGGACCTCTCACCACTGGAAATTGTTCAGAAGCATTCAGAAGCTGTGTCTACACTTAAGTAACTGGAACTGCTGATCCTCGACGCCCAGCTGGAAGAAGAAGACTTGCTGTTGCATATGCTCCGACCTGATCTGAAAGCTGCTGAATTCGTCGAAGACTGATCCGAGAGAGGACCTGGTAAGGCGCCCTCTTCCCATGCTCCGAGGGACCATCGAGCACCGCTAACCTTCGCTGAAGCTCCCTGGAAGTCAGATCCTCGAAAGGCTGCCGACCCGAGATGGGACTGCCGAGGAGAACGAAGCAAAGCACCCGGACTTCGCCGCTGTCAAAGTCTATTGGCGTCGACCAGAGTTCCCAGGTTTGTGTAACCGCTGGAGGCCCGTCGAAGTTGTGCTGCCCAGCCGTGGGGACCACTTGACGCCGTGCCGCCGACGACCGGAGCCACCCACTCCTTTGCCTAAAAACATTTGAATACAAGGACTCCCTTGTCCGCAACGCCGACCGCTTTGTCCCGCTGGAGAAAGTCGAGGACGACCAACGCACCGAGGAGAATCCGCCGGTGGGTTTCCCGCCACCCGAAGGCCACAAAGACTTTGACGACTCAACGCCCTTGTTGGGCCACAGTTCTTCTGAAACTCTTTGCGGTCCTGAACAATCCATCGCCGAGGTGACCCGCACACCTCATCCACGCAGGACGTCGCTGACGAGCACCATCTGATCGACGCCGTGGTCTCGGCACCCTCGAACTTCTCATCGCCGCTGTCAACGACAAGTTCGCCATCTTCGACGCCTCTCGACGATCCGTGGCTCCTGCTTTAAAGGGAATCACTCAAGAAGGATCCTTTGGCACGTCTTCAAAGAACTCTACTCCACCAGGTACATTGGGGCGGTATAACATTATAGGAGGAAATAAGACTGTTGAACAATATATGGACTGGGCTTGTGCTATATATCTTTATTTTACAGGTTGCCCAGGTGGGGGGGATCTCCACACAGAACTGTGCTTAAGGCTAGAGGCCAGTACTCTGCCTATTGTTTCAACCATCTTGCTTTCTTCCTATCTCTATTGCTGGTTTCCTGGTTATTGATCTGTGTGACATTCTAACAGTATAGTTGATGCACTTTAATGAGATCTGATAATATTGGTGGTACCACTTTAGAATTGTAGATATTTATCATTGTTGATTTCCGAGTACAAAGTGCGTTATTGTGATCGTGTACATACCTTTGAATATTAATTATATAAAGACTGTGTTTTCAGTAATACAGTGTGTGGACATTCCTTTATGGGGGTTCGGTGACTACACTGTACTTAAGAACCAGGCTGCATCACCTCCTGAGAAGCTAGGCCTTGATTGCTCGTCCATTGCTACCTTATAGAGAATCTTGGCTGGGGTCCGCTGTGCCTCTCCTCTACCATATAGAGAGCGGAAGTACAGATACCCCCCACTGGTATCTTTACAATTGCTTGGTTTTTTCGACTTTCTTAGTGTCTCTCTATGTTGTTATACATAGTTTTCTAGTTGCACATTGTAAGGCCGACGATTACAAATGTATTTATTTATTCATGTGTATATGTATTTATTTATTCATTTATTTCCTTTCTTCATCTTTGGAATGTGTTGTCTGTATTATGGTCATTTTGTGTTGATAGTTGCCACTGTTGGTGTTCTTAATTGTGTAGCAGGAAGAGAGTGTAGTGTGTAGTTTATCCTGTTATTTCTCTAGGTGGGTTAAAAGGAGGATGAGGATTAATTCTGTCCCATACAGGAAGTGTTCAGTTAAGGTACTGGTATTTGTTTCCTATGTGTGTTGAAGCAGGTTGAGGATGTTTAATGTATTGTTAGGAAGATGCAAGGTTGTGATTCTAGTCACATCATTTCTGTGAGAAATATGTTTCTTGTATTTAGTATCAATATGTCTTTCCGCCTTATCTTTTGTAATATCCTTAAGGGGGAATGTGTGTAGTGGGTAGTAGCCAGGATGTGAGGTCATTGTTATGTCACTGTTGGAATGTTATAGGCTCTCCTGTTTAGAGAGTTCCATGAGTGAAAGTTAGAGCTAGAAGAGTTAACCAGCCTGGGTGGTAGTATCAGTGGGTCAGAAGATCCCAACTATGTACCTTCGAGTGGATGCAGGAACTAGAACCAAATAAAGGTGATCTAAGACACACTTACCAATGTCCCCTTGTCTCTGTGATCGTCCTACGTGAGACGTCCACAGCAGTGTATAGGAGGCACAACAGTGCACTCCTATGGCTACCTGCATCCACACCCGCATGAATAGAAACTTCAACGTATACATACATTCTGGTTGAGACTCCCCCGCGGCTGAGGCCGGTAGAGAGACACCCAGAACCCCCCTGTTTTGCATATTAAAAAGTAACTTAGGGTCTCACCCTAAATTACTAGGGCAATCCATACGTGGACACCTTGTTCACTGTTCTTAGAGAGGTACAGATCCACCTCACTGATGAGGCCCAGCCAGGCCAAAAAACATGTCTGGGGTTGCTTTTGGTACTCTTGTTCAGAAGAAAATTGCCTAGAATGTCGCTGCTGGACTGCACTTGGGCAGGACAAAGACTGATATGTTGTGGATATTTCTCTTCTGTGAAAGGGATAGTGAGCTAAAAAAACTGGTTAAGACTTCCCAGCAAGTGAGGCCAGTAGAGAGACTCCCAGAACCCCCCTGTTTTGCATATTAGAAAGTAATTTTGGGTCTCACTCTAAGTTACTAGGGTAATCCAGGCGTGGACCCCCTTGCTCACTGCTCTTATAGATGCACAGCTCCACCTCACTGATGAGGCCCAGCCTGGCCGAAACAAGTGTCTGGTGTTGCTTTTGGTACTCTTGTTCAGAAGAGAAATGCCTAGCATTTCGATTCCGGACTTCTCTTGGGCAGGGCAAAGACTGATATGTTGTGGATATTTCCCTTCTGTGAAAGGGATAGTGAGCAAGAAAATCTGGTTGGACTCCCCCACGACTGAAGCTGGTAGAGAGACTCCTAGAACCCCCCTGTTTTGCAGACGTAAAATTGTTTAGACACAAATTAAAGTCATTGCAGTCTGAGGTCTGAGTCATCCCCAAGCTGAGAGACTCCTTCTTTTAATCATGGGTACATATGTTAAACATCCCTGTTGGCATCCAGGATGTTTAAAGGTTCAAGCAAGAGAGCCCTATAAAACATTAGGGAGGCCTAAGCAGTCATCATCCTGTGTCAGCTGCCTACTCATTCTATGCTTCCGCATCTGGAATATCACAGGTATCCGGTTTTGATGTAAAACGGTGGAAAAGAATGTTCATGATGCATGTAAGACTTGTACTTAAAAAGAACAGGTACATGGGCTTTTCATGTTAACTATTATAACCCTTTGAATGTTCAAAGGGCATTCGGAGGGCTTTACAAACAACTGTAATATTGGATGGTTGGCTGAGGCGAGAGCTGGCCTTATTCTATGATACTAGGTGGGTTCCTGTCTCACAGCTAATGCGATAGCCTCCTTTCTGTGATGTCACTCCTGCTCCTGTGTTGCTTGTCTTCATCCTGTATTTGCATGGACCCTGTCAGGGTTCTGCTACCCACATTCTCGGCTCAGCTATCACCTTGCCCCCTCCCACCTCTTTGAGATTTATTTCCTCCTTCATCCTCTGTGCCTTCCCTTGACTGTGATCAGCTCCTTTGTTACCTTACAGGATCCCTCTGGGATGGATGCCCCTCCTCCTGCTCTACTACTGCCTCTGACCACCCATGTCTCCCCTCACCATGTGCCTTACTGAACCTTTAGGGAGCCCCTTTAAATCAGTAACACGTCATACTCAGGATGGGATGCAGATAACTCTTACACCAAATAATAAGACTGACTCAGGAAGTTGGCAAAAAGTCTCTCTTAACTGTTTTATTTTCAATTGTCTAAAACAGGGAGTTACAACAGTCATCAACAGACATCGCACAGCAATATCCCAATGCATTTCAGAAAAAACTGTTATTTTATAGCAACAATGTGTCATTTGTGACATCATACTACGTGGAAAACTAAGAAAAACTATTTGTGATTTGCTTAAGGGGAACATCTAAATATACTTTCTTTAAGGGATCGGGATGTGATTGGGTCGCTACAGCCAGGTGGACAATTTATGCTCACTAACAGCATGTAAGCTGTTTCCCCAGGTGCCAGTGGGTGGACTTGGCCGTGTCTCCCCACACAGTTAGCCCAACGTCTCTCATCGCTCATGCCGTCTGCCATTCAGATTGTCTTTGAACTTGTCCTTGCAAAGTATCATTGCTTCTGAGAATAAAAGGGAGAATAGGCACACTCTTATCGTAGTTCAGGTCTGTACGGCCAACTCCTATTTCCATCCTTGGTTCACGTGAATGGAGACCATATTTCGGCCTGTTTTGCAGCATTTAATTGTCTTGAATTATAAACTTGGCACTCATGGTGTTCTTTCTTGCACCTTAACAAGGGCTGATTCAGCTTTCTTACGTTCACCGTTCTTCAGGGATAGATAACCAGTTCTTGGCCACTCCATCCTTTGACACCAGGCCAGACAGCAATTTAAGGCCTTTCCTCGATCTTCAGCTGCTTTCTTGGTGGGACATTGCTTTCCGATCCCTTTTTCTTCACCGGTCTAAGCTTACTAAACATGTGACACCGATATCCAGATTCAATATAATGGCGGCATCGCCTGCAGTCTATTCACTATGTATAGCCAGCCTTTATGATCACTTAGTCTACTTGCGTTGCTGCATCTGTACCATTATAAAACTGCTTGTATTTTCTGCAGTGTTCTTTACACGTGCAATCTTCATTCTGCATATGGAAGTTTCCTCGATTCTTTACTTCATCATCAGATTCTAAGGTCTATGCATCTTCTTCTTCGACCATTCTTCTCAGTGCTTCACGCTCATTTCTTGTGACGTCACCAGCCTCCTTTTCTCTTATCTTCATGTTCCTTCGGGGATTTCCTCCAAGAGATTGTCATTTCTACAGGGATACATCATATTGGGTCTTCTCAATGGATACCTTGTCTCAAAGGCTCTCTGTGTAGTTGGCACCATCACTGGTGTCATGCATGTCGCAATTTCCGGTTTCCAACATAAAGGAAGAATGGGGGTGGGACTTCCTGCAGAGGCATTCAGCTGCTCCTCTACACTTCCCCCTCTGGTTGATTCATCGACCACTCCTTCATCAGTCTTCACATCTTGGTATCCTCTCTTGAAGAAGTGCTTCTTTGTAGTCCAGATCCTCACTACTCCCTTCAAGGATCCTACTGATTTAACATGTTCATTAACACTCCAGATCATGTAGCTGCATTGTCCATTCAGATTACAGTAAACCTATCTTCCCACATACTTCTTGTGATTTCTTGGATGCAAGAACTTGGTTCCTTCAGGTGCTACCATGCTGGCCTCTATATATTTTCTGATCTCTTCATCTGTCAATTCCGTGGGTCCAAACCCTGATTCGACATCGATTATGATCTTCATTCCAACTGCCTTCTTTGCTGTCTTCTTGCACTGTGAAATTATTATCCTTAGCACACAGAATCCAAACATCACCATTACTAACACTGCTCCCAGGAACTTGAAGATATTCACCATCCATTGTGGAACCCATGAGAAGATAGATGCAAACCAACTGTCATCTGCAATATCTTTTGTCTCATCTTCCATTTTGTTGTGTAGGTTTGTCAGCAATGTTATAGCCTCTGTCAAGGTCCCCTTCTCGTCATCATGAGAAGGTATGAACGTGAAATATGATTCTCCGATTTTGGCGCAAACTCCTCCATCCATTGCTGTGATCATATTAAGTACATATCTGTTCTGGAGGGTCATCCATTTTATGGCCCTCAATTCTTCCTTGATAGCATTAAATCCATTTATGGTAGGGTTGATCATTTGCAGGAGCTCCCAGTGAGTGATCTGTAACCACTTCGCATTAGTCATTCTCTGGACCCGTGGCATAAAAGTAGTCATGAATATCACTGAAGTCTGGCTGAAAAACCTGTGCTCATATGAAATAGCATCAAAAGCTTCTATTTATTTAGCTGAGAAATAGTTCTCCCTCTTTGTTCGATTGAGGAATTCAAGTCATCTTTTCCTCCAAGTGGGCATCTGCTTATGGAAACTCTCCAATGTTCAGGCCACTCTTCGGAATCTCTAATGCTGGAACATGAATGAGTACTAAGGAACACGTTCCTCCCCAATCTTTGCTTTGGGCAGCTTCATCTAAACTCTGGACCCACAAGCTCAATAGTGGTCCATCAGGACTGCTGTTCCTGCTCCCATTTTAGTAACGTCAGTTGTAGTCTTGCAGCCTCTGTTATTTCCCACATGATTCTTTCCTTCTCTTCTAAAGCATAACATTGCATTTGTTAATGGAATCACAAATATTGGACCTGATTCATCTTCGACCCATGTTAATAGTTTGGCATACTTGGTCCACGACTTTGAACATTCCTTATCCACTTTCTATACTTCTAGTATAAATTCATTCTTCAGTAAGTGAGTTGTGCAGGACATCAGCCCTTATTCCATCACTGCTTTGTCTTCACTCGTCCATAGACTAGTAGCTGAGATCGTTCCCAGCATCCAGGCATCCAAGGTATCTCTGTTTTATCATGACAGTTCAGTTTCTCCATTTCTTTAATGACTACATATTCTTGTCCTGCCGCCGGATACTTGAGCATTTTGCTTTTCCATGCAGGTTTCTTTTCCATCTGTGTAGTCTTGATATAATAATCATGAAATGGAAACAACTATTTTGCTCCCCATCGCAAAGCGGCCGACCTTCCTTGAAACTGTCCTCTGGCTGTACATGCTGCAAGATGAACATCCGGCATCGTGTTCTGAAATTTCTCTAGAGATAAAGGTTCATCCAGTTTTCATAACGTATGAGAGCGCAGACATAGCAGCTGTCCTTAGACGTTTTCTCTCCCACCTTTTTCATGTGCTGATACCACATTTTATTACCCAAGTGTGCTGTACGATCTAGATAAGTGTTTATCCCATTATTGTCTTTCTCTGCACTTCTCCTGTCTCTCCCTAGTAAAATATTTTCAGCCCATGGAAACAACTCTAAAGCAGTTTTATTGGTAGTCTCTTCCGATTTAAGCCAATCGAGAAGAGAGTGGGCTGTGACTCTCAAGGTTTAATGTATTACATACTATAGAAGTGGCAATTTTACTCTTATTCTGTCACTAATAGACAGGCGTTGTAACACCGCAACCTAGTCAAGAGCGCACTTTAGGCAGGGATAGCACCCTTGTTTTGCTCTATCCTCCTGTCTTCAACCACAATCTTGTTCTATTCTTCTTTGAATAGATTTGAGTCCACCCCACAGTAAAATAAGTAAAATAAATAAAACCTTTTTTTAGGGTTTGGTTCTACGATCTGGACCTACTCTTGGGTTTTCAGGTGGTTGCTAGCAGCTTTTACACAGTTGTGTGTTGCCCAACTTTTTGTGTTAATGATACAAATCAATCATTGATACTGGGTTCACTAAATGTCCAGGGATTGAATTCCCCACAGAAAAGGTCCCTGGCGGTGAAAGAATTTAACAGATTGAAGTTACACTTTTTATTCCTGCAAGAAACACACTGGGAAGGGGTAGGGAAATGTCTCTCAGGGCCAAGACCATACAGGAATTCTTCAATGCTTCGTGCCAGGCCAAGAAAAGGGGAGTAGCAATAGTTGTGTCTCCTAAGGCCCATTCACACTGAAAGCCCAGAAAAAGGACCCCGAGGGGCACTTTGTGATGGTTAAGGGGGGTTTCAGGGGGACCAAGATTACTTTGGTATCGATCTATGACCGAACCAAGCGCAGGACCATTTCTGAGCAGGGGTTAAAACAAAGATCATGGCAGGCACGGAGGGGGTCCTCCTGGTGGGCGGGGACTTCGAACAGGATAGGAAAACCGATCGCCCTTACACAGACATGCAGGCACAGAGGAGGATGGCCACCTCCTTTCACGACACAAATGAGGAATTGGGGCTCTCGGAATGCCACTCGACACGTCAGGGCCGTGATCCCATTTTTACATTTGTCTCTAGCCCGCACTCAACGTTCTCCAGAATCGATTATTTTCTGGTTGACAACTCACTTTGAGAGAGAATTTCTGGCTTCTCAGTGGAACTGATTCTGTGGTTAGACCATGACCTAGTTAGGGTCCAACTAGGGATGCCTCCGAAACCACTTGAGGGCTGAAGGTGGTCGTGCAACTATCTCTTGCTGCGTGACAAGGAACTGTCTCAGGGCTGCTTGCTGCCATAAAAGACTACTTTGCAATCAATGATAACGGTGAGGTGGGGTCTGGGACGCCTTCAAGGCCACAATTAGAGGGGTTCTCATCGGTATGGGGGCAAGAAGGAAGCGAGAGTGAGGTAAGGAAGAGAGGCTCCTTAGGGATAAAATAGAGGCTATCCGATTGGGGGGCAAACTCAGGTCCCAGATGTTCCCAGGTAAATGGGCAGAACTCCAACAGTTAAAGGCAAAACTGGCTGCTCTATTAGTTGGTCAAACCAAGAGAAAATTTGCCTTTCTAAAGCAAAGATATAGGGAAAAGGGGGAAAAGGCAAACCGTATCCTCGCTTGGAAATTGTGGGAACTCAGAAACCGTAGAAGAGTTCATTCGGAGCAACTGCCTGGGTTTGAGAAATACTTAGATGACTCTGGGATAGCAGAGCAATTCCACCTATACTAGGAACACCTACCCACTTCGGAATACGCTGGTGACGTGTCAGCTGCAGACAAGTTCTTGGAGTCTCTCCCAATCCCCCGAATCCCCCCGAAAAAGCAAACCCACTTGAAAACCCCATAACGCCACAGGAGGTTGTGGACACTATAGGCACAATGAAAGGTGGAACCACTCCGGGCGATGATGGCTTCACAGTTTCCTTTTATAAAACCTTCCATTCCACTCTCACCCCTTTCTTGGCGAAATTATTTAATGCAACCCTGGACTCTGAAGCCCTCCCCCAAACCATCTTATCGGCCCTCATAGTGGTAATACCAAAAGAGGGGAAAGACCCAACTCAATGCCAATCTTACCGTACTATTTCTTTACTCAACACAGATGTGAAGTTCTTGGCGAAGCTCCCCGTGAATAGATTGGCTCAACAAATCCTGTCACTGGTCCACGCAGATCAGGTTGGATTCATTCCGGGCAGACAAGGGGCAGATATATCAGAAAGACCCTAGACCTTATGCCTGAAGCCTTGGGTAAGAACGTTGAAGCCATCCTCCTCTCATTAGACTCAGAAATGGCCTTTGGCTGTGTCAAATGGTCATACATGAGTAAGGTATTGCAAAAAATGGACCTGGGAGAAAGATTCTGTGGCTGGCTGGATCGCTTCTCTTTACAATGGCCCCTCAGCAAGAGTGTCTGTTAAAGGCACAGTTTCAGCCTCCCTCCTCCTCTTCAGGGGGAGCAGGTAGGGCTGCCCTATCTCTCCCCTTCTATATGCACTTGCTATGAAGCCTCTGGCTATAGCTATGAGACAACACCAAGGGATTTCGGGGATCCAATGTGGGGATCTCGATTTTAAGCTCTCGCTCTTTGCTGACGATATCCGGGTCTATTTAACTAATTTAAAAGTGTCAATCCCTAACCTCCTAGGCCTGATCCACATCTTTGGAGTCTTCTCAGGGCTGAAGATAAACCCAACCAAATTGTGTATAATGCCAATGGGGGAGGGCGATGGAGACATTGAGGGGAGGAAAACAGCATGGGGTATGAGAATTGAACATACAGCCACTCTGTACCTGGGAATCCTCCTTCCGAGGGACTTGAGAACTCTATTTGAATTGAAGTTTCCCCCTATCCTCTCCAAGATAAAAACAGACCTTACCAACCTTACCAGATGGGCTCCCTTGACCCTCTCATGGTTTGGCCCTATGTGTCTATTAAAATGAACGTCCTTCCCTGTCTTCTCTACCTTTTCATGTCCCTCCCGGTTATGATTCTTGATGTATACTTCAGGACCCTACACTCCCTGATCCAAAGATTCATATGGAATGGCAAGAGGCCAAGGGTTAAAAATGCAACCTTGACCCTTCCGAGGTCCCGTGGGGGTTTTGGCCTCCTGGATTTCCGCCAATATCACAAGGCGGCCTCGCTGAGGGTAATGCTGGAGCATATGAGAGATGATATGTGCACCTATTGGACATATATTGAGGATACGCACACACAACATAGGAAAGTCAGAGACCTTTTATGGTCCCCAAACAAAGACATCCCAAGCACGTAAAAACACACCCAACAATATCTGTCCTATGAACACTTTGGAAACGTAACAAAGAGAACCTGGCCCTTTCTTCCTGTCCCTCCCCTCTGTCTTCTATATGGCCTCCCCTGGACCTTAGTAAGAAAGGCTTGCGTGATACACAAAAGTGGTCAGACATGGGTCTTGAACGGGCCGCCCAATTCTTCCACCAGAATGTCTTCATTGATTATGACAGTCTAGCAGGGGCTATGGGGGAAAGCTTGATGTCAATCTTGGATTACCTTCGTGTTAAAGGCATTCTTACCAGCTCCCAATGGAATGAGGACCTCACCCGCCCACTTAAGCCCCTCGAGAAGGTAATTGTAGAATCTCCCTCGAGGAAGGGATCTCTGTCTAGGATGTATGGGGTTTTGATCATCTTGCATCATGAGATTCAACATGGGCTAAACTCTTTGGGGTTCTCTTTTCTGGTACTTTGTATACTTCGGCTATGGAACATAACTTTAAGGTTTGTCATGCATGGCATCACTCCCCGGATAGGTTGTCCAAAATGTTACCTGGAATTTCCCCCCTTTGCCCAAGGGAGTGTGGCCAACGGGGAACCTGGTACCACTTGTGGTGGGAGTTCCCATCTGTACAGATTTACTGGTCTGAGTTTCTAAGTTTGATCAAGGACATAATGGGCATCTGCCTAGCTTTACATCCCCTTGAGCTTCTCTTTGGCATCCCCTCTCCCGAATCGGATTTGTGTGCCTTTCCTAAGGTGGTCCAGGGCATGCTGAGGGCTGGAAGACTTGCACTGGCCCAAAAATGGAAAAACAACTTGGTGCCATCCAGGACCGAGTGGCTAACTAAACTGTGGGCAATCTTCACATATGAGAAATTATCAGCGCTAGCCCACGACACAATGGAATCCTTTTTATTGCACTGGACAATGGTGCTCTTGCACGAGGACTGTGGTGCACTGAGACTCTGATCATTTCCTGCCTTAAAGCCCCAATACAGTGTTGGGCTCAAAATTTGATCACTGCCACTCGATCTGTTGGTATTCTTTGAACCCATGATATCAAACTATCTTCAATATGTGATCCCTGATGTTTGCTTGCGTTTACCCCCAACCTTCAGTTGTACTCGGTAGTCTACATGCGGGGGATGGGAAAGGGGGGGAGGGGATGGGTTATTACAGATGTTCTTATGGTGGAAATTTTGTGCAATATTGCTATTTGTAAATCTGCCCTATGTATAATGTTCAATAAAAAAAAAAATTGGAAAAAAAAATTGGGGTACTTTTCACGTTTCTAATTCTTAACCAAATGTTGTCATTTAGGCATAATCATGATATAGCAGCATTTCTCTAAAGTTCATTTTAAAAGATCCCTGTGGCTCAAGCAAAAGAGTTGCACGCCTGCTATAATATCTATTAGGAGTGTCCAAGGGGAGCCACAGTTCAAATGCAAATCTGCATTTATCAATCAGTTTGTAGCCTTATCGTCCTTCTTCTTCGTCACCGATCGAGATGCACACGCTGAAATTCTTCTTGTCTTGCTTCTGGATCAATGGCAAGGGGATGCTGCGCTTTTACGGGTGTATAGCTTGACATTGCTCAGGTGAATACACTCTCATCTGCCTTGGACCTTTACTGCTGAGGGAGTAACATTTTCTACAACAAAGGGGCCATCAAACCTTGGCTCGTGCCACTTACTAGTGAACTTTTTAATAAGCACGGTATCACCAGCAAAGCATCTTGGTACTGATAAAAGTTCAGAAGATCCAGATGCTGAATGGTTTTCATCTATGTTCTGAGACCAATCCCCCTGGCGAGTTGATCTGAGATGAGAGAGATACTAGCGGTAATACATGTTAAATAATCATGTAACTCATTTTCTAACTATTTTGCTGTACTCTGGGCATCACTTCTACTCCTCAGTGGAGGAGTTAAAGGCATTCTCATTCGCCTTCCTGTCACTAGTTTATGGGGTGTAAAGTGATGTCAAACCAGGCTGATTCCTTAGGGCATATAAAGCTAGGGGCAGGCGATATAGCTATCCCTTTTTCAGTGCCATCTTGAGCTTGGCAATCCTTTCTTTAAGGAGGCCATTGAGTCTCTCATATATTCTGTTTGCTTGAGGGTGATAAGCAGAAGAAAACCTGTGCTTAATACTCAACAATAATTCTATCTATTCAAACACTTCATTGACAAAATGTGGCCCATTATCGTATCTCAGCACTTCACACACTCCCCATCTCGGAAAGACTTCACGTACTAAAAACTTTGCTGTGCAAGTGGCATCGGGTGTGTACATGGACCTGCTTCAATCCACATAGTGAAGGGACACAACACCACTATCAGATATCTGTATCCACTAACACTTGCAGCATATCAACTATCTAAATGCTGAAAAGGGCAACTCGATCAAGGAATTATTCCCCTAATCATTTACAGTGTGTGCAGTGTATGCCCAGCTATAGACTTTTGACATAGGATGCAGTTTACTACATAAAATGCAATGTGTTCTAAGAAATGTGGAAAACAAACCATTCATCCGCAATTGTTGCAGCAAGATATTCTCTAGTTTTATACGCAGGCTAGTGCAGCTGTTCAAGCGCTACTTTTGACAATGCTACTGGCATCACCGGCTTTCCAGTGCTGTCCTGTCACCATAATGCTTCTGTGGGAGATAAAGAACACCCCTTTGCTTCCACAATTCCTGCTATTCCTGTGGTGCACTTCCTTGAATCTCTATTACTTCTGTTCTCGGTAAATGATTAAATCCATCTTTCACTACCATAATCGTGACTACTTTTACTTTGACGTCTGAAGTATCAAAACTTGAAATATCTGGTGAATACGCAACCCCTTTGGCTTCTGCATCTACGGCTTCATTCCCGCAAGAAATAAAGTCAGTTTGCTTACTATGCACTGCGCATTTAACTATCCCTATGGCTACTGGGAGTTTTAGTGCCTTAATAAGCCTGTCCAATAAGGATGCGTGCTGCACTGTCGTGCCATCCGCTTGGAGGTAACCCCTCCTTTTCCAATGTGCTAGCCCTGCATGTGCAGTTGACATCGCATAGGTGGAGTCACTGTACATGTCACTTCCTGCCCTTCATGATTCCCGAGCGTGACAATGAATTCTACCAATTCTGCCGCTTGCACTGACAAGTGAGAGGGTATTCTTGCACTTGCTACAACTTCAAACTCGCCATTTTCTCTGTGCCTCACTACAATTGCGCCAGAATGCCTTTCTCCACTCATTTCATCAATTTTCGAAGAACCATCAATAAAGAGAACTTCCCCTCCTGACAACGCATTGTCCTTTACGTGTGGTATATCATCATAAAACTCCAAATAATTTATGCAGTCATGCACATGTTCACCCTCTGCCACTGCCACAGCTACAAAGGTGACAGGGTTATTTCACATCTGACAATTTTAATCGCTGGGTTTGAAATTATCCCTTCGTAAGCGGAAGCTCCCTTGGATGTCAGTGTACCTTTGGGTTTCTCCAATATGGCAAACAAAGCATGTTCGATAAAAAGCATCATAGGGCAGCCCATTACAATGCTTTCAGATTTCTCAGTTGTGAACGGGGAGGCTTTAAATGACTGTTTGCAAGGAAAGTGTCCCTTCATAACTGGGTCTAGAATCCCAATATAAAACGCTAGAGGCTTATACCCCAATGTGGTCCTCTGTGTAAGCAATGCAGTCATAACTGTCCCATTTGTGTGAGAAAATAAGAACTCAGCATAATAGTGAATTCCTAAAACAGAAGCTGTATAAATTGCTTTCTTCAGTTCTTTAAAACCTTCATCCGTTTCCTCAATCCATTCTTTTTTCTTCTTCTTTGCTTGTACTTTCTTTAAAACCTGCAAAAGCGGTTTTATATATGAACTTTAGTCAAACACCCTAGGCTCTTACATAATTACTTAATCCCAAAAATGGTTGCATCTGTTTACAGTGTGCGGTTTTGAAGTTTTCAAAATAGCCTCAGCTCTTTCAGGTGTCACTCACATCACTCATGTAAATTCACCTGGCCTATGTATAACACCTCTTCTTGACAAGATTGTAGCTTCACTTTGTCTACCTTGTATTCCTTGTTTGCTAGGATAGTCATCAACTGAATCGAGTCCTGTCTGCACTCATCTTCTGTGGTGCTAGAAATTAAAATGTCATCTACATATTGTATCACAGCACTCTTCAAATCAATATTTCCTAGGTCCATTTGTAGGACCCTATTAAAGATCAATGGGGATCCACAGTGTTCTTGGGGCAGCTTAGTGTGTTTCAGAAGAGCCTGATGGTATGTAAATGAAGTTAAGTCTTGTGAGTCTTTGTGCAACGGGATTGAGAAAAACAAATGTTTAAATCGATCACTGTGAAATATTGTGCTTCTACTGAGATACTGCACAGTATCGTCGCTGGGTTAGGAACTAAAGGAAACTCTGCATCTACCATCTGGTTAATCAGTCTCATGTCCTGTATCAATCTCCATGACCCTCCCTTTGATTTTATTTCACAGGGTACACTGCGGTGTAGCACGATGATTCTGACGGTACCAGAATACCTTGTTCCATCAATGCCCCCAGCCTCTCGAGACATGGGGCACTGTCTTGCTCGAGGTAAAATTGCTCCTGGTTTCAACTTCATTCATCATAAGGGCCTGTAGTCCATAAGGCGCTTGGCACTTTCTCCAAGAATTTGTCAAAAAAATGCTGGACGCTGCCGCATTATCGCCATTCGCAGTGGGCTCTCCCTTTTCTCTACTCTAATCCAATATGTGATGCTCATAAAGAACACATTCATCATCTGTTGGGTCATCTCTAAACATATCATCAGTGATGTCAATCAACCTGCACCCTTCTTCAATAGCAATCACTGTTCTCTATGGTCTACCCTCATCATGCGTTACTTCGAGCCTTGCCATTTCCCCTCGTTCTCTGGCTGCATCTAATTCTATTGGGATGGTCTGTCCCCGCTCTTCATCCATGGGTATCTGTGGTCTAAACAAAAATTCATCAGGTATTCTCATAGTTGTTCCCACTAAGCCAGGTAGCCATGTCAACAGAATGCTCACTCTATAATGAAAAACCTCTGGCTCTATTGGAATGCCTTGCAGAGCCATTTGCCCTGTGAATGCCAATATGAATTCTCCTGCATTCATGTCATGTATTCCAGGAGTGGAACACACTATCCCTTTGTCAGTGAAAGAAATCATCATGTTTAGTTTTGTCATCAAATCTCTTCCTAAAATGTAAACTGGCATCTGTCGGGAATACAACAATGGAACGGACATGTCACACTCTCCTATAGAGACTTGTAATTCATCAGTAAAAGGAACCCGACTCGTAGCTCCAGAGAACCCTTGAGCATTCATGGCAGTACCCAACATTGGATATTTTCCCTCTCATATACATGAACGAGTTGCCTCAGTGTCTACTAAAAATGAAAAATGTGCCTCCTATAGTCACATCAACCCTTGGTTCCTCTTGGTGGTCTGGTGATACTGATAATACTGAACACATCAAATCACCCTGTGAGCTGTCCTATTGTGGATACATGCATACCCCTGTATCCATGAAAGGATTTACTCCCACCACAGTGACACCCCCTATTCTAGGTGTCAATAACTGTTCCATGTTTGCATTCTACTGTATTTGCATAGGGGCGTGCTATGGCTGCCCTTGCAGTGGATTCATTTGTGGTTGCTGTGGTTGCTGGGCCCGTTGCATTTGCGGCGCCTGTGTCTGATACATTGTCTGATCTTAGGCGAACACTTCCCTAACCTGTGAGCTATATGCTGGAGGATAAGCTGTCCACCCTCTTGAGAATTGACCAATTGACCATTCTGTACATACCCTTGGCTCCCGCATATGCATGTAATGCCCTGTCAACCCACAAGTCCAACATACAGGAGGAGCCCATGTAACTAGTCCCCCTTGGTTGAACCCTCCTTGTGCATTCTGATTCTCACTCTGTGCATTTTGAAACCCACCTTAGTTGTTTTGGAATCTACCCCTTCCTCTGTATTGCATGCCTCTACCTCGTGGTACAAACCCATTCCCTCCTTGGTCAATAAGGTGCTGATTATTCACCTACAGTGTACCTGCTGCTTGCTGTACTCCTAGTCCTTCTCCGCTTGTTAATACCTCCCATTCTATGGCATATTTTGACAATTTCTTCTGAACTAGATTAGCTTCCTCAATTTTCGTAGCCTCTTCCCTCTTCTTATTTTTCCCCTGCAACAGCCGACAGTGATGTGCTATTGTCAACTGTATTTCTGCCCATGGCTTTGCTTCCATTCCCACTTGCTTTTTCATTTGCCTCTGTAACTGCTCGGACAACCCTTGACATACAATGTGGTAAAATAATGCCACTGTTTTTTCCCATGGTTCCCTTGTTTCAAGAGTAAAGTGCTCTTGAATATCCTGAATGTAAACTAGAGGATCTTCATCTTCTTTCATTTTACATATCATGATTGTACCCATGTCTGACGTTTCAGCATACTTTACCCTGAGAGCCCGCCAGACATCTGCTCTACAATTATTAAATGGTGCTCCATTGTGCACTGTGTTTTGTGCTATTACACTCGATTAGCATGTTCTCTTCCATATGTCATCATCTCTTTCCCCAAGAATGACTGCTAAGAGACCCTTAATGTCCCCTATGGCTAGCGTGTTTCCTCCTGTCATTTTTTTCCAAATCATAAATCCATTTTCCTGCACCTGATGTCAAACTCGGGAGCTTGCATCTTGAATTATCCGTATCCATCTGCAGCCATGGAACATACTGTGGTCTTGCTCCCCCTTTTTCCATTAAGGGAAACTGTGCAAACCAATACCCCCATAGGCTCCCATCGTCTGCCTATCCATAGTAGGGACAATGGTTCCTGACTGCTTCCTCCTTGGCAATAATTTTAACCTGCTCACATATGGGGGTGATTCTTTCTTCTCACTATACGATCGTCCTTTGGGACGCTCTGGGTATTCTATGGGATCTGGTGTTCTATCCTTTGGTTGCTCTAGATCAGACCATCTTACTTCCTTGTCCGCCTGCAGGCTTCCCTCAGGGGCACATTCACCTCCTCCCCACGGAAGAATTCTCTTTCGTCATCTGACATATCTAGTCCTCAACTAGTGTGACTCTCATCCCCTTCACCCTTGTCTAAGGTCAGTCTACTTAAGCATAAGGCCCTATGCTCAAGACTGAATGGATTTTCTTCTTCGCTTTGTGGCTGGAAGACTAGGGTTTGATCTCCCTTCCCTCGGCTAACCGATTTGCTACCTTTCCTTAATTCCTGATAAGCTTATGGATCCTGTCTGATATTCCTATATCAAAGTTCTCTTCTAAGGCTACCCTAGATGGCCCTAAAGTTGCCCCCTGTGACGAGAGGAACTCCTCTGTACTGCCCCATTGTATTGCTGGACTTGGCTCCATCAACTCCTTTTGAATGAGGTTCATATTGTGCTACCGCTGTTTTTTCTTTCATTCCAGTTCTTCATCTAGTTCTTTTCTCTCCCATCTAACTCTCTCCTCTTCCTGTCTTGTCTCCTCTCTCCTGGCTCTTGCTCTCCTTTCTTCCTTTTCTCTTCATCTTTGTATTCTTTTATCCTTTGATCTCTGCGATTCGTCCTCTTCTCTTTTCCTTTCTTGCCTATCCTGTTCTTCTATTGCTCTCTCCCTGTTGTCATGTTTTCTTTGCTCCTCTGCCCTTTCTCCTTTCTTTTGTTGCTCCTCCTGATACATCTGTTCTTGCCACTGTCTGCTCTTTCGTTTATGCTCATCTTCCTTTAATCTCTTTTCTCGCTCCCTATCTTTCCAATCCTGTTCGTCCCGATCTTCTCTTTGTCTTAATTCCTTGATGCTTTTCCGATCTAGCTTGAGCAATATCTGTCCTCCCATCCATTCATTCTGTATGAGCATTACCTCGTCAGATTTATCCTTCTCTCCTTTCCATCTACTAATCTCTTGTTCTATCTCTGTCGATATATTCCATCGCTCACTTTTCTCCCCTTTGTCCTGCAAGATCTTAAAGATCTCCTGTTTTCTCTTACTCTCCTCTGGACTGTCGTCACTGCTATAAGTGGGCAGTTCTTACATTGGATTTCTATAACCCATCTCCGCTTTCAGTACCTTTAAAGGATACAATCCCATGTCTTCCGTACCATCGCTGTTTACTTCCGGTGAGGTAAGGGGAGCTAAGGGTTCAACACCTTCCTCCTTACACTGATTAAGCATCCACTCTTCAGGGGACAGATCCTCTCTCTCTTCCTGGTCCATTTTCCAGAGCTCTATAATAGCTAACCTCTTCTCTAATTTCTTTCCTGTGTACGCAGCGTGCAAGTATGTGGTCATGTGTTGCAATACTGCTTTTGACAGTGTTCCCTCTTGTGGCCATGGCATGAACATCTTATCTGCCGTGCCTTTTACCCATTCTGCACTATACTGTTTGAGCTTGGGCATGTGCTTTGGTAATGTCTTACATAAATGCCTCAGAGGAGAATTGTCTCCCATTGTGACGAGTCTCAATTGACTGTCAATACTTACCAATGTTTACAAAATACCTTTGGCGCGTGTTGATTCTTAAAACAATAAATATGAGCGTGCTCTAACAATTGCAGCTCAAAACCTTTATCTCTCCAATTTTCTGTGTTCACCTCTGGATTGGTACCAACCACTTCCCTAGATACATAATATAACATTGTAACCTCAGCTCAGTTCTCATACAACAGTTTGTGTTGCTCCCCGACACCTTAATTCAACACAAATACATAAACAGACAAGTTGACTCTTTACATAAAAACCTAGTAATCACCCTTACTCTCTGCCCCTGTTAATACCCCGATTTACAGAGTTTAGATTGTCACCTTATGCAGACATGTCATGCACGTGGCCGAGTTTACTCTGACTGGAGTGTGAGACATCCTCTTCTAAAACCTCTTGGGTTAGGACTCTCGGGCCTTCTTACCTCTCTATCTCTCTTAAAAGTTACTTTTTAAATTATCACAACCACATCCCCTTAATTTGCCATTCCCCTTTGTCTACTCACCATTCGTTTGTTCGTCTCAAAACCATCGGTATCGTATCCTCCTCCGATCAACCACTTTCGCCTTCCATCCGCAAAGCACCTGTGGAAACCAGGTAGGGATTTTGTCAAAGAGGGACCCTGCCCACCATCTTGATTTTACTTGCAAGTTTTCTATTCGCCCACTCTCCACAGAAAACCCTGCGATCTTGCGGGCTAGATGGTCGCAGGATGTCCGATCGTCCGAAGCTCTGGCATCAACAGGTCAATGGGTCTTCTATAAAAAACCATCCGACAATGCTACCACGTGAACCCTTAGGGGGCCCTTTAAATCAGTAACAGGTCATACTCAGGTTAGGATGCAGAACAACTCTACACCAAATGATAAGACTGACACAGGAATTTGGCAAAATGTCTCTCCCAACTGTTTTATTTTCAATTGTCTAAAACAGGGAGTTACAATGGACATCAACAGACATCACACAGCATTATCTCAACGCATTTCATAAAAAAACTGTACTTTTATCCCAAAACCTTGTCATACGTGACATCATACTACGTGGCAAACTAAGAAAACCGACGGGGGTTGTGATTTGCTTAAGAGGACCATCTAAGTATACTTTCTTTAAGGGATTGGGTTGTGATTGGGTCTCTACAGTCAGGTGGACAATGTATGCCCACCGCTAGTGTAAGTCACCTCCACCAGTTACTAGATACACGGTACATCATTGGCTATCAAACCATAATGCCCTTTGTTATATGGCCCTCTACAGTTGGTTGGCATGCCTCTACCCTTTTGGAACCTTCAGGCTCACTAGCTGCATATAAACTGTACCCCAGGTGCCAGTGGGAGGACTTGACCGTGTCTCCCCACACAGTTAGCCCAACATCTCTCATTGCTCATGGCGTCTGCCATTCAGATTGTCTTTGATCTTGTCCTTGCAAAGTATAATTGCTCCTGAGAATAAAAGGGAATATAGGCACACTCTTATCGCAGTTCAGGATTGAACGCCCAACTCCTGTTTCTACCCTTGGTTCACGTGACTGGAGACCGTATTTCGGCCTGTTTTTGCAGCATTTAATTGTCTTGAATTATATACTTGACACTCATGGTGTTCTTTCTTGCACCTAAACAAGGGCTGATTCAGCTTCTCACGTTCACTGCTCTTCAAGGATAGATAAGCAGTTCTTGGCCACTCCATTCTTTGACACCAGGCCAGACAGCTATTTCAGGCATTTCCTCGATCTTCAGCTACTTTCTTACAGCGACACAGCTTTCCTATCCTTCTTTCTTCACGCGTCAAAGCTTACTAAATATATGACATTGATGTCCAGATACTATATAACGGCGACACTGCCTGCAGTCTATTCACTATAGCCAGCCTTTATGATTACTTAGTCTACTTGCGTTGCTGCATCTGTACAATTATAAAATGGCTTGTATTTCTGCAGTGATCTTTACACATGCAATCTTCATTCCGCATATGGAAGTTTACTTGATTCTTTACTTCGTCATCAGATTCTATAAGTTATATGCATGTTCTTGAATCATTCTTCACAGTGCGTCATGCTCATTTCTTGTCACGTCACCAACCTCCTTTTCTCTTATCTTCATATTCCTTCGGGGATCTCCTTAAAGAGATTGTCATCTCTATGAGGATACATCATAAAGGCTCTTCTCAATGGATAACTTTTCTCGAAGATTCTCCGTGGAATTGGCACCAACACTGGTGTCATGCATGTCGCGATGACCGGTTTCCAACATATAGAAGAATGGGGGCGGGACTTCATGCAAAGCATTCAGCTGCTCCTCTACACTGCAGTACCTAGCAAACCTTCTTTACTCCCTAGTGGTTCTTTCCAGTGCTTCTGCTCCTCCCCCTCCCAATGTCCACCTTACTGTCTCCAAACTTGTTCTGGTTCTCTTCCTATTTGCTCACCTCTCACTCCTGCGCTCACCACCCTTCTCCGGTCACCAACCACTCCTGCATTTGTGTTGCTGCTTTCCCTGTGCCCCAGCATGCAATAGACCTCCCTCATGCCACAGTACGTAGCTATTTAATTTTTTGGATTTGTAGAGTGCACTAAAGCCCAAAGGCATTGAGGCACTATTACAGGAGAATGTAAGTAGGCTTGGTTCACGGTTACGTCAAAGGCGGCCCAACAGTATAGTTTCTTAGTTACAATTACACAATTACAGGTGGTTGAATAGAATTCATACATAGGTAATTACATCATTAGCCTATAATACGATTTCATGAAGGTTTCATACCCCCTGGTGCTAACACCCGGCCACATAGGCGAGATGTAAGCTGTATGGGGGCAAGTACAGGGTGCAGAGTCATACAAATAAGCTAGTCTTGATTGCTTTGCTGAAGGCTATGTGAGAGTCAATCATCCTAATGTGAGTGGGTTAAGAGTTCCAGTGCGATGCAGCCATGGTAGGGAAACTGGTACCGCCTGCACGAACTCTCCGGGTCTCAGGAATTTTGCACTGCACAAGGATGTCATGCTCTTCTGTTTTTTTCTCTTATTTGTCATTTTGGGTGTCTGTCCACCATTCTAATGTGATTACAACCCACCTTTTCTGAGCAGGAATGTGTGTTATCATCACTTCCCCCTTGTTAAGTGCCATCAGCTTCCCTTACAGCCCTTAACTCGAGGGCAGGAAAATAACACAGGTTTCTACCTGCTACGGTGGGCTGGAGCAGCTCAGTATAGTCCGCAGTTTGGGAACAACAAGGAGTTGGGTTTCAGACCAAATAGGGATACTGAAACTGCCCTACTTGGAGTTAGGAAAGCTCTCTTGATGATCTGATTGAGGAGGATGTATCTGGCATCCTTATTCTGTTCGGACTCTTGGCTGCTTTCGACACAGTGGGCCACTCTATTTTTATGGCGAGACTGCTTATAGTAGGTTTGGATCAGAAATCTAGAGACTGATGGCATTCTTTTGTAGAACAGGGAATCAGTGGTTTGACTGGATACTGTTGAATCAAGTACTAGGATACCGGATTATGTGAGACCTCAGTTATCTTGTCTATCTCTTATCCTAGGGTGACCAGATTTTCAAAATAAAAAAACGAGATTGGTGATAGACACAGAAGCAGGACTACAGTGCTAGAGGACATAAACACAAAAGATGGACTAAAACACAAATAGGACTACAATGCAAATGTAGTCCTACTTGTATGTAGGTGACCTATTCTGACTCTCATTGGAGGACGGAGGACATGGGTGTGTGAAAAGCGAGCAGAGAGAGCACCATCAGGCCCGATTTCAGGATTTGTTCATTGGTTTCCGGCAAAAACCGGGACTGTAACTAGCCACCTGTACCTCAAATCCCAGGAAAGGGTTTTAAAACTTAAAAAACTTTTACAGCGCTGGGACCAAGAGGAAAATACTGGGACAGTTCCGGGACATCCGATCACCCTATCATAGCCTATCTGGTCCTTTTTGCATGGTTAAAGTAGTCCTTTTTGCATGGTTAAAGTATTAAATGTTAATGTTAATGTTAAAGGATATTTGTACCACGCACTATCACCATCGGAAACGAGAAACAACCAGTGGCGGCCGCTTTAATGGGGCGGGGAGGGCACTGCCTCCCCAAACCAGGGCCCTTCAGCTACATGCAGAACAGATTCAGAAGTTCTGAATCTGTTCTGCATGAATGATGCACATTGCCGTCGTGGTAGCGTGCTGCAATATAGGACTAGTACAAGAAGCCTGAAGAAGGTATTTTGTTTAAATAAATAATTATGCGCCGGGCCCGCTTTGTGATCTCGGCAATGTTGGTTTCCAGCACAGGGGCGTGTCCCTTTTTACGCTATTTTGTGCAGTAAAAATGCGTGGAGCTCGTAGCTCTACGCAATCTACGTAAGCACCATCGAATTTAAGATGCTGGCGGGGCGCTAGAGAGGTGGTCCCGCCAGTATTGATCTGTGCGCAAACAGCGCACGAGCAGTAGCAGGCTGAGGCATAGCAACAATTATTAATGAATGCCATTGGCTGTTTGCTAGCCAATGGCATTTGAGTGTGTGAGTGGGGTCATGGGCGCACGGGTGTGTTCTGCATGCCAGAGCAGTTCTTCACACTGCGCGTGCCATGGACTGCTGAAAGCTCCCCAGAGAGAAAACCAGCAGACCAAGGCCAGTGCACACCATGTGCACCAGCTTGACCCGAGGCTGTTGCTGCCTGCCCCGCCGCTATTACTATTTACTTCTTGTTGTGTGTAGTGTAGGCCTTCATTCCCCAGAACAGGACAGTGCTCCAGAACCGTCCGGGAGCCCTGCCTTGGGGAATGCATGCAGGGCCTAGTTAACGACGCCTACCCTAGGATAGGCCGAGGCGCACCAGCCCAGGTGACCACCGGGTCCCACATCGATGCTCGGCTCAGGGGAGAGCCTGAGCCATGAACCTACTTGAAGTAGGCTGACGCGGGTCAGGTGGCCCTGTATCGACGCTTGGCTCAGGCTCTCACGGAAGTGCTACTAGCACTTGGGTGAGAGCCTGAGCCGAGCTACAACACCAGACGTTACTCCGGATCGCCACTGCTCTCTGATTTAGTCCGAGTATCCATCCATGAATCCGACGCTGGCGGTCACTCTCTGGTCGTGTAATGTCCTTGAATGCCGGACAAAGCAATATGCATGGTTAGTAGCAGAATGGCTGAAAATCCCACAAACGATTGTAATGCTGACAAAACAGTTAAGCACATTTAAAATTGCATTTTTGTATAATAAAAATGCATGACTACAAGTACCACAGTGCCCAACATAGAAGGCACAGGTGGGTGGATGCCAAACCCCCCACCATTCCCGGTTGTTTGAGGCAACAGTAAAAACAAGTGAGCTTCTTTCCGTTAATTCGTGATCTCTAACAGTACTGATATATGATGAATTGTCAGATGACCAGGCGCTTCCCGAACCAGCCCACATGAAAGGTTAAGCATGGCTCCGTGTTTGATTTCGGTACTGGCCTACGAGGAAACCAGATTATAAATGAGGGTTTCTTAGTCCTCATTTTTTCCGGTTGCAGCCCTGCATTTCAGAGGCTCGGATGAAATGCAGCACAGCAGAGTGGCCGTAAACGTGGCGCCGCGGTAGAGCATTCCTATAGATGCTCTAGTCTCCATCAATAATTGAAGCTACTGTCGGTAGTTAGAGACCGACCGCTCCAGTGTCCATGGTAAGCGCTGCCGCGCTCTCCCTGTCTGCCAGCCTCTGTAACGCTCCAGAGGACGTTTGCCGACGTCACGGGGGTCTGGTTTAGAGTCAATACCAACTCTCTGCAGAAGCGGGCAAATTACCGAGTAGAGCCGAGCCCAGTCAAGGCCAGGACTTCAATAATTTAAATGCAATATTTCAGTGCCCGCTCTCAGATGGAATCACTGGGCCTCGTCAACGCTTTAAGTGGCCTTCAAATTTGAGCTGGGGTTCTTAGCGAGGGTGGCCTGGCAGGGCCAACGCTTATCCCACCTGAATGCTGTCTGTTACGCCACGCCCCCGTAAGCACCCCGATTCGATTTTGCAAAAGGCTGGTGCCGTGGCCTAACAGCCTGCAGTCAGGTAAGGTAATTGTTGCCTCTTTTATTTGTGGCAATGACCCCCTGCCAGGCATCCTTTTCACTAGGGATGCGGGAATCATAACCCTCCCACTTGGGGTGCGAGCGTGATGAACCCTGCATCTCTAATTAAAGGGATGTCTGGCAGGGAGTGGGCACATTGACACCATGAAAAGGTGAGGCTATTTTTCTAAAGCCTGAAGCTCTCACTTGCACGTGAGAGCTTCAGGCTTTAGAAAAAAAGACTAGCTTCTAGGAGCCTGGTGTGCCCCAGTTAGCCCAGGCACACTTAAAACACTGGGACCCGTTAACACAAACCTCTACACAGTTGTAAGCATCACTCACTGCACCGCCTTCCAACACATGCACACAAACACTGTTTCTCTCGAACGGATTGTCCCTCTGCTCCTGATGGCTATGCTTCTCCACCACAAGGTCACAGCCTTTCTATGTTTTTGCCACACGCAGATAATCTCTCCAAGGGCTTTAAGTGGGCGGGGTGGAGCCTGGAAGTCTTCAAAAATTGCTGCTACCTCCCGACTAGCCCTAGAAACACCAAGCATATAAGGCAGCCCTTTAGCGCAAAAGAGCAGCATGGTTAAAGGGCTCCCTGCGAGGTCAGAATGTCTGATTACAAAAAACTAAGAGGCCTGACCTCGCAGGCAGCCCTTTAACCATACGGCTATGTTGAGTTAAAGAGCTGCCTGAGGTGTTGGTACCTCTCACAAAGAATGAAAAGGTAGGGTTCTGCAATACGTTTGGCGCACACTCTCCCTTTGTTTCTTAATCACCTGATCAGACGCCCACTTTTGCTTATCTCCCACTATCCCCGCTCTGTCTCTCTACCCCTTCTCCCCACGACTTAGGCCACACCCCCTTGTCTGAGCCCCCCCTCAAACCCTTGTCCCACTTAAAGAACTGTCTCCCCATGTCTTACACACACTTTATGGATGGAGTCAGGAAGGCCCAACCGCCTGGCCTGTACCTCTCATCATAAAACCCACAAAATCATATGCACTTGGGAAATTCACCAACCCATCATTTTTATCTTAGGAGGTCAAACCTTTGGGGTTTCACCTACCAGCAAGATGGTGGCCACCTTGGAGGGACAACCAATTTGTTCACTGGCAGCAGGAACTTGTCACGTGCTGAGAAGAAGTCCAACATCACCTTTCCCAGACCTGCTTAACGATTTTAATGTTAGTACCAGTTGGTGAGGGCACTAAAGGGACTTAATTGCCCACAATCCAAGTTAATATTCCAAGCAAGGGGATAGTGATTGACGGAAGTCAAGGGAAATTAAGCCACATTAGTGCCCTCACCACCCTCACACCATTAAAGAACCAGTCCAAGATGACAGCCATCAGAAAATAGGCGAGCAGCAGCCATGATGCATAGGGGAGGCGGCACCCCCGTTCAAGGTTGTGTTCTGAAACAGAAGGAGGAGCATTTGGACAGTGGGAGCTATGACACTTGTTAGAAACACAAGCAAAACGATCTTAAGAAATGCAGGCAACTACCAACAGTTAGTGCCACCAATTTACCCTCACGCCCAAATCCTGTGGCTCTCAGAATGGGTATATATGGTTCATGGTTTGGTTACAAACACTTTAATGTTAGGTTGAGTGTTTTGTAATATGAAAGTGTGGTTTATTTACTTAGTGATTCAACCATGTAATCATTTTATAACCGACATATTTGCCAAATATAAAGATCTGAGGTAATTGTTAAAATTATATTTTATTTATATCCCGATCATACACACGGTCATTGTTATGTCGCAGAAATGCTCTTTGGTTGCACGTCAAGCAGACAGTGTCCCTTATCAGTGCTATTTGTCCCCATGCCCTTTCTCATAGGGGTATCCTGAAAGATTGTGATGGGAATGACCATACTGTCCATCTTAAAATTCCTATAATGACTACAGTACATTTATCAAAAGTGATAAATCAAATTAATATTTTAAAAGTTAAAAAAAGACAATTTACAATTTTAGTAAAAAGACATCTTTTTTTTTTTAATAGCTAAGTTTTATAAGTACACACTATTTTGAATCTCGGCTCCCTTTCCTTATTGAAAGGGTTGTACTCATTGTCAAAGAACTACTTGTTTCTTTGGTGAGCAGAGAGGCAATGTTTAATGATGCTTGCTGGCCACTGACCGGTGGGTTGTGCTGTGAAATGCATGCATTACTTTACACATGCTACAATGGGGCGGGTACTAATGCAGTGGGTGGAATAAAACATTCACTTCTACATAGACATGTGGCCCATTGGTCAGAGCGTTGACTGCAGGGTAGTCACTGTACACTGTGGGGATTTTCCTTCCCCTGCTAGACTACAGACTACACTAGACTACAGACTACACTAGACTACAGACCACTGCAAGGGGGAAACAAGGTGAATGCAATTCTGCACCAGGCGACGTTGTGCTTGTAAGGGTTTCAGGGCAAAGTCACAGGGGAGCTGACATGTGGGCATTGAGGCACAGTGGCTAAGGCCTTGTAATTTGCATTTGGGCTTTCATGAAACAGGGCCGAGAAGCGCAATTACCTTTGCACATGTCCTTCACCTCATGGGCACGTGCTTTATCAGGGATTGTTAGACTGTTATTGCTCCCTGGCACTCCACCTGTGTTTGCCCTATCCCCTCTGCAGTGGTGGGTGTAGAGAAATGCTCATTCTCCACCACATCCTCATCCGTCCTCTACTCCCTCTTCACCCTCAGGTGGGGTCACAACCTACGGTAGTCCCTCAGCGGGATGGTCCTTCCCCTGAGGCTCCTCCTGACAGACCACCCCTTCTCTTTGACACTCTCGGCCTGGGCGTCTGAAAACCACTTCTTTCTCAATGGCAGACACCGGGGCAAGAGCCGTCCCATAATCCTACTCCAGTATGCCGCCTTCTAGCACATGAGGAACATGACCTTCTGCTCCTGCACCAACCCTGCCTCGGTGGGGAATACACCAGAGGCACTGCCTCCCTGGGAAGCTGCACTGGAGGCCCTCCCTCACTGGGAAGCTCCACCAGAGGCTGTGCCTCACTGGGAAGCGCCGCCAGAGGCCCTGGCTCCATGGGGAATCTGCCAGAGGCCCTGCCCCACTGGGAAGCTCCACCAGAGGCCCTGCCTCCACTGGGAAGCTCCGCCAGATGCCCTGCCTCCATGGGGAATCTGCCAGAGGCCCTGCCTCCCTAGGAAGCTGCACCGGATTCCCTGCCTCAATGGGAAGCTCCACCAGAGGCCCTGCCTCCATGGGGAATCTGCCAGAGGCCCTGCCTCCACTGGGAAGCTCCACCAGAGGCCCTGCCGCCAATGGGAAGCTCCACCAGATGCCCTGCCTCCATGGGGAATCTGCCAGAGGCCCTGCCTCCACTGGGAAGCTCCACCAGATGCCCTGCCTCCATGGGGAATCTGCCAGAGGCCCTGCCTCCACTGGGAAGCTCCACCAGAGGCCCTGCCGCCACTGGGAAGCTCCACCAGATGCCCTGCCTGCATGGGGAATCTGCCAGAGGCCCTGCCTCACTGGGAAGCTCCACCAGATGCCCTGCCTCCATGGGGAATCTGCCAGAGGCACTGCCTCCCTAGGAAGCTGCACCGGATTCCCTTCCTCACTGGGAAGCTCCACCAGAGGCCCTGCCTCCATGGGGAATCTGCCAGAGGCCCTGCCTCCACTGGGAAGCTCCACCAGAGGCCCTGCCGCCACCGGGAAGCTCCACCAGATGCCCTGCCTCCATGGGGAATCTGCCAGAGGCCCTGCCTCCACTGGGAAGCTCCACCAGATGCCCTGCCTCCATGGGGAATCTGCCAGAGGCCCTGCCTTCACTGGGAAGCTCCACCATAGGCCCTGCCTTCACTGGGAAGCTCCACCAGAGGCCCTGCCTTCACTGGGAAGCTCCACCAGAGGCCCTGCCTCGCTGGGAAGCTCCACCAGAGGCCCTGCCTCCACTGGGACTCTCCACCAGAGGCCCTGCCTCCATGGGGAATCTGCCAGAGGCTCTGCCCCACTGGGAAGCTCCACCAGAGGCCCTGCCTCCACTGGGGAGCTCCACCAGAGTCGCTGCCTTCCTTGTAAATGAGCTCAGGGCCCTCTCCAATGAGTATGGCCCTGCCTGCTCTCCTACTCTACTGAGGCCTCGCCCAATGCCTCATAATCCCCCACTGATGCAGAGAACCAGTGATTCAGCAGGCAAACGCCCGTAAACCTCCGCCAGCGACCACCACAAGGTTCCACCCATCTCATCTGCCATGGGGGAATACTCCTGAGAGGAGAAATGCAGGTTCTCCCTCTCTCTCACCTTCTTCCACTGCCAGAGCCACAGGCACACCATCAGAGAACTAGCCTATAAGCTGAGGGACCTGGCCAATAAACTGTGAGAACAGCCGGGAACCAAAAAAACACCCAGAGAACCCAAAACGGTGAAAACACCACCACGAGAACAAAGAGCACGCAGAGAGCAAGCCAACTTCCCACTAGACCAACAGCACTACCCAACAGAAAACGACAAACAGACACCACTACCCCAACAGTAAGTCGGGAGATAAGAATAGCAAAAAACACAAAGGGTAATCATATTTTTTGTATTTTTGGGGATAGGATCATAAACAGGAACTTATTTGTTTTTTAAAAAGTTTTATCAAAGGAACTAAACGGAAAAGGGGCAAGAGGAAAGGGCAATGTGTTTCTTCATTTTTATTAAGAGAAAACCTACAACCAACAACATACCAACAAAGCACTGAACAAACACTAAAATGAAGGGACACAGACATTTAAAAAACGCCCCAAAGACCAGCAAACTAGACAAAAACAAAACCATATTGCCTCAAAATCCTCAAGCACCAATCACTTCAAGCACCCTCTAAACACCCTCCAAGTGTGAGCCTGCTTGTCGTACTCCTTCCCTCACAGACTAGCAAAACCCACAATAGAACAGGAAGTGAGCTTTGCCTTTTATAGGGAGTTGACCTTCCTTCAGGAGATTACCGGCTCTGATTTGCTGAACAAACCTGATTAAAACTGATGAATCGACCAGAGATTCGACCAGGCCCCCATTTGGTCGCTGGATCATGCCGAGAGACCCAGAAGCCCACCACAAGTTCACCCTGGCGTTCAACTGTGCCAGAAACCTGCCCTACATTCCGGTATTGGAGGTACCATACAAAAAAGATATGAGAGGTCTGTTTTGTTTTTAAAGTTCGTCTTGTCTTAAAAGACATTAGGTGGCCAAAAATGAACTGAACTGAATCAGCTGGTGCCGGCGGTCTAACCCCTGCCTGGATACCCCATTGGAAAAGAATGCAGCTGACTCATAGCTCGTTCTCAGGGTGGAGGTTGGGGAAATGCTGTGTTCCTGCCATGCACCACTGACCAAAGGTTTCTTGTGTGCGGCAGAGCCTTCAATGCTCTCACGGCCCGCGTTGATGTTGTCACCACACAAGGCTAGTGTGGTGGTACCCGCAGTTATTTCTGAGCGATGAGGCCCATTGCATGACTGGTTGGGATGCCACCTCCCCTCTCACAAGACTTCCCTGGCCTAGAGGCAGGTACGTGTGGGACACGTTCACCTAATCGCTACTCCTCTGTCCTTCACAAGCACACCAATTCTCCCTTTCTATCAAAACTCGTGCAACATTCTCTCTCTCTCTGTCTCACACACACACACTTACTCAATTTTCTACCTCTTTAACTCTTAAGACCAAAAGGCCTTCACACACACATACCTTTGTTACCGCCTTCTGTATTTTCTCTCTCTGTTGCAGCGTATGACAAAAAATGTCAAGCTGCACCCTACTAGCCAAAACATCACTCGTCCCCTCAATTTGCCGTATGCACATAGCACAACATTTCTTACTCCCAGCAGTCAAGTACCACTTGCTAATGACTAGCAGTGAGTGCAAATGTTGTGGCCTGTTGCAGAGCGTAGCCAGCCAGCCGCTAACTCAAATGCTGAGACAAATCAATGGACAGTCTCTCTATTCTCCACTGGGTGCTATGCTGCTCCTCTCCCCCACCCTAGAGGTGTGGGTAACCAACATACAGAAATAAAGGACTTTTGGAGTAGGCAAAGTCATGGGTGGCCTGGCCTATAGGGGACTCTGGAGATTGTGGGCCTCTTTTGTGTGGTATTTTCAATTTTCCCATTGGAAAAGGGTTGGGCTTGCTGAAAATGTGTAACTTGGGGCCACTTTGAACATTATTTCCAGGGCCACTTTTGGTTCCCAGTCCACCCCTGGGCAAAGTGTTTTGAATGTAGCTTTGCATTTGATTGGAAGCTAGTACAGGAGTATTGCTCCTTGTTCACAATCCCTCGCTGTAAGAAGGGGATCTTCCCTCCATTCTCCAAGTACTGGGGGGGGGTTAAGGAGGGGGTTCAGCTGAAGGGCTTGGGTAGTGGCCTAATAGCATTCAGTTCATGCTTCTGTGGCACCTTCCTTAATAAGGAAGCATTGTCCAGATCAGCATTATTTTAGGGCAGAACAGTAATATTTAAGGCGCAAGGCTTGGTTTGAAGGTTGGCAAGTAGCTTTTGTAAGTTGATACCCTTCGTTTTTCCAGTGTGAAACATATGTAGGTAGCAGGTTCTTGTAGGGTGACCAGATTTAAAAAGTGAAAAAACCGGGACAGGGCAACTAACATAAAAGTAGGACTAACTCTTGAAAGTGGCTGTCAAGGCACTAAAATTCAGCAGCGTTTGGATGAGAAGGGGGTTTAAGTGTTACTGTTCAAAGAAACACATATTATAATTAATTCATCACAAAGTAACACTAGCTTAAGTTGTAAAATGCGGCATGTTTTCTTCACTGCGTTCCTGCCTGACAGCTATGAAGACCTACTACAAAAAACCGGGACCAATGCGGTTTTCAATGGGAACATAATCTCGAGAAAGGGGGACAGAGCACCAAATACTGGGGCAGTCCCGGGAAAACCGCAACGTCTGGCCACCCTAGGTATTTACAAGTCCGATTTCTATGCTTCCATAAAGCACCGGGGCTGGGCAGGCATGCGCAGTGCAGCTGTGCCTGCCACTTGCATGAGCGCTGAAGTCTGCGGTAAACACAGAGGTTGGTTTTGGGGAGGGGGGCTTTCTCCTTGGGAGTATCTCCCCAGCATTAAGCTGCCAAACTGCCTGCCATTGCCGGACTGGCTTCAGTGGGTGCTTTGCCGCACTGCCTCAGTGCTTATGGGTGAAAGGTGTATTCACTTTTTTGTTTTCGCACATTACTGCACGTTGTGGGCCTGATTCATAGAAGCATTTTATAATGGCACAATCCCATTGGAAAACGCTCTGTGAATCGGTGGGAGACATGGGCAAATGAAATGGCTGATACACCAATAATACCACCGACCAAGTGAAAAGATTGGGCAGCGGGCCAACAGGCAAAGTCTCAACACACACATTGTGTTGTGCTGGATTTTTCAAAGGTATGACTCGGCCAGTGCTGCCACAGCAATCTGTCCCACTTCCGAATCATGTCAGACCTTTCCTGGAGTCAAAGCAGAGCAGCTTGAGATCCAGCCAGAGAGACGCTGCTCTCTTGCAAACCTCATGCATAGCAATTTCACCAAGACTCTGCCGGCAGGCACAATAACAAAGCCTACAGTGTGTCTGATTGGTCCACTGCAGGTCGGGATTAATAGTGAGGACATCACACAGTCTGTGTCAGTCAATGACAGAGTGCCTTCAGTGAGGGGAACCAAGGGCAGCAGAAGAAAATGAATTATTTATTTCTACTCCTCTCTGGTTTGAGACACGGGCAAGCGTGGATTCTAAAAGTGTGGGGGATGCCTGCAGACTGAGATGGGAACATGGCGCCTGTAGAGGCAGAACGGGGTGGGCCCCTAGAAGGGGGCATATGTGCAGGAAACTCAACAGGCCCCTCTGAGCTGGAGGCCCTACCCGTCCTGTGCGCACTGTCAGGCGTCTGAGATGGCCATGCCGCCTCTGCACTGGCGCACACATACTAAGACATGGCCTTGCCTTCTCTGCAGGCATCGGTTAGTTGCCGCTTTATTCTCTAGACATGAAGAGCAAGGACCTCACATGTGTTGTACCCCTGGCAAACATGCCTGGGTTTGCTTCCTCACTGGAGCCAGCCAGAGGCTGCTGTTTTCATGTGCAGGGGGGGTATGGTGTGGACTGGCTCATTTGCGGGGTGAATCAGGAGTGATTTGCTTGGGTTGGTCACCTTTTGTAATATCGCAAACAGCAATGGCGTTGAGAGGTACCCAGTGGATTTCCCAGTGGTTATCATTAATTCAAACCTCTCCATCTATCACTTCATGGTGAGTATACAGCACAGTCTCTAATATATCTAAAATAGAAGAGTCCTACAAGGCACTTGCTGCCGAACTCAAGTGTAGGTCACATGTCCCAGCAGAATAGCTTAATATGCTGCTAAATGAACACGTGTTTAACCTACAGATCATTGGCCTGTGCACCTTAATGGCTGACTTCAACTATCAGCCCAAAGTGTGCATTCATTGGAAAGTCCATGTCCGCTGGCGTCTCCAATGGTTAAAATAGTGGCATCCATTGAAAATCATTCTCGCTTAGTTCTCCTGTTACCCTACCTTGCAAAACTAAAGAAGGCTGGAAACAGGCCATATGATGGCAATAATGCATGATAAAAAAAAAAACCCTGCACGTGCTGGATATTACCTTGGTTTGGGAAAGTCCAGGCCCACCCTGGACCTAAATGACCAGGTGTCATTTGGTGTGTAAGTTTCCAGCTTCACCACTTGACTACATTGTGTGATCTTTGTCAGATATTGATATTGATATTTTATTTGTATCGCGCTCGTACACAAGATGATCGGCTTTCCCTCTTAACCCAGTCAGTACATTCTTTTAAGTTGAAAGTGCTTAGAAATCAACTAAATATTGGTAAACATTGTGACACCAGGAACACTTTGCTGGATAGAATAAGTGTGCAACCTCTCTTCGTTGAACACATGCCACACTTGCAACAAATGCACCATTATAAAACACTTCCATGAATCAGGCCCTTAGCATGCTCAGCAGGAAAACCCTTTTCAGTACATACAAGTCATTCCTATTGACTTCGTCATTGCTTGTTACTTGTGCCCTGCACTTCATCACATGCATTTAGAATTTCTGGCAGTGGCCCTGGGGGGTTTCTTTCTGATTCTGAAGGAATAGTGCCGACTCACTGTCTGAATCTATCAGTTCCACACGCCTTCACAACAAAGATGATGCAAAGGAACTACTGGTGAGAATTTGTCATTCACCATCATGAGAAGATGATGTGACCATGATGAAGTTGGCAGTGAGAATTGTGCAAGCGGTAGCAGCATCTCTAAAACTAGAAATGTCACGTTTTAGTGGTGTTTTAAAAAGTAAATCAAATGGTGCCTTTTTAAGTTAAGTAATTGGCATTTGTCTCATATTCGAGGCCTTTTAGGACGACCACAAGCATACACAAGCAGTGCAAGGTTTGCTGGAGTATATGCAACAATTCACACTTAGAAAGAGCAAAGATTTTAAAAGGCTATTTCTATGCTTCTGACATCCCTCTATGTCAACATTCTCCCTATCACAACGCCTGGCACTGAAAAGAGACACTTTACCCTTCCTGTCCCATTGAAGTTTATGGGTGACACAGTAATCTTCACAGGACCATGGTCACTACTTATGTTACGCACCTTAGCCAGGATCTTGGGACAAGCAGGCTTAGCAGGCAATCCTTCTCCAGAAAGTTCCACACTGGACCAGCAAAGCTACATGTGCCACGCCGCCACTCCAAGAGTCGCAGATGAATATCATTGATCTGGTGGACAATGATCACGGATAGACACTTAGGCTACTCCCTATGTGTAGCTGGAACAGAGTGTCTTACAATCTCTTTCAACACCTCGCCTTCTATTTATGCCAGGAATGGTACTCACGAATCTTCGGTTCTTATCCGGATGTTTGTAGAGAAGAGAGAGACGTCCCCCCAGGAGTCCAGAGACCGTGAGTAGTACTCTGTGCACCTAGGGGGCCACCCTCCTGGGAAACCCTCGTGGGGAAGAAAACCCAGAATCAGACAGGTTCCGATTGTGTAGAATGGTAGTCCGCAGGATCAATGATGAAGTAGAATAGTGAGCTTGTTGTTCAATTGAAGACTGGATGCGGAATACGAATAATCCAAGGTAAGGAGCTGGGGAAAACCCCAACAGTACTAGGAGAAGCGAACTGTCACTCGAGAGACGAGACTCCTGAGGTAAGAGAGGAGAAAGAAACAAAGTGACAGCAGGAGGAGAGGAGCCGAGGGAGGGAGAGGCCGACGGCGGAAAGAAGCAGAGAGAGGTAAGTGCAACAGAAGCTGCGGGCACAGGAGTGGCAGGCGCCGGAGCGGAGAAGAAGATGCCGAGAAGGGCTAGCAGCAGCTAACACGGCAAGCCGTGTGGAAAAGGAAGCAGCGAACTGCCAAAGTTTGGTAGACGCCGAGCTGAGGACAGGTGCTGCGAGCAGTTAATACGGCAAAAGCCGAGCGGGGAAAAAGGCGCCGCAATGCCAGGGTCGGCAGAGCTGAACTGAAGAAGGAAAATGAAAATGCGAGGGAAAGGAGTGCTGGAGAGCACAGAACCAAGGGTTAGGAAGCAATGCATACACGGGAGCGAGTAGCAACGCAGAGTGTGTTAGAATTCCTGTGTATAAGTAGGAGTGGTCACGTGGAAACTGAGTGCGAGAACTAGACCTGTACTGTTAGGTAGTGGAAACGTGATCCAACAGGCGCCATCTTGGATTCCACTGGGTGCGCCGATGATGGTGAATCTTCCAGTGTTTCCAAAGACTTCTAGGGGTGTTCCTAACAGTATGCCCTTCCCGTGGGGTGGAAGGTCCAGGTTTCCACGGTTGAGACCTGTGGAATCGGCGCACCAATGCAGGTGCATGAACTGCAGAAGCTGGTTCCCACGTCCTGTCGGACGGTCCATAACCTTTCCAATCTAGGAGATATTGAAGAATTCCCCGATGGTATCTGGAGTCCGCTATGGCCGATACTTCATATTCTTGTCCTTCGTAGGAGTCAATAGGCAAAGGTTTGTTTCTATCTTGCCTTTGGAACCTGTCTGAAACATTGGCCTTTAGCTGAGAGACGTGGAAAACATTATGTATTCTAGACCAAGAAGGAGGTAACTGAAGGCGATATGCCACTTTCCCTACTGCTCCGGAAATAGTAAATGGACCAAAATACTTGGGGGATAGTTTAGTAGGTATCAATCTTTTTGGGAGGTATCGAGAGGACAACCATACCAAATCCCCTTGATGGTAAGTGGGTTCTTGGGACCTTTGCTTGTCTGCTTGTTTTTTAGTCCTTTCTTGTGTTTCCTTGAGAGCTCTACGGGCCAGGGCATGTCCAGACTGAATGTTGGCTACCAATTCTTCTATTGCAGGAGAGTTGGTAATTCTGGGAGGAGTGGTAGGGATTATTACAGGATGATATCCGTATGTGCAGTAGAAAGGAGACATTTTGGTAGCAGAGTGTTGAGAATTATTGTATGCTATCTCCGCATAGGGAAGGAAGTCGTCCCAGTTGTCTTGGGTAGCCGAAATAAAGCATCTAAGGTATTGTTCTAAAGACTGGTTCAGCCTCTCTGTCTGACCGTTAGATTGTGGATGGTATCCAGAGGTCAGATCTCGTTGTATTCCTAGCGATTGGCATAGATCTTTCCAGAATGACGATATATATTGTGGTCCCCTATCGGAGATGATGTTTTTGGGGAGTCCATGCAATCGGAATATTGTCTGCAAAAAACAGGAGGCCATCTGAGCTGCTGTTGGGAGTTTTTTCATGGGAATAAAGTGTGCCATTTTAGTCATGGAATCCACAGTTACCATTATAGTGGTATTATTATTTGAAGGTGGTAGTTCTACAATAAAATCTGTAGAAATTTTTTCCCAAGGTTGGTCGGGTAGAGTGGGTTTGACCAGTTTTCCTACTGGGAGTCTCCTTGGTGTCTTTTCTTGGAGACAGATGACACAAGAAGAAACGTAGTCTTTGACGTCTGCAGTTAAGGTGGGCCACCAAAAATGACGGCTGATCAGTTCCTGAGTGTTGGCTATTCCTCTGTGACCTGCTACTTTGTGATCGTGGCACATGTGTAATACCTGCTGTCTTAGGTCTTCTGTAGGCACAAACAGACTAGTGCCATAGTAGTATAGACCATGTTCTTCCTGAAGCTGGTAATTTTGGATATCACTATCTTTTATGTCTTTTATTTGACTGCGGACATCTTGGAGAAATGAAGAGACTACAAAAACAAAAGTGGTTTGCGGAAATATCTTCTCCTTAACTGTACCGTCTACTGTTTGTGTACTGCGAGACAAGGCATCAGCCATTTGGTTACAGGTGCCTGGAATGTGGGTGATATGAAAGTCAAAAGAAGAGAAAAAATAGGCCCATCGGGCTTGTCGGCTGTTTTGGCACTCGAAATTCTGAAGGACTTTAAGGTTCCTGTGGTCGGTTCTGATAGTGATGGGATGTCTTGCTCCTACCAGAAGATGTCTCCATTCTTGGCATGCCTTTTTAATGGCGAGCAATTCCTTTTCCAGAACCGTGTAGTTTTGTTCCGAGGAAGTCAAGGTCTTCGACATATAGGCAATGGGATGCTCTTTGCCGCTAAGAGAAGTCTGTTTCAAGACCGCTCCTATAGCCGAATGAGAAGCATCAGTCTCTAGGAGGAATGGTTTGGTTTGGTCCGGCAGTCTAAGGATGGGAGCGGATGAAAAGGCAGACTTAAGTTCGTCGAAGGCTTGTTGTGTCTCCGTAGACCAAACGTATTTCCTTCCTTTCTGTAGAAGCGTTGTCAATGGTTTGATGACTTTGGAGAAGTTGGGTATAAATTTCCTGTAGAAATTCGCAAAGCCAACAAACCTTTGGATTTCTTTGACTCCTTGTGGAGCCTTCCAATGCAAAATGGCTTGTACCTTGTGGGGGTCCATGGAAGCCCCTTCTTTGGAAAGAATAAAGCCCAAATAAGGAATCTTTTCTTGATGAAACGAGCATTTCTCTAATTTGGCGAAAAGGTGATTGTCTTGAAGGCGACGTAGTACCTCTGAAACATGAGAAATGTGCTCTTGTATATTGGTAGAAAAGATCAATATATCGTCAAGATATACGATCAGTGAATGAAGTAATAAATCCGAGAACAAGTGGTCAACAAATCTTTGGAAAACTGATGGAGCATTGGCCAGGCCGAAAGGCATAACGTGATATTCGTAATGCCCAAAAGGGGTGCGGAATGCCGTCTTCCATTCGTCTCCGCTTTTGATCCGAATCAAATGATAAGCGCCTCTTAGGTCCAGTTTGGTGAAAATGGAGGCACCCCTTACCGCTTCTAAAATGTCTTGAATCAAAGGCAAGGGATATCGATCTTTGTAGGTGACCCTATTTAACCCCCTATAATCGATGCAGGGTCTCAGCTCCTTGCAGTCTTTTTTCGGTATGAAAAACAAGGACGCTCCAGCTGGACTCTTTGATTCAGTGATAAGTCTGTTGCGTAGATTTGTCTGAAGATATTCCTTCAGGGCTTCCTTTTCGGGATTAGATAGGGTGTACATCCTTCCAAATGGGATCTGCGCGTCTGGCAGGAGATCTATACTGCAATCGTCTCTCCTGTGCGGAGGCAGTTCCTTGAATTCCTCGTTAGAGAATACATTACGGTACTCGTGGTAACATTCCGGTAACAATTTCAGATTTAGCACCACTGCGTTAGAGTTCTGAGAGATTACAGGAGCATTGGAGGCGTGTATACCAGTTGCACCGTTGTGTTGACATGTGGAGATACAGTATTCTGATCCCAGAAACATGGTTCCAGCTTTCCAATTGATATAGGGATTGTGTTTGGCCAACCAAGGTATTCCCAGGATTACCGGGTAGTGAGCTGCCTTAATGAGGTCAAAGATCACCTCCTCTTCATGGGAAGCTATCCTCATAGTGAGGACGGAGGTATTGGCTCGTATGGGTCCAGAGGATAAGGATTCTCCATCTACTCCTTCGACTGGGACAGGTAATTCCTTAGCCATATGGGGTATCTTGTTCTTGTAAGCCCAATCGGTATCCATAAAAAGACCCGCTGCCCCGCAATCTACAAGAGCTGGAACGTTTTCGATGGAAACGTCATTGAATCGGAGGGTTACCGGTAAAACCACCATTTGAGTTGAATTAGCCACTCCGTTGAGGGAACTCGGAGTTCCATGCCCGTTCATGGTTCCCTTTATGAACGGGTGAAGGCGTTTCCCGAGCGGCGGGGAGGGACTAGATTACAGTCCTTCAAAACATGCTTGTCCGAACCACAGTACATACAGAGACCCAAAGAGCGTCTTCTGTTTCTCTCTTCTGAGGTAAGAGGACCTCTGGTGATTCCTATTTGCATAGGTTCTTCCTCATGGGTTCGTGAGATCTTGGCAAATTCGCTTCGTACAGTTGGAGAAGGTCCTTTGGCTTTTCCTTTCTTCCTTTCTAAGTACCTTTCTTGGATACGATAATCCATCTGTAGAACGAGTGTTATCATCTCTGCGAGGTTATGCGGGCGAGGCACCCGAGACAGTTCGTCCTTCAAGTCTTCGTTTACATTTCTCCTAAAAATAGTAATGAGGGCCTCATCTGCCCAGGCCGTTTCATGTGCCAGTTGCTTGAACTGTGTGATGTACGACAGAATCTCCATTGTTCCTTGTTTCAGGTCTAAGAGGTTTTCTTGTGCAGAGACCACTAATTCTCTGCGTCCAAACATGGCCTGTAGGCTATTGGAGAACCCGACTAGGGAGTCTAAGATTTGATTATTAGTAGTCACCAGGGGTGTGGCCCATGCCAGAGCACTCCCTGATAGGTTGGATATCATGAATCTGACCTTGGATCGGTCGTTTGGAAAGAAGGCCGGTTTTAATGTAAATTGTACCGTACAAGAGTCAATAAATTCTTTTAGCTTCTTGGGACTGCCGTCATATTTCCCCATTGGGAGGGGTCCTGGAGGCAGTTCGATTCTTGAATGTACTACTTGGCGAAGCATGGTGTTTTCATTGCGCAAGGTTTGCATTTCGGTATTGAGATTTTGTACAGCTGCTACGAGCTGCTGTATCTGCTGCTCCATGGCGTTGCTATCTCTTACAATCTCTTTCAACACCTCGCCTTCTATTTATGCCAGGAATGGTACTCACGAATCTTCGGTTCTTATCCGGATGTTTGTAGAGAAGAGAGAGACGTCCCCCCAGGAGTCCAGAGACCGTGAGTAGTACTCTGTGCACCTAGGGGGCCACCCTCCTGGGAAACCCTCGTGGGGAAGAAAACCCAGAATCAGACAGGTTCCGATTGTGTAGAATGGTAGTCCGCAGGATCAATGAAGAAGTAGAATAGTGAGCTTGTTGTTCAATTGAAGACTGGATGCGGAATACGAATAATCCAAGGTAAGGAGCTGGGGAAAACCCCAACAGTACTAGGAGAAGCGAACTGTCACTCGAGAGACGAGACTCCTGAGGTAAGAGAGGAGAAAGAAACAAAGTGACAGCAGGAGGAGAGGAGCCGCGGGAGGGAGAGGCCGACGGCGGAAAGAAGCAGAGAGAGGTAAGTGCAACAGAAGCTGCGAGCACAGGAGTGGCAGGCGCCGGAGCGGAGAAGAAGATGCCGAGAAGGGCTAGCAGCAGCTAACACGGCAAGCCGTGTGGAAAAGGAAGCAGCGAACTGCCAAAGTTTGGTAGACGCCGAGCTGAGGACAGGCGCTGCGAGCAGCTAATACGGCAAAAGCCGAGCGGGGAAAAAGGCGCCGCAATGCCAGGGTCGGCAGAGCTGAACTGAAGAAGGAAAATGAAAATGCGAGGGAAAGGAGTGCTGGAGAGCACAGAACCAAGGGTTAGGAAGCAATGCATACACGGGAGCGAGTAGCAACGCAGAGTGTGTTAGAATTCCTGTGTATAAGTAGGAGTGGTCACGTGGAAACTGAGTGCGAGAACTAGACCTGTACTGTTAGGTAGTGGAAACGTGATCCAACAGGCGCCATCTTGGATTCCACTGGGTGCGCCGATGATGGTGAATCTTCCAGTGTTTCCAAAGACTTCTAGGGGTGTTCCTAACAGAGTGTCAATAACCTGGAAGCGGTTCCTTGAATGGGGTCACCGCTCATCCCCCTGGTTGGTCTTCTGAACCTTACCAGTTGCTGGAGGTGAAAAGTTTGGATGATCAAGTGAGGTCACTGTAGACTCTACTTGGTTGAGGCGGGTGTCCAGTCAAAGATTCGAAACAATGGTTTCGAATGCCAAAAGTTCTGACACAAAAGTGGTGGAAAAAAAAGTTATGAATGTATTTTTTTTAATATTAAAGGGTTTATTTTAAATTCGTATTGTAAAATAAGTGTTTAAAAAAAACGGGGCGTTGGGGGGAACCCCCATAAAAAAAACATTAGAAACTTTTTTTTTCGACACTTTTGTGTCAGAACGTTTGGCATTCGAAACTTTGACTGTCGAAACAGTGACTATGAACCGTTGAGGTGCTGGCCGAATGTGGGGAGCACTCCATGCCCATCATATCCTTAGAGGAGGAGCACAGATGGACAGGGTGCAGTGGGCATGTCACAGCATGTTGCGTATTCCTCTAGGTGCACTGGTCTGTCTTGGGGGATGCTCTACATTGCCCATGGATTGCTACACAGGACCCCCCTCATCCCCTCTGGGTGTCAAGCAAGACTAAATGGTAGTGCAGGAGCTGGAGTCCCGATACAGCCCAAAAGGGTCACCAGCTTCTAAAAGTGACAGGGCAAAAGGGTTCCATGTGATAATATCCCCGCAAAAATGTTGCCATGCAAAAATGGCGCTGTTCTTTTGCAGCAACATTATCATTAGGAACATGCAGGTTTTTTTTTTTTAACGGGAGCAGGGGATACCCCCGCAAACCCTGCTCCCATTTACCTCATATATTGTCCCCATATATAATGTCGCCTACGCCGTTTCCAGGCGACTATATGTATGGCGACATTATGACCTGATACCGCAAACAGCCTTAAGTGCTCCTTGCAGCCTGGTGTCAACAGATGCCTGTGATACTCGGTCTGGCCCTGGTTGTGGATTTCTTCCAATCTTCAGGGTAGTCTGATCCTGGAACTGGATGAAGAGAAGGGGTTCTGCAGGGAACCCCTCTGCTACTCCACCTAAGGCACATTACAAGCTACTGACAGAAGCTCAGCAGTAAATAAACGGAGTGAAGGGAGAATAGCACAGGGGCAACGTGCTGGTACTGGAAGCAAGACAACAGAGAGCAACAGAGGTTTGAGTTCCGGATCCTCGGTTAGAAACCAAACTCAGGTATAAAAAAACCAATACACATTTTTTTAAAAAAATTACATTAAAATTAAAATAAATACCCTCCATAACCGGCTCATGCTTTTCTAGCAGCTAGAAGTCTTTTCGAGGTGTCAGTATAAAAGATTCAAAAGACGTGAAAGGTTCCATGTGGAGAAAAGGACCCGTATGGACTTATGATCATACATGCTGAGGGGGCACTCTTGGGGCATCACGGGTCCACTTGCCATGCACACCTCTTCTGCTGCTTCTGTGCCTTACTCTCCATTGTACTCGTCCTTTCTTTGAAGCCACATGTATTGCCTCCCTGCTCCTTTGTAAAGTGTTGCTGTTCTTTTCCATCCCATGACTTCTCCACACTCCCTTTCATCTGTTTATCTTTCCATATTTTCATTCATGTGGTCTTCTTTTAAAAAATATATTTCTTAATTAACTTTTTCATACAACAACTAAACAACCCCCACAACCTTTCCCTCTCCTGCCTTCTCCCCACCCCCCCATAGCCCGCCCCAATCCCCTATCCCCCTGTCCCTCTTCCCCCTGAGCGCCGTCCCGTTCCAGTTCGATTCCCGTAGCCCCCTCTGTCTCTGCTCGGTCTTCTTGTAGCAATAGGAGCTATTTGCATTTTCAATCTTTCACCCTCACGCTGGAGCTGCCTTAACTCTGGGATTGGCCCTGAGATTTCGGGTTTGCCAGTCTTTCTCCAGGTCTCTGAGGCACAGTGAAAGACCTCTGTCATTTCTGGTGGGCCATCACAGTCTGCAATTAAACGTTCTCCGGTCCTGCCCCCTTCATAGATTGTAACCTACCGTGGGGCTCATTATAAGTTTGCCGGTTTGGGAAAAGAGTGCTGATAATAACGTTTACCGGCACATTTCCAGTTTGCCCATGGGCTTACATGATTTACCTCCAGCCGGCATTGAACAGACAGTATTTCCCTCACTGGTAGGGACTCTGTGGAACGGTGAATTACCGGTATTTCCACCGCTTGTAATATCCCGATGACACTGGGAAATCAGGTGGCAGAAACGGTAATACTGTTTGGTAGCATCCCGCCGGAATTACCAGCAGGATACCACCAAACTAGGAATGACTCCCAGAGTCTCTTCTTCTTATCAAATGGAAACTCGGCATCAGTGACTGCATGGAAAGAAGGTTTGTTGGGGGAATTAAATTCTTTGATCCTTGGCAAGATTAGATTCTGTGCCCTGCACTTAGCAATGTTTCACAAGGAGCATTCAACACACTTAGCTATCTCGCTGGTAACATGTTTAACAAGTTGTGTGCCTCTTGACCTAACTGCCCTGCCCCTCACTGCCACACAACGTCAAACAGAGGTAGAAAAATCTGTGTATAGTATTTGTGAGGGAGGGGGTGTTAAATGGGAGGTTGTGTAATCACCCAGATGTCACAGCCTTTAATTGCCTAAAAGAGCAGTATTGTTGCAGCTTGCGGTAATAGGCAGGTTACTTGACATATTACTTTGAATTCTGGTCGCTGTATATATATATCCCAAGTAGGGGTTCAGATTTACATCTGATAAATTATGAGAGTGAACCTCGAGATGTCTATGATGTGACTGTGAACCCCAAAGTGGAATATTTCCTCTTGGTTGATATTCGCCCATGTACAATTTTGTGTTGTATATGGTTGTCTATCTTTCAACCTTTTCAACCCTCTTAGAGACAAGGTAAACTCGTTTCCTCTAAGTGGGTCATCAGTTCCTGTTTCAGCATGGTCCAGGGTGATGTCAGGAGTCTGAAGGAGCAGCACGAGGAGGATGTGACGATTCACAGGTTCTCGTCACTTATCCCCATAGGGCAGCCCTTACCTACAAAGCTAGGAAGGGGAGACCGCTACCCGATAAAACTTCTAGGGGTGGGAAACAGCAGAAGACCTCACAGGAAGAGACTCCCCTTATGGGGATAGGGACTCCCATTCTGAGAAGGAATTCCCTAACCCTCTAACCCTAGAAGCCATTTCACTTTCAAAGGCCCTAGAAGGTACTGCTATGCGTTATGGTAACATTCCCACCCTCCTTCCCTCCTTGAATCTTGACACCACTGAGACGAGGAGGAGCAAGAAGATGGCATATCTTCTGTTATAAGTACTGAGAAGAGGTGGCCTCAAGGAGGCATGAAGAGCATCTCACAAACTGATAAAAATGACTGAAAAGGGGTGGCCTCAAGGAGACGTAAAGATCATCTTACCAACTGTTCAAAGTACTGAGAGGAGTTGGCCCCAAAGAAGCAGAATGATCAAGTTACCAACAGCAAAGAACAGTTCGGATCTTGTTCTGGGGAGGGCCCAGCTATTGGTCATAAACATAGAGAATGGACTCTCAGAAGAGGAGAGCAGCAGGTGTGAAGCCAGCACGGCACGGGAAGCTGAAACCTGGAGAGCTACAAATCCGGAAGAGATGCTGGTCCTCGAAAAAGAGGATAACAAGAAGGAGTTGACGAGCCGATCTGTGAGCAGGTGGGGAACAGACTCCCGCAACGGTTGGAGAAGATAAGACCATGGCATGACCTCCGGGAGGTGGAATGTGTGGTCCATGAACAGCACTGAAATCGTCATCTGTAGACCTAGGCTGAGCTGCGTATGGGAACAAGAAGCTGAAGAGAAGCGATGCCCGACGTGTCGTTCAGAAGGCCAGCAGTCCACGACCCAGGGAAAAACCAGTGATGTGTCCCCAGCACGAGCAAGTTAACAGGAGCAATGGGAGAGCGGGTGGGTCCCGGGGGCCTCTAAAAACCATATCAGAAGTGAATAATCACTCAAGAGTAATCTCCCTCGGCACAGGGAATTTAAAAACCAGACCAGAAGTGAAGAATCACTCAGGAATAATCTCCCTCAACACAGTGAATAAACAAACCATACCAGAAGTAGTGAAGAATCACTCTGGAGTAATCTCCCTTGGCTCTGTGAATATACAAACCATACCACAAGTGAAGAATCACTCAGGAGTAATCTCCCTCAGCACAGTGGATATAGAAATCATACCAGAAATGGAGAATCACTCGGGTGTCGTCTCCCCGCCCCAGTGGTGATAACCAAAGAACCAGGAGTCAAAAGCAAGAGAAGCTCAGGAGTCATCTCCCTCATCTCAGTAGGGATATCCAAAAAACGAAGAATCATCTCCCTTGACACCATTGTGACAGTGAGGAGTCTCACATTCAAGAGGGGTTCGGGAGGAATCTCCCTTGTCACAGTAAGTAATTACTAAGTAGTAAAGAGGAGACCAAAGAACAAGAACGGTCTGGAGGGAGTCATCAAGACTTCCAAGGACAAGCAAGGATTTCCGGAACAGTGTGACCAATCTTCAGAAGTCCTTGGGATGAAGTTAAGGGACATATAAGGACAATTATTAGACAATTCACCAAAACAACCATAACAACTAAGATGTGGTTCAGGATAAGGGAGTCATTCTCCTGACCAAGCGCTTCATTGGTAAATCAGAAACTAGACCAACAGCTTGTGAAATAAGAACGAAAGACTGATCCAATTCACCAGGAGAAGGAAGTCATTCTCCTGGTTCCTCATTTTCCGTTTGAAGCTCAACTCTTTTTGGATAAACTAGTGGTAGGTCTAGGGTAGGTATTTGGACAGAGAACAGACTTTCTTTGAACATTCATCCTGATGACGCACACCCAAGTTTCCCTTAGTTTAGGTAGGGATAGCTCTGTAGCAATAGGGAAAGGTAGGCTATTTTCTTTACTTTTTATTAATAAAGATGTTGAATCTAACAACCGCTTTGTCCGATTCCTTCCTCAAACTCACCACAAGGGACCTGGCAAGCCTTTGTTTTGGCAACAGTATAGGGAAAGTGTGTTGGTAGGTGACTTCACCGCAGTGAAATATAACTTTCAAATTTGTCTGTGTTGACATCATGGAGAGACGCTATGACTGTTCACTTTGAGTATATATGATAATAAGTTTAAAATAAATCCATGTACAACATGTGATTCCTCCAATGTCAAAGGCCACACCATGACCCAGGAGGGCAGTGCCCGTATTAGGGTAGGAGGCTGGATAATGTGTTTGTAAAGTCCGGGTTGATGACTGCAGTTCTTGGTAGAAGAGATTGTGAAAGAGGAGATCTCTTTGGCAGCTCTTCAGCAAAACCACAGAAAGGAAAAAGGCACAGGTGTGGGAGCACATGAAGAGCAGGATGAACTGTGTAGCCATGGTCTTATGTAGCAGAGATGATTATAAAAACTGGTGGAATGAATTGAAGAAGCGTGTGAAGGTCCTGAAATCAGAAGACACAAAGGAACTCTGTAGCCCCTGATTTGCAGTCCCAACCTGGGCCAGGGACAGCACCCTCCTTGCTCCAAGTCAGGGACAGCCCCCATGGGAGCCACCACCCCTACCCCTAAACCAGCTGGATAGGGAGCAGCGCTCCACCTGTAAAATACAATTGCTGTTAACTGGAGTTGAGCTCCATCCTGAGTTCTTACCTTGTTATCCGGGCACAGACACCAGAGTGGATTTTATAGAGATCCCAAGAGGGACCCCTCTTTATTTAAAAAAACACTTATTCACTTTTATGGGAATTCTTCCCTTCCTAAAATACCCCTGATGTGAGTTTCCTCTAAATGGGGGTCTGCTCCATCAGCCTACACTTCCTTGGAGGGTTCACCACGACCCATAGGGTAGGAATGATACAACATACCCCCACCTAATTCCTGGTACCACCCACCGAAGTGTGAGGCCAGAGGATGGCTTCCGTGGGTGATCCCACCTCCCTAAGCAGCATCAGGCAGACTGCTTCTTCCTTCCGCTACCTCAGACCATGGTACCTCCCCTCTACTCCCTTACAATTAACAATAATATCTGGCACCTACTTAATTTGTAGCCTACTTAACATTCCTGTTAATGGCCCTACTCCCTACATAATCAATACCCTATTTAAATCTCATTATGCATATAAAATATACACATACATATACACACTGACATAAAACATATCAAACATATAAAACATTATACCACAATGGGAGTCACTGCTGCAGACAGACACCCCCTTTCAGTACCTCAGACAGCCGTCTCTGGTGGATGGCTGGGGCTTGTCCCAGTTCTTCTGGGTGTCCCCCCACCACATGGGGCCATTCGTTTCACAGCATGTGATCTGCACCTTATCGATTTCCTTGGGTGGCCCCTAATGGGGTCTCACCCGCGTCACAGCTGCGACCTGACCCTGGCGTTTGTTGATCTTCAGGATGGGCCCCATAGGCTGGGGGGGGGCGCCCGAACTCACCACCGCAGCAACATCACATTTTCCTGGGCTGTCCTGTTGCCGTGGATATCACCCGCTTCACCACTGAGCCCTGCAGTGCTATATTTAGTTCAAGTGGTGTCCACTTTGACTTGGGAGGCAGTGTTCACATGGCAAAGGGGATGACGCCATTTGTCACTGCTGTACCCGCAGACATCTCCTCTTCCCAACCCGCCTCCTCTGCTTTGTGTCGCAGAGATGCAGAGGGTTTCCCGCCAAAGCTTCTCCCAGGCTGCCTCGGCCCAGAAGTTCAGGACTTCTCTTCAACCGGGCTGCCCCGATGAGGCAGCCCGGATCTTGCAGTGTCCCGCTCTTCAGCCGAGCAACCGAGCTACCCTCTAGTGGAGCCGGGGACTTCATCTTCACTGCTCCATCCTCCAGGGTGGAGCGGTCTTCCCGCTCTTCACCTCCCACCCGGCTGGCATGCACGGCCCAGGAGGGAGGACCAGAAAGGGCCCACCTCACCGGCCACGAGACGTGCCAACTTGGGGCACAGCCGGGCTACTTGGTTTGGGCTGCCCCCCCTCATGTGGCCCAGACTCGGCAGTTTATCGTCAGATCGGACAGCCCCACACACGCTGCCTGGGCCCTTTGATCTTCCTGGGCCTGTCCGGTCAGCCCCCCGGATGGGTCAAAACCTGCCCGGTACCATGGCTCACTTGTTGGGCTCTTTACTCAGCACAACACTTTCTGTGGGCTATGGGGCAGCTCGAGCCACGGCACCCTATGGTCTTATTTTGTTCCCCTGTCAATTCTCTGTTTTTGTTTCTTTTCCCTTCTCTCCTTTTCCTCTACTCACTTTCCAGCAACTGTCTTCACAACTGTCTTTTCTTTTTTTATTCCTCCTTGGATTCCTTTCTCCCCTGACCAGTCCATTCTTTGGCAGGGAAGTTCTCACCCTTTGTTCTCCTTTCTTTTTCTTTCTTGAACATTCCTTCCAGCCCAATGGCAGGCCTGTGGTCTGACCCCGCAATGGGCTGCCACCCTCCTGCTACTCAGCACAGCCTCACTGTTTTCTCTGTTTTCTCACTGGGGGGGGACTCCCCATGCTGTAACCGGCGCTACACTTTCTGTGGGTGGCAGCCCCTACAGGAAGTTTTCTTTACCTCTCCTTTCTCCGTTTCATTTTCCTTCTCTCCTTTTCTTCTCCTCACGTCCCAGCAACTGTCTTCTTTTTTAATCCCTCTTTGGATTATTTTCTCCCTTGGCCAGCCCATTCTTTGGCAGCTGAGTTCTTGCCCTTTGTTCTCCTTTCTATTTCCTTCTTGAACATTTCATCCAACCCCAAGGTGGGCACACACACAGAAAGAAACCACACACTACATTTAATAAAATACTTTAGTCTCCCTGGTGTCGGCGTCTTCATTTCTAGGTTTTGGCCCTAAGGGGACAAGCATATAGCCCTTACTAGCTGGGCCCTTGTTGGCCCACAGGGTACAACTGTCCAAGATAGAAGACATCACCTCACTCCTTAACCTACCCCACAGACCTGTGTGATGTGGCACCATTTGAAGGGAAGGCCTCATCCATAGGGAATGAATGATGAAGCAGGAGCCAGGACTGCAAGCACCGAAGATAGGCAGACATACATGAAGACTATGCAAGGTCAAATGTAATGAGGTCTTCACACAGCGTCACATGTGGCGCTATCACAAACACACAAATGAATACATATTTCATAATGAGATCTGCAAAGGAATGATGACCATAGTTCTGCATGTCAAAGTGACACCATTATTGCTGTCCTGGCTATGTGCCTCACAAAGCAATACACCTGAATGGTAGTAGTATGAAAAATTGGCATGCTCCTCATACCTATGATAACGGTATGATATGATATTTTATTTATATCGCGCTCATACACAGGTGTTTCAGAGCGCAACAAGGCAAGGGAGGGGAACAGGAGAGAACAAAACAACGATCTTACTAGGCCCAGTGACATTGAGAACGTGTAAGTGCAAGTACCTAGAAGTACAAAATAATAAATGTCATACAAGAAAAAGTGGTGTGACAGTCAAGGGCAGTCATTCAGACACACTTTGAGTGTGCCACATTAGCAATATCACAACATTCCTGTACCCATGTATCTGTTTGTAGCACAGGTGATGCTGACCACTATGCAAAAGAGACCTTGAAGTCATCAGTAGAAGAGGTCCAGTTCCTGGGCTCATGTCGCAGTCCGCCTACCATTTGTGAGATGCCGCTGATTAAAGATGTGGAATAGGAAGCCCCAACTGGGCTCACTTACTATTTCCCCCACCCGCGCATCTGCTAAGACCTGGTGCGGTGCGTGATGACATGGGAGGTGCATCTCCTCCAGGAGATGGTGGCTGAAGGCGAACCACTGGGCAGTAAGCTAGCCCCAGAACAAAAATATACCGGGCAGATTAGACACAGTACAGGGAGACTGTGAATCACCACAACTGCTCCAGGATCAGGATGATATATTAAGCAACCAGGTCACTAGTTTAGTGTATGCCAATGTGGCAAAATGCCTTTTGGTGATTCAACATCATCAGCAAACAATGGCATGAGTTGATTCCGGAAGTGAGATGGCCTCTGCCCTCTATATAACCTAGTCAAAAGTGCTTTTGCTTGCAATACCCACAAGTATGTAATTATCTATGTTCCCACTGTAAATGTGGTCCCTGGGGTCTGCCCCCACTGTGATCTGATCCTCGCCCGATGCCCAATGTAATTCATTGGACTGTCTCCTAGATCTCACAAATTGGCCTTGTAGTATGCTTGGCACCCTACCAAGACTCTGCTTCCTCTGGAATACATACTTTGAACTCCCATTAGTAACTTTTCTCACCCACTCACTCGCGCCGTCTGATGCATGCTCCCTTTGTCTTCCACTCCTCCCTGTGTTCCCCCCTCTCAAAGGAATCTCTGCTGCACACTATCCACTGCCAGAGATACCAACCCACACTGTGGTGTCCCAGGGCATGTACACACAGTTATTTTACCTGTAAGGCACCACTATTGAGATCTTGACATGGACACACCAGAATGATGCTCCAAACTACCCACCAGGTCCTCCACTAACCTCCCCGCACTAACCTTGTCAACCTCCATGCTCAAGCACACTAGACACATACAGACTAAGCTGCTCACACATGATAACTGAGTAACCCTACCAAAAGACATCAAACATCACTACATTACACATCTACAACCAGCTTACATACCATATTCCTTGCAAGTCTTCCCTCTGGACACACATGCCTCCATGCTCTTTGCATAGTATGCTTAGAAACAGATCCACACACAGCGTTTAAGGTACTACCGGACTCCACACATCAACGCAACAGCAAATCCTGCATGTCCCCTCTCTCTTGCACTAACTTAACCCATCCCCCCTCTTTCAAATTGAAGACCATGTAAATGGCAGGGGTTGCACAGTACAAATCCCAAAAACATACCTCAACATAACCACTAAGAGCAGCAAAAGCAGATGCAAGCACATGGGGGTTGGGGGCCATGAACAAGATGGAACAGTGCACATGCTTGGAGAACAGCCAGGACTCCTCCTCCCCAACAAGCACTGTGCAAGAATCCAGGCCAAGAGTGTGGTGCAGGTCAGCTAGGGCAGTTGGCCTAGCCATCCCACCAGCGAAATGACACCCTGAGAAAGTTATGGATAAGAGGCAGTGTGAATTAACCAGCATGGAAGTGTGTTGCCTTAGCAAGAGGTTGGACCAGGCCATCCTGCTAAGGAATATGGATCTGTTGGGTTTTACAGGGGGCATAATTGGTGCTTTGAAGTTTATTTGGGCATTCTAATTCTTACCTTTAACGATTAATATGCGCATGAGTGTCCCATATGGTGCTGCTCTCACAAAGGTGCTTGGAAAAGGGATTTCTGTTTAACCCGCCCCCACCCCTTCTTCCTCATCCATCTGTGGTGGTTCTGGTACACTTTGCTCCCCTTCTGATTGACTATACATGACCAAATTCTCCAACGTCTCCGTGCACCCTTGGGCATCGCCAGTGAGATGAAGGCACCTGAATTGGCCCTTAGGAAGCCGAAACATGCTCCACAAGATTCCGCAGCCCGATGTTTGCATTGTTGCACACCCCCGCTTGCTTGATTTTTGACAGGAGCAAATAGTAAAGATGGTAAAGCAGAACCTTAATTATCAATGAGAGGGAAGTGATAGTACTGTCTGTGAAGTAGGCAGATGCATGGCTCTGCTGGCAGATTGAAATGGCATGGTGTGATGTGACCAAAGCGCATCAAGTGAGCAGAGGCGGTTCTATGTGATCTGGTCGAATCTTTTTCATCCATGTAGATTTCGTCAATTATTGTTTTTTTTACAGGATGATTTTGCCACAAATATATGGAGGGGGTCCTCACACCTTCACCCCCCTGCATTTATTATTCTCCTAAACTCACCCCCCACATATTTTTGCTGCAAATTCCGACGAAAATGTAGACTAAATCTACTGCAACGAATTCTACTGCGGCAACATCTCCCTATGCGAGCAGCAGGGTCGGTCTTTGTATCAGGCAGATGAGGTGGCTGCCTGATGTCAGTGACATGCCGGCCTCTAGGAGGGGCCGCGCGCTCTATGGGGTGCCACGCGCGGGTTAGTGTGAAAAAATGATCTTTCATTGTTTTTAATTGCAGTTGTAACGTACGTTTAAGTCACTGAGTGACACTGCAACCCGGGCGGCGGCCAGTGGACACTGGCCCACTGACTGAGTAGCGGCAAACATGCACTTGCAAGAAGAGACCACAGCAGCCAGTCTCTGCATTATCTCGTGCAGGGGCTCGCGGTGCTCCTGCAAAGCCAGCAAGGCCAGCCAGGCAGCCATGTTGATTCTTATAATGTGCAGTGTATTGCTAAGCAGCCTCAGTTAAATAGCAACATTTGTTGCTTTCACAGCCAGGCAGGTATCGGGCCTGGGTGCACGTGACACAGGGGGTTGATTAATTGGGCAGCCTGTGAGTGACCCTGTGTCAGTTGGCGTGCACACAATTGTTAGGAATCGAGTCCCAGCCAGGACATAGGCAGGTGCCCATAGCCCGAGGCCAAGCACAGTAGTCTGACCCTTGTGTTGTGCACTGCAGGTGCCAACCAACCAAGATGGCATAATAACAGTCCTGGGGTCACACACCCGCCCGCGCTGTGCCCAGGCTCTCTGCCATTCCTAGCACAGGGTCAGGCTCTGATCTGCCCCTACAGCTGCTGGTGAAGGGCCAGAGAGCATGTGGTCACGGGTGGTCAGAGGAAGGACGAGTACCAGCCAGGAGCGAGCTGCAGGTAAGGTAGGGAGGTGCCGGCGGCATGACCCAGGCTGTCGGAGGGGCGAGCAGTGGACTGAGGTTGGGTGCGGACCGAGACCGCACAGCTTGTTTCCGCTATGTTTGCTGACGGTGACCAGCTGTGAGATGAAAATTCCAGTCTTTCATGCGGAAGGACAGCTGTGTGTATGCATTTATATTTGATTTATGTAAGTCATTCCGTCATCTGCTATTTGCCTAGCCATGTTTAATAAAGAGGTCCGGAAATAGCAACCTCTGTGGGCCCTTTTCGGATACTTCCTAAAAAGAGTTTCAGGAGCATGCACAACAGTAGCACTACAAATCCCAAGAAAATACAACGAAAATATATACAAGGAATGAGTGACTCCATGTTACCAGGGCAGCCATTTTCCAGCACTAGGATTTCTTTTAACGAATCCTTGTCATCAGATGCTTAAGGCCAATGCGGTTGTTTAACCCCCAGGATGCCTTAACTTGTCGAATGAATATGCGGTGTTGGTGCGGGACCCGGGTCGGGAAGACGAGTATGCACCGCCGCCTTCATAACTGGTAAGGTGCACCTCATGGCTTTTGAGCAGAGTGCATGTGGGGCTTTGTGGTAGAGCTCAGCTCGGACTGGATAAGGGCATTAGGGGGGCAATAGGCCCATGGCTGAGCCAGAAAACACAAAATGCTTGAGTTGTGTAGGCCAGTTTTTGGGTCAAAGTGGGGCACTTTTTTGACCAATTGAAAATTTGCACCGGCACAGACACAAGACCTATTCTTCATCCATGTCCCTATAATATCTGGGTTGTGTTGTGATCTTCTATGCATGCGGTGATGCATGTATGTGGGAGTGACACCTGGTGATGCCTGGGGAGGGAGGGCTTTGATCAGATGGGTGAGACAGCATCACCTCCAGTGGTGCACAGCCAACAGCAGGTCATGTCACAAGACAAGGCAAGCCCTCCTCCCCGGCCCGCCATGGGGACGAGCTCTCAGGAGTTCATGGGATATGGTAGCGATCCGCTGACCAATCCGTGCTTGTTCAAGCACCCTGGTGCCGGTGGGAAATAGTCACACGCAGTATTCAAAACACCCGTCCCATCCCCTGCCATCGCCCTGTTACTCTGCTTGTAAACGCTGTATTTACAAAGTGATTGATGACAGAGTAACATTTGTAACATGTTACAACAATATTTACCTTATGTGTGAATAACTCGTACCCCCCTAGTGTAGCATACCCATGCCTAGTTGGTGATGGTGTGCCGCCTACAAGGGGTATGTGAATTCTTGCCCTCAACTCTCTCACTACTTTCCAAAACTTAGGTAGTGGGTGCACAAGTCTTGGAGGTCGGTGTCTTTGTTTATTGGTACCGCCTCCAATCTATGTGTCTTATATTTAAAAACTATATATATGTTCTGACCCAGCCGGGTCAGAACACCAGCTAGACAGAACTGTTTCTTTCAACAAGTAAAATAACTTCACATTATTCTGAACATAAAAAATGATTAAATCTAATTTTTCAAGCCCATTCCTCAAGTTAGTGTAGGGTCTTGGAGTTGTGGTCATGAACCTAACATCTCTATAAAATAGTCAACCGGTTTCAGCGGTTCTTATGACTAGCCGCCTTCTTCAGGACAAAGAATTTTGCATTCTCATTGGCACCATGATTTCTTCAAATGTATCCACATCTTCAAGGATTTTTGGGAGGTGCTTCGGATTACCCATGGGCATTTAGCTTGTGTCCCGATCCCTGTAGTGTTACAAGAAGGACAGGGGGAAATTATAAATGTGGGGAAGGTCAAGGGATGTAGGAACAGTCTCTTAGATTGAAAGAATATTACCTTTAATTTCACTTTCTATTGTTAGGTCTTGGCGGGTGCCACTATGTTCTTAGTGTCTTCCTGCGTTGGTGACTTAAAAGAAAGGTAACTTAGTATGTCTTATACTTCACCAGATATTGTGTAGATCTATTTTTGGCATATAAGTTACTTTTAATTCTGAAAAAATACTGGTCAGGTAGGGGTCCCACGACTCGGGCTCTGAGGCAAATGTGGCTGGGTACTGGATGTCTACAGTCTCCAGTCTTATCCGTACGTTCCTAGTGGTTATCCCTATAAAGTTAAACCACAGGAAAATGTAATATCTATTGTACTGGAGGATCACACTGTAAATAGCAGCGGAGATGGAATGTAACTCCAGTCACTCGTGTGCGTTATGGTGCCAATATCACTGCTCCGATAGTGCCCAATTCAATCAATCCGGTTTGTAAGTTATTCGAATCATAGGGTCTTAATGATAACTTCTTATCACGATTCTGAATGTGATCAATCCAGAATCTCTTACCTCTGAATTGCGGGGTACTTTCTCTCATAAGCAGGCTGTTCGTAAATCAGCCGCGTTCGCATCCGCCATCTTAATTATTTCGTAAACAGACAGTGGCCGTATTTGGTCACGTGCCTCGCAACTACATTTCCCATCAGCCTTGGGGGATTGTAGTAGTTTTGCTCTCGCACGTGACCAAATACGGCCACCGTCTGTTTACGAAATGATAAAGATGGCGGACGCGAACGCGGCCGATTTACGAACAGCCTGCTTATGAGAGAAAGTACCCCGCAATTCAGAGGTAAGAGATTCTGGATTGATCAAATTCGGAATCGTGATCAGAAGTTATTATTAAGACCCTATGATTCGAATAACTTACAAACCAGATTGATTGAATTGGGCACTATCCGAGCATTGCTCGAGTGATGTTGGCACCGCTTAATGAGCGGCATGAATAGAAAATGCACATGGTATAAAATGGCGTGCATTAATTTTTCACCTTCATTGTTATGTCCAGCTAAAGGCATCACACGCACGCTAGCTATTCGGGAAAACTGGTGATTATCATCGGGCAGGCACTGGTGTTGTAGATTGGCTGGGCATTGATACCACTAATCATACTGGGAGACCATAACACACACAAGTGACTGTAGTTACATTCCATCTCCTCTGCTATTTACAGTGTGATCCTCCAGTACAATAGATATTACATTTTCCTGTGGTTTAACTTTATAGGGATAACCACTAGGAACGTACGGATAAGACTGGAGACTGTAGACATCCAGTACCCAGCCACATTTGCCTCAGAGCCTGAGTCGTGGGACCCCTACCTGACAGGTATTTTTTCAGAATTAAAAGTAACTTATATGCCAAAAATAGATCTACACAATATCTGGTGAAGTATAAGACATACCAAGTTACCTTTCTTTTAGGTCACCAACGCAGGAAGACACTAAGAACATAGTGCCAAGACCTAGCAATAGAAAGTGAAATTAAAGGTAATATTCTTTCAATCTAAGAGACTGTTCCTACATCCCATTCCCCGCATTTATAATTTCCCCCTGTCCTTCTTGTAACCCTACAGGGATCGGGACACAAGCTAAATGCCCGTGGGTAATCCGAAGCACCTCCCAAAAATCCTTGAAGATGTGGATACATGTGAAGAAATCATGGTGCAAATGAGAATGCAGAATTCTCTGTCCTGAAGAAGGCGGCTAGTCATAAGAACCGCTGAAACCGGTTGACTATTTTATAGAGTTGTTAGGTTCATGACCACAACTCCAAGCCTCTACACTAACTTGAGGAATGGGCTTGAAAAATTAGATTTCATCATTCTTTATGTTCAGAATAATGTGAAGTTGTTTTACTTGTTGAAAGAAACAGTTCTGTCTAGCTGGTGTTCTGACCCGGCTGGGTAAAAACATATATATAGTTTTTAAATATAAGACACATAGATTGGAGGCGGTACCAATAAACGAAGACACCGACCTCCAAGACTTGTGCACCCAGTACCGAAGTTTAGGAAAGTAGTGAGAAAGTTGAGAGCAAGAATTCACATACCCCTTTGTCGGCGGCACACCATCGCCAACTAGGCATGGGTATGCTACACTAGGGGGGTACGAGTTATTCACACATAGGGCAAGTAATGTATCCGTAGGGACTTAGACCTAGGTATAAATATTTTAGAATAAAACAGCTACTGTCTATTTTGTGTTGTAACTGTTTGTGCATAGACAGAGAGCAGAAGCCCTCTGACTCTTACTGTCATTATCCCTACAACAATATTTACAACATTTGTAACATGCCATTTTTTTGGTTGACATTTTTGGCGTTGTGGGGGGCGCCAATGATGCTTCCCGTCTTGGGTGGAATCTGGTGTAAGACCGGCCCTGCCGAGCAGGGACATCGGCAAGACCCATCTCAAGCAGACCCAGCTCTCGCTGACTTGGTTGATAGGTTGCATCCTGCCTGATGTCACCCAACACGCTGTCACAGAGAGCAATTGTAAGTCAGAGCTGGGGGACCTCACTGAGTGGAGGTGGAGGGGGCAAGCAATGTGTGGTTTTGGGAACGTGTCTGTGTCATGCATTAGCCTTGAACATTGAATGTGCAGTACTTCTGTGAAGTTAGGTTGACTGCCATTTTGCAGTAACAGGGAGTCATGTGGCAACCTCGGAAAACACGTGTGACAATGTGTGGTGATCAGGGCGGCCTTACAAGGCATCTTCTCCATCCCTATTTCAATAGATTCTTCCCCTGCCCCAAGAGGCACCTATGCTGCGAGAGCTCTGTCCAGGCCTCCTACTGCGCTGGAGAATCCTGTGATGGCATAGCAGCCTACCTTCATTCCATTCTCAGTCTTGCGTGCTGGGTGATGCACTCCAACATGGCATTTATCAACTTCTGTGGGACATGCCACGAGCCATCATCACTGTGTGCTGGAAAGTGCCCGTGTCACAAAGAAATCACGGCGGCAAGCTTCATGGGAGGTTCTTGAATTGCATGTGCCCCTATCCCGATAGAACACAGTCCACACACGGCCAGCCTTAGGGCACGGCCGCCCGGGCGACTGCCTTGGGTGCCATTAGACCACCGACATGCGAGCTCTCAAGGGCCCCCCCCGAGCTGGCGTGGGGAGAGAAGGCGCGGCAGGTGCCCTATTGAAATTAATTGCTCCCCGCTCTTGTGCTGGCACCAGGCTTTCCAGCGCTGGAGTGGGGCACATTTAATAACAAAAGTGTGCTGATGCTTTCGCACCGGCACCCAATTGAGGTGGCTGTTTTATTTAAAATAGGGTGTGGATGCTTTCGCATGAACATTCCTTCCACTGTCTGGGGCGCTGCTGCCACTGAGTCTGGCGCTGAGTCCACCTTTCCTCATCCCTGAGTCCCACACATGAAAGTCTCCTGCGAGTAAACTTCAAACCCCCTGCTCCTCTTCTGTTGACCCTGAGAGGGGCAGGCGTCTACTCCTCATTCACCTCTACCCTGCATGTAGCATTGCAATGCCATTGTTTACCATCTATTGAGAGGCCGAGCGTTTCAGTGATAATGCTGTGTGTTTCAGTGTATGGACACAATTGATGTTGCTCCCAGCGCGCTCTCCGTGTTGGTCCATCCACCTGACCTAGCATGTTATATGGTCAAGCAGCATTCCATGGACCTCTCAAGGACTGCCTTGGGAATCGCTTGCGGTGGGCGTCACTGGCTAATGAGTTCTGTCTAGTAATTATCAGATGTTTTCGTGACAATAAGTAGTTGGGAGTCCCGTGGGTGCTCTGTAGATGATTGCACGCTATCAACTGGGATGCTTGTGGCACAGGCAGCCAGCAGAGGTCCCCTGAAAAATCCCAGAGAGCTGGTGCCACTGAAGTGACTCTCCCGGAAGCCCCTGGTGCAGGCCACTCTTGGAGTCAGCACGGGACTTATCAGTTTCTTTGCCACAGGACAACACAAAGTAGAATCGGTTCTCTACTGAGTGTACATGGTTTGTGGCGTGACTTTCAGGAAAATACCTGAACAGAGACGGCGGGGTTTGGCAGTGAGTGTAGTCTACCATCAGGCCAGTCTTTAAGCTTCCTTTGTAAAACGAACACTTACTCCATCTTCCGCACATGCCCCCTCCTCTCTCGCTCACTGCTCGCCTCCCAGCACCCAGTACTCCCTTATGCCTCCCTCTCACCCACTTAACCCCCTTGAGCATGGACCACTAACATACTATCACTCACTCCTGCCACTCTCTCACACAAAACACGTGCATTTGTTGAGCACACGTTCACCCTTAATGGGGGACCCGGCCCCAATAGACAGAGAACGGATATTTATTGATAACCAATTCAATGGTACTCGATTTATCAACCTCAAAAGGATGAAAGGCCACGTGCACCTGCCGGGATGCGAACCTGTGACCCTAGGTGAATCGGCTGCATTTGAGGCACAGAGCCAGCATTTTAACTCCCTGCTCCATGCTTTCCTTGAAACCCTAGTAGCCTGCTCTCTCTCATACACTCAATAACACACATATCGCTTCACCCTCTCACACACTATCACTCATACTACTATCATATACTCCACACTTTAGTACATCACTAATTGTTGCCCCTACCATTCTCACACACTATTAGTAATTGCTCTATCACAAACACATAACACACACACACACACACACACACACATACACACACAATCGTTGCCTGAACCCACCCCCGCTCCCCTAAACATGCTATTATTGATACCATTCTTCCCGGCATACACCATTCAGAAATCACCAGTCAGGCCTCAGGACACATTCCATGTTTAATTATGTCTCACGGCTCACCATAAGGTTTTGCAGGCCAAGCTCAAAGCGGCACTCCCAGGTGCTGGACACCGTCTGCATCAAAAAAATCACAGACAAATAGAGTTCAAATTTAAAGAAGCAAATGCCCAAGTAAAGGTATTTATATGAAAAGGTCCAGATTTCTCAGTAGTTATTTATCATATTTTATTTAATAATTGGTACAGTCTTACACAGCGCCTTTGTCCAAAGCGCTGCACAGCAGTTCACAACCATTGAAAATTACAATAACAATGGAATAGACGGGGCGTGGCTTGATGGCTACGTGAGGGGACGTTCCTTGGAGGAGCTCCCGATGATCCGATTTTGATCCTTGGAAGAAGTGATGGTTTTCGGCGGACTTTCGAGTCCATGGTGCATCCAAGGGTACATGAAAGTGGGGGACTCATGGTGAGTGCCCTCCCCACCAGCGAGACTGCATATCCACAGAACTGGACTTCGAAGAAGGTGGCGGTCGCGCAGTGGAAGGGCAGCACCCAAGATGGCCGCTTGTGGACAAAGGGCCATAAATGGTCCGTGGAGCTGAGGAAGACAGAGCCTGCCGGAGCGGGGCGAGCCCAACTAGAGGGACGCGTCGCATGCGTCTCTGGCTGGTGGCAAGAACATCAGTGCGGGCCCCCACTGAGGAGGCCCTGGATTGTGGCGTGCCAGCAGAGCGAACCCGAGTTCAGCAGAGCCTTGCTGAGGAGGGGCCGGCGAGCAGACCCCGCAAGGCGCTCCGCAGCGCCGGAGACACAGCTGGGCGCGTGTGCCCAACCGACGCAGCAGGATGTCTTCCAAGGTGGTGCGACCCCGGATTAAGCAGCCCACGATGGAGGCCTATGTCAGGTCGCCCCCGGGCGCGGAAGGGGGCAAGAGCAAAGAGGCCCCTGCGGCGGCGACGGACCCACCGGGTACTATCCAGGAGGTGCTGGCAGCAATTGCCGACTTGAAGGTGGCTTGGAAAATGAAGTCAGGCCTGGCCATGAAAGAGCTGCAGGAGGGCCTAGACCTTAAGATCGGAGCGGTCCAAGAAGAGGTGAACCTGTTGCGACAGGACGTGCGAACGATCGCGGAGCGCACTGGGGAACTGGAGAAAGAGTTGGCTCCGACCACGGAGGCGTGCAATGCACATGCTAAGGAGCTTCATGCCCTCGTGCAACGAGTGGGCAATCTGGAGGACAGATCAGAGCAGGCAGAGGGGCGCGCCAGGCGCAACAACATTCGCATAGTGGGTGTTCCGGAAGGAATGGAAGGACCGAACCCCACGGAATACGTTGAAACCATGCTCTTGCAGGAGATTACAGGCGGGGAGCTGACCCAGGGGTTCACGGTTGAAAGGGCGCATAGGGCCTTGACCAGGAGACCGGCCCCAGGAGCCCCCCCACGGCCGTTGATCGCAAAGATCTTGAACTATCGTGACCGCGAAAAGATTCTCGAATTTTTCCGGAAAGGAGGTACGATAAAAAGGGGGTCAGCGAAAATACCGGCGTATCCGGACTATACTCTGCTTGTACAGCGTAGTCGAATGAACTTTGGATCGGTGAAAAGGAGGCTTAGAGAGCAGGCCATCGCCACATGTTGCTCTACCCCGCTAGGTTAAAGGTGTTTTATAAGAATAGATCCCTCTTCTTTGAAACGCCGGAGTGGCTGGATATGCAGGGTCGACCTCAGGAACCGGATGTCCAGACAGAAGCGGCTGGAGATAAGTAGCACGTTGCTGAGGCACCCGTGAGGCCATAGTTATGACATTGGGACTGGAATATAGAACGATATTGTGCTTGTGGGGAGGAAGTCATGGTATCTGGTGGCGGGTGCCGTTGAATGCACTTCTCCTAAATAGATGACTGGGAGCTCCTAGGAAGCACCCTCTGAACCCAATAGTAGTACACTTAGTTAGGTCACTGTTAGATAGGTGACGCCCCGCGGGGTCCTTGTCCTCGGATACAAAACAAGTCCAGACGTGGGTAGGCCTGAGATCCAGGGATGGAGCTGGGCTATTGTCGGGGGTTGGTAGGGAGGGGGAGGGGGGGAGTTGTGTGCACTGGTGTGAAGTTGGGGGGTGGAGGGGGGTATTGTTTGTGAATAGAAGGGAGAGTGACCTGGAATGTACTGGGCCTTAACAGCTACCTGAAACGTAATAAAGTGATGCTGTACTTAAAGAGGATGCGTGTAGACATAGCCCTGCTGCAGGAGACTCACCTTACTAGGGAAAGGCTGGAGGTGGTCAGGAGAAAATGGAAGGGCAATGTTGAGGGTGCGGCGTACTCGCCGTACGCTAGAGTGGTTATTACTTGGGTGGCGCCACATGTGCCGTTTCGGGTGCTTGACTCTACGGTGGACCCGGAGGGTAGAATGGTGATGGTGACGGGTCTCCTGGAAAACAGGGAAGTGCATATCATAACTTTGTACGCCTCCAATAACAACACAGCGGCTTACTTTAGGACCCTCTACAGTAAACTTGGCCCCCTGGCAGGGGGTACGGTAGTGTGGGGGTGGGGACTTTAATTGCACCATGAATCCCAGAATGGATAGGTCCAAGGACAGGGCAGGGAAAACGGCACCGGCGGCCAAAGCGATGGGTACCGTACTGAAAGACCTAGGCCTAGAGGATGTGTGGAGAAGGCTGCATCCCATGGATAGGCAGTATTCACACTTCGCAGCACCACATGATTTGCACACAAGGCTAGATTACATGTTTGTAACAGCCAAGATAGTGAGAGACATAAAAAAAAAACAATAAAAAAAAAAACAATGGACTAGACCATATCCGGCGTGGCATCAGTGACTCAGAAAACTTCAGGATACACATCCTCATTTGTATCAAAATAGAAAGCTTGTTTATATTCGTGAAAGAGCAGATACCAAAAGGAAGACGATTCCATAATTTAGGGGGCAAAAGTTGTAAAGAATGAAAGGGAGAGGAAGCGCAATAATCGCCGACTGACAGGAGGAACTAAGAAGCAGAAGGAAGATCACCAAGTGTTTGATATAGGGAGACCGGGTGATAGAGAAACCCATAGAGATACCCAGGGGCCAGACATAAACACTACTGAAAGCAGTGACCCTAGACCGGATCGCATGTCAACACTTTGTGCCCAAGTTGTTTCGGACCTGGTCCAATTCTGTCCAGGGGTTTTCTCTGCGAGGTCTGGGAAAAATTACGTAATAACTTTCTTTATTTTTAACAGATGTTTCCCAAAATATCCAGTCTGGGGGGGGGCATGCAGGGGGCAGATGGTATAATTAAACCCTTGAAATTCACTGAAAAAACCTTTGTTTAAGTATAGCTAAGTTGCTCAAATTTATTGCAACAAAAACCCCTGAAATTCACTGAATTTTGAAGTCGTGACTGGCTTAACTCAGCATGTTCCCGTTGATGTTCCCCATAATGCCATTTTGTATGTCATTGTGAACCCTTCTATTATAATATGTATGTGCTCATGGGCTTTGCAACAGGAACATGCCGAGTTAAGACGGTCATGACTTCCCAAATGTGATTAATTTTAGGGTTTTTTGGGTGATACATTTGGGCAATTTAAATACACTTTAATTCAAGTTTTTTCAGTGAAAAAAAGTATGTGAATATACATATTGTGGGACCACCTATAACTTTGCCCTGCCCTGGACGAAACAGCAGCAAACTTTGCAGAATCATTCCGAGGCGGCCATATACTTGTTTTGCAAAGTTAGGATTCGTCCAGTGGGGGCAAAGTTATAGGGGGTCCCACAATTTGTGGGAATCCTCATAGACGCAATTGATAATAAATTTTGCTCACGCCTACAGCCGAGGCAGCTTGACTGATTTTCAGCAAATTTCCACCAGAAGCAACGGCTTGCTCTTGAAAGTGTGCTTTTGTAAATTTGGTTTAAATCTGACCAGTATTTTTTTAAAAAACAGCCAAAAAGTAGATAAAACAAATTAGTGATATCTGGGTCCGGTCTCCGGACCTACTTCTCTATTCGGTTCGCGGACACCCTCCTGGACCAATCAGAGAGCGGTGTGGTGTCCGCAGACTTCGTACGTGCCCACTGATGGTCAATTAAAAATGTGACGTGTGCCATATTTTTGGAAACGGTTGCCATATTGTATCCACGGACAGCCGCCGTTGTCCATGGACATCACGGTAAAAAAAAAACACAACATTTCACTTGTCAAACTAATGAAAAAATCTCTGGGGAGATGACGTGTGAAAAGCCAAACAACACATGTTTTTTTCCATCTCCGCAGTCCGCGAACAGTCCGGATGTTCGGGGAAGACAGCCCTGTGATGTTCCAAACATCTGAGATGTTCAGGGACATCCATGCATTCTGCTTTACAGGGTTGGTGAAAAGCAGTTTTTGGATAGCTTTTAACTTTGGCGCCACTCAATGAAGCTGCATGGAATCTTGCAATATCCTGTAGGACCTGACCCTGAATGATTCTGCAGCAAAGTTTGGTGCTTTTTCCCCAAGAGGGAGCAAAACTAGAGGGGGTCCCAATATATTTGAAAGGCTTATAAATTTGGTGCCGTTTGATGAATCTGCACCAAAGTTTGCAAAAAGATTTTTGTCCCAGATGTGAATGTGGTTGAAGGTTTGGTGGGATCTTGTCAAGAGGGGGTCAAATTATAGGGGGGTCTCAACATTTTTAGATGGCTTGTAACTTTGTTGCCTTTTGAGGAATGTGCACAAATGATTTCATATCGAATATAGATCCAACCTTGAATGTTTGTACAAAGCTTGAATGGATGTTGTCTAGTGGGAGCTAAGTTATATGACTGTTTTATGTACACCGATTTTGACCCTTGTCTAATTACAAAAAATAAAACATGGATGGATTTGCAGCAAACTCGTGCTATGAGCATTGGCACAGGACCTGAAAGCATAGTTTTGCAAATATGTTTGTGTTTTATTTTGTGAAAAGTGTCATAAGGAGGGTACACAAAATTGTGATAGACCTTTGGTGACTTAGGTAAAGCCTGTGGCCATGTCCAGTGGCCAGATTGTCTGAGTCATGGCCAAAGGTTACTGACCATGACCACGAGGGACCAGCAATGGGGTTAAAGTGGGCATGGCCACCACGGACCAGCTATGTGGTAAAATCTTTCGAAATCGGGATAGGTTTGAATGGGAAAAAAAAATCTGCCTGTGGCTACAGTCCAAAGTGCTGTACAGGATTTTATCAGCAGATCGCTGTGACTACTGCTGCATAAACTGCAAACCCCAAAGGGCGCCAACACAATGCTAATCAGCAGATAATAAAAGAGCACACTGAACGAGGTGCCCACGTGCTAACCAGGCCACCCCTCCAAATCATCAACCACCCTTATTTGCGACCATACTCAGACAAACTATTAGGATTGTATCCCAGACTTGTTTCCACAACCTTGCAGCAACGGCTGGCCCACAATCCACATGCCTTGAGAAAGACCCTAGACTGGTGCACAACTGGCGTTGCTGGAGGGCCGGACATAATTTGCAAGATTTCAGTGGTGGGCCGAACTGCCTAAGGGGGTCCTGCAGGTTTTCTACGCCAGAACATTTTTCAAGAGGAAACGTGCATTTGGAAATGCATTTATTGACTTCATTGCTCTATTTCTTAATTTCCAGAGACCATCCTGCAATGTTTCATAGGAACATATTGAAAACATGCATGTGTGCTAGAGGAAAGTGCTTCAGGCCTGTGATTAACAAAACAAGGATGCTGACAAAATGACTGCTAAAATGTACTGGACTAACAGGTTGTGTTTAATTTTGGGTGGCTTTTTAAAGAAAGTAAATGACGCAGTTTCACTTATCCAATACCATGTTCAATGTGAACTGTAATGTTTATCATAACTACAATACCAAAAACAAAATACTATAATAGGAAGAAAAACAGTTTTAAATGTTGTCTCTTTGAAATGCAAGTGTTGTGTGCTTTAGGAGGATTTTTAAAATGTTTGAAAAAACCTCTGCAACTTAAGTCCATTTGGCAAACACGTTGCATTCTCTGTCCAAAATTCAAGGCTTAATTTCTTTTTCATGGTATAATTTAATCAATGCCTACATTGATGAAACAATAGGTTTGGTGATTTTCTTCTGTGCCATTTCTGTGTTGCTTCATTTCTCTCTAGCAGAGGAAATGACCACAAAATGTCTGCACCGTCTTCTCCTTTCCTGGCATGGAGGGCTGCGATCATGATGTGAAGGACCGCATCTGGCTCCAGGCCTATGTTGTGCACCCTTGCCCTAGAGGGTCGAAACACATATCAGCTGACTTCTAACAATACATATAGCACTAACAATGGTTTTCAAGACTGCTTTATTACGACAACAGTTACTTATTGTATAATCCAGCACTCAGGTGAACAGGACTCACTCTCCTATTCGAAAACTAACACTTGAAGAAGGAAGGGCACCTTCACAAAAGAACGCCATCACCAGCAGCAGGGTAATCTCATTAAAGTAGTAGATCAAGCGGCGTGATCTACCCATTCTACTGCCCTGCAATTACTTTATAATCGTGTACTCTGATTTGCTTATTGGAGCATGCAGCATGTCCGATGCCCTAGGTTTGAATGGGAAAAAATATTCTGCTAGCGGCTACAGCCTGAAGTGCTGGATTGGATTACAACAAACCTGCGCACGGAGCATAAGCAAGGACCTTAACGCATGCTTTTGCAAATCTGTGTTTTATTTTTCCAAATGTAAGTGCAAAAAATAGTGATATAACTTTTGTGCATGGTCAGTGGCCTTTGCCCTCTGCAAGGACGAATGCCTACTCTGATTTACTTATTGGGACATGCAGCATGACCGAAGCTCTAGGTGTAAATGGGGAAAAAAGTCTGCTTGCTGCTGCAGCTCAAAGTGCTGGACGGATTTGCAGCAAACATGTACAAGCAACACTGGCAAGGACCTGAAAGTATGGTTTTGCAAATGTGTCCATGTTTTATTTTTTGAAAAGTGCCGCAATGTAGGTACAAAAAATAGTAATATACCTTTAGTGACTGAGGTATAGCCTGTGGCCATGGGCAGTGGCCAGATTGTCTGAGTCATGCCCAAAGGCCCTGACCTGGACAATCTGGCTACTGGCCATGATCATGAGGGACCGGCAAATCTGGCTACTGGCCATGATCACGAGGGACCGGCAATGGGGTAAAAGTGGGCATGGCCAGCAGGGACAGTCTATGTGATAAAGTGTTTTGAAATCAGGATAGGTTTCTGCTCAAGGCTACAGCCCGAAATGCTGGACAGGATTGCAGCAAACATTTGTGAGGAGCATCAGCAAGGACCTCAAAGCATGCTTTTGAAAATCTGTCCTGTGTTTTTCTTTTTTGAAAGTGTTAAAAAGTAAGTACAAAAAATAGTGATATAACTTTGCTGCCTGGGCAGTGGGCCTGGCCCTCAGCAAGGATAAATGTATACTCTGATTTGCCTACTCAGGAATGCAGCATGGCCGAAGCCCATGCCCCATAGATTGTGGAGAGTGGGCATGGCTGCAAGTCATGATCACTGGCCATCGGTCACATTATGAGGGTATAGTGGACACTGAACTAGGATGCAGGGTAAGTGCAGTGGATAACGCGGGTGATTTGGTGGGGCTGGGGTCATGGTCGAGCTTCATGCCAGTTCAACCATGACTTGCATCCCCAGCATGCGCTGCTGATAACGACACACATCTGTCTGCATTGCAAAAAATATGTTTGTTAAAGGACATTTACAGTTCTTTCATATATGTTAAAAGAGGAATAATGAATAACTTATATACAGTGATCTAACATTATGAAACATTTTCCCTAATAAAACCCTATGAAATGCACAGAAAATACTTTGTTAAAGGGATGTTATGGTTAAGTTGCACAAATAAAAATCTATGAAATTCAGTGAAAAAATGTTGTTAAAGGGACGTTATAGTAAAACCGAAAACCCCCAGAAATTCACCAGTTATGGTAAGGTAAGCAACCACAACTTGCACCACCACTGTGCACTGCTAAGACTAATACCCAAAACATCAAAGATTACATCACAAATATAGCCCCATGTCTTTTGGTTATTTCCCCGTATAGAAGCTCAGGGGCTGCAACCAAAAGGCTAGCTAGTCCCTAGTCCTGACAGTCCCGACATTAGCTCAGCCCCAGATCTTTTCCAGACCTAGCAACACCCCTGGTCATCCCTCTACATTTGGGCCAGGCCATTTTCTTGGCTTTCACCACGTGGTCCATATGCAGTGTCACTTGTCTCGTTTTAGTGTAGTTTGAGGGTTCGGACCACGAGGGTTCTCTGAATCCTGGAACCTGTAAACCACCTTCGCTGAATGTTGTGCAAAGGAATGACTGCAGCCTACAAATCTATGGGGTACCGGGAAGAAATCCGGCCATTCCCACCAGACTCTGGATTATGCTTCCTGACTGCCCTATGTCTCTCTTATTTCTCTAACTTCCCTCAGGGTCTGGAGGAATTTGTCCCTACCAACATCTGGGCCCAGGTTAACAAGACTTACACTAATTTAGTCTATGTTCCTTACTACCCCCAGCTTAGGCCGCACTTGCCTTGTGCCTCTCAGATCCTTTCAGCTGTTGGCTCTATTGGCTTGGCCAATGTTGGTGTTCTCTCCTGGGCCAATCTGGCACTGCCCTCCTCCTGCTAGCCCTTCTTCGTCTTCACCCTCTCCCTACCTCTGGTTACCACATAATCCTTAAGCTTTGTCTATCCACATCCTTCTTTGCTTTCTCCTCCTCTGCGTCCCCTTCTCTTCTACCTGGTGTTGCCTCCTCCCTCCATCTCTCTGCTGTTGCCCTTCTTCAACTCTATCCACTTCCTGATATTGCTTCTTCCTCCTTTTACCTGCTGCTCGTGACCTCCTCCACCTCCATCCTTTCGCTGCTGTTTCCTCCACTCTTCACTTCCCACACACACCTCCTCACAACCAACCATCCTCCAAACTCGCTCACTTTGCATCGCCTGATGGCTCCTTTTACACCTGATCTCATTAAGGAATTGAGATGAGGGTTGGAGTGGGTTTAATCACCTCATATTGGCGCTGAACCTATGTGATTAGGGGCTAGTCAACGGGCCTTCCAATAACCCTGTGTGTTGAATTGTGTCCATTTTTTGCCCGCCCTATCGCTCCATGGACAGAGGCATTAAATGTGATATCCGCCATTTTGGGATTAGATGTCACTGTCATGGTGGCCATCTCATCCCATCATGGCTCCCTGTGGTGTGCATACTTGCCCCCAGCCTCCCCCGAACTGCTGCCTCATCCACCTGCAGCTTTCCCAGTTGTTCCTGCCGCAGTAGGTGTGTGATTAGTCTCAGACGCTTCCCCTGTGCACTCCACCGACCGTGCTTGCTTGGATTCTATCCTTCCCACAAACCCCCTACACCCCCTCTCCTCTTTTCTTACAGACTCACTTGCAGAGAGGCCAACCAAAATGGCAGAAGAACGCTACCTAATGCGACTTTCTATTATATACATTTCACCCATGCTGAACACAAGCTTCTGGATTATACCATCACAGCTGAACACACGATGACGTGAATACGTCTACTACTCATGAATCGCGTCTACCTCTGCACCACTTATGCTGACGAGAGTCAGGGTTAGTGTGCAGCCGGCATAAGTGAATCAGTAAAGCCATTGCACTTCCCAGTACTGTAGATGTACCAGAGACAACCAGTTCTGGTCATTGGGCCGGCTCTCGCCGGATCCGAGATCCGGCACCAGATGTGTAGCCGGATCTCGGGATCCGGCCAGAGTCAGCCGCCCAAGCCCATGAACCGCGCTGGAAAAAAGAAAGAAGAAAAAAAAAAGTGTCCGCGACGGCAGCATTGCCGTTTACCACGGCTTTGGCACTGATGTGTAATGCACAATGCTCACTACATGTACAACTGAAAGGAATCGGTTGTACATGTAGCGAGCATTGTGCTTTACACGCCAGAGCTGCGTAAAAGGCAATGCTGCCCTCGCAGGCGTTTTTTTTTTGGCACAACAAAATGAGCCAGGGCTCATCAAGGGGGCCTGGCATAACTGCAGGCGTCCTGCTGGCCCATTAGGCCACGCCCCCCTGAAGAGCCCCGGCTCAATGGGCTACTGGCACCCCTGCCAGGCAGCCTTTTGTAGTGATCAACACCCTCTCCCCAGGGGAGAGGGTGTTGATCTCTGCATTTATTTTCTATTGGGTTACCTGGCAGGGGACAGCGCCTCGCCTATTCAGCCTTAATGGTGGCGCTTCCCCTCGGCAGCTGGGGAGGGGCAGCGTCGCCATTAAGGCTGAAGGGTTGAGGCTGCTGGAAGCTGAGGCCGTTTTCCTGAAGACTGAAACTCACAGAGTTTCAGTCTTCAGGAAAACGGCCTCAGCTTCCAGCGGCCTCACGTTTCTCTCCACAATGGTGGCACCGGCCCACGGGCATCTCCTGCTTAAAGGTATGCCTCGCAGGTGCGGCGCCACCATTATGGCTGAAAGGCATTTTTTTCTGGAGCCTGAAGCTTTCGCACACGAGCGAGAGCTTCGGGCTTCGGAAAAAAAGTCCTTTTCTTGTAGTGGCCGGAGCTGGCAGGGGAGATTAGTGGGCCCCACAGGGCCCCGCCTCAGATTGAAATTTCAGAGCCCCGGCCCCGTCCCACTTAAAGCCCAGGCCGGTGGTAATGTTGCCTTTGTGGGCACTTTTTTTTTAAAGTATTTATCTGATCGGATGGCCACTACCAACCCCGCCCCCTCTAGACCACGCCCCATCTTCCCCCAACTCCTCCCCCACCCGCACTTGTGTGATCCCCCACCACATTTTTTCCATTTCCACCACTGGAGACAACCAGGAAGGCATTCAGCACTTGCGTCAGGCCTAGATCCAAATAACTCTCTCTCTACCCACTCTAGTCTCATACTAAAGAATCTTTGATAGCAGGTAAGAATGCACTCTGCCACAAAGGCACGGCGGACGCAGCTAACTCACTGACCTCTCCCATCTTAGGCCTGACCCCCACGCAACCCTTCTGAAGCTAATTCTTCATGGACCACCAGGGCTTTAAGTGGGCCGGGGCCTGCCGGGGCCGGGCCCCGGCAGTCTCCAAAAAGTGAGACTGAGCCGGGGCCCTGCCTGGGCCCCTCGATGCCACCAAGCTACGGCGGGTGCATCTCCCGCCACAGACGCACGACGGGAGATGAGCCCGCCGGTCGGCGCCGGTCGCCCATCAAGAAGTAAGGCGCCGGCGGCCGCACAGCAGAGTCAGGCAACACTGCAGGCAAAGCTGTGACTGACAGACTTGCCAGCCAGTCACAGCTTGAGCGACGCTGTGACTGGCTGACACTTCTGCCAGTCACAGCTGCCTGGAATGTCGTTGGAAATGGCACACTTTCACTCCTCTTGAGCCTCGGTGACGTGACTTCCTCAGGCTCACTCACGAGGAGTGAAAGTGCGCCATTAGATGTGTTTGGGAGTGGTGGACTGGACCGTCCGTCGGTTTCCTTACCTGCTTGCTTCTTCTTGGCACTGGTAAAGTAAGTCTGCCACTGTCTGCCTGCTTTAATCTTCCTTGCTTTTGCAGTTTCAGCTGGTCAAGGCGAACTTCGCACTTCAATGTGTACGTGTTCGCCTTGGAAAGCTGAAACTGCAACAGACAATTCTGTTACGTTTAAAAATAAACGTTATTTATCTTTCAAATCAATGTTCCCCTTTACATGTTTTACTTTTCTGTTCCCTCGCATGCACTTTCTGCATTTTCTTTAGTTTCTTTCCCGTTTTCAAACATTTGGAATGCGGAAAAGAAACTAAAGAAAATACATGCGAGGGAACAGCCTGTGTTCCCATCATAGTTCCTTCATTTACTATACCTCCTGCCAGGGCCGTCACAAAGGGAGGTGGGGGGGCAAACTGCCCCAGGCCTCGGGCCCTCGAGGCCGTCTGGATGGCAGAGATAAACAAAAAAAAAAGATTAAAAAAAAAAAGTTAAACACAGCATGGATACATGATATGATATAGGATTTATTTTATTTATGTCGTGCTCATACACAGGTGTTTCAGAGCGTGACCAGGCAAAGGGAAGGGGAACAAACAGGGAAGAAAACAAAAACAAACGATCTTACTAGGCCCAGTGACATTGAGAACGCCAAGTGCATGGGGAAGGGAAAAATGGGGACAGTACATGGGAGGGGGGAGAAAGTGGAAAGTGCGGAGCATAGGAGAGAAACAAGATAAATAATAAGTTAATGAATAAATGGTGGGGGAGCGGGGCGGACAATACTTTGGCACATGCCCTGTTGTTCACACTAAAACATACACATGAATGTGGTGTGCGAGCGGAGTGGGAAGCATATTCCATCCTGAGTGCATCCCTTATTCATAAAATGATGTTGCATGGGATACCCTACATCTGCGGCTCCTTCTACTGGATATGGTCTGCCCTGGTGGAGGCCAGGCCAAGCAGAAAGCACGATTCAGAAACGGGTCTTTTCATACCCCGGCTTGCATGGCCATGCCTAGAGCGGAAATGCTCATGGCAATCATGAGCCTTACCCTTCGTTTTTGCCTTTCAACGCCTGTAATATATTGTTTGCACTGAGTGTCAAAAATGCAAGTTGTTGCACCTCATTTACGCTACACGTACGTGCTTAACTTAGAAATCTAGACAGGCACAGTGGGATTCATTAAACTTACACTGGTGCAAGTGCAGTTATGCGCTACGGCAAAATCCGCCCCAGTACAATAAAAGTGTTCTTTTAATGCATTGTGGCCCCCCAGGGCCATATTTGTCCTATTGATAATAAGGCATGGCGTTTTCCATGGGCAATTAATTGCCCTGATGCGAAAATGCATTGAAAGTCTGAATGTTAGCCCTAGTGCCAATACCATAACTTGCAACGCTGCACCTTTCTGTACCAAGACTTATGCAGGGCCTTCAATGGGGCTTGAAATTAGTGCTTTGAAATGCTTGCCTTATAAGTTGCCTTTTGACACTGGTTCCTCCACATCAACCACTTGCTGACAAAGGAGGATTTAAAGATTTTCAGTGGGCATTGTGTTTCAGTTCCCTGCTGGCTGGCCGTCTTGTGATAATCAGCGGCTATTAACACCTAGCTGTATTTCTTTGTCTGCATTATAATGTATGTACCAAACGGGTGCCTTAGACTGTTTTCCGCTCTAAGTAATCATCTTCAGCCATGCCTAGGTAAAGAAAACATAAGTGTTATCAGGTGGCTAGACTGGCCTGCATTGAATATTGGGCAGTCTAGCCAGTAATAACACTTATGGTGCACATCTAGTCTGGATATACATTCCGTGGCATGTTTCTTTTTTTTTAGTGGCTGTGAGTCCTTATATGGTAATACTGGCCCAGATGCCTTTGGGTTTGGCGCGCTTTACATATGCTGAATAAATAAATAAAATAGATTGATTGCAGTCTCCATGGACATTCTTCAGTTCAAAAATTAATCAGCCACCACTGAACATCATCTACCTGTCACTGTGTATGATGTGTGTTTTAATAATGCACAAAGGGGCAGGGCAGTCCTCCCTAAAGCTGGCGTCACACCACCCGCCGTCATGCCATCCTATACATATTTATGCATAAAAATGTTAGTCTGGAGTGAACTTGTCTTCAGTAGAGAAACATAACTTCGCTGTAGTTGATTTGCTGTCATAATAAAGAACCATATTTGGGATCCTCCACACACACCAGGGGAGAGTTATTGCATCTCCTGTTTGCGGCGGCGCCTCTGGTGGCCCAGTACAAAAAATCATTAGGGGGCCTCACCAAACATTTTGCCCCGGCCTCGCCACACTTTGTGACAGCCCTGCCTCCTGCTCTTGTCTTCATGATTACACACAGCTGCTTTCTTTCCAAGGAGAGAGTCTTCCCTCTTGGCGAATCTCAGCTCTTGGAATTCTCGGCTTTTCCCTGGTGTCGTCATTTTCTTTGTCAAGTGTTTTTCCATTAGGGCTCTGCTTCTGTCTCTCCATGGACCTTCTTATGCGGATTTCTTTACGTCCCGTCTCTCATCGCCATTTGTAGGGTTCTTACTTCTAATGTATTTAAATAAACTTCTTACAAATTCAGATTTGTGTTCACTTGTGATGTATTGGTTATACAGAGCTCAGCATTGCATTCTCATATTATGGCACATTTAACCAACCGCTTCGAACGGTCTCCACGGCCAGAATGTTCGGGCATATATGGTTCTACCCTAGGGTGTGCTCCTTCATTACATGGCATGTGATGTCAGCACCTGGCGGCAGCGCCTGGTGTACCACCTCACTACATAATGCCCCTGTGCCATTGAAGACAATTCCAAGTGCTTCCCCTTCATAGTATCTGCCAAGTTGTGGAGCTCCCTCTTTGCTTTGAATCCTTATTTGTGTATGCTTGCTCCACAAATCAACCATGTATTGGGAAGTGAGAAGTAAACTCACTGAAAGTGAGTGTGTTTGCTTCCTCATTTATAAGGCGCACCAAACCCTCGGGTAACTGGGCGCAAAGGTTACAAGGTTACTTTAAGCTTCATGTTACAGACATTGCATGATATATACACAAAATTGGGAGTACAAAGAGTCCAAAACAGATGATACAGTATGGGAGACTATATTGCAAGCATCAAGGTTGATAAAAGGTCAACAGGATACTCGTGAACAAAGTGAGAACTATAGGTTATAGTGTAAAATTGTGTGGAAAGTGTAAGAACTAAAAGTATATGATTAACTGCAGAGAGGTCCAAGGGAAAACAGTAAAGGGTTAGGCAGCCGACAGTAGCCATGGCCTTTCACCACACTACGCTCTACGCTAAATCTGTCTCTTGGATGCTGCAGTGTGCGCCACCTGGCTACTGGGTGCGTTCAGGAGCTTTGCATCATCACATCGATTCCCAGAAGTAAGATGCGAGGTTGGGGACACTACATACCTCTGTCAACTGAACTCACCCTCTTGTGTTGTAAGATATCACATCCCATCCTATAGGAAGGGTCTCATTATTGGAATAGGAAGGATTGAGATTTCACATCTCAGGCTATGGGAAGGGTCTCATGTTTGGAATGGGAAGGAGTTGGATATCACATCTCATGTTATAGGAAGGGTCTCAGGTTTGGTATTAGAAGCATTGAGATATCACATCTCATGTTACAGGATGGATCTCAGGTTAGGAATGGCAAGGTGTCGGATATCACATCTTATGCTACAGGAAGGCTTTGAATCCATTTATTAGTGGTTGTTAGGTTTATTTACCACCCAAATTAGAATACTGCCTTTGTCACTGCAATAAGATGTAGTAATTTATATATAAACTAGGTTCAGAGCAGTAAACCACATTTTCTTTTTTTATAGATAGGAAGCCGAGAGTTTCGGCCGTGCACAGGTTAGAAACAGATCTGCTAGTGATACACCCAAGATTTTGAGCGGCCATTAACAATGTCTGCGGTACTTCCCAAGCGCAAGTCTGTGCAGACTTCATTGTTTGACTACTTGCCATCAGCGAAAAGATGTAAGGTGGAGGAGGCTGCCACCATTCTGAGTGGGGATGAGGAAGCTAGCCCAGTCAATTCGAGAAGTGAGGCACCAGAAATATGCCAGGATTCTTGCGCTAAGGAGGCCAGTAGCTCCAGTGCATCTCCCGCTACACTGCAGCCTGTGCCAGAAGAGCCTCTTCTAACCCCTGATTGCTGGAGCGTGCAGCAATGGTGGTATTTTAAGGGGGAATATGAATGGATTTTTCTGGCTTCAGGCCACATTGGATGCTCTGTGTGTAGGGACGTGAAAGCAACAGGTGGCTTATCCGTGCACTCCTGTGGGCAAGGTTTGCGCATAAGCATGGAATGGGCCGATGGAAAGGTGGGTCCTTCAGGTTTTGGCAAACATGCTAGGCAGAAGCAGCTCCGAAAGAAGATTATGGAGCACAAGTCAAGTGGTGCTCATAAGGCATCACAAGACATAATAACAGCGCGAAAAAATAACCACTTGACAGAAGTCATGCAGCAAAGCAGTGGCAAACATTTGGAAAGCACATGCAGAGTGTTTCACACTGTTTTCTACTTGACCAAAAAGAATCGGCCATTCACAGATCACCCTGATTTGGTGGACCTCCAGGAGGTGAATGGTGTTGAAATGGGTTGTGTGTTGCGCAGTAATGTTACTGCAACAGAGATAGTGAGACATATTGCAAGAGAAATGCAAAAGATGTTAGTGTCTTATATCAGAGAACACAAGCCAAAGATTTCTGTGTTTGTGGACGAGAGCTCCACTGTCAGCAACAAATCAACTTTGATTATTTATCTGCGGGGTCTTTTCGGGGCTCATTGTAAACCAGTCACCATTTTCTTTGGTCTAGTGGATATCCAAGAGACAAATGCCTTGGCCATAAAGGAATCTCTGCTGGGGTATTTTGAGAATGTTGGCATCACAAAGACCCTGTTGCATGAAATCTGGATTGCTATTTGTTCGGATGGTGCAGCTGTAAAGTTAGGTAGCAAAGGGGGGGTGATAACACAAGATTTGGGAATTCCGCTCGCAATAATGTTATCGTGGCATTGTCTAGCTCACCGCCTTGAACTGGCCGTTGGAGACACTATTGATGATGTTGGTGGGGCCAATGATTTTAAAATGTTCATGGACTCTTTATATGCCACATACAGCATGTCACCAAAAAACACAAGACAGCTACAAATGGCTGCCAGTGATCTGGGTTTGCAGCTGCAGAAGATAGGGAAGATGCTGGACACACGATGGGTTGCATCAAGTTATAGGACGGTTCAAGCTGTTTGGAACTGCTTCCCTGCTTTGTGTAAGCATTTCGGAGAAGCTGCTAAGGATCTCTCAAGACCCACAAGGGACAGAAGCAAATATGACGATCTGCTTAAGAAGCTTACCTCCAACTCTTTTGTGAAAGATTTAGGGCTTATGTGCGATGCCCTTCAAGAACTGAAAGACTTGTCTCTGGCTCTTCAGAGCCGGGATATCACAAATGTGGATGCACACAGACTCTTGGTGGGGCAAGTACGGAGATTCTTTGCGATGAAAGAATCTCCGGGGGAGTTTGCTTCTACTGGTCAGAGTGCAGTTGATTGTGGACACTTCAAGGGCGTTCATATTTCCCATGGAAGGGCAAACACTGTGTCTCTGAATGAAAGGCAATTTTATCAAAGCCTTTCAGTTAACCTTGCCAAAATGTGTGCTCCAGACTTGGATAAAGAACTTGTAGCCAGTTTCAGTGTCTTGGATGCAAAGAATTTACCGAATGATGAAGACATTGTACTTTATGGTGAAAATGAGATTCAGAGACTGTGTACGAAATTTCAACTCCCAATCAGAGACACCATCCATGGCTTCAAGGATTTTAAGGACTTTGGTGGCAAAAGGTGCCCTGAAGCATTTAGGGCTTTGGTTGCTTGCATGGAAACGTTGCCCGCAAGTAATGCAGATTGCGAAAGGGGCTTCAGCGCCATGAATTTAATTGCTTCGCCAAGCCGAGCATCCCTCCATGTGGCCACTATTTCCTCATGTTTATGGCTGAAACTTAATGGCCCTCCAGTAAAAGCATTTAAGCCATTGTCCTTTGTAAAAAGCTGGCTGGCAAAAGGGAGACGAACAGCTGAGGAAACACACTGCGAGCAAGCTCATGCAAAGAAGGACTCCCTTGAAGATTATTATGTGGGGTTCTGGGAAATCGTCAATTAATTGTTTACACATTTGAATGCACCTGTTAATGTACTTCAACACCTATCCTTTTGTCAATGGCCCAGTTAAGGGTCCAATACATAATCAACTTGAGCTTTGATTTGTTATACTTTAAGCCACGTAGCAAGCAGTCTGCTACACAATATGTACTTAGTAATGTTGGCCCGACCAGTTGGGAAATTGTCAATTAATTGTCTACACATTTGAATGCACCTGTTAATGTACCTCAACACCTATCCTTTTGTCAACGGCCCAGTTAAGGGTCCAATAAATAATCACCTTGAGCTTTGATTTGTTATACTTTAAGCCATGTAGCAAGCAGTCTGCTACACAATATGTACTTCGTAATGTAGGCCCGACCAGTTTTACCATGTTGCATTTAGGCCCCGCCCACCAATTGGGCCACGCCCATCATGTCTTAGGCCATGCCCCCAAATGAGGGCCCCCCCTCAGTTTCTTACCCCACTTAAAGCACTGTGGACCACTCCACACTCCGCCTAAACCCCGTCTGTTCCACAGCCTCCTCTTCCCGGACCTTTCCATTGGCTTGACCTTCAACAACTCCCGCTTTTGTCATGGGCACAGAACTCACACCAATCGAAAGACAAACATATATTATTAACCCAGCATGCATCTGTTCTGCAATCTTTCCAATAGGCCTGTACATGACGCTGCTCGGGGTCTGGTTCACGCTTTATGAAACTACATAAACACATGAGTAAAGGTTTCATCCATAGACCCCTGAACTAGTGTACTGGAAATCCAAACAAAAGTTGAACTTGCTTTTTTGTTGTTGTTCTCCTACAAAATGACTTGCGGGATTGCAAAATGGCAGACCATAGAGACTTCCTAAAACAAAGTGCAAAAATTACATTTATTCTAAAAACATTATATTAAGCAAACATGAAAAACAACTAAGTGGGGAAACGCCCACCGTCAAGGGCCAAGACCTAAATAAATAAGTGAAACTAATCAGGAAATGGAATGTTGGATGACATCAAAACATGTGATATCTTAGAACTTCTTACACCCACCCGTGTCATCCTATGTACAAAGGCTGCATATTGAGAGTGGCATCACGCATGACAGGAAGTGACACTGTAGGAAAAGCTTAAATGCTATTCAAAATGTGTGCACATTATCTTGAATTTCATTTTTTGAATACAATTAGCCCCAAAACATTCCAAAATGCAAACCATTACCCAACTCTCACTAACCCTGCTTAGTTACAGCTTACCCCAGGAAGAGATGGTTGCCTAAGAATTAATCAAGGTATTTACACACAAACTATACATGACTGATGTCTTGCAGGCACAGGCGCCTAGATGGTAGCATGATGACATCTATTACACTAAAGTTAGCGGTTAATACCGCAGAGGACTTTAAAACCCCTCAGGTATCACATAATGTACAAGCTCCAAAATAACTCTCAGCTCAGACAGGCCGTACATGATCTAGCAGCAGATATATCCCTCATGTTGCACTGACCCATTGGCTCAGACATTTCTCCCTCTGATTGCATCGATTGTATAGACTCTAGATTAAGGCAGCTGTGCTACCCCTCAGGTATCACATAATGTACAAGCTCCAAAATAACTCTCAGCTCAGATAGGCCGTACATGATCTAGCAGCAGATATATTCCTCATGTTGCACTGACCCATTGGCTCAGACATTTCTCCCTCTGATTGCATTGATTGTATAGACTCTAGATTAAGGCAGCTGTGCTACCCCTCAGGTATCACATAATGTACAAGCTCCAAAATAACTCTCAGCTCAGATAGGCCGTACATGATCTAGCAGCAGATATATCCCTCATGTTGCACTAATCCAATGGGCTCAGACATTTCTCCCTCTGATTGCATTGATTGTATAGACTCTAGATTACGGCAGCTGTGCTACCCCTCAGGTATCACATAATGTACAAGCTCCAAAATAACTCTCAGCTCAGATAGGCCGTACATGATCTAGCAGCAGATATATCCCTCATGTTGCACTGACCCATTGGCTCAGACATTTCTCCCTCTGATTGCATTGATTGTATAGACTCTAGATTAAGGCAGCTGTGCTACCCCTCAGGTATCACATAATGTACAAGCTCCAAAATAACTCTCAGCTCAGATAGGCCGTACATGATCTAGCAGCAGATATATCCCTCATGTTGCACTGATCCATTGGCTCAGACATTTCTCCCTCTGATTGCATTGATTGTATAGACTCTAGATTAAGGCAGCTGTGCTACCCCTCAGGTATCACATAATGTACAAGCTCCAAAATAACTCTCAGCTCAGATAGGCCGTACATGATCTAGTAGCAGATATATCCCTCAAGTTGCACTGACCAAATGGGCTGAGACATTTCTCCCTCTGATTGCATTGATTGTATAGACTCTAGATTAAGGCAGCTGTGCTACCCCTCAGGTATCACATAATATACAAGCTCCAAAATAACTCTCAGCTCAGGTAGGCCGTACATGATCTAGCAGCAGATATATCCCTCATGTTGCACTGATCCAATGGGCTCTGACATTTATCCCTCTGATTGCATTGATTGTATAGACTCTAGATTAAGGCAGCTGTGCTACACCTCAGGTATCACATAATGTACAAGCTCCAAAATAACTCTCAGCTCAGATAGGCCGTACATGATCTAGCAGCAGATATATCCCTCATGTTGCACTGACCCAATGGGCTCAGACATTTCTCCCTCTGATTCCATTGGCTGTATGGTATTGTACGAAATTTCCGAATCTAAAAGTCCGACCCCACCAAAAGACCTAAAACATACACCACGAAAAGTTCTAACTACTTAAAGTTAGAACTTTTCGTGGTATGTGTTTAGGTGTTTCGGTGGGGCCAGACTTGGGGCTGGAGATGTGTCCGCAGCAACACCCCGCTCACTACAGTGAGCGAGGGATGCGGGGGACACCACCCTAGCACCCCGCCAAATTAAGAAAAAAAACGGAGACTGCGGGAAAGCCCCTGCAGCTGCCCAAAAAAAGAAAGAAAAGGACCCTGCGGCGCCGGTTCCTGATCATGGAAGTGAAAGGGAACTGGCGCCGCAGGGACACAGCACGTCTTCAAAGGTAAGCAGGGTGGGGGGTTTTGGGGGTGTGTGTAGGGGTGTGTTGGGGGTGTGGATGGGGGTGTGCTGTGGGTGTGTTGTGGGTGTGGGTAGCGGTGTGGGTTTGTAGGGGTTTTTAATGTATGTTGACATGGGAAATGTACGAACCTTTTGTGGTTCGTACATTTCTTATGCAAACTTTTCCATCGAGACTTTTCCGTGACGGAAAAATCACGCAGATCCGATTGTACAGGCTTTGGAGTAACGCAGCTGTGCTACCCCTCAGGTTACACAGCTCTTGCAATCTCAGTTCTAAGAAATCAGACCTTCCTTTCATTTTAAGTGGATCTTACAGGGTTGACAGTTGCGATCTTTAAACCTGTATATCTTGAAGGCCCAAACCACAGATGGTAGAGTTATCCGAGTTGTTCCAAAGACCGCATAGGCTCAGCTCTCAGGTGGCATGTCTATCCCTCCGATTACACAGTCTGTGTGGTCAGAAACGTGTGCAGAGACCTCCCAGATTAAGGTCTCAGACAGCAGAGCTATGATTACATAAATATGGTTGCATGGCTGTTACTTTGGGAGTTTGTGGCAGCTTTAGCAAAGAAAAGGCGAGACTGGTCTTGTGTAATCAGAAAGCACCAACACATGGATGATTTTCACGGATTCACTCTGTCACTTAATATGCAGGAATGATGATGCCATCAAGATATCCTCCAATGAAACGTGTCGAATCTTTACTAGCTCTATTATTTGTGGAAAGATTTTAATGTCCACAGTCTCATTTGAAAGACATGTTCAGAATTAAAGAGCATTTAAGACAATGGTGTCTCAACCCGTTTTAGATTCCAATTATGAAAGCTCATTTGTACTTTTAATTGGATGTTCCACAGGAAATAAAACCCATCAATATGAAATTTCGGCAATCAGTGCTTCATATTAACTTGTGAAATATGACTATATACTTGGACTGAACTGCTGAAATGACTAGCCTTGAGACAGCCTAATTACTTAGCGTCCCTTAATAGGTCACTAATTGGGATCAGCATCATGTTTGCTGGAATCATCTTGGCTGTCAGAGTCTGCTCAGGTGTGAGAATTATCATCGTACAGCTCACCATTTCCTTCACAGTCCCATGTGTCTTTATAAGGTAGGTTGCGTGCTAAACATTTATATGTCATTCTGCCTCTGTTCTTAGTATGGAATCTGGAGCACTTGGCATTTCAAGGAGAACGGAAAATAATGCTCCATCCTCAATGTTCTGTTCATGTCCAATGAGAGAGGGAATTGCTGGGCGTCAATGGTTGTCTTGGTTCCAGATCATGCCCTGGTAGTTGACTCTCTCCATTGCAGCTATGAAAGAACTTCTTGGAGGCAATAGCTTTTACCAGCGTGTCTGTTTCTTAGCGAACACCACCCAGTGTAAATCTGCATGCTTACTTTTACTTGTTCTGGGCTCCTAGACATTGCAAACCAATGCCTTCCAGTTACCCAGTACATGTTCAGGAATGCTTTGGTGTGTTCCTCGTAAATGAAGTTCCAAAAGATCAAAATGGTGTCTACAGTCGCTGCAGTGAATGATATCCGGTAAAACAATGTTAGAATGCCGGCCTTCAAGGAGCCTAGTGATAGGAATATCTCTGCAATTGAAATAATATGCTTTGAAGTAGGCATACGATTATACTAAGAGAGTAGTTTTGGACACCTTCTTATAGCCAGAATAAAAACATGTTTCCTGTGTAAATATATATAGTTTTGCAGCTAATCTTTCTGAGGACTATTAACATTGGCAGCATTGCCGTTAACGACAGGATCAGCCCCCCGGCGAGACCCATATTGCCACCGGTTCCCTACGCAGGTGCTAATAGTGTGTCTTCTATATAAAAAAGAAGAAGCTTACCTTTGCTGCATGGCCCAGCCCTGTGCACCGGTTCCTATGACTGTGACGTCATCAACACTGAAAACGGACTCGGGAAAGCACTGCGTGGCCCGGCGCTGCACAGCAAAGGTAAGTTATTTTTAAAAAAAATACTCTTACCAACTGAGTAGGAAACTACACAGGTGATAAGAGGCGGGAGGAGGGTAGAAGGGGGTGCTGGCTAGCAGCACCTAGGGTACTCGGAACGCAGGCTTATACCAGACAGTACAGCCCTCGTTCTGAACATCCTGATTGGCCATCCTACCAAGATGCTAATGTGTGAAAGTAACTTCTTCATAGTATAATTAGCTATGTTTGCACTATCCATGATTTTGTATATGTCAAACATTCATGTGCTCATTTTAAATTAAATGCAAATTGCATGCAAGGAACTGTCAATGTTAGGACTTACGTGCTAATGGGCCCTCTGCAGGCAATTTGAAACCTTTGCAAGGCGAATGTAAAAGTAAAGAGTAAAAGCAGGCAACATTGTCTTTAAACTTTACTTTTACTCTCTGTCTAGTAAAAAAAGTACCTGGCACCTGTTATTTAGGCTTTGCAGATGGCATTTGCTAATGGAATCCTATGAAATCTGCCTGCTCTTGGAGAAGGTGCTAATTCGCAGTGGTTTCCATAGAAATCCATTAGTTTTACATCAGCATTAAAACCTCATTAAAGGCAAGTTCCGGGACTTTTTTTTTATTGTCCCTACGGTTCGGCCGTGTGTTTTTAAGCATAAATCGGTAGATCGTAGAAAACTTTCCTATGGACCTTACCCGACTTTTCGTCCATTAACGCACTCGAAATCAGCCGCCATTTTGTGATAATCCTATCATTTCCCCCCATCGACCTGGCTCACCTGTGTTTGCGCCACTAAATCATATCCCCCGCCCCTGAAACAGACTTTATCAAAACATTCATATTCACCGCCTCTATCCGTGACGTGACTGTGCTGTGTAGGCAAACGCGCCCTGGCGTCTTCTACGCGACTCCACACAGAACCCGGAAACCAACACAGATCAGCTCACAACACAGCGCGCCACAATTCGGAATATGAAACTGTACTTTTAAATCAAACCGCAAGATTGTAAATTTGGTAAAGTACATTTATTTGACATCAAATGTTTAGAGAATATTCTGCGATTTGCATTTTTCTTTGCTCTAGATCCAAAATAGTTCGTCTTGAGGCAAGCGATGTTCGTGTGCAGTACACAGGGTGTTGGTTTACGATAAAATAAGCTCTTCGGTCGCACTGATAATCGCATGGCTGTTCCAACAACGAGGCACTAGGCCACCACAACGGAATGTATGTTGCATCTAGCCATTAGTACCGCGTAAGGGCATACTTGTACTTGGCGATCGTCCCATAAAATGGTCAGGGTGGTAACGTTGTTCACGCGGAGAAGCAACTGGCGGTTGTAAAAGCCATCCGCCGGTGTCTGGTACTCGTGACACATACAATAATGAAGGATGTACCTGTTTTAAAAACATAAAAAATGAAATTAGTCTCACCATCAGATCTTTATTAAAATTATTCATTTTATATATTAGGTCGGGAAATTATTTCATAGCTAGGACAGTGCAACTGGGTATTATACGTCATTTCCAGTAACCCACCCCCTCTCCTCCGCCTTTTTCAGAGCCGCCTGAGCGCCAGTGGACCACTTCGTCACTGATATGATATAATATGGCATTTGCAAAGCGCCTATACACAAGTGTTTCAAGGCGTGGCGAGGCAGGGAGGGGGGGGGACAAGGAGAAGATAGACAACGATCCTACTAGGCCAGGTGTCATTCAGATCGCGCAAGTGCAGGGGTAGGGAGAAGGTAAAAGTGCAAGGGGAAGGGGAGGGTGGAAGTGGAGTACAAGGTAAGTAGCATAAAATAATAAATACATAGGGCCAGCTGGTGGCGAGTGCAAGGTAAGTGCAGACAAGTGCTGGGAAGGGGGGGCTGTAGGATACTGAGACAGTCCCCCAGTGCAGGGGTTGACAGGGAGGCAGTGCAGGTGGAGAGTGGAAGGGCCCAGGACCGAGGTCGCAGACAGTGGACCAGTTGTAGCAGGGGAGAGGGAGAGAGAAAGCAGAAGCAAAGAGGAAGGTTTTGAGGTGCTTCCGTAAAAGGAGATGGTTCTCCTCAAGATAGTGCGCGGTACAAAACAATATGCCACATAGAACGAACAAGTACAACTTAACCCGTCTTTAAAGCTACTGTATAGTAATTAAATTGCGGTATAAACTCATCTAAAGAGTTACTTACATTATATTTGCATTTTCCATTGTGTCTGTGCATAGGGCAGCCCCGAAATACCACTCCTTCTATGCCGACGTTATTTCTTCTAATGAACGAACATTAAATGGCTTTCGTTTCTGAAATTATATTCATTATCGTTTACGTTATTGCACCACACCCCCAAAAAGAAGTCTTTCGGGATGGTCTCGGCCTGTCAAGGTCAAATGACAATAGAACCTTATACTGAGTCGTGGGCCATTCCGGCACCCGAGCAAAAAATCAAAGCAGCTGACCTTCACTTTGAACGAGCACACATTCCTAGTTAGCTACATTCAGTGTAAGGCCATCTCACAGGACTTGAAATTTACACTCCATCTTTGCATTTTGTCTGCGTGCATTTGCAGCCCCAGAGAACCATAAATATGGAGACATTCTATATTTTTTGAAAAATGATTTATATTACTGTTTGGTTTAATTTAATGCGCAAATGAACAAGGTTGGATAGACACATTGCATGTACACTGAGCAATCACCTTTATTTACACAATACATAGCTACACATATTCAATGGGCCTGCGACATGAGGAGACTCCAGAGCAAAGTCACAGGTGACACCCGGGTGGTTCGCACAACTGCACGGTGAAGGGAGGGGCAACGGTGGAGAGACACATTGCATGTACACTGAGCAATCACTTTTATTTACACATTACATAGATACACATATTCAATGGGATTACAATCATTTAAACCGTGATGTGTATTTCTCAATGAGCTCTGCTTTAGGTGGACATGGAACAGAGGCAATGTTGGGTGGCAATGCAGTTGTCCCCTGCACAGGTTCGTTCACAACTCCATGTATTTGCCTATCTAGGACATCAACAATAAGTCTCTCAATAAACTCATATTGCATATCCTGAAACACTGGTTTGATCACCCATTGTTTACTTCTTTTAGTGAAGGCCTTATTGTAGCGAAGCGTCCGTAAAGTTCCGGTCGTCCTACTTTGTTGACGGCCAACATTATGGTTATGTGCCAAGACCGCTAGAAGAGTCTGATTTATCATGCCCTCCATGCCAAAATGCAATCGTTTTGGCCTGTACTTTAGGCACATATTGTGGAACACCTCCAAATCTCCTGTGTGGCAGAATTCCGTGAGTCCCCTCAAATCTCTTGTTATAGTTTTATCAAATAAAATCTTTTCAATGGCTTTGTGAGTGGGTGATGAAGGAATCAACCACTTCTTCTTCCGTGCCTCCTCTGTGGACAAATGGCCATGTTCACAATTGTGGAAAGTGTAGCATTACTGACCACCATTTTTCCAGTAGAATTTCCATCGACCCTCTACATGTTTTTGAGCTCCACCAAAGATGGTTGCTGATTGACTTGGACCACTGTGAAATACCTTGCATATCTTTTTTTTTACCTGCAGCCGACATTTTTTTATTGATTGTTTTTGCAAGATGCCATACGTCAAATTGGTGATTTATATTTTTGTACTCTTCTCTCATTGTCTTGGCAATTGAAACGTGTCTGTCCGTGGCTATCAGGTCGATCACCATTCCCCGCGATTGTAGTTCTTGCAATGATGCTACAAAGCCAACTTTCTCCATGGCCACTGAGGATGTACTTTGTGACACCTGCACGACCACCGAACTCACAATTTTCTTACTTTCCATGTCCTGAAAGTGGTAGGTGCAGTACTTGGCTGAAAATCCTGGGCTGTCGCACTGTCCATCACCGGCTAGCCTGAACCGTTTGCCCGCGAATGTACTATCAATAGACATTTTTTCCATTCTCCAAGCTTCGCTAATGGCTGGAAATAGATAATCGATTTGGTATTTGTAGAACTGAGTTTTCGCAATGAAATGGATTCCCACAAACTGAAAGAAATACTCTAACTTTTTAAAACTTGAACCACTAAAAAGTGCGGCCGCTGCACAAAGTAGATTGCCTGCTGGCAGTTGCCCCAGCATGGGTTGTGCAGACCATGAGAAAGGATGATATTTTGTACAGGTGGCATGTATTTTAAGGTTAGTGCCTCGAATTGCACGAGTCACATTAATCAATGGCTCCCCACATACTTCCCCACCAACCGAATGCCCACATTTCATCCTAATAATAATATCAATCAAACAACTATCGAATACAATGAATTTGGCCTCTTTCCTTATACTGTCACTCTGCACCCCAGCTGGTTCGGCCTGTAACGTTGAGGACATGTCACTCACATGAAAGGTAGAATCTCTGATATCGTCTTCCGCTATGTTCAGTGATATTGATGGTGTTTCATTGTCGTCCACTTCATTCTCTTCCATTGCAACATCTGTTCCTTCTCCGGCGATGGGTGAATAAAACAATTTCTTCAACTTTCTCGCGGTCTTAGTTTTTGCGGGTGTGGATTCTGTGAATTCATCTCCGACTGCATTCGAACTACCAGGAGGACATTCACTATCAATGGCTGGTGGTGGTATAGCTCCGTTGTCAATCACTTCATATTCTTCCCATTGGCACGATGCATCTCCAGTCTCAAGTCCCTGCCAAAAGGTTTGACAAGCAACATCTCTCGTTCGCTTCACTGTCTGTGCAGATCTAGTTCGTACACCCACTCGCAACTAGAGGACAGATTGGAAAAGGGATGTTCAGTTTAAACACAACTTACAGTATTGAACTATTAACAGTGAAAAACAACATAATATAGTGACCAGGACACTAACCTTCTTTTGCTTTCTTTTCTTTGAAACTTTCTTTCCCCGAACTTCAACATCAGGACGCTGTTGCTCCGACTCGTGTGTGCATGTCTCCACTTCCTCTTGCGCTGCAACGACTATATTTTCATGATAAGCACATCCATCACGCACTGACGCTCCATCGACTCCCTGAAACATAGGACTTTCATTAGTAATGAACACAATATTGAAAAAAGAAGACACATAGGAGGGCGACGACAGAAGGACATATCAATGGCTAAAAACGAAAGAAACATTGTGTGTAACAATCACGCTACAAGAATGCAAGATCTGATGATCTCCATCGATGGAACTGTCCGGAAACGTACCTCGAGCATCTGAGTGACATCAACGGTTGTCATCAATGCGTTGGACTCCTCAGCATCTCCCTGAAAAACAGTACTTGCATTATTTTGGATAACAATAATTATAACTGAAAACAAAGACTAGAGGACGAGTACTAGGGTGTACCATTAGGTAAAATAATTACACGATAAATTAAAACTATTGATTTACATGCCTAAAACAAGTCAGTGGCAGAATAGCTAAGTAAGATTACCCGATAGGCGCTTGAAGTGGCTGATGACTGCAATAACGACACGGATGGAGAATCTTCCGCCTTCATATTGAGTGGATACATAAATGGGGAAATTATTGTTAGCTAATGCTACACACTACCGCAAGGCCGAGATCTAAATCCGTAAACTTGACTCACCAGTGGAGGGATGTGGACGAATAGAGTGGGAATAGCGATTGAGAGCAATTTTCGCTTCGCTCGCGGTTTGTTCTTCTTTATTAGCAATGATGTGGAGTACATGTCTGAGCTAAAGTGCCTGCTGCAGATGCGGTATCGATCACCCCTCTTGTCCGCAAAGACTTCTAGGACTCTACTTTCAAGCTCAGACGGTGGATATCCGCAATATCGGACCCATTCTCTTATCTGATCTATTGTCTTAGGGAAAACATGCATTATAGTAGCTTCAGATTTTTTATGGGTCTTCGAAGGGCAACCGCCAATGGAACAGGCAGGCATTGTGGAAAGTTCTGAAAAGTAAAGATCAACAATTCTCTATGAATACCATTGTGTTAAAAAATTAAATGACACATAAAAGGTTCAATGCAAGGTTCGTTTTGGTTCTTGGAACTATACACGTTATTCACATGCGGATAAGTATTTGAATAACTTTAAAAAAATAGAAAAATAATTTGACTAAACTCAGAACATGTGACTAGTTCCTTGCATGTACTGTCTTGAACGAAAAGAAAACATGGATGCAATTTGATGACTACTAGCAAATAGATATAAATTAAAAAATTGGACGCAAAATGATTATGGTACATGGCCTTACCTTGACGAACAAACAGATGCAGGGATCAGAGTAGTTTCTTGTCGTAGAACAGGGAGCAGTTCACAGGTTACAAACTGACGAGTTTGCTCGAAGTGGTCACGGAAGTTCACAGAGACGAAGAGCAGATAACCAGCACCTTCACGGGTTGACTAGCAAAGCGCAAAGAAGTTCTCATTAGAAATATGAAGTGGGTTATAAAGAATTTGAAACAGGGGTGTGTTTGTGAATGAATGACATGAATATGTCGTGGCATTATGCGGTTTGCAGGGGGGCGTCCAGCGTGAGGGGGGATGCTTGGCAGGAGACACGGGGTCTGGAGGTAGACATGGGAACAACAACCCATGCTCTATAGACCACTTTGAAGTGTACATGGTCTTTGGCACCTCTTGGCCTTTATCGCTCCCTGACAGCTCCACTTGCCAGCGCAAGTACCCCGGTGCGAACTGCCTTTGATAGGGCGGGGGGTGGATTGGGGCAGTGGTCGTGCAGACAAGACTCGTTTGCCGCAGGGCCTCACCAAGGAGAGGCCATCTAACTGCATGTAAGAGGCAGGCTGCAGGATCTAGTACATGGAAGGCAGGGGGGTGAGTTCATAAATACCTCACCCTCCCAGGAGAATATATGGGTGCAGTTCACCCTGGAGACCCTGGATGCCTAGGCAGTTAGTCAGCAGCAGGCTGGCCTGTGGTGGCAAGGCGGCACGGGCCAGAGGGGGTCATCTCTGTACCCGGTGCCCAAAAGGATGATTTATTATGATCAACCATATTGATTGTTTACCTATAACCATGTTTTGTATCAATAAAATCCAACAGCCTTTTATTGCCAACGCTTGAACAAAGTGGTGTGGTAAGTATTTTTGGGGGAGGAGGCAAGGCCGGGAGGCTTGATGCCAACCCGCAAAATAACATATGTATGTCTGCTGCATATGGGTTCAACGGTTATGTGGATTGAAGGTGGGCGGCCAGCGTGAGGGAGGATGCTGGCCGGAGACATGTGGTGTGACAAGACAAGGCACAGGAAGACTATTCAATGGAGACACACTAGATTCATTTAAAAAATCAAAACAACCATTGTTAAAATATATGTTGGGTTTTATTTTAGATCTTAATTTCAATTGAACATAAATAATAAACATTACACATTGTAAAGTTCCGGTTGCAGCACATCTAGGGAAAATCCGCGGTATTGTCCACTGTCGCTGGGGAAATGTTGTCTAATGGCAAGTACCGCACAGGCAGGTATTACTCTCCGAACGCGGTGTCCGAGCCTCCCGTGAAGCCACCAAGTGAAGCAACGATAGGCCACCAGCCTGTACCACCTGTGAAAAAGAAAGATGCAAACTGTATTAAAATGACAAAACTTTCTTATCAATGTCGATTCAGGTAAAAAATGTAATTCTGCTTTGAAAAAAATTCTATCCAGAAAATGCACAATATGGAACCAATTTACATGCGTTCGAATGATAAGTAGATGTAATTTTATATGTGGGAGACGACCATGAAATAGTAGTGGCATCACTGACATCACAACCAGAGTATACTTACTTGTTACTCGGATTACGCGGACGAACAGTGCCGCGAAGTTCGTGCATAAGCACCATCATCATCCTCAACACGGTCCGTGAGAGGCAGGCTTCCCTGAACTCTGGCAGCTCGGTGATGCATTGCGGACTTGGCTCGCCTTCCGAAATGTAGGCCAAGCACCCGGAATTTTCACGGCAGCAGCAGTTCTCCTCCTCAGTTGGCATTAGCTCGCACCGATTGCACGTGCACCAGGTGGAGACGCCGTCCATGCGACATGGTCCAGGCTCTTCATCCGTTGACTGGTCCTCCCAACTGCCGTCCGAATCCCCATCGTTTTCGCGTGCTTGCCTTTCCAGTAGTTCCTCCTCGGTGTACTCGGGCTCGTACATATACGGCATTATTGTAGCCATTGTGTGGTAAAGAAAGTAAAATAATTTACAGAGATGGTACAGGTGTTCACAAGGCCTAGAAGCGGCGAAGGTAGCTGACCAGAGCACAGAAACGAGTCACAGAATACTCAAAGTAACACAGAGAGAGTAATGGAATCGAAAATCTGCTGCTGTGTGTTGTGAAACGGTGTGTTTATACTTATTGAGGAAAGAGGCGTCCTGCCATTTCCATGGCGACACTTCATTAGCTGAGGCGCAGCGATTGTTGACACGAAACGTGCTTTGGCGTTGGGAAATGGGCGGTACGCGTCTGCTGATGTCAGGCTTAGGGGCGGGGGATTTGATTTAGTGCCGCAAACGCAGGTGAGCCAGGTCGATGGGGGGAAATGATAGGATTATCACAAAATGGCGGCTGATTTCGAGTGCATTAATGGACGAAAAGTCGGGTAAGGTCCATAGGAAAGTTTTCTACGATCTACCGATTTATGCTTAAAAACACATGGCAGAACCGTAGAGACAATAAAAAAAAGTCCCGGAATTATCCTTTAAGCCATAAACAGAACTCTTCCAAGATGGAGGAGGAATGCAAAGCAGAGGTGCAAACACTGATGTGTGCCTCCTCTTACACCTTAAAAAGCATTGGCAATGCCAACAGTTTGGGCTTATTTGTATGCATTGCAAATGCACTTGCCAGGCACTGCCGGAGTGGTATTAACCGCCCATGGATGGCAGCTGGTGCAACATGCTGCGAATCCAAATGCGATTCCTCTCTGTCCCTCTTCATATGCCATTCCTCCATATCTTTACTTGAATCAGTGCTCGAATGCAATAGCGACACCTAATAGCCGAAAATAAAAAATGGACTAACATAAGTTGGAGCTCCAAATGAAGACGTAAAAGCATTGCACCTTGCTTTTACACCTTCATTGTGCACCGTAACCCATTTAAAAATAACGTTGTAAGTGTAGTTTTATGCCCTGTCTTTCCCTGCAGCCTGCCCTTTATGCATAGAATGCTGTGAGTGACTGACATGGAATGCTCTGTGTGAGAATGTTATGTTCTGAATGGTTCTGTGAATGTCAGTGGAGAGGATGGGTTGACTGAGAGAGGATGCCGGTGGATGTCTGTCCGAGTAATTTACCTGATGTGGCCTAAACGTGTTCCTGTACCCTGTACCCAGAGTTGGAACCCAGTAAAGATGTTTCCTGCTCCTACACTGGTGTCAGTGTCATGCTTGGCCAGGACCCCAGCTGATCATGTAGCTTATTATAATCCCAGTACTCTTTTTTATTTGTTTTGATGAATGCTTCACCCAGATGTTTGCATGTCTGAATGCCTTCTCACTGATCAAAGGCTTGCATCTCTGCCATGCCATCGACAATTGTAATGTTGGATTTTGTGTGGATTATTGGTAAAACCTGTTGCTGCAATTATTTCTGTGCTGTTTGCACGGCTACTATGTGGTGCTGGTGGTGGGATCAACTTCCAAATTTCAAGCAATTGGTTTGCTAGCCGAGAGGCATAACTCCATCATCATTAACAAGTGATTGTGGTACAGCAGAGAATTCATAGAGCCCTAATGCATTAATTTAATCCACTTAACATGCTGACCTGGTTATAACAAATAGTGGTCTGTCTGCTCATAAGTCTGTAACAGTACCAGACACCTTCATTTGTATTGTCTTCTTGCCGTTTGGAGACATATTTATTTTCTTGATAGGATCCTTTAAATTCATGGTGCTACTTTCAGAGATGAGTGACTGTGTTTTGAGCTCACTAGACATTCTAAAACCAACTGCACAGAGCTGAGCAACATCCTTTGTAATACTCTCAATAAAAACTGTCTTAGTTACACTTATGAAATTAGATTTCCAATCTGTTTAAGTTCAATAATACATTTGTTCATGGCAACATCCTCGCTGTTTACTGTGTGTTAAGAGCCATATTATTTTTGTGTGTGATGGGGTTTGCTCTGGTATCCCTGTCATGCTCATGGCCTGTTCAGAGATATTGTCATGTGTTGGCACTGTTAGAAAATAGCGTGGATGTGCATTGGCTGCTGTGCTATGCCTCATAAGCCTCTAGTAAGCGTCAAAGCTCTGGTTTGATGTTAAAGTGCCAAGAGCACAGAATTACATAGTAGTTTTAATAGAAACCCAATTTACTTTTTCAAACTCCTCCCATTTTGAAGGCTCCGACTCTTTCAAAACACCAATTTCTGCAACATACTATTCCATCATCCTACAGAAATTATGAAAGTTTAATGCAAGGAAATATGAACAGGTTGTTTCTACTTTGGAATGTGTGCATTCCTTTCACTACATCTAAGAGACCCTATTACCTGCAATACAGATAACAAAGCAGACTACAGCACTGATGCATTTGGTTTGTAATTGCTCTACTTTATTAAGGATTTCTGTACATAAATGCTTCATGAAGCGCGCTTCCCGGTAGCAGGAATGTAGTGCAACACGTATGTGTTTGTATGCTTCTCTGGTACATCAAACATATTTACCAGTGATGATTTGTTGTACAGTGCCCTCACTGAACCAGACAGCCCACATTTCAGGAATACTGTTTCCATCTGGAAAAGGGCCATTAGCATCAAGTGATGCCATGTGCATATGAAATTCACTTGGCTGTAAGACAAATTGATCACAAAGAAACTGTTGAGATGCTATTATTTGCAGCACAGGATGGTAGAGACTCAAATGTAATGTCACCACACATTTGTGATCTGATATGTTTTGTTATATTTGACAGATATGTCAAGAAAGCCACCTGAATAGAACAATCTCTTGGGGGTAGCAAGTGTGATTGGCAGACCACAAATGCAACTTATTTGCTTCTTGCAATAGTGTAAGTTAATTTTACTGCTTTCAATTTTGCATTGAAAACAGTCCAGTTTGGAATACACTTGGGATAAGAATGTATGTTTCTTCATTCATTTTGTGAGTTTTCATCATCTGTCCTGCTTGTAGATTCTGTGCTCTCAACATTCAGAGTAGTGGAATACACTACACTTCCACTTTTACATAGATACTATGCCAAACATACTTCCTGAAAGGTTTTCAAAGGACTGGCTCTTCTTTTAACTTCAGATTCCTTAAACACTGTACTCTTTGGCTTTAGGAAGCATCAGTCATGAAGCAGGGACGTTTCTGTAATAAATGACTCAGCATTCTTGTATTGCACAATGTCATAGAGTATGATTCAACTTTATCATGACATTCTTGATAACAAGTCATCACAGTTGCATGAAGGTTTCCCGTGCCATCAGACATGTCCTGAATGAAGTCCAAATTATTTTCAGCACAGTACATAAATCCTCCTTTCACAAGGTTTAGTTTTACCCATGCTGGTCCATTATATTCCATGTGGCGTAAACCTTCATTAGCTAAAGCTGTCTCAAGCTGGAGAACTGTGTTATAGTCGACTGAGGAACTCAAGCCATGCATTTGCTACATCAAGAACATGCTGTGAGTTTTGCAATGTATCATTAGAACAACAGCATCCCGATGTTGAAAGTTCATGTGTCAGGGCCTCATCACGAGGTGGGCTGTATCCCAGCTTTAATACAGCCGGACTCTAATAGCCCTAGCACCGATCAGTCCGGCGATATTACCGCTGGATTCCGCATTGGGTCCATTGGATTCAATGGGGCATTTTCAGCACTAATTATGCAGGCTTATACAGCCGGCGGTAATACAGACGAAAACAGGGGATTTTCACCTTCAAGGAAAGGCTGGAGGTAAAACAGCCCATTTAGCGCCCAACACGTGATAGGGCCAGCCCTTAAATGCGGCGCTAATACCGTTACTACCGCATTTAAGGGCTACAACCCATCTCGTGATGAGTCCCTCAGTCTAAACGTTACTGACGTTCAGATACCATATAAGGCCAGCCATTCTGTTAGGCACTCATACATAACCGTGTGATGAAGCAGCAGCCTCCTATTTCAAATCTCTATTTTTAATCGTCACAGTATCAAACATTCTCATCCCACCTGTAAACCATTTTCAAAGGGATAATACTTCTTGTGGTTTTGCTTTTGTAGTTTTGTCCTGCATGGGAGAACCTGTGAATTTCAACTTCTCCTCTTCCATGTTGTTTTTTCATAGTAATGTAGCAGCATGATATATGGCCTTCAAATGCGAAATCATGTTGCAACTTGCTTGTGCATGTGAACGCAGAGAATAAATGATTTCAAAGAAATACGCTCTTGTTAGTTCTTAGAGACATACATTCTGAGTTCTATGTTCATGTCATAAATTTCTTTTTAACATCTATTTTGAGGATTTTTTTGAATATCATATGTTCCTCTTTAACACCAGTCCAGATTTCAACCAGCAAGGCCAGTCTCCCCAATCAGGCTAAAGTATTAAAGCTTTTTTCGTTGCAATCCCTTGAATCGGAACCGACTGAGACATACCAAGAGTGTCCTTTGAGATCCATTCAAGTCATTGTAATCATTAATCTATCCAGTTATTCCTCATTTAGATAACATAAGGAATCATAGGGAGTATCTTCTGTTTGTATGCCTTAATAATAGACAATAGTGAGAATGCCGCAATGCATGGTAAAAGCTCCTTAGTTTTTTTGTTATTTAAATGTCCTTCTGTAACTGAATTTGTTATTATAAATCCCAGGTGGCAAAACTTTGAATCCTCTTTTGGAGCAGTCATACATAGAAAAGATAAGATTTAGAGCAGCCAGAGGAGAGAAGCAGGCTGAGAGACGGGTTGCAGCATCTGGGATTATGCAAGGGATCACTGCAACTTCCTGTCCTTCCCATTTCCTGCAGACAAGGTACTCTGGGTTTCATATCAATGGGCAAAGGGGGCATGTTACAACAGCCTGCATTGGATCCCTTTCATCAGGCTTGCTTTCAACCAATGCCCTTTTACATGTAGAAATCCTCTCCTTGATTGATTAATCTTTGGACTTTAATAGAGAGAAGAAGGATTTACTGGCACTCTGTTGTGAATACAACCTTTTCCTCTGCCAAAGAGTTGAAGACAGGTGGCACCCAAGGCATAAGCAGGCTCTGCTCCCTAACCATCCCCAGAGAACTGTGTAGGTGACTCTGCCATGAACCAAGGCTTCTCTGCTGCATGTGCACTTGATCCAGACCTGTGCACTTGAGGTAAAGGAGCCCTGGCAGGTGCTAGAACTCCCTGGACTGGAAGTGCAGAACTAAGGACTCACCCTGTCTCGGGAGACGCTGGATTGGGGTTCCCAGAACCCCAGAAGTCCAGAAGCAGCTGGAACCCTGTTTCATCACCTCAAGACTCCTTTGAGCTGGTTGGCTGCTTCCGATGTGCTTCAAGCCATTACAGAACCGCAGTGCTGCTTTTGGCACTCTTCGCATCTTAGAACCGCTTACCTGCCTTCAAGCCTTTCAGTCTCCGGCTTGACCCATTTCCACAGACTGCACTGTCCAACCTAATTGCTAGCTTGACTTTGAGGAAGCAACTGACTCTAGAGCTGACTCAACCTATTGGAAGCCTCTAACTCGCTGTCTTTAACACCTACATAACTGTGCAAAAGCAATGGGGGGTCATTACGAGTTTGGAGGCAGCCATGGTGCTATTAGCAGCATGGCTGCCTCCAAAGTCGTGTCCGGGTCCGGGTTTTCTGAATGGGGACTTACCAGGTCATTCCAACCTTGGAGGACCCGGTAAGTCCCCATTCAAAAAACCCTTCCCCATTCCCATTCGTGCCCCCACAGGGCTCAATGGGAATGTGGAGGGAATTAATAATAGGCCTGTAAATTACGGGCCCGTTGTTAGCTCCCTGGTCCCTTAGCGGCTCCCGCTAAGGACGTCTGGTTTAACCAGCCGGCCTTAGTGGGACCTGCTAAGGGACCTCGGAATGCCGCGGTAAGGGGTTAACGGCACCGGCATACTTACCTGTGCCGTTAACCCCTTACCGCTGTACTCATAATGACCCCCATTGTCTGGTAGCCGACTCGACCGCCAAATGGAAGGGTTGCAAGCCATTCACTCGACTGTTGTCAAATGCTGATTTGATGCAATGAGAGCCTGCACATCAAATTGACTTGACGTTGACACAAAATTGGGATCACATGATTTGACGGTCTTGCTATGAGCCTCATTGCAACAAAGTGCCTAGAAGCCCATCTTGACACTGTTCAGACCCCAAATAAAAGAGATAAAAATGTATTTGAAGAAGCCCTGTTCCCTCGTCCGCTTAAAAGGACTATAGTGACTTTTAAGCCCCCTTATTGTCTTTTAAATAGATATTCTTGACCAGTAACATTGCTACTTAGATCCTTTTGCCTGGACATCTCTCCTTCTGAACCCAAAGTGCCCCTTTGAAATCAAAAGGTATCATTCTCTCTGTTTCTCTTAGAGTCTTTAGTGCTTTCTAATAAGTTGGTTACATGCATTGTTTTAGGTCGGTATGTCTCGCCGATAATGAGAGAGGGAGTACTTTTGAAGTGGTGGACCACGGCCGTGGCTCTGTGTTCTGAACAACCTAGAACAGGCTGCCTGACCAAGCCAGGAAGGTGGCATTGAAACAACCATACACACAACGAAGATTATCTCCTGGAATATAGCAGGGCTCAATAGAGTTATATCTGACCGAGATTGGTGTAACTTTGCCAGAAAACATAAGGTACTGCTGTTGCAGGAGACTTGGTCACTTAGCCCTGTGAATCTCCGAGGGGACATGAACTACACTATCCCAGTGACTGGGGGTAAGATGGGTAGGCCATCGGGGGACCTTAAGATTTGGATTGATATACACGTGGGGTGAAAGATGACCAATGTGGAGACCCACTCAATGGATCTGCAGGTCCTCTCTGTGTCAACAAAAGAGGCAGGCCGATTCCTGCCAGTTAACTTCTATAACTGGCCTAAACTAGACTTTTACAGGGGTCATGTCAAAACCCCAGAGGCTGATCGAATTAAGCTTCCCCTTGAACCTCAGGGGAGAATTTAGTATAGTTGCAGGAGACATGAACTTCCAGATTGATCAAGAAGTAGCGGAAATACATCAAAATGTTGCCCTCAGAATGCCGACTCCCGAAATCATAATTTGTTTTTCTTTCTGACCCCCCTTACACCACATATATATGTGGGGGGGTATGGGCTATAATAGTAGTATGGGGGCTGCAGGTGTCTCCCCCGCATATGTATGTGGTCTAAAGGGGGTTGGAAGAAAAAGAAAAAGTCAGCATTTTTGGCCGTCGGAATTCTGGGGGTCGTAGTGATCACATAGATCCGAAGTAGCTTGGTCTATTCCAATTCTCAAGACCGCTTTGCCAAAAAGTATCAATAGATGGGCGCTGAAAACAGCTTGCACTGTTGCAAATCTGAACCTATGTGCCTTTAATTGCAGAACACCGGGCGACCAACCAGCTGAAAGGACTATTCAATTGTAATAATGGCTCATCGCGGATTGACTATATTTTCATTAGAGGCACTAGCTTGTCTAAAGTCAGGAGCTTTGAAATATTAGAAAGAAGTGAGAGCGATCACTGTCCCCTCATGCTGCATTTTTGAGCAAAGGCATCAAGCCCACTGTCAAAGCCAGACCGGTACAGAAGCCAAGCTCTGACTGGATTTGATATTGTAAGGAAACTACAAATTGGGCTACTTGCATAAAAAAAGAGATCTAAAGCCAGAGGTGTATGACTCCATCAGAGACAACCACGGAAATATCCAAAACAGCGGTCTTCTAACAAAATAATCATCGCAGAATTCGAACTAATGAGCAAGAAACTTGCTCCCTTTCTAACGTATGGAGCAGGTTGACTGAAACAGAAGACCACAGCGCCAAATGTTTGGTACGATGAGGACTGTAGAAAGACAAAGAAAGCCATTGTGTCATGCAAAAGAGCCGGTACAGCCCTGGATAAGCGCTGCCTATGGGACCTCAGGGCAAAAATATAAGGCCCTAATATTAACAAAAAAAGCAGAGTCAGCCAAGACAAGGTGGGCTATCCTGCATATGGCACTGGAGCAGGGAGCTAGTGCGGCATTCTGGAGACTTGTAACATCAAGGGAGCAAAATCCCGACCAGGCTCTACAATGGCACATCTCCACAGAAGAGTGGCAGACTTATTTCTCTAGACTGTATGCAAACCCGGACCCACTAGCAGGGACGGAGCCTGGGCAAAAAGAGAATTACCTAATCCAACCAGTGCTCTGGTCGACTACGATCAACGAGGTAAAAAATTCCCTGAACTCACGAAAGCTGGGAAAAGTGGATGGCCCTGACCTGATCCCTGTGGACTTCTACAAAGATTAAATTTTAATCTGGGCCGCAATCCTGCTTAAGCTTTTTAATGCTGTCATTGGTGTGAGAGAAATCCCTAAGACTTGGAGAGAGGCATCCATAGTCCCCATATACAAGAAAGGGGGAGGGGACTCCCAGAGAACTACCGCCCGATATCTCTATTAGACTGTGTCGGCAAAATATTTGGAAGAATAATACTGACCAGACTCCAAACTTGGATGAACGAAGCAGGGGTTATTACAGTAGCGCAAACAGGCTTCTGAGCTTGCAGAGGCTCCATGGACCACTGCTTCCTTTTATTCTTATTGATCCAAAAATATGTAATTCGTCCAAAAGCAAGCTTTACGCTATCTTTCTCGATCTAAAATCAGCCTTTGACAATGTCTCAAGAACTACCCTTTGGCAGGTATTAAGGGAACGTAATGCACCCAAGCAATTGGTGGATTCTATTAAAGTATTATATTCAAAAGCTGAGGCAGGGGGCAATCAAAACTGTTTGTAGTGAACAGAGGGGTGCATCAGGGATGTGTTCTGGTGCCCCTCCTCTTCTTACTTTATGTACAAGACCCAAAAGATGCACTAGAAAAGGATCCCCTACACTCCCCAAGAATTGGAACAGGAAATGGCCTACCCTTTTCTATGCTGATGATGCGTTCATCCTGTCCACATCTGGAGACATCATTAGCAATTTTTGAGAGCAAGTGTAGCGAGCTTGGTCTGGAACTAAATGCTGCCAAAACTAAAGTCGTTATCTTCAAGCCTCCCCACATGAAGAACATTCCTTTGAATATAAAGGCAGATGGCATGAAGTTGGAACAAGTCACATTTTTCGATTATCTGGAATTCAGGTTCCACACATTAGGTGGCTGGTCTGATCAACCTACTGGGGAAGTATAGCAGCGGAATATATTCTTTTTTCTCTAGTCATGGTAGTGGGGACATTTCCCTGGCACTGCAATTATACAATAAGCAAGCCATACCAGTGGCCCTCTATGGGGCATAGCTGTGGAGCTATTCCAAATCAATCCCGCTGTCAAGTACTGAGAATGCTTTCTTGAAAACGTTACTGCTGCTACCTACAAGTGCCCCAACATCCCTGGTGCTAGCGTGTTTTTCCATAGCCGACCAGATTGCCCTCAAGCCAGTACTTTACTGGGTCGGACTATGGTCTGTACCAGGCCTGACAACTTACCGGGAGGCTTTGAAATTTGTTTTACTTTTGGAAGAGGCAAAGAGTTGTGGCTGGCTGGCCCACATATAGCATCTATTATGTACGTAGGACTAGAGAGACCTCTGAGATAATCCACTGAATTGTAATAATGATGTCAAAATGGAGCTTAAAGCAAAGGCAAGGGGGAAAGCTATGGAAAGGCTGGAAGAGCAATGGGCCTCCTTGAAGAATGCTCCAGAGTTTCCACGCAGTAAAATGAAGAGAAACTCACTGAGCTTCCTTGATGAAATTCAGCCCCCTATGAGCATTCTCTGTACGTACGAATGAGCTGGAGATATTGCAAATATCATGGTACACTCACACATGGTCAATAACGAGATCTGGGCTATGCCCACTTTGTGTTTCTACCAATGAAATATTAACATATGTCATGCTAATATGCCCTTTTACTATAGATTTAAGGAGAGTGTACCTGAAATCATTATTTACCACGTTGGGTGTGCGTGACACAAAGGTAGCTATGCAACTTTTAATGTGCTCATTTGACAGGAAACTTGTTCTTCCATCTGCACGTTATGTGCTTTGTGCTTTGAGCCTGGCTATTAAGGCAGAGACACATGGAAGTGTTTTTAATAAAGAGGCTGCTCTCCTCATAAAAGCGATATTGGGTGATGACATAATACTTTTTTGACTGGTGTTTTAGGACTTGCTCTGTTAAATTGATAGTTCGATACATGCTTTTTATTGTATTACGTTTAACATTTGTGTATCTAATTTATTGTATTTTTTTCTCTTGTATAAATTGTCAAAACTGAATTTATACTAAAGGTTTTCATGACGAATAAAGCTATTAATACACGCATTGTTTTAGTAAAATGTTCCTATTTTCTAGAACATCAGCATTCTTTTATTTTGTATTCATTGTACTAATACTGTTTGGGTTGATACTGTTAGCAGTTTGCATCCCTCCAGAAGAGTATAACGTGTCCTTGGCACACGTTACCAAAAGAAGCTTTGCCTGTTTGTTTGTGTGTGTGTCTTGGTCTGTGCCTGTGTCACCTTTATGAATGATATCGCTGTCGGCTTAGTAGTAGTGTGGGGGTGAGTATGCGTTTTAGAGACTACTCATTTCTTTACTCCAGCAGAACAGTAGTCATTTTGTCACAGAAGGTATGTTCTAAAATGTTTTGAATCCAACAGACTGTATGTGAGGCAGTTTCAAAGACCAATAACACATAGGGCCCAAATTATTTGTGCAGTAAATAGGGACTATGCAAGCCAAACCGCGTGCAAAATCCTGTTTTCAGATTCATGGATTCGACTGCATGGCACTTTTATATTCTTTGCGGGGGACTTTGCGCATGCTCAACACGTCTCTGCGAGCAGCCGAGTGCTTTGCACGAGACATGACGCAGAGCATGGACATGGCTTGCGCAGAAGGCAGGGCAGAAGGCGGAACTCGTAAAAGGCGGACAAACAAGGGAAAATGTGGGTGTTGAGAGGGACGGCCCGCAGGCAGTCCATCGCATTCCCACTATTGCGCAGAATGATACACATCCATGGATCAAACCACGCAACCTCTCGGCAATGGCCATGCAAAACCCTCATTCTCTCCACCACCCGAAGGCAGGGGTACAGACACCTGAGCATTGGATTCACTGTGCAGAGGTAAAATCGAGTGTCGGATTCAAGGGTGTGTGTATGCAGCCGGGGTTCCAATCTAACTTATGCATGGACGCAGTGTACCAGGGTGCAGGAACGGTTAACAGGGGTTTGCACACAGATTTTTCGAGTTTAACCGAGTTGCGATTGATCGTATGCATGTTGTCGTGGTGCCAATAACAGTTACAGGCTACGCGGGCAGGGTCCCCGAGATGCAGGCCTGCTGCTTGCGGGGCACCCCATGTACTGTTTTAAGGGTGTACGTATTTGCACCCGGAATCACACAGAGGTAGCTGTTACTGGCTGTTTTTGCTTTGTGTAGGGGAGTTCCAGCTGCAACTTTCATATACAGTTACTTTGCGCAAACAATTCCTTGAATACGCAGAGCGCGCATATAAACCTCTGTGCGCTGGCTCATGCAGAGTCATTCTCGGCGCACGGGCATTGCAGAATCTCTGCGCACTATTCCATGAATCGGGCTCATAGTGTTTGGCTGAATGATTTCCTCAAGAAAGGCTGCAGCTGCTCAGCATAGGGAGGAAACCCCTCCACCTTAAAGGACTGCAAGGGAGGGACTTTTTCCCCAGAACAGAATTTGAAGCAAATGGGACAAAATAGTTCACTTTGCAGCACATTTAGTTGCAAATATATCACGTAATATAGTTTTCTTCCTTTTCTCACTTTCCCCCAGAAGCTCACTGTCTCCAGAACTCTGGTCCTCTCTAGGCTGGACTAATACAACAGTTTCTTCCTAAATCTTGCTGCCTCTACTCTTGTATCTTTACAACTTTTCCAGATCAGGACGCCAAAACTTGTCCTTGGCCCCAGGCCCAGGGTTCGTGACTCTCCAGCTCTGAAATCTCTTCACTGGCTCCCTGTGGCTGCAAAGATCAACTTCAAGACCCTCTGCATCATCCACAAGGCTTTATAAGCCTTGGACCACTCTATCTCCAATTTTCTCTTCCAAAACATCTTCCTTCTTGAGCTCTCCATTTACCCACCTCCAACTCTCTGAGGGTTAGACGCTTCTCCAAGCAGAAAGTTGGTGTAAGATCTATCTCCTCGGCTGGGGCCTCCCTCTGGAACAGCCTACCTGCCTCTCTCAAACTTGAGCAGAACCACCTCTGGTTTCGGAAGCAACTCAAGACCTTCCTTTTCACTTCCGCTTTCTCTCTTCCTCTCCCCTGCTGATACACATGACTGCTCTGCACACTGGTCACCTGGTCCCCCTCTGAACTAGGGGCCCAGGCTCCTGCATCTCTAGTTGCCCTTGTACTGCCTCTGGGCTACCCAGCACTCAAGGGTCTGTATCTGCAACCCTGCAATGCCTTCTCTCTGCACTTATGAGCCACCTGCTTGCTGTACTTGTGAGCTAACTGCACCTCCCCATTCCCCTCCCCCTTGGCACTTCTCCCCTTCCCTGCACTTGCATGATCTGAAGACCATAAGGCCTAGTAAGATTATTATTTTGTCCTCCCTTTGTTGCCACCAACTTGTCTTGTTGCACCTAGAAACACCTGTGTACAGGCACGTTATAAATACCACATCATATCAAATCTACAGTGATAGGGCGCTTCTATGCAGCCGTGAAGATGGTTGCCTTCTGTTGGAGCTCCCGCCACCTCACATATACAACTCCTTGGTGCCTGTCCAACAAAACTCTGAATGGACTGAAAGGACTGCTGCTCCCTTCCGAAATCATCAGTGAAATCATCAGTATGTGAGATCCACCAATCTCCTAACCATTACCTATTGAGCTTCCCTATGATCCAGGACTGCGATTTCCCGGCAGTCTTGTCTGAGGTACACCATACCACCTTCTGAATCACCTGCACTTGGAACATGACCGTGGTGTGGTCTATTGCGCCTGTATACCTCGTTCACTGCAGCTGGGCAAAAGCTTAAATGCTCGCCAAAACTGATCGACTTGAAGTTGCCCGAGGACTGGGTGAGTGGCGACATTGGTGAAAGCATGATGTTTTCACCAAGAATGGGCCGCCATCCTTATACGTGCCCGTGAGGAAGGAGGGCTGCTGGGCCGCCAGCCTAACTGCCCAACAGGTGGAACTAATTGAGGTGCTGGAAGGTGCGCATCAGGTGCAACCTGCCTATTCTTGCAAACTTCGGAATCCAACTCAGGAGCAGGGCTCTTAAAGTGCACACATTGACGAAGGGTAGTGGAAGCAACAAAAAACAAAGTAATATGGAGGCCTTCACCAAGCAAACCCTTAAAAGCAGGTCGTTGGCTGTTAATCATACTGAAGGAACCGAACCTTAACCCACACAAGACCCAATTTCACAACATGCAGCCTGGGTTCACACCTGTAAACACTAATTGGGCTGTGGGGGCTCATGCGGGGAGCGGATGAGTGCGGAGAGCGGATGAGTGCGGAGAGCGGATGAGTGCGGAGAGCGGATGAGGGTGGAGAGCGGATGAGGGCGGAGAGCGGATGAGGGCGGAGAGCGGCTGAGGATGGATGAGTGTGAGAGCGGATGTGCGCCGGGAGTGACTAGAGGGTCGAGTGCCTAGAGGGGACGAGTGCGTAGAGGGGACGAGTGCGTAGGGGGAATGAGTGCGCAGATGAGAAGTGTGCTTAGAGGGGACAAGTGCGTACATGAGAAGAATGCGTACGTGAGTATAGTGCGTAGATGAGTAGAGTGCGTAGATGAGTAGAGTGCGTAGAGGAGTAGAGTGCGTAGAGGAGAAGAGTGCGCAGAGGAGAAGAGTGAAGAGTGCACAGAGGGGGGGCGCGCAGAGGAGACGGGCGCGCAGAGGGGACGTGCGTACAGAGGGGACATGCGCGCAGAGGAAACGGGCGCATAGTTGGGACGGGTGCGTAGATGGGACGGGTGCGTAGATGGGACGGGTGCGTAGTATCTGGAGCGAAGGAGTTCCGTACCAGGAGCAAAGGAGTGCCCGGAACAAATGGACGTGCTGCGTAGAGCAGACAAGTTGCGTAGAACGGAGGATGATGTAGAGCTTGTGGGGTCCAGACTTGTGCGCGCGGGACGGACTAGAATGCGCAGGGCGAACTGGAATGCATGAGGGCGTGGAGCGGACCGGAATGTAGGGAACAGACTGGGTGCATAGAATGGATAGGGTGCATGGAACGGATGTTGTGAAGTACATAGGATAGTTTGGAATGCTGAAAACGTTCAAATGACCACATAACCCACCACATGCTTACTCTCTCATTTACACCACCACTCAACTAGAACACAGAGATACTATAACACCATTCAGTATAACTGTTCTCATACCAACAACCACCACATACTCCACATCACTCTATGTAAACACTGCTGGTTTCACACCCCCAGCCAGGCGTACTCCTCAGGCCTAATGCAGTCACATCCGGTCTGGATAAACCCTGCCAGAATGAACACATATTCCTGACCCCGCAACCACCACACCTACAAGCTCAAGCTGCACACATACCTGGTGCTCACACGCACCTTTGACTCTCCCTACTCCCTCTACTGATCTGAACAAGGGCGTTCAACCTACCAGCGCCTTCAGACCATACCAATGGTATATAAGACGCTATATAAATGCAAAATAACAAAACATAAACAAAACATAACATAACAATATTACAGTCAGCATAGGCTCACTGCAATCCAGACTTGATGAAGAAAGTGCGAGAATCAATGAAAGAGGGAACAGAATGAATATTGACAAATATGAAATAAATAACCTCAAATTGCTCACGACCAAGTTCCAAAATATTCCATGAAAAAATGTGAGGAACTTGAATCGCCTGCAAGGGGGAACAATATACGCATTGTTTGCATTCCTGAGAATGCCAGTTAAGGCCAAATGGAAGAATTTGTAGAGGGCCTCCTGGTGGAAATCCTTGCTAGCTCAACTTTGTCTTGCCTCTTAATTGTTGAATGCTCCGATCAAAACTAAACCGGGAGCGGGCCGCGACTCAGAATAGTGCGCAAACCAAAGTATAGCGACATGGACAAGATATCATGATTAGCCCTAAAAAAATGCAAACTCTGCTTTGGAGCTGCCGAAGTACATTTGTGCACAGATTTTTGCCCGCTGTTCAAGCCGAGAGGAAAACCTCTGTTGAAGTGAAAAAATTATTGCACAAAATATCCTTCTCTTATGCCACGCTTTTTCTAGCAAAATTGCGATTGCAACTCGAAGAAAAGACCTTCTTCTTTACGATACCTGAAAAGGCAAAACACTTAATAGAAGCAAATATCCCAGCATCCTCAAGTAAACTAAGCAAATATACAACTCCTGCTGATGCTGTAACAGCAACTGAAGGCTTGGATTTAGCTGCGATATGATCGCATAAATCATTCAGGATAGACCACATTTAATATTACGATGACATGATACAGACACCATTTTGATAACGTATGTGTATGTAAGATATGTGAACTGTATGAAAGCAGAAAATTAGCAATAACCACATCTCCCATTCTGTGCTCTCCGTTAGAGCCATGTTTTATGTTTGGGGTTAACGAAGTATGCTCGGTCATAAGGTATGCAGATCACAATACCTCCTCCGCATTAAAACATATAAAAGGGAACCTCTACCCTCGGCCATAATTACTATGCCTCTGAGATTCTAGACAGATACTAACTTGCCCAAAAATACTATAACACCCTTATATCCTGTTCTGCCACCCAGGATCACAGGCATGCCACGCCCGAGCACAAGAGCTCACAAGAGAGCATTAAACATTCCCTGAGTTACATAACATTCAAGGTAACCTTGCACATTATGTAGGGATCTGCCACCGCCTAATCTTAAGCATCTGTGGGATATATTGACCCACTCAACGGCATTGCCCCACAACACTAAGCTGCATTTGCGCAAGAAACAGCAACCTGGCTGCGCTGGCTCCTGTGCGCACCAGGACCTCAAGACTGCGTTTTGGCAGCAACAAAAAAAAGTCTGCACCATCTTGCTTAGCACACTTCAGGCAAGAAGGAACAAGGGGACACACTGAAAAAAATATGCCAGTGTGTTCTGAAACATATATGGAATCAAATGAACAGGCAGCACTGCTTGGCGGAAAACCCAAAATTCCCCTTCAAAATGAAACCTTTTCACCCTTTCAAAATGCTGCTTTGACGCTAATTCCATCTGTTAATTTTGAAACCACTGTGATTAAAAAGAAAGGCCCTGCCATGCCCACGATATTTCACTGTGCTTCACTGTACCATCTCAATATTGAATCTAACATAAAAACATAAGCATTTCAATTGTGCGCTGCATACTAGGCCGAGACTAAGGTGTGTGTCGCCTGATTGAAATCCTTTACACATCTCACACTTAAGCAGAAACTCACTCTTAACCCAAGAGTCAAATAAACGACTCTATCTGTATCATGTATGAACACATTGCTCACATCTGAAGACAAACCTCATTACATGTGAAGAAACACTTTATAACCACTTCTCCAAAGAAAACACAGAAAAGTTAGAAATAACAGTGACGATACTAACAGCACAAAGATCACACGAAACAAACTTAAACACAAGGAAGCATTGGGTCAACTACAGATAAACACATGAATAACAGGATACCTACGCCTCTTATCCACTTGTAAAGTATTTTGAAAATTAAAATTGTAATTATCATATTAAACTTGTTCTTGTGTCATCTCCACCCATACTCACAGACAGTACACATAACATGTTTCATTAACCTTACTTCCAAAACCAACTTAATATACTTGAAAATCTCCACATCGTTCCAACGACATGAGATAACTAATATGGACAGATACATAAACATGTCTACAATTCTAGATTCCACTCTAATTTTCAACTGTCGAAGGTAGACTACTGTACCATATCCGCTGGACAGGTATACAAAATGTGCTATCTATTTTCCCTATATCAAGACTTCAATAAACTCTAACATCCAAAATGGAAAGTGTACTACTCTTCAATATCAGCTTGCATGCAGGAGAGGTACGATAACTGTGCTACCTTGAATCCAGATAACTGTGCTCCCTTATTTCCTTATTTCCAGACTTCATTATGTCCTACCCCTACATTTTAACATCTGGATAGGGACACCAACTGTGCTACCTTAACTCCTGACCCAATTCCACTTCATGAAGAATGTTCTCAATAGTCCTAACTACTATCTCACTCAACCTCAGGGTTCTCATTTTCAATAATTGGTCTGGCTATTCGAAGAATTCAACAACTTTTATCCTGTGTACACTTCAAATACACTTTCAGTGCATGTATGTATTTATTTTACATTTGTGCACATACATATACACCGCTGACATGCATACAGTTAAACTGTAAAATGTTCTGTGATATTTCTAGGCATGCACTATGATATATTAGACAACAGTGGCGATCAGACACTGGCTGCCCATTCAAACATAATACAGCATCTTATAAAACTTGAAATCATCACAAAAAATGTGCATGAATGACATCCTGCCTATGTCAATAACACTTAATCTCATACACTCACGCAGTATCTTAATACATGCCCCATTCCTCAGCATGCACCACTTGCAATTCACAATTGAACACAATTGAACACAATTGAACTCATCACTCATCATCATACCTAGTTCACATATTCTGCTTAACTCCACTGCTTAATTTTTTGCAACCAACAATTCTATTATAATACTACTAGGAGACCTCATCAAATGCAAACTGCCAGCACATCACAATAGACACACCAAAAACAACTGAAACCCGATGAACCAAAACAGGGCCAACCAAAGAAATAAAGCATTTTACTGCAAATCACCACAAACCAATATAACTCGACGGATCAACATATCCTCGCACAAAAGGACTAAGATGACTCCCCACTAACCTTACTAAAACCTCTCTAACACTCTGCATCCTCATCCTCAAACACTGAACAAATCATACTCATACCTCGTCCGCAGAGAAAAAACCTAAAACCACCACAAACTACACACACTCCCCAACACCCAAAGGTGAACTAGACCAATCACACACAAATTACCCCATAAACATTCATGCACCAAACACCACATAACATCTACCAACTAAAAACAAACTAGTACACTGTAACTGTTGTTTCTGAACTGAAGCTACCAACAGCCAATCAAAGCTCTCTTTTTCTTTTCCCTCTTAAGCCCACTAACTAAGCCCCCCAACCCTCCTTCCTTTTCAGATCTGCCAGAGTGACTGGAGACAATGAAAATGGCAATGGTGCCTGGTATAAATCACAATAGCATAACATATCGTTCACAGGATATTAAAAGTGTAGACAAAATGTATGGATTTCTTGATAAAATTTGTATGCCCATTTTATGATCCGATACAAGAACACAACTAAAGCAACCCTCTTCTGTAGAGTAAATTCTGAAAGTGATAGAAAGCCTCCCACGTGAGAAAGCCCCTGACCATGACAGCCTCAGCTCAGAATGTTATAAATAATTTAGTACTATGTTAGCCCCTTATTTATTAGCAGTCTGGAACAAATCCCTGAGTGCAGGAATTTTGCCTGATACCCTGAGAGAGGCAGTGATTATACTTCTCCTTAAACCTGACAAGCCAACTGAAAATTTGGCCTGTACTGCCACCTGTTCCTCATTAATGCTGAAAGCAAAATATTTGCTTAAACGATTGCTAATAGACTGTTACCATTCCTGGACCACATAATCCACCTGGACCAAGAAGCGCTCATACATGGTCACTCTACAGCATTGAATGTCTGCAGAGTGCTCCATATCATGTCATAGATCGACCCTGCAGCTTATGTGGTCTCCTTATATGACGAAAAGGTATTTGACATGGTATCCTGGAAATTCCTGTTCAATGTCCTTTTTAAATGTGTATTTGGCTCAGAATATATAAAATATGTAACACTATTACACACATACACAATATGCAGAGTTGAACCAATAGGCTGCTCTCTGAACCCATTTCATTCGGAAGGGACACGCAACATCGGTGCCCACTCGCACCTCTTTTGTTTTCATTGTTGATAGCGCCTCTTGCAGATTGAATTATAAGTCACCTCAATCAGCGAGGCAGATGGGGAGCAGGTGCAAGTGGATCTAGGTCCCCTGGCCTAAGCCCCGCCCACCTGGTGCCTTCCTGTCTGCCGCTCTTTTTCACCACTTAGCAAGCCCCGCCCACCTGGTGCCTTCCTGCTTCCCGCTCTTTTTCACCACTTAGCAAGCCCCGCCCACCTGGTGCCTTCCTGCCTGCCGCTCTTTTTCACCGCTTAGAAAGCCCACCCACCTGGTGCCTTCCTGCTTGCCGCACTTTTTCACCACTTAGCAAGCCCCGCCCACCTGGTGCCTTCCTGCTTCCTGCTCTTTTTCATCACTTAGCAAGCCACGCCACTTGGTGCCTTCCTGCTTGCCGCTCTGTTTCCCTACTTAAGGAGCCCTCCAGCTTCTTTTCCTTTGCAGATGGGGAGCAGGTGCAAGTGGATCTATGTCACCTGGCCTAAGCCCCGCCCACCTGGTGCCTTCCTGTCTGCCGCTCTTTTTCACCACTTAGCAAGCCCCGCCCAATTGGTGCCTTCCTGCTTGCCGCTCTTTTTCACCACTTAGCAAGCCCCACCCACCTGGTGCCTTCCTGCTTCCCGCTCTTTTTCACCACTTAGCAAGTAACGCCCACCTGGTGCCTTCCTGCTTGCCGCTCTGTTTCCCTACTTAAGGAGCCCTCCAGCTTCTTTTCCTTTGCAGATGGGGAGCAGGTGCAAGGGGATCTAGGTCACCTGGCCTAAGCCCCGCCCACCTGGTACCTTCCTGCCTGCTGCTCTTTTTCACCACTTAACAAGCCCCGACCACCTGGTGCCTTCCTGCTTCACGCTCTTTTTCACCACTTAGCAAGCCATGCCCACTTGGTGCCTTCCTGCTTGCCGCTCTGTTTCCCTACTTAAGGAGCCCTCCAGCTTCTTTTCCTTTGCAGATGGGGAGCAGGTGCAAGTGGATCTATGTCACCTGGCCTAAGCCCCGGCCACCTGGTGCCTTCCTGTCTGCCGCTCTTTTTCACCACTTAGCAAGCCCCACCCAATTGCTGCCTTCCTGCTTGCCGCTCTTTTTCACCACTTAGCAAGCCCCGCCCACCTGGTGCCTTCCTGCTTCCCGCTCTTTTTCACCACTTAGCAAGTAACGCCCACCTGGTGCCTTCCTGCTTGCCGCTCTGTTTCCCTACTTAAGGAGCCCTCCAGCTTCTTTTCCTTTGCAGATGGGGAGCAGGTGCAAGGGGATCTAGGTCACCTGGCCTAAGCCCCGCCCACCTGGTACCTTCCTGCCTGCTGCTCTTTTTCACCACTTAGCAAGCCCCGACCACCTGGTGCCTTCCTTCACCATCACTGTCTTGTAGCCAATGCTGGATTTGACTTTTATGGACTTCATTCATTCACGGTGCGTCAATCTTTCTCAACTCTCATGCTGGACTTCCTTTGCATCTTGTACTCATGGTGGCCCTGAATCATGCTGTTCCCATCTTCATCTTGTATCCTGGCTTGCAACATTATGTGTTACTAATGACTTCTGCAATTGTATTCGCTCTCCACTCTTGCTTCTCCATTCTTTTTGACTGCTTACTCTCTTTTCTCTCCTCCTTTCCTTTCCCTTCTCCCTTTTCCTATCTCCTCCCCTTACTTTCTTCTATGCACTTACTCTATCAGAATTGTCCCTGGACCTAATATGGTAGCAACCTCGTCTGTTTCCTCCACCCTCCCATTACTGTTTTTTTCCTCCCCACCACGCATCCAGCACTATCTGAAATGTCGTCAGGCCTAGTATGATAGTCGCTTTTTTTGTTCCTCCCCTCCCTTTCTGCACCCCTCTACCTCACCTTTTATTTTTCTCCGGCTCTACCAGAAATGTCATCAGGCCTAGTACGGTAGTCACCTGTCTGTTTCCATTTCCTTCCCACTCTCCCCCTCCCTTCCTTATCTATGTCTTAGCTCTTGCACTATCTGAAATGTCGTCAGGCTGAGTACGATAGTTAATTTCACATCCTTACTGTTCATGGCCTGTAAGAATGTGGTTGTATTTTCCTTTGTTCCCTCCCTTGCCTTGAAGCGCTTTGAAACACATTGTGTATAGGCGCTATATAAATAAACGATCATATCATATCATATCATACGCATCAAGGCCCCCCTCCCTGATATCATTTCACTTTATGCTGATGATATCTTGCTTTTTGTTAGAAACCTGAAGCGTAATCTTGATCCCATAATGGCACATTGTGTGCCTATTCTGGATTCACTGTGGATTGAACCAAATCTGAAATATTTCCCCTAACTCCAAAAACATTCGTAGTTAAATGCGGTGGTAATCTGAAATGGTCCTCGATCATGTTAGATATTTAGGGATCCATATATCCTACTCCAAACAGGAATTATTGCATAAAAATGATAGTAAATATGTAATACGACCTGAAGCTAAATTACGCAAACAGCAACATATTCCAATGTCAATGGCAGGAAAAATTGCATTCATGAAAATGGTCATATTGCCCAAATTAATGGATCTCTTCCAAAATATTCTGATATGGCCAGGGCAATATTTTTACTTCAATCTGCACAAAACTACACCCCTATTTGTATGGCATACAGGAGCCATCCATACAAAAATGGGAAGACCTGGCCAAACTATAAGACACAGGAGGCTTCAAAGCACCTGACTTTGAACTTTACTGGATTGTGGTGCAAGCGCATTTTGCCTCCTACTGGTTTGGCATAGAGTAGCTACCGCCACATCTTAAGTTCGAAAGGGCTGTAGCTGGAAAGATAGACCTTCAACCTCTACTATATATATGCCCGTTTGATCTGGTCAAGACCGCCTTAGTGGCATGATAAAAACTTTTAACCAAAACTAATATACTTGCACCTTATCATGAATGCATGCCTTTCTGGCATATTGCGGACATCCCTCCCACAATGGATGAGGCTATACGCACACACTGAAGCAAGCTGGCGAATAATATGCTCGGGAAATGTTTATAAATGGAGCATTCATAAACATTCATGATTGGAGTAGAGATTGTGTACGCACAGTTACAGATATACTACAATATTATCATATGAGAGTTGCGTTCCAAAAGAAATGGTGAGCTTGCGCATCCGAGAAAGCAGAAAACCCAATTGTGGCTTATATAGCATGCTCAAATGGCTGCCGCGGAATCCTGACAACATACATATATTAATAGAAGATCACATGATCACATATCATCAACTAAACTAAGAGACAAATGGGCTCAAGGCCTGGGCGCACGCAGAACTATCATAAGATGAATGGCCCAAAATGTGCAGTTTAACTAATCACATCTCATTTAATTCTCGATTTAAATTGATCCAATTTACAATGTTGAATAGGCTGCACTAGACGCTGGCTAAATTTAAAGAATTTGAACAAAAATGAAATGGTCAGTGTCCTACCAAAGTGGCTGATTATATACATATGTTATGATTTTGGCCAAGGTTAAACGGATTTTGGTTGCTGGTGTGTGACAGGCATTAAGCAATTACTGAGGTTACCCTTTCTCCTTATCTAAAGGCAGTGGTCGAAGTGAGCGGGAGCGGTCGGGAGCGGTGCTCCCCTCCTTTTTTTAATTACGTTTTACTGTCCCTGTACTTTTATTTTAAAAAGAAACCATTCCGGAATGGTTTTGTTTTAAAACAAAAGTGTAGGAAGAAGTTGATACTTGCCCTTTCAGTGCACTACACCGAACGGTCCCTTAAACAGCAGGTGCATGTGTTTGGGGGTTTGTATTGTGTGTGGCAGGGGGCGTGGTGATGGGGTTTGTGGGGAGAGTGTACAGGCCAGTCAGAACATAGTTCCACTACTTCATTTCGTACACTTCGACCACTGTCTAAAGGATTTTTTATTTATTTTATTTATTGCATTTGTTGTACGCCCGAACCCAAGGGTATCACGGCGTAGTTACAGGGAGAGCTTGACTTGCTGGTTGCATGTAAAAAATACTACAAATACTTAATTTTGGTTGTTACATATACAGTGGTTCCAAGAGTTATATACAGTGGTTACAAGAGTTATATAAAATATTTACATCAGTCGTGCAAGGTAGCGTTACGATAGTGACCAAGGTGCTTAGTATTTATTAAAGAGCCACGTTTTGAGGAGTTTCTTCAATTTATTCAGTGTGGGTTCGTTACTGATGTTGGCAGGGAGTGAATTCCAAATTCTAGGGGCTGCCACAGTGAAGCTAGAGCTGCCAGTTCTTGGGTTGTTAAAGCGTGGGGTGTGTAACTGTAAGTTTGCCTTGGATCTAAGGCATCTGGCTGTGGCTTTGCGGTTAGACAGTTGTTGAGGTAGATTGGGGCATTGTGGGATGTATTGACCCACTTTTGCTCTGCCATGCGGCATCCCTGTGTTCTGATGGTGCCAGAAATCCTAAATGGCCGCAAAACCCTTGTGCGCGCCAAAACCGCTGAAAATCACGATTTGCAACACAAAAAGATGGCGGCCCAATCTGCCATGCATGTTGTCAGTGGTGGAACAGAGATCTCACTCCTGAAACATGTCACTGGGCTTCACAACAAGTAAAAATGGAGCACATAGGGAAAAGCAGTGCTTTGCTGAAAGAAAACCAAAATCTTTTAAATCCCTTTTTCTTGGTTGCTGAAACTGCAGAATGTCAGTACAAAACACCCTCAAACACCCAAAATTCATGCTGGGTGCTACAATTCATTTAGTTCAAGAAATCATTGTGCACTTACAATGTCCTGCAAAGCTGAATTTGTCATAAAAACATCCACAGCAAAAGTTGCCTGCCTGTGGAATCTGTCAAAATCTGGGCGCAGTACCCTCGGCCGCCTGAATGACAGCAAAAGAAGCCTGCCTGATTAACCTTAAAAATGTATAAGCTGAAACCAATGTTTGCAATGTAAATGGCCTGTTACTGAGAGTAACATAAATTGTAATTGTTAATCCCATGGTTTAGAATCTGAAATAAGTGTTCTAGCTGCCTGTTTTGAAATCACAAGTTGTTTTTAAACCAAGAAAAATGAAACAGAATTGACATTTACAGGGTAATTCATAGAATTTCGCACAAAAGTGGTGCACGCGGCTGGCGCACAGTGTGCGCGTGCGAATATCTGCGCCAGCCACGTGCGCTAAAAGTGATTTCCGCACATTCATGGATTTTAGCCTCCAAAACCAGCCGTGGCGCAGAGTGACGCAGCGACCCTGCAGCAGCGCCACTTACGCCCCCAAGAACGCCCCTAGCGCAAGGAAAAGCCATCAAAATCCCCAATCCAGCTCAAAGGGCTGCGCTAACCCTGGACCAGTTTACAGGGCTGCCAAACAGCAAACGCCAAGCGGGGAATGTGTATAATTGGGGTTCGCGGGAAGTTTCACACGCGAAAGGGCCTGTGCGAGTGGGGTACGTGTATTCCTGGGGTTCGCGTGAAGTTTTACATGCGAAAGGGCAACGCCCGTGCGCGATACATCACAGATGCCCTTATGCGCTAAGGGCCTTTGGTCCAATGAAATTGCGTATGTGTGCTGACCTGCTTACGCGCTAAGGGCCTTTCCTCGAATTACACGCGGACGTGCACATTTTTCACGTGCCAAATCACTCCGTATCAAGCTGGCCACGCATACACACACGGAAGACCACACTCCTGCCCTGAAGGCCATTTTCCTGCCCCCCAGAGCCCTGAGCATGCTCCCACCTGCCATCTGCTGATGCCTGACTGTCTGCTGCCCACGTGCCCTGCTATTTGGTGCCTGCACATCAGCCATCTGCAGGGGTCCAGTTGCTGTGTCCACCCCTGCTGGAACAAAAGACTCCCGACTGGGATACCATCGCTCCACAGCCCAGCCCCAGGACCCAGTTGCCCACCCACTCCTGCCTCTGGGGTTGCCATGTCGGGCACATCTCCATCTGGCACCACTGGCAACCCCCAGCCAGAGAGGCAGAGGGCCACCAGCTTCACTGCCACTGAAGTTGGTGTCCTGGTGGAGCATGTCCTGTGGCATTATGATGCCCTCTTCGGAACATCACGCGCCAACAAGGAAGGATGGGAGAGGATCTGGGACGACGTAGTGGTTGCCATAAACGTGGAGGGGGTGGCAACCCGCGACATCAAGCACGTCAAGAAGCGCTGGGAGGACTTCAGGTCCAGGACCCTCCACAAGGCCCGGCGCCTCACGGAGGGGGGCCGGGCACGCATGAGCAACATCCAGATGAGGGTCCTAAAACGCGTAGGCCCAGCACTCCACGCCCAGATCCTTCGGAGGCAGACCCGTCTGGAGTTGAGCGGTAAGTGGCCAAGCATTGCTGTGTGAGACATGGCATGTTGAAGTGTGCTGGTAGTCTGATGCTTGCCTGTATGTGTGACATAGGCCAGGTATGTCCATAGGCCAGTTATGTGTGAACCACATGGTTGGTGCATGTGTTGTAATGCAACATGGGGAACTCTATGCGGAATGCACACATGAAAGCATGGCTGTCTCTGTTCCTGGACATGAAGGGGGGGTGAGGAATGGGTGCTTATGTCATGGCCATGTATGGTGCACATGTGTGTGTGTGTGCCTGAGAAGTGTGTGTGTGACTTTGAAACGCCATGGATGCCTGTGACTTTGAAGGCAACATCTTGGTTTACAGGGGCCCTTCTACATGGATGTTGATGTTGATTGCAGGCGCCGGGACTGTTTCTGCATGTGTGTTGTGTGCATTCACCCATGTGTTGTGGAATGACAGGATGGAAGTGACATTTGACAGTGCCACTCATGTGTTATTGCTTCCTGTCTAGGGTATTCTGTACTGTACCCTGATGTTTGTGTTCTATGTCTCCCTCTACGCAGCGTCAAGTGAAGAAGAGGGCAGAGACGGCGCTCTGGAGCCAAGCGGCGGGGATGCCTCCACTGGGCGGCAACGCAAGGCCCAGCCACCCTCCCAGGAATTACCATCATCCGGGACCGAGGGGGCTGGTGCTGCATCTGCCACAACGGCTGTGGAAGAAGGGCCAGGTGAGCTCCCACAGGGGCTTCCAATGGCGGAAGATGGTGTGGAGACATCCAGGTTGGTGGTCTCCACAGAGGAGGAGGAGCCCGCTACTGAGCCGCACATGGGGCCTGGTGGGGGTAGTACCACTGGTGCAAGTGGTGCAGTCCAGGGCCAGGGTCAGGAGGCAGTACAGGTCACCGCGGAGGGGCCTGTGCTTGTCCCTGTCCTTGACCCTGTGACTGCACCACCATGCACCAGCAGGAAGGCCCCGTCCCAGGCCCGTCCGCAGGTAGGGGAGAGTGCCATGTCATCTGCCTCTCCACTACCTGCGGACGAGGGGTCCCACGAACGTATGTGCTCTGTCCTGGTTGGTGGGTTCATACATGTGTTGCGCACTCTGGCGGACCTCTCCTCCTCTGTGGAGACTATGCGCCAGTTGTTCTCCACACTGTCTTCCGGCCCAGATTCCACCATGGTCCCTGTGGACCTGGCCCGACCAACACAGCCAGCTTGGTGGAGCTCACATCCCTGCCACAGTCGGGAGTCGGCGGCCCAGGAGGGGTGGACACCACAACTGGAGACCAGCTGATGGAGGATGTGCAGGCAACATCAGACACGGCACATGGACAGCAGCAGCAGGAGCCGGCTCTAGGTGGGAGCAATGATGGCTCGGGGCCATCAACATCGGAGGGGCAGGCATCGGCCAGAGGGCAGGAGGACCCAGGACTGGAAGTGTCCTCCGTGTGGCAGAGGTTAGGCCATGCTATAGATGCGGAGCGGCAGCGGGCAGAAGAGGCACGGCTCACGATGGTCAGGGCGGAGAACTCCATGCGGAGGGCCCTGAGGCGGGCCGAGTGCCTCGAGGCAATTCGCAGGGAGTTGGAGGAGAACATGTCGTCGTCCCTGCGAACCCTCGGGGCCATGGAAGAGGACCGCCTCCCGGATATTGAGCAGGAGTTCGATGATGCCCTGGCCCGGGACATCCAAAAGTGAGCCGTCGGACTAGCCCGCTGCCCTTGTAAATAGTTTTTAGAGTTAGATTTCCTTTTCGTTTTCCTTTTATTTGTGGTCAATGGACAATGCCACCCAAATTTGTATATAGTTATATTTTTAGGTAGTTAGGTTGGTACGTTTCATTTGTTTGGTTGGGATCATGGACCCTTTACATCCTTGGACAATGGATTGTATACAGTTTCATCATGTATTCCTTTTTATTTATTTTTTCCATTATGGACATGGAGTAATGGATATATTTTTTCTGGACAATGGATTGTAAATAGTTGGACTATGGATTGATTTCTCTTATATTTTATATTATGAACATGAAGCAATGGAGATTCTTTTTTAATTTACTTTGGATTAGCGTTGTTGGAGGGTGACTTTGGACTGTTTTTCTTTCAAATTTGTTTAGATTGGTTATCATTTTCATTCAATCATCTTTTTCACATGCTTTTCATTTCATGTTCCATATTTTGGTATGCTTTCATTTCTTTTTTATTTCATGTTCATAATACATTTTCATTTTTTCGTTACATGTGTGGGATTCGCTCATTGGGCTGATGCATGTGAAAATGTGGGTTTACACAAGCAATGCCAACCAGTGTATGTGTGTGACGGACATGTGTTGATGTACATAGTTGACTTATGGTTTGTGTCATGAGATCAGCATTTCACTGCTGGGGGCGGGGGTGCAGGGGGACATGAGTGGGACATGAGTGGGGGCCTGCTGGCAGGTGCCCTGCACTGCTGGGGGATGGGGGTGCAGGGGGACATGAGTGGGACATGAGTGGGGGCCTGCTGGCAGGTGCCCTGCACTGCTGGCCGGTGGGGGTGCAGGGGGACATAAGTGGGACATGAGTGGGGGCCTGCTGGCAGGTGCCCTGCACTGCTGGGGGGTGGGGGTGCAGGGGGACATGAGTCGGACATGATTGGGGGCCTGCTGGCAGGTGACCCGTACTGCTAGGGTGTGAGGGTGCAAGGGGACATGAGTTGGTGATCAGTAGTGCAAGGTGACATGTGGCTTGGCTGGGGGCATGCCCATGATGGATGGGTTGCCTGCAGGACATGACCAGGGGTTCAGGGTAGTCCCTTGTGGTGTGGGCTGCCTGCAGGGGCCGTGGAGGGTGCAGAGGGAACACCTAGGAGGACCCACACTGCCAATTCACGTGTAGGACTCCCTGCCCCCCCGAAATACACATACCCTGTTGAAGTCGCGTGTGAGACTTCCTGCGAACCCCCGTAATACACGTACCCTGCTGAAATCGACGGGTGAAAATTCCCGCGAACCCCAGTTATACACGTACCCTGCTGAAATCACGGGTGAAACTTCCTGCGAACCCCCGTAATACACGTACCCTGTTGAAATCGCGGGTGAAACTTCCCGCGAAACCCAGTTATACACGTACCCTGCTGAAATTGCGGGTGAACTTCCCGCGAACCACAGTTATACACGTATCCCACTCGCACAAGGCCAATATGCCTGGGGTTCGCGTGAAGTTTCACATGCGAAAGGGCCCTGTGCGAGCGGGGTACGTGGATAACTGGGGTTTGCAGGAAGTTTCACCCGCGATTCCAGCAGGGTACGTGGATTACGGGGGTGCCGGGGAGTCCTACATGTGAATTGCCAGTGTGGGTCCTCCCAGGTGTTCCCTCTACACCCTCCACGGCCCCTGCAGGCAGCCCACACCACAGGGGACTACCCTGCACCCCTGGTCATGTCCCGCAGGCAGCCCATCCACCATGGGCATGCCCCCCAGCCAAGCCACATGTCACCTTGCACTACTGATCACCAACTCATGTCCCCTTGCACCCCCACCCCCCAGCAGTGTGGGGCACCTGCCAGCAGGCCCCCACTCATGTCCCACTCATGTCCCCCTGCACCCCCACCCCCCAGCAGGGCAGGGCACCTGCCAGCAGGCCCCCACTCATGTCCCACTCATGTCCCCCTGCACCCCCATCCCCCAGCAGTGCAGGGCACCTGCCAGCAGGCCCCCACTCATGTCCCCCTGCACCCCCACCCCCCAGCAGTGCAGGGCACCTGCCAGCAAGCCTCCACTCATGCCCCAGTCATGTCCCCCTGCACCCCCACCCCCCAGCCGTGAAATGCTGATCTCATGACACAAACCATAAGTCAACTATGTACATCAACACATGTCCGTCACACACATACACTGGTTGGCATTGCTTGTGTAAACCCACATTTTCACATGCATCAACCCAATGAGTGAATCCCACACATGGAATGAAAAAATGAAAAATGTATTATGTACATGAAACAAAAAAAGAAATGAAAGCATACCAAAATATGGAACATGAAATGAAAAGCATGTGAAAAAGATGATTGAATGAAAATGATAACCAATCCAAAAAAATTTGAAAGAAAAACAGTCCAAAGTCACCCTCCAACAACGCTAATCCAAAGTAAATTAAAAAAAAAATCTCCATTGCTTCATGTTCATAATAAGAAAAATAAGAGAAATCAATCCATAGTCCAACTATTTACAATCCATTGTCCAGAAAAAATAAATCCATTGCTCCATGTCCATAATGCAAAAAAAAAGGAATACATGATGAAACATATACAATCCATTGTCCTAGGATGTAAAGGGTCCATGATCCCAACCAAACAAATGAAACATACCTACCTAACTACCTAAAAATATAACTATATACAAATTTGGGTGGCATTGTCCATTGACCACAAATAAAAGGAAAATGAAAAGGATACCTAACTCTAAAAACTATTTACAAGGGCAGCGGGCTAGTCCGATGGCTCACTTTTGGATGTCCCGGCCAGGGCATCATCGAACTCCTGCTCGATGTCCCGGAGGCGGTCCTCTTCCATGGCCCAGAGGGTTCGCAGGGACGATGACATCTGGACCTTCAGGTCCCTGCGAATTGCCTCAAGGCACTCGGCCCGCCTCAGAGCCCTCCGCAGGGAGTTCTCTGCCCTGACCATTGTGAGCCATGCCTCTTCTGCCCGCTGCCGCTCCGCATCTATAGCATGGCCTAACCGCTGCCACGCGGAAGACACTTCCAGTCCTCGGTCCTCCTGCCCTCTGGCCGATGTCTGCCCCTCCGATGTTGAAGGCCCCGAGCCATCATGGATCCCACCTTGTTGCTGCTGCTGCTGTGCCTCTGCCTGTGCCCTGGCTCTTGCTGCCTGCACATCCTCCTCCGGCTGGGGTGCAGTTGTTAATGTGGCCACCCCTGCTGGACATCCGACTCCCAACTGTGGCAGGGATGTGTCCTCCACCAGCCTGGCCGCAGGGTCAGAGGCAGCTCCACAGGGTACCCAGGTGATACATGGGTGGGAAGATGGCATGGAGGACGATTGGCGCATATGGGGTTCAGGTGAGGAGGGGGTCGGAACAAGGTCCAGCAAACTGAGGAATCCGGCCCTGGTGAGCTGTCCCAGTAGGTCGACGCGGTCAACGAGCCATTCGAGATGACGTGCAGTGTCCTCACGAAAACACTGCAGGTCACCTTGCATGCCCCGTTGACGCAACGCCATCCCACTCAGGACAGGATCAACCCAGTCCCGGATAGCCACGTCCGCAGGGAGAGGAAGGCCAGTTGTTGTAAGTGGATCCTCTCCCTGAAAACGGGTCTGGACGTGGCCATCCCTGCTGGTGCGGGATGATGCAGTCACAGGATCGGGGACAGGATTACACACAGGCACCTCCGCGGTGGCCTGTGCTGCCTCCTGTCCCTGCCCCTGCACTGCACCACTAACACCAGTGGAATCCCCACCTCCAGACCCCGTGTCTGTCCCTTGCACGGCCTCCTCCTCCACCAAACCCCCCACCAACCTGGATGACTCCGTGCCACCTTCCTCCGTCGGACCCTGTGGGGTCTCAGCTGCCCCTTCTGCTGCCGAGGAGTCCAACTCCGACCTCCGCCTCTTGGACCTTCCCTCGGCAGCTGCGGCCTGGGGCGTGGCACCGGACTCCTCACTCCCCGACAAGATGACAACCTGGGAGGGGAGCCGGGCCTTGCGTCTCCGGCTGGTGGGATGATCCCTGCCGCTGTGCTCCACAGCACCCTCTCCGCCCACTTCTTCAGTTGACGCTGCAGACAGGGAGAGATAAAACATAGCCATCTGGGCACTGTACAATGGACTGATACACAAATGACAATTGCACATGAGTGGCATTGTTTAACTACAGACACGGCATCACACTCCACGACACACATGTCATTTTGACTCACACACATGAACATTTCAACAGCAACATTGCACCAGGCAGCAACATCAATACACATACAACAGCATGAACAGCCAAAGGTGAGCCTGACATCACATGAAACTCAAGGAGTGCACTAGACATGCACACACGCCACCACACTTACATGCATGTCTACATCTCTTCCAACAGTTGCAGTGATGAGATCGCCATACATGTCACATCTGCCATTCATCCTTCTACATATCAGTGTCACGTGCATCCATGTTGCATCACAGTTGCACACTTGTCAGATACACATACATGCACATGTACGCAGTGCAGATACATGCATTATGAACCACCATCCATGCCACTACCATGCCAATGTACATACACAGAAATTCAAACATGTGTGCTCCCACACCTGCATTTGCCCAGCATGCTTACCAACACATACACCATCAATGTGTCTCACAACTGAGAGGACTCACATGTGGCAGCCTCACGCCCATGTTCATACACATCCCTACATGGCCCTACATAAACACATAAACACATGTGCAACCTGTCATGTTGAAGTGCACAACCATTGATGTGTACATCGGCCTGCAAACACTGTATTTTCGTGCACTGCATATGTTGCAGTCTGTGGCACATGCCTATTTTGTCACACTATGTAGCATTTTTCATCTCATCATGTCCATCTCACATGGATGGCTGACAGTATTCATTCACTGACATGTGGATGTACTTGTGGAATGTACCATGGCTATGGTACATGCCATCTGTGTGATGGCATGTGTAATGTATGTGTATTGGACATGCCAATCACAGGCCAATGTGTGATGGCAGTGCTACCCAGCATGCAGCAAATGTGTTGCTCTTTCATCTTGGTGTCATCAGTGTCTGACTTTTGCCTCCCCTTCCAACTCAGTGACAGTGCATGCATGGGAGGGTTATAGTCATGTGGGACATGTGTAAATCATGTTCTGGTTCTGTAGCTTGTCAGGCCTATTTGTGTGCTATGGTGCTAATGCCTGTTTCCATTTTTTGTCTTTCATGTTTTTGCAGGGGATGACGCACTTGATGCTGTTGAGGTTGAGGAGATGGTGCAGACCGAGGAGGAATCTCAGGCACGACCGGGCACCAGTGGCGGACGTGGTTTGGTGGTGGGTGAGAACCCAATCTTGCTGCAGACCATTCTGCCGAGGGGTGCCTCTGGGTGCACCTCCCCAGACCTCTATTCAGGTGCTGATTCGGATGATGAGACCTATGTGCCGTCGCAGGTAAGTGTTTCTGGCAGGGATTCTGTTCTGTCCAACCCACCTGCACCAGGGGTAGAACCCTATATGGGGATGTCAGTGTTGGTAAGTCCACCTTTGGCGGTTACAGATGCAGGGTCACACTCCACAACATCTGATCCTGTTCCTGGGCCAGCAGACCAGAGGGGGAATGCAGTCCTGCAGCCACAGGCAGTGCCGGCACAGCAAGGCGCAGATCGCCTTGCCCCAAACAGGTGTGGTGCCCGCCGACGCGGTGGCCGTACGCCACCAGGCAATATCGCAATGGAACAATCCATGTACGGTATGGCAACCCAACAGGCAGCATCAGTTGAGATGATGGCTCAAGCAATGGAGAGGGTGGCCACTTCCATTGTCCCCCCTGAAAGGCAGATGGAGCAACTACAGCAGGCAACAGACTCCATTTGCCAATCACACAGGGAGGACATGTTGGCGTCCAACAGGGACAGACGGGCGGCACTGGAGACTCTATGCCAATCGATCTCAATAGAGTCCCAGGGCCACATGGAAGCCCTGAGGGTAGAACTCCATCACCTCAGGGAGACTCTTGTTGCCCTTGAGGCTTCCACTAACTTGAGGACAGAACAGCAGCTAGAGCAGCTCACACGTTCGCTCTCAGCTGAGATGCAGGCAACTCGGGAGGAGATCCGGGCATCATGTCAGGTGCTGCATGGGGATCTCCGCACTATAATCCTCCAGAACGAGACCTTCCACACCGGCATGCTTGCTGCCATGGAGGACCATACCAGGGCTTTGTGTGGGCTGCCTCCCATAGCACCACCACCTCCTGTGGCAGCAGCAGAGGGTGATGAGAGCGACAGCAGCAGTTCTCCCACAATGGCATAGCCGTGCAGGCCATGAGCCCATGGAGGTGTTTTTTTTTCCCAACATCCACACATGTGGGTGTTGGTGCGCACCCTGTCCTCGGACCTCCTGGGTGGCCTTCCCCCCCCCAGCCCCAACATGGCCATTTTTGATTTTAGATTTTTGATTTTTGATTTTTTTTACAGTGTGTTGCCTTGTGTGGCTCCCGTGGGCATCCACTGTATTCCAGCTGGGCACATGCAGGCTTGTCCTGAGTTTGGGTTATATGCTTGTGTTTGTGAGACACACACCCCTCTTGCTTCCCATTTCCATGGGCTTGCAAAGGGTGTGCCCAAGTGACCGTGACTTACACGGTGACGTAGGACTCCCATGAGCTGTGTGGGCAGTCTGTAGTGAATACTGTGTATACATTCCTAGTGGATATTGTTGTTGTATTGTACACTGCATGGTGTATTGCTATGTGCTTGTGCATCCATGTCTTTCTCCTAATTTGCAGGTTAATTTTTCATGTCTTCACAAGGCCGTCTTCTTTGGAGATGGAGTTCATGTTGTAAGCAGTGCACTTAGACATTTGCGTGGCAGCAGCACTGTACAGTGGGAAGTGGCCGATGTGCTGGCATGATCAGGTTGTAAGACTACCACTACTTTAACTTAGTACTGTCATGGTTATGCTATGTTTGAGGTTGTGTAGCTGCATTGTATTGTTGGTAAGTATTTGGTCATGTGTGTTGTTAGTTCTACATTACTGGGAGCATATTGTGGGTGGGCAGTTTCCATTAGGGACACTGTACTTTGACACTTGTGTCATGTTTTGGGGATTGCTTTGTTTGCTCTCACATAGCATGACATGCCCTGGTGTGTTGGGTGGCGGTTCTGGGGAGGGGTTGGGTGACATGGCACTGTTGTCATGTTGTATTTTGCAAGGGGGTAATGATTTTAGCAGCATAAAAGTGTGTCTTTTGATGCCACAGCATTGGTGTTGTTTGTGTAGTTAGGGATGCACACAATGTAACACTTCCAGGTGACCAATCTCAGGCTGGTATGGTTGTGACAGTTGACTGTCCCTTATGTCATCATCATTGATTGTCAGATGGTATGTGCCAGGGCTGTGTGCACTCCACAGGGGTGTGATTTAGGTGAAGTAATTAGCCACCAGCTGCGTACGGGCTGCCTCATCCCGTGCCCTTTCCCCTCCCATGCACAGTGGGCGTGCATGTGGTTGGGGATGTGGGGGCACCACCATGTCCACGGGCAGGCCCCGGCGCGTTGCAACGTTTTGCAGGACACATGCTGCCACTATGATCCTGCACACTACTGGGGGAGCGTATAACAGATGACCGCCAGAACGGTCAAGGGAGCAAAAGCATGACTTGAGCACTCCGAATGTGCGCTCCACTATGCCACGGGTTGCAATGTGGGCTGTGTTGTATCTTACCTCGGGTGGCGTGGTGGGGTTCTGAATTGGCGTCATCATGTGGGTGCTCAGAGGGTAGGCACTGTCCCCTGGGGAGGTGGTGATGGGTATCATTAGTGGGGTTGTGACATTGCTCAGTATCTGACATGCATGCATGTGCTGTGGCATTTATACTCACTGAGCAGCCATGTATCGCCATGCCGACCAGCTTCTAAGTCTCGGTTTAGGGTTGACATTCTGTAAATAAAACTGTCGTGGGTGGACCCTTGATAGTTGGCATATACTGAGGTGATGATTCCCTTGGCATCACATACTACCTGGACGTTGATGGAATGCCAGTGCTTGCGGTTTCTATAGATGTGCTCAGATGCCCTGGGAGGACGTAGAGCCACATGGGTAGAGTCAATGGCACCTAGCACTTTGGGGAAGTGTGCCACCCCGTAAAAATCCTGGACGACACCTGCCTTTCTGCAGGTGTTCTGGGCAGGTATATGTGCCTGCGGACTGATGGGCGTGCAGTCATGATGGCCAAGACCTGGTGTAGGCAGTGTGACTGCGTGGCCTGTGACACCCCCCCACTATAGCAGTTGTCCGCTGAAATGATCCAGTGGCCAAGAAGTGCAGTACATTGAGGACCTTATGCAGGGGGCTGAGTGCTTGGGAGCACAGGGTGGGTGATGTGAGGTCATCCTCCCACTCACTGACCAGGTCGAGTATTATGTGAGATGGAAACCTGTACCTCCCATACACATGGTGATCAGGCATCCCAAAAAGGCTGTGTAAAAATTCTGGGTCCGACTATCCTCCTCCTCCTCCTGCGGTATCCGAGGACCACTTCTGCTAGGAACGGTATATTCATCCTGGCGTCTGTGCTTGTTTGTTGTTTGCGCGCACTTTTATGCTGCGCGGGTCCATGTACGCCTGCTTCCTTCTGGCGTACGTGTTTCCTGATTAGCGCGTCTTTTTTGGCGCAGGCGTTAGCCCTGTTCGATTCCATGAATGCGTGTTTTGAACGTGCGTGTGGGCGTTCCGCGCACTTGCCTCCTGTACTTCCCCCGTGACGTCCACATGTTCACGAGTTGTTCCCCATTCCGCATGTCACACCCCCTGTTCCTCCTACTTTTGTTGTGTGCGCCGCGCTATGTGCGATTTCTCTGTGCGCGTAGCGCACGCTGTTTGGAGACGTGTGCGCCAGCGTGCGCCATGCAGAATTTTGGCGCACATCCTGGGATTTACATGCGCACGGACTTCCATGAATCGCAGTGCGCGGGTTTCGCTGCGATTTTTCGCACTGGCACTGCGAATCGCACGTTTTCGCACGCTTGCGCTGAAAATTTCAGCGCACATTAATTCCATGAATCTTCCTCTTAATTTTAAGCCTGGCTGAGCTGCAAGAACTTGAAAGGCAGGTTTCTTCCCAGAAGGAGGACACTTCCTCCCACCTGAAACTCACAGGGAGGTGCCAATTGCTGGGGAGCCAGAAGGAGACAATGGACTTCCTCCAGCTCAATGGAATGCCAAGTGTGAAGGATCGTAAATGGCCTGGGCCCAGGAGGAAATGGGAGGAGACTGCTTCTGAATTGCAGAGAGACAGAAGGAGGCAGAGACAAACAACCCTTTGTTGCTTAACAAGAACAAAAGACACATTTTAAAAAGCCTGATAACTTACTGTGTAAAATTGTTACAAACACAAAAACAACAGCATTGTTAATGTAAATATTGGCGGCACATTTTAAAAGGCGCCAGAACTCTGTGACATGTTCTAGGAAGAAACAGCGGAAAATGTGATATTACACAAAATGTATTTTTGATAGAAGCATGAAACTTCATACACTTATGCCTATCTTCAACGCGCACATTTGTACAAATTTTCTGATAAACTGGACATTGTGTTCCTGATAAAAAGGGCGAAATTTGGTGGAAAGCAGACACAAGATCCTACAGCGACAGGATTTTGTGGAGTTTCTGCTACAATAAATATGTGATCTATATATGTGGTTGTTATAGAGGATGCATATGTGTAAATATGTATTGTGTCAAAAGTAGATTTTGTGTTCAAGAGGCTAGGGGTGGACTCTAGGCCTTGTAAACCCAAACCATAAAGATGACACACCGTTTTTCTCCTCCTATCAAGGAAGCGAGGAGACCCTGACCAATCCCTGGCAAAGGGGCACGCTTAGGATAAACTAGCACACACACCCCTTTATCATAAGCATAAATAGAGACAGCTCAGGACTGGAAAAGACAGACAGATTCACCCACTAACCGATTGCTGGCGGAGCACCCTGCTAGAGAACCATCCATCTTCCTTGCTCCAGACTCCAGGACCTTGGCAAAGCAGAAAGGCCCATTCCATTAGCTGAACCATTTTCAGCTAGGCCTTAAATTCCAGAACTAGAATCCCACCACTAAAGGGGACCATCAAACAAACAGCCAGGCTGTGCTGTACTGCTGCCTGCTAAAAGAATTATCATCAGAACCAAAAGATCCAATCCAGTTGTGCTGTGCTGTGACCAGAGAGCTGTGACCAGAGCCATTGCAGACCCGATCCAGTCCTGTGCCATGCTGTGAACAGACCCAGTCCAGTATGGTGTGCCCAGCTGTCTATCCCAGAACCAGGTTCCCTTCCCTGACCAGAAATCTTGACAGACCAGAATCCTGACGGTTCCATTTGAAACATATCTAGTGAGTATCTATAGAATAGGACTGTATCAATAGCATATGTACTGTCCATAGTAATCTCTATCTTAACCCTTCCTATCTTGTCTTGAGAACCTGATATTGTTAGGAGTACTTTTGAATTGTCAGAACTTTTCTTGCGCTAAATTTCTCTCATCTATTTTCTAAAATCATAAATCATTAGTGTTGTGAATAAATAAATTGAATCCCAGAAAGAAAGTGAGTATACACCATATGAAGGGTCCCTGGCCAGGACTGTGGAGATTCATGTGTGGCATTCTCTTTTTCTATAGTCATAATCTAGTATAAGAAAACCTTTTTGTCTTTTAAAAGTGCATTCCTGTTTTCCCATTCTTGCGCCTATCTGAAAAAAACGACCTCCATTAAAACGTCCATAACTTCCTCCGTTTTAATACTAGAAACAACCTCTGCTTGTGGCTAGCATCCTCAGCTTTCCATAGAACCTAAAACCGTATTCCAAATCCATATGGTTCTCCCATAATCACGATTACCGTGCACGGAAAAGTTTGCCGCAAATTTTCATTTAGGGAAATTCTGACACGTGTAAAACAGCTTTTGATTGCTTCCGAACTCAATTTTAAGATTTCACATTGCTTCTTAGTATCTAACCATTGCTAGTGTTTATGTGCAACTAACCAAAGCGGCTCCCAGAAGAATTTAAACAATTTCAGCAACTTAGCCCATATTTAGTGTTGTAACCAATTCCTTTTCTAGATAACTTTAAAAAACATTTTGACAGCTTGCCAATCAATTCCGTTTTTCTCTTGTGTTTGCTGGGGGGAATTGGGATTGTTATTTTGTTTGAATTCTGCCATTCCTGAATACCTGCTCTCTCCTCCTATCTCTTTACATTGCCTATTGGGGGGTTGAGGGGTCTGCAGGGGGAAATAGTAATCACACTGCTATTTGATTTGAACACACACACAAAAGTATTCTTTCTGTGCTGAATTTGTTTTTTTGCTCATTATTACTCATTGTGATTAAAAGAGAGTGTTAGTGTTACATCACCCCATTGGTGATTATCGTATACCCATTAAAACATAGTGTGATTGAATTGTAACAGCATAAATAAATATTTTAACTTTGCAAACCAGCATGATTCCTGGTTCAGTGTGACCGGGGGGTTCCAGGAGAGGGACGTGATGTGATTGGTACATAGTTCAGAATAAAATAACTTTTAGACACAAATAAATACGGATTTCAGTTGTGCATTACACGCTAGGCGTTGACTTAGGTGAAGTGGCGGATTGAAATCAATTATAGCATTGCCTGTGACACATTTGTGAGTGACTGTGAGTGTTTTGTGGAGTATCCTGGCTTGGATGGGTAGCCAATGTGCCTCTTTCCTGTGGTGCGATATATGATCCCTTTTGCTTATGCTTAGGGCTGATCTTATTGCTTTGTTCTGGAGTAACTGCATTTTGTTGATGTTTTTTTTCGAGGTGCCTATGAGGAGTATGTTACAGTAGTCTAATTTGGTTAAAATAGGGGCTCTTGCTAGTGTGATGCAGTTTTGCTGCATGAGGAATGGGCGGCTTAGTGAGATAAGTTTGGTGGTGTATGCTGTGGTTGAGGCAAGGGTGCTAATGTGCTTGCACATGGTGAGACTTGAGTCCAAATAGACTCCTAGGGGTTTTACTTGATTGGAGATTGGGATGAGCGTTTTGTCGATGACTATAGAAATGTAAAGTGGATGAAGCTTGGCTAGGCGGGCTGGAGAGCCTACTATGAGGATCTCCGTTTTTTTCTCCATTTAGGCATAAACTATTTACAGCAATCCAGTTTTGGATGATGGCGTAAATTTTATTCACACAGATGGTGTCCTGTTCTAAGTTGCCTGAGATAGGAATAAGTATTTGTGTGTCATCAGCAAATTTGTGTAAATTACTCCCATTGCGTCTAGTGCTGCAAAGAGTAATTTGGTATAGGCGTTGTATAGCATGGGAGAGAGACAGGATCCTTGGTGGACTCCCAGAGGCACTGAAACGGGGTCAGCTGCTGTATCTCCCATAGCAGCTCTTGAGGTGCGGTCTGAGAGAAAAGATTTGATCCAAGAAGTCGCTTCCTTAGAGAAATTAAAGTTATTTGCAATGGTGTGGCATAATTTGTTGTGGTCTACTAAGTCAAACGCCGCTGACAGATCAAGCAGGAGCAGAATGCACAGGTTTCCTGATTCCCTGACTGTATCCATTTGGTTTTTTAGGTCTAGTAGCGCTGTTTTGGTACTGTGACCAGGGCGGAAACCTGATTGTCTATCACCTAGTAGTTGGTTATCTTCAAGGTGGGCTTGGACTTGGGTATAAGCAATTTTATCTATAATTTTCAGAAGGAAGGGTACTGTGGGGATGAGTCTATAATTAGTGGGGATGGTGGCATCTAATAATGTTTTTTTGAGGAGGGGGTGTCCCATGCTTCCTTAATGCTGGGTGGGATGGTGTTAGTAGTGAATGAGTCATTTATGAAATACGTAATAATGGGTGCTAAAGCTGGCGCAAAGTCCTTCATTAGTTTAGCAGGGAAGTTATCCCCTTTACAGTTAGAGGGTTTAAGTGTGGCTAACGTTTTTTGTACTTGATCTATAGTCACTGGTGTAAAGTGGATGTCTGGTGTGTTGGCTATGGGTGATGGTGTGGTGATCTCAGCGAGGGGACCTAAAGGTTTGTATTTTTGGTTTTCAATTTTATTTTGCAATGTGCTGATTTTGGAGGCTAGGGCGTCTTGAATAGTTGAGCACCAAGCTTTGTTTACTACGACTGTACTAGGTGGATGGATAGGTGTTTCTAGTTCCTTAATAATGGCAAATAGTTCCTTGCTATTGGAGGAAGCATTCATGATACGTGTATTGAGTGAATTAGCTTTCTGTGTGTACACTTCAGTTTTGTAGGTTTTAGCAACTATTTGGAGTTCTTTTTTGAGTTCAGTGGTGGGGTTTTTTCTAGTCAAGGGTTCTAGCGCTCTTTTTTTTCTCCTAAATTCAATGAGTTCATCATTGAAACAGGTATTACTAGGCTTAAGTTAAGGCCGTTTAGCTCTGAGGGGGGGCTATTTCATCAATTGCTGACGTTCAGCAATTGTGGTAATGTAGAGTGATGACTTCTGGGTTGCGCATGTGAGGAGGTTTAGTACTTAATAATTTGTTTAGCAGTGGCATTAGGTTTTCTGAGGTCAGTATCTTAGAGTTTCTCATTAAGGTAGGTAGCGTGGGTGGGGTGGGAGGCAATGGGTCATTCGTAGTTGTGATGTCAAATGTGATGAGGGAGTGATCAGTCCAAGATCATTCCATGATGTCTTTTAGGTGGACCTTGGTATTTAATGTTAAGATACAATCAAGGATTCGTCCTTTAATAGGGGTTGGGGCATTAACAATTTGTTTAAATTGCATTTCTAGGAATGCATTGTTGAAAGCTATGGCTTTGGGGTCTATTTGGTCATTGTATCCCAGGTTGATGTCACCTAGTAGGATAAATTTAGTGTTAGGTTTGATCAACGGGAGATGTGCAGGGGCAATTCGGTGTCCGGGTTATTCATGATACTTGGAGTTCTATACACTAGGAGAAAGTTCATAGTGGTTTTCGGGTTGGTGGCTAGTTTTAACATTAGGAGTTCATAGCCTAGTAGCGTTTCTGTTTTACATTCTCCGAATTTAAGTGAGGTTTTGAAGATGACGGCCACTCCACCTCCACCTCCTGCTTGTTCAGTCTCATATGCAACACACCTGAAAGCAAGAAAAGACTTTTCAATCGGTAGTACTTGTTAGCTAAAAGAAGCATCCTGACAAATTGGATCAGTATATCCCCTGACGCTGTGGGGAAGTGGATTAGGGACATGACATGGGAGGATGACAATGAAGAATTAGATATCTCTATGTTTACTGTGGGGAAGTGGATTAGGGGCGTGACATGGATGAATGTTACCCTCAACTTCCAAACCCAAAGACATCCAGTTAGATTTCAAGAGTGCTCTATTGAGAAGCAGCCAAAATTGAGTGTTGGGTCATAACTGTAAAAATGAATGCATGCTTGGAAAACCACTTGATTATGTACGATAGTGGCTAATTTGGATCCTTCATTGGCATGTTCTATCTAAAATTGAATGCTGCCTCAGTAACTGGGTGATAGCCTGCATGATTAATACTCTGCAACCTGCTGTTTGATTTGTCATTGATAAGGCCTATATGAAGTACCATATAACTCAAATAATTCCCAGAGTAAAGCAGAATATTCAAACATCTCTTAGCACTGACTGGCCCATTTGTCCATGCCTGAGATTGATGCATACAGTTGGCTTGCAGTACCTTCCATTTGGGGCTGCGAGTGCTATCTTCTGTTCTGTATTTAGCAATACTAGTTGAAGTCACATGTACATCCGGGGACATCATTTAGGGATCACTAGGGGTCGCAACTGGGGCCCCCTGATGTCTCCCTTGCTAACCCTGTGGTCTCCCTTGCTGCCCAAAAAAAAGAAGAAAAAAATAATATTTTTTTTATTTAATTTGATTTAATTTAATATTAATGTGATACAGTTTTATACAAAGTAAAACACTTTACACATATTCACAAAACAAAATACAAACAATACATATACAAAATCAAATTAGATAAATTAAAATTATACTACATCATAAACTAAATCCAACCAAGCTTCCTATTACATAAAATAAATGAGATTTTAAAAAACACTAATAACTGTAAAACACAACCTAATACCAAATGATATCACATAAAACTCATACAGATTCTTAGACTTCTTAGGTTAGTGTATGAGTATGGAGATGAATACCAATTTTAATGCAATTTGAGTGATCACATCAGACTTTCGTAGCAGATTTTTAAAGGAAGCACTTGGTTACAGAGCCGGTCCTAATGCAGCCATTCATACAAGTGGAGGCTTCTCGCCAAACCTGGAAGAGTGCAACATGCAACCTAGGGTTGAGTGAGTTAACACATTGATGCCAGAATTCAGCCTGCTCCAGATATTACAGATTATGGACAAACTTCCCTAGATTTTTTACAGGGGTTCCATTAATCGCCCGACATTGGGTTAGCACATGTCGAGGAGGTTTGGGCTCTGCTCGCAAAGCACATATTCTGCAATACCTTTCTGATTCCTCTAGACCCATTTTGGGGCCTCTTGAGGCCAGGGTAGGTAGAAGATTAATAAGCAGTAGCAGAATAAAACGCCTTAGCAAAACTGAAGGACAAAGATTTAAATATGGCTATGGCTTTTTAAAGGTGAACAATACATGTGAAATGAATTTGTAACTTTTCAGTCTATCTAGATGAGAAAAATTATTCTGCCAGTCTCAGAGATATAAGCGTTTCTGCATACTATGGAACAATAGCTCATTCTCTTGTCCCCACTCTGGAGACCAGCTGATTTCTTGAAAACAGGTTGTTCATTTGCTTTTCTAATTCGTGTTGTCTACCAGCACATAAAGCGTCTTTGATAGCCATGAGAAGTTTGTTAGTCGGCTTATTGATAATTCTGACATAGAGTTCTACTCTCTTTTTTAACACCACAGCTTTGAGAGAGGTGATTCCTAACTCGAGCCTGATCACAGACATTGGGATACATTGAGGAAGGCCAAGAATGTTCCTCCAAAACGTACCCTCTACCAGTTGTAACCATCCCAGATTCATATTGATCAAAGGATCTAGGCCGTATGTCACCATGGGTACCAGACATTGTAAATACAATTGGCGAGCCGCTCAGATGGAATATCCACCCTGATCACATGTAAATTTGTGGATTAATGCTGTGAGCTGTGGGGCCTTAGTTTTACGCCCCTGGATACAGGTGGCGTAGTTACCCTTATAATCGAAATCAACACCTAGATATTTATATGAGTGGGTATAGTTGATCTCGATAATGCCCATCATCATGCGAGGTCTAGACACCCTATCTGCGGTGTATAATATCAGGTTAGTTGTTGCGCCGATCTAAAGATCCCACCGAAAGTGTGATCGAGGATCACCAGGTCATCGGCATATGCCAGTTACGTACAGTGACAGGTACCTACTTTCGGAGGGCAGTTGTTAATTCCCTGAAGACATTAAGGAACATCTGAAACAAAAAGGTTGTACAGAGTAGGGGTCGTTACACAACCCTGTTTAACCCCTCTCAGCTGTTGAATGGAGTTAGTCACAGACCCACAGTTGTCAAGCCTGAGTTGCACCGATGTATTAGTGTGCAATAGCTCTAGATAGTATAGGAGAGACTCAGGGCATGCTAAACTTCTTAATTTCCTCCATAGGATAGATCGGTTAACCGAATTAAAAGCAGCCCTGAAGTCTACATACAGAGCATACAGCGGGGAGCTGGAATACATAAGTGCCTTGCTTCTAATAGAGTTCATAATGAACAGGTTACGAGATGTAGAATAACCAGTTCTAAAACCGCTTTGAAAGCGGTCCAGGATTCCCTTATCCTCTGCCCATTTCTGCAGTTCCTTTCGAAGGAGTGCGGCGAACATTTTACCCGTGCAGTCCAGCATGGACAGTAACTGATAATTACCAGGATCGGTTCTGTTCCCTTTCTTAAACACTGGTATCAGTATGGCCGCCTGCCAGGTCGCGGGGATGCGCCCCTCTGCCAGAATTTTCTCAAATAGGATTTTAAGTACACCAGCCCAGAAATGGGGATTGCTTTTGTTCACAACATTAGCCAGCCCATTAGGACCTGGGGCACGGGAAGAATTTAACTCGACTTGCTACCCCTGTGGTCTCCCTTGCTGCCCATAAAAAAAGAAGAAATAAATAATATTTTTTTAATTGGGGCTCTTTGTTTCTGGAGTGGCTGATTTTCTGGTAGCTATAATCAGTATGATAGCTCAGTGGGTAGAGTGCTCGCTGCTGCAATGTGTGTGTGATCTGCAGGTTCAACTCCCAGCAAGGCCAACTCAGCCTTTCTTCCAGCTGCAATTGATAAATGAGTACCAACACAGGTTGGGTGATATTGTATGTATATTTGATCTACATGAAGCGTTTAAGCGTATGTGCTATATCACTTCCTGTGATGTCATCAGAGGTCAATGGTCATTTGATGTGACTTCCGCTACCCCTGGCATTTTTGTGAAATGACGCCACTGTGCATACTATCTGCTAGGCATTGTATACATAACAGTTCCTCCACTGGACTCCACAGACTAAACTCACTTCCTTACAATGAGAAGAATGTGTGGCAGAGAGGGGGGAATACGAGCTATCAAGGATGGGACTTGTGACCAGTGCACATAAGCTGCTCTGAGTGGTGAGGACTGAGTTGGCTGTGTTAAGCTGCATGCCAGTGTTATTTTACTCGAGCGGCTCTTAATTGACGAGCTGAATGTTGCACATAGTGTTGGCTAATTGCATTGGGTAACATTGCCTCCCTTGTCGCGTACCTCTGTTTATTGTTGGATAACTCATTGATACACTCTTCATCGTTAGGTCCTGTGGGTCAAGGTTCCTCATTGGAGGCGACTGATCCTGCACATGTGTCTCTGACCCCTCCCACGCATTACCCCCAACTTATTAGCGGCACCCTGGAATGGAAGGCGTGTTCAAACGTGAAGTGTGAGGCGGATTTTCTTGAGGGATTGCTTCAACTGAGGTCACTGGCATAAGGAAACTCCCAAACCAGCACCCATCCCCAGCTGCCTTCCTGGAAAAATCCCTGTATCCCAAGAATCCAGTCCAGCACTACCTCCCTGCATAAAGGGAAAGTACAGCACTGCCTCCCTGGATAAAGGGAAGGCCCAGTTCTACCTCCCTGGATAAAGGGAAATGCCAGCACCACCTCCCTGGATAAAGGGAAAGTCCAGCACCGCCTCCCTGGATAAAGGGAAGGCCCAGTTCTACATCCCTGGATAAAGGGAAATGCCAGCACAACCTCCCTGGATAAAGGGAAAGTCCAGCTCTGCATCCCTGGATAAAGGGAACGCAGCACTGCCTCCCTGGATAAAGGGACAGTCCAGCACTACCTCCCTGGATAAAGGGAAAGTCCAGCACTACCTCCCTGATAAAGGGAAAGTTCAGCTCAGCACTACGTCCCTGGATAAAGGTAAATTCCAGCAGTACCTCCTTCGATACAAGGGGACAGTTCAGCACTACCGCCCTGGATAAAGGGAAAGTCTGGCACTACCTCCCTGGATAAAGAGAAAGTCCAGCACTACCTCCCTGGATAAACGGAAAGTCCTGCTCTACATCCCTGGTTAAAGGGAACGTCCAGCACTAACTCCCTGGATAAAGGGAAAAGTCCAGCTCTACCTCCTTGGATAAAGGGAAAGTTCAGCACTACCTCCCTGGATAAAGGGAAAAGTCCAGCACTACCTCCCTGGATAAAGGGAAAGTTCAGCACTACCTCCCTGGATAAACGGAAAGTCCTGCTCTACATCCCTGGATAAAGGGAACGTCCAGCACTAACTCCCTGGATAAAGGGAAAAGTCCAGCACTACCTCCTTGGATAAAGGGAAAGTTCAGCACTACCTCCCTGGATAAAGGGAAAGTCTGGCACTACCTCCCTGGATAAAGGGAAAGTCCGGCACTACCTCCCTGGATAAATGGAAAGTCCAGCTCTGCATCCCTGGATAAAGGGAACGCAGCACTGCCTCCCTGGATAAAGGGAAAGTCCAGCACTACCTCCCTGATAAAGGGAAAGTTCAGTTCAGCACTACGTCCCTGGATAAAGGTAAATTCCAGCAGTACCTCCTTGGATACAAGGGGACAGTTCAGCACTACCGCCCTGGATAAAGGGAAAGGCTGGCACTACCTCCCTGGATAAAGAGAAAGTCCAGCACTACCTCCCTGGATAAACGGAAAGTCCTGCTCTACATCCCTGATTAAAAGGAACGTCCAGCACTAACTCCCTGGATAAAGGGAAAAGTTCAGCACTACCTCCCTGAATAAAGGGAAAGTCTGGCACTACCTCCCTGGATAAAGGGAAAGTCCGGCACTACCTCCCTGGATAAATGGAAAGTCCCGCTCTACATCCCTGGATACAGGGATCGTCCAGCACTACCTCCCTGGTTACAGGGACAGTCCAGCACTATCTCCCTGGATAACGGGAAAGTCCAGCTCTACCTCCCTGGATATAGGGAACGTCCAGCACTACCTCCCTGGGTAAAGGGAAAGTCCAGCACTGGCTCCCTGGTTAAAGGGAAAGTTCAGCACTGCCTTCCTGGATAAAGGGAAAGTCCAGCTCTACATCCCTGGATAAAGGGAACGTCCAGCACTACCTGGTTACAGGGAACGTCCAGCATTACCTCCCTGGTTACAGGGAAAGTCCAGCGCTACCTCCCTCGAGAAGGGGAATGCCCAGGACTGGAAATATGCTGGCGCGTTGACCTGGAGCCTAAGATCACCGTAATGGGTGAGGACTCTGGAGTCAGCACCACCTCATCACCAGCCCAAGAAGGTACCTTAGTAATCTGGGCAATGTGGGTATAATGCCCACGCTGCTGCGGGGGCTACAGACCGGTCCAATGCATTTATGAACCCTGCATGCACAGCCAGTGGCGGAGGCAGGGTGGGGGAAGGGAGGCAGCCGCCTCCCCTGGCTCCCCCCTGGTGCCTAGTGCATGCCCAGTGTGCCCCCAGTCTCCCGCTGGTGCCCTATTATCCACCCCCTCCTAACCCCCCGCACCAGAAGCTGCCCCTGCTACTGTCCACAGCCAAAACTAAAAAACTGCAATAGATGAACACAACACAGACTGGGTCAGAATCTCTGCTGCACTCCTGGCTCTAGAGTGCATACGGCCGCATGGCCCTGCTCTGGGGCACACCTGACGATGGCCTCACGCGTCGGAGCGTTGGGCTGGGGTCACACATAAATGGGCACACATATGTGACTACCCAAGCTTCAACACACAACTTTGGGCATGCAAGCTGGCCACATATATGTCCCTTCCAAATATGCAACACCAAGCTCTGGGCACACAAGCTAGAGCAGACATACCTGGATATTAACATTCCAGCACCCCTCAATATTAACATTCCAAAACCCCTGCATATTAACATTCCAGCACCCCTGAATATTAACATTCCAGCACCCCTGCATATTAGCATTTCAGCACAGTCCAGGGTACACAAACTGGGCACACCTATTGGGCACGCTTAGTCAGACATGCTTGGGCACCCATGCTCATGGACACGTGTGTTAGTGATGATGCAGACACTCCATTTAATAAGTCTTGCATTTTTAATTCACAGGAACTTATAACAGCTTTCCAGCACCAACAAATCCACAATTCCAGAATCAGCAGGAGACGCCACACTCGAGCAGGAAAGCTTGGGCGCAGAAGCTCGGGTAGGTAGCCATATCCGGCCATGGAAGCTTGGGCACACCTTCCTGGGCAGATACGCCAGCTTACACAAGCATGGGCACAGGGGTATTGCTAGGTGGACTCTGCTACAATCATTCATTTTGTCAGTTCGATAGCGCCTTTCACCCTAATTCTAGTCCCAGCGTGCTGTTGGTTGACTGCCCTCGGAGAGACCTGATCCCAAATTTGGGGAAATTGCGAGTTGCTCTTATGCATGTGTGCATTTCAGCCATTAAAGTTATGTGAGGGTGGCCCCGTGTCTGCATGGTGTGTGGCTGCGCACGCAGGCATTAGCAAGACAACGTAGGCAGTCATACTTAACTACATACATTTGCACAGACACGCATGCTGGATCACACATGCATGGGCCTGCAAGCATAGGAAGACGTGCCTGGTTGCACAGATGCGAGCATGCAAGACGTTGTACCCGAGCATGCTTGGGCACACGTGTTTTAGCTCACATAATAAGTGAAGCAAGCTCCGGCACATGGTGCCTTATAAACCACTGAAAGATGTAAGCATACGTGTGCACAAATGTTTCTGTGCATGTGACTGGACCCATGCATTTGCGTGCATTCTTCAATGCACTTAAGCGGTCACACAACTATGGTGGCACATGTCTGGGTGCGTATCTGCCAGGGAGAGGTGGGGGCATTGGGGAGGGGTGCCGAGGAGGTTCCAGATGCTGAGCCTAATGCGGTTAGCGGGCACTCTGCGGGATTAGTTTCTGTCAGTCGCGTGACGTGATTGGCTAGTGATGAATGGACGCCTTATTAGTATTGACCATGGTCCATTGCTCGGTGGCGGGGGGGACGGGGTGGGGAGGTCCAGGTCACCATGCAATACTGCTGCAGCTCTCCTCCGGGGCGGGCACTTCTCCAGCTGTGCACTGATGAATGAGAAGGACAGCATATGGAACGGAAACAGCAGGGGAAGGCCTCTCCTGTCCGCTGATTCCTGGGAAACTGATTTGCATATGCTATTCCCCTTCTGTAATGGCACGAACTAGACTAAAATCATTGTGAGAAAAGTTCCCCAGAGCAAAGGCACTGGTTATGATTAACTGGAAAACCTACTCGTTTCGCTATTTGGTTTAGTTTCTCTCCCTGAGTGGCAGGTGACATGCCCTGACATTGATGAATCAAGCTGAACCCTGTCTGGTATTGCTTGTTTTCCCTGCAGAGGAGGGTGCCTAACAATTCTCTCTAACTGTACCACTCCCATTGGTGGCAGGACCAAGACTGATTAGAATTTGCCTTATTTGCTTTCTGGACCTCTTAGAGTAGTATGTAAGGTGGCCAAGAGCAACCATAGCTGTTTATGCACTTCGCCACTACTAAAGATGGTGAACTGGTGCTGTATAATAAAAACCTAATACATCAAATGATAGAAAACCTTCCACCCATCACTTTGTATTTGCTTTAGTAAATGCATAACTGTCCTGTATGTAAGTGCTTCTCATGACAAATAAATGCATCACAGACCAGTATGCAGATTCGGATCTGCATTGGTGAAGGCATGACAGTGCTGCATGCATTTGTTTCTCTGCCATAGAACAGCCATTACAGTCACTCCTATGGATTTTATTTATTTATTTTATTTGTTTGTTTGCATTGCGCCGAACTGCTCGCAGGCATCGGGGCGCACAGTGAAGACACGGACAGACGATAGAAAACAAAAACAGTAGACGAGACGATTCAGTGCAAAGAGGGATTAAGGCAGCATACGGATGGCATACGGTGGTGCATACAGGTGCTGCATGCAGGTGCTTCTCCGTCTTATTACAACCATTACAGTCACTCTTGCAGATGACATACTGTGGTGCATACAGGTGCTGCATGCAGGTGCTTCTCTGCCTTATTACAGTCCCACCTACAGGTCTGTGGTGCATATAGCTGCTGCATGTAGGTGCATCTCTGCCTTACTACAGTCATTACAGTCCCTCCTACAGATGGCATTCTGTGGTGCATATAGCTGCAGCATGTAGGTGCTTCTCTGCCTCATTACAGCAATTACAGTCCCTCTTACAGATGTCATTCTGTGGTGCATAAAGGTGCTGCATAGAGGTGCTTCTGTGGCCTATTACAGCCATTACAGTGACTCCTACAGATGACCTTCTGTGGTGCATATAGGTGCTGCATGCAGGTGCTGCACTGCCTTATTACAGCCATTACAGTCACTCCTACAGATGACATTGCATTCTGTGGTGCATACAGGTGCTACATGCAGGTGCTTCTCTGCGTCACTACAGCCATTACAGTCCCTCTTACAGATGTCATTCTGTGGTGCATAAAGGTGCTGCATAGAGGTGCTTCTCTGGCCTATTACAGCCATTACAGTGACTCCTACAGATGACCTTCTGTGGTGCATATAGGTGCTGCATGCAGGTGCTTCGCTGGCTTATTACAGCCATTACAGTCCCTCCTACAGATGGCATTCTGTTGTGCATACAAGTGCTGCATGCAGGTGCTGCAGTGCCTTATTACAGCCATTACAGTCACTCCTACAAATGACATTGCATTCTGTGGTGCATACAGGTGCTACATGCAGGTGCTTCTCTGCGTCACTACAGCCATTACATTGACTCCTACAGATGACCTGTGGTGCATGCATATGCTGCATGCAGGTGCTTCTCTGCCTTCTTACAGCCTCTACAGTCCCTCCTACAGATTACCTTCTGTGATGCATACAGGCATAGCATGCAGGTGCAGCACCTGTATTTTTGCAGCCATTACAGTCCCTCCTACAGATGGCATTCTGTGGTGCATACAGGTGATGCATGCAGGTGCTTATCTGCCTTTTTACAGCCATCACAGTCCCTCCTACAGATGAACTTCTGTGGTGCATACAGGTGCTGCATGCAGGTGCAGCACCTGCCTTTTTGCAGCCATTACAGTCCCCCCTACAGATGGCATTCGGTGGTGCATACAGGTGATGCATGCAGGTGCTTCTCTGCTTTATTGCAGCCATTACAGTCCCTCCCACAGGTGGCGTGATGTGGTAAATACAGGCATTGCATGCAGGTGCAGCACCTGTCTTTTTGCAGCCATTACAGTCCCTCCTACAGATGGTATTCGGTGGTGCATACAGGTGATGCATGCAGGTGCTTATCTGCCTTTTTACAGCCATCACAGTCCCTCCTACAGATGAACTTCTGTGGTGCATACAGGTGCTGCATGCAGGTGCAGCACCTGCCTTTTTGCAGCCATTACAGTCCCCCCTACAGATGGCATTCGGTGGTGCATACAGGTGATGCATGCAGGTGCTTCTCTGCTTTATTGCAGCCATTACAGTCCCTCCCACAGGTGGCGTGATGTGGTACATACAGGCATTGCATGCAGGTGCAGCACCTGTCTTTTTGCAGCCATTACAGTCCCTCCTACAGATGGCATTCGGTGGTGCATACAGGTGATGCATGCAGGTGCTTATCTGCCTTTTTACAGCCATCACAGTCCCTCCTGCAGATGAACGTCTGTGGTGCATACAGGTGCTGCATGCAGGTGCAGCACCTTCCTTTTTGCAGCCATTACAGTCCCTCCTACAGATGGCATTCGGTGGTGCATACAGGTGATGCATGCAGGTGCTTCTCTGCTTTATTGCAGCCATTACAGTCCCTCCCACAGGTGGCGTGATGTGGTACATGCAGGTGCTGCATGCAGGTGTCTCTCTGCCTTATTACAGTCACTCCTACCGATGGCATTGCATTCTGTGGTGCATACAGGTGCTGCATTACTGCCCTAATAAAGGCAATACAGTCCTGCATACAGTTACACCTCTGCCCCAGGAAAATAGATCTATGTACAAAAATCGATTTTGCTTTCTTTTAACCCTTTCACCGCATATATTTGCGGGGGAAGACACCCCACAGCTCCCCCATAATCCCCCGGCATTTATTAGCACCTTACCCCATGCCCCTACATATATACGCTGTGAAATGCGGCTTAAAAAAGTCAATATTTTGGCTTCGCAGGGATGGTCTGTGCATGGTGTACTTCATGGAGGGGAGTGGCTAACATTTAAAAATTCGGGTGGGCATTGGCCACTGTTGTTTTCTTGCTCTATTGTATTTTTGCTACTTTGCACAATTGCCCATTCTATAATTGCACGGATGTACGCTTTGATGATTTATATTGAAATTAAATGCGTGATTGCGATACGCTGTATAATCTGATATGACATATCTGCGGTACAAGGTTGCTAGGCATTTTCGATTAAGTATTCACCGTTTGGTTTTTTTGCTTTTCTTCTTTTTTTTCTAAATGTTTTCTCTGTCCTTAGGGATGTTTTTAGACTGATTTCAATGTGATATTTATCCACGGAACGGTCTATTGTGATTGCTTTTCTGTTCTCTTAAAGGTTTGTGTAAGGTTGACTGGTCTCAACCAGATTCACAATAAAGACATGAAATGATGGCCTGCGCAGTAACGGGCTGATAACAGGAAAGGTATCACAGACCTGCCTACAGGAGCTGCTGTGCCCTAGTAACGGCATCCTGTGTGCAGATGCTTCTCAGCCCTAGTAAAGGCCCACAGCTGCTGTTCTGCCCCAGTAGAAAGCATCACCCCCCTCTGCAGACAGGCTAGCCCTGTGCTATTTAAAGTCCTGCAGAGAAGTGTTAGTGCTATTCCATTAATGCTTTTATGATCCTGCAGGGAAGCGCCGCGTTATAATTATAGACCACTGGCACTTAAAAGCATATTGTTAATAACCACCAAAGAAAAGGATGGGCCTAAGAGAGAATACCCTTCTTCTCTGTGCCCCTCCTGGGTGCAAACACAGCCTAGTGCTAGTGATGAATACCTCAGCATCCAGGTGCATGTAACTTGGACCCAAGGTAGTGCCTTGTATTAAAGTAATGACTTGCTCGTGGTATCCAGTGCTGGACATGGAAATGATGTACTGTTATGTTAGGTCGTGTTAACGTAACTTCTAATGCTGGTGCCCATGACCAAATAAGTTGCCCTTGCCCCAGGACCTGACCCCATCTCGCACTGCTCCTCCCCCCTTCCAACAGCTACACATAAACACCACACGTGTGCACACACGCATTATACCTTTACATACTGCCGGGCCCAAGTCCATGTAAAAACGTGGAGGGACTCATTAACATATGCAGTGGCAAGCGATGTCACAGGAAGTGAACAGATGTTAAAGGGAAATGTGCACATTTCAATAATTTAGTCTTTCCCACTCGATGAAAGTGCACAGGGCAAGTAAGCATTTGCCTCTGAGAAAAGTAATCATGAACACCAGCAAAATAACCCAGTTGCTGGCCAAGTAACCTGAAATAGTGTAGTTCTACGTCATGATCCGAAATGCATGTGGTCTTGTGGGTAAGCACCTTGCCCTTGGGCCTTGCAATCTGAGTTAGAATCCTGACTTTAGCAGTCTGCGTTTTTACGGATCCAAAATCAGAGAAGACATTTTTTGCTGGATCCTGGATCATGGACAATCCGGCTCAAATCCAGGCTTGGTGAAATAGCATTTGAAATTGCAGTTTTAGTAATGTTGCAGGGCTGTAAATCTCAGGTGCTGCCACCCGATGTAATGGTATTCAATTTAGCAACCTCGAAGATGAAGGACTGAGTCAGCACCGCAGGGATCAGAACCGCCGAATGAACACATATTACAGCGACAAGTCTTTAACTCAGTGACGAACATGCAAGGGCTACATACAAAATGATTACACATTGGGGGATGGAAAAGACTGGGATGACGGAAACATGGATTGACCATCCGGAAACAGGCTGCACTTCACAATTCACCTTGGCAGGCCTCGGTGTAAGTGTGAGGAATTCGACCATCCGCACAGGCAGAGTGCGCTCAACTGGGTTTTTGTGATTTTTTGATATATGAAAATGAATGATGGGAGACCACCCTCAGAGAAATGAGTGCAGCCATTCCGCACCCATTTCATCTGCTTCCTGCACCAAACACATAGTCACATGTACTGTGGGAAGACACAGCCTACAGGCTTGGTCTTCCCCTGTCATGTTCACATGGAATGTGACAGACATGGGTACATCAAAACATTCCAAGAAGGGGAGGGCACACCTGTAAAGACTGGAGGGGGGGTTTCTGTACTCCTGCCCTCTATATGGCAGAAAAGAAGCACAGAGCACCCCAGCCAAGATTATCTATAGGGTAGCAATGGACGAGCAATCAAGGCTTAAGCTCTCAGAAGATGATGCAGGCTGATTCTTAAGTACAATGTAGTCCCCAAGCACCCACAATGGAATGTCCACACACTATGTTAGTGATAACACAGTTCTTTATATAAATAAAGTTCAAGTTATATACACACACAATAACACACTCTGTGCTCAGGCAATACTATAATGTTAAATATATACAGTCTCCATGTGGTACCATAATTACTCTTGATTCCATTCAAATGCACCAACTGCTGACAGTTTCAAATGGCACACAAATCAATAGCAAACGGTATCAACAATAGACTTGGGAGGAAAACAAGTTGGTTAAACAATTGGCAGAATACTGGGCCCCTACCACTAGGCACAGTTCTGTGTGAGGACCTCCCCCCCGGGCACCTGTAAATAAAGTATATTGGCAAGCTTAGTCCATTTATTGTTTAATATAGTCTTGGTTCCTTCTAAAAATGTTCTACTACCCCAATGTACCTGGTTTAGCAGAGTTCGACGACGGGCCATCGACGGATCCTTCTTGAGTGAACTCCCTTCAAGGCAGGAGCCACGGATTGTTGAGATTCCTCGAAGAAAGGGTTTGTCAATGTTGTTGAGGTAGCAACTTCAGTCCTTGCGGTGCTCGTTGACGACCGGTCGTGGACGTCCTGCGAAGATGAGGCATGCAGTGCACCTCAACAACGATAGTTCATTACTGCAAAGCAGATAAATGAAGAATGTAGGCCCAGCAAGGGCGTCGGATCATCAGCGGTTGGCGTAGGTGATCAGGAATCGACCACGGCTGGCTTTCGTATCTTCGTAGGCGTCTTTGAGGACTTAGGGTGGCGGGAAACCCACCGGTGGTTTCTCCTCCGTTCGTCAGTGACCTTGACTTTCTACGGCGGGACAAAGCGGTCGATAGTGATGAGCAGGGGAGTCCTTGATTCAAACGTTTCAGGCAATGGAGCGTTACGGCTCCGGTCGACGAGGTTACAGTGGTCCTCCGAACCTCAGTCAACCGTGTTGGTCATCGACGGCCTAGACATCCTGGAGCTTCACTTCAGATTCCTCGGCGGTCTCCTGTCAGCAGCCTTTCGATGACTGACTTCCAGGGATCCTTGGTGAAGGTTAGCTGATGCACGATGTTCCCTCGTAGCCCAGGAGGATGTCTCCTAGCCAGGTCCTCTCTTGGATCAGTTCTTGGAGACACAACAGCTTTCGGATTGCATGGAAGGAAAGCAGCAGCAAAGTCTTCTTCTTCCAGCTGGATTTGAAGGTTAGCATCAAGTTTTGACTTCAGTTTCTGAACAATTCCAGTAAGTGAGAGCTCCCCAAATATACTGTTCTGTCTCTCATTCACACTGCTGGGCCAAGCTCAGCAGCCAATCATTCAGCGGGGCATTCATGCAGGCAGGCAGCCAATCAGGCTCACAGTGCATTCAGGCCATTCTTCTCCATCCAGACAAGCACCCAGCCATTCAGCACTCCACACTGCATTCATGCTAGTTTCGGGGAGGGCTGTCTAGGTCATTTTGTCACACACCAGACACCCATAACATGAAATGTATATTATATTGGTCACACACTCCATTCACCCACGTCCCAGCCCAAGGGCGTACCCACAACATACAGTCATTGTGAAGGCTCCAGCCAGTCTGGCCTGGACTTCCCCCACAGTACCATAACTAGAACTTTCACACAACAGCCAGTCAGGGGATGGGACAGAGTCAGGGCTTCCTAGGACTTTGGGAAAACAAGGTAACAGGCAATAGAAAGCAAGATGCCACCGGGGCCATCTTGTCTCCTATCAGGAATCAACTGATTCCAATGGCAGGGCCTGGGTTCGCCAAAGGATAGTCAGAGAACCTGTCAAATTCCACATGGAGCTGCCATCAGCCCATACCCTGCTCTGCGGGCCACACACAATTGCCCAAAAACATACACTAGGGGAACACGGTTGTACCCCCACCCATGGGTGCCATAAGGGTATCCCAAGGGTCTGTACACCAAACCAAAAAAGCGGAAGAGCTGCACATGGACTCCTGTGCAGAAAATAACACAGAACACACATGATAAAAGGACTACAGGACAAGGACATGGATGCCCTGTCCCTTCAATGCATTTCCAGCATCACAACACCTTCCTCCAGCCATGAGCAACTTAATTAAAATATCAAAGGCTCCATGGATCTGCATTCCTTTGTTCTCCGGCTGGTCGCAGTGCATACTAATGAGAGATAATTGAGGCAAGCCTGCCAAGTGGGCTTGTTTGCCGGAGAGATAACAGGAAGGTAGGACTAAAACCCTTTTGGTGTGCAATGTGTCAACTTGAAGCTAGTACTCACCCCTCTGTATGAAAGGCAGTGAAATGCATGTCTGGGTCCACTATTAAACGTAGGCAAACCCCTGCAGAGTTGACCACTTTCAGAAGGGAGAAGTTTCTGGTTTTGGAGAGACAGGAAGTCTGCTCCCAGAACATACTTCAAGGGAAAACCTGCGCTTTAATCAAAAGTCACAGAGGAATTAGTTAACCAGAGAGACACTTTGATCTGCAACAGACAGGAAGATAGGTGGGACTTACATATATATTTGTCACCCCCTTGTCTGTTCTGCTACAGAGCACTCTGGTCCTGACCTCATGCATAACAGAAGATTGTTGGTGGGGATCCAGGATTGGTTGATTAAGGTAGGCTTAACCTGCACCAATCACTGGGGCCCATTTAGCTTTAAAAGAGGGCAGAACCCCTTACTTAGTAGATGATCTGAAGACTTTGCAAGGAGTAAGAAGAAGGACTCATTTGGACTCGAGCTGAAGGTACAGTCTACCTTACATCTTCCACCAGTAAAGGAAGGCAAGGAGTTCCGATATGGAAGCAAGATCCCTCCCCTAAACATCCCCCAGGGAACAGAGGGAGGTATCGGACTAAGAAAACCCATCCAGCAGCTCCAGAACTGGTCCCTAGCCAGCACACAGCATGCCCTGCTAGTTTCTGACAGCAAGCTTCCTAGGTGGGAAGTGGCAGAGAGTCTCTGGACAAAGGACAAGGCTGTTGCCTGCTAACACCCTCCTGAGCTTTGGGCCGTCCATCTTGAAAGGACAAGAGCCCTGTGAAGAAGCTAGGAGGAGTGCCACACACGCATGATCCAGTGTCCATCTTTTTAAAGACAATTTCGAGACAGTCGAGTCCTCGACCGCATCCGGCTGCATCACTGACTGTTGTCAAACTGCAGTCACCAGAGCCATCCGAGACACCTCAAACAGCATTCCAGATCCACCAACCAGTACAGAGACAATGATTCTTGGTCCTGAGCCATCGCGCCGGACAGCCTGCAGACATCCATCCAGCCTCGCTTGCCGAACTGCCTGCCGCCTGCTAACCGCAGCTGTCTCCCACCACTAACTCTGTCTCACAGGCTGCAAAGCGCCCTGGAACTGCCTCAATGTTGTCGAGCACCAAAAACGCCTTCAGCACCAGGTACATTGTGGTTCTGCCCTGCTGGTCCTTCTCTGAAGGCTCCTAGAAACAGTTAGGACCATTTGCCCCTTTGTTGTTGAAAGCAAATAACCTTGAACAGTAAGACTGATTACTTTACCAACTACCCTCCTGTCTGTATCTAGAGTGCATCCCTTTCCTTTGTGAAACTGTCTGCCCTCTATGTTCCTTTACAGCGTGGGTTGTAATTGTAGTGTGCTAGAACTGTCTGTTGTAGTAATAAGTCATCAAGACATTGGGCGTGTATCTCGAACCAAACATTACCATGTACAGGCAGGTTAATGCTATTGCATCCTCTGCAGCGTATCACTCCAAATTGCTCAACGCAGCCAGACCCTTCCTCTCCCAACAGAACTGCCTTACCATTGCTAGGGCAATCATTGGGTCGAGGTTGGATTACTGTAATGCCCTTTTTGTTGGGACCTCCCACAAGAATCTTGCCAAACTTCAATTAGCTCAGAACAATGCCCTGAGGGCCGCTACGGGCATCTCACACAGAGACCATATCTCAGGGATCAGAAGGCAAGTACACTGGCTCCCCGTCAAGGAAAGGATTGTCTTCAAAACCCTTGCCCTTACAAACAAATGTCTCCATGGCGTGGCTCCCCCCTACCTAGCACAAAGGATCATCAGACACACGCCATCTAGACCTTCTAGAGTGGCCTACTCCAATCAAATCACTGTTCCCCTCAGATGCAGGGTGCATGCAGGTGGTACCAGCTTCCCAACTATGGCCGCCACCTTCTGGAACACCCTCCCGTCCCAGATTAGGATGATTGACTCCCATGCAGCCTTCCGGAAAGCCATCAAAAGGAGGTTCTTTGTTTGAAAGGGCCTTATTCCACCGTTATGTATCTTTGTGTCTGCAACAAAGTAACGTCCATCAAATGTATTATGTAACGAAACATTCTGTACTAAGTAACATTCTGGTTGGGCCGCATTCTTGTAACCGTGAATCAAGCCTTCTTACTCTTCCTCATAGTGCTTCCATGCCTGTGGGCTGTAGTGCGCTCTACAATTACAAATACATAAATAAATAAAATAATAATAAAGTAGATATTTGGATACAACCTTGACTGGACAGTCCCTTTTATCATTGGGTAATAATTGTATTTTCGCTGTGTTGCAACTAACCAACTATCCACAGCCGTGCAGAGATAAGGCTGCCGTTCCGTCCACGTTACCAAAATTGGACAAGGAGGTCTTAAAATTCACTTGTATTCCAAACTGTTCAGATCCCTTCTGCTGTACTAGAGGTGTGGGGTTGATTGATGGTTTGGAAACCCATATTCATCCCTGGACCACTGGTACCCCGGAAGTTGATTTGTCACACTAAGACACAGCAGAGGCGACGCCAAAGCAGCAGCAGCAATTCTGCTCCCAATGATATGGATAGAGCCTCGTGATTCACCACAATGTTCAAGGTTTTCATAGTCTCTGCAATTCCCTTATGCACATGATCTGGCGAAGCCTGATAAGAATGTGGCTGTAGCGAGTAAAAGGGGGTGTGAGTGTTACAGAGGAAGTCTGCCATTGTTCTGCAGACACCAGCTCCATGAGTAGGAGGCTTTGGTGCACTGCAGAACTGGGGTGGGCGGAATGTCTGCTAGGGGAGAGTGCTCGACACACTAAGACTATCATCAGGGGGTGGTTGATTGTGCTTTGAAGGCATTAGTGTCAGCCTCTCTTGCCAGTGACCATTCGCATGCAAGCTGAGGTGTGAACGTGCGATCGCTTTGGAGAGCTGAGCTCCACATGCCTGACAGAATGAACCTCCCGGCAGCCATCTTGAACTAGATTCTGCCCTATGACAATGGCAGACAATTCTAGAGGATAGGGCAGAGAAAAGGTGTTTCCAGCACACAGAAGAAATCGCAAGAAAAGGGGCTGTTTCTGGATCCTAAAATGGGCAGTAACTCACGAAGGGAGAGAAATCTCACAAGGTATTACACAGTGACAGAAGAAAGGCAGTGAAGCTGTTTTAGGACAAGCTGGAGAAGGTCGAGTGGGCAACTCTGAGCAAGCAGTGGTAAGGAAGGAAGCCAGAATTGATGAAGTCTTTGAATGTAACAAGATAACCCCGCTGGCTCCACCCTGGTGCCCAGTGCATCACCCAGCCTCCGTCTGGCACACTATTATACCCCGCCCCCCACACCCGCTGCCTCTGCCACTGTTCATAAAAATGTGCAGAGGTGGAGGGCATCCTTTAGTTCGGACATCTTTAAGTGAGTCTCGCTTCACTGGACAGAGTGTTCCTTAAGATGCTAAATAGGGCAATGCTCTGCTGCCTTAAAATTTGGGGAAAATCTGTATTTAGCATGCATCTTTACTTACACCTTCTGGGGTAAAACGAGGAATGAAACCTTATCTGTTGTCTTGATGTTTAATAAACATGAACTATTGGTTCATGTCTTCGAAATATCCTGTTCTGCAGATACCTGAAGTTGATGGGCTCAGGAGGTTCTGCTCAGAAACGCATGCTTCGCCTATTTCATTAGGTGTCCTAGAATCACAGGTGCCCTGCGATGCATTATCTTACCAATTTCTCCGAGTGCTTGCGTAGGTAAGTTCCTCATCACCTGCTGCATCGATCTACCAGCATCCTTCTACCCGCAACCAACACCAAGTGATGGCGGCACTACCCCATAGTAACATCAGATCACCAATCCTCTGTGCACATTAGTGTTCTAGGCACCCTTGTACTCCTCTGCAAGTTATCACCACTCATATCCCCTGACTTTCTTCAGCTAGATCTCCAGCTTCCTTGTGTCGGTCCTATCAGTGACAACACGTGCCATCTCCTCCACACGCCCCCAACACCCATTTTCCCACCACCACGCATCTAACAACACTCCATACATTACATACTGCCTGCGCCCACGAAAGAAGATTTAATAGAGGAGTTGTGTTGGATGACCTCCTTGGTTTGTGTTGTGCCTGTACTCTCCCCTTTTAGCAAGAGAACTGGCCATAGAGGTGACCCGTACCTGAGTGGTCCCACAGTGGTGCTGTGGGCTCAGCCCACATAGAAAGGGAGGCAGGGCCAGATCATTAAGCATGGTCTTGATCGGTTGTGGGACAAAGCCCGTCATTTCACCAGTTTCTGATGTTTCGGGTAGGTCTGTTATGCAGAAGGTATGACCGCAGAGTATGGTTTCCGTTTGTCGAGGTTGAGTTGTTAATTTTGGAAAGTTTCCACAGTTGCTCAAACTCATTGCCTCGATCCACTAATCTTCATATAGGATGTGTCTTTTCTCCACTTCCAAATCCTGTTACCTTAGCGAGCTGGGGCCGTAGGCCTGTTATCGAGTGGAGGTGCCGTCTAATTCACCCTGTAACTGTTGCTGTAGAGGTCCTGCTATTCTGAGGCTATTGTGTGTTTCAGTGGACGTCGACGCCTCAATGATGAACTTAAGTTTTAAGAAGGAAGGTTTGAGCACCTCTTCTGCAGGGTCTTCCAGACAGTGAGCCCATTTGGTGTGTTCATTTACCTAAGGCAGACCAATCAGTCATACCCAGAGTTCAGAGCACCAGCAAGTTACTGCAGGGATGCTGTGGCTCATGTGTCCGGTACAGCGAGGATGCAGTTATTCTTGCCGGTTTTGCGGATGCTGGGGACTGGAGTCAGGAACTCTAACTGTTATCTCAGAGTCCTGAGATCGATCTGTCCTATGATCATGGGGGAAAATCATGCAAAGTTGGTGCGAGCCATTATCTTACCGTGACTCGATTATTGCAACTCCTTGTTATGGGGAGCTAACAAGTTTTGCATCTGTACATTGCAGAAACTTCAAAATTAAGCAGTACGCATAATCTACAATATTGGGCACAGAGACTCGCTAACTGTGGACCATAGAAAGCTTCACTGGCTCCCTGTGGCAGCCAGAATTCTCTTTAAGATGGTGACACTGGGACATAAATGTCTTTTTGGATCTGCACCTTGATATCTAAAGGAGAAATGAGAAATGTATAGCCGCAGTAGGAGCCTACCTTCAACAGAGGCCTGCACCCTTAGGGTTAACCGGTTTAAAGGAGTCTGGGGGAACGGTCGTTCTTTCCCTGTCCGGGTAGCTCAGGCTTGGAATGAGCTCCCTGAATCATTAAGGAAGGAGGAAAACCACTCCACTTTTAGGAAACTCCTTAAGAACAGGTTGTTTATTCAGGATGGAAATCAGCTTTTTGTATTGTATTCTGTCTCGTTTCACGTTTGTCCTTTGACGCTTGATAGATAGATAGATAGATAGATAGATAGATAGATAGATAGATAGATAGATAGATAGATAGATAGATAGATAGATAGATAGCCAATGGCGTTCTCTCACACACCCCACTCACCACAACTCGTGTATCTCATTCAAGAATGATAGTCGGTGGATTTGCCTACAGTTTATGAAGCTAAGGCATGAGCTAGCCACTTGCCATGCTGAAAACAAACACTTGGTTTAGTTGCAGAAAATCACCTAAAGTGGTATTTGGACCCTCTGAGGTGCTATTTATCAGTGTGTAAATTAGAGTAACTTGTGCTGCAGTATTCAACCTTTGGATGTGATGTTGCACTCAGCCAGGTTCAGACTTGCCTGTAGGGCAATAGGACAATGTCCGGCGTGCTGGCCAATATGCGTCACTTTGTTGAGTCAATGCACTGTGTAGCTTGTCTCACTAGTAGCATCTAGTGATGACATCTTCCTGGCGGTGCCAGATTGCTCCCTGACACTACCAGAGTAGCCAGCTGCAAGTTCTCGCTGGTAGCATCTAGTGATGAGATCTTCCTGGCGGTGCCAGATTGCTCCCTGACACTACCAGAGTAGCCAGCTGCAAGTTCTCGCTGGTAACATCTAGTGATGACATCTTCCTGGTGGTGCCAGATTGCGCCTGACACTACCAGAGTAGCCAGCTCCAAGTTCTCGCTGCTAGCATCAGTGATGACATCTTCCTGGTGGTGCCAGATTGCTCCCTGACACTACTAGAGTAACCAGCTGCAAGTTCTTGCTGGTAGCATCTAGTGATGAGATCTCCCTGGCACTGCCAGATTGCTCCCTGACACTACCAGAGTAGCCAGCTGCAAGTTCTCGCTGGTAACGTCTAGTGATGACATCTTCCTGGCGGTGCCAGATTGCTCACTGACACTACTAGAGTAACCAGCTGCAAGTTCTTGCTGGTAGCATCTAGTGATGAGACCTTCCTGGCGGTGCCAGATTGCTCCCTGACACTACCAGAGTAGCCAGCTGCAAGTTCTCGCTGGTAGCATCTAGTGATGAGACCTTCCTGGCGGTGCCAGATTGCTCCCTGACACTACTAGAGTAACCAGCTGCAAGTTCTTGCTGGTAGCATCTAGTGATGAGATCTTCCTAGCTCTGCCAATGTGTCTTCTGTGATGGCTCCCTGGCAGCGTCAGTGCACTTAGTTAAGACTCTCTGAATGTGACAGTGCATCCAGCTCTGAGGGCCTCCAGAGTACCAAGAAGCAAGGCCTCCTTAGGAATACCAGGGTACCCAGAGACGTCTTTATGGGGGGCAAATGATTCACATGTCCCGGGCCCCGCCTTGGGAGGCCTACAGGGCTGCCTTCTCTAAAGAAGACAATTCATCTTGTTCACAAACCACACATTAGGATATTTGAGGGCCTGCTGCTGAGCCTCGAACCCTACTGCCTTACTGCTGTTGCCAAGTAACATCTGCTCTGAGCAATGAATCCTGTAATGCTTTATGTGTTCACTGTTTACAAGGTGTGTGCGTTCACTATGGCACAACTCCTCTAGCTGTCTTATTTTCTGTGGCAATTATATTGCTCAGTCACAATAGGCCAAGTGGAAACGAGATGTTCTGAGGTCAAATATGGAGCTTGAGACAATGGATTACTTGTACATTTCAAAGCTATTTGCAAATGACTTAGATAGATATTCATGATTTGTAAAGAGCAAATCTAGCTAGAAAGCATCAGAACACTGTCAATAGGGGGGGTGCACCAAGGGGGTTATGGGTAGTGTGTGGAGATAGCAGAGAAACTGCCTTGGGTAGGAAGAGGAGGAGATGTGGGGGTATCCAGTGGTGGAGTAGTAGGGTTGAGTGGAGTGATCAGAGTGTGGTCTGAAGTGTAGGATGGAGTGGGCGCTCTTATCTCCTCTGCTAACTTATTGCAGAAACAGTGTATATACCAAGAAAAGGTTTGTCCCCTTTTTTTTTTCGTTCATGCATTTTGTTTATTCCAATCTGGCCCTGAGCTCCTGATGGTGTCGATGTAGCTTCCTTTGTGCACTTGTGTCTTTAGCTAGACAGTTAGGAAGATGTGCTTATTTGCATGTTGTAGGACCTAATATTCCTTTCCTCTGCCTGGCTTACATACATTTAACTATTGGGTGTGTTATTAACATGTTTCTTTTTCCATAGTATTGTGTTAAGTATGTTGATGTGTTCAAAAATTGTTTTTCAACTTTACATACTCGTCTTTTAAAAAACAAAAAAGTAAAGAAATTAAGTTTTGCAATGATGACTCTGAGCTGCGGCGCGTGATAAACATATAAATATATATATTTTTTAAATAATAATAAACGGTTGCAAGGCAAAAAGCAATGAGATTCCTTGATTATTCCATGAATGTTATTATGCTTTCTGACTTTGACTACACTAACAGGACTAAGTACTAAGAATACTAAATTGTATGGTAGTATTTAATATCCCACTTAGGGGGTGTCCAATCTAAATTAAGCATAAGGTTGAGTAAGAAAATTCGAGTGATCCACAGGATCACAACCCCTATTTTGACAAGGAATCATAGCACAGGTTTGAATATAGATTGATATGATTGATATCTCTATCTTTTAGAAATTGTTATAAGTTCTGTGTTTTGTTACATATGTGTACCATTTTAGAGTGTCTGATGATGTATTTTATATGTATAATGGTTCTTCATTTTCACAATATTATGTTAAACTTCACAATTTTTTCTAAACATATGTAGTGTTTGATGAGTAATTAGCCATTGACAAATAACCAGTGCCCTGTCTTTCTATGTACTGATTAGCCTTGTTTTTCCCAAATCAAGGCAGGACGCCGCATTGAGCGGCATTTGGGATCTCTCCATTGTTTTTCACACTAAGTGAAACTTGTCCAGCGCCCTTTAATATGAGAACCAAAAAAATTGTGGGAATTTATTTCTGTCTAAAATCAGTTCCTGGAGGGGCTTCCTTCTTGCCTTAAATCTGTTTCCCCAGTCCCTTCCAGGGTGGGGGTGTGTCCTTTACTTTAGATTCCAATCTGGCAATGCCATGGCTTCCAGCGAAGTGCCGGCCGCTGAACATGAATGAGTTTCCCAACCAGGAAAATTGGTGTTCTAGTTCTGACGGCTTTGTAGGTGATGTGGGGTTTCTTGCACCTAGAAACACTTGTGTACAAGTGTGTTATAAATGACTTATATCATATTGAATACGATACGTACATGAAGGCTAGTGAGAAAAAAGACCAATGCTTTTACCCAATCGGGGTTGGTTTTATTCATACAATCCTTTTTGGTGATTCATTAACACACTTCTTCTTCAACTTGCTCAAAATAATATTTTATTTTTTCAGAAATCCAAAAAATCTTTTTGTTTATCAAATGCGAATATATGGCCAATGCATTTCGGACATCATGTCTGATTATAGCGCTCATCAACATATTGATATCCATTAAGGATCAATTCAAGAATATATACATATTTCCACAAAGTTTCATTCATAGCAATTATGTGCATATATATTCCAAAAGGCAACAGCAGAACCACACGTACCCACAAGACAAACAGGGACATATAGAATGTTATGAAGGGTAGTCATTCCAGTTCCTTGAGGATGGAGGACTTGTTCTTTAGCATCTCAGGAGTTTGACAGCTTAACTGGGTTGGACCCTCTCTCTTTCGGTTGCCCGGGTCTCTGTGCCTGTAACCTTACAGAAATTATAGATGCTGCTGTCTTGGTTTAAAGGCCACTAGCCTTATTTTATTTATTGAAGATAGAGGTTTCTCGAACTTTGCACCATAAAGATGGTACAGAGCGATCAACAAAGCCCACACTGCTAACCTCTGACTTGCCCATTCATCGCTACTCTTGTCTTCTTCAACATCCTACACCCCCTTGGTCAGACCAAAGATCCCTCTCTTCGATGGGTGCATTTTGCTGAAGTGGGTTCCTCATTGCAAGTGCAAGTGACCATCATACAGGGTCTGACTGGTACAAGAAATAGGCCCGGTCACCCAAAAAGAAGTGGCCCACCCCTCGCCTCAAAAAAGTGGCCCATCCCTCACCTCACGGCCCTTGACCTCTGATGACATCACCCTAAAGTGACATCCTGAGAAGCGAAGAAACACGATCTTTCACCCCTTGACAAAACAGGAAGTGGCATCAAATAGCATTGTCCCTAAGTACATTAAATTACTGTGAATCCAAAGAGACGTCCAAGGCCAAGTGATAATGTTATTGTATAGCACTTACGCTTAAGCTCTTTTTTATAGAACAAATATGCATACAATATCACCCAACCTGTTTTGGTACTCATTTATCGACCTAAGAAGGATGAAAGGCTTTTAGAATTTTTTTTTATAATAATTTGAAAAATAATTAATACATTTTTGTAATTATTTTTTCGGTTTCTTCCAAACCGGCCCAGACATGCCCAGAAACCGACCCTCACACCTCAGGGACGATTTCGGCCAATCCGACCCTGCCATCATATGGAGGGCTCACCCCCATTTTACCTTCAATTTTTTGCAACAAAATGATCTGGAAGGAACACGCTTCCTCTCTTCTTTCCTCGTCCAACATTGCACTACATGGTCACCTTCCCTCTCCTTCCCTCTCCTTCCCTCTCCTTGCTTCCTCCTCAAGCAGTGCCCCATCAGTCATACAGGCCCCATCAGCATGAACATCCTCCCAGTAGAATCCAATGGGTCTGACATTGCACCGCTAAGATCCCATAGCACAGAATGTTCTTGTGGAGGAGTCGTATAGGCCAGATAGAGCACCACCCCCCTCGAGGAAGCTGTGAAGCTGGAGAGAGCTCACACTGCTAGAGTTACTTTGCTCTGGCAGTGTGCTTCTGAAGCAAGGTCACACTGCAAGAGTCCTATAGCCCTTCAAAGGATGCTAGTAGAGGAAACGCTCCCTGCTGACACTCAACAAACCTGCAAGGCACTGGTGTGGTCGTTTAGCAGTGGGAGATTACGTCTGGAGAACACTTAAACACTGCTAGGTTTCTTTAGCACCGGCAGGGCAGTGCTGGAGGAAGCTCACAATGCTATAATCCTGCAAGTTGTGTACGTGGCTAGTGATGCCGGATATGTTAGCTAGTTAACCTCATTTTGTTAAGGTCAAAATTCACCCCAAGGGGTCTCTTGGCGTACTCTTCATGGTGCATGTATGTTCTATGCATTTGAGACATGCACGCTGGCCAGTGCATTCCTTGCAGAGAGTAGAGTTAAACAGAGATTACCTATTTTAATGCACAGGATGTTTGTAAGGGTATCCGGTCATTTTTTCGAAAACATTTTTTCGAAATACAATTATGTCGAAAACATCTAGCCGAATTTTCGAAATATTTTTTTTAGGCTAAATGTTTTCGACATGATGGCATTCGAAAAAATCACTATAAACCGTTTGTAAGAGATTGCTGAAAGCAAGTGGAGATGAGTGCATATGATATAGAGGTGTAACAGTACATGGGCAGGGTGAGTTATATGAATGTCACTTCACATCTGTGTGTGTTGTTAAAGCATAGCCATATTGGGTGTTGTAGAATGGCTACATGCACAGAGGTCTATGTGTGCAGTGTTGTGTCAAACTACACAGGAGCAAACGTGCTGTAGTAGTGTAAATGCACAGTTCATGTGTGTCATAACAGTGCTGCTACACACTTTTGTGTGGGAGAGAAGCAGGTTTGTGTTTAATAGGAGTACGGTACTGCATACTGTAAGGGTGCATAAGTATGTGTCTGACACAATGGTGGCATGGTGACTGGCAAATACTTTCATTCAACCAAAAAGGAAGAAGAAACCTATACGCTCCATAACTCTAAGAGGGGTTTCCCTGCCTCTAAAAAGGAAACTAAGGAATCCGTCAAAATGCCTACCTCTTTCCCTCACACTTGTAACTAAAAAGAAAAGGGTTCTGGATCATCCTACTCCAGAAGAGTGTCTCTCTTCTTCTGGACAATGAGCCACAGTTTTCAACATAGAGAACATTTTGCCTGTGAGAATAACTCCTTATTCCAAGGCTCAGTGCCGTTCTAAGACAGAGTTCCAATTCACAAGAGCTGGGCGGAATGACTCCATTCCTGCCAAGCCCTTCTCAGCCTTTAACAATTCTCAGCTTTTCACAATTCACAGTTCAGTATTATCAGGGGGGTGGGGCATCCCCTTCGTCTGGGTTGCTTTGCACTTCATAGTTCCCAATTTACATGAGTTCCCAGACCTTTAGGTGTGGTTCCCAGACCCGTGTATTTCTCTTGCCTTTGAGTGTTAGACCTGGTTTACTCTCCTGCCAAGGACTGTGACTATGAAGATGATTTGACTTGATCTTCATAAAAGGGTGCAGGTCCCAGAACCGCAGGATTATTCTCTCTTGGTATTGTAGACCTGGTTCACTATATTGCCCGGTGCTGTGACTATGGAGATGGCTTGTGTCATAGTGGGTTCTTCCTACAAATAAGCACCAGGCAGTCCGGAGTAAGGTAAGTGCCTTTATTCCAGTACACAAGAATATAACCTTAAGTGTAGTATAGCACAGACTATCACTGGACATCCAGCACCCCTGCCAGCTCCTTTCCAACTGTCAATAAATGGATCACTCAGCCCTAGGAATCCTTAACATTCCACCCATGCAATACATTCCATAGTTGCACTATACATTCTGACCAGCAGAATACCACATCTCTCCCTCCGTACATACCCAAAAATGTAAATGGCTCACACCTCACACATTTCTCCCAGAACCATCTGTGGCCACTAAATGAAACCAGGAGACCCCAATCCCCTATGAAGAACACAACCCTAGTAACCTGCAATGCTCCACCAGCATCACCACCACACGTGCGGACCAACAACCAACACAGTAACCGCCAACCCTCCTGATCACTCTGGACAAAAAGCCGCAATGACAGCAAATGGCGACTGCCGAAATGACCAAAAGGACAAAGACCAAAACTGCCACCACTGACCAACAGGATAATAACTTGCATTAAAAAAAACATCCTTTTGCCCTGGGCTGCCACCCAGAGCCTCAGACCGTGTCACGCCTGAGCATAGACTTTGCTCTCCCCTAAGCAAAAAGAAACCCTGCACACCTGACCACCAAGGAAACTAAACAACCTTCCACTGGAGAATGCCACTCTCGAGGCTTCAGACCTGCCACGCCTGAGCGCTCTAACTGTGAGCAAATCTAAACAACGAAACCAACCGAAATCCAATCGGACACAAACAACAGGAACAACCAACACTAGACATCAGAAAACCCAAACTCGCGCTCTAAAACCATGTGAACACCCAAGAACCTGTGAAGATTAAGATACATGACTCCAAACAAGCCGAACAAGCAAAATAAACCCAAAACAGGCAAACTCCCAATTAACCTGGGAAAGAATAATCGACAACACAAGATGTTTACCCTCCACCGAAAGCCAAAAGCTTCTGCCAGCTAGATATAAACCAACAAACTAAACCTCAACTGAAAACGAAACTCTCTGCACATGAAAAGTGTCAGTTCAATCACACAGACCGCACCAAATTTAACACACCTTCAACCCACAGCACTAAATAAACAATGAACACTCCCCTGCAACTGAAAAATGCTGCCCAATAAAAACCCACCTTTAGTACTGCACAAACCACCACAACTAATCCAAACACCAATGGCAAACCAACCAAAAGCGTCAAAATTTCCACGCATGTAACGCCTAAAAGAAACCCAAAACGGATTCATCATAAAATCCTGCGTCATTGCATCCGAAGTAACTCAGCCACATGCAGCACACACACACACCTGGAGAATAACAGCACCACCATCGATGATCAAACAACAACAAATTGTACCACCACACCACACTACACCTTGCAGAACCTCACTGTTCCTTAGACCAGGTGGTGAACACCTCACCATGAATCCCTTCAGCACCTCACTGCACCTTATAATCCCTGCTGCACCTCACTGCACCTAAAACCTGGTGGAGGAAACACCCCACTGAGAGTCTTTGCAGCACCTGGTACAGCAACAACTCACTTCACTCACACATACCCCAAACCTAGCTGCACCTTATACCAGATGGAACAAACACCCCACCATGAATCCTATGCAGCACTGCACTGCATCTTATAGAAAGATGGGACAACAGCACCTCACTGCGCTCCCACCCATGCAGAGTTAACTGCACCTGTACACCTGACATAACAAAACACCACAGCAAAACAAAGGAGTATTAACGCAAGGTCCCCTTTAACCAACCACAGATGAGGAATAACACAACTTCCCCAAATCCAACCGGTCTCCCTCATGTCCAAAGAACGTCGCGTGAAAAATGTCCCGTAAAGAGCATCCCCGCACCCATACGTCCGAAACTCTGAGGGCAAGTAAAAGTACATACTAGTTTAAATGGAAAATACAATGTCACACCATGCCCCGTATCTAAACCGCAAAAAATGTTGTACAACTTCAGTCCCGAAATGTTGAGGTGAAACAGGCCCAACATGTCCAAACCGCCCAAAAGAGAAATTCCAACCACCATAAAACAGCAGATCCCCCGTACCTAGCTCATCCCTAACCTGAGGCAACAACACAACACAACATACACACACAGACACACACCAAACTTTGTGACAAGACTCAAAACCTAACTTAACCTTCTCCACCCCTGGAGAAAATATAATAGCCCACCTCTAAAATGAGACCACCCACAAAACACGAACAGCACAATTAGAACCCGGCCTCAATTGAAAAGATTACATTTGGTACATTACATAGAGAGGAATCTTATAAAGAACAATGGAGTGAATTCAATGAGTTTTATGCTTGATATTGTAACAGAGCAGGTTTTAACTATACATCAAATTTTGAATGGGGTGGGGGATTGGTTGGGGGGATTGTTGTCTGTCATGTCTAGTGTCTTGTGTATTTGTATATAATGTATATACTTATACTGATATAATGTCTACATGTTGTTGGATAATCAGATTATTATCAGTTATATTATAGTCATCTTGTTCTATTTTACATGAGCTTAATTATACTAAATTGTTGTGTTTTATTGATATTCTGATTATTATCCTAATGTAAGATTTCTTTGACATTAAATAAAGTTTTAAAAAAAGAAGAAAAAAAAAAGAAACCGGCCTCAAAACAAACACCTACCCAAAGTCCATATCGGTTTCCTGTTCTTTCGACTCTAACCACTGCCCCTTTTTTCCTTGTCCTCCACAGCCAATCACAGGACAAACAAGCATCTTCCCGAGATGAGATGCCCCTCACAATCTTTCCGTACATCACTTCTGCACCGTCATTAAGCGTGTCCCCCATCAACATTGTCTCGTCAGCAAGGACGATGTCCCACGTCTGCCCTCCTATCCCGCTGTACTTAACTCCACCCCGATCTCCAGCGAAGATCACATGATCCTGACACACAAAAGCAATTGGCCATTGGTCCTGCCACAACACGGCCGGCCATTGATTCCCATAAAACAACGTCACCAGAACTGCTTTGGACATCGCAACAAACAGAGCTTCAGGTCTCTACCATGACCAATAGCTGCCCACACCATGGAGTCTCCCGACCTCCACTCCACTCCTGTCACTGTGCCTGCGCCGCTCGGCACACAGGCTGTATCATGACAACGAGTCTGATCCCGACACGTGGCTGCGCCGCCCGGCACACAGGCATCACCTCCAGTGCTGGAGACCCGGACACTAGAACGGGAGGGTTTGCTCCTTAGTTGGTCCCTTACTTCTCCTGACTTAACCTCTGCCACTAGGACCCGTTGGACCTCGCACCGTTCCTCCTTCCAGCCACAAGCAGTGACACCACTCACAACATGAAGCAACGGACCATGCAACCCGAAGCAACGGACCGTGCAGCCTGCCCTCCTGCTGGCTCTGATGGGGTATGGATGGATCTTCTTTCGGATGATAGTGGAGCAGATAGTGCAGCAGCTGCTCCCCCTCACAGCTTCCAGACCAAATTAAAGAACAGATCATCGCTAAAATGTCATAGTGCGTTCTTCCAACACAGTTAAGTACCAGGACAGTCCGGGGTAGAGTAAGTGCCTCTGTTCCAGTACACAAGAATATATCCTTAAGCAGGGGCGTAACCAGGATTGTCTAACAAGTGGGGCCTGAAGCGAATTTAATTGGGCCCACTGCAGTGACATTAACATCTGTAAATGCCCACAAAGTGCTGCTGAATGAGCATTTACAGATGTAGGGTGGGCCTTGCCTGCGCAGACCCTACCCTGTCTACGCCTCTGTCCTTAAGAGTAGTCTAGAACAGAATGTCACCGGACATCCAGCACCCCACTCTCCTTCCTGATTTCCCGCTCTAGTTTTAAGTGGCGTTTGTCCAATCAGTTCTCGAGAACAACTAGACTGTTCATTCATGTTCGCATGAGTGCTGGCTCTGTTAATGCATGGCTTCCTCATCCCAGTACTGATCTTTAGATATTCCAATGAATCAATTGGTATCTCACTCATCTCATGACCTAAGGGATACATGCTCATTAAAGAGTCCACACTCTTCCTCGTCCCAGTACTTCCTATATTTGTGGTATGACAAAAACACAAAGTGAAAGTGTTCATGGAAGAGGGTAGGAAGTTGTGTTAGGGTTAGGTGGGCTATGGGGATACCATGTTCTCCCCAGGTCACCACTAATCCCAGAGAGGGCTTCCCTTCCCTTGACCTCCACCCACTGAGAACCACTCCCAGGGGGACTATTGGGTAGTGGCCTCACCTCCCTGGCCTCATGGGAAGGGGCTCCTCCTAGAGGAGGAGTGACAACATCCTGGGATTTGTCACAATACTTTGTAGGAGAATAGTTTCACACAGCCGTGTGTGTTTTTAAACAATTGACTATGCAGTGAAGAGCAAGGTTTATTTATGTAGGTCTGTTTTGCGCAACATTCATCATTTCCATGACTCCTTGGTGCAGATGGCTGTCACCCAAGCAAGGGTTTGTTTTGCGAGGGATTGGTTTTTCTCAGGTTAGATTTCAGAAGAGAGCAAGCTGCTGTTCTACTTTCCCAACACCTTAAGCTTACATATGCCGTGCATATGTCTTTGGCTAAAGGGTGGCCAGGTGTTGAAACATTTCATAAAATCTGGGTGTCCGTGTGGGGTGTGGGTGTCTTGACACAATGAGCAGAAGATAGGCAAGGTCCCTTCTACTCACATCCTATGCACGGAACTGCCAGGTCCTATGTCAGGAAAGCTGGTTAAAGGAGGACTTTGAATGCTGGCTCCTCTTGGATCAATGGTCTGGACTGGGATAATCCTCTTTGCATTTATTTGCACGATTCAGCCCTTTTTACCTTTCTTTACTGGTGCTGCAATTGACGGAAGCAGAATGATGTTGGGTTATACAGTGGTGTAGGATTCGCTTGCCAGCTTGCATGTGAAGGTGTGCTGAGGGCATGATGTCCCATTCTAATGGACTGAGTGTCACTTTACATGTTTTATTTATTCATTTGGATGCCACCTTCAAAGTGCTTGTCAGCCTTGTGGAGGACACCAAGGTATGGTAGGAAGTTATGGCCTCATATTGATAAATTGGCATGAGTTTATCAGATGATTGCTTAATTTCACTTGGTTATAGGGGCACCCGTGTTCTTATACATTATTGTAGCTACTCTTCATGCATATGACATTATACCTGTAAAACTATAAGTACCAGAATGCAAAGAAAATCTTGACCAGATAGGTTGATCCTATGTGACCTCGAACAGCTTGTGCTATCTGTGGTCGTGCAGGTCGTGTTGCAGATTGTAATTAAAATGATTGCATGTGCAGGAGTTTGATAATGCAAAAGAGCGAAGAGTGAGAGGAGCCAGTGCCCTCTCCTGTAATTTTTGGACCTTTGCATTCTGGTTCTTGTAGTTTTGCTTTTCAATTATAAATGCAATGCTACAAGTGGTAAAATACAAAGAAAGCAAGCAGAGCCAGATGTGCCAGTCCTAAGTGAAAAGGGACAACCCGAGATATCTGTAAACTCTGCACAGGGTTACATTTATCATTGTTTGAAATAGCAATACAACATCATGTTATCATGGCTATCTCTCAGCTTATCCACCACACGGAATCTGTGGGTTGTCTCCATAACCATCAGTCTGGCTTTAGAGCGTCCAGAGGAACGGAAACTGCTCTTATGAACACCCGTGAAGACATGCTCTCAAATCTTGACTCTAACTCTCCTTCTGTCCTCATTGTTCTCAACCTCTCTTCGGCCTTCGATATGGTAAACCACAACATCCTGATCTCCCATCTCCATGATAGCCTGGGCATCACAGATCAGGCCCTGGCTTGGCTTGCCTCCTTTCTCTCTGACTATCAGTCCCACGTAGAAACTTGGGTACCTTCTCTCCTCTATCACTCTCTCTACTTGTGGTGTCCCCCAGGGATCTATCCTATCCCACTGGTTCTTCATTGTCTACATGGCCCCTCTGGCCCACAGGATCTCTTTCTTCACCTCTAACTTACAGTGTTATGTTCTTCTTCCTCCTCGCTCATTCCCGACTGTCTTTCTGCAGTTCAGTCTTGGTGTGCTGCTAACGATCTTTGCCTCAATGCCAGTAAGACACAGATCATCCTCATTGGGGACCCTGCTCCCGCTTTCCCACTTTCACTCTGGCCGGGCCCTCCCTTGGACCTGCACCCCAACCGGCCAGTGAAGCAAAAAATATGGGGGTCATCTTCGACTCCACTCTCTCCTTCTCTTCTCACATCTCGGACATCTCCAAAAAGTCCCACTACCAGCTGCACCTCCTCAGAGGTATTCTACCTTTTTTCCCCCAAAGGCTCATCGACTCCAGAGCCCTGGTTCTCTCTAGGCAACAGCCTCTTTCACAATCTTCCTGCTTCTACTCTCCATCCGCTACAACTCATCTAGAACAAAACCGTGAGACTTATCCCTGGCCTGAAGCCCAGGGACCGCATCTCTCCAGTGCTGAAATCCCTTCACTGGTTCCCCATGGCTGCAAGGATCAAGTTCAAAACCCTCTGCATAGTCCACAAGGCTTTCTAGGGCCGGGGCCCGACCTATCTACAATGCTCTCTTCCTAAATACTCTCCCTCTAGAGCCCTCCATTCGTCCTCCTCCAACTTTTTGAGGGTGAGCCGTTTTTCCAAATAGAGATTTGGGGGTAGATCTTTATCTTCTGCAGGCACCTCCCTCTGGAACAGCCTCCTTGCCTCTCTCCATCTTGAACCGGAGCTCCTTAAGTTTCGGAATCTCCTCAAGACCTTCCTCTTATCTTCCTCTTTCTCTCTCTGTCTCCCCTGCTAACCTCCTTTCCTTTCTCTCTTGCTTCCCTACTCTGTCACTCCCTAACTTCTGTTTAGTTTTTGCTGACTTGTCGCCTGGTGCACCTCCAGAGCCCCACAGGTCCCAGGAACCCGCGCAAGTCCTTGCACTTGCCTCCGGGCTTCTGCACAATGCTCAGCACGACTGCACTTTCGGCATACGTTCCAAGAGTGGGGAACCTCTCTACACTTAACCCAGAGGGGAAAACTCTCTGCACTTAACCCAGGGCCCTGCTGACTGGGCGCACCTGTGCCCCCTGCCCCCCCTCAAACTCATGACCTATCTGTACTAGGCCTAGCAAGTTCGTTTTTCTATCCACCTTTGTCTCCCCTCCCTAGCTTGGTTGCACCTGAAACACCTCATGCACTTGCAGTAGGAGAAATGCTGTCATGCCTAGTTTGCTAGTTATTTTTCTGTTAGATCATTCGGAAAATTCAAGGCCTAAGAATGACTACAGTATTCCCTTGCTCCCTTCCCGCCTAGAAGCGCAACGAAGCACTTCACGTGTGTATACGCGCTGTATAAATAAAACATTAAAATGTACATTATGTCAGGTGTCTTGAACCTGTGACACTCCAGATGTTTTCACCTTCAACACCCATGATCCCTCACCATTCTCTATGCTGGCTAGGGCTGTTGGGAGTTGTAGTCCAACACATCTGGAGAGCCAAAGGTTACATACCGCTGAATTATGTGAATAAAATGTTCAGTGCCACAAAAAAGCAAATCTCTATTTTGTTCATGAAACAGTTTTGTACACTTTTCGCAAATGAATCAATCAATTATAGACTGTGTTTTGGCACACTCATTAGCATGTTGTGCTTCATGGCAGAATCCTTAGCATGCTTCACAATGATTTGTAACTTTTCATGCAAAAAGGTCACTGAAGATGCGCTTCCTCTCATGACCCATTTTCCATTCGCCAAACTTTACAGGGCATGCCCTCCCTTCCCCAAACCCCCCTTTTCAATCTGCAGGACCCCTTTCACCTGATATCAGGGTAAGCATAGGGAGGGGAAAGCGGGTGACACATTTCAGCACATTGCTTTTTCAAATCTGTGTTTAAAGAGTAATTGCTGCATCAAAGGATTTGGGGTCCGAAGGACAACTTTAACAAGGGGCCACTTAAACCCACCGTTGGCAGTGCCGATGACTGAAGGGCACGCCCTGGCAGACATCCTCCATTTCCCTGCCAGTGTATGATCATTGATGCAAAATGTGTCGAATGTATGTACGAGAGAGAGAGAGAAAGTGCAAGAGAGACAAAGGGACGGTCTGGCTTCATATGCAAATGGGCCTTTACTTTCAGTGTGCAATGCTTTCTAAAGCCATATGATGTTTGCAACAGTATGTAAAGTTTGCCTAGTTGCATACTGCTTGCAATTTCCTGCTATGTCTGTGATGTTCTGCAGTGTTTGCGACTTTATTCTGTGATGAACAAATAACTCTCACCCATAGGTGTGACTGAACTTTACTCTTGAAGCCATACCCCACTAAACTCACATCAGCGGCTAACCAGACCCAAAGCATTGTATCAGATCTTGGGTTCCGCCATTCAGATTACATACTCCTAATTGGTTCCACCACACCCATTGAGAGCATATAAGCACTCCGGAACCATGTACCTCCGACCTGCACGCATCAAATACACAAGTTTTGCATCTATGCCTCCTGCTATCCCACTTATGGCATCCACCCCCTTACAGAACCATGTGCTGCAAGGCCAACAAAAAAGGCCGAAGGGTGCTATATAAGAACACTTTACGCTACTGTGCTTTAGCACCTTGAATTACCAAGAAGATACTTGAGACCCAATAATCAGACAGACTCAATGCAGAAGGTAAAATACTGCTTTAATCTCAAGAAGTAAAGCAGGGCGAATAAACACTCATCGATTCGACTCCTGCAAGATCACACTGTTTTTTTCATTTAGTTCTAGCTTTTATAATACTAGATGCATCATCTATGACATCATCCTACGTGGCAAACTTCAAAAACCTATCCAGGGATGGGATTGGATTAGGGGATCACCTCTACATATAGAAAAATGTGCGTGTTAGTCCCGCATTGGTAGTCTCTTTTCTGTGAGACACACCCTGGGGTACTTCTAATCACATGGTGCAGGGTAATCGTCATAGCAGAAAATGTGGCAGTGGACTCATATTTTGCAACATTGTATGAAAAAGTGCATGGCAGGCTATTCTAATTAGTTGGCAACCCAAATCCAACCTTGGACATTTGGTTTGTTAGCAGCACGTACATAGAAACGAACCCCAGTTGGTTGAAGATACGTCAGCTCTTCCTTTGTTTCCCTTATTTGGCCAACCTCTCTCATCGGTAGGCCTCATGCCAGTGTCTGCTGTTTGGAGGTTGACCTTGCAGGTCTACACTGTCTCGGGACATTCGAGGGAGTGTAGATACACTGCTATCTTAGCTCCGGGCCTAATGAATAGCCGTGTTTGCGAGCTCTTCCTCACATGTTACAAGACCATGAATGTGTTCATTTCAACAGTGCATTTAACATCATTTGCTTCAATTATGGTGGGTGTAGTTCTCCTTCTGACCTTTAGAGACTTGCTTACTCCGTCCCACATTGACTTTATGCCTTTTTAATTGTCCAATATTTGGCATCAGAAAATGTTTTTATTCCTACTAATCTTTGGGAAATATGTCCTTGCACATGGTCTGCTCATAGACTCCCTTCATGCTTTGCCTTCATCTCTCGAAATAGTGTCCTTGATTCAAAGTCAATGCACTCCCCTATTTCGCAATGAAAACAGCTTCTCCATCGTTTCTCCATTTTTAAGATTCTGGGCTCTTATTTTTGAGGTAGTTGAGTTGATTGACATGAGCCGTCCTCCATCTTGTTCTGATGGTAGTCCTAAACGTTGAATATGTGCCTCTCACAAGCAAGCTTCAATGTATTCTTTCTACCTTGCGTTTCAGCGTATTTACAGCTATTGACCAGAGAGTCACTTCATTCTTCTTTGTACTCGTAAATACTGCTTAATGGAGTAAATGTTTCTCTTAGTATTCCAATTACACTGTTATCCTTAAGTATTTTGATATTGTTTCAACATAGGTTCATATATCTTCTTTCAGACATTCTTGTGCAGTTGTTAGACTTTGTTTAACGTACATCCATGTCACGCACCATTTTATTCATGGCTGCTTTTTCGACAACTCGGCAAGGGATGTCCTTCTTTGTAGGTTTCCTCCACTGTTTCAACGTGAGGGTATCTTCTGAATGGCTGCCTGAGTGCTTTTCGTTTTTCCTACAATCGATGTGGTATGGACATGTTGCATAAACCTGTGCATGGGTTCCCAGCTGTGGTTCCTCGTTTGTCACTCCAATAGGGTGGGGTTGAGGGGGCGTTGACTAGGGAGAATGCGTCCACTTGCTCCTCCACACTACAGTACGTTACATAGGCTTTACACAAGCTTTCACAACCAGCTTCATGCCATCCAACTTCCCATGCCCACCCAACGCCTGCATCTCCTTCCTGATCTTCAAACTATACACTGACCAACATGCAAAAGTTCCCACATCGCCACTTTAGTCAAAGCACCTTTGTTCTCCACGTGCTATCCCATTAATCCCCAGTGCCCATGCTTCTCGTGGGAACCAGAGCACCAAGAGGGCGTGCAGATGCCAGATGTTGCTTAATATGACATAACAACCCTACAGATAAGTGCTGGTGCTGTCCTATTACCCTTGTTAAGTCTGACCTAGAGGTGCTGCTAGTGTGTTGTCCTATTATACGCAATGCACTAACGAACATCGCTTTAAAAATGTATGCAGGCTCTGGCTGTGCCACTCTGGATAAAGTTATTGGATGGGCTCCATGACCCAGACTCACCTCTTGCTATACCACACCCTGAGATGGCCCATGCTATCTCTGTGTGGCTTCAACGCTTTGCTTGGAAGGCGGCAGAGGGGGCAGTGCGCCAGGAAGATAGTGCTATAATGGTTCAACCCATGCTATCTTGCCCTCACAGTGGTCCTGCAATGTGAAATGAGGACAAGGCACCCTCAAGCTCCATGCCAGCCCCTCTTATCAATGATAGTGAATATCATCCTACCAACGGCTACGTTCTGCCTCTCCCCACACTCAAGGTTGGCGCATGAGTCATTGTTGTTTCGTGCCATGCCTCCAGTCCTTCGGTACAGTGGTACATGCATGAAGCAGGAGACCAGAAAAACCTAGCACCGACACTAGGGCGACGACTGAAGGCAAAGACAGAGCCGGAGAAAGAAAATAGATGCTGGCCTCGTTGGGCCCACCTGTGGTTATCTCATGTCGATGTACACGTATGCACATATACATGTGCTCTAAATCATTGGAAATCTCAATAAACAAGCGAGCGGTCTGTAGTGGTTTCATCTACACACATTTAAAAGGTTTTTGTTTCGTCATGGCAAATTGATTGAAGCTGTAAAACATATATATATATATATATATATATATATATACATATATATATATGTAGGGTGTGGCGTTGTAAAGGGTGTAAGGGACAAGGGTACAGTGGAGATCTCGTCCTTTAAAAGAAATGAAAAAAAGATGAAAATAGTTTGACAGAATCAAACTTAACATTTTTAAATGTGTGCACCTGACACAACATTAGAATCTACCGGGAATATTCCATGCAGTATGCAAATGCATGTGCAACTTGCCCAGAGAAAAGGCAGGTACTTTTATTACATTTTCTATAGGACTCTCTTAATCTGACTTTGTAGGCCTTCATGATTGCATAGAGTTTCATCCTAGCAAAAATCCAAAGAATTGGAGAATTACTTTAGTGGGTTTTCCACGTTCACTCCGTTTGATAAAGCCGAGTTTATATAGAAATGGTGGCGTGCTATAGGAAACCCCATACAGGCACCCCTTCTTTTTGCCTTCTTGTTCCTGAAGACAGAGGGACATCCCAAGGAGTGGACAGGTATTGGGTTAAAACCCACCATTTCCAGGATCCATGTCTGGTTGTGATGCGAACAGCCTGTGTCCTCATGATCATGTCATTAACTATGTCACAGATGCTCTGGTTTGCCATGTGTACCACAACGAGACATCTATGGCCCACGTCAAGAATGAAAACCTATATGGAAAGTGGAAAATGCCCGTCCTGGGGGATGTACATGCCCAAGAACGTGCCCAACATGGTGTGAAAGCAGCAGATACCATACAGAAGTTGAATCAGGCAGGCGAGTAGGTAGTTCCCATACAAATACGTAAGAAAGGAGATCCAGATCCTAGGTTCAGTTAAAAAATAAAATCCACTGGGATCTTAATCCTGCTCTGGACCTTCCCCGATTGTTGTGCAAGAATTGCAGCTACGGCCTCCTTTCTGTAAACAGAAGGGCTAGCCCTAATTCTAGTGTTTCTGCCCCTAGTAGTTTACATGCAAAGCGGGCTGCACCCGTGCAGGGCAATATCATTTTCTAACGTTAGCCACCCAGGTCCCTGGAGTAATATGGTACATTTCTACTCTCTGATCACGGCTCCCCAACCCATGGTTAACTATATTCTAAAAGGTTTTCATATCCTTTTGTTTTGCTGCTAAAAGAAGAGCTTGCCAGCCCCTTGTTTCATATGCCCTTTTCTTACTATTAATCATGGAAGCGTATTTCCGTCTCAGCCGCGCAATTGTTGATGGATTTCTGTCATAAGTAGAATTTAATGTATAGTTTAAATGGCTTGTGATAAACCTACATTCTTCATCATACCATGGGAAACTGCATTGGTGTTTAGTTTCTTGGTTTTACTATCCACAGTCATATAAGGCAATACAATTTCTTTTAAAGAATTATAAAACCGATCAATATCCACACTGTTACGTGGAGGGATAGTGAAAAATGTTGAAAAAACAGAGCTTATCTATTGAAAATGAGAGGCAGATATAATTCAGCGTTAAAATGGTTCCACTTTTTCCTCTTTCTTGGTAATGGTACAATGTATTGTGTTACCCCTCATCAGGACTGTCAGTTAGAATTATCATCAACAGCCAGCAAACTATAGGGGATCACCATATTATGATCGCTTTCCGATCTACCGATCACCTCAAAATCTTTGACATATATCCAACTTGCCAAATTTACAAGTATGTAATGAATGTGAGATGAAGGAGGGCCTCTTTGAAAAGTGCTTTTGGCAGGTTGATCCCCTATTAACCTGCTGTTACCTGCTCTTAGGACCAAATCGAGAAATGTGTTGGTCAGGATGGGAACATCTAGGAACTGGAGCCAATACACTAGGGATGTACCTGGTATATCCTCTTCCGAGGTTATACCATCAAAACAATCCAGTGGGATTATGAACCTGGTTTACCCTGAAGGTATCATGCTGCTGTGATGACTGAGACAGTGAATGATCATGTGAAGAAGTTCCGTGCTTGGTGCACATGATCCCTATCGCCATTGCTTTTAGTTGAAACTCAAACTATGACTCATAAAATTGCCATGAGCCGTTCGTTGATGTATTATCATACTTTAATGAAGTTGACCTAAGTAGATTGCCAATTCCCAAGACGTGCTTCGACCCTCCAATTGGCAATCTACTTAGGTCAACTTCATTAAAGTATGATAATACATCAATGAACGGCACATGCCAATTGTTTGAGACACAATTTGAGTTTCAAAACAAGGCAATGACGATAGGTGCAACTGCACACACCCCTGATATTTAGTATATCTCTGATTAATGTATACTTCACCCTGCTGATTGATCCAACACGTAGCTTTGTGGTCTAGTTACACAATTACATGTCTGGGGTTGCTTGTATTTCTGTACAGTGGGGCCCTGGCCTAGCAGTTCGGACTGGGCTGGTTCCATTGGTGGCAATATCTGACTGATTTGCATATGGCTGGACCCCTTTTGCAATGGTACAGACGGGCTAAAAATCGATCGGTGGTGTGGAAGGTTGCCCAGAACCGTGCCAGTAGTTCAGATTAATTCAAAACCTTCCATCCATCCCTTTTTGGGATCTAGGTACACAATTAGGCAGGTGACCATCCATTGACCTTTAAGCTCCCAATTAATGGGCACAGTCCTATCCACACCTCATCAAGCTGCATGCAGGAGTTCGAATCCTGGAAGTGACAGAACTACCTGTAAGTGAACCCCAACAAAATAGACATTATGTTAGTTGGAGCCTCTTCAGATACCTGGCCACTGAAAATTTGGTGACACCCAAAACCCGTCTATAGTGGTATTGGGCCATTGCTCTGCAAGTTGCCTCTGATATTAAGAAAAGCAATTTTTATCTGCAAATGTTAAAACGCACCTTCCCATGTCTAACATTCTATAACAAATAAAATTCCGGGGTACCAGTGGTCCAGGGGTGAATATCGGTTTATAAACCATCAATCAGCCCTACCCCTCTAATACACCAGAATGGAACCAAACAGATTGGATTAAACAAGCATACAATTACAATTTTAAACCTCCTTGTCCAATGTGTGTAACGTGGACAGAACGGCAGGCTTATCGCCTCTAAAGGTCGTGGATCATTGGTTATTTACAACAAAACGAAAATACAATTATTACCCAATGATAAAAGGAGTGTCCAGTCAAGGTTGTATAAAAATATCTATTTTATCATTATCACAACAGCCAATCTAATAACACTACTACTACTACAACCTACCCTGTAAAGGAATGCAGAGAATAGACAATTTGTAAGAAAGAAAAGGGATGCACTCTGGATACTGGCAGGACGATCGATTGTTGGTATGGTTAATAACTACAATAGTTTTTTAAAGGCTTCTTGGCTTCAGCAAAAACGGGTGGGGTCTTAAAATGTCGTTTGGGGCCTTCTCGGAAGGACTAGGGGGACAGAACCACAATGTACCTTTTGCTGTAGTTGGTCTTGGTGCTCGACAGGTTTGAGGCGGCTTCAGGGTGCTTTGTAGGCCTCTGCGATGGCTGCAGGCTGGTCTTCACAGCCACTCGGTTTCAGGAATCATTGTCTCAATGCTGAGAGGCAGTTCTGAAGCACTGGTTGAGGTGTCTCAGGTTTATTTCAGTGACTGCGGCTTGACGGTGGTAGCCCGAGGCTTGACAGCGGTCAGTGTTGCAGTCGGTTGCAGATCGATGAACTCCCAGCTTCTTCAATGAGTTTTTGTCATCCTTTAAGGCGAACAGCCGTTAGCTTGGGAGAGTGTTGCAGGCAGCTGCCTTGTCCCCCATGGGGGCCTGTCTGAAGTACCCTCTATGGGTATGTTAATCACTGCCACAGGCTGCAGGGCCTAACAAAAGAGCAGGGTGGTTCCATAGCCCCTTTGTCAGTTAATCAGGCTGACCATGGCATGGGGACATTGGTCCTACCTCTTCCTCATGATGACATTGTGCCCTCCTCTGCTGTCACATTCCAGCTAAATATGACAGGAGCGGACGGTACCTGTAGGCGATGTCCAGCCCGGAGTACACTGTTGTATGCTTTTGTTGTGGTGTGACCATAGGAAAATGTGCGTAGATTAGCCCCACACATTTTCCTGAAGTCGGTCTACCATAATCCATTTATTTAAACTTTTTTTTAAAAACAAGCGAACACACACCCACCATGTGGATATTCGAATTCCTCACATGCCCCCCAGCCTCAACATGTGACCCACCACCTTACTGAGGTTCTGGTTCATCATCTAGGCGAACGTACTGGCATAGGACAACTCCATTTAAATACTGGCCTGCCTTGTGCTTGATGTCCATATCTAATCACTGTAGGGATGTAGCCCAGAACAAAAGCTTAGGGTTCTCCCCTTGCATGGCCATTGACCATGTAAGAGGTCAGTGGTCTGTTTGGACCATGAAGTGACACCCAAAGATGTAGGGTTTCAGCTTTTTCACTGCCCAAACGATCATGTAAGCTTCTTTTTCAATGATGGCACTTCCATTTCCTTTTGGTTAACCGCCTGCTAATGAAGACAACAGGCTGCTCTACCCCTTGGGAGTGCAGCTGTGCTAAAACGGCACCAATCCCAAAGTCACAGATGTCTCTCTGGATAATGAATTCCTGACCGTAGTCTAGCACTTTCAGAACTGGGGCCTGCACAATCCAGCCTTCATAATCCTGAAAGGAGGATTGACAGGTGGGGCTCTAAGTTACCAATCTTGGCATTTTTTTCAAAGTCACAACATTCTGGGCATGGCAATGGTCCCATACCCCTTGATGAATGACCGTTAGTACCCAGTAAGATCTAGGAAGGCTCTTTGCTGTGTCTGTGTTTTAGGGATGTCCCAATCCTTCACTGACTGTACTTTGGCTTGAAGAGGTTGTTTCTTAACTCCACCAACCAGGTAGTCTTTGTAAGCCACTGTGCCCTGCGCTATCTGGCACTTACTGGCCTTTTATAGTCAGACCTGCAATCTGCAGGGTCTGAAGCATTTGTTTCAGGTGGGATAAGTGGTCCTCCAAGGGGTAGCTGACCACAGCAATGTTGTATAAATTGGCGACACTGAGGACACTGAGGGTTTCCAGGCCAGCAAAAACCTGGTTTACGATCCTCTGAAAAGTGACAGGGGCATTCTTCAATCCAAAGGGGAGAATACTGAACTGATAATGTCCTTCTGGGGTTGAAAATGCTGACCTCTCGCTCTGTCTGCCAGTACACTGCTGCGAGGTCAAAGATGTGCATGTACTTGGCAGTGCCGAGTTTGTCGATGAGCTCATCTGTCCGAACCGAAGAATGAGGTGAGCATCTGTCTTTGTGACAGAATTTAGCCCCATGGTCCACACAAAAGCAGACTTCAGTCTTCCCACCACTGGTCGTCTCAGGGACCAGTACCACTGGGCTAGCCCGGGGAATGTGCAATGGCTCTATCACTCCTCGGGCACACATCTTGGAAACTTCCTCTTTGATGGTGTCCCTTACCTTATGAGACATCCGGTGAAATTTGCTTTTCACTAGCTTACTCCCTCCAGTGTCCATATCATGGGTGCACCAATCTACGGGACCTGGGCTCAGTCAAGACAGATCGGCCAACTGTCTCAGTAAATGGTGACAGTCTGTCAGTGGCTCTACTGACAGGTCAGTTGCAAGGTTGACACCTCAACTGTCCCATCTGTGGCTTATGTGTGCAGGAGGTCTGGGAGGGGATCTGTCTCCTCCTCAGTCTCTCCATCTGTCACTAATGCCATGACTAAGACATCCTGGTTATAATAGAGTTTTTGCTGGTTGACGTGAAAGACCCGGCACATCTGTTTAAGTCCTTTTACATCAATGAGATAATTCACATCACTGACCTTTTCAAGCACACAGTAAGACCCAGTTCACTTGTCCTGAAGGGCACTCGGTTTGAGAGGTTCCATAATCCACATCCACTGGCCTGTAGAATGAAATGTCACTGTGGAATTCTGGTCATGCCGGTGCTTCATCAGCTCCTGATTGGCCTTTTGATTTTTCGCAGACTGTTCCATGTACTTTGTCATTGTAGACTAAAGGCCAAGTACATAGTCCACATCATCTCGAGTGGGGGGATGAGGGGTTGCCCTCCCATCCCTCTCTCACTAGACTCAGGGGACCTCGTACAAGCTGTCCACACAGAAGCTCAAATGGGCTAAAGCCTCCTTCCTTCTGTGGCGCCTCCCTGTAGGCGAACAGTAGGCATGGCAGGAGAATATCCCATTTTCTCCTCAGGTGCTGTTCAAGCCACCTATCATGCCTTTCAGGGTCTTGGTTTGTGGATGGAAGGAGGACTTCCAGAGAACCAGAAGGTGACTCCATATTCTTCCCACATAGACTTCAGATATGCTGATATGCATTTGGATCCCCTGTTGTAAATGGCTGCTTTGGGGTAACCAGCATGGGAGAATATCCCAATCAGGGCCTTTGCAACCACAGGCGGCATTGATGCTCCTCATAGGGGCAGCTTCAGGGGCCCTAGTGGCGTGGTCTACCACCACCAAGATGTATCTGTCCCTGAGCTAGTTTGGGGTTCCAAAGGACCCACAATATCGATGCCTATTCTCTCAAAAGGCAGCCCAACCATGGGCAGTGGAATTAAAGGGACCTTCGTGGCACCACCTGAGGCAGGACCGGACAAATTCCTTAAATTTCACACCCAACTGTGGCTAATAAAAAATGCTCAGACAACCGTTCTGATGTCTTAGTCACTCCCAAGTGACGCTCTAAAGGAATTTGGTTCACTATACAGGAGTCCACCCTTCCAGTACACTTTGAACAGTCCAGGGGCCTCTCCCTAGCTTGCTCATCCACCTGCTTCATCAGGCTTTAAAGAAGTCAGTCTGATCTAGGCCCCCAGCTGATGTAAACTCATCCAGCGTGAGCAGGACCTGCAGGTCTGAAACTACCTGGTCCTCCACCTCAGGTTCCCATGCTGCATCAGGCAACGCTGAAGTCACTGAGTCCTCTGCTACCAAAGTAGGGTTCTCAATGGCTACTGGCCCCTCTGCCACAGTACTAGGTGACCCGGCAGTCTGTGGAACTGGTCCAGGAGCTACCAATCCCTCCCACAAGCCCTCTGGAAGCACTCCAGGTTCTAAGGCTCTCAGAGTGTTCAATCTGGCAGCCTCTTTGCCCTTCATTCTGGTAACTGCTGTGACTAACTTACGGTCAGGAAGATCATTGCCCAACAGACATGGGGCAGGGAGTTAGATTTTTACTGCTACACGGCACTGAGTAGTTTCGCCCTGCCAACTGAACTCTACTATCTCCAAGGGGCAGTTACTCTGTCTGTCATACACATTGGGTCTCATTATAAGTTTGTTGGTCCAGGAACTACGGTACCGGTAAGCTTGCTGGTACCGTAGTTCCCGGAAAAGCAAACTACAAGTTGTGCTGGCGGGTGCCTTTCTGCCTGCCCTATGGGGCCGAATGGGAATGGGGAGCATCTTTTTCCCGGGGCCCGCAAATGGGCAATTACCGGGTCCGGCAGGGCTGTAATGACCCAGTAATTGGCCATTCGCGGGCGGCGGGAAAAAAATGACACCGGCAGCAGTACAGGCATGGCTGCCGTCGATGTCATAATGAGGCCCATTAGCTTTACAATCAGGCCCAGCTATATACGGGCCTGGCTGTAACCACTGCCGGGTGACAGCAGTGATACTAGCTGCAGTGTCTGTGCCCGCAGGTGCTTTGTGTCCATTGATATACACATGTTCTAAGAACAGTTGAGTATTTTTGGGAACTGGGACCTCTACTGGAGATTCGGTACCGTTCCCACTCAGTGCAACCAGTCCACATTCAGCCACTCCTTGGCCTAGTGGGAAGTCTTCATCTAGGAGGAGATGTAAGAAATGTTTATTACCACCTCTTTGTTACTACACTTTTATTAGGAGCTCCTTGACTATTCCTCAGAAGTCCTTATACCGCACTAGGCACACACTAAATTGTCACATTGTATATAATAAAGTGACCAGGCTGCACAAGTACAGACTACCACAAAGACTTACACTTCCATAACTTTATTTGCACACTTTAAAATCTGTCAAAAAAATGATATACATTTACATACATAACATATTTAAAAATCCATCAGCAAAACATAAATGTAACCATGCCCTTTGTTATAATCAGAAAACAGAATATGCAATTTCACACTGACAGTTTTCTTTGGGTTCTAAATGCTAATTAGTATTCATTGATAATGTATGTATCATGGTCAACTTCCTTTTTTAGTACCCCCTTGTATACTATTAGTAGATTAGCGATGAAATTGGGACAAGCCTTGGTCTGCACTTCAGTTGGTTATGAAAGCAGGTGCATTTTAGGAACCACCTCCTATCTACCCCTTGCCCTTTTAGCCAAATGCAGGTTGGTCTACGGTTAGAGATAATGGTTTTCCTTGCATAGCAGAATTATTCCCATAATCAGTTTCATTCCAGGCAGCTTCCTTGTTCTTCAGGTACCATGAAAAAAAAGGAAATGGCATTTTTGGTCAGTCTGACCATGCCAAATCAATATTCCCTTGCAAGAAATTCCAATTCCAATCCTCTGGTGATCCCTATTGATGCTCACTTCAACTTTACTTGACACCCGTTTCGACCCCAGCTCCTCTGGCCTGACTGGAGCTCGGTCACAGCAGCATCCACTCGACAGTGCCCACCATTCAGACCTCTTTGAAGCACTGCCTTGGAATCCTGCCACAGAGTCAGGCACTCAGATATCAAGTCTGCTCGCAGCCTTCGATGCAACTCCAGCCATGCTTGGCAAAATGCCATGATTTTCAAAAAACAAAGCCCGGCTCTCCCACTCAAAAAAAGCCTTCCAAAATTCAAAAGAAGGCAGCCCCAGTTTGTCTTTTTTGTAATCAAAGCTTGTGATATCTAAACCCTATTCGTTGAAAAATCTCAGCAATGCGACGGTCAGAGCAGGCTCCCTCAAAACCCAGGCCACAGACTTACACAGAAAGCCTGAACCAAAAGTGGCCCATGAAAAATTCACCAGCCCAAAAGAATTGTGGAATCTGAAACAGGCCCTCATGGAATCAGCAACAGGCAAAAAGCCCTGCCTCCAATCTCGCAGTTTCTTATAAGCCTTTCTCTCAAACCCAGCACATGACCTATGGATCCTGTACATTACCATCCACAGCTCTGGCCATGTCACCTCTTTCTCCGCGTCCCTCGTGCCACTAAACATGTGACAGAAACTTCAGGAATCTTCCAGAACCTTCCAGAACCCATCTCACCCCTTTGGCAAACTGTACCTGACCCTTTGACCATCCCTCCACCCGTCCCTTCCTGCACTCAGAAGAAAATGTATCATGTCATCCTTTCTTCATGCATTTGCTCGGCACGAACAATGGACATTTATTTGCAAGGCCCTCACGTTTTACCACACTGTGCAAAGCAGGCTGTTCATCCCTTTATGTGTTTGTTTTTCTGCTTTTTCTCAGTCTAACCCTTGCAAGCAAAGCTGTTCATGCACACACTGCATTGTTATTATTTTAAGGGTTGAATACCCTAACTTAACCCCCCTTTAGTTTACACTCAATGCTACACATCAGTGTTAGTAAACATACACACAGCATGTGCTGCAATGTTAGCATCATTTGAGACTGGTGGCATTGTTGAAATTAGTGCCACTATTGAAATTAGTGCCAAACTACCACAGTTGAAACTGGTGCACACTGTCTCTGTTCAAATCAGTTGCAGCGTTGAAATTGGTGCACATTGAAATTGGTGCACTGCTTTTGTCCTTACAGCTCACACTAATGATGGCCTTCTTCATGAGTTTAACATTCACTATGGCTTGCTTGGGTAAGGCCTTGCAAGCAGGATCCCCTTTCCTATAGCCCAGCTCCTTACACACAAAACAATCTTTGGGTTGTGAGAACGCAGGTGTCCCAGTGTTAGTGCGGCCTACGCTCTGCTTTTCTGGGTGAAAGGCTGCACTAGAGTTGTGGGGTTTCCCTTACTTTTGGGGACCTGACTTAGAAGACAGGTGGGTTGGACCATTGTCCTTCCCATCCTTGTTAACTTTTTTGTCCAAGGATTTCTCTTCTGGTTTGGTTGTGCTCACCTTAGCATTTTTCTGAACTTGAGAACTGACAAACCCGTCTGCAGCTTTTGCAAGCGCCCTAGGGTCTGTAATAGTCTTGTCCATAGGATGCTGGTATAGATCAACCACATCAATACATGCTCCCATGCAATCGAATTGTACAGCCCTTTAAATGTGTCAACTTTGTTACCAGACACCCACCTGCTCAGATATTTCATGACAAGTATGTGAACGCTTCAAATGCCTGCCCACCTTTTTTTCCGAGCTCTCTCAAGCACTTAAGATACCGTTCTGGGGTTTTACAGAACTTCCTGAGACAAGCCGCCTTCATGCTCTCATAAATGTTCCTTTCTTCAGGAGTTACCTGAAGAACTGCATCAGTTCTCTGCGTCAGTAAGCAACTCGCCAGAGCTGAACCCCACAGTATCTCGTCCACCTCCTGTAGCTGAAAAGCAAGTTTTATTACTTCAAACCAACAATAAATGTCCTTCCAGCTTCATAAGCCTGCACTAAATATTTGGGGATGTGGTGCCTGGGCTTGTCCCGGGAACCTTGTTTTTAACCACTAGTGCTGCCCTCACTAGAGGTGGATCTGTTGGCCGCCTTCTTCTCATCGACTGCCAGCTTGCGCAGCTCTATGGTTACCTTGTCCTGCTCTATGGTGACCATGTCCTGCTGTTTTTTTCCTCCCCTCCAACAATAGCTTTCTAGCCGCTACATAGTTTACAGACGGAACAATTACTGGGCCACTTAGAGGCTATGCCCAGGCCTGGGACTGGCGGGATGCTGCACTAGTCCCTGACCTGGCTGACACTCTGGTATGTTGAGAAACCAAACTTGCCTCCCTGAGGGGTAGTTGGTGAGAAATACTACTCAGGTTGTCTTCCTCACCAGCTTCCACCACCCTTTGTGGAAGGTCTTCTCCATGCAGGTACACAAGGCCTAGCTCATCCCATGGGGTCTCTTCACCAGCCGCCCTAGCTTCTACCCAAGCTTAGAGGTTGATCAGCAGCTAAGGTTTATTAATCCTGGTGCTGTTGGGATGTTTCTTCTCTTGACATAGGATGCACAGGACACCTTTGATCTTGCCTTTCACAGTCTCTATGACAAGATCCGTGAATACTAAAATATACCTGCCAGTGTTCTAAACATTGCCTGCAACAGTACTTTTATCGCTGTGCGACTAAGCTGTGCGCAAGGCTCCAACTAGACCTAACCGCCTGCCACCAATGTGATGAATCAAATTCTGGGGTACCGTGGCCCAGTGGTGAATATCTGTTTCTAAACCATCAATCAGACACACACCTCTAATACACCAGAATGGATCTGAACAGATTGGATTTGTAAGCATACAATTAAAATGATAAACCTCCTTGTCCAATTTTGGTAATGTGGACAGAGCGGCAGGATTCACATCTCTAAAGGTTGTGGATTGTTGGTTATTTGCAACACAGTGAAAATACAATTATTACCCAATGATGAAAGGAGTGTCCAGTCAAGTTTGTATTATAATATTGACTTCATTATTATCAAAACAGACAATCTAATAACACTACTAATAGAACCCATCCTATAAAGGATTGCAGAGAAAAGACAGTTCTTAAGAAGGAAAAGAGACACACTCTGGATACTCGAAGGAGGGTAGTTGGCATAGTTAATAGCCGCAATAGTATTTTACAGGCTTCTTGGCTTCAGCAAAAAGGGGGAAAGGGTTTTAAAATGTCCCTAAGGACCTTCTGGGAAGGAGCAGGGGACAGAAGCACAACGTACCTTCTGCTGTAGTTGTTCTTGGAGTTCGACAGTGTCCACGCGGCTTCAGGCTGCTTGTCAGGCTTCTGCAACAGAGTTCAATATGGCAGAGTCAGCGGCGGGTATCAGGCGGCAAGACGATCCGACGAGCGAAGCTTAATGAACGGCTGCAGACTGGCCTTCACAGTGACTCGGTTTCGGGAATCATTGTCTCATTGCTGGACGGCAGTTCTGAAGCATCGGTTTAGGTGTTTCGGGTTTCTTTCAGCAACTGCCGTTTGGCGGTGGTAGCCTGAGGCTTGATAGCGGTCAGCGTTGCAGTTGATTGTGGATTGAGGAACTTGACTGGCTCAAAATTTCCTTTAAGGCAGAAAGCAGTAGATGCTTGGTGTTGCACTTTTACCAGCTTCTTCAATGGGCTTTTGTCATCCTTTAAAGTGGATAGCCGTAAGCTTAGGACAGTATTGCAGGCAGCTGCCTTGTCCTTGGTTTTGAGGTTCAAAGGTCTTCTGGCACTCCCTGTCCACGGAGTGTGCTGCAGAGCCTAGCAGGGCACACTGTGTGCTGATTGTATACCTTTTCTGAAGTAGCCGGAGGGTTTTCTGAGTTCTTTACTCCCTCTGTTCCCTGGGAAAAGTTAAGGGGATGTATCTTGCTTCTATCTTTCACCGGCTGAAGCTGTAAGGCAGACTGTACCTGCAGCCAGGGTCCACGGATGAGTTATTCCTGCTGCTTCTTCTGAAGTCTGAAGATGATTTGCCTAAAGAGGGGCTCCAGCCCTCTTTAAAGCCAAGTTGGCTGCAGTGATGGGTGTAGGCTAAGCCTACCTTAGTGAACCAATCCTGGGGTCCCTACCAACAATTTTCTGATATGCGTGAAGTCATAACCAGACTGCTTTGCAACAGGAAACGGTAAAGGGGTGAAACAGGAACAAGGGGTGTCCCAGAACTAATATAGCGCGAACCTCCTCTCAACAGAAAGAGCTCTGGGCTCACTCCTTTGCAATACCAGGGCCCACCCATCTTCCTGTCTGCTGTGATCAAAGCATCTCTCTGGTTAATGGATCTCCATGTATGGTCCCTGATTAAAGCCACAGGTCTCATTTGAACATACTGAGAGACCAGACTCTCTGGCTTCCGCAAACCACATTCTGGTATCTTTTGAATGGGGTCCCCCTAGTGGGGATGGCTGATTGCAACAAAATACCCAGACCTGCCAGTTCACTGTCATTGATACTGAGGGCATGAGCTGGGTTAAGGTTGACACAGTTACATATGATAGGTTGTGGGTTTCCGGTCTCCTTTGTTATCCTTTACAGACAGGCCCCATGGGGGTCTGTTTGACGTACCCTCTTTTGGTATAGTAATCACTGCCACAGGCTGCAAGGCCTAACAAAGAGCAGGGTGGTTCCAAAAATCCCTTGTCAGTTAATCAGGCTGACTATGGCATGGGGACGTTGGTCCTACATCCTTCCTTATGATGACATTGTGCCCTCCTCTGCTGTCACAGTCCAACTAAATTTGACAGGGCGGACGGTACCTGTAGGCGGTGTCCAGCCCGGGGTACACAGGTCTATGCTTTTGTTGTGGTGAGAGCATAGGAAAATGTGTGTGGATTAGCCCCACACATTTTCCTGAGGTCGGTCTACCATCATCCATTTATTTAAAAATGTCACACAAAAAACAAGCGAGGGCACGCCCACCATGCTGATGGTCGAATTCCTCATACATTCCCTTGTAAATTCCAGGCATTTATAATTAGGCTTTCCTGTTTTCATTGAAATCCGATAAACACTGGAAAAACACCCCTTGAAGAAAAAGTGCCTCCTAGATTTAAACTGATAAACACTGTTTCCCCTATCCCAGTGGTGCCTTAGTGTGAGTAAGGATGAGAGTACATTTGCGGGATAAAGGGGTAGCTGGAGAGTGGGGCTTGGCAGACGATAGGAAAAGGACCCTACCCCCACCCCCATGTAGGCCTGTTTGCTTTCTCCCATTTCTTCCTCTCCTGCCCCCTGAACTTATTCACCAGCACTGCAGTCAATATTGTATCATTTTCTTTGTAAAAAAAAAAAAAAATGTATATCAGTGGTCATAACTATTTTGTGGAATTGTAAGCAAATTTGAGCCTTTTTTGAGGTTTTTGATTCACATCTTAAAATTGGCTAAAATTCCTCAAAATAGCCCCTGACCACTCACAAATATTTGTATTTACAAGAAATGGTTTAACATGGATTTTTAAGTGTCTTTGTTTGTGCTCACAGACTCTGTTTATGTGTATCTGTCTGGAGGAGTGCTAAAAAGTGCCAGCTGCCTGATGGCTTTAACAGGAAAGCCATGTGCGGCTCCCATGTATGAGGGGTTCCATGTGTTAAAATTGCGGTAAAAATGGCCGTTTATACAAGAAATCGCAGCAAAAAGGCAATGGTTTTGCCGCTGCAATCCATGTAAAGGATGCAGGGGACACCCCCGCAACCCCCGGACCCATTATACCATTTAAACTCCGCTCCCCTTAAATGGTATAATGGGGTACACCTTTACCGGGTCAAACCACAGCATTTTTGCCGCAATTTTTTGTAAAGGCAACGTTTTTGCCACAATTTTATTACTGCATACCGTATGAGGCTCACATGAGGCCATAGTTTTACGGTCAACTCGCAACCTCCTGTGGCTATCTAGAGCTCCCACACCTAGCGGCACATCAGAAGTTGCAGGCCCCTTAATTGCTGCTTAGCACTGTCTTTCTTCAAGGAGAGTTTTTAAATTAGGAGCAATTTATGAATGATGGCTCATTAAGGGACCAATGTTTTGTACAAGACGCTCGTAACATTTCTGTGTGAAGACTGTAAATGGACATTTAATTCTGAAAGCACACAGAAAGCACAGAAAGCACAAGTTAGTGCAAATCTACACCCTCCTCCGGGCCAATATCACACAGAACATTAAACTAACTACATTATTTTCAGATGTTCATATTTAACACCAAAAACTGTTTATTTTTCGTAGAATGTAATATTTTCATCACATCATGGATGAATCCTGCATTTGTCAAACACTGAAACACAAACAGGTAACCCTTTCACGCATTACATTTTTTATAAGCCTTTAAACCCTAAAGGCATTTCTTTTGGCCTTTTGCTGAATTGCATTCTGGTATTTGTAGTCTCCCAGTCACGTTGGCGGGAATAATGCCACAATTGTACACTTTTTGCCTAACATAGTTTTATAAAGCAGAGTATTGTTGAAAGCCAGACATGGGGGTGAGGCGGGGAACTGATGAGAGGGCAAATGAGTCATGCATTTCGGCCCAGCATGTGGCAAGAAAGGTTGCAATCCTGGAGACTGGTGCAGTTATTTTTCCCTGATTGTGGCTGCTTTTCAGGGCACAATTAAAGCATACATGTGGGTGGACAGTGTAACATTTTTTCAGAGGGCGGGAGCAACCCCTTGGGTTATTTTGAGGTTGGCAAGCTTGCTCAAGTATTTGACTACCAGGATTTTACCCAGGTTTTCATATTCACAGTGCAGATACTTACCCATAAGACCACAAGCACTTGTCTCGCAATGGGATTTTGTTTTCAAGGGAATATTTCAATACAGATTGCTGGGTTTAAAAGGTGAGAACCTTTTATACTTTGCCAGCATATTTATAGGAACATTTCCTCACTCAGGTTATTTTTCTGGTGTTCTTTATTTTTTTTTTCTTATTAAAGTCCAATGCTCAAGGTCAATTGAACTACATTTGTATATTTCCCTTTAAGATATACTCACTTACTGTGTGTATATAAAGGGTGGCCGCTTTTGATTTTCGCTATGGGGCTAAATGTACCTGGGCATAGGTTATTCTTGCAACCAGTCATTTTTTCCCTTTTCACTGCTGCTTAAATGCGGTTAGTTAGGGTCCTACGATGCATCACAACAGTCACCAAGAGACCAGCCATAAAACAAGGGGCTTCTAGCACGCTGCTTAATCAAAGTGTGTGATCCTTGGCAAAAAATTTAATCTCACTCGCATTGCCTAAAAAAATTGCAAATTCTCAAAGCCTACCATCTTTTAAACATAAAAATACCAGTGTCAAAACAGGTCAGCACCAGTCTGTGATTGATGATCATCTTTATGTGATGGTTGCATTAGAGTGGTTTGCGAGGTTAACCTCTAATACCTGGGCATATGTTATTCTTGCAGCCGGTCATGAGAGCTATTACCCTACTTACACATGCAGTGAAACAATAAACAAAAAATGTGTGTGTTTACACTGTAAAAAAAACAGTTATCCGCGATTTTATGAAGGGGGCACACGGCAAAACACTGATAAACACAGATCATGAATTTTTTTGAAAACACTGGAAAAAGACCCCGGAAGTAAAAAAAAAAGAACCCCTAAAACAGGAAACCCTATTTATAATATTAGTCTAACATTGTTCATATCCCCTCTGGGCTACACCCACAGTGCCTATTTAGGCATCCATAAATATCACGTGCTCTGGGTCAAGATAGACCAACATGCTGCAGCGCGTGAATGCAGCGTATATTCACATGGTGGGGGCAGATCGGCGCAGCCCTTCACTCACTGTGAACTAAGGGATTCCACGGTGAGCGTTTGCTATCCCCTGGCAATCTACTGGGTGCCTCAGCACTTCTTCTGCAAGCCCACTTCACATAGCTAATGCGGTGGCCAGTCGCCCACCTTAAGTGCCAAGGACGAGCATGCTCGCCCTTTTTGCATAGACTTGCATAATAGCCTGGCAGTGTCAGAAAGTCATTTATTTCATTACAAGTTACGAGCTTCTTGCAACACCTGGCATACGGATATCAATCACTCATGGAGTGGTAGCTGCACCTAGTGGCCTAAAGAACACGATTTTCCCCACATTGACACCAAACACGTATCTGCAGTATAAATACTGAGGACAGAGCTGTTAGTGTGTGTGCGTGCGTGCGCGCATGCGTGTGAGAGAGATTCCAATGTTTGAAGTTTGCCTTAGTGTCTCCCATTATTTCTTAGTGTGTCAATTGCAAAGTGTGCAAAGCACTTAACACTGAGTACTTTTGTGACTTTTAGAAACTATCCTCTCCTTGTATAGTTGAGTGAGATTCAGATCGTAACAGAGAAATGTGTTATTTACTGCACTGCTAAATGGAAACATGACATTAGAAAGCGTTATAAAGAGACGTAGAGCATGCATTATCCTGCTTTCAGCCAACTCGTTTCATGAAGATTACTTTTGTATTGTCAGCTGGATTTAGTGTGTGTCCTAGTGCTTTGAAAGTCATCTTGATCAGCTACAGACCACTGGTTCTGCTCAGTGGATACATTCGGGTATGTTGGTATACAATCGTTGATGGGAGGGGGGGGAAATCTGGTCTTCCGGCTAAACTGGAGATTCAGAAACCAGAGCTCTTGCTGCTTCCCAACTTGACCAAATTGGTGATCCTGGGCAAATCACTTTACCTCAAATTAGATTGCCTAGAAGTCATTCACTTTGCACCATTTTTCCTATAGCATAACATATGATGTATTTGCAGCAGTCATGTTCACCAGCAGAGGTATCTTGGCAATATAGCCAGGTAACATATCTGTATTGTTGCCCAACTCCACTCCATCACACTGAACACCAAATAAAATCCACCTACCTCTATCCCTGTCACAAGAATGTGCATCTGCCAATAATGCCACAATTGGCATATGAAGGAAGAACCTGGGTATATGAGGCTGTACATTACATTTGATTATTCTATCTGGCGCCTCATCCTTTGAGCGGCAGAAGATGGTTTGCATGGATGATTGGAGATGCACGTGGCACAGGATGGCAAAGCTTGGCAATGTGAGGATGTATCTTGCATTGTGTGATCGCCGACTGCATTGATAGGCCTCTCTCCCACTATACAGGTGTCTCAAACCTAGCGGGGCCTCTGCGCCAATTGCATTGTCTGATCTCCAAACTGCATTGATAGGCCTCTCTCCCACTATACAGGGGTCTCAAACTCAGCAGGGCCTCTGTGCCCAAATTCCATTGTTTGATCTCCAAACTGCATTGATAGGCCTCTCTCCCACTATATAGGTGTCTCAAACTTAGCGGGGCCTCTGCGCCAAAATGCATTGTCTGATCTCCAAACTGCATTGATAGGCCTCTCTCCCACTATACAGTTGTCTCAAACTTAGCAGGATCTCTGTGACCAAATTGCATTGTCTGATCTCCAAACTGCATTGATAGGCCTCTCTCCCACTGTACAGGTGTCTCAAACTTAGCAGGGCCCTGTGCCCAAGCTACACTATCTGATCTCCAAACCTGCATTGATAGGCCTCTCTCCCTCTGCACAGGGGGCTCAAATTTGATGAGCCTCTCTCCCACTATACAGGTATCTCAAATTTAGTTCACTCTCAAATCTAGCTCACTCGCAAATTTAGCTAACTCTCAAGTGAGACAGAAGCCAATAGTGAATTACAGCGGTGGGTCACTCTGACTAGGGCCCCTCGCATCACAAGGCAAAAGTCCAAGCTGCGCCCATCCAAGCCAACCTCCAACCAGCAATACCCTCCCAACCCACACAGCCTGCCCACCACAGTGAACCGCGCTCAGGGAGAAAGACAGTAAAGAGAGTCACTGATAACACCCAACTTAATAACCCTTACCACCCCCTTGCCCCAGGACAGCAACTGCACGACTCGCCAGCTTCACCCGGAACACCACCTACAGACGGAGCCCAAACTAGTAGCGGACACCCCCTCACCCGCCACTACACCACAAGACAACAAAATCCAGAGCAGGGCCAACTAGACGTCACCAAACAAAGACTAAACAACTCTCAATCTTACAATGCCGCGCAAACGACCCATCCCAAGGAAAAGACGAAGAGTTGAAAGAACAAACACTCCAGAACAGCAACTTAGAACAACAACCATAGACTGGACCCCAACAGACTGGAACACAAACCGAAGCAACTCCGAGAGAAGAGAAAAATCCCTCTACCTAACCCCATACCTCGCAGACAACTGGCCACCCCAGCAATCCAACCCAACATTAGAAGCAGCAACATCAAATAACCTAACACAAGCAAGTAGAAGAAGGATGAACAACACAAACAACAAACAGACGACCGACTCAATAACCCCCTACATCACCAAAGCAATAGGAACTTCCGATCAACAACCACAACTCCCGGAAGACGAGCCCGATGAAAACACAAAAAACCCAAGACAAAACCTAGAAGAACTCTTTGAAGACGCTAACACCCCGAATCCTGCAGCCCAACAAGTGACCGACCAGGAAGGAAACCTCATCACCGAGCAGAAGACGACCTCGACAAAGCCCAAACCAAACAACACCTCCAAACTTCACTGCAATCTAATAAACGCAAGATCCATGTCAATACACTCAACAGAGATCTTTGACCTACTCGACGACAACGGCATTGACATCCTGTTCATCAAAGAAACATGGCTGGACGAAAATTACAAAATCACACTTCAAGGCTGCCTTCCGACCGACTTGAAATGCCTACAAATAAACACAAAAACAAAAAAGGAGGAGGCATTGCTATAGCATTCAAAGAACACCTGAAAATAAATACTGACAAACCACTCAACATCCTCAACTGTGAAACCATGGTAATACACCTAACAGCGAGCCCAAAAACCAGCATCACATTCATCCTGGTATACAGACCGCCGGCATATGATGCAACATTCGTCGATAACTTCATAGAAGCCGTTACCAACTTAGCCATCAACCACGAACACCTAATCATCCTGGGGGACTTCAACATCTGGTTTGAAGACAGCCACGCCAACTCCCAAAACTCACTAATTGAACAACTCAACACCATGACACTACGACAACTAGTCAAAGGAGCAACGCACTCGGCAGGACACACCCTATATGCAATTTTCGCCAAAGAAAAACTCATCACCACGGCACCTCCATTACAAATACTCTGGAGCGACCACCTCATCATCCCATTCGTGATCACTCTGCCTACCCAAGCCTACATCCAACATCCGAAACTCACAACCACCACCAAAAGAAACTGGTAACACATCAAAGAAAACAACCTATTTGAACAACTGGAATTAACGAAACCCTCAACTACAGAACTGGAGCTAGCTGACCTAGACGGGAAAGCAGAGATAATGCACAAATGGATCGCAGATACAATAGACAAGATCGCCCCAGAAAAACCGTTCACCCCATCAAAAAAAAGAGCAATGGCAAAATGGTTCACACCGCTATTAAACGCCATGAAAAAGGAAAAAAAAAAGATGGAATTGGAATGGAGGAAAGAAAACAACCCAGGGAAAAAAACACTGTACCAGAAACAAATCCGTGCATACAAGAATGAAATTCAAAAGGCAAAGAGAAGACATTACGATGACAGAATCAACAATGCCACCAACACACAAAAAGAAATGTTTAGCATCATTGAAGAAATGAGAAACCCACCAGGCTGCAATAACGCCCTAACCCCATCAGAAAAACTATGCAACGACCTGGCGGACCACTTCAAAAAAAAAATCAGTGACATCCGACAAACCATACAAAAGCGACCAACCAACCACAACATACAACCCAACAAACCTAACACAGAACCACAGCACAAACTCCAAATCTTTCCTGAAATATCAGCAGAGGCATTCGCAATGCTGGTAAAACGAAGCAAGAAAGCGGGATCACCCATGGACCCCTATCCCCCAGACATCTACAAATCAATCCTCGGGCAAGGATCGCCAGCAGAACACTACAGAAGCCTTCTAAATCTATCACTATCAACAGGGACCGTACCGAAGATCTTCAAATCAGCATACATCAAGCCACTCTTGAAAAACACAAGGGGTGATGTAGATGACCTTTCCAACTACAGGCCGATCTCTAACATCCCCTACCCAGCAAAACTTCTAGAAACCTACGTATATAAACTAACCCAAGAACACGTAGAAAAACACCACCTCCTGGACCAAGGTTAAATCGGTTTCAGACCAGCGAGAGGAACGGAAACAGCACTACTATCCCTCTGGGACGACCTCAAAATTAACTCAGACTCAAACACTACCTCAGCCCTTATTCTGCTCGACCTCTCCGCAGCCTTTGACACAGTTAGCCACAACACCCTGACCAAAAGACTAGAAGACATAGGCATAACAGACACAGCACTACACTGGACCAAATCATTCCTAGCAGACAGGACAGAAACCGTATGGATCAAACCTTTCAAATCCACTCCACGAGTTAACGACTGTGGAGTGCCACAAGGATCCTCACTATTTCCACTATATTTCAACATCTATCAGACTCAGGTCATCAGAATCTTCAAAAAATACAACATTACATGTTACAACTACGCAGACGACACTCAGATCATCTACAAAATCAAAGACACCGATGTCGACCACTCAACCCTAATTGAATGTCTGAAAATCAACCCAGGAAATAGAGAAATCATGATCGTATCCAAAGAACAAGAGAACGAAACCACCATCCCACGGCCTACGGAAATGGGAAACACACCAACACCATCGAAGGTAGTAAAAAATCTGGGAGTCCTAATGGACAACACCCTAACCCTGGAACCACAAATAAATGCAACAGTGAAGAAATGCTTTTTTCTCCTCCACACGGCAAGAAGAATTCTACCTTTCCTCTCCTTCGCGCATAAAACACTCACTATCGTCACCCTATTCATGTCAAAAATCGACTATGCAAACAGCCTCTACCTCGGAATACCAGAATACCTCCTAAAGAAACTGCAACGGATCCAAAATGCAGCAGCAAGGCTACTCCTCAAACTATCCATCACTCCAGCCCTAAAAACACTACACTGGCTCCCAGTAAAACAACGCATCACCTTCAAAACAATGTGCATAACGCACAGGGCAATCAGTGGACAAGGAGCAGAATTCCTACAAAAGAAAATAAGTCTACAAGCCAACGAGACCCCTCCGATCAAGCATCGAAATCCACCTGAAACTCAAACCATACTTTAAGAAATAACTTGGAGGCACCTCCTTCTACCACTTAGCCGCAAAAACCTGGAACAACATCCCAAAAGAAATAAGAAACACTGAAGATCACCTAAAATTCAGGAAATCACTAAAAACCTGGCTCTTCAACACCACAGACTAAACCTTGAAACCAAAACCGAAAAAAGGACGACTAAGCCGGAAAGGACTCGGACATCCCCGACCCGAGAGGTTAGCTCCCACGGCACCTGGACGGGTGACACAGGATAGATTGGAACACAGGCAGCACGCACAGAGACTGGATCAACTATCCCAAGCAATCCCACCAACACTTTCGCCCGCCCCTGAGTTACCACCAGGTACCACAGTAGCGCGGAATTGTCAAGATATTGGCAATCACCATACTACCTAAGAGGCTGACATAGGCAGGTGCACCGGCCAGAGGAGTATGAAGGGAGGATAAGGAGAGCTATGAGAGAACATGTTAGAGGTGGGGGCCAGAGGTGTAAGAAACCTTGTATTCCAGTCGGACCCAGATCAGAACAGAGCCGCATCAGGGGAGACTAAGCAAGCCGAGCACCTCAATTGAGGATAGAGACGCAAATTAACCAACCCTACTAACAATTTCCCTTTCTGCATACACCTCTCAAACTCCGAACCAAACACAACCAAAACCTACAGCACAACAAACCGCACAAACTACACTACATTGCAACAACAAAACAAAAACACACATAGTCTTGCACAACAGTACACGATGACTACTGGCCGCAAACGCCCCAGGCCCAGCCAACGGACCCACCGGGCTGAGGCCGCCAACAGCACATCACTGCTCTCTTGCACTTTTCCTGCTTCCTCCCACTAACTCAGCCTCCCCTCCTCTTTCAGAGCTACCAGAGCGCCAGGGGACCACTCCGGTGGTGATAGTGCGCGGTACAAATGTCCTTTAACATTAACATTAACATGTCATGAGTGTACCTGGTATATGAGACGTAGCATGACAGAGTACCGCACTACCTGGGTAGGTGAGGCTGCAGGTGGCATATCATGGCAGGGCTTGGGGATGAGGGGCAGTCTTTAGCACAGGATGTCTATGTCCGACATGTTAGGCTTGACCTGCCATAACAGGTGGTAATTGGCCAAACAAGCTGAATGGGCATATGAAGACAGTGCCCCTAATCTCCAGTCACTCTGCTTGGTGCGGCCTACGCCATTCACCTGCACTCGTGGCATATCGAGGAAGCACCCCAGACAATGTATTGTTGCCCACTTAACAGCCTTTTGTCTACTTATGTGCTACACTGTTGTGGTTTATTTTCAAATGTGTGATTGTCACGTCTTGTCATGCCATCATGGCCAAAGGCCATGCAACATCACTTCCTGTGATGTTGTTGGGGTGAAAGGTAGCGATGTAAAACGCACATAAAATCATCCAAAAGAAAACTTTGTTCGCAGAAGAAAACAGGAATTTGGGGAAAATGGAAATATATACACATTTCTTTTCACCCTACATAGGTACATTTACTTTGCTACTTTAATTAATGGTAAATGTATTATGGATACATTGGTTTGATTACAGAAATACCGTTTTGGTATCTTTTTTAAAGAGCGAGAGAAGGAAGTGTAATTTAGTGACTAGCTTGCAAATATATTTCTATTTATAGTAAGCTAAACGTTTTGTTGGAAACATCAGCAAACCAACTAGACATTCTTAACATGTCCACCTATTTTTCTCACTGAAATATTGTCAATGGAACGCAGTGATACTAAATTCAGCCATTCTACCAGGGACCAAAAGGGGCACTGAATGATTTGTGCTTCTCTCTTCAAAATGGCTGTGCCATCCACTTGCCGCTTTGATCTGATACAATATTAGCATCCAGGGGAAAGGGGCTGACTGATCAGGTGGTCTGGAATCTAGACAGAAGGTGAAGTGTCCACCCGCATTCCTTGCTGGCCTCCTGTGCCTCTCTTCTGGCCGCCATCTTGGAGCCCTCGGCCTGCCCCGCCCACACTGATGTCCCTCACCCCGGTCCTATAAACAACACCCTACTCGCCATGCCTCCCACCAGATCGTGGCCATCTGGCGAATCACAATCATGGAAATAGTAAAGAGACGGAATCCCTTTACTGTTTCCAGTTGTGGCTGTGTTTGTTGGTAGTTTGTTTTTTTAGGGAATTGGGTGCATGTGAGTTTCTGCCCTCAAAAACACAAATAACTATTAGTAACTTGGCGAAAGCCCCAGAGTGGTGATAGTGATAACCCCTGAGATCAAGGGTGGAAAGGTCCGGTCACAGCCATGATCCTTTTCAGGGGCCCTTGCTTCACTCAGGTTTGCTTTAGTCCTGAGCTGGGGGGTCGTACCCGGCTTCCTCTGCCCCCGAATGTGGTGGTTATCGCTATCTCTTGCATGGAAGTCTTTCTATTACATACTTACTATAATCAAGCAAAATCGCAGTTTTGATATCTTTGATTAGTTGGACTAACTGAAAATATTATGCTGGGGTGATATACGATATGATATGATATGGCATTTATGATATGATATGGCATTTATGACCCGCCTATAAACAAGTGGGTGGTAAGATGCACAAGCTTTCAAAGTCTGGCGGATTTCTTCATCAGGCGCTGGAATCATGAAGAAATGAGCAACACAAACACACAGAGCGAGACCTCTCTTTTACTCAGAGAGGCATGATCTTTAGCTGGCAATCTCAACAGGCTGCAGGAAAAGGTATGCACGGAATTCAGTCCATGGATGGCCCTTTTATCTACAGGGCAATACATTTGTGATAAGAAATAGACACTTGACTCCAGTGCTGGGTAATAACCATTTAAGCACGAGCGCATTATTCAGCCAATGTTTTGCATGCGACGTGTAATGTGTCCAAATACGTAAGCATAACGAGTCTAATAAGTTGGGCTCAATATAAAAAAAACAAAGATGGTACTACAAAGAAATTCCAAAATGTAAGATTTAAAGACACACAATTAAAAAAGAAGATTGTGCTGTTTCACACCTTCCCTACACTTGTAAAATGTGTTCACATGTGAGCTTTTACTTTTTTTTTTAATTGTATATATGTAACCTGCACGAGTGGTTTCTAAGCACGGGATCAGGATTCGAACCTGTGTTGCACCACATTGACTTGCTTCCAAGACAAACACTTTGCCCTTGAGCTATTCTTCCTCCCCTTGACGTCCTTTAACCAACCTCCATTTATTCCGAGGGCAATGCTTGTCTGCATCTTCCTGGCATCCACTTCTAAACATTTGCATGCAGTGATTTGAATGTCCAACTGGCCTAAGAATAGCACACCACATCAGTGCTTTGAAACTAAAAGATTGTCAGGTGCAAGTGCATGTTTTTGTGGCCTCAATGCTGTGCTAGGGACGTACAGTAGGTCAATCAGTGTTATGTTTGCCTTCTGGTCTGCATATGAAGGAACAAATGAAGAAATCTTCCCAAAGCTTACATGGTGCAATGTCCAATCGTACCCTGGTGGGCTTCATGTTCAAAGGTGCCTTACTGGCTGGCAAATGTAAGGGAGGAAAGGTCTTCTGAGACCCCCCTGACATTCCCACATGAAATGGATCTCATGTTTACCCAAATGGAGGGAGACGTCCCCACATTTGTTTGTAGGTCCTAATAATTTGGCCTTAACTTAATCACAAAAAAACGGTAGACAAAGCCATTTGGTGAGACGTACAGACTCCATTTTGTGCCACGCTAAAACGCCATCTTTTTCTAGGCCCTGTCATGATTTCTCAAAAGCCATCTCTCCCTCTGTCCAGTGTCCAGCACCATGCAAAGAGAGCCAGCCTCCCCCTCCTCCTCCTGGCAGCTCCGCACAGACCCATTTCTTACAGAAGCACTTGACCATGTATTGTTGCAAATACTCAGTATCCTTCTTTCTTCCTCATTGCCCTGTGTGTGACTGGAGCAAGGCCTGGCCTGCGGGCCCATCTGACTCCACAAACCTGCCTGTGCCACCTCAACCCCCACCTTTGCAAGTTACAGCTTACAGACCCTTTGCCTGCATTCCTAACTCTCTCTCTTTGAACGTAACTGTTGGAAGACCCTTACCCAAGACCACCCTAAATTGCCCATCCTATAGCTAATCCTGTGTGATCGTATATCCTCTTTTAGACTAACATCCATCCATCCATTTTGTTTGAATCGTAATTACATTACAGATCAGGCACTGTAGATAAGGCACCTGGGAGGAGGGCCAAATGTACCCTTTCCCTCATAAAAGCATGGGTTAGAATGTACATATATTGGTCCACATTTTATAGCCTCCTTCATCTAAGTAATGATTTCATGTCTAACATTATTCTTTGCATGTCAATGGCCATTGTGTAGCTTAGATTAGTTAGGATTGTGACACATTGTGAACTAAGCCTGACCTTCACCCTGTGAAGATGAGTCCAGCTGACCCACGTGCCAACTGACTGTCCCAGCCACAGCAACCAATTGGTGCCTGACATCACCTACAGCCCATACTGAGCTGTGTGGGCCAACCAATCTAAAGTGTAATATTGTACTGTATGCTATTACGTCACCCATGACGATTTTTTGGTTCATAATGTGCTTCCCATGCATTGTCTGGCAGAGCGCTCTCAGGGCAGCAGAGTTCTCTGTGTGCACATCTTTATTGATATAAACTTTGTTCGACTTGCAATCTATCTCCTGGTCTCATTCCCTACTGGGGTCCTTTTATTTGGTTTTGTTTTGTATCATGTTGGGACCAGGCGCCTTCACATACATAGTGGCAAATACAAAAATACATTACCACTTTTAAAAAAAAAGTGTCCACTGTTAGCTGAGCATGTCACTTTTTTGGTAATGGGTATCAATCATTTGAGCTCAGACATCCAAAGTTAAGATTTTTGCTGCCGCCTGTGTCCTCACTCATTCTAGGTTATGAAACCTTGTATCCAGCAGCTGTACATGAGAAGTGGTAGTGGCAGTTTGTACTTTGGTACTGTCAATGTAGTTGCCTTGATATCCCCAGGCTCAAAGTTGGCAATAGTGTGTCATAAATCCTATATCTATGGTCTGACCACCATTTTGTACATTTTACATCTTCAAGTGCTCCCACATTTTCCTTTGTGTGATAATCGAGAGGCCACCATTCCATACCATGACTGACAGGTCCTGCAATGCGTACTAGTGCCGTGTGAAGTGTTCACCAACTGACGCAGTTCAAGGTGGTGCATCTATGCATGTTTATTCTTTCACATATGCCCTGGCAAGCCACACCTCCATACTTTCCTTGTAGGCATTTGTTGAAATGGATGAGGTATACAACGTTGGACACTGTGCAGTTGTATAGTCCTTGTATCAGTACTTTTTGGTTCTGTGGGGTTGTTCAGGCTGATCTGTTGCAGACGGGTTGGCAGATTTAGCACCTTTTAACATTTCATGGGGGCGTTCTATTTCTTATCATTAAAGCTTATTTGGGATGTCCCCTTTCTTTTTTGTTTGTTCTGGACCTGGTAGGCATGTACATCCGCTGAGGACAATTCTCATTGTTTTTCATGTACTTGATGGCAACTCAAAGGGGTTCTTTAAAAATGTCCCACAACTCCTCATCCCTCTTAGGTATAGATTGGACTCCGTAATAATTCTATTCAGTCATGCTAGTACTCAATGACACGTGACAGCCAGGGGTATTTGTTTCATAGTTTCACTGTTTCTTCATTGGAGAATGTAATTTCTGGGTATTCTCAGTGCTCTATGAAATCCCCAGTCAATGTTTCTGACAGAGTGATCCTTTGGCAAGAAGGCTGCACATAGTGCGGCATGTTTGTTGTCCCTTGACTTCCTCCTGGAGCAGATATGTTGCTGTTAGATGGACCGGCTCTAGATAACAGATTGGTTTGTGTGGCTTAGATGGAAACTTGTCCTTTGCAGGTATTTCAAAGGTATTGTCGTTCCTCTGGATTGATTTCCTGTATACAACTGTTTCTAGGTGTCCATTCCTTTCAACGTTCATCCAGGAGGTGTGTGCTCTCCTTGAAGATTTTCATGGTGAACTTAATGCAGTGGTGGACTCCATTTGTGGAGTTATGAAACTGATTAAGACAATCTTTGCCTTTGACCAAACCCACAAAATGTCAGCATTGTACTGCATGTATGTTGTGGTTTCGGGGATTGGTTTTGTAAAAGAAAATGCTGCCTGATGTGTGCCATGAAAGGGTTTGCATATTGAGTTGCCATGTTTGTGCCCAGGGCTGTTCTGGTCTTGTGTATAAAATAACTTCCATTGAAGCAGAAATTGTTGTGTGTACGTGTGAACCTCAAGAGATCTGTGACTAGAGTGTCTGTCTTGCGTGTAATGTTTTGCAGTAATCTCTGACATGCCGCTATCCCATCTTCATGTGGAATGTTGGAATAAAGTGAGGTGACGTCCATCATGGCCAGGAGTGCATCCAGTGGAGCACATTCTACCTTTTGAATCTTACGCAGAAAATGTGCTATGTCCTGTGTACAGTATTTTTGTCCATCACCAGTGGTTTTAGGGTACTAAGGCCCTGATTCATGGAATTATGTGCGTGTAAAACGCGGATTTGCATGCCATTCTGCCCACAAATCCCTGTTTGACGAATGGGTATTTGCAGGCAGAATGGCCTCCAAATCCCTGTGTTACACTCAAATAATTCCATGAATGAAGGCCCAAGTGTATCCAGATTTGGTTTTGGTTAATGTATTGACCCAAGAGATGATTGGATGGCTCGGACGTCCTGGTTTGTGGATCTTTGGGAGTTTATAGAACATCCCATGAGTCGGAAACGTTTTGTATGAGAAGTTGGACATTTTCCTCAATACCAATTGGCATGGACTTGATGATTTGTTCCAGAGTTTGCTGTAGTTCATGGTGGGGTCATTGCTCATTTCCTGGTAATACTCAGTGTTGAGAGGTTGTCTGTATGATTCCTTTTTGTATTTCTAGATATCGTGGTCCAAATAATTGCAATCCTTTTCTGCTGGTTTTATTATGATCTTCGTGTTTATTTGTTCTCTTGGTGGGATATTGTTATGTTTTGTTATGTTTCATGTACATGCAATGGATGGAAATTGTAATGCTAATGTTAAAGATTATATATACTGTGCACTATCACCACCGGAGTTGTCCCCTGGCACTCTGGCCGATCTGAAAAGAAAGGAGTGTTAGGTGGGCTAGTAGGGTATAGTGGGAAGAGGTAAAGCGAGAGATGTGATCTCCTGTTGACAGCTTCAGTTCGGTTTGCACCATTCACTAAGCTTGGGTTGCTATTTATGGCTCAGTAGATTCCCATGTGCTGTTGTGCGGGACAGTGTGTGGTTTGCTTTGTTGTTGCAGTGTAGTGAAGTGCATGCAGATTGCTGTGCAGAGACGGGGTTGTGTTTGTTTAGAGTTTAAGAGGTGTATGTGGAACGTGAGGTTTTAGGGTTGGGTTAGTGAGGCTTTTCTTAATTCATTAGTTTGGACTGCGTGTTCAGTGCCTCTGCCCGTGCTGGGCGTTTGTAGCAGTTCATTCGCCGGGTTCATTGCATGGTGGTGGCTTTCCTCTCTAACTGTCTAGCGGTCTATGGTCATGAGCTGGTGAAGGCCTCCCTCCTCCCCTGCGTGGAGGTTGGTTTGGCTGAAGGGTTTGCTCTTAGGTTGCCATGGGTGTGCCTACCCTTGCCTCCCCCTTCCCTTGGGCGGGGACCCTACCCCCCAAGGAAGGCGCTTTAGGGCCATCTGGGTTGTCAGTTAATTGTGTAATGCTCCTTCCTCAGCAACTATAGTACGAGCCCCTGGGGTGATGTCTAGAGTGGGCGTCTTTTCGGGGTCTATCCCTGGCTTCTTCCTTCCATGCTTGCTGCAGTGTGTTCTGTTTCCAGTGGGGCCTTTGTCATTCCTAGTCGTTTTTGTCTGATTCTGAGGTGAATAGCCAGGTTGTATGGAGTTTTCTGAATTTTAGGTGATCCTTCATAGTGCGTATTTCTTTTGGAAGGGTGTTCCAAGTTTTTGCTGCCAGGTGGGAGAATGATGACCCCCAAGTTTTATTTTTGTGCAAGGTTTTGGTTCCAGGTGAATGTTGATAATTGATATGAGAGGTCTTATCGGTCCGCAAATCATTTGTTTCTTTTTTAGGGATTCCGCTCCTTGGCCATGGATTGCTCTGGGCATTATGCACATTGTTTTCAATGTGATTTGTTGTTTGATTGGCAGCCAATGTGGCATTTTTAGCACTGGGGTGTTGGGTTCCCGGTATTAGCCTATTTGACTGAAAATAAATGACCTAACAACCAATTTGGTCAAATTTGATATGAGTGATTTGGCCTTCAGGACAATTTGACCACATATATTTGTAAATAGCAACCCTGGAGAGCAGGGGTTGCGGGGGTGTCCCCCCTCTATCCAGGGTTGGTATTTAGCAATTTTGGAGGTGCAGGGATGTCCCCCGCTTCCTTACAATTGGAGGCAGGGGACAAAAAGACCCAAAAATAAAACACATATGCGTTTCAATTCGTTCTTGCATGCAATTGTTTTGCGGTCAAATTGCCACAGGTAATTTGCACATGGTCAAACATACCCAAACCGTGTTCCCTTTTTAGTAGTCTGAGGAGAAGTCTGGCAACTGCATTTTGAATACGCTGCAGTTTCATTAGCAGGCATTCCGGTATTCCGAGGTATAAGCTTTTGGCATAGTCTATTCTGGACATGATGAGGGAGATGATATTAAGTGTTTTATGAGTGAAGGAGAGGAATGGTAGGATCCTTTTTACTGTGTGGGAAAAGCATTTCTTGATTATTGCATTTACTTGTGGTTCTAGTGATAGTTCACTGACCATTAGGACTCCAAGATTTTTGACTGTTTTTGATGGTGTCTGTGCTGTTCCTAGCTCTGTGGGCAATGGGATGCAGTGGTTGTTTTCCTGGTTTTTGGGTATAGCCATTATTGCTGTTTTGCCTGGGTTGAGTTTGAGGCTATTTCTGTTCATCCATTCATAGATTTCTTGTAGACAGTCTTCCAGCATTGAGTTTTCTTCTTGTGCATCTTTGATTTTGTAGACGATTTGTGTGTCGTCTGCATAGTTGTAGCATGTAAAGCTGGGTCTTTGTATGAGCTTGATTAATGAGGTTAGGTAGATATTGAAGAGGAGTGGGGATAGGGATGATCCTTGCGGTACTCCACAGTTTGTTTTCCTTGGAGTGGATTTAAAAGGTTTAATCCAGACGGTTTCCATTCAATTGGTTAGGAATTATTAACCCAGAGTAGGGCTAAATTGGTGATTCCTATTTTTTCTAGTATATTGATGTGGATGTCATGGATGACTGTGTCGAACACTGCAGAGAGGTCCAGTAGTATCAGAGCCGAGTTTGTGTCAGAGTCTGAGTTTGTCTTTACATTATCCCAGATTGAGGGGAGTGCCATCTCTATCCCTCTCTTAGGCCTAAAGTCGACATGCGCCTGGTCTAGCAGCTGGTGTTTTTCTGTGTGTTCCTATGTTAGTCTGTAGATGTAGGCTTCAAAAGGTTTTGCTGGGTAGGGAATGTATAAGATAGGTCTGTAGTTACAGAGGTCTTCCACGTTGCCTGCCGTGTCCTTAAGGAGTCGTTTGATGTACGCCGATTTGAATGATCGCGTTACTTTCCCTGTTACGATTGATAGGTTAAAGAGGTTTCTGTAGCATTCCAGAGGTGTGCCCTGTGCGAGGATTGTCTTGTAGATATCTGGAGGGAAGGGGTCCATGGGGGAGCCTGCTTTGTTGCTGTTTCTTACCAACTTGACAAATGTCTCTACTGGTATTTGGGGGAAGATTTGGAGTTTTTACTGACGATCCACGGTTGGGGGTGTGGGTTCAGTGTTTTGGTTCACTGGTCTGCTTTGTATGATTCAGTGGATGCTGCTAATTTTATTTTTGAAGTGGTCTGCAAGGTTGTTGCATAGTTTCAGTGAGGGTACCAAAGTGTTGTTGCAACCAAGTGCGTTCTTCATTTCTTTTATGATGTTGAATAGTTCCTTTTGGGTGTTGCTGGCTTTGGTGATTCGGTTGTGGTAGTATTTCTTTTTGGCCTTTTGAATTTCCTTTCTGTATGATTAGATTTGTCATTGATATTGTGATCTTTTTGTCTGGTCCTATTTTTTTCTCCTTTCTAGTTCCAGCTTCTTCTTGTTTCTTTTCATTGCGCCGAGGAGGGGAGTAAACCAATTTGTTTTTGCTCTCTTTCGTGATGGGAAAGGGATTTTCCTGAGAGATGTTGTTGATTGTTTCGCTGGACCATTTAGGAAATAGGTCTTTTTTCCATCAATGTCGACTTTATCCAGGTTAGTTGTTGATGGTTTTCTGAGTTCAAGTTGTTCTATCAAGTTGCTACCTTTGATGGTTTTCCAGTTTCTTTTCGTGACAGTTGGAGGTTTTTTGAGTTCGTTGGCTGCTTTAGTAGGTTGCATGATCAGAAATGGGATGATAAGGTGGTAACTCCAGAGTATCTGTGTTGGAGGTGCAGTGCTGATAATGTTTTCGTTGGCGAAGATTGAATCGAGCGTGTGTCCCGCTGTATGTGTTGCTCCTTTAACTAACATATGTTGTTTCATCGTCTTGAGTTGCTCGACTAGCGATTTTTGCGAGTTTGCATTTTCTTCTTCAAACCAGATTTTAAAGTCACAGAGGATTATCATGTGTTCATGTTCGATGGCTAGGTTCGGTGATGGCTTCTTTGAAGGTGTCGATTTTAGTTACGAAGTGACTTGCAGGCTTAACTTGGGTTATATCTTAGGTTTATTCAAGGTACTTAAGTTACAGTTACATGAAAGTAAATACAGGAGTATGGAGTATAATCAGCACTGGCCCCATCACCCAGGCAGGGGAGCTCTAACTGCCTGCCTCAGTATGGAACCCTCAGATCAGCATTCCATCACTCACCCAACAACATTCCATGTGACATCACACACTCACATATGGCAGACTAACACAGACAGTCACTATATAACACATCTCCTTCCTTTAGCCGACCCACATACACAGAAGGTCACAACATAACACATCTCCTTCCTTTATCAGATACACACACATCCGCAAAACAGTCAAAACATGACACTTTGCTGAACCCGTCTCAAACCACGCATCTAATTCCAAACCGAAAACAGAAACACTCACAACGTGACACAACACTACCCATCCATTCAAACACCACAAATACTCAGCCTGATGGGTATGACCTACTTATCCAATACATTCAAATACTGCAGATAAATCTGAGACACTGGCCAGACATCCCAAATCCATCTGCGTACCCGGCAAATGACCACTGACAACCCAATGCAGTATTGATAGAAACTGCCATGCCACACCCCACAATTTGGATGAGACACAGGCTTTAGCACAACTACATATATGAAAATCTCACTTTGGAAGGCGCAACCTCCCTACAACAATCGTGGTATGAATCCGAACGTGGCACTCACCCACACAGATACCTCCCATACTTCAAACTGGCAGAGGCGCTACCTCTCGCACAACACAGCATTCCATGAACCGGAGGCGCTACCTCCCTCAAATACCCTGGTGACACTCACATCAGAGGCACTACCTCACTCAAAAACCTATTGTGTCACACAAACCGGAGGCGCTACCTCCCTAAAATACCCATTTAGCCACAGTCGTCAGAAGCGCTACCTCTCTCAAATGTGACCCGAATATCAGAGGCGCTACCTCTAAGTACTATGTCAGAAGCGCTACCTCTCTCAAACGTGACCCACATATCAGAGGCGCTACCTCCAAGTACTATCACAGTGTCACTCACATCAGAGGCGCTACCTCTAGCTAACACTAATCGTGATACATACACATCAGAGGCGCTACCTCTCTCTACTACCACAATGCCACTCATCTCTGAGGTGCTACATCTCGCTAATATCACTCGTGACACATACACCACAGTCGCTACCTCTCATCACCAACACCATGCCATTCACATCAGAAGCGATACCTCTGCAGTGACGGCGTGACCCATACCGTCTTCATCCCCGTCCTTGCACATCCATCAAACTTCCACTTTAACTGAAACAGGCCAATACATTTTGCATTTCACCATGCAATGTTATGACTGTGGCATAATTAAGTTAATCAACACTTTTGTCCTAGAAGTCCATGGTCATCTTTTGACCCTAAGACAAATACTATGCTCCTAAAAGTCCATATTTCTTGTAGCAACCTACGCCTGCAAATCCTCAAAAATGTATGCTAGCCCATTCCTCCACAAGCACTTCCTTCACGGCAACGCAGCCATACTTTAATCACCTGAAATCTTTCTTTTAGCAAATCATGCTCTGAGCTATGCATTACACCGTGTTTTGACAAAAACACTAATTTTCTAAAAGTCCATGGGTGATCTGCACCCTTAACCTGCAAATCCTCTAACATGTTATAGCTAATTCACAGAATCTTACACACAACTTCACAGTAAAGGATACAATGCATCTTCTCCTCAAATGCGTTATGCAACTTCGATTGTACTACTTCATTTCTTCACTGTGATTGACAAAGCATCAATACCCAATGCTCCTTTACAGAACCGCTTGCTGCCTGGGATCAAATATCCCTTTCATGTCTCTGTCCTTCGTTAACTCCAACTTCTATACTCATACGTGCCGACTGCAATAGAAGTTCCTTTCAACTACACGAACATCAAAAGTTAGTGGAGAGCAATTGCACTCCACTCCTCTTTGCTGGATTAGACTTCATGACAGCCGATCGTAGACGGACCTCCCGTTACAAAACTTGTAAAAAGTTTTGTAACGAGAAAAGATTGTATCATTATGCCAGCCTCCGTTATCTGCCACATATCATGTAACTTCATCACCGAAAAAGCAGACATCCACCGTTCCATTCCGCAGTAAAGAGATATCGCGCAGGATTCACTTCCTTATCACGTTGCAACGCAACTCCAGGTGCTTTCTTCTGAACTCATGCCGAATGGGCTGCGTCTCGCATCATCATCTCTTAGAGATCAACTCCTAACAGTTCTTCATACGAACGCTACGCTTGCGTCCCTTCGGATCGTCAACACACCAGGTCCTTCAATGACGTCATCATTGCTATACAGAAACCGGCATCTAATGGAGCTCTCCGTTCCCAACCGCCACACGTACACAGTGAGACTGGTGACTGTTACATTTCGCACCTATCAATTTCTACACCATGTGCAGAGCGCGCAATATGCAGCAAAGAGTTATTTAAACATTTCTGTGCGAAGGGGTCACTTCTGGAATGCTCATGACTTTTCCCCGCCTACATTAAACGGAACTTCGCACCCTAGTGCTGTGGGTTTCCCACTGCTCCTTCCCTGTCCTGGTATTGGGCGGCCCACATGCAGAGTCCGCTTGCTCTTAAGATGAGATGAATGCAGGGACTGGCGCACACTTTTCTCGGGACAGCTGCCCTTAACCACACTTCATCTTCACTCTGTTGTGCCCATGGGATTCCTTTTACCTAGGAAGTCTCACATGTGGGATCACTGTCCCCATCATAACCAACTGACTTCTCGCTTCCTTCTCCAACTGACTTCTCACTTCAGGGGCCCTTTATTTTGCCAGTTCTCTTTGACTGCAGGCTTCACCTTAAGGAAAGCAACTCCCTTCCTGAGCTTCCCTTAATGGCTCTGCTTCATTCTTTAGCCCCCCTTGCACCCAGCTCTCCCTCATGGTCAGGTAATGGGGCTTCATGCTACCCCTTTATGCCCTGGGTGATGGGTCTTACTTGTCTTGTGGGGGCAGTGCTTATCTCCGCTATGTCCTCCTCTCTACTGCACCCCCCTGCACCAGGCTCCTTCATCTTCAGCTCCTTCTTCTTGTGCGCAGATTCTTCCCTAAAGACCAACTCGTCGCCAATGTTATGAAGTGACTTGCAGGCTTAACTTGGGTTATATCTTAGGTTTATTCAAGGTACTTAAGTTACAGTTACATGAAAGTAAATACAGGAGTATGGAGTATAATCAGCACTGGCCCCATCACCCATGCAGGAGAGCTCTAACTGCCTGCCTCAGTATGGAACCCTCAGATCAGCATTCCATCATTCACCCAACAACATTCCATGTGACATCACACACTCACATATGGCAGACTAACACAGACAGTCACTATATAACAGTTTTCAGATGCTCCTTGTATGCTATTGCAAGTATTCCTCCTGTTTATTCTTTCCTGTTTACCTGTAAGCACTTGAAGTTGTCTGAAAGGCACCTGTCTAGTGGGGTTTTGTAATTGTTGTCTAGCCATGTTTCTGTGATGAAAAGGATGTTGATACCGCTGCCACACAGTAGGTCGTAGATCTCTGTGGCATGTTTTGACATCGATCTTGCGTTGATTAGGTTGCAGTGATCCTTTCGGCATGGTTTAGTTTCGTTTTTAATATCAGCTTTGTCTCTTGGCTATCAGGTTGGTCTGCCTCAATGTTGCTCTCAGGATGTGATAGTGGTTCAGTGCGATCTGATTTGTCGTTGAATAGGTTTGCTAGATTAATTATTAGGTTGCTTATTTCTCCCGGTTCCTCTTCTAAATTTTGTTGTATTTGATGGAGGTGTTGTCGTGTTTTGGTGATATATGGAGTAAGGGCGTCAATTTCATTCTTCTTCCTTTTTTTGCTGTTTCTGTTCTTTTTCTGCATGGTCCCGGTATGTTTTTGGTTTGTCTAGCAACATTGTTGGCGTTGAGTTCTACTGATGGGTTGTCAGTTGCAAGGTACGGTGTAAGGTATAGAGACTTTTCTCTTTTCATAACGTTTGTTCTGTTTCCCATCGTGATTGTGGGGGTGACTTGTGCATTTGTGGTTATGTCCAATGGATGAGAGACGTGTGGTTCTATTTGGTTTATTCCTTGTCTTGTTTCTCTTTATGAGCCTGGGACTCTCATTTTAATACAAATTATTCCTTACAGCTTCCCTCCCTATTCTGAACAAGAAACGCACCGGGTTGCACAGAAGGTATATTTATTAACCAAATAGAAAAAATTGAATCAATTAAAAGATATATAAATTGTACGTCCATTAAATTCGAATGCCATGATGAAAAACAATCAACCTGCTAGTCACTTCAGTTTTCCAAACTACAGTTATACATATAGAGACTTTTGTAACATACACATCGCCTTAAATGTCTGTACATTTAATTCACCCTGTGCGCATGGACCATGGATTGAATGCATGTCCAGGAGGAATCTTTCAATTCTACAAAACAACAAATTGGTTGAAAGCACACATGCCTATCTAATTCTCTCTACTTCCCCTTTAATCAAAATACCACCTCCTTACTCCATAGACATGCCAGAATTTCAGCAGCAGTCTATAAAACTCAATTGCAACAAACTACTGGACCTTCAGGTATGTAAATGGCTTGTAGAAAGGAAAATGTATGTTCAACATGTATCTAGGCTATATTCCCTTCAGTGATGTTTCTATTTACTCTGATAAGCATGCCTTTCAATGCGTAACTACTTAAAAACATGAGAATAAGTAGTGATGAATCACCCTTTCCCTTTTATCTGGGACAATTTCACATTAACAACAATATTCTGTTTGATGATATTCCCAGGAATTACTTCAATTAGATTATTTTTCTAGGTATGCACGAATGCACACAGTGAGAATTCCATTTACCTCCCCGATAATTACTCCATGCAGAGAAAGAGTTAGGGGATTTCACTGTATGCACACCATGGACCTAGTCTACGAAACATACACTTTTCCAGAAGCGCATACACCTCTAAAATGTTCCCTAACTTCTCGGGATACACAATCAGTTTATATGTTCCCACCCCTCAGGACTGACAAATAACAGGGCCAAGATTAAATCTAATTCCCTTTCCAGTATCACTCCTCTCAGGATCGTTTCTCCTCTAGATCACACTCATATATAAATTTCTTTTGCCTTTATCACAGACAGGTGGGCACTCTCTTATAGACTTGTTCAATTCTCCCCTTTTAGGAACAGGTAGGTATCAGTCAGCATGATGGGATCATCTTTCCCCCACAGCCTGTCTGCTGCCTCTCCCTCTGAAGAAGGCCTGGGCCTTTAACTCCCACTAGGCATCACTTACAGTCATGTCGCAATTATCCAAAATGGGTCAGAAAGTAGAGCAATCTATTCTGTCTCCTTCTTCTTGTTATCAACTCTTATTCTTTCTTTCCATCGGACAGTGTGTGAGCGAGCAAGTCTGTCCGCGTGTCCCCAGTGAGTGTGTGTTGAATTTGTTATAGACTCAAAACCCCACCTGTTTGAGGTGTGTATCATTTCCGCAATTTAATTGGTCAATGTATGTGATTGGACAGTGCTACAAAAGTGACATGACAGTAGACATACCCCTCTGATGTCATTAGGTATATTACTGAAGGGCATGGTGAGCAGTGTTCACAATTGAAATTAAACTCTGCCCAACATGCGATCATGTCCGGCAGGTTTAATTGTAAGTGTGAGCGTCAATTGGCACTCACATTTAAAAGCAAAGGCTGCATGGCATGTGAGCATGCCAGGCTGCATTTACTCACATCAAATGGCGGAGTGCAAAAGTTAAGGATAAAAGGTGGCATACAATAGTGTGCACCACTTTTTGCCCTGCACTTTTGTACTCTGCGTTGCAAATGATGAAAATCTGGTGGCGGGGACCTGGTTACGCCTGAGTACAAACATTGCAGGTCCCCACCGTCAAATTACGCACAGGAGCAACATGAGCTCCAGGGTAATTAGGGTCCCATTTGCATTCTGGCTGTTTGATTTTTCTCCATCATTATTTTCTAAAATGTACTTAATTATTTTGTCAGTGGCAAAATGCTCCTTTCTCAGACAAAATGACATGGAAATTGCATACAGCAGTGGAATGCAAAACAGGCATGGGCAAAGTCAACAATTTTCACTTTAGCATAGGTTGCGAAAAAGATGTTAAATCACACAATAGCGCATGTGCTCCTGTGAAAAATAGGCCATAGAGAATGCTTGCTTTCTTAAATTACTTTAAAAGTTCTATTCTTGTAGTCAGTATGTGAATGAAAATGTATGTGTGCTACATTTCAAATATGACCCCAAAAAATTATGTTTTCGGGACATAAAAAAGAACATTACAAACATTTGGAGGAATTCTACCTGCGTTTCAGTAAGACACATAATACAATGTGCATCATGCTATAATATGTGTCCTTTACATTATTTACAGTAATAGTAAAACGTGCACGAGTTTTGAGCCTTCAGCTGTTGCTAAGCACTGTAGCATTAAGTGCCATTGATACCACATGTAATGGCCCTTAACAGCCTGACTTCAGCTGAATGAAGGGCTGAGTCATTCTTGAGTTGGAATCCACAGCATGTCCAACTGTGTTACACTGCTACCAAAGCTCTCTCATTTCCAGAAAGCTGTACTCCTCTCCTACACTTTGGCTTTAAGACCAACCTGTGGAAAGGTGTCAACAATGCACTTACTCCCAATACCGCCCCCAGTCTCTCGCAAAAGGGGCACTGTCTTCCAAAATAAAATGGGCTGGCATAGCCCCAAACTATTGGACTTAAAAGGTGAACCAACCCAAGGGTGCTAGAACAAAATCAATAAAGCTAAATGGGTACAGGCCCACAACAGCGATTGCACCAAACAACTATGTGTCGAGGTTTAGAAAAAGGTATGATTGGTGCTAGGAGTAGGCAGGGAAATGGGCTGCTAAAATGGCTCAGCAATCTTTGTTGGTCTCTAGGTGCAGAAGTTTCCATTGCCAGGCAGCCTGGCATACGGGATTGCCAGTGAGGGAGCTTTCTGCATGCGTTTGTAATCTACTTATTTATTTATTTGGTCATTTGTATAGCGCACCAAGCCCAGGGGCATCTAGGCACTTTTTCTTAAGAGGATGGCTACAACGGCTGTTTGCAGTAGTGATAGCTTACAAACCTTACTCATAACTCGTAATATTTTTGCCACACCAAATAAACAAAGTTCTTTCAAAAGTGTGAAAGTTCTTTCAAAGTGTGCCCTTTGAAAACTTGGGTACTTGCGTGATATGGTATGGTCTGAAACCTCTCTAAAGTGTTAATGCAAAGATATTGGCAAAATGGGAAACACCGCTGATAGATAATAGCTACTAGGACAGCTCAATGGGTCAATGCACCAACTGCCTACTCAGTTGTGCAACCTACCGATCACAAGCCCGAAATGTGACCGCGCGTTTGCTAAATCCACTGGTGCCCCAATGGGCAGGCAGATACGAGTGACCACAGGGCCATAACAGTGTGTATGCTATAAAGGTGCTTCTGTCCGAAGGAGTGGAACTGAAAACGGACTGTACGTGTGCCTTGCTGGACCAATGAAAAGTGGGAGAGAAACCAGCAAGGTGCGTTGTTCAGATACTCCCAATAGGGCCCCTGTACTGGAACGTCCATAAACTGCATTCGCTCCCACTGGTGTTTCCTTTGATCGCAAACTAGATTATTCCAGAGGACGTTGTGTGCAGACGACGAGCAGCGGCTTTAAGAGGAAGCTCCCCCCCCCCAACCCCCACCTCCAGATACCGCCACCGCTTCCATTGTTCAGACAGCACAGCCTGTGCTCAAATGAACCGCCAGAGAAAGAGCAATCGTTATGCACTTAATGCTTTCCTACTTTGCAAATTCACCACAATCTGTGAAAACGCTGCATTAATGTCGATAAATAAATAAACAGAGGAGAGCGTCTGTGTCTCTGTCTCTTTTGGTTAAATAGTTACATTAAAAACCAAAACCAAACAGTCTGCGTCTTGCCTCTGTTCCGTATTAATAGACTGGTGTTGTAGCATTAATACTGCACTCGTCAAGAGTCTCTGCAAGCAGGTGCGGGTTCGATGCTGCATGAGAGCAAAACGGTCCTGGAACTGCCACACCACTGTGCGAGTCACGGGCGCACTATTTTCCCGACAGCATTAAAGTGTCGCGGCTATAACGCTGCTATTCACCGGCTCATTGTTCTGCTAGGACTGGGTCTTTAATGTGGCGTTAGCCGAGCCACTAGCAAGTTATTGTAGTGACATTGAAGCTTTGAGTCACAACCGTATTACTCTACCAGTATTGTACTAATACTGCCATCAAAAGCTCTGTTTTACACTGTTACTGTGGGGTTATTGATGCATTGCCGCATTAATGATGCATTGATTGAGCCCTGAGCACAGGTTCATTGAACTAGTATTGTAGCATTTATGCTTCAAGTTACAAAGGTAGTATTGCACTATTATTGTACTTTTAATGATGCACTGCTTGAGCAATCGGCCCACTATTCTACTAGTATTGTAGCCTTAATGCTGCACTGCTTGGGTGATAGGTTCATTATTGTATGAGTACTTTCGCAATAACGTTTCATCGTTTGAGACACTGACACTTTTTTGTAATGGTGATGTAGCATAAATGCTGAAACTGGCAGCCCTATTACTGAACTATTGACTCCTTCTTTGTGTCATTGTCTCATTCAGGGGCGTTGCTAGGTTTGTAAAACATCCGGGGCTAGAGCCCATGCCATGGCAAGTTTAGACGTCACATAACTATATCATATGAACGCATGCGCTGCGTCGCGCTTTCGAGCATTAATATTGCGTAATATATTGTTCATACTCATTTGGAAGTACAACTACAAAGGGCAGCTACAAGCTATAAAGCCTGTCCACTATTATACAATATTTTGCTAATGCAGGTTGCCCGGTACGGATGTTACACCTTGATCATTTGCTTGTGATGACACATTACATCCTATTCTTTTGCCACAACATGTGTTCCACACGCATACTTGTCTTTGAGTATTTTGAAAATTCACTCATTTGGAAGTACTGCTAACATGTAGCTATACTGCCACACCAAAGTGTGAACATTCATCCAATAGTGCTTGGCAATACTTTATGAGGTTATTTAAGTGAAAGAAAAGCCTTTGCAGAGGACAACCAAAGACTTGCTGTGGATTGAGAAATTGTATTTAAGCAGCAGCTGGAGAGCTACATGTTTGCTACTTTAGCCGTACAGTCGCTTGCTGCTGGTTGTTGGGGTAACAAACTGACAGGGGGTAGCTTGTGGGCTTAAAAATTGAAGGGACATAATTAATTGAATTATACAGTGCAGCGAGAGAGCGCAGCGAGAATGTCTGAACTTGACCAGAGAAGTACAGGGAGAGAATGCACCCGCCACCCCGCCTCCCACCCCCCATGTGAGGATTTTTGAAAAATACCTGCCAAAATCACACATAGTACAGCACGCTTTTTCCAAAATAACCAGAAAATTCCATGAATAACCAGAAAAGAACATACGTTTTCTTGGGGCAACATACTATGGGATGGGAACTTTATTTTTAGTGGTTAAATCTATGCTAAACCCTTAAGATACCTGTGCTAAACTACTCCTTTACCATATATGAGGCCATGGTCAGCAATACCCATCAAATAGTGTACCACTGCATGCCTGTTCCATGCTCTTATAACAGTCCTCAACATACCCTAATTAAGAACATAAGGAGCCAGTTAAAAGGACTATGATATATATACGGCTGAATATGTTATATATCAGGATGTTGAGCCAAACCCAAAGGAGGTCAAGGTCAAACTCCATGAAGGCACTCAACGTGTTCCACAGCTTCAATTCAGAACTGCACACTTCACCACCGTGACCAGCAGAACACATGAATAGACCATGCAGTCCATTAGAAGATGCCGTCAGATTAAACATTTCAATAGTACAGTACCTTTCTGGGCTAAAGGCTCATTATCCCCAGAATCCAAAGGCCCAACAAATAACAATGGACCACAGGCTCCCGCAGCTCCACCCACTTCCAGATCTGGTAATGTTCATGTGCAGGTCATATCTGCTACCATAGCAGTACATACACATTTCCCTGAATAAAAAGTGTTTTCGGAAATCATTTGGCTGTAACACCCAAAGCCTGATCAGGAGTTCCAGACATTTGTTTCCTTAACATGGGGAAGTCATTCCACAGCTGCGCCAACGTTGTTTAGAACACATTCAACCCCATCACGTGGGGAAGTCCCCATCAGACTTCTACATAGTCATCACTTGCATCTTGGGCACCACAGCATGAGGAGCTCACATTGAAAGGAAATTCTTCCAAGCAGTACCCATTCAAGCCAGAATCATGGCATGGACTAAGTGCTCACCCCACAACCAGGGAGGTAACTCCACAGGTGGGGGGGAAAAGTATTACTCGTAATGGAAGTAATCCGACAAGGTAAGGTGTCCCACTCTTACCCTGCTGCCCACAACACTGTCCAAATTTCACCCAGCACAAGGCCACCTTGAGGCCATGCCAGTACTCTATTCAATCAGGGGAAGTCACAACAATCATGGATGGGGAGTTAGCAATCTTTAGTACAGCACTGCCAGAGCCTGTTTCTTTCCAAATAACTGGGCACATTCATGGGGCCACTTACATCTCACTGACCCCCTAACCATCCTTAGGGACGTCTCTCTGCTGCCTTTGCACTGGAACCAAGATCCTGCACACTGGAGGTGAAGGAACCCCTGTGGGTGCCAGACAAACATCCTGGAGTGGAAGAGTGGAACAAAAGGCTCACTTGTCCCTGGACTGGCCCTTCCCGCAATCCAGAAGTCTAGAAGCAGCTGGAACCCTATCGTATTGACTTGAGACATCTTCGAGCCAGTTCGACTTTGCACGACTCACTTCTTACCACTTCAGGAGCCCATTGTGCTGGTTTGACCACTGTGCTCTTAGAACGCTTACCTGCTCCTTGAGCCAGCCAGACGCCTGCTCGAACCATTGCAGCAGGCGATGTCAACTCAACCTGATTGTCACCTCGACTCTGTGGAAGCAACTGACTCAAATGTCGACTTGACCTGCTGAAAGCCACTGACTCACCATCCAAAAGGCCAGCTCAAGTCAACAGAAGCCTCATTTCGCCACCATCCCAAACCTATGGAAGCCATTGACTTGAACGTCTTGAACACTGACTCATCTAACGGGAGCCCATGCCTCTAACTGACAATATTTTCAACTCACCATTATAAATGCGCGACTCGACTGTCTGAACAAGGACTAAACTGCAGCAAAGCACCTAGAAGCCGTTCTCAATGTTGAACCCCAAGACAATATACAAAAGGTATTTAAAGAGGCTCTGCCCCCTGGCCAACCTTAAAAGATCATAGCGACTTACTTGTATGCCTCCCTTCTTGTCTTACATATGCATATCCTTTAACATTGACATTGCTGCTCAAATCCTTTTCTGCACACCATGCTTATCAACCCAGCATGCCCTTTCTTCTCAAGGTCTGCATTCTCTGTTTTTCCTTTACATGGGTGGGTCTTTAGGTATTTTAATTAGTTGTGTGCATGGATTGTTTTATTAAAGTCGCTATTTTTAGAGAACATTTATTGGACCTCTTATTTTTATATTGGTACGACCATACTATTGTCGTTTCTGTTGCAATTGTATCAGCTCACTATCTGTTCACAACGCTTATATAGGGCCCGATTCATGACATTTTTTGCACGGTTCAAAGTGACTTTGTACTGCTGAAAAGTGACTTTGCACTGCCGACACAAACCCTGATTCATGGAACTGTGCAAAGTGTATGCGTGCAGTGCAAAGTCAGTGCATAATCATTTTTGCAGTACAAAATGACTTTGCACAGACTTTGCACTGCAAAAATGCACTTTGCACAGTTCCATGAATTCCATGAATTTGGCCCATAGCCTGCCCTCAGCCCGCATTACCAAAACTGGCAAAGGAGGAATACCTGTTGGGCTCTGCCTATTTCATCTTTATGATTTGGATCACTTCTGATTTAGTAGTAGCGTGGTGCTGTTCTGCTAAAGAGTAATAGTCATTTCATCACAGTGGCTGCTGCATTTGCCAATCTGAGGAGTCCATATTTATGGTCATGCAAAACATACAGAACATCCTTTTTTTAGAAAAAGAATATAAAAGACATTTTACCATCCCGTTTTGGGGATGGGAATGCATATCAGACTGCACTGAGCTTTTAGTGCACAGTGAACAAAAGTTCAGAAGGGTTAGTAAAGACTTTATGGATTATGCAAGTAAAGGTATGTTCCATTGTTGGGGGGAAATGCTTTTAAAGACACCCACATTCATTACAGCACATTTTTGCCTCCAACTTTAGTGTAATGGCATAAATCTAGGGTATTTGTGGGTAGTATCCCAATCTATAACCAAGTTGTAAATACTGCATGCATGTTTTTTACTTGAACACCATATACAGTACGTTTCACATGCAATATCCTCTTAAAGGTTGGCAGTAAAATGGTAAGATATCTCTGTGGGTTGAGCGCTCACTGTTGTGATCTGTGTGTGTTCGGCAGGTCACGCGTTCGAATTCCAGGCATGCCAACCCAGCCTGTCATCCTTCCTAGGTTGATAAATGAGGACCTCCTTCGGTTGGGTGAAATTGTATGTAAACATGTTCTATGTGGAGAACTTTGGTGAAAGCAGCGATACATACATAACAAATCATTATCATGTGAAATTTCACCCATGTTTCTTTCATTACTGCCCAACCCGAAGCGGCACATGTGCTAGAGGCTTTGTGGTGAACGTCAGGCCTCACATTCAAGGCACCATTTAGGAGTTAGTGCTGCCTATCAGCACTTGCACCACAACCACCATCCCGTTGGTGAATAGGGAGTGTTCCCAGAAATAGGACAGCACCAGATACTACAATCAGGGGTTGGGCTGTTTCTGAAGGCCTTCCAAAGCTTGGTAAATAATCCTGGCACTTAGCACATTTTGGGGCTGATTTACAAAGAAAATGTCAATGGTATGGTGCCATTGTAAAACGCTTGTGTAAATCAGGACTGTTAGGCAGAATCCTGTGCAGTGCCCTTAGGGACCACTACACACAATTAAGACTACAAGTGGTAATACAAGTTCACCTTTGGTAAAAGCCTGTACTATGTTAAAGTGGTAGCAGTAGCGGAGCAGCCAGGCTTATCTCAAGAGTATATGAGAAGTAGCAGAGATTACACAAAGGGACCCCAATTACTGTGACTCAAGCAAACACTGACTCAAGGTTTCAGGTAAAAAATAGAAGTACATTTATTTTTAAACAATCTGTAAAACACAACACTTCTATGCACTCAAAACCACACGAAAAATACACTACAAACAACCAATTCTCTTGACACAGATTAGCTCAAGGTAAGTACCTTATGTTTTGGCGGACCGGTGTTGTGAAACAAAAGACGTTCCCTTAAACACATATGCGATCACTTTTTGACAGCTCGGTCGTATTAAAGAAACGCGTATCTGCAGTAAGAAACGTTACCGGGGCAAAACACACTTAGCACCTGGGCTAACCAGAGCGAGTTGGGGCAAAAATCATATGCAATACTTTTGTCAAGGCAGAGAGAATCAGAGAACACTTGCTGACAGAAATTCAAAAGCCAATTGGCTGGAGCCAGTGTCCAGTGGAACCGAGTTCCTGTTGTCGAGGGTCACACAGTCAGACAGTTCAAGATTCAACGTTGCCAGGAGTACTTAGATATTGGGACTCATTACGACCCAGGCGGTAAGGGGTTACCAGTACTGGCAAGGGCACTGGTGCCGGTAATCCCTTACCGCCCAATTCCGAGATCCCTTTGCAGGTCCTCCCTTAACGGCTGGTTTTACCAGCCGTTAAGGACTCGACCCGCAAAGGGACCTTGGAGGTAATTACGGTACCGCAATTTTCGGTACCGTAATTACTGCCTTCCCCATTTCCATTGAGCCCTATGGGGGCAAAAATGGGAATGGGGAAGGGCCAATGGTGAATGGGGAATTACCACCATGCCAACCTTGGAATGGGGTGGTAATTCCGCCATTCACCATGGCGGAATCGGTAAGGTACTGGCGTCAACCATGTCGCTAATAGTGCCATGGTTAACGCTCCGGTCGTAATGAGGCCCATTGTCTTTGGAGGAGGCAAAAGTTATAAGAAGGAGAAAAGATAAGGGCAACCCTTGGAAGAGGAGAAAAGGGGTTCACCCTCATTCCTCAAGCAGAACACAGTACCTTATTCGGTGAAGAAGCTGGTGCCACGGCAGTTGTTCCTGTTGGTTTCCTGCAGACCCACGGTTCCTGGAGCTTCAGCAAGAAGGAGGACGTCTGGAGGGGTCTGCACCACACAGGGATGAAGCCAGCAGCAGCGACGTTGAATGAAAGGTGCGCTCCTTTAAAACAGGAGAGGCTCTTCAGGTGGCTATGCGGACCACAACAGCAGGGTGCAGCGATTTTGACCACGAAGATGATCCTCTGGCTGTGGAAGATGAGCTGGTTATCCCCACCAGGCTCAAGGGAAGAAGACTCCGGACTGGATCTTCTCTGGTCGTCGAATGGTAGATAGCAAAGGACTGCAGCAGGGCTTCACCGGGACAGGATAGTTGCAGCAGCCAACTTCTTCTACGCTTCTCTTCGGTTCCTTGTAGTTCCAGTGGCGATTCTGACTTCTAGCCCAAGAGACCTGCCTTTTATGCGAAAATCCTCCATTCACACAGCCTGGCTGTCAATCACGCAGGAGGGGGGTTGTCCAGCCCGGTCAACCACCTTAGCCAATCATGCCAAAGTGTGACTTGGGTTTCCTAGGATACCCTGTGCAGGGGGTCACTACACTCCTCCCTCACATTCAGCCCACCTAGACACCCAGGCGCCCAGGGGAGGGCTTCTTCGTAGAAACCCGACAAAAGGTGGTGAACAAAGAAGGCAAACCTGGTTCGCCGCGCAAAGTAAAACACAAGAAGGACTTTATCAAAAAGAAATGGCGAATAAACCCGACCAGAGCCAAAAGAAAGAACATTTGGTCAAGCGTGTTTATGTTCAAGGCTAATATAATAGCCTAAAACATTACCACGTTTATATAGTATAATTGCGGTAGAAAAGTTAGGGTAGATACCACTGCCACCAGCCAAGTCTAAATGTTAAAAGAGCCAAACAAGGCTCTAGGAGGTACAGATAAAAAGGGATACGGAGTAACCCTTTCCAGTACTCCATGTAAGATGGGGTGTACTGGATCTGTGGTTAAATGACTAGGCAAAGTTAATGGCAACTTTACCCTTTTCTGGGGGACAGTAGTCAGCCTCAGAAAATGGAGTCGATGGGAAGTCTAAAAGACAACCCTGTGTCACTGCACTGATGGTGCTGTGTAACACACAAAAGAAGGGTGCTACTGAAGTGGTGTACTCCAGAGTCCACAATCACAAAAACAGATGAAATACACATGGCAAGACATGGACAAGAGTGGGGAAAAGCTCACACTCTTACCAAGTGAAAAAAAATAACTCCAGAAATCTAGCAAGGCTGCTGGGGGACTCACTAAGTGAGGGAAATTAGCCATAAAATGAGAATTCTCCCTAACACTCGCCATCCCTCACCCCCCAGACTAAGGGACAGGAGGATTTAATCCACTCCTGGATGGATCTCATACCTCTAGTCGGTTAAAAACATGCTAGAGAGACCATCAGCATTTTGGTGGTGACTTCCTGCTCTGTGCTCAATGGAGGAATCAAATCCTTGCAGGCAGATTGACCATCTGAGTAACTTTGGGTTTTCCCCTTTCATTTGCATCAGCCATCTTAAGGGTTGGTGGTCAGTCTGAATAGTGAAGGTAGATCCATACAAGTGTGGTATAAACCTCTTCAGTGACCACACAATAGCAAAACATTCTCGTTCTACTGTTGCCCACCTTGTCTCAGGATCCTTTAACTTCCTGCTGAGAAAACAAATGGGGTGTTCCCTACCTTTCTCATCCATTTGACTAAGGACTGCACCTATACCTACATTAGAAGCATCAGTGTGTACAATGAAAGGTTGGTGGTAGTCAGGGGCTCTTAGGACTGGAGCTTGACAAAGGGCTTTCTTTAGACCTTCAAAAGCTTGATTTCACTCCTCATTCCACTTGACATTTTTAGGAAATTTGGGAGAGGAGATGACATTCAATTCAGAAGCTATGGTCCCATAGTTCTCTATGAAGTTCCTGTAATACCCAGTGAGACATGAGAAGGCTCTCACTTGGTTTTGAGTAGTAGGGGTGGCCCAGTTCTGTACAGCTTGTACTTTTCTAGGCAATGGCCTTATTTAATCTCCTCCTACCTCATGTCCAAGGTAGACCACTGTACTCTGACCAATTTGACATTTGCTTACATTTACGGTCAGATGGGCCTGTTCCAGAGCCTGTAATACATATCCTAGGTGTTCAACATGTTCTTTCCATGTAGGGCTGAACACTGCAATGTCATCCAAGTATGCCATGCAGAAGTCCTCCATCCCATTCAGAACTTGATTGACCATCCTCCGAAATGTAGCAGGCGCATTCTTTAGTCCAAAATGCATTACCTTGAATTGGTAGAGGCCAGCTGGGGTGCAGAATGCAGTTTTCTCCTTGGCATGGTCTGTCAGGGCTATTTGCCAATAGCCTGACGTTAGGTCAAATGTGCTGAGGTACTTCGCTGCACCAAGTTTGTCCACCAGCTCATCTGTCCTAGGCAAAGGATGGGCATCAGTCTTTGTGACTGCATTTAGAGCTCTATAGTCCACGCAGAATCTCAACTCCTTGGATCCTGCCTTTAGTACAAGCACAACTGGGCTAGACCATGGGCTAGTAGAGGGCTCTATAACCACGAGATCAAGCATCTTGTTGACCTCATTCCTTATATGGGTTCTTACATTGTCTGACATTCTGTACCCCCTGCTTTTGACAGGCAGTCACCAGTGAGTATATCATGCTGGCCCCAAGGGGTCAAGCCTGGTGAAAGTGAGAAAAGGGAGGCAAACTGATTCAACAGTAACTTGCACTCAACCTGCTGGCCAGATGTGAGACTGGAAGAGAGATTAACTCCTTCCACTTGCTCATCTAAAGGTAAGCCTCTGAGGAGGTCAGGCTACGGTTCACTCTCCTCCTCCTCCTGAGCTGAAGCTAGAAGCAAAGCTCCTATGTCAGGTCTAGAGACATAAGCCTTCAAACGGTTGGTGTGAAAGACTCTGGGAGTCTCCTTAGGATTGCCTAAATCCACCAGATAGTTCACCTCTCCAAGTTTACCCACAACTTTGAAGGGTCCTATCCATTTGTCCTGCAAGGCCCTCTGCCTTGTTGGGACCATAACAAGAACAAGCTGGTCTTGTGTAAACTCAACCATGTTAGCCTTCTGGTCATGCCAATGCTTGACCAGAGCTTGACCAGCCCTCAAGTTATCACTTGCTTCTGCCATCATGTGCGACATTCTCCTCCGGAGACCTATCACATAGTCAGTCACTCTGACTGGCTTGGGGGAAGGAGAACTCTTCAACCCCTCCTTAATCAGGGCCAATGGACCTCTGACTGGATGGCCATAGAGAAGTTCGAAGGGACTGAATCCTACTCCCTCCTGAGGGACTTCTCTATATGCAAAGAGAAGGCATGGCATTAGAAGGTCCCACTTTCGTCTAAGGGGTTCTTCTAAAGCACCTATCATGCTCTTCATAGTTCTGTTAAACCTCTACACCAATCCATTGGTTTGGGGATGGTAGGCAGTTGAGAACGTGTAGGTGACTCCACAGGTTTTCCACATGGCTTGCATGTAGTGGGACATAACATTTGATCCCCTGTCAGATATAACCTCCTTAGGAAAACCTACTCTGGTAAAAATACCAAGTAGGGCCTTAGCCACAGCCGGAGCCGTAACAGTCCTCATAGGTATGGCTTCAGGAAACCTAGTGGCATGATCCACTACAACCAGGATAAACCTGTTGCCTGAAGATGTGGGAGGGTCAAGAGGACCAACAATGTCAAACCACACCCCCTCAAAAGGAACTCCCACCACTGGGAGAGGCACCGAGGGTGCCACATTCTTGGTTCCACTCTTGCCAGAGGTTTGGCAAGTGTGGCAGCTCCTGCAGAATTTGTCTACTTCTGACCCCATCTTAGGCCAATAGCAGTAAAGAGAGAGCCATTCCTTGGTCTTCTTAAAACTTAAGTGACCAGCCAAAGGTATCTCGTGGGCTAACTGCAGGAACTGGAGTCGGTTCACTAGAGGTACTAAAAGTCTTTTGCAGTCTCCAGGGGTAGCCTCAGTTGGTTCACTGTAGAAGAGGCAATCTTCTCAGTGCTACCTATACTTTCCAGGCTCTTTCCCATCGAGCTGAGAAGCTGCTTGTAGGCGAAGACCTTCAAGAGTAGGACACTCTCTTTGTCCTCTGCTGAAGTCTGCCCTGTTGGGTCCACCTTCTGCCAGTAAAGACTGCAGCTCAGGATGGTCAACAGGGTCAAGATCTCCAACTAGGGTAAGATCTTCTCCTAGATCTGATTCCTCAGTATCTAGTTGAACCATACAGAGTTGAACCTCACACTCAACCTCAGCTGGTGGAGGAGTCACTGATGTGACTTTGGACAGTCTTGGAAATGTCCTTCTGGGCACAGGAGTGCTTGCTGGTTTCTTGCTGGCAGACTTGGGTTTCCCCTTTGTCTCTTTCTGACCTGCAATAGCAGTAAGTAAGTCCTGTGGACTTGGGGTGATAGTTTCTTCTATCATGTCCCCAGGAGAGCCTCTCAAGGTTCTCTCCCTTGCAGACCTAGTGAGCTCCTGCTTCCTTCTGCTGGGGGGCCTGGGGGTACTAGACACAACTCCAAGAGTTTTAAGGTCATTACCCAGCAGGACCCTCCCAGGTATGTTATTCTGCACACTTACAGGTATCCTGACAGTCATGTCATTACACTGGATGAGAGCTGGTAACTGAGGAACCATTTGCACATAGCCTCCAGCTAACTTGGTTAGGTGTTTGGGTGCCTTAGCAACATCCTCCACCTTGAAAAAACATTCATCAACCACAGTTATGCTGGCTCCAGTGTCTCTGATGGCAGGGGTCTCCTGACCATTTACAAGAACACTATCTTTGTAATACTCTTTAGTATTATCTTGGATTGAGTTATAGACATCTAGGTTCTGTTGTTCCCAAAGACCCAAGGACACTAAAGAAACACTAGCTGAGACTCTCATGGTCTCATCAGCTAGCAACTGAAAGTTTCCACTGGCTATAGGTACTTCATCCACCTGGGAGAAGGCTAAGGAGACAGTGTGGATCCCTGAAGGTTTACCCATACATCTGGGATCTCCTTTCACATGATCAGTTAACCCACAAACAAAGAATTTTCCAAATGCTTTCTGGAATGGGCGTTTGTTCTGACCTCCATCTGGTTTGGGACCAGATGGTACACTAGCCTGATTCGGCTTTCCTTGTGGCTTACCCGTGTTATGTTTGTGGCCCTCTTTTGGATTGGAATTATTGGAATTTTCTTTGTTGTCTTTCTTGGACTGCTTCCCCTCATCCTTTTTCTGAGTAGCCTCAGAATCCTTGTGCGTAGCCCCGTTGGCAACCCATAAGTCAGCAGCCTCAGCTAGCTTCTTAGGTTCTATCTCCTTTGAATCAGACAAGTGCTGTCTAAGCTCAGGAGAGCAGACATCAAAAATAGACTCCAACATTACAAGATTCCTCAACCATTCATAAGTGTTCACTTTGTAACCCTTAATCCAACCATCTAAGTTTTTCAAACATTCACACACCCAGGTAGCCCAAGGGATACCATCATGCTTTTTGAGGGTTCTAAACCTCTTAAGATACTGGGAAGGGGTCTTCCCAAATCTAGCTATTATTGCTAGCTTCACACACTCGTAATTCTGCTTATCCTCCTCCCCCAACTCCATTACAGCATCACTTGCAACGGGGGAAGCCTAGAGGAAAGCCAGGGAATCAGCTGATTCCCTGAGATACCTTGAATCCCATGATTGTACTCAAACATTGCTAACCAATCCAAAACATCAGGTTTAGTCTCATACATACCAATATCCTTTGGCATACGGGGTCTCTTAGGGCTGGAAGGCCTAGAAGACTCGGGGAGAATAAGCATTTTCTAGAGACAGTTTCTTCATTTCTAGTTCATGGTTCAGCTCCATTTCTCTGAGCCTTAACTCTTGATGTTTCATAGCAGTTTGTACATCAATACGTTTCACTTCCAATTCAAGTCTCATTTTCTCAAGTGCAATAAACTCAGGAGTAAGTGTAGGACCTGTGGGGGTCCCTGTGGACAGAGGTTGAGCTTTCTGAGCAGGCAAAGGAGTTGTAGGGTTTCCTAACAAGGACTCATCTACTTCTTCTAAAGTAACACTCTCAGAATCAGAAACATCAGTATCCACATTTGCTGGAGGGGTAGGCCCTTCTGACCCACTGTCCAGACTTTGTTTTCCCATTAACTTTGCAACCAGTTCAGATTTTTTTCCTTTACCAGAGAGACTCCTCTCCCTACACATGGTTCTCAGAACCTCAGCATTATAGTTTAAGAGACCCTCTTCAGTGTAGCTTTCCATATTTGACATGATTTAGCAGTTAAATAGAATTAGTATTGTTTAGCCTTGTGGTTAGTTGAACCCAAGCAATAGCAGCTCTCCAAGTGTAATCACTCTACTTCCAAATCCTCACCGCTGTACACCAGTGTTAGGCAGAATCCTGTGCAGTGCCCTTAGGGACCACTACACACAATTAAGACTACAAGTGGTAATACAAGTTCACCTTTGGTACAAGCCTGTACTACAATGATAAAGTGGTAGCAGTAGCAGAGCAGCCAGGCTTATCTCAAGAGTATATGAGCAGTAGCAGAGATTACACAAGGGGACCACAAATACTGTGACTCAAGCAAACACTGACTCATGGTTTCAGGTAAAAAATAGAAGTACATTTATTTTTAAACCATCTGTAAAACACTTCTATGCACTCAAAACCACACGAAAAATACACTACAAACAACCAATTCTCTTGACACAGATTAGCTCAAGGTAAGTACCTTATGTTTTGCCGGACCGGTGTTGTGAAACAAAACACTTTACTGGGAACACATATGCGATCATTTTTTGACAGCTCGGTCGTATTAAAGAAACACGTATCCGCAGTAAGAAACGTTACCGGGGCAAAACACACTTAGCACCTGGGCTAACCAGAGAGAGTTGGGGGCAAAAATCATATGCAATACTTTTGTCAAGGCAGACAGAATCAGAGAACACTTGCTGACAGAAATTCAAAAGCCAATAGGCCTGAGCCAGTGTAAAGTGGAACCGGGTTGCTGTTGTCGAGGATCACACAGTCAGACATTTCAAGATTCAACATTGCCAGGAGTACTTAGATATTGTCTTTGGAAGAGGCAAAAGTTATAAGAAGGAGAAAAGATAAGGGCAAGCCTTGGAAGAGGAGAAAAGAGATTCACCCTAGTTACTCAAGCAGAACACAGTACCTTATTCGGTGAAGAAGCTGGTTCCATGGCAGTTGTTCCTGTTGGTTGCCTGCAGACCCACGGTTCCTGGAGCTTCGGCAAGAAGGAGGACGTCTGGAGGGGTCTGCACCACACAAGGATGAAGCCAGCAGCAGGGACAGTGAATAAAAGGTGCGCTCCTTTAAAACAGGAGAGGCTCTTCAGATGGCTATCCGGACCACAACAGCAGGGTGCAGAGATTTCGACCACGAAGAGGATCGTCTGGCTGTGGAAGATGAGCTGGTTATCCCCACCAGGCTCAAGGGAAGAAGACTCCGGACTGGATCTTCTCTGGTCGTCGAAGGGTAGATAGCTCAGGACTGCAGCAGGGCTTCACCGGGGCGGGCTAGTGGCAGCAGCCGACTTCTTCTCCGCTTCTCTTTGGTTCCTTGTAGTTCCAGTGGCGACTCTGACTTCTAGCCCAAGAGACCTGCCTTTTATGCGAAAATCTCCCATTCACACAGCCTGGCTGTCAATCACGCAGCAAGATGGTTGTCCAGCCAGGACAACCACCTTGGCCAATCATGCCAAAGTGTGACTTGGGTTTCCTAGGATACCCTGTGCACGGGGTGACTACACCCCTCCCTCACATTCAGCCCATTTAAACACCCAGGCGCCCAGAGGAGGGCTTCTTCATAGAAGCTCGCCAAAAGACGGTGAACACAGAAGGCAAACCTAGTTTTCCGCACAAAGTAAAACACAAGAAGGACTATAACAAAAAGAAATGGCGAATAAACCCGACCAGAGCCAAAAGAAAGAACATTTGGTCAAGCGGGTTTATGTTCGAGGCTAATATAATAGCCTAAAACATTACCACGTTTATATAGTATAATCGCGGTAGAAAAGTTAGGGTAGATACCACTGCCACCAGCCAAGTCTAAATGTTAAAAGAGCAAAACAAGGCTCTAGGAGGTACAGATAAAAAGGGATACGGAGTAACCCTTTCCAGTACTCCATGTAAAATGGGGTATACTGGATCTGTGGTTAAATGACGAGGTAAAGTTAATGGCAACTGTACCCTTTTCTGGGGGACAGTAGTCAGCCTCAGAAAATGGAGTCGATGGGAAGTCTAAAAGACAATCCTGTGTCACTGCACTGAAGTTGCTGTGTAACACACAAAAGGAGGGGGCTACTGAAGTGGTGTACTCCAGAGTCCACAATCACAAAAACAGATGAAATACACATGGCAAAACATGGACAAGAGTGGGGAAAAGCTCACACTCTTACCAAGTGGAAACAAATAACTCCGGAAATCCAGCAAAGCTGCTGGGGGACTCACTAGGTGAGGGAAATTAGCCATAAAATGAGAATTCTCCCTAACAAGGCCCATTGTGTTGCTGTGCCCATGTTGTGCTGTGTACATGCAGTTTTCCCCCAAACCTTCCTTATATGCGCTATACCCTGTCCACGAGGCAGACGCTATTTACACCTCCCTCCGTGAGAATGGGGCAATTGCACCTGACTTGTGGTGGAGGGGACGATTCAGTCACAATTTCCACATGTTGCAGGCTCCCATCAACTCTGAAGCATCATGCCTTGCCTCGTGCAACGTTACCACTCGTGTGTAGCGCATGTGCACATGTGTGGTTAAATTGGCACACTACAGCGAGAACGTGTGCCCCCTAAAAAGCAGCTGTGGCTGGAGGATGGGGGCCTACGTGTTAGGGCTCCTTGAGGCCTGCCATGCCTCACGCCCTCTATGAAGATGGAATCAAACATGCTTGGAGGCTGGGGCTAACAGAGAACCTGGTCTCTCACAGCTTCATGTTCTGGGTCAGGACTCGGGGCTAGCCTTTTGGTTATATCCCCTGAGCTTCTATCCGGGGCTACAACCAAACGACCCAGGGCGATACCTCCCCCAGCCCTCCCACACCCACCCCCCCCCAAGAATGAATGCTACATTATTCATGTCACAGGCTCATTATTGGTACGGTATTGTAATATAACAGTACATTGATGGAGACACGGGAACATTATTTGTGCTGCATGTGTGTCAATAATGCTGTTCTATGACTGACAGGCTCATTATTGTACTCGTATAGCGTTAAGGCTGTAGTGATCAAGACACGTGTTCATTAGTACACCTATATTGTATACTGATAGAAAATTGTCAATATCTTGATTAACATAGTGTCAGTGTAAAAGAGCCGCAGTGTGACTGCCTTGCACAGGATGTCATACAAATATTCAATTGCTTTTTAACTTAAAGCCAACATGCAAGGTTGGTATAACAGAACTAATGGAACAGTGTTAGTGTTTCCTGTATAATTATGCACTTCCCAATGCAGTATCAGTAGTGTCAACTGTACAACACAACACTAGGGCGTGGAATTACCACAGATAAAATCATCATTGTTGCATTCAAATAGCGATATTGTTGCATATAGCTGAATTGTAAGTGTCACAAGTTGTTCACCCCCTGCATGGTCAATACATACCTGAAACCCCTCAACCCAGTACATTGCTCGCAATTAAGAAGCCTAGCAACTATCCATGTAACTTTTCATGTCATCATGTCATGCTCCTTACAAGATTTTAAAAAAACATTTGGAGGTACAATTCACCATTCCCAAGACCTATCGGATCGCTGAGCTGATACAGGCCCCCTTAAACTCTGGAAAGGCCTAAAGACTTTCCTTGTCTGAAATATGTTCGGCGAGGACATTCCTCATTGACGGGAGTTTCCCTCCCCTCTGATATTTCACCAAAAGGAGTGGCACCGGGGGACGGGGTTGGTCGGGGGGATGTTGTTGTGTGGCGACATGGAGTTCACGCTGCTTCAACAACGGATAAAAAAGACCAACATCAGCACTGCAGACATCAGGGAAGCGATCAGAGGAGAAACTGTTCGCCCGGCTTTGGATTGAAGTGCCGCGGCAGACGGAGCCTGCACCTGTAAAAACCAAGATGGCGGAGGAATAGCGACAGAGAGGAGAATGGGGTGAGAAACAGTTAACTACACTTGCAGGGGACAATCGATAAGCGGACATAGACTAGAGCGAGACTGTCCCTTTCCCCCCTCGATCCCCCAAGAGCTTTCTGGTGAAGCAGGTAGTTGGTGAGGTGCTGATTCAGCAACTAAATGTAATAATATCCCCTCATAAGCTGGAACTGAATGTCGAAGTGCGTGCAGGCTCAGAGGCAAGATCGAGGTGAGAGGTAGCCATCCCGACAGCACATGAGGAAGGGGGCAAGCAGGGAGGTTGGGGCTCCCTGATCATTCCGTGGAGGGAAGGATTCACCCCGAGCCACACACTGACACCGTGGGAACAGAGCTAGGGAAACCCATGGATAAAGAAACGAGAGATGGTTAACAGCGAGACGTGAGAGGGCACACAATAACAGGTCTCAAGAAGGTGCCTAGGGCCCTCCCAAAATTCTCTCAGCTCAATTATCTCACCTCCTAAATCCTCCCCCACGTCCTCTACACATTCAGCTAATGATCTAGCTCTCTACTGTGCTTAAAGAATATCCAACAGTAAAAATACCCTCGCAAATTACCTTCTATCCCCCACGTAATCATATTCTCCACCACCTCTAGCTTCCTCTTCTGTGACAATGTCTTCCTTTTCCCCATTAACTGTGATGAGATTCTTTAACTTCTCCTCAGGGTTAAACCTTCATGTGCCCCCATTGACCCTCTATCCCCGCACATAGTGAAACTCATAGCTCCCAGTGTTACTCCATATCTTACTTCCCTCTTCAATTCCTCTCTTGACAGTGCCACTTTTCCATCATCCTCCAAGTCAGTTACTGTCCTTCCTATTTTTAAAAGCCTGCCTAGATCCTACCTGTCCTGCCAACTGTCAACCCGTCTCTCTTCTACCTCACTATTCTAAAATCCCACAGAAAATAGTATTCAACCGACTCACTGAGTTCCTTGGCACACACAACCTCCAGAATCCTCTTCAATCTGACTTCCAACCTCTGCACTCACTGAGTCAGCTCTCCTCAATGTCAGCAACTACATCGACTCCGCTTATCATGCTAACCGTTCATCTATTCTCATTCTTCTCAACCTCTCTGAGGTCTTTAATACCATCAACCATTCTGAGCTTCTCTCAACACTATCTCTCATAGGTATTGTGGATGAGGTTTTCACTTGGTTTGCTTCATATCTCACCCCCATACACTTCCAGGTGCCCTGGAACAGCCTTACCTCACCACACACCCCACTTACTGTTGGTGTTCCCCAAGGGCCAGACCTGGGCACTTCTCTTCACTCTCTACACCTCTGCGCCTGGCACCTTTATCTTCTATGGCGTCTCCTATCAACTCTTTGCTGATGACAATCAGATATTCTTCTCCTTTCCCTCCTTATCTGATGGTCAGAAATGTCTGTCTCACTGCCATCAAATACTGGATGGCATCTCACTCGCTCATGCTCAACTCCACTAAGACTAAAGCTCTCTACTTCCGATCCAAACAGGATAGCTCTTCCTGTACCCCTTCTTCTATTCTCTCCTGACTACCTTTTGTTCTCTACATCTGCACACAACCTTGGTGTTGTCTTCGGCCCATCTCACAGCTTCTTCTTATAGAAATCTTCCATTGCTGTAATAGCTGTGCACTTTCACCATACTAACCTGATGGTTGGCGTTAATTCAGTTGGGTGAAAATAAAGACTCCCTCTGCAACTTTTTGCACACTGAAAAGACAAATTGTCACAGTGTACACAAGGCTGCAGGGAAACCATTTGGGGAAAAAAAGCCTGGACTGGATCCATATAGTAGTCTGGAAGATTTGCATCACTGCAGCTTCTGATGGTATGCAAGCAGAATCCAAGCGCAGTGTTTTAGAACCTCGGGCAGCAGAGCGGTTGAGATCTCAGAGTAGAGAAGAAGGGTCGGGAAGCAGGAGAAAGGGAAGGATGGTCGCAGAAAACTGGTAGCTCTAAAGAAGGCCATAGGAGGTGACAGAATAAAGAGTTACTAGTAAGCATTCATCGGGCATTCACACCACACAATAGGGAACTAGGAGCGATTACTCACAAAAAGTGCCAAGCAATAGATGTAGCGACACGTCAGTCTCTGTGTCTGTAGAAGCTTCAACCAATGACATTGTTGCGATCAGCCAGGCCCACATGCCATACATACCATGTTGGAATGAAAACACTAGACCACTAATGCTAGAAACGGTCACCATGTTGGAATCCCACTGTCCCAGCCCAATTGAAGCACTGTGCTGTGACAACTGCTGCAGACTTAATCTCCTCAACATCAGAAAAATAAGGCATCTTCTTCCCTTCAACTCTGCTAAGCACCTAATCTCTTTAGTACTCTCAATCTGACTGCTGGGCCAGCCTACTCCATGGTCTCCCCAACTATGCCTTTTGACCTGTTGTCAAAGTTCTCAATGTTGTTGTCCCTACACTCTACAACTTTCCTCTCTACACCTCCACCTCCCCAGCCCACCGTTAGTTAGGCTGGCTATCTATGAGACACAGGGCAAAGAATAAAGTAAACAGTAGTTGGTTTGTGCCTACACTCCTTTGCGCCACATTCTTATGACAGTCAAATAAATTTCCAGAGCCAAAATTTCTTTGTACAAATAACTCTTGATTTATTTGTTTTCTTATTCGCCCTTTAATGGATGACACGTGTTTCGGCTCATGCGCCTTTTTCAAATCCGGGCCTTATATGCTTAAGTCGAAATCCCCCTTTCCCGGGAAATAGATGTATGATCGGATTAATTCAACGTAGTTCTAGGGTTCAATCCCTCCTACAAATTCTAAAACCTGTTCGCGGTTGACATAACCATGTTTGTGGTTTCCTTTCTTCTTTCTCTTGTTCGGGCAGCATGGATGGACTCAATATATTCTTCAAAGTTTTCGCTTTCCTGTATATTATTGTAGGATGATCTTGTATATATTGCCCTATATGTGGGTCCAATTTGAGTAGGTACCAATTTCTTTTCAAAACTCTCCTGATTTCCTTATTGTTAACACAATATGCTGTGATGAAATGTATGATGCGGTCTGGTTGTGTACCTTTGTCATCTTGGGATAGCGTTGATTGTCTAGTCATACTTCTTGCCTTCTTCCTAGCAGTTTGGATTGACTTATGGGAATATCCCCTGACTTTGAATCTGTCTGACAACAGGTGGCACTCCCTCTCAAAGTTCGTTAATTCTGTACAATTACGTCTTGCTCTGAAAAACTCTCCATTCGGAATATTATGAATCACTGGTTTATGATGACAACTGGTCGCATGAAGTGTGGAATTGACTTCTGTTTCTTTTCTGAATGTTTTGGTATATAGTTGTTTGTTGGATACATAGATGGTTAAATCCAAGAAATTAATTTCAGATTTGCTAGTTTCACCAATGAACTCCAACCCGAATTCATTATCATTCACTTGATATAGTAAGGAATCCAGTTCTTCTGTTGTTCCATTCCAAATAATCAGTACGTCGTCAATGTACCTGAGCCATTTGATTATTTTGGTCTGAAAATCTGGTAGTTGGTATATGAAAGAATCCTCAATCATGCCCATCACAATGTTAGCAAGGGCCGGGGCGTATTTAACCCCCATTGCCACCCCCCGTATTTGGCGAAAGAATTGATTATCAAAAATAAAAATATTGTTCTCTAAGGTTGCCATGAGCATTTCTTTGAACATGCATGTAAAATTGAAATATGACGCAGATTTGTTTTTAAAGGTGTAATCAATCGCCTCCAGGGCCAATTTGTACTCAATGGATGTATATAAAGCCTTAACGTCCCATGTTGCTAACAGGTAAGTGTCCTGCCAGTGAATTTCTTCTAGGATTTTTATAGCTGCTGTTGTATCTTTTAGATATGCCTTGATTTTGATTACTTCGGGTCTTATTACATTGTCAATGTATTGCGCTATTGGTTCCGTCGCCCATCCTAATCCGCTTACTATGGGCCTTCCTTCCGGGATAGTGTTATATTTTTTGTGAACTTTCGGGAGAAAGTAAATGGTTGGAATTGTCGGTTGGGTCACTCGTAAATGTGCTTTCTCTTCTTCTGTTATTACTCCTTGCTGGTGCCAGGCATTTATATTGCTTGTCAAATCTTGTATTATTTCCGATGTTGGATTGGTTGTTAGTCTCTCATAGCATTGTGGATTTTCCAGGTGATTCATAGCCATTTTGATGTAATCATCTCTATTCATTACTATGATGTTGCCACCCTTGTCTGCCTCCTTGATAACTATTTTCGTGTTAGATTGTAGCCTTCGTACATCCAGGATTTCGTTTGTTGTAAGGGTTTTGGCAATGTTCTTGTTTTGTGTTGACAATCTAGTTCTTAGATGGTATAGGTCTTGTGTTACAGCTTTATAAAATGCGTCCACCATGTTGTCCGGTGATAGTTGTGGTGTGAACTTAGATTTAGGTTTCAGTTCTTTCATAGAAAAACTGGTTGGTTGTATTTTTAGCTCTTGAATGGTTTGATGCATCGGATAGTCTCCTGGTTCCTGCAGAGATCTTAATAAGTGAATACTGCTTAATTCTTCAATAGTTATAAGAATAAAGTAATTCTCATCATCTTCAAAACTATACACAGACTTGCCCCCACCCTACCTATTGCCCATCTCACTCCCTACTCTCCCCCTCTCTCCCTACGATCACCCAGCACTCCAACTAAGTCAATGCCTAGTATGGGATGCCTAATGGAAACCCTTATTTATATATTTTTATGTCAAAAGTTTGTTAAAATCTGGATGATGTACCCTTATATAACGCCCCTCTCTTTGAATCCCCCCGACCTCACTGAGCCAAGAAGTAGGTTTGTTTAGCAAATTAAAAGATTTATTTGAAGAACTGAACAATATATAGATTATACTTTTATGAATATGAATAATATCTGAATATCACATTTATGAAGATGAACAATGATCAGCAATGGGGAATATTACAATATCAACAATCTCTTTAATCAATTAGGAGTAGGAAGAGGAAGAATAATGTATAATGAATACTTGGTGCGGTTAAAGGAAATGCAGTGATATGAAAGAATGGAACACAGAAATAAACTTGATATGAATTTAACCAAAGATAATGCATTCACTCTTTCCCCCTGTTATTACTCACTCCCCCCAGCATGCAATATGAAGAGATGGAATGAGGGCACACAGGTATCAGGAATAACAATCACTTTTCCCCAGCAAGCTTAGAGAGAACAGGTATGATTTTAAACAGGTCAATTGCTTTTAAATGTAATATGAATTGAATGGAAAAAATGCAAAAAAATTATTAGATGGAAAACGAAATTCAGAAGTTGAAAGCAAGAAATAGCTATTTTACATGGGGTGAAATTGAGCCAAATGCGAAATCGTGGCAATTTTTCTGTGTGCGGTAAACGCTAGGACGTTCGTTTCTAGGACGTACGGTTCAAAAGTTACAGAGGTTTTAATCAAGGTAGATTTTCAGAAACAAAATCAAGATTTTAAAAATGACAGATGCGCTTTAAAGATTAGAAACCAAGATGGACTTACACTTAGGGGCTATTAAAGTGCAAGATACCCAACCGGCAACCACCAGAACAGGGCGCCTTCCACTCTTATTGTTGTGCTGATATTTTCGGAAGAAAGTGAAGTGTCCTGGCACTTCACTTTCTTCAGAAAATATCAGCGCACAGATGATTATCGCTACAATTTTCACAGACTGTATAATGAGAAGAGTTCAGGATGGACTCAAGATTCTGTAATGCAGTTCTGGATAGGTTGAGATGGATTGAATAGGATTACATTAAACTAAGAGGTTGGTTATGGACGGTTCTACACTAAATACTTACAACTATGGCTTTGAAATGGAATGGGCCCGTCAAATATCTGCTCAAAAGTTTGGACTTCACTCGCCACCGGACAGGATTCAGGGCACCTGGACTCTGCTCTCAGCAAGGCACTCTGGTCTGCGCAGCTTCTTGGACTGGATCGGACGGGTTCTGGGTTGCAGCTCTGCTCTGAGGGTCTGGATCTTGGTTCTAGCACGGGGTTCTTAGCTAGAACAGAAAAACAGCTCAGCCAAGCTGTTGGATTTTGTGGTGCCCCTTGGAAGTTTAGGGGTTAAAATCAGGTTGCTTAAGATTCTGAAGGCCAGCTGAGAAGAGTTCAGCTTTTGGGATTGGGCCCTTCTGCTTCAAAGTTCTAGAGTCTGGTTTCTGGATCTATGTCTGGAGCCTGGATTTTCCTGCAGGGAGCTTTGCCAAGAAATCTGTTGATGAGTGGAAAATGTGTGTGTTTATGGGTCCTCAACAGTCCCTATGTATCCATTTCCAAAGTGGGTGGGGAGGCTGATTATCTATGCCCAACCCTCTAAGGATCTGATAGGTCAGAGAATTCCCTGTCCCCTGATTTGAGAAAGGAACAGTGTGTCATCATGTGTCAGAGTGATGCTGCCATTTGCAACCTAGGGAAGAACTTCCCCTTTGCTTTTACTTAGAAAATCTATTTTTCCCAAAAAACATATTTCCCATATGCACAACTGATTAAGGCACGTCTCTGTTCAAGTCACATGTTCCTAGGAGCTTTGGTTCACAAATAAGTTTTTTCGCACTTTTGGTTGGTTACACATTTTCGGATCTGTACAATTTTTTACATATACATGCACATACCATCTGGTCATACATACTTCTGTAATTTTTCATGTTCCTAGCACAATCACAATAGCCACAATATGAATAATTTCCAGGGTTCAGTCTCAGAACATCGCACAGATTCCAAATTAGTTTTAAACTGTGAGTGAATTTTTCATTTTAACAACTTATACGTTTCATATTTTTGTCAGTTCGGTACAATATTTTAGAAGTATTTTCTTTAAACATATATTTAATCCAATGTCAAATCCACATTTTCAGTCTGGCCCGCCTCCAAAGCTTGGCTGAGTCAGAGAGTCACATGGCTTGTCTTCCTGCCAGGGCAGTTTCTCATGGTTTTTGCAAATTTTAAAGCCAGGGAAAACGGATTTTTAAAACAGCTCTGTGTTTCTTTTGCAATGATTTTGCTCTTTGGGCAGCCAAATGATGGGTTTTGGCAGTGGTCTCCTGTGTTACCACTGACATAGAAAAAAGTGGATGGCGGCCTATTTTTCAGATTTTTACTGCGCACTTTCTTGTGATTTTTAGCGCGCAGCATGCTTTCCGGCAGCCATTCTGATGTTTCTGCTGCAAGTAATGTTATGTTATGTTATTTTGCATTTATATAGCGCCTTATATACCATTGGTATGGTCTGAAGGCGCTGGTAGGTTGAACGCCCTTGGGAACCGAAGTTCAGATCAGTAGAGAGAGTAGAGAGAGTGAAAGGTGCGTGTGAACACCGGCTATGTGTGCAGCTGGTGCGGTATTCGTGTAATAGCTGCTTCTTAGCGGTAGGTGTGGTGGTTGAGAGATCAGGAGTATGTGTTTGTTCTGGCAGGATTTATCCAGACCAAGTGTGGCTGCGTTAGGCCTGAGGAGAACGCCTGGCTGGGGGGTGTGTAATCAGCAGTGTTTTACTTAGAATGCTGTGGAGTATGTGGCAGATGTTAGTATGGGAACAGTTATACCGAATGGTGTCATAGTATCTCTGTGTTCTAGTTGAGTGGTGGTGTAGAGGGGAGAGTAAGCGTGGTGGTGTGATATGATGTGTTTTATGCTCTTTCAAAACGTTCTCTGCATTCCAGACCATACTATGTACGTCACACAGTTCTATGCGCTCCAGTCCGTTCCATGCACTCCTATCTACTCCATGCATCCCAATCTCCTCCACACACTCTGGTTCGCTCGACGCACTCATGTGTTCCAGTCCGCTCTGTGCGTTCCAGTCCGCCCAGCGCGCTCAAGTCCGCCCTGCACGTTCTAGTCTGCCCCACGCATGCACTCTTGTCTACTCCATGCATGCACTCTTGACAGCCCCACGCGCTCCACTTCACTCTATCCATCCACTCTACACATTCAGTATCTCTACGCAACTCGTCCTCTCTAGTAACAGGTCAGTTGCACTCTGGGCACTCGTTCCCTCTAGGCACTCGTTCGTTCTAGGCACCCGTCCATTTTATGCTCTCACACGCACTATGTATTCACCTGTTTTGTTCACAATGCACAGTAATGTTGCAGGGCCTGGACTAGTGGGTTGAAACATCCCACAAGCCCCCCTCTTGCGATTGGCGTTGATCGTCCATCAATGGAAATTCACAAGACTGGGGTGTCAGCCTCATCTCTTCTGATTCCACCAATGGCAAAGTTCATCATCTTTTCCTCCATCAGGGGTGGATCGATCGGTTCTCCTCGCCAGTCCTGATGGGAGTATTGAGCGATACTCTGGGCCCCTCGGATCTTTGCTCCGGTCCCCGGGTAGTCGTCCTTGGTTAGTCTCCATGGTCTTCCATCAACTATAGGTTATCTCCTATGATGACAAAGCAAAAACATATTTGTAGACATTTCCCCACCACTATTAATGTAGTGGGCGGACATATACATTTTATAAATCAGGAGACATTTTTATAATTGTATTTTATAGGCTATATGTGGAATATTTTAGAGTTGGAATTTTATGGATCTGGAGTGGCCCCTTCTGGGGTTGCAGAAGACTCCTCCAGTTGCTGCAGAGTGTGCCTAGGATGGCAACACTTTAGCTGATTAATATGGACCCACTTTTCTTCCCCCTCTGCCAAACTGCCTTTGGGGATGCAGATTTTGTAGGAGACTGATGAGATCTTGTCTACAATTTCAAAAGGACCACTCCAGGTAGGCAGAAATGTTTGCTGTTTGGCCTGGGTCCTTTGGAAATTGTATAAGTAGACCCGGTCTCCTACGTTGTATTCCTTTCTGGTTGTCTTTAAGTCATAGTGAGTCTTCATGCTGTCTGCAGATCTTTCTAGATTTCGCTGAGCATAGGCAAAAGCATGTTGAAGGTGTTTTCTTAGATTTTCAACATACTCATGAGTTGTGGAGGCATTGATCAATGTCTGCTCTTGGGTCCTGTAGAGCAGATGCTGGGGAAGCACCATCCTGCGTCCAGTCATTAGCTCAAACGGTGACATTTTAGTTGCAGATGAAGGAGTAGATGGCCATTAGGACAAGAGGTAATCGAATATCCCAACTTGGCCCAGAATCTGCCACAAACTTTTTTAATATGCTCACAATTGTTCTATTATATCTTTCTACTGCACCACTAGAGGCTGGCCGGTAAGCAATGTGTAGCTTCCTTTTGACCCCAAGTATCACCCACATCTTTGTCATTACTTTGCTGGTGAAATGGCTACCTCTGTCTGACCCAATCCTTTAGGGTAGTTCAAAACGCGAAAAGATGTGATTGATCATCAGGGCAGCTGCTGTTTCTGCCTTTCAGTTTGGGACCGGGAGACATTCCACCCATTTAGTAAACAAGCATGTCACGGTCAACATGTACTTGTTCCCCCTAGAGGAGCGAATCACGAGCACAATGAATCTACTTGCAAATCTGACCATGGCAGTGTCATCCCCCTCTTTTGGAGAGGCGCATGGTGTGTGAGGGATGTCGGCTGAAATTGTGCACACACAAGACACCCCTTCAAGTATTGGTCGAGGTCATGCCTCATGTGTGGCCAGTATGCAACCTCTCTTAAGATTTCAAGTGTTGTATGAAACCCCCTATGTGGCCGCATCATGGGCGTGACTTAACATCAGGCTTCAGAATGAAGTAGGGACCATCCACTGATCATGGCCAGCTAGGGATCTCCTTACCAACAAAACGTCTTGGATTCGGAACATTTTTGGACATTTCATCAACACTCTGAGGTCCTCCTTCCCAATGTAATCGGTATACGTCAGGAGAAAGTTCTCAGGGTCCTCAATGTGTTGATAAAACTTACCAATTATTGGATCCCCCTTCTGAGCCGTAATCAAATCAGCATCTGGGGTCTCCTTACTCCATTGTGCAGTTGAAAGATCATTGTGAGCATTTGTCTGGGACCTAGTGATAGCAGTGACCTGGATTTCCCCCAACAGGGACTCGATCTCAATTAGATCCCCTTGGATGGCCCCGGTTTTGGCCAGCTGATCAGCTAAGTCATCTCCAGTTTTGTCTGGTCCCTCTACTTTGGAATGACCCTTGATCTTTTTCCAGTAGATGGTCATCCCATTCGAGGTGACCAGATCATCAATATTTTGAATTAACTTCCCATGTTTCAAGGGTTTGTTATTAGCACATAACATGCCTCTGGTTTTCCAATTAACCAGGTGCTCCAGGAACCCGTTCCGTACATAATCTGAATCAGTGATTATGACCAGTTCGTGGAGTTGATGTTGGACAGCAGTGAGGATGGCTTGATGCACAGCCATCAACTCTGCCACTTGACTACTTCAGGGACCAATCTTGTACCGAGCGGAGGGTTCTGGGGTCTCATTTACCTATGCATTCCCTACGCCGGCCACAAGTTCTTTTTACCCGTTGTTGTCAACATGGTAAGAGCATCCATCCACATAGACAGTGGGCATTCCCTCACACTTGTCTTCTTCAAAGACTTTGTGTGGGGAATTGAGGTATGCCTCCGTGTTGTCCTTGATTTTTAGACTCTCGTCCTCGAGACAGTTTTCTCTGACACAATCATGCAAGTCAGCCAGACCTTGCGCGAGGGGACTATTCTTGTTTTGGCCATATCTGACCTCCACAGGAAAGCCTTGCATTGACAGAATCCAGGAAGTAATTCGGGAATTACTCACATTTCCGGCCCGGATTCTGTCACTTTGGAGATATTGCAGAGGCTGGTGTGGAGTCTCCACTATGATGCGTTCCCCCTGGATAAACGGACGGTAATTCTTCAATGCCCACACCGTTGCCAGGAGTGCCTTTTCAAAATCGTTGAATTTTTCCTCCACAGAGGATAAAGTTTTACTCGCATAGGAGATTACTTTATTAACCTTGTCATGCTTTTGGTAATATACTGCAGTCAAACATGTATTTGAGAACCCTGTCTCCAAGAAGAACTCCTTGTTTCTGACAGGGTAAGCTAGGCAAGGCGCTTGTGAGAGGCTTCTTTTGAGTTGTCTTACTGCCTCTGCTTGTTCTGGACCCCATTCCCACTTGACCCCCCCCTTCAAAAGATGAATCAGGGGTCTTGTGATCCCTGCGTAGCCCTCAATGAACTTTCTACTGTAATTAGTCAGTCCAAGGAGGCTCCTTAGTTCCCGCAGAGTTGTGGGGTCTTTCGATTTCTGGAGTGCTTCCACTTTCTTTTCCTGGGGACAGAGACCCTGAGGAGTAATCTCATGCCCCAAGAAATTGACACGGGTTCTACACCACTGTGCCTTTTGAAAGGAATGTTTTGCTCCAGCGGCCCGCAACAGTGTCAGAACATAACGGATCTTCGCTATGTGTGCCTCCACAGTTGACCTTTTGATGAGTACATCATCTACATAAGCCAGGTTACCCCTCTCACCCAGGTCGGGCATGGCCTTATGTAGAAAAATGTTGAATTAATTGCCTGGAGTTGGCTTATCCGAAGGGAGTCCGGGTCCATGTGTACTGCTGGCTCCCAAAGGTATAAGCCAGTTTGTATTGGTCCTCCCTACTGACAGGTACAGTCCAGTATCCATTGGTCAGGTCTATTGCAGTGAATACCTGTGACCCCTGGATCTGGGCCAGCCCTTGGTCAATGTAGGGAAGAGGCCATCGGGAAGTATGGACCCGTTTGTTGAGCTCCCTAAGGTCGGCACAGAGTCTCCACTTGCCGTTGGGCTTCAATATCCCCAGCACCGGATTATTCAAGGTGCTGTGGACTGGACGGATTATCCCACGGAACTCAAGGTTCTTAATTATTTCGGTAAGGGACTCCATTGATGCGAGAGGCAAGCGATATTGCTTCACAAACACTGGAGTCATGCCAGGGCCCATGGGAATTGTTGTTGTGTGGATGTCGGTGCGACCACAATCATATGAGTCCACCACAAAGAGATCCTGAAAATCCAAGAAAACTTGTTTCAACTTTGCTTCTGCTCCAGAGTCTCACAGGCATCAGCTAGGTTGACTCTCTCTTCAACCATCTGCCTGAAGCCTGGAAAGACGTCTGGTTTTGCTATCTCAGCGGCATCCTCCAGCTGGGTGGAGAAGTCCCTAGTCAGAGTGCTGATTTGGACTGGTGGCTTCAGGTGGGAGAGGCAGCCCTCGTGGACCTGGAAAATCACCTCATCCCTCCTGAAGTCACAAGTCACATCTTTCTTACCATAAGGGCAGGAAGTGTACACCTGGAGGATGTTCCCTCCATGCCGGGTGAAGATCCTGTCTGGTGTTGTGTTGTCATCACTGTCAAAACCATCCTTGGGGATTGGTCCTAACAGTTAATTTCCTAAATCAATGGAAAAATGTCGGTCATCAACCGCCATTCCAATAACGGTGCCTGCGGCTAGAGTGATACTCTTTAAGTCGCTGTTATCCACCTCTATTGGAATGGTGTCATGTTCTATGTTGACTAATGGTGTTGGGTTTACCCCCAACCCTTGCTGTTAGAGAGAAGCATTTAGATGAATATAAGCATCAGGGTTTTTCAATTTCTGTCCTCTTTTAACTTTCACTTCCAGGGAGAATTGTCGGGTCCTTTCTGGGATGGTGACTTCCTCTCCAATCTGAATTTCAACTGCATAAGGCAGCAGTTGAGCTGACCTAAATGCTTTCTCTAGATCATCAAATCCCATGGGATTGTCCGCTAAACGGGACCAAGCTTTGAAGTTTATTAGGTCCAAACTAATGGCAAAGCGATTGAGAATGTCACTGCCTAAGTAAAAGTCGGCAGTGACGTCTTCCATGACCCAACAATTATGAACTATGCTCTTGTTGCCTATGGAGATTTTGAGCATACACCTGCTTGGCAGGAGATGTTTGGAATTGGGGGTTTCCAGATCCATTTCCCATTTGTCTATCAGTTTGAATGTGGGAATGGCTGGATCTTTTGGGAGTTGGCGGAACATGGCTTCGCTGATGAAGCTCTTACCGTTGTTCACACACACTCAGGCAAGTACAGAGTCCTTCCCTTCATTTCACTGAACAGGGATGAACAACTGCTCTCCAATTTGCTGAATATCAGCCAGGCTCTGAGCTGATTTTTCATCTTTCTGGACTATAGGAGTGGAAATGTCTGATTGTGGATTGGTAAAGAATTTCAGAGTGTTTCCTTCCAGTGTGAAATGCCACCTTAGACTGGAAGGAAGGTTGATTTTCAGAAATAGAGAGGACCCCTCATCACCAGTCTGTTGTCCTACTGCTATTAATGTCACGTATGGAATTTGGTTGTTCTGGAAGTGAAATAATACTTGGTCAGATTTTTGTTGAACCATGTGGCGTGTGCCGTGTAAACTAACATGGTTGACACTTTGTTTTAACTTTATTGGTCGGCTAGTCTGGGTCCAGAGGACCTTGTTTACACAGTCTATTAGGGGTGACAACCTTCTCAGGAGGTCATTCCCTAGTAAACAAGGGGTGCCCGCTGGAGTCACAACTATGACTGGGTGCTTCACCTTGTGTCGCCGAATTTTAATGTCCAAATCCGCAGTTCCCTCGACGGGAATTTCCTTCCCGTCAAAGGTCTGAAGTTGTCCAGGAAGAGAGGTGAGAGGAATTTGGTATCTCTCCCCCTCTCTAAATTCAGTTCATCAAAGGCCTTTTTGGACAGAAGGGTTGCTTGGGATCCAGTATCCACCAGTGCCACAATTGTACCCTGCACCTGTATTTGTACCGGGGCATAGTATCTTCCCTCCTTCTCTGCAAGGGGGCACAGCTAATGCAAATTTTTGGACAACTGGTGGGCTAGTCATTTAGTTCTGGACATTGAGAGAGAAGAGATTTGGCCAGAATTCTGTGGGAAGTCTTGGGAATCTGCAAAGAAAAGGAAGCAACTAGATATGGAAAGAGTTTTGACTTCCCCTGGTTCTGGTTCTTGCCCCCCCCCTTTTTGGAGGCAGTCACCAGGATGGGTTTGAACCAGGGGATTTTTATTCTGTTGGTCTGGGATTGGATGATGGGCGGCGCTAGCTCAGTCCCCACATCTACCCAGTCTGGATTTGAATCCTTTGGTACCCATTTTTCCTTGGGAGGACTTACCCCATCTCTGAAGGAGAAGATCCTTTTCCCAACATCCTCTGAGGACCCCTCTCCTTCAAATTGGAAGATATGTATCTCCTCCACAAAATGGGTCTGTTTGGATCCTTTGTTTCTCCTACCCCCTCTCTGCTCCTTGGGTGGCAGGCTTTCAGGGCAGGAGATTTTTATTCCGGTTCTGGGTTTCCAGGCGCTTTTTACAAGTGGGGAAGGAAGCTTCCTCCAAGGCTTTACACCCCCCTTCCCCTTGTGCCTCCTCCCTGGGAACCGGTGGATTGTTAGATGCTGCCCTCGTCATTGTTCTGGAGCACCAGGTCCAGAGTTGGAGGCATTCTGTGCCGGCATGCCCATCTGAGGGGTTTGTTGAGCCCTCCACATGTGACCCAGATCCTGTGCCATGTTTTGGACCTGGCGCTCTAGCTGTGAAACCTGCTCAGGCTGATACGGAGTTCTCATTTCTCCCCTGGGCTGATCCCGGGAAGGGTAGCTATCCCTTCTCTGGTAGTACCCCGGGTTGGGAAGATTTGGGTACCCCTCCACCCTTGGCCTCCCCTCTCCCGGATTAGGTGGTCTGGACTCAGGGAATTGGGGAAAGAAGGATGGATGATTTTGGGGTTGAAGGTTTTGTGGATACCTGGGGAAGAAGTTCTGTCCAGGATTTGGGAAGTTTCTGCCCTCCTGGGGGAAGTTAGGAGGGAAGTTCCCTGGGTTAGGTGCCTGGTTGGATCCCCCCTTGGGCTGGAGGAGTCCACACATAACCTAGGATGGGTCTGTTCCCCTTGTAGCGGGGACTTACATAGTCAGGGGAGTGCGGGATCCCATTTGTGGGACTACCTCCTTGGCTCCCTGTCTGTGACTGGCCCGAGGGCCTTCTGGGCTTGGGATTATTCTGTTGTGCAGGCAAGTTTTTAGGCCCCCTATCTCCAAATCTAAAATGGGGGCAACCTTTACCTATGCCACCTTAGCAGCAGCAGGGGGGTTAGTTGTTTTGGGGCTTTTTTGAGTATTCTTGTTGTCTATGGGCCTTTGCACCTCATAGATCTGGGTGGCCTGTTCAATGGCCCAGTCTAGTGATCTTTTCTCATGAAAATCTTTCACTAGGTGGATCATGATGTATTTTGGTAGAGCATGGAAAAAGTATTAACAAATTCTCTGCTGTCCATGCGCACCCTTCTGGTGGTCTGCGCAAAGGCACGCGTTAACTCCTGGACAGATTCTTGTGGGGCCTGATCCTCCCCACATTGCTAGTTGTAGGCTGCCTTGCGAGCCTCTTGGGGATTTCTGTGTACAGAAAAATGCTTCAAGATGGCCTCCCTATAGGTGGACCATCTTGAATGATTTTGGTCCTCCAGTCCCGCAAAGAAACTCAAGTATTCTGGTGAGAATGTCCATTTCACGTACTGAATGCAGCTACTACTGTCTTTCAAATGGAAAGTTTCCATCATCTTCTCAAAGAGCTCTAAGTGCTCCCAAGCAGAATACTAAGCGCTCTTATGATAAGGCGTAATGACGCTCCTTATTGCCTTGATTTGTTTTAAGGGGTCCTTAAGCAAGGCCCTTTTTTCCTTATTGGCCTTCTTAGTTCGGGTAACCCTGGTCCATTCATCCTCTGACTCAGAGACACTGCTCCCAGAGGTGCCCGTCAGGTCTTCCAGGTTCTCCTGGATTCTGCGAGCCTGGGAATGGCTGGCAGAATGTGGGGACCTAGTCTCCTGTGTCCTGGGGCGCTCAGAGGAGTCTTCTGATTCCTCCTTGCTCCCAGGATTTGATGGGTACCCCCCCACTGTCCTAGCTGGGTAGAGGTTTTTAGGATGCCCTTAGTGGGCCTACTCTCCTGGAGTTCCCCACTAAACTTCACAGTACTTGGGTACCCATACCCAGGTGCCCGCCCATCCATTCCTGGGAGGTACTGGCCTATAAGCCCCATACTTCTGACTGGATAGTAATCTGCCATCCCCGTGGCCCTGGGCTCATGGCGCCAGTGGACACAGGGGTGGCAGATTCCAGGGACTGGGAGAGATGAAGGCCTCTGGTACTAGGGCTCCTGAGGTTATGCTCAGGTGTTTCCCTTTCCCAGAGAACCTCATCTCTATCAGCCCCTGCTCCCTGTTGCCATGCAAGAACCTGAGCTTTCTGTTCCTCAATCAAGGCCTTACTAGTCTCTATCAGTCTCTCTTGCATGGCTATCTGTCTGAGGAGCCTATCATTGTTCTCACAGAGAGCCTCATTTTCTCTCTGTGCTTCCTGGTTTGTCTTTGAGGACTGGGCCAGTCTTTGCTGCAGGGGGGTTACCTCCTGTGTCCTGTCCATACTGGCCTGCTCCTTCCTTGCCAGAGCATCTTCCACCCTCCTGGTGTGCTCTAACAATCTATCATGCTCTTTTTGGAGGTCACCCAGTCCCTGGAGAGCCAAGTGATTTTCTTCCAGTTTCCCTTTTAAGTAACAGACTTCCTGGCCTAAGGTGTCCCTTTCCTGAGCAAGAGCCTGCCTCTGTGCAGCCAGGTCGTCCCTTTGTCTTTGAAGGGCACCAGCTTTCTGCCGCTCTTCATCAAACTCTGCCTGGGTGTCCAGGTCTTTCAGAATTAATTTGTTGCTCTCTGCCTTCTCTCTATCTAGGTGGTTTTGCAGGCTTACTACCTGCTCTGCGCATGCCCTGTTGAAGTCCAGTTGTTGCTCCAGCTTTTTCTGGCTCTGCAGTAAGGAGTCCAAACTTTCTTGGTACTCCTTCTGCAAGGCCAGAATTCTGGTATCCTGGTCTACCATTTCCTGTTGCAGGATCCCCATGTCCTCTTTGATTTTAACTATATACTGACTGCTTTCATTTTCTGACTCCTGGCTCCTCTGCAGCCTCTTGTCAAGGATGGCACTCTATCAAGAGTGGCACAGGGCTCCCAGGTAGGGTTTGGGTGGCTGTGCTGATGTAAGGTGACAGATAGGTACACACACAGCATGAAATAAACAAGAAAGAAAAGTAGGCAACTGTAGTTGTGAACAGAAAGGGGCAGGAAATACAAAGATACAAACAAACTGGATTCCCTCTTGGGGTGTATGCAGAAATGGAAAAGAGTGTTCCACGGACCTTTGGAAACTCCAGTCTTCTGCACAGATTACTATTACAGGGGCCCACTCTGTCTGTTCATGGCTGGGAACAACAGCTGTGAGTGTCTGTAACACGCGACAAGGGAAGGGGCAGAGGTTGCCTGCCGGAAACCAACAGTCAAGCTCTGCACAAAGGATCAACCTAAGACACGAGAGACAAGAACAGAAATAACCATTGAAAAGGAAGTCTAGCAGAAGGGAATGAAGGGAAAAACAGTACAATAGAAATGGGTAAACTAAAGGGGAGGACAGAGGACTCAAGGAAGAGAAGGACAGGCATCAAGAACAAGGGGTTGCAAACAAGGAAGAGAGCAAGGGAGCAGCAGCCAGGAAATAGGGGGGCTGCAAACAAGGAAGCAGAGCTGCAGTACCGGATGGCACAAGGTGCAGAAGAATTGTAGTGGATTGCAGAGGACTGTAATAGGCTGCAAGGCACAGAGTCCAGAGGAACAGGACTGAGAGCTGTAGTAGGCGGCAGACAGAGAGCCCAGAGGAGTAGGGCAGCAAGGAGCGAACCCAAAGGAACAGGGCTTCGAGGCAGGGAGACCAGAGGGTCAGGGCTGAAAGCAGAAGAGAGTAACAGGCTGCAAGGCAGGGAGCCCAGAGGACCCGGGCTGTAGGCAGAGAGGATTGCAGGCTGGCTGCAAGGCAGGAAGCCCAGAGGAGCAGGGCAGCGAGGCAGGGAGCCCGGAAGGCTATGGCTGTAGGCAGCGGAGTGTAACAGGCTGCAAGGCAGGGAGCCCAGAGGACCAGGGCTGTGAGGCAGAGAGCCCAGAAGGCTAGGGCTGAAGGCAGCGGAGTGTAATAGGCTGCAAGGCAGGGAGCCCAGAGGAGCAGGGCTGTGAGGCAGGGAGCCCAGAAGGCTAGGGCTGTAGCAGCAGGGTGTAGCAGGCTGCAAGGCAGGGAGCCCAGAGGAGCAGGGCTGTGAGGCAGAGGGTCCAGAAAGCTAGGGCTGTAGGCAGCAGAGTGTAGCAGGCTGCAAGGCAGGCAGCCCCGTAAGAGCACTGGAACAAAGCGGGAAAATGCAGCAGCAGGAACAGCATACTAATTCGAGTCACACGGCAAAAAGGGGCTGGGAGGACTCTTGATGCAAGAGACTGAGCTCCTGCAGGCAGCTGCTTAAATACAGCCCTGCCCTGTACTGAGGCAGACTAATTGGCAGCACCTGGAGCAGCACACCTGAAGATAATCTGCCTCCTCCCTCTCTGGTCCTGAGATGGTGGAAGCAGCACTGATCGCTAGGGCTTCTGGGGATTGTGGTTCCAATACTGACGAATGGGAATGGCCAGGAATTGATAGCTGTAGCAAGGTGCATTATGGTACATGTAGTTAGTTCAATTAAATAGGAAAGTACCAATGTTGCGCAAATGGGAATTAAGGACCAAAGTGTGAATAGGGGTTGTTCAAAGAGTAGTATGAAGATGAATGAATAACAATTAGTCTATGATGGTTGCTAATGAGTGCGCCCGTGACGCAGGCATAACACCTCTGCTCAGAAGAGTCCAGATCAGATTGGGCCTTTTATAACGCCATCAGTTGCCTACTTGCCAAATCTTGGCCTTCAGCATGTTTGTCCTGTATGGCTCCCATTTAATATAAATATGCCGCTATCCTGGCAATCTTATTTTGCTCATCCTTGGCCTTAGGCGCCATATATAGTTCACTCAGGGCCACATGTAAGGGACCCTGATCTCTCCAGATATCTAACCCAGTTGCAGTGATCTGTTGTGTGATTGCCTGCAACCACACATTCTGGTCCTGCTCAGTCCACTCACCTCTCACAAATAACCTATATAAAAGGTGCTCTCTAGCTATCTTGATGTCTACCAATGTCGCCATTCTGGAAATTGATTTCCTTCCTGATTTACAGAAGTTTATTATTTTATGTTTGCAAAAAAGACTGTTTCCTTAGAGCGTTCGCTTTTGAGGGGTGCTTTTTACAGTGTAACACAGCATGTTAGCCCAACAGGATTTATGTATCCTATTAGTTAGCACACTGTGTTAAGCTGCATAAGTGGTAGTTCTAATCCAGAAATCCCGGCCACAAGTCCCCAATCTGTAAGTGATTTCAATCCAGCACTCCAACTAAGTCAATGCCTAGTATGGGATGCCTAATGGAAACCCTTATTTATATATTTTTATGTCAAAAGTTCGTTTAATTCTGGATGATGTACCCTTAGATAACGCCCTTCTCTTTGAATCCCCCCTAGCTCACTGAGCCAAGAAGTAGGTTTTTTTGCAAATTAAAAGATTTATTTGAAGAACTGAACAATATATAGATTATACTTTTATGAATATGAATAATATCTGAATATCACACTTATGAAGATGAACAATGATCAGCAATGGGTAATATTACAATATCAACAACCTCTTTAATCAATTAGGAGTAGGAAGAGGAAGAATAATGTAGAAGAGAATACTTGGTGCGGTTCAAGGAAATGCAGTGATATGAAAGAATGCAACACAGAAATAAACTTGATATGAATTTAACCAAAGCTAATGCAATCACTCTTTCCCCCTGTTATTACTCACTCCCCCCAGGATGCAATATGAAGAAATGGAATGAGGGCACACAGGTATCAGGAATAACAATCACAATGCAGTTCAATCCCAATTCCCCCAGCAATCTTAGAGAGAACAGGTATGATTTTAAACAGGTCAATTGCTTTTAAATGTAATATGAATTGAATGGAAAAAAGCTAACAATTATTTTAATTCGCTAAATGAGATTCAGAACTAGTGAGAGTGGCTTGGGATAGGTTCAAGTCAACACTAGCAATGATTATAGAATGATTAGCAGATGGAAAACAAAATTCAGAATTTGAAAGCAAGAAATAGCTATTTTACATGGGGTGAAATTGAGCCAAATGCGAAATGGTGGCAATTTTTCTGTGTGCGGGAAACGCTATTGCGGAAGAACTATAAGGAAAGTCCGGTTTGTTTGAAAGCTGAGGATGTTAGCTTCAAAATGACATTTAGATTTTGTTTCTAGGACGTAGGGGTCAAAAGTTACAGAGGTTTTAATCAAGGTAGATTTTTCAGAAACAAGGTCAAGATTTCAAAAATGACAGATGCGCTTTAAAGATTAGAAACCAAGATGGACTTATACTAAAGGGCTATGAAAGTGCAAGATACCCAACGGGACAACCACCAGAACAGTGCACCTTCCACTCTGATTGTTGTGTGCCAGGACACTTGACTTTCTTCAGAAAATATCAGCGCACAGATGATTATCGCTACTATCTGTAATGCAGTTCTGGATAGGTTGAGATGGATTGAATAGGATTACATTAAACTAAGAGGTTGGTTATGGACGGTTCTACATGAAATACTTACAACTACGGCTTTGAAATGGAATGGGCCCGTCAAAGATCTGGTCAAAGGTTGGGACTTCACTCGCCACCAGACAGGATTCAGGCCACCTGGACTCTGCTCTCAGCAAGGCACTCTGCTCTGCGCTGCCTCTAGGACTGGATCGGACGGGTTCTAGGTTACAGCTCTGCTCTGTGGGTCTGGATCTTGGTTCTAGCATGGGGTTCTTAGCTAGAACAGCAAAACAGCTCAGCCAGGCTGTTGGATTTTCTGGTGCCCTTTGGAAGTTTAGGGGTTAAAATCAGGTTGCTTAAGATTCTGAAGGCCAGCTGAGTTCAGCTTTTGGGATTGGGCCCTTCTGCTTCAAAGTTCTAGAGTCTGGTTTCTGGATCTATGTCTGGAGCCTGGATCTTCCTGCAGGGTGCTTCGCCAAGAAATCAGTTGATGAGTGGAAAGTGTGTGTATTTTTCTGGGTCCTCAACAGTCCCTATTTATCCATTTCCAAAGTGAGTGGGGAGGCTGATTGTCTATGCCCAACCCTCTAAGGATCTGATAGGTCAGAGAATTCCCTGTCCCCTGATTTGAGAAAGGAACAGTGTTTCATCATGTGTCAGAGTGATGCTGCCATTTACAACCTAGAGAAGAACCTCCCCTTTGCTTTTACTTAGAAAATCTTTTTTTCCCAGAAAACATATTTTCCATATGCACAACGTGTTCATATTACATATACACATCACCGATTAATTAAGGCACGTCTCTGTTCAAGTCCCATGTTCCTATGAGCTTCGGTTCACAAATAACAGTTTTTTCGCGCTTTTGGTTGGTTACACATTTTCGGATCTGTACAATTTTTTACATATACATGCACATACCATCTGGTCATACTTCTGTAATTTTTCATGTTCCTAGCACAACCACAATAGCCACAATATGAATAATTTCTGGGGTTCAGTCTCAGGACATCGCACAGATTCCAAATTAGTTTTAAACTGTGAGCGAATTTTTCATTTTAACAACCTATAAGTTTCATATTTTTGTCAGTTTGGTACAATATTTTAGAAGTATTTTCCTTAAACATATATTTAATCCAATGTCAAATCCACATTTTCAGTCTGGCCCGCCTCCAAAGCTTGGCTGAGTCAGAGAGTCACATGGCTTGTCTTCCTGCCAGGGCAGTTTCTCACGATATTTGCAAATTTGACAGCCAGGGAAAACAGCTCTGTGTTTCTTTTGCAATGATTTTGCTCTGTGGGCAGCCAAATGTTGGGTTTTGGCAGTGGTCTCCTGTGTTACCAATGACAAAGACAAAAGTGGATGGTGGCCTATTTTTCAGATTTTTACTGTGCACTTCTGATGTTTCTGCTGCAAGTAATGCACAGTAATGTTGCAGGGCCTGGACTAGTGGGTTGAAACATCCCACACAGACATACCATGTTGGGATGAAAACACTAGACCACTAATGCTAGAAACGGTCACCATGTTGGAATCCCACTGTCCCAGATCAATTGAAGCACTGTGCTGTGACAACTGCTGCAGACTTAATCTCCTCAACATCAGAAAAATAAGGTATCTTCTTCCCTTCAACTCTGCTAAGTACCTAATCTCTTTAGTACTCTCAATCTGACTGCTGTGCCAGCCTACTCCATGGTCTCCCCAACTATGCCTTTTCACCAGTTGTCAAAGTTCTCAATTTTTCTGTCCCTACACTCTACAACTTTACCCTCTACACCTTCACCTCCCCAGCCCACCGTTAGTTAGGCTGGCTAACTATGAGACACAGGGCAAAGAATAAAGTAATTCTCATCATCTTCAAAACTACACTCAGACTTGCCCCCACCCTTCCTATCGCCCCATTTTACTCCCTACTCTCCCCCTCTCTCACTACGATCATCCTCAGCTCACCTCCTTGCACTTCTCGTTACCCTGGTGCTCCCTCTCAATTCCTTTCTCTTCCTCTCCCTGCTCCCTTAATCTGGAATGCTCTTCATGTCCCTCTCCGTATTCCCACACTATCTCTGTTTAAATCCAATCTCCTAGTTCTCCTTTCTGAAGAACGACTTGCATAGCATTCTATGACACCACATCTCCCTGTTCTCCTCTCCCCCTACCTCTCTACGACAACCCTCACTCCACTTATCACTCACCCCTTCATCCTAAAATGTAAAACTTCCTCCACAATCCCGTTCCTATCCCTTGCTTTACTGTGATTGTCCCTGGTGCATGTTTCTTCCTGCCCTGTATCACCTGGTCATATATCCACATCCTCTCAACCGTTGTTAAGGACACTGGTCTTCCATTCTGTAAATCAATGTTCAAAAGTTGTGTAAACATTTTTGTGGCACAAAAGCATTGTTTTCCTCGGTAATTTTCATTAAATAAATAAAAGAAGAGTAATAGAGATTGTCATAACCTGAGAACACCTACAAACAGGCATATAACCAAATGCAGGAAAATTGGAACTGGCAATTAAAAGAAATTAAGTGGGTGGAAGTGCCTGGAGAGTACGAGAGACAAGGTACATTATGGGGCCAGAAAAAGGCACGAAAGCCTATCGAAATGCAGTCTCTGAACAGAGACAGCAAGGCAAGCAGAGCAAGGACCATCTACCACTTTAGAATGTCCAAAGAAAGGGATACAAATAAAAAGATGAGCCTCCAGGCCAAGATGGATTAATTCACCACAAAAGCCACACCAGGAACCCAAGAGAAGGAACTAGAAAAGGGCAGTCCAGATAAACATGATAACTGTGTTGAATCCTGCAGAGTCATCACTGATCCCAGCCTAAATTCTCCTCCCATATGGCCGGGGGAAGGCAGCCATACCTGATCCTGACCCTGGGGTGGTATTCTGAGGGTGGATCACATAGAAGGAGATGGCTGTCAGGGGAGAGTGGTGACACCAGCAGGAGAGAAGCGATATTCTTCCCTTTCTTGCGAGGAAGATCCCTTAATTCTAAAGAGTAGTGACCCAAGAATAGCTCTCAAAACCCTAGCATGGTCAGTTTGGGAAATGGGGCGGGGGCTGCCAGACATACAAAAATAAGATTGGGCCTTGCAGCTATTGACAGTGCATGGATGGATATTTTGGGGACCTCACGCAGCCCACACAAAACTCGAGTTAGAGCTGATGGAGGACCACCCCCCACTACAAATATTTTACTGAAGCCTCAAAGGGAAAGAACTGCCATCAACAGAGAACAATTGAGACAAGAAGGGAGGTGACGCAAGCAATGAGATGGGAGTGACTACCTTCTTGAGTGACTAATGTGGCATCTTTACTGTTGGCTGAAGGCAATTGTTATATTGTATCTCTCTAGATGCATGGTGTGTATGTGACCTCATGGGAAAACGTTGAGTGAGTGGTAGAATGTTTATACTTGGAAGGTGGCTCCAGCCAGGCAGTTGATAGATGTGCGCCTAGGGTGGTGGGAGCCAGTGGGTCTCCTGGAGATCTGTACATGGTTCTTGCTTCTTACTGATGTAACATAATAAAAGGAACTTCATGTCGATTTACCCGATCTCCCAAGCATCTTTCATTACAGCAGCAATGCAAAAAGAAATTCTTATGGTAAAAACAAAAAAGGAAGATGTCTCCATAACAAGACATGTACATTTAACTGGGACAATAGGAGAGAAGGAAGAGAGCATGGTACGCAGGGGAAGCCCCCTGACATAATTAGCCTTGTGGAGGTGGAGCTGAGCCAAGTCACAGAGCCTGCAACTTTCAGTGAAGCAGAGAACACCAAAACGAGATGCCGGAGACCTGCAATGCACCGATGCGAGAAAGGCATTGTGAGGAAGGAAAGAGGAACAAGCTATCTGGTAGTGGCATAACCACAAGTGCAGTGTGGTGAGCAGGACACCAGAAGAAAGATGCCAAGATCACTGGTATGGGAAGCGAGCAAAGCTCCCAACCGCAAGCACGAGTGCAGAGCAATAACCCAATGAGGAACCGAGGATGGGAATCCACCAAGCGAGAAGAATGAGAAAGGACACCCGAGCGAGAGACAAGTCCCACCACCATCCCCCGCAGAGAGAGAGGGACTGGGGGAAGCCAGAAATGTTGGATGCCACCGGAGTATCATTATAGATCCAAATACACTTGTTGAGGTCTTAAGGACCAGAAAATCAGACTAAGACAGTATAATTGGAGTTGTAAAGAAGGAACGAATAACCCGGTCAGGGAAGAAGGTTATTATATGAAGAGAGGAACTAGTCCCAGTCCTCAGTCAAGATACCAAGAGAGAAACCAGTTAAGAGGAGAAGTGAGAAGTCTGTAACAGAGGGGTCTAAGCAACCCAAGTGAGGAAGAAGCAGAGACCGGAAACAAGTTTCCTGGGAGGAAGGGAAGAAATCCTATAACCTCAGAATTGAAGACTGCAGCAGGTCTAACATAACAATATGTAATGAGAACAGGATATAAATATCTTGAATGAACAAGATAAAAGAAGAGACATTGTACGACAGAGAAGTGAAAATGATAAGAAAGCCTAAAAAGGGGTCAAGATAAATCCACCTGAGGAAAGCCTGAATTTAAAGAGAGGAAAGAGTCTACAAGTGATGACAAGAGTTTGAGAAAGTACCTGAAGGGGAGTTATTGTAAATATATCACCACAGAAAACACGAAACCCAAGTCTATTCTTGAAGAACTACAAGAATTGACCTCAAAGACAATTCAAGGAGATTATGCCAAGAGCTATATCTCCCACAGAGAAAGACTGTAAATAAAAAGCCTAGTGGAAGTTAAAGAAAAGACCAGGCGGAGATAAGACATTCTCTTGGCATATTTATGTTAGTTAACTATAGTTATATGGTCAGATAGAGTCAGTTTGGATGGAGGGCATTTTTACTGTGGCCTTTCTGACAACTGACGAGCACCTTGAGTTTCCTTAGATAGGTAGGGTATTCTCTATAGTGATAAGGAAACAAGGTATTGAATCATGTCTTCCGCGTGTCCAACTCCTTCTTCCGACCCACCCAACATCTTCAGTATTAGTGTGACTAAAGTGGGAGATAGAGGTAGAGGATGATGCTAGAGTATGCAGATTGTGGAGCGAGTGTGGGAAAGGTCAGAAGAGAGCCTTTCATTTTGGACATTTTTGCAACAAGGTATTCAGCCTGGTCATGAACTGAGAAAGTGGAGTTGATAGTCATAGGTTTAGGAGAAGTGAAGAGTGAGTTTAGGGTGCTCTGTAACCGGCGAATATGTTTGGAGTAAGAGTCAATGGGTTTGCAGTAGAAATCTGTTTTTGCTCTATCAAGAGGGGACTTTAGAGAGTCAGGGGAGAGAGGTAAAGTTTCAGGTCCACATGCAAGTGAGTACCCCTCCATTTGCGCAGCAGCCGACATATGTTTGTGCAGAGAGAGTGTATTAATGGTGTGACCTATGGTTGAGGATGCTGAGACTTAGGGGTGAAAGTTAGCAGTGGGAAGTGAGAGGAGAATGAGTCATATAGTAGTGATTGGAAGCTGGAGAAGGCAGTGTTAGTGGAAGAGGCATCAGGTGTGAAGGAGGAGAGCGAGAACTGTAGGTCTGAGAGAAAGGGAGGAATTGCAGAAGGTTTACATTTCCTTTTAGTAATAGCTTAGGCAAGTGGTGAGCAGAGGCCAGAGGGTGGAAAGGAGATGGTAGTGAAAACAGTGGAGTGATCAGATACGGAGGGTGTGACAGTAGTAGTAGTGGCTGAGAGAGAGAGAGAGAGAGAGAGGTGGAGATGAATAAGAGGTCCAAAGAGTTGCCCCCGGTGTGGGTAGGTAGGTTATGGATAGAGTGGAGAGAATGGTCCTTACGAAAAGACTGAAGTTCAGATTTTATATATAATGTGACAGAGACTGGCATACATAACATATTCAAAGGCCGTTGAAGTGAGAACAGACTAGTCTGCCTCAAAAGGCTAAAAGTAACAACTTGTCGGACCAGAAATGCTACTTAAAAAGTAGGGCTGCTTTCCATGTGCAATTGTGAATGTATGTTTTATGTAGAGCCCTCAGTGACACTACAATTGCAGGAAAAAAGGAGAAGAGGAGATAATAATGGGGAAGTTAAAGTGCAGAGTTTCTGTGGCAATAATAGATTATCACGCATGCGAGTAAGCATCAAATATCACTTACTTTAATGGTGGGGTGGTCTCCATGCACGATATTATGTACCATTTTAGGTTTAATCCATTGGTAGATGTAATAGTTTCTAAAAATAAAAAGGGATTAAGATTTTATGGTTTTAAATCTGCCTAACCATTATTGCCTTATGAGCTGTCTTTTATCCCGGGAATACTTACAGAGACCAGAGTTTCCTCAGCCTAGGTGTTCTGCCAGTGGTCTGTTTGGCGCGGGAGACACCATCTTGATTTCACACCATTTAATATACTTATGGTGACGTCATTATGCTTGCGCGTTTCACGTCATCTTATTGTTATGGATACAGATTAATGTAGATTCTGCGAGCAAAAAAGATTCTATTCCCCTCATTTTCCAGTGCAAAATAATCATTTTAGCACATTCTTTCCATGAAAAATATTACCCTAACAAAGTGGGAAACAATAACTAATGGTCCTAATGTAAACAAACCTCCATCCCGTTCATTGCCAGTCATTACGTGTCATCTTTGAGATGAACAAATTACTGGACGTATCAATACAAAGTACTATAAACGGTTATGATATGACATGATGACATGATGTGGCATTTATAACGCACCTGTACACAAGGGTTACCGTTATTTAAAAAATCTGCAGAATTACTATTTATAATATTGGCCGGTTATTCCCAAAGAAAATAAAATATATGCAACATTAATTATCGGTAATAAGAGTATTATGGGAAAATCCCTGCACTGGTGATTGCTGCCTGCCGATCATTTTGTGTGCCATCTTGGCCAGAATTATTTGCTAAAAATAGAAAAAAGGATCCTGAAATTATTATAGGACAGGGGTAGTGCATTGTATGCACATAAACTGGTTATTATCCACCAATCATATTGGTACATGCATTGTCTATTCTAACGATGTTGAGACTCAATCCAGCCAATATGGTTTGTTATGTGTAATATACAAGCAGGTGTAGAGAGGTATGTAATAATGCCTAATCAGTAATGATAGGCAAAAACATTATATAATCCCAAAATTAATTCAATTGAATATATAGCAACATTGGGCCTCATTACAAGTCTGCCGGTAATCCGTTGTAATTTCCATCGAGCTGAAAGAGCAATAATGCTGGGTCATGCAGCAGTATTAACACAACATCACAACCTGGTGTGAACGACGCATGTCCAACTCTGGTGGTAATGCTATTAGCGCCTTGTGGAAACTGCACTGAAATAAGTGTTACTGCCGAAATCCCATCGCTAAAAGCACTACCGCTGCAACCCTAGTGCGGAAATTGTGTAATCGCCGGAAGCATTGTGGCGGCCATTTTGAAAAAAACAATCTATCAAATATCTCCACTTCCTGCAGTCATCCGGTCCTGGAAAGAAGCCAAAATGTCTCAGGAGAGGATCAAAGGCAAAGTGGTAGAAAATCATTCAGTGATGGTGAGCTGGTGGTCCTCACAGATGAAGTCATTGCCCACTGTGATGAACTATATGGCAGTCAACAGTGTAAGACCACAGGACAGCGCAGGACAGCCACCTGACATGCCATCAGCCAGAAGGTTACTGCAGTGGCAAGTGTACCCCATGACAGAGAGGACTGCCGCAAGCGGTGGAACGACCTGAGGGTCAGAATGCAGGGACTGCTGTCGCAACACCTAGTGGCTGGAGGAGCTGGAGGAGGCACTGTGGAGGTACTGGTCCTACTGCCTGGAAGGAAAAGTGCAGCACGGTGCTAGACATGGAAGGAATAGAGGGAGTCGGCAGTGCGGAGGTGGGTGCCAGCAACCAGGAGGTGAGTCAACCCCCCACAACACAGGTGCATTCACAAATGACAGCCCAGCATAAGAAGCCCCAGTGGACAGGGACACATGTCAGCAGACCCAGAAGCTGGGAATACCACCAGGATGCAGTGACGGAGTGGCACATTAGACACCGTCCACAGCAGCCGTGGGGCAGGGCACTAAGGGCACCCCTGTGTGTCACAGCAGCGAGAAGGAGTAGTAAGTTACCTATCCAAATGCCATGCACACCACACCCCTGCCTGTGCCAGCGGGATTGTGGAGCGTGAGTGACCACAACACCGTGCAGCAGTCACACCAGCAGAATTCTGTGGGTCCAGTTGGCCTGCCTCATGTTGGCATGGCAGACAAGCCACAGGGCAGTACACATCCCCCTACACCGACATGTGCTCAACTTGCCAATCGCTGCACAGCAGTGCCCCATAAAGCCATGCCCGGGCCATGGAGTAAGCCCCCCCGCCCACCATCTGAGTTCCACCCGGGGAGGGGATGTGGCGGCATGAAGAACCACAAGCATGCATGCCATACATCAGCTGCCCCAGCATGGACACCTGCCCTCCCCACACACACGCCAAAGACAAACTGGCGATGTGTAAAAAACTAATTGCTACAAATATCCCCATGAAGCTGGGCCCACATGCAATCTCCCCTGAAAAACCATGCCCATTTGCTCAAATGTATGGGGCCCCACTCTGTACTATAGCAAATGTGTCTTGCATGCCAACACATGCGGGGGGTCCATACCTGAAAACATTTCCTATGTCCCCTACAGGTACTCACGCATCACCAGAGGCAACAGAGGAGGTTGCAGGCCCATCTGGGAGTGGTGAATCCAGTCCCTCAAGATCTGCAACCACCACCACCACCACCCTGCAAAGGCCCAGTCAGGCTACACTGAGGTGGATGTCCTGCCATGAGACACCTCAACACAGCAGGGGCAAGTCAACATCCATTCCACAGCCCACCAGAACCAGCGCAATACACACTGCACCCACTCCTGCAGCGGGAGGGTCAAACACCAAGGCCACACCGGCTGGCAGGGTGACTGTGGACTGCCTACAGACCATCCACAAATCCGGAAAAACCCTCCCCACTGCCAGTGTCAAAATCCCGGGAGAGCCTTCCACGCCGCCAGCGTCAACAGACCCCAGAGGGTCCTCCCCGCTGCCAGCGTGCTCATACACCAGAGCCGAATGTTGACACACCATCTTATGGCTCCCCTGAATACAGCCCACGGCCACTGCACAGCCCCTCTCCTATACACCCTCACCACCAAGCAGCACGGTGCTGCAGAGGCTAGACGAGATGGAGCGCAGACAAAGGGAGATGGAGGCAAGAGGGTGCACACACTCTGTACACCTGCAGGCAATTTGTGACTACCTACAAGGGGCCACCCGCAGGATTGTGCCGAACATCATGAGGAGCTGAGTGGTGGCAGCTGCCAGTACGGCCGCCCTAACTGTATACGGGCAGAGGGCCAGGGAGATGGCTGAAGGTGTCTCGGCACTCACTGAGACCATCTGCCAGAGCAATGAATTGCCGCGCCAACAGACTCCAGGGGCCAGGCTCCATCTCTTCGACTTCTACAGCTCCCACAGAAGATTCTCAGCAGGGCACACTGTCCCAGCGACATCTCTGACCAAGATCACTGGGGCCTGGCACGGGGGTAAAGAGGCCACGGTTGTAGACGACATGTAGACACTTATTGCCCTGAGTGGCCATGCTGGGGAGTTATTGGTGGGAGGAGGGTGGGGGATAGTGTGCTGGAGAGCTGGCGGTGGGATGGTGGCGGAGGGATAGTGTGGTGGGGAGCTGGTGGTGGGAGGAGGGTGGAGGGATAGTGTGCTGGGGAGTTGGTTGTGGGAGGAGGGTGGCGGATAGTCGGGGCACATAATTAGAATAAAACAGTTGAACTACATCAATGCGAGGACATTCACGATTGTGTCATTGTGGAGTTTGTTTAAAAGTCACAGGCACACAGTGGTGCATGGCTTGTGCCGGGGAAATGACTTAGAAGAAATTGTCAAACAGTGCCTGGTGAGCCAGTCTCCCATCCCTCACATCATCCCTGATGTTACCTGCTGTGGACCCTGCCTCAGAAACTTCATCATCATCATCTGGGAGTGGCATGTCCACATGAGGGGGTAGGGGCACATTCCTCCTTATGCAGATATTTTGTAGCATGGCACACACAAGCACTATTTTCCCTACTTTCGTTAGAGCCTACATATTGGCTCGGCCTGTATGATCTATGCAGTGAAAACGTGCCTTCAGGAGTCTAAAGGTGCGTTCAATGCACATACATGTCCTGCTGTGTGCGTGGTTGCAGGCTATGTTGTGCGGTGTTCATGGATCACACACATGGGTCATTAACCAAGCCAGCTGTGGGTATCCGGAGTCACCTGCATGGCAGAGGCACAGACATTAGTCAATGAGAAATGTTTGGGGGTGGACTTACACAGTATCATGGCAATGGTCATCCAGTGCATACATATAGGGCTTCATCCCATGGCATGTGCCCCTACAAATGTCTGTGCATGGTGTGTCACTGGTATCATGCTTTGTTTTGGCATCAGATGTACCCTGTTACATTGCAGCAGATGTTTTGTGATGTGCCTGTCGGTGACGCATTTCTGGTGGGTGTCTTGTGGCTTTGTATTGCTCTCCTGCATGTTGCATGCTGGGTTGCCTATGAGCCTTCCCTAAGCTTCTGGGGGCAGTGGGTCAGCATTGCAGGGTGGGTGTTCATGGGTACATGGGTGTGGCACTGACAGTGAAGCTGTTGTGTGATGCAATGTGGCACTTTGTCATTGCTTTGGATTATACATGTGACCTAGTGGTACCTGTAGTTATGTGTGTGGAATGATTTGTTGTTGTATGTGTTCATCAGCATGTCCATCCAGGTGTGTTCAACATGTGCATGCTCCTTGGGCTGTACTCTGTCGTTGGTGCAGGAGCTGGCCCGGTACTAGTTTTGAATTTCCTTGTCATGTCATGCTTTCTGTCATTTTTCATCCCCAATTTGCTCAGGTGCTTCATAGTGCATCAGTGCTGGCAGTTTTACTCACCCACTATCCAGGTCCGTTGTCCTCTGTGCCTCTCCATGTATCTTGGCAGTGTGCTGTTCCTTAGGACTATGGAGTTGTGGGTGGAACCGGGGTAGTGGGCACAGCAGTGGGGATGATGTGGTTGGGGTCGTAGGTCACCTGCACAATGAGGGAGTGGTAGTGCTTGCACTTTTGGTACACTGCTTTGTGGGGCTAGGGTGCCACCAATGCAACACAGTTGCAGTCCAGGGCCACAATAACATTGGGCAATTGGGCTACGGCATATACATTTGCCTTCATGAAATTGACCTGGGCTGGGGTGGTGGGCAGTGTGATGTGGTGTTGCACATGACGCACAAGGGTATCCAGCAACTGGGCAAGTACTGCACAGAATGTGGGCTGTGCCATTCCATGCATCATAGCCACAGAGTGCTGGAAGGTGCCAATACCCGGGAATTGTGATACTGACACTAGCTTAAGCAGTGGGGGCACAGCTGTACAAATATTTATCCTGCTCCCTATGTCCTCATTTATTGTACTGAGCAGATCAGTAATGGTCTCCCTGTTGAGGTGGTACAGGGTCACCAAGTGGGTGTCAGTTAGGGTCCACAGTGAGGGCATGACCCTGGGAATGCGTGCACACCTTGCTGGGGCTTTTCTCTTCCTTCTCCTCCTCCTCGTCCTCCTTCCCCCTCCTTTTCTCCCACCCTGTACTCCCTGTGCCCTGTCCTGCATCTCTACTTCCAGGCATAGCATGAGCAGCTGCATGTCCCAACTCAGAGTGGATAGTGGCAGCATGGTGTTGGGAACAGTGTTTGGGTTAGGGGTGTGCCTTTTGTAGCCCTCGGGAGTGGATTGGGATCACCTGTGGCTTAATTTCAGGCACCTGTGTTCATTTACCTCCAGCTGGAGGCTGGAGGTAATGGCACCGTGTTTTTGACGGTATTAGTGACGGTTTTCGGTGCTTATACCGCCGAGCATGGATTTGTGATGCGGCTGTGTTTGCACTTCGTGTTGCCAGCTGTAATAGCTCTGGCTGTAATAGCGCCGGCTGCAACAGTGCCGGCTGGAATTGCACTGGCGGCTTTTACATTCGGCGGTATTTGCGCAGGCTCTTGATCCGGCGGAGCGATATTGATGGCGTTAATTCCATTACTGCCACTTTTAAGAGTTACTGCAGGACTTATAATGAGGCCCATTGTTATTAAAATGCTGGCTGATTAGCCATACATGCTAAAAAACATTCATTGTCATTCTATACAATGTAACCATACATAATCAATGACTGCCACTCAAATGCACTCTCAGAGAGATGAACAATATTACTTATTACACATTGCTCATGTTTGTACTTATTGAGTTAGTATTGGACTGCCCACACATGGTTTTATGCATTCTGTTAACAAGCGCCCTGTCACATAGTAGCGCTCCTTTGCATAGTCAACATGATTAGAATGAAGGTGGACTGGCAGAGATAATACTTAAAGAAACACTTCAAATTCGGTATCACTATTGAGACAACGAGTAGTGCATCTTAATTGGCGATATACAGTGCTTCCTTCTTTCTCAGGGTTTTTTCTCTGTCGCCTCCTCTGATGGACGATGTTACATGATTGATTGCGAAAAAACTCACTTCCTCCTTGTTTGACGTTTGATGTTGCTCATTCCAATGCTGGGTCAGTGGAAATCTCATGTCTAGACTATTAAGCATATGGAGGTGCTCCCTAATATGTCTTTGTAGCTCTCTGATTGTATTTGCTGCACAGTATCTGTTACATACACATATTTTTTGTGACAATTCAATAAATGTTTCACATGAATTTGTGGTAAATTAAGGATGCACAAATTGTGAGTATTGTTCAGTGCATAAGGGCACATTGTGCAGGGGCGCATTTGTAGAAACCTGTGATGGGTTGGGCTGATGTTAGCCTATTAGGCATGTCTATTAGGTGTCATAAAGCTGGGGCACAGTCTATTCCATACTGTGGGTGCTCACATTTGGTTTGTCTGCAATATATGATTTGGGACAATCATCCAGAAGAAGGAGGTGCCAGTGCTTTCATAAGATCTTATAGACCTGTTTGCTACCCGTCTTTCTGAACAATTCCTCTCTTGGTGTACTATAGGCTTTACGTGAATCTTCTTTCAAATCTTTACTAGTGTAGCCTGTCTGTTTGAATCTGTTGATTACTGTTGTAGTCTCTGCCTTCGAGATTTCTATTTTACTGCAATTGCATCCGCAACTGAGATATTCTTAATGAGATGTTTCTGATGACAGCTTATTGCCAACCAGGTGGAATTCACCTCAGTCGATTTGCGGTATGTGTGTGTATGTATCTTGCTGTCCTTAATGTAAATAGTCATATTTAGGAATGCTATTTCCGCATTACTTATGTTTCCAACCAGTTCAAGACCAAAAGTGCTAGCATTAAGATATACTGTATATTAGTCAAATTCAGCAGGGGTTCCATCCCATATATCAAACATGTTATCAATATATAAATGCCATTTGTGAACATCTTTTGACAGTCTTATCATGTTTCAAAGCATGTGTTTGCTCATACTCGGCCATAAAAATGTTAGCAAGTTCTGTAGCATAAGTGGTTCCCATGGCCACTCCTTTTATTTGTTGGTAGAATGTTTAATCAAACACAAACACATTGTTTGTCATAGTATGTATAGGGGATTGCAGTCAATGATCAGTGTGATTGGCGAGTCCAAATTTATAGTCTAAGTATTAGACATTGTTGTCAGCAGGGTAAATGTACCGTTATTGTGACTGCCCAATATTAATTACAAACGTATTCACTTTAAAGGGGTCATCCAAGTTGCTCCAACATAAAATTTGAAAAATAGACACTTACAAACTTGAGGGTGATTTGAATTTGGTTTAATTCTCATGTGGTCCTTGATTTGTAATCGACTTAATCATAAAGGCAACAGTTTCTTTTTTACTTCATTTCATTTCTCTAAAAGCTTAAACCTTCTCGTATTTGTAGTCGAAACATCTAGAAAACCTCAACACGTGTTTCCCCACTTATATATCATTGGATCATCAGGAGGATTTATATTCTTTATTCAGTTGTGCTAAAGTGAAATTTTAATTAAAATAAAAGGAAAAAGGGAAAGAAGAGATATTTTTCTATGAGTGAAAAATACATAGGGCATCATCACGAGTTTGGCGGTATCCGCCGTGAGTTGTGGTGCAAACAACTAGGGGTGTACCAAATAGTAGATTTAAGTATTCGGCCGAATAACGAATAGTTGAACAAGTATTTGTCCGGAGCCGAATACGGAGCTGAATAGCTGCCTTTTTAATAAATAAACTTATGTAGACAAGAAAAACACTTTGTAATTGAAAAACACACTTTAAAATGTGTAATTTATTGCATTTCTATTCTTTGCTGTCTAAGGAAGATATTTGTGTAAACCATGAAAGAAATACATTATTAGAAAATATATTGTTCAATAACAGCACAGTTTGTATTTTTGTGCATTCATGGGTGTCGCTTGTTGGCAGGACCCAAGTAACTAAGATTGGCCCAAAAGTATAGTATGCATGTATGCAATCACTGTGAGGGGGACTGGGATGTGTCTACTTGCACTTTAAAATGTTTCTTTTGGGTCCTTCTTGCCGTTAGCCTTCTGCATCCAGCAAGGCACTGAAACACAAAAGGAGTGATTACATAAATTAGCACCCTGATGACTGCTGTAGTGCGACTGAATACAAATCTTTGGGATGTTGAAGCCATGCTATCTACCTGTGGCAGTGAGTGGGAATGAGGCATTTGAAAAATGTGTTTTCATTTATAGTTAGTATTTTTCTTTGTTTTTCGGGTGGTGTTTTCGGGCATGGTAAAAAACATGAGCTAAATATATGTAGGGAATGCTGATTCCTCCATGGTTCTTGGCAGTCCCTATTGGGAAGGGAAAGTGCTGATTTTCAGATTTTTAATTGGTGCATGCTTATTTTTTTTATTTGTTTCACTTGTACATACATTTGGTCTAATGTTTCTAAATTGTAAACTTGTATCTCCTCATCATTATTACACACATATCCCTCTTTTTTAACTCTAATGTTGGGAGGAACATTTCTGCTGCCACAGACAGGGGAATTTTAGTTACACAGATTTGTTTGTAAATCTTCCAATCCCTTGGATAGCCACATTCTTTAGTAATATCTGTCACCTTTACACAATTTAAAGGGACTCATTTTGACAACATGAGACAGTTGAAGGGCAGGAATTGTAACCCATGTTTCATTATTATTAGCATTATTACATGCACATCTATGCTGCAGGCACATTTTCCACTACGCTATCTTACTTGCTTCATAGCTTTAGCCCTTTAGGCTGAATACAGTTTGTTGTTGCAGGCACACAACCCCTGAAACTATTTTACTCAGTGTTTGGAATGTCCTGGATCTCCACAGCAGTTATATTAATTCACTTAATTGTATTACTTGGATGGGAATTGGTGGATTGGAACCTGTAACTTTCAGATTACTCACACAGGTCATCAGCAAATCAATAAGCCCCTAAACTAAATACCATTTTCCAATGGCAGCTTTGTAAATTATTGTTCCAGCTCAAAGGTTTTCAACTTTAAAAGTACAGGGAGAGCAGAGACATCTCATTGCACATAAAAATATTGAAAGTGTTGCTTCAGCTCTCCCCTCCCCAGCAGACCACCATATTAAAGTCTGTCTTCCCAGTACATGAAGAGTTAAGACTTTGTTTGCACTTTCACACCCCTGTTCTGTCTGCAGGCAATCAAATAAAGTGACAGCAGCATTTGTTTAATGATCCTTTTAAAGGAGTAACATGACTGTTTCCAGGCACCATTCAAAGCATGTATTTTGTAGGGGAATCTATTTGGCTTCGAGTGAAAAATAATAAAATATTCGGCCAATGCCAAATATCACATTTTCAGCTGGAATTCGGACGAATAGTTACTTGAAACCAAATTTCAGTCCACCCCTACAAACAACACCCCGTCACGAGTCGGGCGGCACATGCACACGGCTCGGACGTTAACGCAAATACTGTTCGGCGGTAATATTGGCTGGAAACCCAAAAACTCAGCGAACATTGCATTAGCGCCGGTGGCTAGCGCTTTTAGCGCACACTACTAGCGCATGCTAAAAACGCTGCAGGAAATACATCACCGCCGGAACGGGAAACAATGCAGTGGCCATTTTGGAAATCACAATCCACCTAAAATCGGAGCCCATGCAAGCCATCCACACCAACAAGTTGCAGAAAATGTCCCAGAGGCGTGTGAGCTGCAAGTCTGCCCTGGAAAGACTGTGCAAGTCCAAGTTCTCGGACTCTGAACTCACAATACTGATGGAGGAGGGGATTTCCCACCAGGATGAACTCTATGGTCCCCAACAGAAAAAGAGGGGGGTCACAGTGGCGTAACCGCATCTAGGCAGACATCAGCGAGAAGGTCACTGTGGCGGGGCGTGTCCCCAGGGATGGTGAGGACTTCTGCAAGCTGTTTAATGAGATGCAGGTCTGTGGCCAAGGCCTCCTGGCACAGCACAGGAGAGCATGGCGACCAGGGGAGCTCTACCACCACTGCAGCTGACACCATGGGAGGAGCAGTGCACCACTTTCATCGACATGGAATCCATTGAGGGAGTGGGAGGAGCTGAGGCAGGCCTTACCCCATCCTTGCAAATTGTATTGTGAATAGGCCACCACTCCTTCCCCAGTGTAAATGCCCGACAGCCAGGCACTGTGAGTGAGTACAATGCATGGAAGCGACCACAGCCACCCACAACAGCACCCTTGTACCAGTGCACCTAGGTGACCCCTGTGATCCAGAGTCGTGAGTAGGGCAACCAATGAACTCATGCAAGCACCATGCTACACACATCCACGGCGGGGGCACAGCATTGTCAGGTGGCCATGTGTAGTACCAGCCCCCACTCATGAGTGAAACTGTCCTGTAAAACCCCTGCCCTGTAAGCACTGAAATGCATGTGAATAATCTGAGGTGCTCCGTCCTCATGCCATACCCTATGTTCCCTACAGTCACTCAGGCATCATCCAAAGTCAACGTAAATGACGAAGAAGCAGGCCCATCCCAACGTGTGTCCAGATACGCCTCCACCAGCACCACCACCCGGCAAAGGGCCTGGCAGGACATCCAAAGGCGGAGGACCCACCCCATGCCACCACAGCAATGTCACTCCACCTTGGCGCACATAAACGACCAGGGCCTCACCCCCTCGGTGCACCCAAGCCAACAGGGCCGCCTCACCAAGCCCATCCCAAGCCACTGGGGGTTCACAGTATGTGGAAGTTGCCACCAGTGCAACCACCCCAGAGGAGGGGACGTCATCCAGTGAAGAGCAGCATGCTGTATCTGTCTTGACACCGATACACAGTCCTGTGCAGAAAATGGTCACACCCAGAGGTACCGCTGAGCACAATTTGGAGACTCACAGCCACTGTCCACATATCCATGCATGCCGCCACCGTGCACATACACCAGTGGTGGATAAGGACACACCCTCATATCTGCTGGAAGCCCCTCCATCCATGGCAGCCCCAGCAGATAGCCCAGCATCTCCAGCGACAGCCGCCCCACAACACAGAGTAGCCGTGCCCGGTAGAGCAGTCCTACAACACTGCGCAGTCCTACCCGGCTCAGCACTCTACAACACCGCACAGCCCTACCTGGCACAGCAGCCATACAACAATGAACAGACCTGCCCGGCACAGCAGCCCTAAAACACCACACAGGCCTGCCCAGCACAACAGCCCCGCACGGGACACAGGAACAGGTCCCGCCAATGCTGTCATGGCACACCTGGATGTGATAGAGGCATGCCAGAAGAGGATCGTGGGCATGACCAGTGAACACAGCCGCCACATCAAGGCCATCAGCAGTGCAATTAGGGGGCGGCCAAGTCCAGGGCTCTTCACAAGGCACCCACACATAAGGTTGTGGAGGCATGTACTGCGGCCCTCACAGGGTTTGGCCAGCGAGTCCGCGAATTGTGTGAGGGGCAATCTGCACATACAGAACAGATGCGTGAGGGGACCAATCTTCTCCGTCAGCAGCGCTAGTTGGCTGCATCGGTGCCATCCACCTCAACTACCCCCACAGAGGGATACCTACAAGGGTCACCCAGGCGTAGGTCTTCTGCGTCATTTGCAACGCCGCTCACTTGAAGGCGGTGCACGTGGGAAGTGTCAATAGCCATGTTAGATGATCAATGCACTGTTGGCTTGAGGGCCGGGCACGTGGACCCATTTGCACTGTGGGGGAATGGGGTATGAGTGCTGGGGAGTTGGTTGGGGAGGGGGTATGAGCTCCTTGATGCCAGCTCTTGGAGGCAAATGGACCTTTTCTATACCGTAAAACTGTATCTGATCTGCAGTATCTTCGGTATGTTCAATGTGAAAAGGTAAGCCACTGGGTATTTGAGGACTTGGTTTTTAATGGCTCTCTGATGTTTCATGATTCTTGTTTTGAAGGGGTGTATTGTGCTCCTTATATATAGTTTGTCACATAGACATTGTATGTCATAAATCACAAATTTGGAGTTACAATTTATAAATTGTGAAATCCTCTTGCTGATACCGTTGGGTAACTGTATGTTGTTTTTTCCATTTTGCATTTGTGGGCATATTTTACAAGTGCCACATTTATCATTTCCCTGTGTTGTTTGGTACTTCCACATCGCGTGTGTTGTGGTTGGGCTGTGTTTTGGGGTCAAATAGGAAGGACTGATGATATTTGTGATTGTCTGTGCTCTTCCAAATGTCACAGGCGGTTTATTGTCCAGGTATTTACTAATTTATTGATCCAGTTTGAGTATATACCAGTATTTTATGAGGATTTTCCTTGTATGTGTTTCAGAACTGTAGGTTGTGATCATTCTTAACTTTCGTTGCTGACCGAGGGAAGTACCTTTGGTCTTGTTTGTAAGAAGATCATTTCCTGACTTTAATTAAGCTTTATAAAAGGCTTTCTTCGGATGTTTTTTGTCATAGCCGCTTTGTCTGAATTTGTCCATCATGTCGTCTGCATGTTTAAGAAATTCTTCGTTGTCAGTGCAATTCCTTTTTATTCTTGGGATGGGATGTTGCTTATGATAGGATGTGGATGGTTGCTGTTTGCATGGAGGATACCGTTTCCAGATGTTGGTTTAATATATAGAGTTGTGTGGACAGTTTTTGTTTTCCACATAAAGTTCCAGGTCCAAAAGGCTTAATTTTGCAGTACTTTCGTTCATAGTCAATTGGATATTGTATTGATTGGTGTTGGGAAAATTGAAATTGACATATTCTAGAACGGATGATTTGTCTCCGTCCCAGATAATGAGAATGTCATCAATTCAAATCCCCCAGTACGCTATGTTTTTGTTGTTGGTGAATGCTGCATGTTGCCATGCGTATTCCGTTTCAAAATGTTGCATAAACAGGTTTGCATAGGACCTCTAAATGTAGATCGGATAGTGCAGATAGTGAGGCAAAATGATAATCAAGTGATTTCATGGCAGGCCGTGGTCAATGGACATGTACAGCGCCTTTACATCAAAGGTTGCAAAATAAAAATTCTCCTGCTACGTTATTTGATTCAAAAGGTCTATTATATGTGTCGAATCCCAGGGTGCATGATTGCAAATCAAGAACCATGTTCTGTAAGTATTGATCAATATGCTTATCTGCCCCTTCTGTGATCCAACCTATAACCCTAAATAAGGGTCATATTCTGGTAAATGATCAAATGGTTTTTGTATCTTGTGGAGGAAATAGATAGTTGGTAATGTTAGTGCCTCTAGATGTCAAAAGGCCCTGTCTTTGTCTAATAAAATGCCCTTGCTGTGTGATTTGGGGGGGGAGCTGGTTTGAAAGTAGTCAGTGATAAAGGAGTTTTGTTTCATAGAGACTGAGCCTTCCAGAGTGCAATGTTCGGTTAATGCGGCAAGTAAGAGTAGAGAAGTTGAGTCTTAGAGAAGAGCTGGATAGGTGTTAGGTGAGGTATGTTTAGCTCATCGGCTTTGTTTGTTGTAAATATTAGCTGCAAGAGAAATGGAGGAGTGGGAGGTTTGGGATGTGAGTTCTAAGGTAGGGATTAGAAAGGAAGAAGTTGTAGCATGAATGGAGGAAGCGTATTGAGAGGTGAGTAGGAAGAGCAGCCAGAGCGAATGCCTTGGAGATGAGTACTGCAATATGGAGACACAGCACAGTAATTAACAAGCATGGAGTACTCACAGGTGCATCAGGGAGAAATTCAAAAGGAAAGGCTCATATGCAAAGAGGCCAAAAGGCTGATCAACGGCTGGTCTTCACCTTTCAGACAGATGTCCTGATATTGTCTCTGCTGTTGCTGGGATGCAGCAATTTCTTTTTGATTGGTGTTCCCAGACGAGCTTGTTGTGGGCTTCAACTGGAGTGTGGGCCGACTCAACATGGCCACAGGAAGCGATGTCACTGATCCAATAAGGCTGTCCTGAGGGATATTACAGGATGAAAGTAAAGCCACAAACCAGAAGTGATGACACGCTCTCGTTCCATGATTGCCTAGTCTATCAGTGTTTGGTCTCCGATTTTGTCCCTGGTGTTGCTGGGATGAGGCAATTTCTTCTTGATTGGTGTTCCCAGAGGAGTCTTTTGTGGCCTTCAGCTGTACTGTGGGACGATTGAAGATGGGCACAGGAAGTGATGTCACCTGACTCAAGATAGCCGCTGGCAGTGATGAGAACTCAAGATCTCTGTAGATGACCCGAGTTTACCACTGCAACTGTAAGATCAGATACAACAAAAGTAACTGATAGGTCGCATTGTAATAATTGCTTGACCTGGTCAGACCTGGAGGGCAGAAAGGCACCTGCTCACAGAACTCGGAGTATGCCGGTATGATAACAACAGTGCCGGTAGCTTACTGGCACCGTTGTTACCGGACCGGCAAGTCATAATGAGGCCCATTGTCGTAGTGTAGAGTGGGTCTCAACTTTCTAGGGAGATTCACACTAATGTTGCAGCCCGGTGAGAATAGGGATGGTCTTGGGAAGCTGGAGGCTGCTCCCTATTCCCCTTTCCCCTCATCCTTAGAGATTTAAGACACAATAAGAGTTTTCCCTGTCCCCATTTTTAGAGATAATTAAGAAAGATCATGCAGTTAGGCTTATGTACGGCACCTTACATGCAGTTTTGGAATGAGCTAGATCCGGGTTTGGATAAGGTTAGGCCTCTTTATGAATGACATTTGACAGCTTTTTGAGAAATTAAATATCTTGCATTAATAGGCTCTCAATACTAATATATACATTAACTACAATATTGTAGGGACTTAGGGTTTTTCCCTCCTTAAGTAGGCCCCATAAAGTATCGAACAGGTGCTTAGGAGGCAAGGCCATTCCCAATAGGATGCCTGTAACAGGGCTGTGATCTTTCCTGAAAAGCAAGGAGAACATTCTGCAAATGATGTAGAGGCAGAGAGGGGAAATGCATTGAGAAATCCCTGTAATAATTTAGAGATTTGGGTTGCATGACGTTAGAATTTATTTTAAAACGCCTTCCTGAATGGACCCTAAATTATTTAACGACAATGTGTTAAGAACGTTACTTGTTGTTAAATTGGTTATCTGCATCTTTGGTTTAGTGATACATTTACAGTAAAATAGACTTGATTGGGTATTTGGAGTTTGAACTGAATTTTATATGTGGGTTAGATCCTACTTTTGAGTGTGACACTGTTCCCATACTGTTTTATTACGGAAGGGGCCCTAGTGCTGGGGCCATTTTAGCGTGCACACCAATACCACATTACGTCATAATTACAAGTTGTACAATTGACACAGATTGATAATTACTCATGCAGCCGTGGTTAACCTTGACGCGCAGCCTGAGGCACTATTACCAGGGGCTCTAGTTGCCTAATCATTTTCAGGAGGAAGTGGCTTTTTGGCAATCTTCCCCTTTTTAGAGGCTTTCCTTTTTTTAACTAACATTGTTTTCATGTTTACAGCAATGCTTTGTGCTTGCTTGCAGCACTAGGTAGGTTGTTTAGCAAAACGGTCCGCTAGTATTAACTGAACTGTCTTGGGGAGGTGGTATGAGAGTGGAAAGGTGGTTGGGGAAGTAGCGTGACAATATCCAGGGATCTGGCTGGGGCTATAACTTAGAGGTAACATCCTAAAAATGGCTAAGGTGCACCTAGTAGAACAGCAACGTCACCCACTTATGGTAGTGAACAAAAAAAGAGGGAGCCACAGATGTGATGTCATGAAAGAGATTTGTGATGGCATCTTTGATGTCATGGATGTTAGTCCTTGCAGTGCACACGGTGGCAAGAGTTATGGTTGCTTAGCTTACCATAACTGTCGAATTTTGGTTTTTTTTCAGTTTTACCAATAACCATAATGTCCCTGTAACAACGTTTTCCCATTGAATTTCATAGGTTTTTGCTAGTGCCACTTAACCATAACATCCCTTTAACAATGTTTTTGTTAGTTAATTTCATAGGTTTTTAGTAGGGCACTGTAAGCAGAACGTTGCTTTAGCATAAGGTTTTCTGTAAAGAAGATAGGTATTTGGTACGGCTACATAACTATAACGTCCTGTTAACAATGGTTTGTTACGAATTCCTTGGCTGCTTTCATGATAAACGTGTGGAAAGAGCAAATTGTCTGGTATATGTATCCATTTGCGCTACCCCTTACTTTTCCGAATAGTGTTGGCGTATTGTACCAAATATAGATGTACATAGTAAATGTTGTGTAGTGTGGCAGTAGGCTCTCTTTTTGTGTTAACAGGGCATGATAAATCTGTGCCACACACAGTACTGGCCGAGATGACTACAAGTGAGCAATATGGACATTTCCTAGGGACACTGCACCTGGTTGGCGTATGTGCACTCACACTGCAAGTATCCGTAGGACTCCATTAGTGGCCGTATGGCCCCATCTTTGAATGCACTTTTAAGTAGTTGTGGAAGCGCACGTGTTTCCGTTCTACACCTAGACCCATGCATAGGTCATCCACTGTATGCTGGTAACACCGCCCCTGTCGTCAGCCGTACTAATTCATGCAGTAGGCTACCGCATTTAAAGTACTGCTGCTGACTTCGCGGGTGGCTCTGCAAACCTACCAATGTGTGGCTACAGTACTCCGAACTGTATAACAGCCAATGTTAAACAAGGAACAGCAGCCTGCATCGTCACGTGGCCGTGTTAAATGTCGCATTACTTTCATTTATCTGCTGCTTGCCTTTTATGACCCGTGAAACAAATACTTTGTTTCTGCACTCAGTGGTGTGACGGAAACTATCAAGAGGTCGCCTGCCGGTCGTACATTTGAAGAAAACATGTAACTGAAGGTGGGAGAGTTTGTATTAAGTCTGCAAAATGGCAAAGCTGCTGCACCTTCCTCACGCACATACTAGTGCATGTAAAGGCAAGTAAGGAAACAGCAAAATATGCGGAGCGCAAACAACCTTAGTGGTGGTTAGAAAAGCGCTGTAGCTGCATGGGTCGCACAGAGTAAATGACTTCCTGCTGCACGTAATGAAGCTGTGTTTCCCGTCTTTGTAAACATTCTTGTATTCCACAATATATGTATATCTGTGAATGCTACCCCTAACACTAATAGCGTAGCATAAAGTGTTTCTACTGCATGTGACGACAAATGAAATAAAAGCACAAGTGACCAGTGGACAGGCTACTGCCCTTCCAGCAATTACTTAGGGTACTTTCATGTACAGCATTTTGCACATCTGCCGGGGGCAACGAGAGGGGCTCTCCTGTAGGGCAGCAGAGTTGTAAAACAACCTTTGCAAACCATATGTCACGCTACAGACCCTTACCCGGCAAAGGGCATTGTATTGTGCATGTACTGCAACACGCTACTGTACAGAGGGAAGATACTTGGAAGGGCGTGGGAGCGTCCTTACGGGAGCATTACAATGACTGGCACCTATGTAGGCGAGGACCACCCAATAATTCCGTCTCCCGGCACATCCCCTATAGTATCCAGGCAGGTGCTGCCCCTTCTTTACCGGACCTTTCCTGCTTTTCCTTCTGTGGCGTTTGTGTGAACACCATAATAAATGAAAATTAACTGGGAAAGGAAAAAAGGTAAATAAAGAAAGCACCTTCCACAGATCAACAACGGAATTGCATGCAGGGCGGGAGGCGTGGCAGTGTGGTAAACACTGTAGTGCAATCGGTTACAAAGGGGGTTGCTGTACAAAGAGTTTTTTTTTAGGTGTTCCAGAGCGTTTTCAAGAGAGTCCCAGCGCAACACTATGTACAAAAAAGTCACTACTTTCAAGAAGGGCACCAAGCCAATTTAGATTGGGTGTACAAAAATCTGGATGGCTGGCATAGTAAAAAAAAACATTATAGCTGGGGAAAAGCATTTGTGCTGTGAAATGTCATAGCCCATGGGTGAAGGATGCCATTGGCACAAGTCAAACAAAGCCACAAATACTCTTCTTTGCAATGTACCGTGCTGTCTGCAATCACGGACCAAATAGAAAATGATGCTGCCACATCGGTGGCTGCAAAATGCGATAGAAACGTACAAGATTGCTTTATAAAAAATATCTGTCAATCTCCTTTTCAGAGTTTCACTGGGGCACTTTATGGTCACTAGTAGACCACATTTAACTGTGTTGTGCCTAATGGTCACTAGTAGACCACATTTAACTGTGTTGTGCCTTATGGTCACTAGTAGACCACTTTTTAACTGTGTTGTGCCTTATGGTCACCAGTAGACCACATTTTGACTGTGCTGTACCTTATGCTCGCTAGCTAACATTAACGTGCCTCATGCTATGCTTCGCCTAATGTTGCTGACCATATCACGCTAGACACTTCCAGTTCTACCCACCTATCTGCTCCATTTAGTGGTAACGGAATCCACCACCTCTGATACTATACCATCCTGATACTGGAATTGGAAGGATGCTAAATTTAGCAATACTGCTCTGTACCATGGCTGTTGCCATACAGGTGGACTCTAGTAGCCAAGAATACATTGGTCAGTCACCAGTACCTACTTTAGACCTTAGCCTACTAACCCCTTCAAATACTGTGCAACCAAATCTCTCCATACACTACAAGGCCCGAGAGACAATACCCTACGCCTCTTTACCATGTGCCATGTCCAACAGAAATAACAGACTTTGTGCCAGACTAGCCAAATTATATGAACCACTGAGAAGAGCCCTTCCGGCCACCAACCTTAAAACTAATTACAAACCTAACCTACGACCGCCTAGCCACTTAAGTTGCCTCCTCCAATGTCCATCTCGAACGCGAATACCCTTCGGCTCAATAACTATAAGACTAAAGTCTGCAATATCTCCAACAAATTTACCCGAGTCAACAAAACACCTGAGGCCCCCCCTCTCAAAGGAGCGCTTCTCAATGCAAGATCACTAGTCGCACACGCCAACGATATTGCCGACTTAATCAATGAAGGGAACCTGGATTTCCTCGCAATTACGGAAACTTGGCTCCATAATGCAGCAGAACCTGCCCTTATGCTAGCTATCCCTGATGGCTACACCATAGTCAGACAAGACCAAGATAATGCCCGAGGTGGCGGTATTGCTATTATCTTTAAAACTGCTCTCGGCCTCAGACTAGTCCCTACCCAGCTATCACAATAATGTGAAAACATCACTGCCAAAATTCAGATAAATAACTCGCAATCCCTTACTATACGCCTTATATATAGACCACCTGGCCCTCTTGGTACCTTTGAGGAAGACCTGCAGAATATAATTATGAATAACCTTAAACCCACCACGCAACTACTCCTATTAGGTGACTTTAACCTAGGCTTTAATGACCAAATGGATAAAAACGCGACTGAAATAGCCAATACGATCAAAGCACTAGGCCTCACCCAAAAAGTCAATAAACCCACCCACCTTAAAGGGAGAATATTGGACTGGATAGCAGACCTTAACTGCTCAGCCACTATCTCATCCATCCTGCCATTTGCATGGACAGACCATTCTCTGATCTCCTTTCACCTATCCACTTTAAGACCTACCCCACTGGCTCAGCCACTAGCGCCACCATGCTCAACCAGAAGTAAAAAAAGTATCACGGTAGAGAAAGTTATCCCTGCCATTCTGCCCACATTTAACGCACTGCCTGAAAATCTTGACCCTAGTAGCCTAGTTCAGGAATTCAACAACATTATGCTCACCACACTGGATAAAATTGCCCCTATCAAACTTAGGCCTAGCTAACCAATAGCCCACTTAAACAAATGGTTCACTCCACAACTTAAAGACCTCCGCACATTAAAGAATAAAAGTGAAACTAATTGGAGACTTTGCCCCTCTAGCGAGAACAAAGCCAAATTAACCTCACTATCCTCACACTACAAGAAGGAAATCTGCCTAGCAAAACGCAATTCATACGACGAGCGTATTGCTAACTCAAATTCAAGTATGAAAGAACTCTTTTGCATACTCAAAGAATTAGAGTCCCCAATTGTTATTCCTGATGTCTGCACTAAGGACAAATCCTGGTGTACAAACATCCAACATGCCCTAGCGAATAAAATTGACACACTCCAGAATAAAATTCAACAAAAAAAAGAAGCTCTGAAATTACAGCACCCGCCTAACACCCTCTCCCCTAACGAGTCACCATCGGCACACAATACTACCTTCCATTTTGCTAAAATGTCTACCCTAGAGGTAGAAAAAATTATCCTATCTTTGAAGCCCTCGAACTGTAAAGGCGATATTTGCCCAGCACAGCTAATAAAAGATGCTGCCAGAGAACTCTCCCCATTCATAACTAAACTGATAAATGCCTCATTTGCTACAGGTACCATACCTGCTAACCTCAAACAATCTTGGGTGTTATCCCTCCTCAAGAAACAGTCACTAGATCCGCTTATTCCCACTAACTACCAGCCCATTACCACAGTCCCATTTCTACTGAAAATATTGGATAAAGCCGCTTACATTCAAATTCAAAAACACTTGGAATTGCATAAACTTCTAGGCAACAGACAATCTGGTTTCCGTCCACTAGACAGAACAGAGACAGCCCTAATCGACCTAAAGTCCCAAATAGACGAGCTGAGAGACAAAGGAAGGACAGTACTCTTGCTCCTACTTGACCTCTCTGCCGTATTTGATCTGGTCAACCACAAGGTCTTATGCCGGCACCTTGACTCTGCAGCCCACTTCTCCACGGGCGCCATCAAATGGATTGAGTCCTTCCTGAGCGAGAGAACCAGGAGAGTCTTCTCCCCTTCAGCAGCTGCCGACCCTACACCCATCCTATGCGGTGTTCCCCAAGGGTCCTGCATCTCGCCCACCCTTTACAACATCTTCACTAAGCCACTGTTCGACGATCTGGACCAGCTGGCTATCACCTACACTAACTATGCAGATGATACTCAGATTCTCCGCCCACTTTCCGGGGATTACGGTACGGACATGGGTTTAGTGAACAAGGTTTACCTTATCATCCAAGCATGGATGGCCATTCATGGCCTGTGCTTGAACGATGATAAGACTGAACTTATAATTCTGGGTTCGCAGGCTAATATCAAAAAACTAAGCCAAGAATTCTCATCATTCAATATTTATAATAACACCATTAAGGTTTCCAAGGAAGTACAAACCCTTGGATTCTATTTGGACTCCACACTGTCCTTTGATAAACAGGTCAAATCCCTTACCTCTGCCACGGCTTACACCTGCAAATTACTCAGAGCTGGTAAACCGTTCTTCTCTGACAATAGTTGTCTGATACTGGCTAGAGCTCTAATACTCTCCAGAATCGACTACTGCAATGCCCTCTATAGTGGTGCCAATAAATCTACCATTCAAAAGCTCCAAACACTACAGAATAATGCCCTAAGAGCAGCACTAGGCATAAATAAGAAAACTCACATCTCCTCCTTGAGACGTCAACATAAATGGTTATCTACATCTAACAAAATACTACTAAAAACGCTCTCCTTGACACATAAAGCCCTTAACAACGCAGCCCCCAGCTACCTCATAGATAAACTCCAGAGAAGAACTTCTCCCAGACCTACCAGAACTGGGAATACTAATTGCCTGACTATTCCCAAATATAAGCTTACTACCATTGGGGGTAATAGCTTTACTGTTAAGGCAGCTAAAAGTTGGAACTCATTGCCTCAGGAGCTGAGAGCAGACCAACCCTACTTACATTTCAGGAAAAATGTAATAAAACATATCACTGTTACGGATCCTTAGTCTCCCATTACCCTCAGAGGACTTGCCCACTCCCACAGAGACTTGGTCATCCTGCAGTAACAGCTACCATATTACTTTTGAGTTTTGCATTAATCTCTAAAGACCTTGTGCATTGTGATCCACTCGGGAGCCCAGTATCTTACAAAGGGCCCCACGTGGCACACTCATCCTTTGTACAGTGCCTACTGCTCATTTATTTAATTTCATTGGCTATTTTTTTCTTCGTCCTATTTTGTACATTATATATATCCTGTATTCAGGTAAAAAACTGTATATTTTGCTATCATGTAAATATTGTAACCTGTGGATACGAAACTAAGTCTTGCATTTCCATTTTGCTGCGCCCTTTTACTCACGAGTCTGGTGCGCTTAACAAATTAATAAATAAACAAACAAACAAACAAACAAACTTAGAGCCCTAGCCACATCGGGCATGGATGAGGTCAAATTCCAATTTAAGAGGTCCATGATCTGTCCCCTCTGGTTAGTACTAGAGGCTCAATCAATCCAGATGTGTAAACGGTTACACGCACACATACATACATACATACAATGATGAAAACTTTGGCAAACCAATCGCCACCCCCCACTTGAATAACGCACTGATGAGCCAACTGTTCTAGGGTGCCCCCTGCAAAGAGAGAAATAGACGATAACCTGCTATCTGAAACCAAACACAAAATGATAAAAGCACAGCATTGCACTGGTGATGAAGAGAGAAGGGTACCTGTATTGACACAGAATGATGTGTCGTACCTAATAGTCCCTCAGTGAACTCAGGCATGGTTGATAGGCATCAGATAGTCAATGTTTGCGCTGAGCTGGTCCCAATTACAAATGGTCCCTTTAAGCGAGGTCTGGAAAGGTCCATCAAACTTGTAGCCTTCTCTAAAACAATCCACCTACGAGGGGACTCCAGCAAAACGTATTGCTTGGAATTCAGAACCTTTTCAGCTGAGAAGAAGCGTGTTGTGTATAAATGGATTCTAAGCTTATTAACCTTACGTAGGGGCATTACTTTCATTCAATGGCATGGACAAAAATCCTCTTCTTTCCACACATGTTCTGAGTCACCTTCATCAGTGAATGTCCAAGTTTAAACTTTGCACCACCCCGATTCCCGATATGTCGCTCCAGCACCACAATCATCACACTCTCCACCTAACCAGAGGTCTGCTCCCACCTGTTTTCTCCCTTAGTTACTTGTTGATCCTTTGCTGCCAAATTGCCTGTCCACCAGCCTCCTCCCCCAATGTTAGATTCTCTCCCTTGCATCTACGCTCCCCTCACTGGGTCCTTCCCCCAATGACTTGTAGCGGGTTATATTACTTCCAAAAGCTAGGTCTGTGCTCAATAAACACCCTAATAATAATATTCCTTCTGAAATGGTCCATGGAATCCACTCCATTCAGCAACGGGGTCCCACACACCAGAAGAAGCTGCTGCTCACTGCAGCCATGAACATACAATTGATGTTTCCATCCATAATGTGTAGAAGGTACAACACCAGGCTTGTTTCTGAGAGTAATTATAATAACCCATTAAACAGTGAGTGTGAACTAGGATTTAGGACCCGGGTTAGGTGACGGAGTAAAATCTGTGTCCTGCTCCAATGTTGGGTTGTCTACCTCTCACATTGTGGAATCAATTCCCAGTGAAAAGTGAAAGTGTGACTTTCTCTTCCAAGGCATAGAACAGTGTGTCTACCAGCGCCCCCTATTTCTAGACGGTGCCTTACTTTTTATGGGATTACAGGGTCATATGCTGTACACGAGGGAGCAGTGTGTCATACCCCAAGGTATAGGACGACCTTTGGGTCACATCGTTACTGGGGAGCCTTAGATTGGGCACGTGAGGTGGTCCTCCAGCTCTGGACTCCGGCGCGGGGCCTCCGGAAGCATCTGCCTCTTCACCAACGGAGAGAACGGGCTCCTCAACATCTGTAACAGGCGACAGCTTGGCTTGATCTGAGGACATACAAGACATGTATCTTTAGGACACGCCTCAGGAAGCATATTTAAATCAATCTAGATCAGGATTTTTTCTAACATGTTGGCAAAGAGATGATCACCCCGTAATGTGATAACATTGTCTATGAGATTGTAAGGCCCCCCTCTACTGCCTTTGAGCCTTTGTCATAGGGTTGGGGGGAACTGGGCAATGTTACCAGACAGTTACATTTACAAAGGCTATAGCCTTACATTACAGTTACAAACAGGTTATACAACCTACTGCACTTGGGGACAGTCACACTATTTTCCTCTGCTAGGAAGAATTGAGGTGGTGTTATGCTAGGTGTCTGCATTGCCCTTTTCCATCTTGACCTTCATTCAATTCGGTATTCTTAGTCATTACTAGATCAGCACTGGATGAAAGTCGGCTATACCCTTACTCAGCCCTACAGACAAGGGGTGTGTCGACCACTTTTATTCCCTACAAATAAGCAAATACTCAACAAACAAAAATATAGGGAGTACAAATACTCCCAAAATAAACAGGAAAGACACGCAGAACTGTGTGCCCCTGCTCTCAGCCACAGAGCTGAATTGATGTGTTTGGCCGACAGGAAGAAACTATTATTACTGCCTGCTCAGAAGAAGTAAACCCGCATCTTTTAATGTGCATAAGTGATTCGATGCAAAGAAATAATGATTACAAGAACATTTCCTCTTTCAAGTTAAAACCGTAATTTTACTCATTTATAACATACTCCCATTGGGAATTGGACTTGCATGTTCACTCCCATAAAGATCATTTTACTCCCTACTTTAAAAAATAGGGAGTGAAATAATCCTACTTCCAAATCTTATCTAATCAAGCCCCACTAGAACCCATTTCATGTAATAGGGTGCCAACCCCACTAGAACCCGTTTCATGGAATAGGGTGCCAGGTGTTAACATTTCATACAATGTAGGACACAGGCTTTCATTGTATACAGAAGGATGAACACCAACCATATGCCCCTCTTCTTTCCTCTATTTTTCGGTTCACGGCTGGTCACATTCACCAATCACACAGTCTATTCTTGATTTTGCTGCTCTTGGCCTCTAGGCGTGCAAGTCCCAGTATCACTCTTCTGGAGTTGGTTTGGTGGGAGACATTAAATGCAATTCCTGAAAACAAAAAGCCTCCCCTCTTGAAAGGGGTTCACTTGAGCACATTACAAGTGCATCACTCAACCAGACGATACCAATGATTACTATGTATGTATATTTCTTAAAACTTCCTTCAAGTAAATACATGTGGCTGTTAAAGGCATCTTTGAATGTACCCTCACATTATTCTGCACTCCAGATATGTGATCCATGCCGGATGGATCATCCCTTTACCTACACCCTGCCTCCACTCTCTTTGAATCTATGTGTGTCTTATATTTTCCCTCTTCCCCTTCCCCTATCCACTACCTTTACTCCCCCACCCTAACCCAGCTTCCTCTGCTACCCACGGTGGGGGCACAATACACCAGTCTCCAGACTAGCATTTGTGCTTTAATAGTCCTACAGGTGTCATTGGGCGAATTGGCAAAGTTATTACTTCACCATTTCTGTAATTTCACTCTTCTCTAAATAGCATGTCATTGCTAGACAATATAACAAAATGGAGCAACCTCACAAGGAGGAAAGCAAAAGCTGGCCCTGGCATTGTTCGTACTGTGACCTGCAGGTTCATTTTAGACCTGAGCAGCCAAACCATTATTTTTATTTTATTTTATTGTTTAAAGCTCTGACCTAGCTCAAAAGCAGAGGATCTCTGTACAGAGCATGAGTAGCCAGCATTTGGGCTGACATCTTTTAACAGTAGCACAGTACTGTGAGCTGAGGTCTGTGCGTCGGTATGTGCATCCATTGGGATTAGTCCATGGACAGGTGTTGTTGAGAGATTTGCTCACCGAGCTACAGGGGTGATGAGTACGCTGGTGCTCCAGAGCCCGGGCACCCCACCTTCCACCCCCTTTCATTCACCACTTTTTGTTTTTAGTTTGTTTCCCCGAGTGAGGGAGATTATGACCATATGCGGGTCCTTTGCTTACTGTGCCACAGGGAGTCAAGCTGTGCTTCACTGATGAAGCCCAAAAAGGCTTAAACATGCCTGGGTTGCTTGAATTTTGTGCTGAGGGGGCGTAGTCTAGCAGTACTGGCTGGCCTTCTCCCATTGGTGGCAGGGTAAGACTAATTTGCAGGTAGTTGGTCCCATTCTGCAATGGGGCAGATCGGACAAGAAATGATATTGAAGGTGCCCGGGGCAATGCCAGAGGTTATGATTTATCCAAAAACCTTCCATCCATCACTTGGTTTTAACATTTTCAAACTGGCCAGGGGATGTGGCTTCCTACCGAGCTCTGGCTATCTTCAAGCGAACAAAACTTTCTGCCTCTCTCTGAGGCCTATTCCCAATGCAGGGAAAGACAGTGCTTGAAACAGAATGCGGCTGGGTCCTGCAGACACAAGCACAGAGGCACGTCGTGTTCAGACAGTAACTCGAAACAAGCAGCTTTCAAACAACAGCAAGAAGACAAAAGCCTGGCGTGTTTACCATTGCCTGAGTCCAGGGGCATTCTACAGGGCGATTGCTGGCTGCCTCGCTAACTCATACCAGATGCACTGTTCACTTAGATCCAGTGGTAAAGTGTACCAAACAAAGTACTGGAACTGCTGTCTCTCGGCAGGGGAGAGGGTAGGCGGAAGCATAGGGCAACACGTGACATGGTGTTGCAGCCGGGCCACTGTAATAGTCTAAGTGACTAGTAACTAAGGCTCCTATTACAACTTTACACTTGCACAGGGACACAAAAGGACAAATCCTCTGTATAGAAGGGTGAATAAGGTCGTAAAAATTAGGGGAATGGTAAACAGAAAAGAATAAAAAGTAGTGGAACACCGCTCCTGACCGTTCATGCTCACTTCGATCACTGCTCAGATCCTGATTCTCAGAAAATCATTAGAAGTCTGTAAGCATCTCAGATCTTCTCCATCTGATTCATTCTCAGGGATCCTGGAGACATCTCTAAATTGTATCTGGTTTTAGGCTGTGTGGACCAGGTGTAAGGTAGGAGGTGCAAATCTGAGATTCCCAGAGGGAACTCCTGCTGTGATACCACGCAGGTGCCTGAACACAAGGCCCTTTGTGGCTACTCTACAGACCGTGACGCTCCACTGCTGCTGTTCTCAGAGGCCACGGATCTGTTCGAGCCTTTCGTACACCAAGTTCTGCCCCCTCAAATCTCAGACCCCCGACACAACCGGGGCCTAAACTACACCACCATTGCGTCCAGGTTTTACCACTGCTACCCATGTTATGCTTGGACTGCCCATGGCATGCCCAGATGCCATGTTTCTGCACCACGATGCCCAAGATTTCTTTTGCTGTCTAGAGATAACACATATTATAGTGATGCTCTGCTCTACAATGCTGGGTACCCACCTCTAAACTATTATACCTCTTATCCGTAAGAGCCCGAGCTATGTCACCCACGTGCCAGGGTTCTGCCCCTTCTACCGAGGCCATGCCCCATACTATAGTTTCTGCAACGGTATCAATAACTAGGGTGGTTTAAATACTGAGATAGCCAGGCACTGACCCACACACGCAAATCTGAACTACGAATGCCCTGTGTCACGCGCACAACCCTACAGCACACTCCCACACACACGGATATTTTCCGTCACTTTCCACACGTGACGTCCGTGTGTCCACCTGGTCTATTATCACCCCTTCAGACAAGTACTGACAGCCAGCCCCCCTCCCTGGGTGAAAGATGGGAAGGAAGCTGTTCAGCGTGCAGAGGAAGAAGAGCCAGGAGTCAGGGGGCACAGGAAGCTCCCTCCTGCAGGGCGGGGGGAGCGAGGCCGCACTCCGCAGTCCCCCAATGGCTCCGCAGGCGGCTGTTCTCGGTGCCCGGCGGGCCTGATGGCCCCCTGCAGCCGCATCGCAGCTCAGTTGCAGCAGCATGGTAAGGGTTCGAAGGGCAATGTGTCTGGAGGGAGGGGTCTACACGGAAAACTGGGGAGGGGGCGGGATGCTTGCTGCTGGATGGCTACTCGTGTATCCGGGGGAGGGGCGACATTTCCAGAATATCTGCGCAATGGCTGGGGGCGGTGGGTTGTACAGGAAACGGGCGTACACGGCTATCTGCGTAGGGAACGGACGGTGCTGCCACCAGCAGACTATCGTGGGGTTAATGACTTGGGGCGGACGCCCTGTAAAATGAGCTACGAGGATGGGGAGCTAACCGAGAGTATAGGCCAGGGGAGAGGGGATGCGGAGGGGCTTCTAGTGCTAGTTGATGCAAAACCGGCGGTAGGGTTGTGTGACTCTCAGGTGACGCAGGCGAATAGTAGGATGGACGGTGCGACCGGGGAATTTGTGAGGCAGTGGTTCTATTGAAGGGTTCGTGTCCGAGTTATGCGGGGGTCGGGGGGGACGTTAGATGAGTCCCTGGGCATTTTTATTCTAGGAGGCAGGTGTATTTTATAAAGCGTTGTTTATGAGAAAGGGGCTTGGGGGATGTATAGCCAGTGGGGATCTGGTCGCTGTTGCTCTGTCAGCGGAAACTCTGTGGGCCAGATTCACAGAACGTTTTCCTATGGGATTGCTCCATTATAAAACACTTCTGTGTGTAGCCGCGGATCTTTTCCAGACCTAGCAAACACCCCTGCTACCAACGTGTGTTGGTGGCAGCTCAGCTTGTCAGATCCTTCTGTGAGGCAAAGGTTTGTGTACCCCGGTGTACGTGCATGAAAGTTGGGGAGTTTTGTCAGCAGAGGGTTCTTTGTTTACAGAGCACTGTGCGAGGTGCTTTGACAGGGGGGTCCCTCAGAGAGAGCTCAGTCTGTTGAGCTCTTTTCGAGAGTTCTCGACCTAGGTCGCTTAATCTATTGGAGTGTCTGTGAGAGCTCTGAGTGTTAAGGCAATTTTTCTGAGGACAGGGTTGTTGTGACCTCAGCACGACAACACAAGGTGCATGCTGGGTCACATGTGGATTGCCACATGTGCTAGTGACGGAGTCAATAAAAGGGCCGATCGGTTTCCCCCTCTGCAGTGGTAAAGACACCAACCCTGGTATCTGTGTCTTCTTGCAGCCCGACGCTGCCAGCTGCACCATGGCCCTGCTAGGCTGCCCTGCATCGCAAGGCACCATCAACACGAGGGGGCCGTCCTCCCGGCCCCATAACATCTGGCTACCAGGTCTCCAGCCCCGCGCTAGCACCAGTCACCAGAGAAAATAAAAAGGAGGAGGTAGCGAGAGGCGTGTCTGCGCGCCCTGCAAGAGGAGCCGGGCTATGCCGAGAGAGGCCCGAGAGCCGCTGTCGGAAGACAGAGCTCGGCCCCCACTGGGGTCCCGCAACAGCACTCACCTTCAGGTAGTCCAGGCTCTCCCACTGCAGACGCGGCGCGTGGGTGCTTTACTTGAGGTACATGTTACGTAGTTGTATACAGTAAAAAATATGCAGTAAAGAATACAGGGTACATTGAATTATACAGTGGAATATACAAGTCAAAAAAATATACGATTATATACACAGTATCAGACATTTACAGAATATACAATCTTGTTAGGAACATGGTAGGAGCTAGTAGGACTGCTACTAGCTAAGTATAGCCAGTAGCCTAAGAGTGGGATCTACCAAGGCTCTGGGCATAGTTGAGTGAGAGGCAAAGGTCTATACATCACAATAGGTCAGTTTGGATATTATTGGTTGTTTAGTTTGGTTGCAGGAGTAACCAACATTTTATTTTGTTCCGAAAGAAGAGGAACACAGTGTCAGTTTTTAGAGTAAGTGGGAGTTTCTTCCAAGTTTTGGGTGCTAACATACTGAAGCTGGAGCCTCCGGCTTTGTTTAGTTTAAAAGAAGGAATGTTTAGGCAGTGTGAGTAAGTAGATCTGGTAGGCCTCGTGGATTCTCTCCTGGAGAATATATTCATTAGATATTTGGGCGCTGAGTTATTGAGGCATTTGTGGATAATCATGAGTGTTCGGAAGGTGATCCTGGCTTGGATCGGAAGCCAAATGGCGTTTTGTCTAGTTTGTGTCATGTGGCTGGAGCGCAGAATGTTGAGTGCAGCCCTGAGAGCATTGTTTTGTAATACTTGAAGTCTGTGAAGATTCTTTTAACTAGTGCCCAAATGGAGAGTATTGCAGTAGTCCAGTTTGGACATTATGAGGGCTCTGGCCAAAGTGAGACAGCTATTGGAGTTAAGAAAAGGTCGACAGGCATTAATTAATTTAGAGGTGTAAGCCGCGGATGAGGTAGTAGCATTGATTTGTCTTTGGAGGTTTAAGGCAGAGTCTACATTCATAAGATTGCCATCAATAGAGAATGAGGAGTATTTGGGGCCTAGTTTGCTGAGTCTTAGATTAGAACCGATGAGGAGGATCTCTTTTTTTGTCGTTGTTGAGACAAAGGCCATGGTTGGCCATCCATCCCTGTATTTTGCTGTAAATTTAGTTGAGAAGAGTAGTGTCAGATTGGTAGTTGCCAGATAGAGTGATGAGAATCTGCGTATAGTCTACATAGTTCGTGTATATTATGCCTAGCTCATCAAGATGGTCAAACAGTAGCTTTGTGTATATGTTATAGAGGGTGGGTGATACACAAGAGCCTTGAGGGACTCTTGAGGTGATGGGTGAGGGTATGGCTGAGGCAGAAGGGGAGAAGACCATCGTGGATCTGTCTGCCAGGAAGGAGTTGACACAGGCTGCCGCTTGTCTAGAAAATGAGGCAGCCAAAGTTAGATGGTTAGTTAGGATGTTATGGTCGACTAGGTCGAATGCTGCCGATAAGTCCAAAAGTAAGGGAAGTGCCGGTTTACCGTTGTCCCTAGCCTCATTCATTTGGATTTTCAGGTCCAAGAGGGCTGTTTCTGTCCCATGTCTTGGTCTGAAGCTCGGTTGTCTGAGGCCCAAGAGGTTGTTGGCTTCAAGGTGAGTTTGGATTTGGATATAGGCAGCCTTGTCTAAGATTTTTAGAAGAAAGGGCACTGTGGTGATTGGTCTGAAGTTAGTTGGGATATTTGGGTCAAGATTTGGCTTTTTGATGAGCGGCATGACCCAAGCGTCTGAGATTTTTTGGGACGGTACATGAGGCAAAGGAAGCGTTAATAAAGGATGTAATAAAAGGTGCAAATTCTTTTGCACCTTCTTTTATGATGGAGGCTGCGTATATAGCCTTGACACCTGGAAGGCTTCAGGCTTCTGATGATAGTTTCGACCTCAAGATGGGTGACAGGAATATATTTGAAGGTTGTATTTGAGGTGGTAGGTGAGTCAGATTGGGACCTTTGCTTAGAATGCAGAAAAATGGGGCTATTCGTTTTGGTAGGAAGCGCAAGGCTGGCCCTTTTTGCTTCAATTTTGGTTTGGGGTGTGTCATTTTATTGAGAAGAGCCTTTTGGATGTTGGTTCTCCAGAGCGCATCTTTTTTGCAAGAGTCAGGTGGGCCAATAGGAGATTCTAGTTCTTTAAGGATTGAGAAAAGCTCCTTAGTATTGGATTTGGCGTTAAAAATTCTATTGTTATAGCTTTCCCTTTTAGTTTCTAGGATAGCTGTTTTATAAATGGTGGAGGCGCTTATAAATTTGTCCTTATTTAGTGGTGTATTTTTTTCCATGCCGCTTCTGTGTTTCATTTTGTTTTGCGTAGTGTTTTCAATTCAGGAGTAAACCATTTGTTGAGATGTGCTGCAGGTTTGGCTTTCCTAAGTTTGAGAGGTGCTAATTGGTCTATGGTGGCCGGTAGGTTCTGATTATATAGTTCTACCATGGCGGCTGGATCTAGATCCGAAGGCAGCTGTTGCTGAATGATAGGTTGGATCAAAGGGAGTATGGTTTCTAGAGAGATTAGGCAGTTGCTTCTGGTTCACGCAGGTGGAGCTTGGGTATCCTTTGAGGATATACATTTGGAATATAGGATTGTGAAGGATATGACGTGGTCAGACCAAGCACAAGGAGTGTTGGATGATATTTTGGTGTCGCAGTTGAAGTCCGCTACCCAATCTAGAGTTCTGCCTTTGCAGTGAGTTGGGTCGGAAATCCTTAATGAGAAACCCAGTTCTTGGAGAGTATTTTGGATAGCTAGAGCGTTGGAGTCTAAGTTATTGTATAAGCCTACATTTAAATCACCTAGGAGTAGTATTTGTGAGTTAGATTTTGTATTTAGTGTGAGGAGGCTGGTAATGTCATTCTCAAAGGATGTAAGTTGGCCAGGAGGTCTATATATAATGTGGATGAGAATCGTCTGTTCTGCTGAAAGTGGGAGTTTCACTGAGAGGAGTTCACCAGATGTAAACAGGGTATTAGGGCATTCTCTGGTGGCTAGGGAGTTTTTAGCAATGATAGCTACCCCTCCTCCTTTCTTAGAGGTTTGATCGGTCCTGAAGGTGGTATAATCATCTGGGACTGCTAGCATCAGAGCCATGTCTCTGTGATAGCCAATAGGTCTAAACCATTGGATATAATCAAGTCAGCAATGTCTAATGCATGGGAAATTAGTGACCTTGCGTTGATAAGGGCTCCCTTGATAGTGGTGCCTTTTAGGGGAGCATCAGATGTTTTAGTTGGAGTAAGAGGGGGAGGTGATGTGTCGATGATAGAAGTTTGGGTGAGCCTCTATGATTTGTGTTGGGGAACGAGACCTGATGTAGTTTGAGATCTGGTGTTTCTGAGGGAGATCAGATCTGGTGCATTTGAGGTGCTGTAGGTAACAGACATGGTGGGGCAATGGGTCCAAGGGCAGTGCTTACGAGGCTTGAAGGGCAAGTTATCTGAGATTGGTGAGGCGAGAGCGATATTGAGAATGCAGATCATACATAGAAGTAGGACGGAGAGCGAATGCTGCGTGCTAACAGCAAGGGAGGAGATGTACTCCTTTGGGTGTAGCAGAGATGTTCTTAAATTGCCAAAGGAGTGGGAGAGGGAAATGGGTGCAGTTATCCTAGAACTGTATTAGAGTTAATGCGAGATGTGAGTAGGTTAGTATCAGGTAGCCTGGGTGTTATGCTCGGACTAAGTACACTGCCTTATGACTAAGCGTTCTGGAAATAGTGCATGGTGTCAATATTATGCTCTGGGATATGATTAGAGCTTGGGTGAGCTGAATACAGTATAAGGTGGCAGGCTGGTGACGTGCTCGACAGGATAGCTCAAGATCAAATGGTCTAGATGCATTAAACACTTACATAAAGGTTGATGTAATACACTATGAATTAAGGGCAATATTTGGCAAAAAGCAAATGTAATACACAGTAGTAAGATTAAAAAATCAAGTGGGCTAGGCCCAGATAGTTAGTGATAACTAGGCTAATGTAGTACACGATACAATGGAGGCAATTTATGTTAGAGGGCTAGTACAGCACACAGTAGCATGGCTGGCAATCAAATAGGCTAAATGCATTAAATTAGTACTAGGTAAGTCACTGTGATACACGATAGATAGAGTGCAATATTTGGTGAACTGCTAATGCAGTACTCAATGATAAGGCAGAGGTTCAGATAGGCTAGGCCGGGTTAATTAGACAATCAATATATTATTTTTTATCAATGCAATATCCTGCTTTAGATAGCCTGGATGCGAGGCAGGGGGAGTTGAACAAAGGTAGAGAGGTAGCTGCCAGGGACCTGATATATCAATAGGATCTATAGCACGCCATGCCCAGCAAAAAGATACATGTTGCAGGAAGCAAGTGTGCCTTATTGGCCGTAGGTTAGGGCATCTAGAATATGGCCACAATGAGGTTGCCAATCGCATTATGAGTGAGGCAGGCAAGTGGATGTGGCCAGGCCGTGGGTCAGTACTTATCAAATTTTGTGACGGTATATCCGCAGGTCGAACGTGCGATGTTAATTCGAGAAGGTGTGTACAAGGAGAATGCATCAGCTGTAGTAAGCTGTCTGGTCAGGAGTTCTGGAACAAATAGAGATGGAAAAGCTGCTTGCCTCCCCGAGGCAAACAGGGTCTTGGTCTATGTCTTCGCAGGTAGGCCGGCGTTTCCGCCTGCCGCAGATGTTGTTTGTAGAAGAAGAGCTTTCGTTACCTAGCAACTAGGCCACGAAGCCATAGCCTCCCTAGGGCCACGATTCGCCTGACATTTCTTGGTCAGGCGGAAGATTATACGGCGGGGGTCAGGCAGATCGAGCGCTTCAGCAAGCTCGTAGTTTGACTATGGAAGCACAATGGAGTTAAATTTAACAAGCTCAAGGGGAGCTGGTGTGCTGTATTGCAATTCCTCACCCTTATGGACTGCTGGTGGCGCGGTGCACACGGTGGGAACGTGTGATGGTGCTGCTCTCATCTGCAGCTCCTAGATGCACCTGGAAGGGGGGGATAAGGACTCCTGCCCTCTTCCCTCGGTGCTCACTGTATTCTTAATTACTTTTTAATGTTTTAACAAATCATTCCCTAAAATGTGCAGTTGGTGACGGGGTGAGTAAGGAAATTTGCAGATTTGGGGGTAGGGAGAGGGGGGCAAAGAGAGCATACCTAGTTTGATTCAGGAATCCAAACAAATCCGTCACACGAGTCAAAAGTTATTAACAATTCATTTTTTGGGGTTTCCTATTGGAGTCCGACTCACCTTAACTATAGGGTGGCAACCACCGCCCTATAATACACATTATGCACCCACCGCCACTGAGTAGAAGCTGTGGTCTTTAGTGGAATGATGATATTGACTCACCCTGGATTCCTGGACAATTGAACATCTTTAGGGAAATTCTACCAATCTTTTTCTTGGGTCTCTATCAAATTCTCTAGAACAGTTCGCCTTCCTTCTGAGGCATTCGCATGTCCTCCTGGTCTTTCCCATTGGTGAATTATGCACTCAGCCGTTTCTTCTTCCCTAGGCGTAATATCACATGATATAATTGGCTTTCCGTTTCTCAGTCAAGCTGGAGTGCTTGATAATTTAGTTCACCAACACATTGATAGTTTTTCTTGCGACCCGCACACACTGCACGTACATTTTCATTTTTAAGAAAACACTATTTTCACCTCAGGACTTAGCCCCCAAGGTGTTAATAGCAATAATGCTTATGGCAGCGGGCTGGATTGGCCGGTAACAGCATCTGGGCAGACCTAAATGCCTTTGCGTCTTGGTCCATGAGCTGTTAACAGCCTATCCAGCCCACCCCTGAGGTTGTTATTTCTATGTTAGCACCCTGGGGTCAAGCACCAGCCAATCAGATGTCAAGGGATGTAGGCTACATCCTATGATCATAGAACACATTCCATCCTGTGGCCAGCACCTTTCTCCCTGAGTACCAGTTGCTTCACCATGTAGTGGTGCCCTGACGGGCTCCCCCACCTCCTGCTCCCTCCTAAATCCTCTGCCCACCCAACCTGCACTTACCTTCTGTGCTGACCTCCGCTCCACATTATTCTTGGACTCCGCCTCCAGCAAGTCACGAAAATGGAAGACAAGCTCAGCGCAAAACCCATCTTCCATTTCTATGACAGGGCCCACTGTGATCTATACGCACACTAGGGGTGACATATTTTTTTTTGAATGGCTTGCTGTTGGCTCGTCACTTTGCTTGCGCTTGTAACTTGGGGCCCTGGCTATATTGTTGAGGTGGTATGGCCCTAAGCGGCTAGCCGACCCTGTGGGTACTGGCCCGTCGCCCAAGTTAAGGGGCAGAGCGCAGTGAGGGTCCCTTAATGAGTATGACAGTGTTAATAGCGAAAGGGTCAGCAGACCACTAAAGGTTATATCACCATCAACTCTGTGTAGATCCCTACACGGTTGGTAAAGATGTCTTTAAAAAATACATACCTTTCTTACGCGGCCCGCGCCTCGCAGTGCTGCTGTCAACAAGTCCGTTTTCCATGTTGGCGCATTCACCAGAAAACCGGCCTCAGCTGACAGCTTCACTGAATGGTACTGGGCTGCGTATGAACAGTACGTTTATTTTCTTTTTCTTTAAAAAAAAACTCCATTAGATCCCATGTGGGAAGCTACACGGGTGCTAAGTGGTGAAGTGGGAGTGGGAAAGCAAAGGGGCTTTGGCCACCAATGTTACTCGGAATGCAGGATTGTACTAGAGAATACAGCCCATGTTCTGAGCATCCTGATTGGACAGCACCCACTCCCATGGTGCTTATGTGCAATAGTAAAATTACCTCATCTCATACCTTGAAGCTACATAGCCATGTGTTTTTGACATGCCAGGAATTCTGTTTCCTTTGAGAATTTTGTATATTTTTTATGCTGGGTTATTTTATTAACCCCATGTATTTCTGAGATTATAGAAATGTTATGGCAGATGAGAGCTCCAAAGTACGTCCTTCTTGGCCGGCAACCATCCCTAAGAAATTCGTACTTTTTTTTAACCATTCGATAAGACCATCCGTTTGGTGATGAAATATGGATGTTTGTAGGGTTTTGATTATTTAAAATTCTTTCATTGCTCCCATGGTGCATTATATTCCATGTATGCCTTAGCTCATTCACATTTCAAGTGGAATTCTGACCTTGGTGAAGTAAGGGAGTACAACCTTCGGTGGTGTTTTGAGTGGTATTGCAGTGTAATGGAAATCCTCCTGTGTAGTAAATTGCGTATGCCAGTATGACCAACATATAATTTAACCCACTTTTTTATGGTTTAAGCGATCCAATGACATGCATAGATATTCATTCAAATTGGCTGTTGATGACAGGCAGGTTTGTAAAGCAACCTCAGGATATACTTGTTGCTGGTATTTTGCATATCTCGCAGGCCTGCTACTATTTACTTCTCATACTGTCTATCCCAGGCCAGTATAAGAGATTTAATATTTGGCCTTGGCTACTCCCAAGTGTCCTACAGTGAGATGAACAAGGTCCATATCGAATACCATATAGTGAAACAGTTTTGGAACCAATGCTGTCAGAAAGACTGGCCATCGCCTTTGGGATCTGGGTCCGCACAGGAAGGATGTCCTTGCTTCCCCGTGGAGAATACCTTAACATTCTCCATGTTGTCTGTATAGGTACTGCTCTGTCCAAAAGCATTTTTTGAAAGGTGGGCCGTTGTGGAGGCAGGTGGGATAGGGGACTCCTACCCTTCAGAGCTATTTGCGGATCTCATGTATTTATTAGGACCTGGTTTGTCTGTGGGTGACTGTTAAGATGTATTTCTAAACTCTGATCTGGTGGGTAGAAGTTTAGGAAGCCACCCTAGTTTAGTGGAACAGGGGAATCTTCTGGACAAATCGGACCAATCTATGGTAGCTTGGCAGGCGGTCAAGACCAAGTCCAAGGAGGGGTGAGAGTGATCGGAAGCCCACAATGAGCACACACAGTAAAACTCCACAGATTACCCTTAGACAGATGTATATCGAAAATACATTTATTATAGGCCTTTATAACCAAACACAATTAAACGACAGTTTTCAGGAAAACAATTACCACACATGCTCATTCACTATGTAACATTTATACTAAATGCGATTAGCCAGAGGATGATGATGGGGGGGGGGGAGAAAATAACCACAACCTGTAACAGAAGGGGGTTAGATCAACACATATATCAGTTTTAGAAAGTCCTTCATCAACAATCCCTAACTTATGTAGTCCATCCCTATGAAGTGAGGTGCCTAGTTAACAACGCACCGTCGTGCGTAAACGAAAAAGCAGGTTCTCTTCAGGGGGCTGTAGCTGCTCAGGAAGGGGCTTGAGGCAATGAAGAATAAGTTCCTATTCCTAGAGAAGGGTCTGCCCTTGCAGATAGAGAAACTTTTGGTGTTCAGAATAGCTGAGGAGCGCAGGCTTTCCCAGCCAAATTGAGGATCTTTTAAGGGATTCTCATGTGTAAAAAGGGATGGCTATGCTAGGGGACCACTGGTAAGTTATGCAAGTACTCACCAAGCCTCGAAACCGTCCGGATCAAACTTCATCAATCTAGCCCACTTCACACAATGGTGTTAATCCCACAGTTTCAGGACGCTCCGGCTCTGAGCGGCTGCGGCACGGGACGAATGTCTGTAGTGGGACAGTAACCTTTACTCAGCTCTCGAAAAAAGGAGAAGGATAGTTCCAGTAGTAACGTCTCAGGACACGGTAGGCAAGGACTGCAGGTGATTTCAGAGATGGTCAGCACAGCAGGGTGACACAAGAACCGCAAATACTCGCTGCGTGGTGCACTCTTGTAAAGTATTGGCGAGAAAGGGCCCAGGACCACAAGCTAGCGATTACCAGAGTCTCAACTCGGAATGGCAGAGTTCCTGTGTGATACTCTGGGTTCAAGCTGGTCAGTTCACTGGATGGCCCAGGAAAACTTCCAAAGAGGCACTTTGCAGGAGTAAATAGAAGAAGCCCAGAGTAGTTCCCACTACTCCAAAGGAGCCAAGCGCACTTGCAAGCCTTCTTGGTTCGATAGAAAAACAGGGGTCCCACGTGACAACAGCAGTGTCAAAGTGCCAAACCTTCCAAGCACGTCACCGGCGGTTCCTCGAGTCTGCTTTCTTGTTGAGGATACTTGGCTCCTTATGAGGTTTGGTGTGAACCTCAGTAGATAGAAATGGAATGGATGCAGAGCTCCTTCTCTTGTCCAAGATTCAGTTTGCGCTCAAATCTCAGATAGCCAATTAAAGATCTTCTCTTGTGCATGCACACCAGACGTGGGCCAATCGTGGCCCACAGTGGTTCCAGTCATTCATGGCTACCAGACATACTGGCACCAGTAGTGTGGATTGGGACCAGACAGTCCCAACCCTCTTCCTGGCCACTAGCACACTTGAAGATGCAGTTTTTGCAGGAGGCTGCATGCCCAAATAAGGAATACCTGGGTCTCTCGACCTGGGGGTAGGCAAAGGGACAAAATGGCCATAGGACAGAACAAATGACTTCGTGGCATGGCCATTTTCACATAGACTTACATAATAGCCTGGCACCAGCATCAGTGAAGTTCTTCTGTGCTTGTTTGGATCAGAGTCTAATATTCCCATAACATATGGGACAGATCAGGACTTGGCTGCGCTGCCTCTCTGAATTAAGCACCTGCACTGTGCTTGGAATGCCCTACTTGGAGGCAATTTACAGATCTATTGCTCACACGGTTTCTGAACATTGATTAGGGGGATAGGCTTGGTATGGGCTTATCCATTGTTTGGACTTCTGGGTCAGATCCATTTGGATCCCACCTTTTGACACCTTGTGGGATTTGATAATGATGAACGCAGACTAGAAAGTGGATTATAAAAAGTGGTTGCTGTCAGGATGTTTACAACTCTACTCTGACTGTACACTTTTCAGTGGCCCTTAGGAACCCTGACCACAAGTTCCAGCATGCAACAGTTCTTTGTGGTTTCACTTTCTCAATGGTAATTAGGAACTTTAACCTCAAGGTTCCAACGTGCAAAAGTTTGTTGTTGATTCACTTTCTCAGATGTTTGAAAGGTGCTCTTGGTATTCTATCTCAGGTCCCAGTGTGCAGCTTTAGCCCTGGCATTCAGTAATATACGCTTGAGACAAGGTCCTCAGGAGCAAGTTCTCCAAGATCCAGCATATAAACTCTACTTTACAACGTGTCCTTCTCAATGCACACTAGGAATTCCTACTCTTAGTTCCAGAGTGCAACTGTTCGTTGTTGATTCACTTTCTCTGATGTTTGAAAGGTGCTCTTGGAATTCTGACTCGGGTCCGAGTGTGCAACTTTAGCCCTAGAGCTCAATGATATACGCTTGAGTCAAGGTCCTCCGGAGTGAGTTCTCCGAGATCCAGCATATAAGCTCTACTGTACTATGTGTCCTTCTCAATGCACACTAGGAACTGCTACTCTTAGTTCCGGTATGCAACGTATCTTATCACTTTGTTTCATAGGCCTTATACCATTAGAGCTTGACTCCAGTGGTTCCTCCTTGTCTACATGAATACATGTTATTTAAATAGATTAAGATTCATCTGGAAGTAATCACTTTGATTTGTGGGACTGAAAGATAGTCCTTTATTCAATGCTGTAGTTAAATCTGATGGCAATTCTAAGCCCGTTAGGTTAAGGACTAGGTTTTGTAATTTCTTAATCTATTTAAATTCAGTAGACTATTAAAGTTGAAGAAATTCTATGCCACCCTAATAGAAACAACAATAAAACCTAGTCTGGACAAAAAAACAACCGTCAGAATTAACAGTACTGGATACAGAACATATATTGCTTTGAAAAGGAGAAACTGAATGCAGGAAATAACATGTATTCTGTATGAATGAAATACAGAGCAACAGCAAGAATCTTCAGCTGTCTCAAAAATAAATATTGCTTTGAAAAGGAGTGCTTTGTAAGAAATTTCTTTTGAATTGAACATGACTATAAACTCAAAATGTACCTTTGAAGCGCACTTATTATCTCTGTTGCTAACTCTAATTTTATTTCTCGACACTGGTCAGTCGCAGTGATACAGAGAGAAGGTGCTGCAAACAATCTTGAATATATACTAACCACAACAGGAAACTCGCCATAATTGTTCAGACTGGTCTCAACTTATACTTAGGAAATAACAACAATAATGGCTGAGCCCTGAATTTTGGACTATACACAAACAGGTACCCATCTATAATGGATTTACGGTTCAGAAAAAGGGAACAAGAAGCGGATGAACTTTTCTTGGGCCAACAAAACCCAAGTACAGAAAATGGGAACAGAAATATCAAATCTCTTAAAAAAGCATTTGAATAGTTAGAAAACTTATCAAAGAAAGAGCTCTCACGTTGGTGGGAGATGGCCACCCTAGACAAATATCTAAAAGTAGGAAGAATTCCTCGAGGATTGCGTATCTGCATCTTTCCTGCATTTGAGGAAGATGTAGATGATTTGAAAGAATGGGAAGAGCTATTACCAACGACATCTCAAGAAATGATTCATAAAATTATTCTGAATACAAAAAAAGCCTGTGCCAAACTTTTACAGGAAATTGATGCAATCAAAGACACAATAGAAAAGATGAATCTACCGGAAGCAAGTTTCAAAAATTATCAAATTCTGGATGACTATTTGCTTAAATTTGAGAGCGAAATTAAAATTAAAAAACAACAAACATTTCAACGCGATGAATTGGACTACAAATTTAAAAAGGGTCTACACATTTCAAAACAAATTCAAAACAAGACAAAATATTCCTAAAAAATCATCAAGAAAATATCTGACAAGCAACCAATACAGCTTGAATCCACCTCAGGAGCATCAGAACAGGAAAGCGATAATGAAGATCAAATAGAAATACAACAAGAAGGTACTAAGACATCAGACAGCACGGCACCATATTCTTTTTTAGAAGAATATCAAAAACACAGACAGGCACGATCCTATCCACTTTACAAAAGTACCCAACAATTAAGAAACCAACAGCTACAATTTGGAAACACAAATAGTGGCCAACAAAGAGGGGCAGAAGGGGGAAGAAGAGATCAAACAGGAGAAAACACAAACACAGGGGTTCAAACAAGATCCCAGAACCCACAACGGAAGAGACCATAACTCACACCTCATCAGAGCGAGATGAATCACAAAACTTAGTCCTTAACCTAACAGGCTTAGAATTGTCATCAGATTTAACTACAGCATTGAATAAAGGACCATCTTTCAATCCCACAAATCAAAGTGATTACTTACAGATGAATCTTGATCTATTTAAATTCAGTAGACAAATAAAGTTGAATAAATTCTATACCGCCCTAATAGAAACAACAAAAAAAACTAGTCTGGACAAAGAACAACCGTCAGAATTAACAGTACTGGATACAGAACATATATTGCTTTGAAAAGGAGAAACTGAATGCAACAAATAACATATATTCTGTATGAATGAAATACAGAGCAACAGCAAGAATCTTCAGCTGTCTCAAAAATAAATATTGCTTTGAAAAGGAGTGCTTTGTAAGAAATCTCTTTTGAATTGAACATAACTATAAACTCAAAATGTACCTTTGGAGCGCACTTATTATCTCTGTTGCCAACTCTAATTTTACATTTAGCAGGTTCCTGAATACTCTGAGGCAAAGGAGATAATAATCATTTGTCAAGGCCCTCCTTGTTTGGTTGTGTGGAGTAGTAAGATTGGAAATCTAGCCTTGATGTGCCAAGTTGACAATTTAGAGGAGATTCGCAAACAAGTTACTCTAATTTACCCTTGGTTTAAAACTGGAGAGGGATACTCAATTCACAAGAAGTTACTATGAGTGACCCCAACTCCTATAAAGTCAGGAGTAAGTCATTGTAACATCTCTATAAATGAGCACTTTTGTATTTAGAACACATCTTGGCATGTAGTCCATTTATTGCAAAGGAGCCCCTCATCCCTTGGGGGGGGGGGGAGAAATGGGCGATGGAGTGGAGGAATAAGTTCAAGTTTTACAAGGAAATGCAGACTGTGCCTCATGGGGTTCTGAGTCACCCAGCCTTGTGCCAGTGGACATCCCTGGATGTAGGATGCTAGGTAAGGAGGCTGCATTTGTTTGGTGCATTGAAGAGAAAACATGGTAGGTAACATAGTATAAAAGAGAAGTGAAGTACCTTTGCTATTTGACCTCGCCCCCTTCCCCGAACATTCAATTTAATGGAACTATGACATGCAGAGCACAGATTTCAGGTACATGCCTCGTATGTTGTGGCATGGCTTGGCATGTTTGAAGTGAATGCTGATTTAAACACATATTTGAAATGGGGGAAAAACACAGTGAAAAGCACTTGCTTCTTCAAATACTCAAAAGCATTAATTAAAAATGTCCATATCTTACAAATGTTGGTGATGGGGCGTAGTGTCCTGTGCGTTTCCAGTATTGGTTGTGTCTGCGTTGTTTTTTTCGTAAGTTTCTGTCTGTAACACAATTTATATATCCTTTGTTTAGGAATTATATTTGTCTACATATCCTAGGGTGTGTCTGTATTGGCCTTGCTCCTTTGTAAACCTATATACATTTAGCAAGTGTTGTTTAGTGCTTTTTAAAAAAGCAAGTGATCCTTACAAAGTTACTAAAGCAAAAAGTGTAAAGATCGTTTTTCTGTCTCTTTACTATTAAATGTGAGGTACTTAATGTGTTCTCTTCCATAAGTTGTTATCTCCGACTTGTTATAACAGACTTCCATAAGTCTGTTTTCTCAGGTCATGGCAACCATGGCCTGAGATAACAGTAGTTACAGACGCCTCACTCACGGGGTGGGGAACACACACCAATGATCTGACAGTCGGCGGTCGTTCGTCTCCATCGGAGTCCAAACTACATATCAATCTTTTGGAGCTGAGGGCAATGCGTCTTCCACAAGAGAGGACCTACTCTTACGTCCCGTCCCTTTTCCTCCAGGCTGCATGGGTGTCCCTTCCAGGGGACGGGAGACTGAGCCTTTTTCACTGGGGAAACCTTCTTCCCCTTTGGGTTTGGAGGCGCGCAGTATCCCCTCCCACACCACCCCCCCAACTTTTCAACATACCAAGTTTTGAGGTTTTGCGGGTTATAGAAGCTGCGGAGAGAACATTCGAATACCATTTAGTTATTAGTCATACAATTTGACATAGTGGGGTCAGACTGATTCTCAGCAGGTTGGGAGCCGAGCTAGGTCCCTGGAGATGGTGGTGAGGTTTGTGAAATGGTGGCGTTATAGGTTGTACTTTACAGACGCATGGAGATGCAGTCATCGTCAAGAAGAACTGCGGTCCATTCCTGTACAAATTCCGACATGGTATCATTTGTTATCGCTGTGAGTTTTTCATAAGTGAAGATCGACCTAAGTTTGCAGAGCCATTCTTCCTTGGATGGAGCTAGAGCACTTTTCCACTTTTGGGCTAGTGCTAGCCTCCCTGCTCTCAACATAGCCCCAATAACCCTCGGAAATGCATTCTGTTCTGTCTCCCGCATAGGAGTACCCAGGAGGATTTCCAGTGGGAGTAGAGATGGGCAGTACCCCTCTATATCCTTAATCCAGCTGAGCAATTCCGACCAGTACACCTGAATGACCGAACATCCCCACCACATGTGAAACCAAGTGCCTCGTTGCTTACATACCCTAGGGCAAAAAGGGGATACCTCTTTAAACATTTTGGACAGGGTTGCTGGAGGGCGATGCCATGAGTGGAGTATTTTGAAGCTGTGTTCCATGGCAGCGGTATACAGTGATCCCGTGAAAATACGTTTAAAAATTGCCCTTCATGTGTGGTCGTCCAGCGTCATGCCCAGCCTTTCTTCCCATATTTGTTTGAAGGGTTGTCTACCCTCCAGGTTCGCCGTGATCAACGTACTATAGAACTAAGATAGGGAGCCCTTCCGGGATGCGCTTTTGGCTAGGACATTTCCAAAAGGAGTGAGGGGGGCGTTTAAAGTTGTCGGCCCACCGAGGATGGGTCAGTATTCCCTTCAAGCGTAGGTATTCAAAGATTGAGGGGGTTTGTCACCCAGTGCCTCGGTCAGTTGGTCGTATTCTATGAAGCCCGCCTCGCGAGAGAGTTGAGCAACCCTCTCCAAGCCCCTATGTGACCATGATTGGGTATCTCGAAAGCCCTTGGTGCCTAGGTTGATGGGGGGGGGGGCAACAGCGATGTTAAAGGGGATGGCCAGGATGACAGCAGTTTATTGTCCTTGTTCGGTTTCCAGGATGCCTAGAGGGCCACTAAGGTGGGGTGTGTTTTGAGGTGGGAGGGGAGGGCTTTAGAGGGGGCCCATAATAAGTCCCTGACTTTTTTCGGGTGAGTGTGGACGTCCTCAATATAAGTCCAATACGTCCCCATGTCATTCCTCGTGTGCTCTAACATTACCCGGAGCTGGGCTGCTTTATAGTATAGCCTAAAGTCCGGGAGACCGAATCGACCATTAGACTTTGGAAGAGTCAGGGTAGAAAATTTGACTCTTGTTCTTTTACCGTTCCAAATGAACTGGAGGACTCGGGACTGCAGTACATCAAAGAAGGCATCAGTGATCACCACAGGGAGGGCTGCTAAGAGATAAAGTAGGCGGGGCAGGATGTTCATTTTTACCGTAACCATATGCCCAAACCAAGAGAGTGTAAGGGGTGCCCATCGTTTGAAGTCGCTACTGATCTTAGCCAAGATCCCCGGAAAGTTGCACTGATAGAGTTGTGACAGATACCTGGGAATGGTGGTGCCCAGATACCTGGTGGCTACCCGCTCTATTCTTACTCCCAGTATTTCGGAGTTACACCGGATATCATTGTCCCCGGGACCCATGGGCATAATGCTAGATTTGGACGTGTTTACCTTGAGCCCCGAAAAAGTGCCATAATAGCTTATAAGACCGAATAATCGGGGTAAGGAGTCCTGGAGGTTGGTCAGGTAACCCAGGATATCATCTGCGAACAGCGAGAGTTTAAAGTCGCAGTCGCCACACCTTATCCTTGTAATTTCTTGGTCAGCTCTGATCGCTATAGCCAGGGGCTCCATTGCCAAAGCATATAGAAGAGGTGACAGGGGACATCCCTGTCGGGTGCCCCTAGAAAGGGCCAGAGGCTCTGAGGTTCCGCCATTGACCAACACTCTCGCTGAGGGGCCGTTATATAGTGCTGAGACTCATCCACAGAAATTATCCCCCAGACCCATCTCTCAAAGAACTTTACCCATATAAGGCCACTCGACACGGTCTAATGCCTTTTCTGAATCTAACGAGAGAAGGTAGCCCTCCACCCCCTGCCTTGAAGCCTCATGCATGAGATCCAGGGTCTTCCGTATGTTGTCTGATCCCTGACGTCCCGGGATAAAGCCCACCTGATCTCCATGCACTAGGAAGGGGAGGAGTTTCGCCAGTCTGTTTGCTAAGAGTTTGGCCAAGATCTTAACATCGGTGTTGAGGAGGGATATAGGGCGGTATGATTGGCACTGGAAGGGGTCCTTCCCCTCTTTGGGGAGTACTACAATCAGAGCGGACATCATTGTGGGTGGGAGGGAGCCCTGTTCCAATGCTGAGTTGAACATTTTGGCCTTAAACGGGGCCAGCGTTAGGTCTTGTAAAACTTAACTGTATACCCATCATCCCCCAGGGCTGTACCGCTCTTCAAAGAGGATATGGTGTCTATTATCTCTTGGGGGGATATGGGGAGTTCTAGTGAATCTGCCTTATCGGGAAGAAGGCCCGGAATCGGGAGGGAGTCTAGGAAGCTGTCAATCTCGTTTCCGTCCCCTACCTATTCCGAGCAATACAGACGTTCATAGTATCGCCTGAATTGTTCAGCTATCTTACTGTCTCTCACGGTCGATACCCCTTCTGGGGTGCGAATGGAATTCACCCTCCTACTATTTCTGAGCTCGCAAAGCTTCCAAGCCAATATCTTATGCGCCTTTTTCCCATTTTCCGTATATTTCTGTTTTAGGAAAGACAGCTTCCTTTCCGTTTGTACCACCAGGAGGTCTGCCAGCTTAGAGCGCAGCCTTTGTAGCTCCTCCCATTTTCCAGGGAACATCTGTGTTTTCAGTTTCCCCCCTGGTTGAATGCCATCTATCTTTTCCCTCAGTAGTTTCTCCTCATGGCCCCTCTCCCTCTTTTTTCTCGATCCTATCTCAATAAGGATGCCCCTAGTGGTTGCCTTGAATGCCTCCCAAACTCCCATGATGCCGACCTCCCCATTGTCATTGACAAGTAATCTTTTATGGCTACTAAAAGGGATTGGCGTACTTCCTTGTCGTGCAGAAGGAGGTCGTTGCACCTCCACTGGGACCCGGATGCAGGAGCAGGGGGAATACCCATTCTTATCTTGACCATGTCGTGGTCCGTCCAAGGGACAATCTCCACTCCCGAGCCCGTGACCTCTCCCCGAAGCGAGAAGTCGACCAGAATATAATCAATACGGGAGAATGTAGCATGAGGCTTTGAATAAAAGGTGAAGTTGGGATCTCGGCCCTGCTTAGTGGAGTGCATATCACTCAAGCCCAATTCCCCATTAACTTCTTGGAAAGCTTCTGCCAGTTTTTTATGTAGTCGCAAGTTAGGACATGGATTGGCTGACTTCCTATCCCTCTCGGGGCAGAGAACCATGTTAAAATCCCCACCCACCAGTAGAGTGCCCTCGGAAAAAAACATCATTTTCTCTTTCATACCCTCCCAGAAGCCATCTTGCGCCTCGTTCGGAGCATATATGCAAACCAGGGTAAACAACCGGCCCCGCACCTCCCCCTTGACCATAATATATCGTCCTTCTGAGCCTTGAACATGAAATGGGCCCCGGGAGAGACCAGTAGGGCAACTCTGCGTTTTTTCGCCTGGAAGGACGCTTCGTACACCTGGTCGATGTTTTTAGCCCTTAGCTTTGGTTCCTTGCCCCGAACCCAGTGTGTTTCTTGTAGAAATAGAAAATGAAGCCGAAGCCTTGGATATTCTCTCACCACCAATGACCTTTTTGTAGGCGAGTTAAGCCCTCGTACATTTAACGACCCCACTGTCAAAAATTGGAGCGGATCATCCATTAAAGCGATGGTAGAAGCTCATTGCTCCCTCCATGGAGCACCAAATGTCATTGCTCCCGCAGTGCTTCCGCACCCTGCTAATGCCCTGAGACAATTCTAAAGTTGCAAGATAGTCCAGAAAACTTGGCGTGTCCCAACTAGAACCCCATTGAACAAACCCCCATTTTTCACCCCCTCATCCCCCCTGAATGCCTGGTTGATTAGCGGCTTCATCTTGTCGCTAAGCCAGGCCACCATTGTCTCTCCCCTCCGCGCTCTTTATCTCTTCAAAAACAACAACTCGAGCCCCCCCACCCCTTACCCCAAACAGTCTATGAACAATTACGTCACACCCCCACTCACAGAATCAAGTACAAGCTTGATCGTAGAGCTCCCATAGGCTCTTCAATTGTTAGGCTGTTCTGGGGATGCTGGTGCCACTCTTCTAAACTTCCTGTGGCCTCGGACCTTACGCCCTTCCCGTGGCGCCTTTGACCCTCTGGGGCCTGCTGGGGCTCTCTCGCGTTCTTGCTCACCCAACTCCATATTTGGATCATCCAAGAGTTCCCACGACACCCTGCCAATATCGTCCTCCGTGACCAGAGCATACTTGTAGCCTTCAAGCTCAAAGGAAAATGAGAATGGGTATCCCCACCTATACCGGACCCCCTTGGTCTGAAGCATTTTCGTCAGCTGGGAGCAGAGCCGACGTCTTGCCAGGGTGAAGGCAGACAGATCCAGATACACCGAGATCTGGGCCCCCTCTCACTCCACTGGGCCTTTCTTGCGAGCTAGTTCGAGAATTTTGCTTTTCTCCGCAAAGTAGTGGAATAGGTACAAGAATTGACCTGGGTCCTCTGTTGGTTGCACCTGCTCTATGGGCCCTATCGATAGTTGGTTCATTTGTATTAGCCCCTTCGAAGAGTGATCCCACCACCGCGTCAACAGCTTTTATAATGTCTGTTTGCGTTTCACCTTCACGCTCCGGGAAGCCTAAGAAACGCAGGTTGCAGCAATGTTCCCTGTTCTCCAAATCGTCAAGTTTTAGGGAACATTTCTCTTCCCTTCTCTCGAGCTCCGCCAAGCGCATGTCAAATTGAGTCTCAAAAATTTCATTTGAGGCCGTGTTGTTTTCCAGCGCTTGTACCCTGTCATCTATGTTATCAACTTTTTTATCCAAGGAGTCCAGCCATACCGCAATATCTGCTGTGAATCCCCTGATCTCCTCCAGGAGGGCAGCCATGCCTTTGGTGACCGTGCTGGTATCCGTTAATTCCTGATGCGTCAGGGCCGCCATCTCAGTGAGAGTTGGGGAGCCAGGGGGCGAGCGCCTGAATCTCTGCAAGGACTCCCTCCAGTTCATAGGCACCCCTGGTCCATCTCTGCCTTGCAAGGCCCACCACTGGGAACCCAGGCAATGTGGGCACTGCTGCCAGGCCACGGATCAACTCTGGAGGGTGGACAACAGGGGGTCCAGTACAGTGGTAAATCTCCTTGGGTGGCCCACACCACTCGAGGACATCCTATCGTTGGGGTCCCTCCACCAGCACGTTCCGGCCACTAGAAATGTGCCATGCACAGGCCTCGGGCAGGGTTTACGTTTCCCGGTCTCCAATCCTCTCAGCTTCGTGGGGGTCGGGAGTGGCCCAGCTCTATACCAGGTCCTGCCCCTGGTCTCCGGTCCGGACCCCTTCCTCGCTCCCTGGCCTCTCCTACCCAAAGAATAACTCTCAACACCCCACCTAACAGGGGTGGGCCCCGAGCACTGCTTTGGCCCCCAGGAGCACCACACCCAGTTTTTGGCCGCGTACTTGTACTCACTATGCAGACGGGGGGCTGTGTGGGCCAATCCTCTGGTCCTCGGTTGGTAGGGGCCAAGCACGCCCTATCCCGGCGTCGGGTCCAGTCCCCTCAACCCGATCAAGTTCTGGGGGGGCGTCCACTGTCGAGGCGCAGGGCAAAGTCTTTAAGCACAAGTCCAGAGGCAGGCCCTCTGCGCCCTCAATGTTGGTCAAAGCGCTGAGACACTCTCTCCCCCCACGAGGGCCCTGCTGCTCCTGTGGCACATCTGCCAAAAAGCAGTACAATCCTGAGAGGGCCCGATGTGGGAGGGATAGGAGGATTGGAGGGGGCACCCCTTGGGGGGGCACCCGCTTGTTCGAGTCACTGGCCGCCGCTCCCGGTGGCCCCCGGGTGAGGGCCGGCCCCGTAGGTGGAGCGGGGGCCGAGAACCCTATGAGGGCGATCAGGAGCTCCGGTGCGTTATCCCTCGCTGGCTCTTCCTGTCTTCCTCAGCTCCGCAGCCCGTCTATGCTTGCGGGAGGGGTGTCAGCTGTCGAGCTCAAGATGCAGCCCGAGAGCAGTCCGGGGTGCAGTGAGTCCCCGCCCGAGTCCAGTGGGGTGCGACGACAGCTGCCTGTAGATTTGGGGCGGGGGTCCGCCCTCCCAGGCCATCCAGTGAAAACTCCAGGCCTCACACGAGCCACGGCTCTCTGTAGTTTCGTATGGAGCCGGAGCGGTGAGGGAGGCAGGGCTCTCTCTCCCTCCGGTCTCTGCAGGCTCCAAACTTGACGACGGCTCCACGTCGGAAGATCGGAGTTGGGGTGCTAATGTGCCCCACATTGTCAGGAAGCCGCGCTGGGGGTCGGCGCCTCACTCCTGGGGTGTCTGAGGGGGCTCAGGTCCCATTTACTGCGCCCTGCGGAGGAGACGAGTGGAGATGCGTCAGTGCATCTCTGCGTCCCCTGGTGGTCCTTCTTCTGTCTTTTTATCATACAGGTACTCGGTCCTCAGGTGTCATGCTCCTCCCCGGCGCATGTCAGCAGGGTTATGCATATGAATGGATGCCATATGGGAAAGGGACCATGAGTGCTGTACAGCCCCTGATCCGGACGTAGACACAGAAACGCTCACACACCCCACTTAATTAGAAATACAGAAATGTAGCACCTCACGTCAAGACAGCAATGCCAATTAACCAACCCACTAACAATTTCACCCTCTGCATACACCTCTCAAATTCTAACCAAACACAACCACAAACCTACAGCACAACAATCCACACAAACTTCACTACATTGCAACAACAAAACAAAGCACAGATAGACCCGCAAAACAGCACACAACGTCTTCCGACAGTATAACACCCCAAGCCCAGCCAACAGAATTCCGGGCTGAGGCCGCCAACAGCACATCACTGCTCTCTTGCACTTCTCAAGCTCATCCCACTAACTGCCCACCTACCCCTCCCTTTTTTTCAGAGCCGCAAGAGTGTCAGGGGACCACCCCGGTGGTGATAGTGTGCGGTACAAATATCCTTTAACATTAAGATTGACATAAAATACAACTTTTGCCTAAAAAGCGCATATATCCCAAGTGATCGGTCATGTAAAATGTATGTTGATTTGACCAATTTTTGTTACACTTTGAGTTGCGAATTAGGATAATTTCCTGGCAATTACCCAGTTTCACATTTGCATGCATGTGTTAATCCCTTTCTTCCAATAGCATAGCCATGCACCACCCGGCCTACACCAGGAGAGGTATCTAAGCGCCTGTACTTTCTATGTTAAAATATCCCATGACAAATACCTCTTAGTGAAACTAAAAAGGGTCAGATCACCTTTTACATTAAAGGTAATGTAGTTAATAATACCAAAGAATGTAAAAATACAAAATTAGTCATCTCTGCTCAATTAAATAAACAATCATTCTAGGCTTTGGGAAAGGTAAAATACCCTTAGTAACACATCCGTACCCCTTTCCCCAAAAACTGTGTTAAACAGCTCATAGTCTAACAATATGAACATTCAGGGAACTCCACAGGTTCTCATCTTATGTCCACGCTAACAAATGGATACTACCACTCTTTTCTAATCTACATTGTGTGTGCTTTTAAATTGTACTTTTTGTGTTTCACAGTAATAACAGACTCATTAGAGGAGGTAAGCTTTGTTTCTGGAGCGGGAATTTTCTTTTGTAAGGCTACAAAAATTAATGTCTTTATCCAGTCTGTAGGGTTCGAAATTGAGGGGAGCTGGGAGCTATTTAGCTCCTTCTTCCAGCCTAGGAGAGCCTGGTTAGCTTGAAAACAACTACTAGGAGCTACCCTTAGCTCCCCTGGACAAATGGTGCCTTTCAAACATGCAACATGCATATGTGACATTAACTTTGAGCATTTCAGAAGGCCAATAAAGAAACTTTGGGGCACATTTAAACATAATCAATCATACATAATGGACACAAAGTTAAAGTGTGCATTTCGTGCAGAAGTTAGCTTTGCGGTTGCCTGGCTGCTCGCTCCTGGTAAACTAGCAGTAGCTCCTGCCCACTGAGTTATCGCTCACACCCACAAGCAGGTTTTAGCTCCAGCTCATCGAATCTTAATTTCGAACCTCGAGGCTGCCTGTGCTTTGTGTTCCTAATACTTTTCAAATGGCAAAATCTACCCACTATTATTTATAACCTTTGAAGTGGTTCTAATCACTTCATTGAGGTGGTATTTATTTGTCTAAAATAACAGCATGTTCAAGCTGCATTCTTCATTTTCCAAGTGAACATTATATTAGATTTTTTTGTTTTACTGTAGGGTATTTTTCATGTGTTGTTATCTGTTCACCCAACTATGCATCTAAGTGTCTGTACCCCAGGACAAGAGACATAACAGTGTTTATTCCAGGTGATGGACTCCAACCAGTTCTCCAACAGAAGAATGGATCCAAGTGCCTGAATACCAGGAGAGGGGACTGTAATGCCTGTGCACCAGGAGAGGGGATCCAACCACCTGTGCACCAAGGGAGGAGGTCTAAGCCTCTATACAGAGTTGATCCAAGCATCTGTACAGAAGAAGAGGGTCTGTAAGTCCACCACTAAGAGAGAGGGTGCAATCACCAGCACACCAGGAGAGGGGACCTACGTGCCTGTACACAAACAAAGGGGAGCTAACCACCTTTGCAACAGTTTAGATGACCAGCGTATACAACAAAGTGTGGGAACCCCTCAACTGAGAACAAACACAAGCAAATAACCTGTTCCAGAAAGCTCTACAACCACGTTTTAGTTCACTGTATCTTTCACAGAGGAGAAATATCCCTTTCCATATATGTCTGTATCAGCCACATGTTCAGTCCAGCAATGAAATGCTAGGCAATTCTCCTCTGAACAAGAGAACTAATATCAATCCCAGGTCATGCCAGTGAATGGTTGGTCGTCGCACAGAGATCCCGACCGCCATGTCCTCCTCTGCTGGGGAGCGTAAATGAAGTGTGCTATGATCACCGAGCCCCCACCCGGGCGAGCAGAGTCCGGGTGGGGACTCAGAAGAGACTCGCTCACTGCAGGGGCCCACCCACAAGGGTCGAGCCTATTCAATGAAGAGCGTGCACGGGCTACCTCTATCTGGACTGCACCACCACAGAGGAAATGGGCATATTTGGATTATTATTCCAACAGTTTTATATTTGTTCTCTGAAGACTCTGTCAGATTGTTCAAAAAGATGTTCCTCACTAGGAGATCAGGGTTCCTTAGCTGTATTAGTGGGGATGGAGTAAGGGAACTGCAATACTTACTTTGACATATGAACGTGGTGGATTGTGGTGGCACAAGACCCTCAAATATCCTATTTGGTGGCCTAGGTGCACTAAGTGAAAGTCTGATCGGACACCTTGGAAACACCACTATATGCAATGAATGGTGATCGGTGATGGTAAATCCTTTGACATCATTTCTTGGGCCATCACTGGCTCACGAGTAAGGAAGTGAAAGCAGAAATATTCCCCAGGGTCTCCTACGCATACACCCCGTGTAGACGCTGGTTTTAATTAAGTGGCCCTTCCTGCTCTATGTTCTGGCAACTAACTGCTTGATATGATACATTTTTATATTACCACCCAGTGACTAGGATATGGAAAAATGGCTGATTTTCCGAATGAGTTGAGTTACAACGGGGTGCGAGGCACAGTTTAACACCCTCTCCTTTCTTCCTGCTTGCACTGGAATCTCTTGCTGCTTTTATCTCCGTAAGAAAGAAGTAGTCCATTATATTCTCATGAAGTAATCATTGCTCTAGACATGGATAGTATGGCACTGTGTGCCACGCAGGCCAGCACTGATGTGCTAGGATGAATACCCTCAACAACCTCATACAGGAACCTCAGCAACCTCAGACAGGACCCTCTCAACCTCAGACCTCAACAACCTCAGACAGGACCCTCAGCATCCTCAGGCAGGACCCTCTGCAACCTTAGACAGGACCCTCAGCATCCTCAGACAGGATCGTCAGCAACCTCAGAAAGGACCCTCAGCATCCTCAGACAGGACGCTCATCATCCTCAGACAGGACCCTCAGCAACCTCAGGCAGGACCCTCAGCAACCTCAGGCAGGACCCTCAGCAACTTCAGGCAGGACCCTTAGCATCCTCAGACAGGACCCTCAGCAACCTCAGACAGGACCCTCCGCAACCTCAGACAGGACCCTCTGCAACCTCAAGCAGGACCCTCCGCAAACTCAGGCTGGACCCTCCGCAAACTCAGGCTGGACCCCCTGCAACTTCAGGCAGGACCCTCCACAACCTCAGACAGGATCCTCAGCAACCTCAGACAGGACCCTCGGCAACCTCAGACAGGACCCTCAGCAACCTCAGACAGGACCCTCCGCATTCTCAGACAGGATCCTCAGCAACCTCAGACAGGACGCTCAGCATCCTCTGACAGGACCCTCAGCAACCTCAGGCAGGACCCTCAGCAACCTCAGGCAGGACCCTCTGCAACCTTAGACAGGACCCTCAGAACCCTCAGGCAGGACCCTCTGCATCCTCAGACAGAATCCTCAGCATCCTCAGACAGGACACTCAGCAACCTCAGACAGGACCCTCTGCAACCTCAGGCAGGACCCTCCACAACCTCCTACAGGACCCTCTGCAACCTCAGGCAGGACCCTCTGCAACGTCAGGCAGGACACTCTGCAACCTCAGACAGAACCCTATGCAACCTTAGACAGCATCCTCAGCAACCTCAGACAGGACCTTCAGCATCCTCAGACAGGACCGTCAGCAACCTCAGACAGGACCCTCGGCAACCTCAGAGAGGTTTTTCTGACTTCTTGGGAATCAGTGGGGTGAAGCTGTGTCTCTCAAGGCACAGTGAGCAAGGGCTCCATGTCTGGATTACCCTCAGTAACTCAGGGTTAAATCCCAAGTGTTTCAAAATGTACACAAATGTGGGGTCCATGTGCCTGGGATTGCTGCTGGTACTCTTGTTCAGAAGAGTTGTCTAGCCTTTCAGTCCAGAGCTGTCTGTGTGAGCGGGACCAGGTTGATTTGCAAATGGATATTTTTGCTTTGTGAAAGCTGCAGTGAGCTAAAACGTGGTTGTAGAGCCTCCTGAATGGGAACCAGCCCATAGAACAGATTTGTCAAATGCGGCGAGGTATGCAATGCCAGAGTGTCCTCTAATAGCCTAGTTCCCTGAGGAGGCGAGCAAGTCTAGGCACTCTAAAATGTGGGCAATCGCACCTGGGGCTTCAGCTTCTCTGCCCCAGCATCTTCCTTCTCTAGCCTGCAAATGTCATGTCTCCCCAAATTCTCAACATTCTGCATCCACCCCCAGAGTGACCACTCCGATACATTACTGCCTGAGCATGTGGTGACCAGCAAACATTACACAGGAACTTCAGCCAACCCACCACGATCAGGCCATGACACCTCCATAGAACTTTGATCAATTTGTTACCCCGTTGCTAATTAGTGAACTGTGTTCTGCCCACAATGGAATCTATTAACTGGCACACAAGGACTTGGGAAACTTGTTTTTATTTTGATATTTTATACAGTGATGTTATGCTTCCATCCTGCTCTGCTGCTTCTGATTACGTTGAGACATTGAAACATGCTGGAAAGTTCAGACATATGCTTAAACAGGGTGATTGCACTCAGTGTGCTCAAAGATGGAGCGTTAATTGATTCCTATAAAAACGTGGCATCTCCCTAAAATGACCAAAAGGGAGGGAAGTGGATACAGAAGTATATCTGGTGGGGATAGGTTTAGCATGGAGAGATGGGAAGCCCTAGTGACTGAACTGACAAGGTTAAATCACAAGAACACCAACATGTGCCCTGTTCTAAAGGCAGGATAGATGGTTGATACTGAGGGCATTGTGGGTATTTATGTGCGGGCTCTGTGCCTCTTCCAGAAGGCCTGTAACCCTGCCAGTTTCCTATGGCCGTCCTTCCCAACATATTCTAGGGCTGGTGTTATTTACTAATCTAACTGGAGTAGTTCATTGATAGTAGTTTAAAAGAACATGGCCTCCTGACGACATTATCACTGGACACCAGATTGCCGTGGTTGTGTGAAGAGAAGCGAGGGATTCTTTGAGGCCAGTGGTAGAGACTCCTCCGGGATTCTTCTCTCTATACACTCCAGCCCAAGCTCCTAGCATAGGAAGGGGTCGCTCACCAAGGTGAACCTTGAATGCGTGCTTCAAGGACTAAGGGCCTCATTCCGAGATTGGAGCTAGTCATGGCGCTATTTGCGCCATGGCTACCTCCAATAACGGGTCCGGCACCGGTGTTGTTCAATGGGGACTTACCGGTGCAGTCCGACCCTGGCGGGACCGGTAAGTCCCCATTGAACAAACCCTTCCCCATTCCCACTTGAGCCCCCATAGGGCTCAATGGGAATGGGAAGAGCGCTAATAACAGGCTTGCGACTTGCAAGCCCGTTATTAGCGCCCTGGTCCTTTAGCAAGACCCGTAAGGGACGTGTGGTCAGACCACACGTTCCTTACGGTCCCCGCCAAGGGACCTTGGAATAGGACAGTAAGGGATTACCGGCACCGGTCTCCCTACCGGTGCCCGGTATCCCTTACCGCCCAAATTGTAATGACCCCCTAAGTCAGAAGTACTAGAAGCCTGCTCTCTGCTCGAAAAGCTGCAGGGTTCATGAGCTCCAAAGTTGTTTAGGAGGGAGGAGGACACAAGCGCAGCGAGGGAAGCATTGGTCTTCAATCCGTGCAGAAACTGCGATTGCAGGAGATTGTGATTACAAAATAAGTGTGCATATGTGGAATTTGCTGTACCTCACAAGACTTTGCTGGGGTGAAAGGATTCCCTTTTAAGTCAACATTTGCAGGTATACGTTTGGCCATTGGGGACATCTTGGAATCATTGCTATATACATTTCTGTGTCAATGTGGGTGTTTTTCACCTGCTACACATCACACTGTGGCCTAATTCATAGGGCCTGTCACGTCGGTGGAGACGTGTTGATAGGTCTGGAAAAGATCCAGGGCTACGCCGACTGGAGCGCTTGAGTGCGTCGAGTGAACCGGAGTGTGTGGAGCAGATTGGGATGCATGGAGTGGACAGGAGTGCATGGAACGGACTGGAGCACATTAAATTGCGTGACATATATAGTAAATAGTATGGTTTAGAATGCAGAGAACCCCTTGAAAGAGCATACAACCCATCATATCACGCCACCACGCTTACTCTCCCCTCTACACCACCACTCAACTAGAACACAGAGATACTATGACACAATTCGGTATAACTGTTCTCATACCAACATCCGCTGCATACTACACATCACTCTAAGTAAAAAACTGCTGGTTACACACCCCCCAGCCAGGTGTTCTCCTCAGGCCTAACGCAGCCACACCTCGGTCTGGATAAATCCTGCCAGGCCGAACACATACTCCTGATCTCTCAACCACCACACCTACCGCTAAGAAGAAGCTATTACACGAATACCGCACCAGCTGCACACATACCCAGTGCTCACACGCACCTTGAATCTCTCTACTCTCTCTACTGACCTGAACTTTGGTTCCCAAGGGCGTTCAACCTACCAGCGCGTTCAGACCATACCTATGCTATATAAGGCACTATATAAATGTGAAAATAACAATAACAATAACAATAATGTCGGGACTGCCGGGACTCGGGGTAGCTAGCCTTTTGGTTGTAGCCCCTGAGCTTCTATCCGGGGCTAGACCCAAAAGACCTGGGGCTATAGTGCCCTCTCGCCTCTGGGTGGAGTTAAGGTGGAAGTTCGGGCCTCAAGTTTATACATAGCCCCGATTCTCTCATAGGCTGATGAGTTATTTCACTAGAGGTAGGAGGGATTAATCAGAGGGGACTTCTCCGATTGGTGCCATACACACCTCATGTAAGCTGTGGTGTTCTCTCTGACCACATGCCTCCCAATGTGTACTATGTAAATGTATGTATAGTGCCTATAATTGTACCCCAAAAAAGAATGCACATGGAATAATGTGGCGTCTGCCGCGAGAAAGGGATGTGCCAGGAGACTGTGTCATATGTCATGTGTTGCATTGCTCAGTGTAAGGGGACATGCCATTGATAGCCCTGGCCCTCCTCTCCATAGGCACTGAGCTGCTGGCACACATATTCTAGATCCAGTTAGTTTGATTGGGCAGGTCTGTGATATTGAGCATCAAGCAAAGGTAACAGCTAGGGGTGTAGCTTAGTTAATAATATGGGGGGGTATGAGTCTTTCCCACCCAGTTATGCTGTGTAGCCAGCTATGAAGGGGGCCCTGGTGAGGTGGCTACCAGCACTTTATGGTGTACAATGTATAGAAACTCTAGCAATATAGTGCCGGGACTGCTGTATATGTGCAGGGGTATCTCAGTCATGTCTCGTTCATAAGATTCTTATTTGTGCTCTCAAACCCCCACCCTACCATCCTACACCCACACGGCTAGCATTGTAAAATCATGTGTTTCACTTAACAGAACCGTACCTCAATATGCATGTATCTATGAGTGACACAGGAAGCACTTCGGCCTGTAGAATGCCCTATACATATGGTCAATGTGATTATTGTATATAGTGCAACACTGCAGTCTTTTAAGCAATGCATGATTTAGGCTCGGTGTTGTGCATTCCTAAAAGAATCACTTCAAGGCAATGACAATTTGTCAGATAACGAAACTAAGGAACAGTGATGTAAAGTGATTTGTCCATAATCACATTCTTTGGTCAAGTGGAAAAGCTTGGATTTTGGGCCAGCTTTTCTCGTCCGTTAGTCCAGGTAGCAGATTAATAGAATTACTGCCCCCTATAACACACTGTCATACTGCGAGGTTGGCGGTGGACGTATTTTTTCCACTTTATTGGAGTAATTGCCACGTGCAGTAATTCCTCGAAGTCCCGATTGGAGTCCTATGGGATTCTAAAAAGGGGAACCAACACCACGTTACCACCACTCAATCTCGGGAGGATAGCTCAGGGGCAACGTGCTTGCTTTGGAAGCAAGATGACATGGAGCAACACAGGTTTGATTCCCGGGTCCGTGCTTAGAAACCTCTGGGTATTAAGCGCTTTATAAATAACCTATCATATATATATAAATAATCAGGTGAATTTACACTCAATTCGAGTGGCAGCAGCAGTAAAGAAATATAGCAGTATTTTTGTGGGAAAATGTCACCATACCTGTAATAACCTCCTGTATTTCCTCCCAATCCATCTTTAGTTTTACATTCACGCTCCATGCGTTCTGCATAGTTCTCTTTCCAAAGTTACTCGAGTAATATGTATTCAATAAAGCTGCCTTACAAAGCATCAAATCACATGGAAAATCAACCCGACAACAAAAAGGTGTGATTCCCTCTGACAATGCAAAATCACACAACAGAAAACGTTTGTCCGCAAAATGATTTGTTTGTTGTGTTCAAATACATACAGTAGTAGTAGTATCGTAACATGCATGACTAAGATTCATTTATATTACTTATATCGTACATGTATTTGCATCTTAATTTCCATTTATCATTAAAAATGCACTAATGAGCACCACCATCAACACTCTTAGCAATGGGTTAGCAATGTTAATCATTTAACATATAACATAAAATCTTCATTCATGTAGCCTCCAAGTAAAATGAATAATATTCAAAATATAATTACAATTTCCCATGATATGTTTCAATTATTTCATCAATTAGGTATTGTAACGTAAGGCTTTTCATATTACTCCTGTATGTTTAGGCTCTTTAAGTATCTCATTGTTGCTAGGTATAAAGATATGTGCTCAGCATTAAAGATCATGTCCCACATTTATTGTGGGGATAGTGTACGATATTCACCAAAGAATTTGAAAAAAGAATTGTACCTTAATGCATTTAGAGTCCCACATTCCATCTGTCTTAAGGTTTCATTATGTTTAGAGCTGTTACAAAAACGGCAAGAGGAGTTTAGTTTCTCTTTCGATATCAATGCCATGCGAGCTTTTGTTGGCCAAAGGTCAAAATGTAGTCTCATGGGCTCTATGGTGTTGATCAGGAACATTCCTCAGGTACAGAGGTGTTGTATTTAGTTTTTTTCCCTAAATAGACCCGGCATCAATAGCTTGTATATAATACACTCTTGCCAGGTACCTGCCCAATATTTGTACCACAGTTTTAATTTGGCTTTAACAAAGTTTGTTATCAACAAATCTGGATCTATATCTGCCCTACTCATTGTCTCTAAGCATGCTTGTTTCCATGCCTTAAGTGGTTTATTGTCCCCCCATATTAATATCTAAAGCTGGTAGTATCGATGCTGGATATCGATCTTTCATTAAACATTTGCTGTATAGCGCCAGGGCGTTCCATTCCACAATGGCCTTCAATGGCGTTAGGCCTAATTCAAAACGCAGAATTTGAATCAGAAAAGATTTGGGAATGGGAAGCAAGTTTTTTCCAGAAAGCCTCCTCCAGGATATTCCAGTCTGGCTGACTTTCTGGAAGCTTTGTCTGCCCACCGTATGTTATTGCCGGTACAACTTTGCCTTTGTAAAATGTTATCACTGGCATGTACGAAAATGTACCGTATTTTTTCTGGATTAATTTAGCTTGATATGTAAGAGCTTGCATTTTATATCTTAGGTCAGCTTTATTTGGGGCCTCTGATTTGACATAATTTACTGATTGGGCTAAATACTTATACTGAGGTACAATCTCCATTTGTTTGCCTCCTGCTGTCCAGATGAAGTTTCGCAGCAAGGATATTTTGGAGTGTTGTCATTTCATGATGTTTGATTTCTCAATATTTATATTATTTATATTATATTTATATAGCATACACAGCTCGCAAACCCTGTACATCAGGATTTGGATAGCAATTACAGGCACAATAATGGATGGGCAGATAGTAATGCAGTATTGTATGTGTACAAGTACAGTTAACACAGTAGCACTGTGTTGAGGTACATGTAGTCACACGATGACTGGTCTGAAGACTCAGAGTCTAGGTAGCGTCGAGGGGTGACTGAAATAGACAGAATTCCAGCTCTTTCCTGAACAGGAGGATTGAGGGAGCAGTCAGCACTGCTACTGTGATGGAATTCCATAGGATGGGACCGAAGCAAGAGAATGACTGTTGCCTAGTTTTCTACTTATGTGTCCATTGTGACGAATCAACTTCCGTGGCAGCAGTGGTCCAGAGATGAATATCGGTTTCTAAACCATCATCCCCACACCTCTAATTCACCAGAAGTGATCCGAACAGATTGGAAACACAAGCAAATGATAAACCTCCTTGTCCAATTTTGGTAATGTTGACGGAACGGCAGGCTTATCCTCGGAAAGGTCGTGGATCATTGGTTAGTTGCAACACAGCAAAAATACATTTATTTCCCAATGATAAAAGGGACTGTCCAGTCAAGGTTGTATGAACATATCTACTTTATTATTATCACCACCGACCGTTCTAACACACTACAAAATACAACCCACCCTGTAAAGGAATGCAGAGGACCGACAGTTTCAAAGAAGGGAAAGGGATGCACTCGGGAAACTGACAGGAGGGTATTCGGTATAGTAATTAATCGCAATAGTTCAAGGATACTTGGTTTCAACACAAAGGGAGCAATGGGTCGTAACAAATAACTAGGGACCTGAGAAGGACCAGGGGGACAGAACCACAATGTACCTTGTGCTGTAGGAGTTCCTGTTGCTCGACAGACTCAAGTAAGTTGCAGGGCACTTTGCAGCTTCTACGACAGGGTTCAAGATGGGAGACAGCTGCGGGTATCAGGTGGCAGGTAGCTTGGCGAATGAAGCTTGACAGGCAGCTGCAGGCTGGCCTACATGGTAGCTCTGGGTCAGGAATCATTGTCTCAATGCTGGCCAGCGGGTCTGAAGCACTGGTCGAGGCGTCTTGGACAGCATTAACGACTGTGGCCTAACAACAGTCAGCGAGGCAGTAGGTTGCAGCTCAAGGGGCTGAACTCGCTCAAAATGTCCTTAAAGTTGGACGTTGGTAGATGCTTTCCGATGCACTCCTCCTATCTTCTTCACTGGGCTTGTGTTGTTCTTCAAGGCGGACGGCCCAAGGATGAGGTCAGTGTTGCAGGCAGCTGGCTTTTCCTTGTTTTGGTTCTGACACTCTCTGGCACTTTCCACCTCGAAATATTGCTGCAGAGCCTAGCAGGGCACACTGTGTGCTGGCTGGGTCCAGGTTCTGGAGCTGTTAGAGGGTCCTCTGGATTCAGTATCTCCCTCTGTTCCCTGGAGCATGTTAAGGGGAGGGATCTTGTTTCCCTCTTGGGGGTCCTGGCTTTCCTTCACTGACAGAAGATGTAAGGCAGTCTGTAACTTCAGTTAGGGACCAATGATGAGTTCTTCCTTCTGCTTCTGGTCAATCCTTCAGATCATTTTCAAAATACGGGCTCAGACCTCTTGTAAAGCCAAATGGACCACAGGGATTGGTGTAGGCTAAGCCTACCTTAATGAACCAATCCTGTGTGCCCACCACCAATCTCCTGTGTGGGTGAGGTCCTAACCAGAGTATTTTGCAACAGAAAAGGTAAAGGGGTGAAAACATGTAATGCTAAGTCCCACCAATCTTCCTGTCTGTTGTGGATCAAAGGGTCCCTCTGGTTATTGGAGCTCTCTGTGGTTCTTGATTAAATCGACAGGTCGCCCTTGAAGATGCGGGGCGACTAGACTTTCTGGCTCCCACTAACCACATTCTCGCACCTTCTAAATCAGTTCCGCCATCGGGGATGACTACTGTAATACACGCAGTCCCAGATGACATTTTACCCTCAATCGATACTGAGGGCAGGAGCTGGCTTCAGGTTGACACAGTGCATATGAAAGGGTGTTGGGGCTGCCTGTCTCCTTTGTTAGCCTCTGCAGCCAGGCCCCATGTGGGCCTGTTTGAAGTACATTCTATTTGAATGTTAATTATGTGAATCGCTGCCACCAGCTGCAGGGCTCAACAAAAGGACATGGTGGATCCATGGAACCTTTGTCAGTGAATTAGGCTGGACATAGCCGGGGAAGGTTTGGTCCTCCCCCTTCTGGAGATGCATTGTATGCTCCACCTGTCAGATCACAAAAAAATATGACAGTGGGGACTGCGCCTGTAGGCTGTGTCCACCCAGAGAACACTGGTCTATGCATATATTGTGCGGTGAGCATAGGAAAATGTGTGCAAATTAGCTCCACACAATTTACGAAGGATGATCTACCATCATTACATTTCATTGAAAATTTCACAAAAGCCCAGACGAGCGCTCACTCACCGTGCAGATGGTTGAATTCCTCACACCCATCTAGTCTCAAGTCTGGCAATGGTCCTAATGAGCGTATCGTGGCAACATAGCTAAGTGGGTTGCAGTCCCGATGCAGAGGTGTTTGTTTGAGATCTCTAAGGCACAGATACGCGTCTAGGTAGGAAGGCTATGGTGTTCCATGATTCTGAGGTCAATAAACAATTAAAATATCGTGTGATCTGGAAGGACCAATTTCAGAGGGATCTTACCCCATTTGAAACGATCCTTGACCGATGTACGGGCTCCAGTGGCCTGATAAGTGCTATGTACTCGGCTCTGATCGAGGCCGATATTTCCCCCTCCTTGGTGCTTAAGAGCAGATGGGAAGCAGATATGGGCAGACAAATCTCGCAAAAACTGTGGCTACAAATCTGCAGACGCACTGCGAAATCCTCTATATCCTGCCAGTATAAACTGCATGCTATAAAGTTATTGTACAGATGGCAGTATGACCCGATCAGGCTCGCCAAGATGTATCAGGGGGTTAGCCCATACTGTTGGAGGGGTTGTGGGATGCGGGCTGATTATTGGCACATGTGGTGGGGGTGTGCAATGGTTCAGACTTACTGGTCGGAGGTTCTTAGCTGGATCAGGGACCTGGACAATGAAGGAAGGGTGCAGCAGCCAATGTTTATCCTGTTTGGTCTGATCGAAGCAGGGGACAAAGTTGTAAAGGCACCTAGGATGGTACACGGTCTATTGATGGCTGCACGAGCTTGTCTCACTATGGTATGGAAGAGGCCCAAGCTCCCTAGTAAAACCGAGTGGCTTGGGGTTGCCCAAACTCTCTATAGAATGGAATGCTTGACTGCCGCCTTACGCGGAGATCTTACTGATGTCGAAAGTGCCTGGTCTGAGTTCAGAGCCAAACATGCCTTGTAAAGACAATGTGTGCAGAATATTGTTGCGATCTGTGTCAATACTGATAATGAACGATGATTCTCGTTGTGGCGGTTCCTTGGGCCATGTTATGTGTCCTGGTCAGATATCATATTTGTACTCGAAGCTTTCTGGTGTTGTCTCATTGTTTAATGTTGTTTTTCAATCCCGTACTTGGAGATATTAGAGAGGGGGAGGGGGGAGGGGAGGAGCGAGATTGGGTTTTACAGATCTTATTTGCTATACTGTTCGATTCCCAGGAATTATTGCACATGCCATACGAGGACGGTATTCACCTTACATGCTTTTTCTAATATCTTACTGACAAATTCTGTATGTAAGTGATTGTTGAATTTGTATAAAATCAATAAATTTTGAATTTTAAAAAAAAAAATATATCATGTGATCATAGCACCTATTAGTGGCATGCACAGAATAAACACTGTGGGACTGTTCATAATGTGCACACATTCTACCACTCTATCCCTTCGAAAGGCTTACATGCTGCACACTGCCATTTACTAGATCCAATCCCCTTTGCTCTTGAGGAAACAAAGGACAGCTCCCAGTCTACTGCTTTGCACTGCCAGGGGCATATATTAGCCGGGAACTCTAGGGGAGTAATTATGATGACATTTCCCACTATCAATGTGGGGAAGTGGTATAACGTTAATTATTTAGCCTCCTAATTGTAGTCTACATATAAATTAACTTCTGAGTAATAGCATTTTAAATGCCAGTAATGCTGACAAGTTAATGGACACTTTTGTCCTTTAACTTCATTCCCTCATTTGCCCTAATTTCTGAAAAACGTGCACAACGCGAGCATCTGTATTGCCCAATGTTAGATATGGGATTTTCTGCAAGTCTGTTTTTTTTTTAGTTGAGCCGACGCCATTTTGGTTCCTTACACGATAGTGACCTTTAATGATCCACAATTAACAGGTAGACACGGCAAAGCAGTCCCGGGGGAAGGACTGGTAGAGAATCTAATTCTTGACATTGAGACAGGCTGTTTGTTACATGTCAAACATCTTTTTTGACCGCTTACCATTTCACTTCCTTGCGCAATAGACAAGTCTAGTTTTCCTAATAGCAATGCTGATCTTGCTGAGTAGCAAATGTGCAGAGTGAAGCCGACCTGGAAGGCAGGGCTGATGGAGTATCTTAATGTTTGATGTTGGGACAGCCGGATGTACGTCATACCGCTCGACTCACCTGTGTTTTGTGGTTATCAACCACTCTGGACTCCATTCACACTCACGGCCGGGCCCATATTCCATGGGCTGTCATCCGCCATAAACAAGAACGAATTATTTCAGCTGCATTGCGAGTCTCAGTAGGTTGCGAGGTATGAGATGCAGAAGGAGGGGGCGGCATTCCATCAACGCTTTGAGTGTGGCTAAGTGGTCCCATGACATGTCTGACACTTCCATCCAGCCCTGGCTTTCAGTCAACAGCAGTTCGCATTCTCAGGCGTCTAGTTCATTTCTCGACAATACTTAATCTGCTGCCTGGTGCTTTTGGAGCAGAGAGAGATATGTTTCCTGCCCTGTTTGACAGATTGCATGATTGTTCTTGGACAGTTTGTTTCTTTCTTTCCACTATAAGTCTCAGGACGATAGCTCAGGGGCAACGTGCTCACCTTGAATGTACGATGACACGGGGCAACACAGGTTCGATCCCCGGGTTCGTGCTTATAAATCTCTGGGTATTAAGCTTGTTATAAATAACCTATCATATCAAGTCCAGAATGATTTAATCTGGACTGGGTGGACTTCCACTATTGGACAAGTTGAGTGTCTGTAGCATGTACAGGGACAACTGCTGGTGTGTGCCGCGGTTTGAGTTGTTGGTGCGCTCAGTTTTGTAAGGTACTCTAGCGCCTAGAGAGCTCAGGAAGCATTCCAGCTATCCTCCAGATCATGGTTGAGTGGCGCATCCTTTGCTGTGTGTTTTTTCTGCATGCGGTTACTCTTCATTCTGCCTTTCAGTTCTGAATACAGAGCTGCCAGTGTAACTGGAGCACCCCACGTGCAGAGCTCCACGTGACACTGGGGCAATATTCTGCTGCGAGTTGGTTATCGCATCACTTACGGTTATTTCACTGTTTGGAACAGGCAGGAGACACGTTCTACGTTATGTGGATTCAAAGTGCAGCCTTGCAAAAAGTCACTTTTTGGTTTGGCAAACAAGTAGGCAGCTTTCATTTGACGTCTTTAGCCTAACTCATGGGAGCTGTGGTGGGGCTTGGCTTTAAAATGCATGTGGCTGCTCACCGTTGGCAACTCACACAAGCACTGTCCCTGAAGAATTGTATTGTATTGTTGGACATGAAAGAGTCACCAAGAATGAACTTGTCCCCTAGACCCATTTACCAAGAATCTGTGCTGGGCAGACCTGCTGGGCAGATCATTCATCAAAATGCCAGCGGTAGGAGAACGACCCCTGACCTCTAATGACATCACAGGAAGTGATATCATTTGACTCCCCTTACCCCTCCGAAGTGTTATCACTGGAAGCGATGGAACACAACATTTCACCCCTTGGCAAAACAGGAAGTTGCATCACATAGCATTGATCCTAAGTGCACTACGGAAAATATGGTTACAATATCATTATAATGTGATATACATTTCATACAAGAATGGATCGTCATATGTATCATTAATATCAGTGTGTATAGGCCCATATTAGCAAATTACTGTGAATGCAAGCAGACGTCCATGGCCAAATTATAATGATGTGTTATTATATAGCACTTATGCTTAAGTGCTCTATATAGAACACATATAGATACTATATCACCCAACATGTGTTGTTACTCATTTATCGACTTCAGAAGAATGAAAGGCTGAGTTGAGGTGTTAAAGAACAGACTAGATCAGTGACTCACCCCCTGAAGTGTGCCTGAAATAAACCTTTAATGAGTTTAGCAATTAGTGTATAGAATTCCAGAAAGACAAATTGTTATTCTTATTCTTTCTTATTTAGGATCACTGCTCAAAGTGTTACACTTGTGGACCCCCTGTTTTTATTTTTTTAAGAGTGCTGAACAAGAAAGCCAGCAACTCCAGAAGCAAAGAGCCACATGGCGCTGGCCACAGCCCGGGAGGTTGCATATTTTTTTTTCTTTTTAAAATAAACATGTTTTTTAAAATTTCTTTTGGAGACTCTGCGGTCCCTGAGGTCTCCCATGCTACCATAGGGGTAGCATGGGAGACCTCAGGGGTCGCAGTTGCAACCCCAGGCGATCCCTGAATTATGTCCCTGGGCTCCACTAGGTCATTCATTTAATTACACAGGCCACTCCTCTTTTAAAGCTTTTTTAGCTACTTGGGCTGTGAGGCTGCCCAATACCATTTTTAGGCCCCGCCCACAAATATTGCACCAGGACTCATTCGAGCCCTCTTCCCCCCTCGATTTCTTATGCCACTTAAAGCGCTGTGGCCTACATTTTTTTGAAGCGCAGCCCAGCCGCAGACAGCTGTTAGATGTCGTGTTACTGGTCCAGAGGAAAGAAATCACAGCAACGCGATGGCAGCTTTCTTGTCTCCTCGGCCCCCATGTTAAGGTCACTGCGAGGACAAGGATGATATCATCTGTGCGGTGCATAAACGCAGCAGCGTTCAGGCGCTGCTAAGAGCCGCGCCGGTGTGAGTGGCGGGGATTCCCTCCGCCCTCCCACTCTACATAATTAAGCTGAGTTTAATAAACGCCGGAGCTGTGCAGTGCTTTCCACTAGTGCTTTCTGGAGTGGAATCGTGCGGTTTATTGCAGAGTTTCCGAGTGAATATAAATGCGCCTTTTAATGTGTTCTATTTTAACAGCAGGCCGTTTAACTGCTGCGGCCCCAAGTCATGTGTTCTTTATCGCAATGGACGCGGGCCGGACGCGGCTTCCTATTGTCACCTGCCGAGTCCTCCTGTGCACAAGGAGAGGCGCTCTGCCCCTCGAGGGCATATGTCAGCAGTGGGCAACCTGGGGCCCACTACTGGCAGAGGATTTCACCTACAACTCCCATGATGCTAGGGTGACCAGATTTTCAAATATAAAAAAAACGGTGACAGGCCCAATCATCATGCCAACATTCTGAGGTACCTGGGGGGGGAGATTTCACGAGCGAATTCGGGAGAAATGAAATTCCCCATAGGAATGCATTGGGGTTAGAATTAATTTAGATGGGAGAACATGAAAAATAGCAATATTTTTCATTTCAAAATCGGGAGTCTCCCACCAAATTGGGAGGGTTGGCATGTCTGCAGGCCACTGACATAGAAGTAGGACTACAGCTTCAGCAGTGAAACTGTAGTCCTACTTCTATGTGGATGGCCTGTACCGTGTCATTTTGCAGCACCAGGGGTCCGGAGGCGATTTTAAATTTAAAACAACCCATCAGGGATTAGGGGGTCATGTGGCTACCATCCTGGGTTTTGCCAAAAATCATGATACCGGCCAAAAACCGGGATTGGACAGGGTTTTTAAACTTAAAAAGTCTCGGGACCCCAGGAGGGAGGTGCAAATACAGGAAAAGTCCCGGAAAAACTGGAACATCTGGTCATCCTGCATGATCCCTCACTGTTAACTATGCTGCTAGGGGCGAAGGGAGATGTAGGCTAAAACATCTGAAGGGCAGCATGTTTGCCCATCACTGGCCTATCATAAAACGGGCTGTCCCTCCGAGGCTTTATGAAGAGACACCCTGCCTTTGAAGGGTTGTAAGGAAGGACCTGCCCTACGTGTTTCTATGGAGAGGCAACCTGACTTCCGAGGGTTACAGAAGGGGACTCTGCACTCAACGTGTCTATAGATGGGGACCCTGTCCTACGAGGATATACAAAGAGGTCCCTGCCTAATGACTATCTATGTAGAGGGACCCTGCCCTACGAGGGTCTATGGAGTGGGACCCTGCCCTCAAAGGGTCTATGGAGAGGGTCTCTGTCCTTCAAGGGTCTACTGCGAAGGACCCTGCACGCTAAGAATCTACGAAGAGGAACAAGGCCCTCCCAGGGCAATGGTGGGGGACCATGCCCTCAAAGGTATACAGTGAGGGGTCCTGCCTCCATAGGGTCTATGGAGAGACAATCTCTCCGCTGAGGATTACAGAAAGGAAGTCTGCCTTTAGAGGGCCTATGGTCAAGGGACCCTGTATTTGATGAGCCCCCAGTGGGTCTGGATGGACTCTGCCCTAGAGTGTCTATGGAGAGGCACCATTCTTTCCAAGGCCTATAGCCAGGCACTGTGATCTTTAGAGGATCTATGGAGAAGAGAGCCTGCCCTCAGAGGGCCCATGAAGTGTGACCTTACCCTCAGAGGGTCTAAAAAAGGCACCCAACTTTGAGAGGGTCTATAGAAAGGCAGGCTGCCCTCCACATGGTCAAAGTAGAGGCTCGGTGGCCTCAGAGGGTCTAAGGACAGACACCCGCATCTCAGAGGGTCTATGGAGGTGTGCCCTAGCCCTGGGAGGGTCCCTTAGCTCTGCCATTCGGGGTAACAGAAAGGGACTCTGCCATCAGACAGTGTATGAACAGGCGCCCTTCTCCCCAAGGCCTACATATAGGCATCATGACTGTTAGAGGATCTATGGAGAAGGGAGCCTGCCCTCGGAGGCTCTATGGCTAGTGACCCTGCTCTCAGAGGGTCCATGGAAAGACACCTTGCATTTTGAGGATCCATGGAGAGGCACCCTGCATTCCGAGGTTACAGAAAGGGAGTCTGCCCCCAGACAGTCTATGGAGCAGGCAACCTGCCCTTGGGAGGATCCTGGGAGGGTCTATGGGGATAGTCCCTGCCTTCAGAGTGTCTAAAGAAAGACACCCTGCCCACAGAGTGTCAGAGGAGAGGCAGCTCACCTGGTGCATGGAAGGAGGTTGCCCTTATAGGGACTACACAGAGAAGCCCTATTGAGAGGCACCCCGCCCTCCGAGGATAACATAAAGAAAGGGAGATGGGACCCTACCCACAGAGGGACACAGGAAGAGTCTATGGAGAGTGACCTTGCCCTCGGGATCTAAAGAAAGACACCCGGCCCTCAGAGCATCTGTGAAGAGGCAGCTCACACTCAGCATGGCCAAAGGAGAGGCACTCAGCCCTCAAAGGGTCTACAGAGACGGGCCTGCCTTGAGGGTCTAAAGAGATGGGCCTGCCCTCAGAAGATCTATGGTGAGACACCCTGCCATGTGAGTATTACAGCAAGGAATTTTGTCCGTAGAGGGTCTATGGCGAAGGATATGCCTCTTAAATGGCCTCTCCAGGGTGTACAGAGAAGGGCTCTGCCCTCAGAGGGTCTATGGAGTGGCACCCATCCCTCTAATATCTTTAGAGAGGCACTATGACCATTAGATGATGTATGGAGAAGGGAGGAGCCCTGACCTCAGAGATCCCCAGAGGGTGCACAGAGAGGGTCACTGCACTCAGAACATCTATGGAGAGGCAGCTCACCCTCAGCATAGCCAAAAAGGAGAGACACCCTGGCCTCAGAGTGCTTATAGAGTTGATTCCTGACCTTAGAGGGTCTGTGGAGAGGCACTCTGTCTTTACCAACTCATCCACTGCTGCTCTCTCTGCCTCAGTTCTGCCCATTCATAGGGATCAGGTTCTGCCCCTTCTTAGGAATCAAGTTCTGCCCCAATGCCACTCTCAGTGCTCAAGCTATTCCCCAAAGTCACTCTGACGCTCACGCTATTCCTCCAAGTCACTCTCACACTCAAGCTATTGCCCAAAGTCACTGGGCCTAATTACGAGCATGGCGGTAGCCGTGCCTGTATGGCAGGCACGGCTACCGCCATGCTCGCTACCGGCACCACCTCCCGTGATTGGGCAATAACCGTCCCATTACGAGTTACGAGATGAATGGGCCGGGAATTGCTCATTCGCGGGTGGCGGTATTGCTGGGCTCCCGATCCCCATTTTGCCCCATAGGGCAGAATAGGGGTGGGGAGCATGGATGCACCGGCACCGTTGATAACGGTGCCAGCGGCATTACGAGATATCTCGCGGGTGCCACACAGCCTGCCAGGTCAGACCTGGCAGGCTGTCAGGAACCCGCAAGCAGAACTCGTAATGCGGCGTGACGGTATGAACGGTGTCGGTGCCTTACCAGCACCGTTTATATCGTCACCGCCAGGGGCCTAATGAGGCCCACTCTCACGCTCAAGCTATTCCCCATAGTCACTCTCATTCTCAAGCTTTTCACCAAAACCACTCTCATGCTCAAGCTATTCCCCAAATCCACTCTCATGCTCAAGCGATTTCTCAGAGTCACTCTCAGGCTCAAGCTATTCCTCAAAGTGAGGCATCAGCTTCACCTCACTGATGATCCCCAACAAGGGTGAAACACGTGTATGGGGTTGCTGGTGGTACTCTCGTTCAGATTGGAATTGCCATTGTATTTCGGTGCTGGACTGCCCCTGGGCAGGACAAAGACTGATATGCAAATGGATATTTCCCATCTGTGAAAGGCACAGTGAGTAAAAGCAGTGGCTGCGAACTCTCAAGTGGCTAATAACCACTGAACAGGTTATCATGTCTGTTCTTGCGAGAGAGGGGCGCCCGCTACCTTTGTAAAACTATTTTTTAAGGAACCTGGGATTGGTAACCCTAGGTCTCCTGGGGGCAACCAGACGTGGTCTCCCTCTCACTGTGCTTAGAGAGGCATCAGCTTCACCTCACTGATGATCCCCAACAAGGGTGAAACACGTGTATGGGGTTGCTGGTGGTACTCTCGTTCAGATTGGAATTGCCATTGTATTTCGGTGCTGGACTGCCCCTGGGCAGGACAAAGACTGATATGCAAATGGATATTTCCCATCTGTGAAAGGCACAGTGAGTAAAAGCAGTGGCTGCGAACTCTCAAGTGGCTAATAACCACTGAACAGGTTATCATGTCTGTTCTTGCGAGAGAGGGGCGCCCGCTACCTTTGTAAAACTATTCCTCAAAGTCACTCTCATGCTCAAATCTGCTCCATTGTTGCTCTCAGTTCCATGATCCCCACCTTACCCCCTGTGCTCACACACACACACACAAACACACTCTAAATGCAGCTTTAATTAAGAGACCGTTAAGTTTAAACAGTGCAAAGCAACAACACCCTTGAAATTCGTTGAAGAAACTTTAGTGAAAATGTCGTTAAGGTTCAGGTTTAATGTATCAAAACCCCAGAAAGTCCGTAGTTGTTGAAATCTGCAGCACCTTAGCTTCCAGCCTTTGTTGCCACGCTTCGTGACCCCACTCATCACATCACAGATGACATCATTGATGCAATCACATGACATCCCTTGTGGAATCTCCGGTAGTGGAAATAGCACCTGAAAGGGAAAGAGAAGCAGTATTTATAAATAAGAAAACACCACAGTACCCTGTAAAAGAAATGACGTTTATCCAGAGAAGCCCATGATTTATCCTAACTTCACACCCACCACTAGATTCTCCAGAATACTTCAGTTTCAAACCTTACACTCTGACACTCCCGTTTGACATTAAGCAGTGAGCACTTATGAACACATATATGTTTGTAGATTTATATGATGTTTTCCTCATTGTCCTGAAATCGACGCCTTTAGCATCTAAGCATTGTCTACTAAGTTAGGAGGTGAACATGTGTGTAAAGTGGTCACTTTGATCTTCAGCATATGACCCATGATAGTGTACATGGAAACAGTCACATGTTGAAAAGTCCTCACTACAGTCTTTAAAAGCAAGGACGACCAAAACATCACAGGTTGCAAACACTTTTACTGTGAATTTGTAGCAACACAGGGAGTGAAATTAAAATGAGGGGCACAGACATGCACTTAGGAGATGTATTAGGATAGCCTTTCTATGGCGCTTGAAGATGAGCTAGGATAGCCTGTCGTTGCGCTTAGTAGATGTATAAGAATTTCCGTTCCATTGCGGTTTGCCTTGGTATTGCACCCAGAAGATTCATGATGTTAGCTTGTCTATTGCGCTTAGATAGCCAATTAATTTCACAAAGAGGATATATGTGGGTAGCCTTAATATTGCATTCACAAGATTCCTGAGGCTAGCCTGTCTATTGCACTTAGAAGACTTTATAAGGGTAACCTGTCTATTATTCAGACTGTCTGATCACACAGCTAAATCAAAGACAAAGCTCCATCTGAGCTTCAAGGTACGTATTCACACATCCCTTTGGTGGATATCTGCTTCAGGCATGGCTACCCACCCGCATGCATTAAAATGCAGTGACGACCTCCGACAAAATGACACGCCTCTATACACCAGAATAAAACACAAAGCACAACACCTCTGCTATCAGAATGCAGAGATGACCTACGAAAACCATTCGGTCCAGCTGGACACATAACGAGTCTCTTGTACTTGCGCACCCTTCTGCGCACTCTCCTGACCGGCTCAGCACCTATCCACAAGCCTGACCTTCATGGGTAGCTTACTGGAGCTCGGCCAGCCCACCTAACTCCCTATCCTGGACAAATGCATACACGCATTCTAATCCTTCAGACAATTTTCCCATGCACTGGCTTTCGTTCCCCCGAGGGCGTTCCCACCACAAGCGTGATGAGTCCATACTAATGGCATAAAGGCGCTATATAACTGACAGCCTACTACTACTACTACTACTTGCTATTAGATTCTGTTTTACTCACCTGATCAAGCTAAGTTAAAGCCCCAATCGTATCAAAACGTAATGCTTATATGATGTGACTTGTGCACATCAAACTGGTGGAAACAAGGATACGTAACTGGTGGTAGATCAAAGGTACAGGGATTACTTTACTAATAGTTGTTATATTCCTAATATGTAAAATTGTAGGTCACTTAGATATACTGCTACATTTTGAAAGACAGTCCAGCAGCATTCGTTGATGATGGGAAATGCCTTGTCTACGTTCAACCTAAAGAACATGACACACTGATAGGGTATATTACATCGGTCTTGACCTACACAAATGCTACAGTTACAGAATGGTTCTCGTATGTCTTGAAATACACAATATGAATTTTTCATACTTTCAGTTGTTTTCAAGCAATGTCATTATGGTCACGTTATCAATATAATGTGATGTAAGAATGGATCGCCATATGCATTGTTAAGATCAGTGTGTATAGGCCCATATTACCTAATTACTGTGAATGCAATCAGATGTCCATGACCAAATGATAATGATGTGTTATTATATAGCATTTACGCTTAAGCGCTTCATATAGAAAAATATACACCCAATATCACCCAACTTGTGTTGGTACACATTTATCAACTGCGGAAGGATGAAAGGCTGAGTTGAGGCGTTTAAGAACAGACTAAATCAGTGACTCAGCCCCTGAAGTGTGCCTGAAATAACCCTTTAATGAGTCTAGCAATTATTGTATATAATTCCAGAAAGACACATAATTTGGTATTCCTATTCTTTCTTATTTAGGGTCAGTGCTGAAAGTGTTAGACTTGTGGCAATCCTGTTCTTATTTTTCTTCTTTGTTTAAAGGGGCCTGAACAAGAGTCAGCCACTCCAGAAGTAAAGAGCCACATGGTGCTGGCCACAGCCCAGGAGCTTGCATCACATAAAAAAAGGGAGACCTCAGAGGTCTGGCGACCCCTAAATGAGATCCCTGGCTACGAGTCTCATGAGCTGGTGAGAAAAGGCATCGTCTTGAACTGCCAAAATCACCCGGCCCAACTGAACGCTAGAAATGGGCGATATTTGGCTTGCACAGGTACCGTGAAGTACACGTCATTCAAGTCTATCCTTTTTAACAGTCCCCTTCTCTCAAAATGTCCCTCAGCTGGTCAATACCTTCCATTTTGAAATGTCTGTATAGCACCCAGCCGTTTAATTCCTTCAAGTTTTTGACTGGTCTCACTTTCTCTTTTCTTTGAACCAGAAACATATTGCTCACGAACCTCAGAGTCACCATGCATGGCTCAAAAGCCTCTTTCTGCTTGAGTTGCCTTAATGCATTGTGAAGGCTCTCTCGCTCTGTCTGTGCCATATGAATAGGGTGTGGCACTCACTCTTGCCTCGGATCCTGCGTACGTTCTAGCTGTAATCCCCTGAATGTTTGCAACACCCAAGCATCACTGGAAAGCATGCTCCAGTTCTGCTAGAACTGCAATGTCCTCCCCCTACTGGTGGGTTAGTAAAGGGTCTCACATTTGTTAGAGCTTTGTGCTCTTCCTGCACCCCTGCTCCTGTGTCCACTGGGAAATCTCCCTCTGGAAAGGAAGAAGGAGTCCTGCTGTTTGTTCTCCCAGTAATGGCCTCTGTTGTTCTGAAGTTTACTTGCTGACTGGAAGCGACTGGCCGCTCAACCGCTAGAGCAACCGGTCCCGGCAAAAACTCTACCTGGGAAAATGTTCCTAATGGAGGCTTGTGCCTTCCGTAGGGAGTTGTGGGTCCCTATGAACCTCCCATTTCCTTAACAAAAGTCTCTCCGAAGAGGAGACCTTGTACCTGCATCTATTTTTAATAAAAGTCATCTTCTTTTCTCAGTTTGCGTTACCTAGCAGACAGACTTCTCTCTGTGCCCAATTTGCTAAAGTGTCTATGTCTCCCTCTTCACCTGTATTTCTGGCTCGCTCTGCCAGAGCTAAAGGCCTGTGAGATCCAGTTTTTTTTTTCTTGACAGCTTCTCCAAGGCCTGTCCATGCCTTTGCGTTGGTCTTTCGCCGTTTTGTTGACAAATGCTAGCATCTTGGGATCTAGTTTGGGCACCCCTGCTACTTTACCTGGCAGGTCTGGGCGTGGACACTCTGCCCTCATGCGCTGTCTTGTTTCTTTGTCCAGCACCTTCTTAATTCTTTGCCCACATACTTAGTAACTCTAGGTGATGGCTGCCAGCCCGAGGACCTGGGGTTTCTGATATTGTCCATATTGAACATGTCCTCTATTACCCCTTCTTCACATTCTAGCTGCTTTTCTTTTTGGGCTCCCTTGCCACTGGTGGGCTCTGGCCATTCTTTCACAGGCTTGTCATCCTCATCTTATGATGAAGCTGCGGTTTCTGGTGACTCTTCCTCTGAGTCTATGCCTGCATCACCCATATTGTCCTCCCTTGGGGAGGGGTTCACAAGGTCTGGCACTGCTAACTGCTGCAAGAAGGCATTTCTCAGCTTCTCAAAAGCATCAGTTGCCTCTGAGTTCTGACCCGGGGGAGTACTAGAGTATTTCCTCTTGCAGGTCTTGTTACTCCCCCAAGGACCCTCCTTCTCCCCCCTCCCTGGTGGGTGTGCTCTCATTCATTTTGGTGCTTGTTTGTTTTTTAGTTAGGAGGGATTCTAAGGTAGCCAATCCGTCTTGCAAGGGCTTTACCCTTTGAGCCACTGTATCCACCAATGACCTTCCCAACATCTTTTTCAAGCTCAACTGTAAGTCTTGCGTCTACTCTTCCTCGCTCCATTCGTACTCCGACATTCTTTAAAATGTCTGAGTGCTCTGTGCCAATACCTGAACTAGCAGGTTGAATTGCACATTCACTGCTTCGTTGGTATCAATGCGGTCTAATTGTAGGTATGTTATTCATTTGATTACATATATTTCCGCTTTTTTGTTTGTTTGTTTGTTGTGACTAGCACCTTATGCACTTCTCAGTACCGTTATCGCTTACTTCGCTGGTGGTATACTTCGGTAACCTGTTAGTATTGGTTTAGAATTCACGTGCTGGGCTGTAACTGCCATTTGCACAGAACGATATGCTCTACGTCTCTCAGCGGGCACCTCTGCCAGCTGGAACTGTGAGTTACCGGGTCGGTCTACTCGAACAATTTTCGTACAGCGCTGTGGCCCGAGTCTGCTGTGGGAAACATGCTTACAACAGTGAAGTCACGTCACTTCTGTGATGCTGAGGCTGCGCCTGGGTCCACCCCCGCAATGGAGGGGGCCTCCGCGCTCCTCCGGAGCCTGTCACCAGTTCGCGGGTGAAGAATGGGAACCCAGACGTGCCAATAGTGTTGCATGGGTCCCGATCTACTCAACGCGGGAATCTCGCTATACACGCCCAAGCCACGCTACCTCTATTATGGCCGCTGCCTCAAATCCTTGCACTGTCCTCAATCTATGCTGTCGCGCAATGTAATTAAGCGCTGCACGCTTTGTGTCATAGATGTCTGTCCCTCACTGTAAATCTAACACCCCATAAACACTTCACTTACGTTATGTAAACGCTATGTCTCTCTACAGAAAGAATGCACTTATCGTGCTGAAGAAAAGGGAAAGAAGAGGTGGAGCAGAGGACAGGAAGTGACATTTAGACAGAGACAGGAAATGCCAGGAACTACAGAAGGAGTGAGATGAGAGGGAAATGTAGTTAAGAAAGGAGAAACAAAAGAAATGGAAAAGAAAATGAGTAGTTGGAGTTCATTTTCAGTTATCTTGTTGAAACTGCTGAAGAGTGGTATTAAAAGAAGGTGAAGCATAATGCTCGCCTCTGATCTTGGCATAGAACTGAGGTTAGCATCAGAACGTACAACCCTTGAAGCATGGATGAATGAGAAACCAACAACTAATGCATGCATACCACACCATAAAGGGAGGATGCAGATCAGAGGTTAGTAGGAAACAGAATGTACCCAAACAAAGACTGCGATTAGTGGAGGACATGATTTTTTCAGTGCTTTTGCCATGAGTCTGCCAAGAAACAAATTGCGGCGTGCAATATACCAATGGTTACTATTATTGTATATGAAGAAACACTTCAGCCATTTAAAGTGTGAGTGGACTTCTTGATGAGTGTACCCTGAGAACTAAACTACTTTTACCAGTTGACAATTTTGAAATATTTGACTGGTCACCCACTATGAGATTTTATGAATTGCATAGGATCGCACCCTTTGTCCCACTCTGAAATGTTAGCATTTGACCACATTTTGTGCAATTATTTGTGAATGTTAAAGTTTCATGAACTAAAAATAAATCTCTGCTGCGTAGCCCGGCCCTAAAAAGTACACAAATCACCTCATAGGTGAGCATGCCATTTAAAAAATAAAATCCATTAGGAACATGCTACACAAAAGGAGAATACTTGTTGTTTGATTTTCTCCATCATAAATGGAAGCACTTCAAGCATCAGAATACTTTGTGATGTGAGCCTAAAACTTCTCAACTATGTTGTCTACTGTATTTTAAAGATTTAAAAACATCCAGTGAAAGCAAATTAGGGATAGGTTTGCCTGCTAAAGGCCATTGTTTGCACATACTTGCAGATTGCCATTTATTATATGAAGAAGAACCTTTAACATTTTAGAAAGAATCAAACAGTTTTGTGTCGATTAAGCTTGTCTTTTCACTCAAATGGCCTACACAAAAACAAAGAGCAGACAGAGGGCTAAACAATGCCATCAGAATGTGAAAAGGCATCCTCTTCCACTGAAGACCACAGTACAATACACTGAGATAGGATGCTCTGTCCAGGATCATAAGCCTGGTGACACATCTGGATATGGGCCTTGGTACTTTGGCTCCACTTTCTGTAATGTGTCGCCTCTTTTAACACATTATGATCTTTATTGTGGGGAAGGATGGCTCTACGCAGACTTTACAGACCCTGTTTGTAGACACAAAGCTCTAATTCTGCACCACACTAATGCTGTGTTCATTAATATAACCAGCCTTTTCTGGTGCAGGTACATTGTTGAAATGGTAAGGCAGGTGCTAATATCATGACAGTTTATATACTCCAGTATGTTATCCTGTGACAGATAAAAGGTAAAGGCTGCCTTGCTGGGATATGGAACTATGATCTTGCATGTGGGCACAGACCTCTACATTGAGTGCTTAACAGACTGAGCTATCTTTGGAACCATCATGGCACTCAACAACATGCATTTCAAATGTTGTTATTGCACATGATCAATATATTCCGCAAAGAAAGGGGAAAACCTGACCTAAGTTGTGCTGTGGTGAACCTACAAACTGCCTACTACAGTGAGCGCAGCATACACTGCAGAAATATTTGGTCAATTCAGACTTTAATTGATCAACAACCGCCAGACAGAAAATTAAATGCCCCAGCAGTGCACTACACAATATCACATATTGTGTTATTTATTTTTATTAAAATACTGTGCATGGCCACTGACATTTTCGAATATGGCAACAAGGTGGAGGACTCTGCCAGGATGTTATGTGTGCTCACTTATCAGTGCAGTGATCCGTGGCCCTTTTAACCCAAGAACAGCAGCTTCCCACTCCACACTCATCCACGCCCATTTATTTTATGTGACAGGTTTGGCCCAGGGCAATTGAGGTCAGGCATTGCCCCTCAGGCCACAGCCAGGATATGCCTCTGCGTGCACCTCAAGGTGTCCTTGAGAAACCCTGCTGTTTCTTGTGGCTGTAATGAGAAAAAAAGGCCATCCATTCAAATCAAAGCATACATGATCAATCTATTCCCTAAAGCACAATTATTACACCTCGCTTAGATAAACATCTGGTCATTTCTTTTTTACCCCCAAAAAATACTGGCCACCACTACATAAACCCTTACTAATGTTCTTACAAATGTACCACACAATCTGCTGTATTTCCTTAGGTATGTTTCATGCTGAAGATTAGATGCTAAATTCACTTAAAACATTTGCTCCCTCCCCCCATACACAATTATGCTGTTTGTTGTTTCAAAGTGTATACATTTGCTTTTCGATTCTGGAAAATGTGTTTTGTTTTAAGCGTTTATAAAACCTCCCAAAGTTTGGGAAAATCCTAGTGAAGTTTAGGAAAGACTGGAAAAAATATTTTCTAGGCCATACAAGAGAAGCACGCCTTACTAGGTTCTACTCAGTTCCTCGGGGAAAAATGCGCGGGCCCCTTCTTATATCATTAGGAATATGGTTTACTTTACAAATCGTGCAACAATTTGTAAAAACCTCTCAAAGTAAAATGGTGGCTTGTCAGTTCTGAAAAGCCTCAGATCCTTAAAAACATAATCGGAGATATATAAAACATTTTGGTGAAATGGGGTACCCTCTTCCAGATTTAATTAAAACAAAATGACTGCACAGATTTACTCAAAACCAAAAAAAGCACTTCCCACACTTTCTCCCACCTAAATAAATAAAATTGACGAAAATCTGTTCAGTGTTTTGGGCTGTGCATAAATTGTGTATTTAACCTTACTTTAGCAATAACCCATGATCCGGCAGGCTGGATCGGGTGGTAACACATGAGGACCTTAATGATGGGCTCCGGTGACGTTACCACCCGAACAGGCCCGTCGGGCCAGATGTTATTGCCAAGCAGCGTCCTGTTCATTCATACAAAATACTTAAGCAAGATGGCGCAACAGAGCTGGAAGACTGGGTTCCAAGCAGAGCCCTTCTTCCATTTCAATGGGGGCACGGGAGGATGGAGCACCGATTGAGCTGCTGCCAAAAACAATAAGGTATGTGGGGTAAAGGGGTGGGTAAGGTTGCGAATGGTGACCGAGGGAATGGGAGGGTGCGGGAAGAGGGAAGATGGCGGGGCAGAGGAGCAGCCATCTGGTTGCCTGGAATGCAAGCTTTTATCTGTAGATTCAGTCCACGATCCAATTAACCTAATTGGCTGGCTCCCCTGCCCTAGTGCTAATAAAAAAATCAAAAATTCTAAAAACATTTTTGGTGCCCAATAACTTTTAATACATTAATGGAGTGGCACCAAACTGTCAAATTATTTGCTACTTGGATGACCAACTTCTTCAGAATGTTTCATGCTGATCCTTCAAATGGGTTAAACTATAGTTTAGTAATGCTGGTATTATCATTTTTCTTGTCTTTTTTGTTTCGTTTGTTACCTGTTCTGTTTGTTGTTATATATGTTTAGCGCACTGAGGCCCCTGCGCAAGTTGCACTTTATAAGAAATAAATAATAATAATAATAGCACCCCGTAATATGCATATTATATTTAAGCCAGTTAAGATTAGGCCTTTTTTAATGGACCTTTCCCATAATTCTACTGCTAATAATTTTAAAGTTGCAGGATGGATTTGGATGAAGCTTTTAAATAAAATGTATTAAACAGTTTAAGATTTTAGGAAATAAAAAAAGCTGTTTTCTGCCTATAACTAAACATTTTCTTGTAGAGAAAAAGGTGCTTGCATTGAACCCATCTAGTCTGAAATCCGCTGAATGGATTTGCTCCAAATAGGAAACAACCTGGGCACAAAGCGATGTAGATGTACCTTTTGTTGGTTTGGTGTAAAACCGTGCAGTAGTTTCTACATAATTAAATGGAGATGGGGTTGCCCCGTGCCAAAAAACAGTTCTATATCTCCCGTTGTGCATTGCAGCTTCAGAATTTTCATAAAAGGAAACACGCCATTTTGCTTTCCTCGTTGCAAGCGATTCCCCCCAGTAATCCTGCGGGAAGCCCAAAAAGAAAAGTGCTCAAAATTATACTTAGGGGAAGGAAAGGAACGGTTTCATATAGGGTAGAGGTGGGTTGGGGAAAAGGGGACTACATGTGTAGTGGAAGATTTAGGAGTGGCATAGGAGCATAGGGAGCCCGTTTGTTCCATACTTTTTTTGTCTTACCTGGGATTACCACTGAAATATCGAAAGATGCACTCGGGTGGAAACAAAATGTGTGACACGAACTGGTGAATGAAATGGGGTAATATGAGGATTTAAAACAGGTGGCGGGCAAGAAAACATTAGGAGGGCACATAGATAGTTGCTGTGGGGGTGGGGAAAACCTTTAAATTGTCAAGCATTGTACCATTCCCACTTTAAACAGCCGTCTTTTTTTCGTCGATGGAAACCGGTTTCGCGATAATTTGATGGTAATTTTGTTCTAGTTACCATGGGAACTATAGGAGGGGCTCAAAACCTCTTTTCAAAAGGAATGCTAAACTATAGCCAGTGGCATCTGATAATTTAATTGAGAGGGCATATGCTGTAGGCCTGGCACACTGGCCATGGTCTTTTAGCCTATTTGATGCAATAGGGAGAGGGGACATAGCCAAAGGACATGGCTACTGGCCATCGGCTGTGCCCACTCGCACCTAATACCTTTAGCTAATTTTTACAATGTGGTCAGTGACTACAACCAAAGGCCAGGGCCGTTGAGAACTGGCAGGTTACTAGGAAGAGGATATGGGCCACGGCTGAGTGAAGCACAATGGGCCTCAGTGGGAGTACTGGCACCACTGGCTAAATAGGCAGTGGGGTATGGGCCACACTTTTTGCCTTATTGTTGCAATGTGGCATTGGACACTGCTAAAGGGACATGGTTACTTACTAGGCAGGGGATGGACAGTGGGCCTCAGTATTTTATATTAGCATCCTGGCGGGGGTAGCCTCCCAGCCAATAGGGAGCCTCAGAACAGGGGCCTTACCACAAGGTAAATCCCCTGCTCCGAGCCGCCTTGGAAGCGGGTTGCCGCCATCTTCCCCACTGGAAATTCAGATAAGTGCACCACAGCCCTATTTCCACATCCCTCACCCACTCTACTTGCCTAATGCTCCTTTGTCCCTCACCAGTGCCAGGAATACTCGGTGTTCCAGGTGCATCCCGGTGCATCTATGTCTCAACAATGGCCACCATGAAAAGGGAGAAGGGACTACTTGTACATGGTGGACAGCTTGGTTTGTAGTTGTTTTTCAAATTGAACCAGCTGTTTCTCAACTTGAAAAAAATACTATTAGCATCCCGGTACAACATGCTAAGAGCAATAAACTCAAACTCCTCTGGCCGGGGACTTTACCCCTGCAGGTTCTGCCCAGGCTAATGTTAAAGCCCTTGCTTCTATTTGTCTTATAGCTGGCCTGGGTATTACCTAACCCTGGGGGATTTATTGCTTAAATAATTGTAGCTGTAAGGATAATGGCCATGCGGCCATGGCCAATCAGGCCCGGAGAAGATATGGCATAACAAAACCCTTGCAATTCAGTGATAAATCTTTAGAGTTCAAATTATCCAATGAAACTCAACAAAACCCATGCAATTCATGGGGCGGGGAAAGTGATGATCACCTTAACTCAGGGTCCCCCAGTTACTCAGCCCATGAGCACTTCACATGACATCACAGCATAAAAACTCCCATTGTGGGGGACACCAACGGGGGGACTCAGAATTAAAATCTTATGAGTTTTGTTAGGATAAATCGGATCATCTTAACTCTGTATTAACTAAGGTTTTTCACTAAGGATATATTCACTTTTTAGGTCAAAAAATGCGCTGAAATATCCTGCAGAGGTCAAAATGAAATAAAACATGTATCACCTAACACACACAAAGGTCTAAAACCAGCACACCCAAACACTGAATGCATGTTCAGTGAGGTTAGTGGGATCAAACTAATTAAGGTATATACCAGATAATGCACAAAATCATCCACACCACCCAAGCCACACACACACAAACGCATATCTACCACCCTCCTCACCCTCAAACATGGCACAAGTCCCTAGGATTCAAAAGGACATAAAGAAACCACATTACATAATATGTATTAGGCAGCATAATCCATGATACGAGGCAGAAAAATCTGAATAAATGAATAATATGCCGCACAATGCACAATATGCGGGGCATATTGCTAGCCTACAAAAAAACACTAATAACATTTATGTAGAAAATCTCTATAGAAACATACAGGAAGACACCATAAATCACAGCAAACGGAACTATAAACTATACAACACAAGTTGACACACGCACACACGCCGACCTGCTCGCACGTGTGAAGGAAGGTTTTACAGCACAGCATACATAATTACATAGGACAGTCTGCTAGTAAGGCATATAACGAACTGCAACATGTTTCATACAATATGAGCAACACAATTCCCAATAACACAGACATACTTGCAAAACAAAAAAGTATATAGCCACATCTGCGCTCAAACACATTCCACTTTCAGGTTATTGATTGGCAGCCCAGTGCTACACCCTGAGAGCCACAGGTGCTACTAGCAACACGTAAGTTGCTTTTCATACCAATATAGTACTTATACACACACAAACACACACACACTCACAAACATACACACGTAAGACTCCCAAATCTGACATTAAAATGTCCCCTTTTTTTTGCCTGGTCCCGTGTCACAAAGTGGTGATTTGTGGCTGTTGGTAGTGGGGAAGAGACTTTAGTTTTGGACTGTGTGAGAAGAGTTTTGGGCTTGTGCCAGACAATAGGGTAGACCTCTGGGTGAAATGAGCAGGGATTCTGGCCCCTGCTCTGATGAACGCCTGCTAAATGCCTTGCCATTCCTCGATGGGCTCTGCCCTTGATAGGCCAAGTTTCAGCTGGTCACTGAGCATAGCACCTTGCGAATGTTAGCCTGCTTGTAAACCCACAACGCACACTGCTGAAAAGTATCCAGTTAGGTGCCTGTTTACAAATATTGGGTAAACACAATCAACAATATGTGCAACTCTTTCATTACAGTTACACCAGGGATGTCATTTAGGGATCGCCAGGGGTCACAGCTGAGACCCCTGACGTCTCCCTTGCTACAGCTGTTGTCTCCCTGGCTACCCTAAAAAATACACATTTTAAACGTTTTTTTATGAAATTGCGTCTTCTGGGCTGCGGCGAGCAGCATGTTACTCTGTTTCTGGAGTAGCTGGTATTCTGATAGCTGTAGCTGGTAAAATAGCTCATTGGGTTGAACGCTTACTACTGCAATGTTTGTGTGATCTGCAGATTGCATGTTCGAGTCCCGGCAACGTCATCTCAGCCTTTCATACTTCTGAGGTTGATACCAACACAGGTTGGGTGATATTGTATGTATATTTGTTCTATATGAAGCACTTAATCTATGTAATAACACACCATTATCGTTTGGCCTTGGACGTCTGCTTGCATTCACAGTCATTTGGTTATATGGGCCTATACGCGCTGATATTAATGATACATATGATGATCCATTCTTGTATGAAATGTATATCAATTTACAGTGACATCGTAACCATATATTTCGTAGTGTACTTAGAACAATGCTAGGTGATGCCACTTGCTGTTTTGTCAAGGGGTGAAAGGTTGTGTTCCATCACTTCCCATGATGTCACTTAGGGGTGGGGTCAAATGCTATCACTTCCTGTGATGTCATCAGAGGCTAAGGGCCATTTGATGTAATTTCCGCTACCCCTGGCATTTTGGTGAAATGACGTCTCTGAGAGAAAACAAGAAGCTGGACACCTGATAGAAATAGAAGCCTACAAGTGTCCTTTAGTCTGTACCTAAAGGGAAACTACACTATTGAATGTGGGAATATTTTTTTGGTCCACCATAGCAAAGATGTTAAAACAACAGCAGCAGTCATGTCCTCTGTATATCTGACCCAGAAGCAATGGAAATAAACGTAGGCTGGGATCACCCTTTATGCTCATCCATATGTGCCGAAAACAATAAATTTTCACTACACACATGATGGAGGAGTCAACATCACGCACTACTGCACTAACCACTTTATGTCCCCCAAACTCACACTACCACCACCAGTGTAGTAGGCCAAAAAAGACACATAAAAGAAAGCATCTCACATCTCATACTCCTCTAAACACGAGACCGACACATCAACTGAGACAGATAGTGTCCCACCCTGTGTTGATGAGCCTTGACCAACCAAGGCACAATTCCAAGTCTTCAAAGAGAATCAAAGCATCAGCATATGATGCCTAAAGTAGAATACTACAATTGATGTGGCTAAAGTAAAAGTAAATACACAGCAAAACACAATGACAATACAAAATTCAATGGCATAAGTAAAGGAACAAAATGAAATATGGGTCCTATAAATAGTAACTATACATAGTTTTTTTTTAAAACAAGTTTTATAAATTTCTACACACCATAACATACAGACTCGATAAACATTATCCAATGATACATCACATTATTCATCTGTCCGACATTCCCAACTCCCACCGACACTCAGCCTATTCCACCTGTTATATCTTCCCATGATCCATGTTAATCTGCTCGAACTCCTCACCAAGATCTCATGTCGCTATTTGTGATGGGGAATGTATCTGTGTTTCCAAGTCATCAGATTCATGTTTTGTTCCTCCTGGCCTTTTTGGGATGCCTCTTGCCATACAGCCGTCTCTGCCAGTGCCCATTTCTGGAGGTCTCTTAACCACACATTTGTTGCTGGGCCTCTACGCGCCTTCGCCCCCATTGCAATCCTATTTTTCGTTAAAATGTATGCTAAATGTCGCAATTTACTAACGTGTCTCTTCTGCTTGGGTCTTGGGAAGCTACCTAGTAGGCACGCCTTGGGAGTGACTAAATCTGCTGATAGGACAATCTTGTTTAGTAACTATATATAGTTACTGCAAACAAGCAAAGTGACAATAGTATATGAGGAAAAATATACTCCCTGTTATAAAGACCTGTGTATTTATTCAACCCATGGAGCCTCATTACGACTTTGGAGGTAGCCATGGTGCTATTAGCGCCATGGCTGCCTCCAAAATCGTGTCCGGGTTCCCTGAATGAGGAATTACTGGGCCATTCCGAGTTCGGAGGGCCCGGTAATTCCTCCTTCAGGGAACCCAGTCCCGGACCTTTCCCATTCCCATTCTAGCCCCCATAGGACTCAATGGGAATGGGGAGGGAGCTAACAACGAGCCCGTCAATTACGGGCCCGTTGTTAGTGCCCTGATTCCCTCGAGGAACCCTCTATGGACGTCTGGAAAAACCAGACGTCCAGAGTGGGTCCCGTGAGGGGACCTCCTAATAGTGGGGAGTGGGTTTAATAGCGCCGGCACCATTACCGGCGCCGTTAAACCCATTCTGCACTACTCGTAATGAGGCCCATGGTCATTATGAAGAAAGAGTTTAACATTAACAATTTACAGTTTCAGTCTCTGCACTGCTCTTGCAACTAGGTCAGTAACAATGTCAAATGGACAGATGTCTCAAATGTAGAAGGGCCACCATACATTAAAGGTCCTACTCTGAATCCACTGTAATCTTCGTTATAAATTCCAGTTAACAAAGGAGACTCTATAGGTAATGTTTTAATATCAAAATTACAAAGGGAGAGCGCAAAGGAAGACTGAACAAAAACGCAAATTGCAAATTTAATCAGAGCTATACAAAAATGTATGCAGTATACTACGCCTGCTAATATAAAAGACATGAATTAAAACAATGATCTATCCAAACCCTGAATATTTAATGTGTGTACTTACTGACAAAACCATACCTGTCTATTAAAAGACATGCTGAAATAAAGAAGGATCAACTAATAAGCCAGCAAAGGAGTTCACATGAATGTCAAACTCAGTGCAAGTCAACAAAGTAGAATCACCTATTACCAAACCCAGGAAAGGGAATAATGTTTCACTTAAGGCTATTTCAAATCTTTATATATAAAACAGAATGTAGGTATGTGTGTGTGTGTGTGTGTGTGTGTGTGTGTGTGTGTATGGTTGTTTAGCTATACAAATCCACACTGTTCATCCCATGTCTACCACATTTTTCATGGATTCCTGTTTTGTCTGGGGCAAGATCGTAGTCTATGTTTGGATGCAAAAATATTATATGCAAACATTTTCTGTGATGTGTGTTTGTTTGTCCGGCTATACAAATACACACTGTTGAACCCACTGCTACCAAATTTTGCATGGATTTCTGTCTGGGGTAAGATTTTAGTCTACGTTTGGATGCAAAGAATTCACCCCGTAGACATCTTCATTTACTGATTCTCACCCCGTTCCACTACAGTAGATATTAGAAGGAGGCACAATTTGGAAAAGTGTCTGAAGCAAAATGTTTGATGTGCCAGTTATTCCTTTGAAATGTATTACTACTGTATACAGTTTGAAAGTGTTTATTAAAGCATTTTTAAAGGTAATCAAAAAAGAGTTAAATTTTGTTTTATCTCGCCACTCCAAATATGGGAAATGCCAAGGTTTCAGTTTACTTAAGTTTATTCACGAGAAGAGAGCACAATCAATCAATCTTTCTTGGACATGTTCTCAAATGTGCTGAAGCCACTGAGTGACTGAAACATGCCGCACAAGAAATGAACATCTCTTGGAAAAGCTCCATTTGATGCAAAGGGAAAATCAATATCAAGAGCTTCTGAAACACAATAACAAACAGCAGCACGACTGGCCGACCAGAGGAAAAGAACAACTTTCTCCAGAGCAAATGAGATGCCAGAGCAAACTGAAGCAAGGCTTGCTGACATGATGACACGAGAAACATCCTCCAGGGCACATCAGACACTAGAGCAAACTGAAGCAAGACTTGCCAACAAGAGGACAAGAGCAACATCCTCCAAGGCACATGAGAAACCACTCGATCAGGACACGGGCAAGGCCGGGTACCCCAGCTAGCTACAAATAAAAGTCACCCACCCCATTTAAATTCATGTTTCAAGGTTGAAAATAATGCACATCCACAATCCAGATGCTGTCATTAATTTCAGAACTCACGCTACCTCCCCAAATATAGTGTAAAACAAATAGTACAATTCACATTTCAAAATGTACATATTAAAAAAAACATAATAACGTGCAAATGCTAAAGCCGTCCCTATCTACAAGAATACATAAGAGATTACAAAATGTTCTATTAACAAACAGAACAAAACATATGGCATAATGAAAAATGACATGATGGAAAACATTCTATCATTACCTGTTGAAATCATCACGGATTGATGTCAAATACGCAAACTAAATCCACAAAAATATGGATTAAATTACCTCAAAGCAAATATCTAACAACACAACAAAATAATTGATTCAAAAGCCCCTAAATAAATAATCTTAACAATTGCTTAACTAGAAATTGCTTAACAATTACTGCAAGTTAAACAACTGTTGAGCTTATGTTAAAATAAATCGTAATTTGATGGTGGGGAGCCGGTGCATGTAAACATAAACATAGGCGGCTGCTCCCCGCCGCCAAATGTTCGTAATTTGCACAGCTGAGTGCAAATGTGTGGGCCATAAGGATGTGTACACATGTGTAGGCTACCTTTTGTCCTGCACTACTGCACTCTGCCGTGCAAAATGAGTAAATGCTACCTGAGATGTGTGAATGCCAGGCAGCATTCATTTTTAATTGTGAGCACTGCTTGCCATGCGCATGTCGGGCAGGGTTTAATTGTAATTGTACATTCCCTTGGGGGCCACCTGGTTTATATATTATTGATGTTATTACATTGCTAAAAGGGCATTCTTTACAATATGTGCAATTTGCACCTATTCCTTGATGAATGTTAGATGATGGAATTTATTATGTACTGAATATGCACAACAATTGGCTCGGCTTAGTTCAAGAATGTTGGCTGCAGTAAACAATTGCTAATAGCAGTGAGTAGTGGAATACATGTGTATGAACTGGCTGAGTTTGGTTTATTTGTGTGAAAAAGTGTAGATTTAGTAAGAGTGACATTGTTTCAAGTGGCAATGTGTTCTGCCAAGGGGCTGATATGTAGGATTAACTGTAGAGTTACATTTGCTAAGCATGGTACTCCGGTTTTGTTAACAAAGTTTAGTGGACTCTGTTCTGGGAGTACTCCATTGACTAGTTTATTTTTTGGGCTGTTTCATTGTAAGTTGCTTTTATTGTGCTTTGTTTTGTTGTGTTTTTCTGTTGATCTGTGTGTTTTTTGTTTAGTTTTTTAAATACTTTTTTAAGTCTTTGATATTACTTTTAAAACAACACTTGTGGGATATGTGGTGCATATACTGACTGTAATGTATTGTAATATTTTCCACAAGGAATGAGTGCAATTTGGAGATGCTCATGTCAAGCATATACAATTGTATATGTACATATTGTGGCCAATGCCACATAGTTACTGCATATAGTGATATAATAAGAAACTGTTTTCTTGATATGTTTATTTCCTTGAGCAACTGCAAATATACAGTTACTCATTTAGATGTATAAATACACTGTTGTCTGGTTTAACCTTCATTACTTCTATGAATTGGTTGCTGAAATGTTTAGAAAACATGCAATGTAGCCCCTGACACCAATAAGCAATCCATGTTCTAAATGTAATTTTTATTGGCACATGTTCTGATACTGTATGCTCCAAATCCGTTCATCTTTTTAATCTTCGTCATTCCTTATACTAGGTAATCCATGTCTTTGGACTTAGTCAATTACTTTGGATGCATTTATATAGGTTATTGATTGATCGTTTTGGTTTTGAATTCTTTACAGTTAGCCAGGGTGTATATCTGGCATATAGGTGTTTTCTTTGTTCACATATGTTGGTGCATATTTACGATGCCACACAATTGTCATTATAGGGATTTCTAAATACTCAATTATTTGACAAGGGTTTTATTATTCTATTTTCTTTTTGTTTGGTTCAGTATTGTTCATTTTGGTCTGATTCATGTTTTGAGTTTCCTCAAAGTATTCAGTGTGATTCCCCACATTTACACCGATAATCCTACCCAAGGTCTTACCACTTATTTTTGTAGAAATCATTGGAAATACTTGCTGTCCATTTACTGGTGTAAATCGGAGTAGTTCTCAAAATTAAATGATATATTTGCTTCCAAAAATGTCACGTTCATCACTTTTAATCGTTCCTTAAATCGTAACAATATAAAACCAATGATGACAAAGGGGAATAGGATTACTATGCCAATTATTAGTAAATTTGTATATTCATATTTCAGACACTTTTGAGCGACCTCTATTTTGTTCTTATATTCTGAGGTTAACATTAAAAATCAATATAGTGTAAATGTGTATATGTTATAAACAGCCGGATCTATTTCAGTGCTTACTACACAGGCTAATGTTGATTAAGATTTATTTGACTTTTATTAAGTATCATTACTTACTACACAGGCTAATATCATGCAGCTCTACATGACATTTATTTAGTATCATTTGTATGTACCAACGTCATGCTAATATATCAAAGTGTAGGTTTATACTAATTTATTATTGTGTGGCACGTCCCCATAGAAAAGCCAGTTCATTGAACATGGGATTTGTTGGAGGGAGTTGAAAGAGTTTTTGCTATCCCAGTTTTAAGTGATTTTCCTACCTCAAGTTCATCATTGAGCATCTTTAATGATGCCTTTTTTCATTAGAGAATTCTTCTTCATGGTTGTATACACCTAATAGTTAATCTTTTCAGGCAACAATAATAATAGTTGTATGAGACGGTAATAACAGGGTTCCATGTTATCAGTTGTATTGAATGTTCATTTTAGATTATTGGTGAGACTATGTTTAGCATTTCAGACTAGTGAACCATTGCTCTATTTTGAGCAGCATTTTCTCTATGTATGAAGTCTTGTAATATTTTGGATAAACATGAATCTTCCAGCTCATTTGATCAACCTGAAAAGTGATCATCGATCATATTATTTTGTTACTATGTCTTCACTGTTTGGGCCATTGTGGGCTAACATTTCTATTTCATGGTAAGATTTTAGGACTCACCACCTATTTTCTGATCCATTTTATATAATCACCTTTGCATATATGCTCACACTAGTGCAATATTTATGATTGGGTAGTGTTTTAACTCCTAAACTCAGGCTGAAAGTGTCCTTTCTAACGAAAGTTCTTCCCATGGATATTGCAATTATTGTATGTGGTATTCATGTTTGAGGTGATCTTATGTTACTCAGTTAGTGTACAATTCCAATCATCACCACTATGTATGGCATATTTTGCCCTCCTATAGAGGTAACCGAAATGATAGTTCATGGGGACAGTGGTCAAGGGTTTAAATGGGGAGGCTAGATCAAGGAGTATGTTAAAACAAACAGTTGTAAAGGTAAAGTGTGGCTGAAGAGGGAGACAAGTGATTCTGGCAGGAGGCCTGCATTTATATTCATTGATAGTGGAAAGAGTTGAATGCTGATCAGAAAGAAGGGAAGAATAGCCAACCTTTGATAAAGGGCATTTTTCCAACATGGCAATTTCTAGTCATATTTGGGATGTACTAGAGAAAGTCTGTGCATGGTTGTGAGATGGGCTTAAGATGTATTCAAGTAATCCGTACTCAACTCCACTTCTTCATTTCATCTGTACCATCAACAAGCTGCCTTGGACAGAGCCTACCGTCCCTGATTTACCATCCCTCATCCTGCTCAAATCACCTGTTCGAGGCTGTACTACACTGGGTAAGCCCAATTTCACGCTCCAAAGCGCAGGTTGCGTCGACCTACTCAATCTGAATATTTTAAATTGTGCTCTTTGCCTACTGCTGAGTGGGGATTGAATTACCCTGCTCTTCTGGTGTTGAACCCATTTCCTGGCTTTATCTTTGTACTTTCCTAACTTTCTACCTTTCCAGCCTCATTGTTCTGGCCCTCTACAACATGGTCGCACCACTTTTGGGTGTTGTTGTATACACCTTGGCCTGCCTGCACTCCCTACTCCCATTGGTTGCCCTGGTCCTAAAGGCCAATCACAGCAACTGGGAGGCAGGAGCAGGCGGCAACAACTAAGACCCACAACAAAGGCCCCTGTCTGCTCCCTGTCCGCTACCAGAACGCTGCTTGAGGTATTGTCTTGACACCCCTGCACTTGGACCTCCATGATGCTGCAACCTCACGTTACTAATGAACACACCTCCATTACTATGAGTTTATTCCCTCCTTCTGGACACGCTTCTACCCTCTTTTGACTTTCAGTTTACTTTTCTGCTTGTCTCCCATGTTTGCACTTCTGATTGCACTGCGATTTTGCACCCATTGCTAGCTTCTGATTCTGGTTGCTATTCAAATGTGGCTGTGTTTTTGTAATTAACTTGGTTTCAAATCTGGCTGTGTCTTTGTAATTAACTTGGTTCCAAATCTGGTTGTGTTTTTGTAATTAACTTGGTTTCAAATCTGGCTGTGTTTTTGTAATGAACTTGGTTTCAAATCTGGCTGTGTTTTCGTAATTAACTTGGTTTCAAATCTGGCTGTGATTTTGTAATTAACTTGGTTATCAAATCTGGCTGTGTTTATGCATCTAGCTTAGTTTCACATCTGGCTGTGTTTTATGCAAATTTGCTGTGCCATATGCGCAAGACCCCTTCTGCTCTTGCTTGTGATGTCTGTTTGCCTGTCTTTTTTACTTCACTCCCCCTCCTGCCTGCCTCTTCTTCTCTTCCACCACACTCACCGTTTCTCAGTTTTCTCTTCCTTTCCCTATATTTTCTCCCTCCCCTTTCTCCTTCCCCTTACCATACTCTTTGCACTTACTCTATCTGAAATGTCATCTGACCTAGTACGATAGTAGCTTGTTTGTTCCCCCTCCTCCCACTCCAGCACTACCTGAAATGTCTTCAGGCCTGGTACGATATTCGCTTGTTTTGTTCCTCTCCTCCTCACACCTCCCCCCTGCCCCTGAACCCATTGCCAACTCTCTGGCTCTATCAGAAATTTTGTCAGGCCTAGTAAGATAGTTGCTTGTCTGTCTCATCTCCTACCCCCCCTACTTATCTTTGTCATAGCCCTTACTCTATCCGAAATGTCATCTGACCTAGTATGGTAGTAGCTTTTTTGTTCCCCCCCGCCCTTCCAGCCCTACCTGGAATGTCATCAGGCCTAGTACAATAGTCACTTGTTTTGTTCCTCTCATCCTCCCTAATCCCCCCCGCCCGCAGCTCTTATCAACTCCCTGGCTCTATCAGAAATGTCATCAGGCCTACTACGATAGTTGCTTGTCTGTCTCATCTCCTACCCCCGCCCCCTCCTTATCTTTGTCATAGGTCTTACACTATCTGAAATGTCACCATGCCTAGTGCGATAGTAATTTGTTACATTCCTATTGTCTCAAGGCCTTGTAAGAATGTAATTGTATTTTCCCTTGCTCACTCCCTTGCCTTGAAGCAATTTGAAACACATGTGTGTATAGGCGCTATACAAATAAACTATCAGTCAATCAAGTTTGGAGCCTTATACGCCAGGAAACCTATCCAGTGTCTCATGACAGGCACCAGAGAATAGATCTGGAGCCTTCAGCTCCAAGCGTAGTCTAGATGAATAAAGACGACACACAATGTGGGAGGACTATGGTGGGTGCTCATACCTCTGAATGCCAAACCTGTTGCCCACATGTTGAAGGATGAGTTTGCTGTTGGATGATCTGTTGGGTATTTTGTGGATATTTGGGGCTTTGCGGTATTTTCTTACCGCCAAAATACCTTTAGCAATAATCACTCTCTGTGTTCATATTGGGTCAATCAAAATCAATCATGTCATCTCCTCCCTCACTACACAATGGCTCGCTTCTACAATGGGAATTGTAACAAACTGATTTCCTGTTCCTTCGAGCTCTTTGCTTCCTGTAGTTATGTGGACAGAGCAGCAGAGAAAAAAAAATGAATGTGCGTTTAAAAGTTCACTTTCAGAGTAGGCCTAATTCTGCAGTGGAGACACATTTTTATTAGTGGGTTATGTTAAATGAAGTTTTATTAGTCAGGTTAGTTATTAATAAGGTTAGTTATTAATTTTCAAATGTGTCTCTTGCAACATAGGCATTTCAGGTGAAAATTAGTGTGCATTTTGAAGGTGCACATGTGTGCTTTTAACTGTAAAAATAGATTTGCATCTTATATGTAAAAATCGTTTTTGACTGAATAGCCTGTCTTTACTTATATGTCCATGTTACTCTGGCAACACATATAGCAATGCACCACACCCATGTGGTGGTGCTGCATCAAAATAAAATGCTACCTGTGCAGTATTGCTGTACTCTGTGCTGTAACACGCCAAATATCCTTACAATCTGGGTAAAGTGTGGGATAGACACTGTGGAGAAGTCTGTCCCTAGTGAGAGGGGCCTATTTCTGTATATAGTAATCAGCAATGAATTTTATTGCAGACTGAATTCAGTGGTGAAAGAGAGAGAATTTCAAGCCCTGTATGCCCTAGCCTCGAGAGCATGACCTCAGCTTAATGAATGGGACGATGTTGTGCGAACTGAAAGGTCCTTAACATTGCCATGAGAGATTGGAACTAAATTCTGTCAGAGTGAAAGTGCTCATCTTATTGTGTGCTATGGTTTTCACTGCCATGTGGTACAGAGCGGAACGGTGGTGTAAAAGAGAATGCAAACCATGGAATTCCTAATATGATCACGTACGCCGATGTATAACACCAGGCAACAATCCTGTCGTACAGCAGTACCCCTTATAACATTATGGGACTCAAAGACGAATCTCAAAGAAGAAACAGGATTTGATGCTATCATCAGTAGGACTATTAACATGAAAATTGTCAGACAAATTACACCAAAACGTACTGCATTAGTTGTCGGATAACTAAAGTCCCTCTCAAGGAAAGGGCGGAACTAGTGCTGGGTCTAAACTTAGCTGAAATTGAGGTTGTATGAAAGATGGCTACACTAGATCAACAGACACTCAAGGAAATCACGAGGGCATTGGAATATGGGCGGGAAAGCTGTACATGGGACTAGATACTGGAGCCCCTACTTCATCCTCTGAATCTAAACATGAGAATGAAGCATGTAAAGAAAACAAGCACTATTGGCATGGCTACATTCTTAAGACCACTTGCGAAGGAGGAGACAACTTCATGCAGAAATGCATGCAGTTCTAGGACATCATTTGTGGCACTGGGAAAATAAGACAAGGGGTCATGTGGAGATCATAGAAGCTTCAGCAGGCATCAAAGAGTTCAGAGCATAACGTCACAAAGAGCAATTAAGTGGGATAAAAAATGGAAACCTTTCACAAAATGTAGACAATGAACGGTGTACAGTACATGAAGTCGGTGAGGACTGCTGAGCCCTGGGAACCAAGGAGCCTTTTAACCAAATTGAAACACACGTATATAGTGAAGGAAACGCAGCCAAAGTGAATGAGTGCAGTGCATCAGAAGAGTCATAGAGTGAAACATAAGCTCAGAGTATTCATTAAAAGGTCAACAGTGATGCTAGGGTTCAAACGATATCAAGGAGTATGGTCCAGCTAAAGCGTCATACAATGAAAACTTTAGTACATGATGGGAAATCCAAAACAAATTATAGAGTGAAAGATAACACATTCCAAAGTCATGATATGTAAGAAATTGTATTTAATCTATAATTAAATAAAAGTGTGAGCTGTGTCATTGAAAATAATGCAGAGAATGTTTCAGTGGGACATGAAATGCAAAAGAATGTGATGATTCATAGTCTCTGGGCCTGAGCATGATGTCTCCACCAATCAATTTAGAAATTAAGAGGCCCCTTAAAGGTTTAAAGCCTACGCATAAAGGGAGAGGACATCAGGGTAAATTCCAATTCATGATTAGTACCAACTGTGACAATTCGCCAGTTAGAACTGTGAGTATTAGCATGTGCCGCACTTAGAATTGTGAACATTAGACTGTGTCGCTTCTAGGTTAGCAAGTACCACACTTAGATGGAATTGTGAATGTTAGCAAGTGCCATACTCAGAACTGTGAGTATTAGCATGTGCCACTTTTAGATAGAATTGTGAACATTAGATTGTGTCGCTTCTAGATAGGACTGTGAAGGTTAGCAAGTACGATACTTAGATGGAATTGTGAATGTTAGTAAGTGCCACAGTTAGAACTGTGATTATTAGCATGTGCCACTTTTAGATAGAATTGTGAACATTAGACTGTGTCGCTTCTAGATAGGACTGTGAAGGTTAGCAAGTACCGTACTTAGATGGAATTGTGAATGTTAGCAAGTGCCACACTTAGGTGGAACTGCCAACATTAGACTGTGTCGCTTCTAGATAGGACTGTGCAGGTTAGCAAGTACTGTACTTAGATGGAATTGTGAATGTTAGCAAGTGCCACACTTAGAACTGTGATTATTAGCATGTGCCACTTTTAGATAGAATTGTGAACATTAGACTGTGTCGCTTCTAGATAGGACTGTGAAGGTTAGCAAGTACCGTACTTAGATGGAATTGTGAATGTTAGCAAGTGCCACACTCAGAACTGTGAGTATTAGCATGTGCCACACTTAGATAGAATTGTGAACATTAGACTGTGTCGCTTCTAGGTTAGCAAGTACCACACTTAGATGGAATTGTGAATGTTAGCAAGTGCCACACTCAGAACTGTGAGTATTAGCATGTGCCACACTTAGATAGAATTATGAACATTAGACTGTGTCGCTTCTAGGTTAGCAAATACCTTACTTAGATGGAATTGTGAATGTTAGCAAGTGCCACACTCAGAACTGTGATTATTAGCATGTGCCACTTTTAGATAGAATTGTGAACATTAGATTGTGTCGCTTCTAGATAGGACTGTGAAGGTTAGCAAGTACCATACTTAGATGGAATTGTGAATGTTAGTAAGTGCCACACTTAGAACTGTGATTATTAGCATGTGCCACTTTTAGATAGAATTGTGAACATTAGACTGTGTCACTTCTAGATAGGACTGTGAAGGTTAGCAAGTACCGTACTTAGATGGAATTGTGAATGTTAGCAAGTGCCACACTTAGGTGGAACTGCCAACATTAGACTGTGTCGCTTCTAGATAGGACTGCGAAGGTTAGCAAGTACTGTACTTAGATGGAATTGTGAATGTTAGCAAGTGCCACACTTAGACCTGTGATTATTAGCATGTGCCACTTTTAGATAGAATTGTGAACATTAGACTGTGTCACTTCTAGATAGGACTGTGAAGGTTAGCAAGTACCATACTTAGATGGAATTGTGAATGTTAGCAAGTGCCACACTTAGAACTGTGATTATTAGCATGTGCCACTTTTAGATTGAATTGTGAACATTAGACTGTGTCGCTTCTAGATAGGACTGTGAAGGTTAGCAAGTACCGTACGTAGATGGAATTGTGAATGTTAGCAAGTGCCACACTTAGGTGGAACTGCCAACATTAGACTGTGTCGCTTCTAGATAGGACTGTGAAGGTTAGCAAGTACTGTACTTTAGATGGACTTGTGAATGTCAGCAAGTGCCACACTTAGGTGGAACTGCCAACATTAGACTGTGTCGCTTCTAGATAGGACTGTGAAGGTTAGCAAGTACCGTACTTAGATGGAATTGTGAATGTTAGCAAGTGCCACACTTAGGTGGAACTGCCAACATTAGACTGTGTCGCTTCTAGATAGGACTGTGAAGGTTAGCAAGTACTGTAATTTAGATGGACTTGTGAATGTCAGCAAGTGCCACACTTAGTTGGAATTGTGAATGTTAGCAAGTGCCACACTCAGAACTGTGATTATTAGCATGTGCCACTTTTAGATAGAATTGTGAACATTAGACTGTGTCACTTCTAGATAGGACTGTGAAGGGTAGCAAGTACCGTACTTAGATGGAATTGTGAATGTTAGCAAGTGCCACACTTAGGTGGAACTGCCAACATTAGACTGTGTCGCTTCTAGATAGGACTGTGCAGGTTAGCAAGTACTGTACTTAGATGGAATTGTGAATGTTAGCAAGTGCCACACTTAGAACTGTGATTATTAGCATGTGCCACTTTTAGATAGAATTGTGAACATTAGACTGTGTCGCTTCTAGATAGGACTGTGAAGGTTAGAAAGTACCGTACTTAGATGGAATTGTGAATGTTAGCAAGTGCCACACTTAGAACTGTGATTATTAGCATGTGCCACTTTTAGATAGAATTGTGAACATTAGACTGTGTCACGTCTAGATAGGACTGTGAAGGTTAGCAAGCACCGTACTTAGATGGAATTGTGAATGTTAGCAAGCGCCACACTTAGGTGGAACTGCCAACATTAGACTGTGTCGCTTCTAGATAGGACTGTGAAGGTTAGCAAGTACTTTAATTTAGATGGACCTGTGAATGTCAGCAAGTGCCACACTTAGTTGGAATTGTGAATGTTAGCAAGTGCCACACTCAGAACTGTGATTATTAGCATGTGCCACTTTTAGATAGAATTGTGAACATTAGACTGTGTCGCTTCTAGATAGGACTGTGAAGGTTAGCAAGTACTGTACTTTAGATGGACTTGTGAATGTCAGCAAGTGCCAGACTTAGTTGGAATTGTGAATGTTAGCAAGTGCCACACTTGGAACTGTGATTATTAGCATGTGCCACTTTTTTAGATAGAATTGTGAACATTAGATTGTGTCGCTTCTAGATAGGACTGTGAAGGTTAGCAAGTACCGTACTTAGATGGAATTGTGAATGTTAGCAAGTGCCACACTTAGGTGGAACTGCCAACATTAGACTGTGTCGCTTCTAGATAGGACTGTGAAGGTTAGCAAGTACTGTACTTTAGATGGACTTGTGAATGTCAGCAAGTGCCACACTTAGTTGGAATTGTGAATGTTAGCAAGTGCCACACTCAGAACTGTGATTATTAGCATGTGCCACTTTTAGATAGAATTGTGAACATTAGACTGTGTCGCTTCTAGATAGGACTGTGAAGGTTAGCAAGTACTGTACTTTAGATGGATTTGTGAATGTCAGCAAGTGCCACACTTAGTTGGAATTGTGAATGTTAGCAAGTGCCACACTTAGAACTGTGATTATTAGCATGTGCCACTTTTAGATAGAATTGTGAACATTAGATTGTGTCGCTTCTAGATAGGACTGTGAAGGTTAGCAAGTACCGTATTTAGATGGAATTGTGAATCTTAGCAAGTGCCACACTTTGATAGAATTATGAACATTAGACTGCGTCGCTTCTGGATAGGACTTTGAAGGTTAGAAAGCACCGTACTTGGATGGAATTCTGAATATTAGCAAGTGCCACACGTAGATATTGTGAATGTTAGCAAGTCCCACACTTATATGGAATTGTGAATGTTAGCAAGTACCTTACTTAGATGGAATTTTGAATGTTAGCAAGTGCCATACATAGAACTGTGATTATTAGCATGTGCCACCTTTAGATAGAATTGTGAACATTAGATTGTGTCGCTTCTAGATAGGACTGTGAAGGTTAGCAAGTACTGTACTTAGATGGAATTTTGAATGTTAGCAAGTGCCATACTTAGAACTGTGATTATTAGCATGTGCCACTCTTAGATAGATTTGTGAACATTAGACTGTGTCGCTTCTAGATAGGACTGTGAAGGTTAGCAAGTACCGTACTTAGATGGAATTGTGAATATTAGCAAGTGCCACATTTAGGTGGAATTGCCAACATTAGACTGTGTTGCTTCTAGATAGGACTATGAAGGTTAGCAAGTACCGTACTTTAGATGGAATTGTGAATGTCAGCAGATGCCACACTTAGATGGAATTGTGAATGTTAGCAAGTCCCACACTTAGATGGAATTGTGAATGTTAGCAAGTTCCACACTTAGAACTGTGATTATTAGCATGTGCCAGACTTAGATAGAATTGTGAACATTAGACGGCATTGCTTCTGGATAAGACTGTGGAGGTTGGCAAGTGCCGCGCCTGGATGGAACTGTGAATGTTAGCAAGGCCCTGTGAATATCAGCCTGGTGTAGCCGAATCCAGATGTAGCCTCCATCTCTGCCGATCATATGCAGAAATCCACTTGCTGTGGAACCGGGCCTTTGCCCCACTTTGCGGGACTCTCTACTCTGGGTGTGACCTCCATCTTTGACTGTTGTATGGTGAAGCGTAGTTTGTTGTGAGACCTGGGACTATGCCCCACCACACAGGATTCTTAACTCTAGGCACTTGGCCAAACTGTGAAGGTCAGCCTCGAGACATATAATCCACTAACCAAAAAAAACTCAATTTCTACATACCTAACTCACACAGAAACCTACACAACCACCTCTCGCACAACAAGACGCACACACTTCACCACACTGCAACAACAAACAAACAACACAGAAACTGCACCAACAGCACACGAGGCCTGACTTCGATCCGATGCTCGCACCAACGCTCAGCATACAGTGTATACCGAACTGAAGCCACCAACAGGACACCACTTCTCTCACTATCCTACTTACTCTTCACCTTACTAACCCAACCCGCCTTCTCGTTTACAGATACGCCTGAGCGCCTGGGGACCAATTGCATTGGTGACCGTGCGCTATAAAAATACCCTTAACACAACATAACATAACAATTCTCCCCAAGGGGAGCCCTTTCCTATAAGGCTAGGGAGGTGCGCCCACTACCCAATAGGCCCCTAGGGGTGGTTTAATGCAGGAGGATCTCATGGGGAGGGACTTACCATCTGGTGATAAGGACGACCACCTTGGGTACAACCTGTTGAACAATATCACACACCCACATTCCTTAACCACCCCTCCATTTAAAACCATTATATTGAGAGTAAACCAATGTATTTCTGCAGTTCGCGTGGTACAGCCAAGACAGAAAATACTAGGATGAAGAAGAGCACCGAAAACATGAGGAATACTTACTGTGCTAGTAGTGAGACGAGGTGGCTCAAGGGAGGCATGAGGAAAACCAAGTAAAGTTTGACAATGGGTGTTGATGTTACATTGGGGCAGAGTAAGACCTATAAAGTGGAAAGAGAAAAAGGACTAAGTGACTTCGTCTTCCCTCCTCGTTGGTGAACCCAGGAGTTTCAAAGACCACACTAAACCCAAAGAGTGGGCTCTGCAGAGGCTGCCGGCGAGTGACTGAGGGAGTCTGAGGCAGTGCTGTGTTGGCAAGGACCAAGCCCAGTGGGAAGCAGGTGAGGCAGTGGCACGACATCCAGGAGGAGGTGGACTGCGTAGTTTTCTAACTCTGCTGAGACTGCTAGGAGCCACATCATGCAGAGTCACTGCAGAAGCAGCAACGAAGCAGACAGCTCCAACAAGCGGGAAGAAGACCGATCCCAGTCCCTGGAGACACCGGCGTCATGCAAGCAAGTCCCAGAAGGTAACGGAAAGCACAGGCGGACCGGTAGGGACATGAGGGAAGTAGAAAGGTCTCTACTTCATACCAGGGCAGAGTGCCATCAGGGGTCTGAGACCCACAGCAAGGTGAAGAGTGCATCCAAGGAAATCTTCCTCGTACCATTATCAGAGAAGGGTCTGGGACCCCGCTATAAGAAAAAACAGGCATTAGAGGAAACCATCCTCACAGCAGTGGCGGGGATAAGCCCACTGACGATAACAGAAAGGTCTGGGACCCTACCAACACTGAAACAGGCATCCGAGGAAATCTTCCTCATTACAGTGGCAAAGATCAGTCCAAAGAAGCCCAGAGAAGGACTTGTGGCTTTGCTGATATAGTGAAAGAGTGCCAGGATAAAACCCAAGTTGAAAAAGAACTCTCAAACACTAGGAGAGGGGTGTCATCTTCCTTGTGAGAAAACAGAACACTTTCAAGTACACTGAAGAGACGCCAGGGGAAGGGAGTAATACCCCCTGGCCTCCGTTGTGATCTATATTGAGTGCAGACCAGTACCAGGAGAAGGGAGCCATTCGCCTGGTCCAGAAAGTTGACTGTACAAAGTGCTGGAACTACAGGCCAGGGGAAGGGAGTCGTTCCCGTTGGTATCTGTTTACAAGGGGGCATTGTGGAACACCACCCGTGTACCAGGAGAAGGGAGTCATTCTCCTGGGGAAGGAACCTTCTGATAGATTGCTACAAAGCCAGGGAGAAGGAGACATTCCCCGCTGGCACCTTTGTGAAAGAGAACATTTTGAGAATGCCACCCGTATGCCAGGAGAAGGGAGTCATTCTACTGGAGAAGGAACTTTCTCCTGGATTTTATTAATTTTAGTTGTAGTGTAAGGGATAGAATTAGGCTGTGACACAGGACGGTGGGCTTTCATTTGGAAGGGCATTCCGACAGATCCCTTAGTATTAGTTTAAGGCAGGAATACCCCTCTTCGAGGCAGGAGAAGTGAGGGTTCTTCTTCAATAAGTAAAAGTCTAGGACAATGCACCCTTGTGTCAGCTTCCTTCTTCAACGGGCTTGCACAACTTAAAAACGTAGGAAACGTTAGACTGATTCAAAGGCAATAGGGGAAGAGTTACCTTTTGATGGCTTTTTTAATGCCTCCATAAATCGGAACATTCCTGATGTCATTCGGGAGAGTGGTCCAAAAGCATGGAGCTGCAAACGAGGAGGAAACGCCTCCAAGTCTCTTTTCTAGGAGAGGGGACCCACATTTGCAAGTTGAGAAGAGGAGCACAGGACCTGGGAACATTTGTGTCTTGTCAATTTCGCTTGCAGCAATTTGTGATCTGTTGCATGCAGAGGGATTCTGTGACCAGCAGGGAGTCGTGTAAACAGAGAAAGGCATGAGAGATATGTTCCCTGATCCTAGTCTAGGGAGAATGCTGGTAGCAAGGTTTCTAACTCACTGGACTCTTGCAATTAAGTAACCAGGGGCATCCAGTAAAATTATCATAGGGTAATTCTGAGTGACAGTAAAAATGGGAGGATTATTCTGATAGCTTTGAGATGCTGGCATGTTTGTTTAGACACACAAGTAACGTGTGGCCCCGTGGACAGGCCTGCATCGATCAACATAAGTGCTGGAATTGTGCAGTATTTCCACTGATTCAGAATCCAGATTCCGAATCTGTGGAAACAAAAAGCCCATGGTGTTGCCCAACCACCGTAATACACTACACCCACAGTGACAAGCTATTCCCAGTGCTCGGGAAGATTCTGAGCACACACCTGACCTGCTTAGGCTTGTCTTCTTTTTGTTTGTCTGGTTTTGAACTTAAGCACATTAAAGTGCAGGTAAGGTTAGATGGCTGCATGCACAGCAGCAAGTGAATGACTAGGAGAGGCCAAAAAATCAAGAGGTGTGAAAGGAGGGCGATTAAAATTGGGAGGGATGCATAAAGCGGCTTGTTGCCTGACATAATGACTACTCTGAGCTTCTCTTCAGATCCAAAGGTAACATTCCTATTTTTTAGGCTTACATTAATCTGGGAAACTAGAGGTTTCTGTTTAGAATGAGGGTACTAAAGCTAGAATAATACTATTTTTGCTCAGCAGTAGTGTCGGGTTGATTTGTTATGTTACTTGGGTAAATTTCAAACAATTTCTCCAAAACGTAGTGTTTGACATGTTTTATAAGCCATTCACTTGCATGCCATGACACAACCCCATGCCGTTCCACCATCACCCCCTGTCTCTCCTCCTGAAATGCCAGAGTATTTATTTGACATTTCCAGCACTGGTTAAGATTCCAAGATGCTTTACTTGAGCCAAGGGTGAGGCTGGTATTTGGAATACCAGCTAAAAGACAGTGAGTTAGGGCCGCTTTACCTGTGCTCCGCTTTACCGGACACCCAGCGCGGACGCCGGAGACTTCGGACGGCCCACACTCACCGCCCCCACTACCGAAACACCAGACGCAGTAGGAACAAGACCACGTGGAAATAACCACGAAGTGAGGGGCGCCGGTCCGGACCACCAGCCTCACGGGCAGTCCGTCTCCCGCTGTGGGTGCCTCGCCGGGTGGGATGTCAGCACTGGAGGGCGATGTCTCGCTCCGCAAACTGCCCCCTCCGCAGCAGCAGCACCCTCCTCGTCGCCAGTGATGTAAATCAAGTTACATAGGTCCAACACGTAGGTAATGTACGAAGTTTATTACTTGTTACAGCGCCATCATTAATCACGTTAGATGGTAAGTAAGCGAGCGACACCGGCACATCCCACCCGACGCAATAGTTATCCCCAACCGCCAAATGTAGAACGTAGCGCTGATCTCATACACTGCACATTCTAAGCCATGCTCAGCAACACGTTCACTTGCACCTCATTCCCAACACGTAATATTCATTACGACACATCCAGCAACATGCTCACTGTTAAGACGGATTTCTGAACTCTGTCCTGGTGGCGCAGAAGTTCAGAAGGCCAACCTAATTACTTGGAACAAGGTAACCTCTGGACGAGCCAGACCAATCAAGGTAGCGATCGCAGCGGTCAAGACTAGGTCTCAAGAGGGGTGAGGGTGACTTAAAGCCCGCAATGAGCACCCAAAGCAAGAGCGCTTACAAACTACTCCAAACAGTTGTTATATCAAAAATAGATACACATTTATTTTAAGGCCTTTAAAACAATGACCGTAGCGAGAAAATCACAATATCACAATATTAAACCAACACATACCATATCAACACAATATATATACAAATACGACAGTCTTAAGCATTATAAGCACGAAATGTGTAGTCCACCTGCCAGGGAAGGAAAACAGGCAGTGCGATAACGCTTTAGACTCAGTTCGCCTTCAGAGGCACCTAACTAGATGGAAGTCCGAGCCCTGCGAAGAGTGGAGCCTTGTGCTCAAAGTACCTGCCACGCCGGTGCCAACGGGCAAAAGGGGAAGCTCTTCGGAGGAAGTCAGGCAGTTCAGTATAGTGCACACAGAAGGAGAACAGGTTCCGCAACTCAAGCGCAGCCTCCACAGCGGGCAGAAGCAGAGCGCGAGTACGGCAAAAAGGGTGCTGTTTTTACACAGCAGGGAAAAGCAATGGGATACTGCAGGAGGGTGACCAGATCCTAGCTAAACTACTCACCGGTCCCCGAAGCAAGCAGACCCAGGCTTCTCCACGTTCGTTTCAGCAGCTGGCAGGTTCAGAAGAGTCGGGAAATGCCTCGTCGTCGTGTAGAGCAAAAAGACGCCCCAATCGGCAAAACCTGCACAGTTTGTTGCCACAGCAGGACAACGGAGCGGCCGTGTGTATCTGAGCCAAATGTACACTCCTCCCTTCAGACCTGGGGACGCCAAGCGTACGAAGCGTGGGAGAGGGACAAGGACTCGAGATACAACACAACCTGGCGGCAGTTACAGAGCAGGACTCCCTTGTAAGCTGGTCAGTCAACTGGATGGCCCAGAGACACTTCCGAAGGCTTACTTGGCAGGAGATGATGAAGTCGCCGGGAATAGCTGTTCCTGCTATTCCAAAGGTCGAAGCACCAGTACAGGCCTTCTGGTTCGATCAAAGGAGGAAAGGGTTTCACAGGACGACAGCAGTGCAAAGGAGGATTTCTTCAGTGGGTCACCAGCGATTCCTCGGTCCAGCCTCGTGGTTGCAGGATACTTGGCTCCTGTATTCCTTCGTTCGTGAGAACTCAGGAGATCGACATGGTAGTGGTGTTTCCAGCTCCCTCTTATCCACGGTTCCCTTCGCGCCAAAACGGAGGGGAGCCAATGGGAGATCCGCTCATCAACACACATACCATACGTGGACCAATCACGGACCACGGTGGTCCCAGGCATTCACACCACCCTAGACTCTCTGGCACCCAGGATGTGTATTGGGACCAGACATCCCAGCCCACACCCTGGAGGCACACAAACGACATGTAGAAGCCCGCGAAAGCAACCAAGTTTCGCGGGAAAGTACATGCCCAAATAAGGAAGGCCCCGGGTCGCCCGACCTGGGGAAGGTGAAGGGAGCAAGACGGTCAGTGGACAGGACAAAGGAGCCTCGTGGACTGGCCATTTTGGGAGCCAGGCCACCATTTTGGGTTCAGTGTGAAAAACGTGCTCAGAACGCCAAAAGGAGCTCAAAATAAACAAAACGATCGCTGCCACCATTCCAGTCCCTGAATGACTTGCACCGATCAAATACCATCCTAAAAGAGTATCTAGGGCCTGTAGAAGGCTAGAGACCCAAGAGAGCTGTAACTTAGCTTACAGTGCCCTCTTGTGTCATGTTGCACTAAAGCCGCAACATGATAAAAGAAACTACGGGAAACAGCGTTCCCCGGTACTGACTGTCTTAAGGGCATGTCAGTTTCCCCGTAAGAAAAGGAGCGAAAGCCCAGAGGAGTGTGGCAGAAGGCTGCACTTCTCTGGCAAAGTCAAGAACAAGGTGAAAACAACAGCAAAAAGTTTAGGGGTTGCCACATGGAAGGAAAATTACCTACAATTATGAAATCTTTCCTAACACTCGCCCCTCCCAGACTATGGACAGGGGGAACTAATCCACCCCTGGATGAGCCTCTTGTTCAGGTCGGTTAAACATTCTGGACAACCCATCAGCATTGCTATGTTGGACACCTGGCCTATGCTCAATAGTGAAGTCGAAGCCTTGTAGACTTATGGACCACCTAAGCAACTTTGGATTCTCCCCCTTCATGTTCATTAGCCACTTTAACGGCTTATGGTCAGTCTGCACAGTGAAGTGGGTCCCATAGAGGTAAGGCCTCAGCTTCCTTAGGGCCCACACAACAGAGAAACATTCTTTCTCTACCGTGGACCATCTGAGCTCTCTGTCCTTAAGCTGGCGACTAATAAAACCGATAGGGTGTTCCTTACCCTTCTCATCTACTTGTGATAGTACAGCTCCTATCCCAGTGTCAGAGGCATCTGTCTGCACGATAAAAGGTCTTTGATAATCAGGGGCCCTGAGCACAGGGGCCTGGCACAAGGAGTCTTTTAAGCCATTGAAGGCCTTCTCACACTCGTCGGTCCAAGTTACCTTCTTGGGTTTCTTCGGAGTTGTGAGGGCAGTCAGAGGAGCAGCTATGGTGCCATAGTCTGCCACAAAATTGCGGTAATACCCCGTGAGTCCTAAAAAGGCTCTCACTTGGGTTTGCGTAGTGGGGGTAGGCCAGTCTTGTACTGCTTGTACCTGACTGAGTAGAGGCTGTCTCCTCCCTCCACCTACTTCATGTCCAAGGTAAACCACTGAGCCTTGTCCATTTTGGTGAGGGGCCACTCGGACACCCTCAAAAGAGCTTTCTGAAGGACTGCTTTGGAACAGGTCGGGGAGAGGTTCAGACTCCTCTTCCTTAACGTCTGAAGCCAATAGCAGTGCTGCGATTTCGCCGCTTGGGACGAAAGCCTTCAGCCTATTCCCGTGAAACACTTTTGGAGCCTGTCCAGGCCTTCCAAGGTCCACTGAATAGTTAACCTCACCCAGGGGCTCCAACACTGGGTAAGGGCCTGACCATTTGTCCTGTAAAGCTCGAGGCCTTATGAGATTCAGGATCAGGACTTGCTGACCAAGTGTAAAGTTGATGAGGGAAGCTTTCTGGTCGTACCAATGTTTCACCAGCGCTTGCCCTGCCTTCAATTTATCACTAGCCAAGCCCATCAGAAGTACCATCCGTTTTCTGAGCCCTAGCACATAATCAACTACATTGGTAGTAACAGGTGGAGTGGGCATCTCCCATCCCTCTTTGACGATGGCTAAGGGTCCCCGTACGGGATGACCGAACAGAAGCTCGAAGGGGCTGAAGCCAACACCCTCCTGTGGTACCTCTCGGTAGACAAACAGCAAGCATGAAACAAGAAGATCCCATTTTCTTCTCTGAGGCTCCTCCAGAGCCCCAATCATGCTCTTTAACGTCCTGTTAAAACGCCCCCCCAGACCATCGGTCTGGGGGCGGTATGCAGAAGAGAACCTGTAGGTGACCCCACATTCTTTCCACATAGCCTGCCTATACTTCGACATAAAGTTGCTGCCATGATCCGACACAACTTCTTTAGGGAAGCCAACCCTAGTAAATATGCCGAGTAAAGCTTCTGCAACTGACTTGGCAGTTACAGTTGTCAATGGGATGGCCTCAGGATACCTGGTTGCATGGTCGACCAGCACCAGGACAAACCTATTGCCCAAGGATGTTTGCGGGTCAAGGGGACCAACCATGTCGATCCCTACCCTTTCAAATGGTACCCCCACAACTGGGAGCGGTACCAACGGAGCTTGGATTGTCGCGCCAACCTTACCAGCCAACTGGCAGGAGGCACAACTCCTGCAGTGACTTTCTACTTGCACCCCCATCTTGGGCCAGTAGAAGTGCATGGATAACCTTTGCTTGGTCCTCTTCATACCAAGGTGACCAGCAAGGGGAACTTCATGCGCCAACTGCAGGAGGAAGGGCCTAACAGCAAGGGGAACCACCAACCTCCTATGGTCTCCTTCTGTAGACTTTGTGGGCTCACTATACAGGAGTCCACCTTCCCAATAAATCCTATGCTTCCCAGGAGGTTCACCCTCAAGCTGGGAGCAGGCCTGTCTCCTTAGGCCTTCCAGAGATGGGCACTCACGTTGGCCTTTACTGAATTCGTCCCTATCAGGACCTCCTTCAACTAACAAGTCTTTTAGTTCAGGAAGATCGTTGGGGTTGAATACTTCAGGCATCGCCACTTCCTCGTCAGGCCCGGACGATTGACCAACTTCCTCCACCGCAGTGGTAGGCGAGCTCGGGGGAATATTCTCTTTCCCTCGTTTTGACTTGTAGACTCCTTTCGCCTTGGGTTTCCCCTTCGGCTGGGGCGGCGTATTGGACTTGGCCAATGCTGCCCGTGCTTGAGACCGTGTGTAGGGTCTTTCGGCAGTGTCTCCTACGAGCCCTAAAGCTCTGAGATCATTACCCAACAAGACCTTTCCCGGGACGTTTCTCTGAATGCTCACTGGAATCCTGACTGCTGTACCATTTAAAGTAAGATTTACAGGGATCACGGGAAACATACGGAGGGGGCTGTCAGCCAACTTAGTGGGCATCAGAGTATCTCTGGCAACTTCCTCTGAGTCTACCAAGGTAGAATCCACTACAGTGCGACTGCACCCACTATCCCTAAGAGCTGGAGTATCCACTCCATTGATCAGCACACTGTCTTTAAAGTAGTGCTTGGTATTATCCGGAATCCTAGCATAAGCCTCTGCGACTTTAGGCTCCCAGGAACCCAGGGACACTAAAACTACCTCAGCCTCTATTCCGCTGGGAAATGAGTCTGAGGAGAAGGATGCTCCTGTAATCTCTTCTTCCTCGTAGGAGGAGAAGGCCAGATTAGCGGAGCGGACCCCCAAAGGTCTAACCTTACACCGGGGATCCCCCTTCACATGGTCAGTTGCTCCACAAGAAAAACAAGCCCCAGTGGGTCTGTTTACGTAGGGAGGCTTATTGTAACCAGAGTTCTGTTTCGGAGGCTGACCTCCACTACCCTGTGAGTTCTCTTGTGTCTTACCCTTGTTTTTCTTTTTGTGGCCATTATGGGAAGAAGATTTAGCGGATTCCCCACCCTCCATATCTTTGGACTTTTTCCCTTCCTCCTGCTTACCAGGATGAGTTTTGTCCTTATGGGACACTCGATGTGACACCCATAAGTCTGCTGCAATGGCCAGCTTCTTAGGATCTATCTCCTTCGAATCGGCCAAATGCTGCTTAAGCTCCGGGGAAAAAGAAGCAAAAATATGTTCCAGCATGACAAGATTTATCATGCCTTCGAAGGTAGAAACCTTATAACCTTCAACCCAGCCAGTTAAGTTTTTCAAAGATTCAGCGACATAAGATACCCAAGTACCACCTTCCTTTTTCTTATACTCTCGAAAACGCTTTAAATATTGGGCCGGAGTCTTCCCAAACTTTAAAATGAGAGTTTGCTTTAACATTGCGAAATCAGCCCGCTCAGCCTTCGACATTTCCATAATGGCACTACAGCCAGAATGGGGCAGTCTACTGAGCAACCACGCAATCTTATCAGCACTGTCAACTTTTTGAACCTCGCATGCATACTCAAACGCATTCAGCCAGTCCATAATGTCATTCCTTTCTTCATACACACTGAGCAGATCTTTTGGAAACCGTGGATGAGAGGAAGCCCCAGACCCATGTCCAGGACCCTTGGACCCATTTGCAACCTGAAGCTTGGCCAGTTCCAACTGGTGATCCCTGTCTTTCTGTTTTTCTGCCTGTTCGATTTTTAGTTTGGCTATGCTGAATTCAAGCTCCTGCTGCCTAAACCGCAGCTCTTGCTTCTTGAATTCAAGCATAGCCTCCCCATCAACACTGGCAGAGGAAACATTAGACATTACATCCTCCCTGTCCTCGTGGTCGCGATGGATCAGTGCAGCGGCAGAACCGTCGGTTCTGCCAGTGAGAGATGCCCCACCACCTTCTGCACTGTCCTCGGAAGTTATAGCGTCAAGCTGCGCTACTTGCCACGCCACGATTCTCTGGATCATTTCCAATTTTGTGCCTTGAGAGGAAACACCTCTCTCCGCACACATCTTTTTCAGCGTTTCTGATTTGGAAGCATTTAAAGTTAACAAGGTATTTGTTTCCATACTGTTTGATAGGACTATGGCCTTTTTAAAGTTATACTACAACAATTCACTACGTGTACTGGTTGGAATAACCTGAAATGCCTTAGTTTGAGCGCAACACTGGATACCTTCAGTCGTATCCCACCGCTGTACACCAATTTGTTAAGACAGATTTCTGAACTCTGTCCTGGTGGCGCAGAAGTTCAGAAGGCCAACCTAATTACTTGGAACAGGGTAACCTCTGGACGAGCCAGACCAATCAAGGTAGCGATCGCGGCGGTCAAGACTAGGTCTCAAGAGGGGTGAGGGTGACTGAAAGCCCGCAATGAGCACCCAAAGCAAGAGCGCTTACAAACTACTCCAAACAGTTGTTATATCAAAAATAGATACACATTTATTTTAAGGCCTTTAAAACAATGACCGTAGCGAGAAAATCACAATATCACAATATTAAACCAACACATACCATATCAACACAATATATATACAAATACGACAGTCTTAAGCATTATAAGCAGGAAATGTGTAGTCCACCTGCCAGGGAAGGAAAACAGGCAGTGCGATAACGCTTTAGACTCAGTTCGCCTTCAGAGGCACCTAACTAGATGGAAGTCCGAGCCCTGCGAAGAGTGGAGCCTTGTGCTCAAAGTACCTGCCACGCCGGTGCCAACGGGCAAAAGGGGAAGCTCTTCGGAGGAAGTCAGGCAGTTCAGTATAGTGCACACAGAAGGAGAACAGGTTCCGCAACTCAAGCGCAGCCTCCACAGCGGGCAGAAGCAGAGCGCGAGTACGTCAAAAAGGGTGCTGTTTTTACACAGCAGGGAAAAGCAATGGGATACTGCAGGAGGGTGACCAGATCCTAGCTAAACTACTCACCGGTCCCCGAAGCAAGCAGACCCAGGCTTCTCCACGTTCGTTTCAGCAGCTGGCAGGTTCAGAAGAGTCGGGAAATGCCTCGTCGTCGTGTAGAGCAAAAAGACGTCCCAATCGGCAAAACCTGCACAGTTTGTTGCCACAGCAGGACAACGGAGCGGCCGTGTGTATCTGAGCCAAATGTACACTCCTCCCTTCAGACCTGGGGACGCCAAGCGTACGAAGCGTGGAAGAGGGACAAGGACTCGAGATACAACACAACCTGGCGGCAGTTACAGAGCAGGACTCCCTTGTAAGCTGGTCAGTCAACTGGATGGCCCAGAGACACTTCCGAAGGCTTACTTGGCAGGAGATGATGAAGTCGCCGGGAATAGCTGTTCCTGCTATTCCAAAGGTCGAAGCACCAGTACAGGCCTTCTGGTTCGATCAAAGGAGGAAAGGGTTTCACAGGACGACAGCAGTGCAAAGGAGGATTCCTTCAGCGGGTCACCAGCGATTCCTCGGTCCAGCCTCGTGGTTGCAGGATACTTGGCTCCTGTATTCCTTCGTTCGTGAGAACTCAGGAGATCGACATGGTAGTGGTGTTTCCAGCTCCCTCTTATCCACGGTTCCCTTCGCGCCAAAACGGAGGGGAGCCAATGGGAGATCCGCTCATCAACACACATACCATACGTGGACCAATCACGGACCACGGTGGTCCCAGGCATTCACACCACCCTAGACTCTCTGGCACCCAGGATGTGTATTGGGACCAGACATCCCAGCCCACACCCTGGAGGCACACAAACGACATGTAGAAGCCCGCGAAAGCAACCACGTTTCGCGGGAAAGTACATGCCCAAATAAGGAAGGCCCCGGGTCGCCCGACCTGGGGAAGGTGAAGGGAGCAAGACGGTCAGTGGACAGGACAAAGGAGCCTCGTGGACTGGCCATTTTGGGAGCCATGCCACCATTTTGGGTTCAGTGCGAAAAACGTGCTCAGAACGCCAAAAGGAGCTCAAAATAAACAAAACGATCGCTGCCACCATTCCAGTCCCTGAATGACTTGCACCGATCAAATACCATCCTAAAAGAGTATCTAGGGCCTGTAGAAGGCTAGAGACCCAAGAGAGCTGTAACTTAGCTTACAGTGCCCTCTTGTGTCATGTTGCACTAAAGCCGCAACATGATAAAAGAAACTACGGGAAACAGCGTTCCCCGGTACTGACTGTCTTAAGGGCATGTCAGTTTCCCCATAAGAAAAGGAGCGAAAGCCCAGAGGAGTGCGGCAGAAGGCTGCACTTCTCTGGCAAAGTCAAGAACAAGGTGAAAACAACAGCAAAAAGTTTAGGGGTTGCCACATGGAAGGAAAATTACCTACAATTATGAAATCTTTCCTAACACTCACGTGCACCTCATTCCCAACACGTAATACACATTACGACATAAGTATTTCAGGATTTTAGAGAATGCGGTTGCCCACCATCCGGCTGTCATTAGCCTGAAAGCAATCAGAGATGTAGATTAAGGCTACTGTCTTGTTGGAAATATTTAGAATTAGCTGGGTGTCTGGACTATAATTTTGACAGGAGCGGTCTAGAGAGTTTATGGAGGTGGGGAGGGTTGAGAGATAGTTGTTGAAACGAAGAGAGGACAGCGAAGAGCCTTAGAGGACCTCAGAGAAGGTTAATTGAAGTTGACTGGAGAGGCTTAATGTATTTACTCTGAGAGACATCTTTCAGGAATGGTATGTCCCACTGCATAGCTAGATAACGAATGCCTTGGTATGATAAGTGAAATTTCCTGATGATGTGGTCACCTAGATCAATCTCCACGCAGAGGTCCAGGGAATTCTGGGCTGAGTGCTATCCTGACCAGCAATGATTTAAAGATTGTCTCAAATCAACAGTAACTTTGGTTCAGTGCTATGACTGGATGTAAAGCCTGCTTGCCTTCTGTCTAACAAAATATTTTCCTCAGTAGATCACATTACAACAAGGCTCCAAGGTGGGCGACTTTGTTGTACTCCCTGAGTTTCACCATGATAAATGGTGACTACCCTGGTGACACCCCTGGACAGAGCAAAATAGTTTCTAGGAATTGTGCGAGCTCAATCGATTTTTGTCCTGGCCACTTACAGATTTTTGATTGTGGATATGAGCATCTTGTCATGTCAGGTGAGTGATCAGGACTCACTTCCCTTATAGACTTTTGTAGACCAGTAGAGAGGCAGAAGGATCTTGGTACTCTCGCAGTTAATACTCAACTAAATCATGTTAGCTGGTCCACCAATAATATAGAGACAGCTAACTATCAAGTCTCGGACTGTCTTGCACGTTTTATTTCTGTCTGTCAAGTGGAGGATTGGGTGCCTTATAACCTTGATAGTGAGACATGCTTTATTAACCGCTACAAGTCCTGCAGTAATGAAGTAATATCCTGCATACTGACGGATATGGGAACTATGGCTAGGATGAGTATTGGTTTCCATTGTACTGCTCATAATGACCTGGGTGATAAAACGCTTAGCAATAGTAGAATTCTGTAAGGTTACTGCTAGTTCTCTTTCACTGACTAAACACATGGCAGCTGTGAAAGAAATTTGTATTGGTTATCCGAGGTGGTGTAGACAACATAATTTTATGAAAGAACACGCAAAATGTATGCTCTCATACCAATGATATCAAGGGCTTTTGGAATATTATTAATAGCAGTAATCACTAAACCACTCCATTGGCTATTTAGTTTCATCAGCTAGACTAGCAAATTGCCCTCAGCTTTGAAAGAGAGTATTATTATTCCTAGTTACAAAAAGGGGTGTCGAGCAAGCCCTGAAAATTACTGTCTGCTCCAAGCCCTAGTGAAGATCTTTGTGTGAGTCTTATTAACTGAACTAAACTCCTGGATTAATGACAATAACATTATCCCCTTGAATGAAACGTGGTTTGGGCGAGTGTCTAACACCTCTGATAATGTCCTAGCTTTAGTTACTGCTATCCAGCAAGCTTGGACTATTCGTAAACAAACGGTGTAAGTAGCATAAATAGACTACAGCGCAGCGTTTGACAGAGTGGTGAGAAATAGACTCGGGGGTAAACTTAGAGCATGGAATATTCCACTAGGCCTTTTAAATATAATGGTCACTCTACACAGTGATACATGGGTGAGAGTTTGTATGGATCAACATGAAACTTCCACTACTTGGATTAACCCTTCTTTGGGGCTTAAGCAAGGTTGTATCCTTGCACCCACTGTGTTTAACCTATACCTGGCAGACTTGTGAGCTGGCTTGGAAAATCCAGATTCTACCCGCCCCCAAATGGTTGATGTGAAGCTGCAATAGTTAGGATATGCAGTCGACGTCACCTTATTGGATGGCACCCCTAAGGGGCAACAGAGCTCTCTTAACAAACTGAGTACGCCGGTCTAAAATCCCTCAAAATCAACATTGGGAAAACAAAAATCATGGTGTGCAGGCCTAGGTGTGCATGCCCTCATGGAGGTTATGTATGGAAACTCAGCCAACCGACTTGGAGTAGGTTCATGTTTATCGGTTTTGGGGTAGCCTGGTGGATACTAGAATTGGCAGGGACACCAGGAGCTATTAATATTAATATGATGGCTCGTCATTGTGGCGGCTATTCTATTGATATTATTATAGCTCTCTACCGGGCTAAAATTCTCCTGATATTATTATATAGAGCAGAAATTCCAGCAATCTTATCCCAGATATTGAACGACTAGAGCGTATAACTCTGAGGAAGATGTTTTGACTCTCGATGCACACGCCTGTGGAATACATTTACTTAGAGTTTAGCATCATGTGTATCAGAGCTACATTTCTGCTTCATTGTTTTCTCTTGTATTGTAACCTAGCTAATGCTACCAGGACATCTGTCCAGGGTTACTCGTGGCAGGTGGTAACTTCACGCTCACTTTTAAACAAGAAAGGATTCATTATTAAAAGACACTGCAAGTTCAATTACTGGGCTCGGTGGTTCCCCCATAATGTTCTGCTTGCAACCATTAACGTTTTCTAAATCCAGGGTACAAGAAATAATATTCCCAAATAGTGGTGAGCAAATTGTTGTTAAAATTGCCTAAAAAAAACCTTCCAGGTTATTTGTGCATTATTTACTTGATTGCATGACTAGTCCTGAATATATCAAGGATTTTCTTGGTAAATACTCTGTGTGGGAATATCTTAAAGTAAAAAGTGACACAACCATCACTTTGGAGGTCACGGGAGCATGGCATAATATACCTTCGAAAGAAAGATTTTTGTAGACGCTGTGGTGAGCCATGTATGCAAAATGTTAAACACCTTTTGATGGAATGTGCTTCCTTGACTCTTTTATGGCAAAAATATGTTGCTGCTATTGGTTTTGTACAGGGAAAAATGTAATCTTTTATGAGTGGTAACTGCAATGCCTGCATTTACTTTTATATGAAATTCTGGTCGAAAATCAAAAGCATTTTTAAATATTTTACATTAAATAAGTGAAAAAATAGATGCGTCCCAAGTGGTGCTCTTAACTTTTTTTGGTATTCTTGTTATTCTTTTTTTTGTCTTATTGTATATTTGGTCATTCTTCCTCACATTGGACATGCAAATCTAACTATTATGCAAGTTTTAAAATTTGGATTTTGTTTATTTGTTTGTATTAAAAGTTGACTTTTTGTTGACTGTATAATGCAATAAAATAAAATAAATAAGTCAATCAAGTTAACTTTTTGTAGTTGGCCTTGTCTACTGGCGTAGCCAAGAGCTACACTTTGATGTAGCTCAAAAGTTATTGAGGATTGTCTAATCTCAGCTTGCTTTTTTAGAAAGGGTTTACCGTTTACCTCCTTTAATACCAGAGGACCATCTCAGAGCAGAATACTGGTTTTATGAGTGATCCTGCTGCATCAACTATTAGTGGGATCTCAAGTAGAGTTTAAATAAGACTGGGGTGCCAGGTTTGTGTGCAAACCCTTTCAAGTCACTCCCTGAAAAAAGAGAAGGACAATCCTAAGGAGAAAATGTTGCAAAATAGAGGAGAGTTTTTTTAGGGGGAAATTAAAGGGAGGGGCTTTGAGACCAAGGTAAATTGGCTTTTGTGCGGGTATCTAGAGAGAATTCTTTCAAGCAGAAATGATTGGCTTACGATTTGTATGGAAACAGAGGAGGGTAAGTATAGACTCTCTGGCATGTACATTCTGGCTACAAATTAGATATCTGTTTGCTTTCCACAAACTTAAAATTATATGAGACAAGTCATTAAAATACAGTGGCTCACAGTTAAATTTTAATTTATATGATTGTTTTGTTGTTTTCCATTTTACATGGTGTCACATTGCTGGTTCATGATTCTTTATAGTGGTATCAATATATTATTTTCTTAGGATGCCAAATGTCATAGTTTATAGAAATGTTGGATGTTTTTTTATGTTCTTTTACAGAAGGAGGAATATATGTGTGTTTGAAGGGGACTAACTGTATTCTTTAAGTCTATATTGTGTGTTTCATTTGGCATTTGGCAGGTGATATATATTTTAGGTATTGAGTAACTTGTTCTACACTATCCTTCCCAAATTGGGATGCCCTTTCAGTCAACAGGACTATGTGGCTGTGTGGTGCACTATTTGATTGATATTCCTTTGACCAAAAGAAGTGTTTAGCATGACCCAAGGCAGAGCATGTAGAGTTTAGGATTATATGTGACATTGGGAAGAACCGATGGTGGCAGTCTCACAATACATTTACTGGATCCATGGATCAAAGTTAATTTGAGTTCATGGTAACTAAGTCTGATAAGCTGTGAATTTGATATGTTCTTCTCATGCATATTCTACACAACTGAGTCGTATATAGAAGAATGATAGACTTAAGTTGCGTAACATATAAATCAAGTTCTGAATAGCATGCAAAACACTTGAGTGCCGCGCATATTTGCTAATATGGCAGTTAAACTGCTTCCTAGTTCATCTTTCACTTCAATCGGTTGTACTAATGTTCATGCTGTCCTATGTCTGTAATATTTGCCTGTATTTATTTAATGTGTGTGCTACTCCATTACATAATATTGCTAACTCACTTTCATGTAATAGGTGGGAAATGTATTTATGATTTAGTCCACAAGGCAGATGTTTCGATTCCATGTTAGTTGCATGATAGTGAGGGGCTGATATTTGTATCTGCCTGTCATCTAATCTGCCACCATGACTAGTAAGAAATACTGTTGGAAGACCTCTTTCATCCAGATGTTTTATCCCAGATGCTCAACAATGTTCCTTCTGCATGTTACATTTGGTATATTTCTTTGGAGCCCCCATAAGCCCACATGAAAGCAGAGGATGAATTATATTCTCCCAAAAAAACATTTTAATATGATTGTGTGTCTATTTAATTAAACTGCACATCTATTTGGTTACGTGCTGCTTCATCTGAATGTATATGTTCAGATGAGGCTCTATGTCTATGTCACTTTAGTTTTATTTGTTTGCTTTGTATATGCCAATGTTTTGATTGGTTTTAATAGTCGTAGTTGTATTAATAAAGATTCTTATGAATTAATATTTGATAGATCCTGTGAGAGGGGCTCTTGTTTTATATCACTTGCTAGCCTGTGTAAGTTGTTGATTCGGTCCTACTTGGTGGAACAGTAAAGCAATATTTTTAAATGTTCATCACCGTGTATTCCATCTTAAAGGAATACATAAACTATGAGCCACATGGTGTAAGTAGGGTCACTTGTTTTTTTTGTTAATTTACATATATCAATTGTACTTGTTTTTTGTACAGTGATTGTCTTCACAAATGCAATGGGTAGTGCTCATTAGTGGAGTTATATTTGGCAATGAATTCGATCTTTAGTGGTAGTAGCTATTTGTTGAGTGTGTAAGGTTCTACTTCCCCAACATGGAAAAATGGACTTGTACGTCATGAGTAGTTCTTTTAATTCGACCTACATTTGCATGTACAATATTTTTTAACATGTTTAATATTTCACCTGTTTTTAACAATGCTCATTTTCTCTAACATGTCACACACAAGTGTGTTTTAAGGAGCATACAATCCAATGGAATAAAAGGTACTGTCTAAACGTCCAAGAGAACAGCTTGGAACCTGATGGCCTTGTAACCCCATATGTTGCTGCTTGTAGCTTGGATCTATACTTGGAAACACATCTATAGGGTCTTTGATTTTGTTTTCTTCTATTATTTAGTTTTCCTTGTGTGATTTCATCTTTGTCATTATCTTTGTATGTGTGTCAGTCAATGTGTTCATGGATTTGATCATTCTTACATTGAAACACATTGTATGATTTCACTTTCTGTATCTTCCACAAACTACCATTACTTGGAAGAGATGTGTATCAGTTGTTCTCCTATATTTTATTGCTATTGTTCTAGTATGTATGATTCAACATTATTAATTTTTATATGAATTTTCCTGATTGTTCTGCCGACATTATTTCGTACCCGTGCTGCATGACTGAATACCTCTACGGCTTGATTTTTCTTTCCATAGGCCTACATACAGCTTTTCTAATGTTAGACCTTACCATGTGCTTTTGTGTACCAGTTTGCTGCAAAGGGGTGTTTGTTAATGTGGTTGCATTCTATGATGTTTCAGATTTATATACATTTGGTCTGGTTTTTCTAGAGATGGAAGAATCACTGTTTTGTTTATTTCATTGTGGATTGTGCACTTGTTCGTTTGTGCCAGTGTGATTTATTTTTAGTGTAGGTGGTATTTTAATATTCAACTTTGGTGGGATTTTTATTTGTGTACTTTGTACATTGACCTCAGAATCATTGTGTGTCTTTAATGTTTTAATAGGGAGCACCAATTACATTGTAGGTTGACATCCCAACCTGGTGTGATTTTGTTCGCTGCTGACTGTAAATCTCAATCCACCATGATCATTTTGGTTGTTGTTTCATTGAATACTTGGATTGTCTAAATGCATGCAATACTGCATGGTGAAGATTGTAGGTCGTAATCCAGTAACTTGCATATTGTTTTTATACAGACGAACACTTACATTTTTGGTTGTATACAAGCAATTTAGCATGTGTATGGATGATTAGGTGTGATGAATGTGTTTGTATTGTATGACAGTGTCCAAGGATTTTTTGGTCATGTATTTTTGTTTGTTTATTTTTAGATTGAAGGGGTAATATCGGAAATGTTTTATATTGTTGTATATGTATTTTAGGATAGAGAGTCATGTGCAAAAACCTTACGAACAGAGGTGTTGAGGTGAATGTTTTCATTGGAACCAACTATCTCTGTTCACTGTCTGCTGAGTGCTCCAGAGCTGGCAGCATAACTAATCCACCACTTCTGACCTTATGCTGCGTCCCGGAGGCTGCACTCAATTACTGGGAGGAAATTCTATATTATTTGACAATCCAATGCCATCATTTTTACATTATAAATCTGAAGAATCTGCGTTTCTACTAATGCGTGCTCAGCCCACTGGGGCTCCTGATGCGCTCTGGTGTCTCCAAAACTTGTTTGATTTTGAGGCATTGGTGCTCCTATTCACTTTCGCAGCCTCATGGCATTTTCAATATGGCTGTCGCCTTTTTCTTGCAGCACATAACCCTCTTTGTGGGTGCCGAGGATCCCGCCTGATTGGATAGCCTATCCTTTTTCTACTTAGCTGGCCCCCTTCTCAAGGCCAATGACTACCCTGTCTGGCCCTGTCCGGGCCTGAAAGGGCAGGGAGGCCCCCCTGCCAACCACTGCCATCACGTCCATCACCCAAAACCCATGGTTAAGCCTGCAAACTCTTTGCCTTGCTGCATCCTCTTTATACCCCCTGTGGCCCTGCATGCATCTTGTGATCATTCCCCTTCCCATATTATGGATTCCCATAGCCTGCTGTGACCCACCATACCCCTGACCCACTTGTTCACTCCCCCCCAACACTGTGGCCTCTACACAAGTTTTTCCAGGCCACTCTCATAATTACTGTGGCCTCTTTGCTGGTCTTTGGTTTTTCACACTCTGTTACTTGACTCTACCTCAGGATCTGATCAGCTCTCTGTAGAAATCTATCCAACCTCATCTGAACGTTGACATGGAAGCCAGTACTCCTCTAACTGTGCCACACTGTTCCTGTTATTTTCTGTACTCTATTGTATTTTTGCTTCTCCACTAAAGAGTCACCCTGTTCCACCACATGCATGTTGGGTGCATCTTTCTATTTGCCAACTCTGTCTATGGGCTAATATTTGCTCACTATCGATTATTCAGTAAAGTCAATGCTGCTCATCCATTTGGCAGGCTGTTGCAATTAGTTTCTTTTCTGTTAACCGTACTAAGGTTGTTACAGTTCCCTGCTTTTTCTGGATACACCATATTGTCTACTCATAACCTTGCCCTGTTAAAATCCTTGTGTGTTTGATTTTCGAATCTAGGTGTGTTTTAACTCATCTCTACCCACTGTGAATTGCTGCATTCCCTGTTTCATCTTGAAACATCATATCGGTATGCAAAACCATTGCCCTGCTCGAATGCTGCCATTATCCATATCTATTTGACTTTCGAATCTAGATGTGTTTTTAACTCATTTGTTCACCATGTGAATTGTTGCATTTCTCTTGCCCTCTGGAACTTATATCTGAGTATTTTCAAAAATTGCTGCCCTTCTTGAATTTCTGTTAAAATACCTTTTGTCTGCTCGGCTGCTAGGCCGCCTGGTGAGTTCCTTTATGCACCGCTACAGCCCGTTGTCTCCCCCAGCCCCATCCTGGTGCTCTTCATCTCCCATATCTATTTGAACTGCTATTTTATAACCTATCCTCCCTCTCTTTCAAAGACTGGAAGGAAAAGGTTTAAGAAGCATCTCCTGGCCTCCAACCCAGGCAGACACCTATGTCAATCCATCCTCCAGGCAGACTATCACTGACATCCTCTTTGTCCCTCCTTCCCCTGACCTATGGACTCCCCATATGGTGTCTGCCCATTCCCCTTTCTCTTCCTCACCCATTAATGCTGGCACCAAATAGGAAGTACTCTTGGCACACTTCTCATCCTCCAGGTGTATCGCTAATGTCTATCAGAATGGCACTATCATTGCCCAGGGCTCCTAGCCCAATCTCCTCCTTCTTGTTAGGCGTCTCTTGGCTCTCAGTAACTTCCCCCTCTCTCCTGACACTCTTCCCTCGCCTTCCCTCTGGCCTCTGCACCCCCTCTGAGAAATGTACCCTGGCCCTGCAACCCCCCACAGAAGATCTTCAAGCGGGACATTCAGCTTCACTTAGCTACTCTCAACTCACGCTCTGCTGTCAAACACTCCTCCAACATCGGTCACCTCCTTGAAGACCTTGACCTAGACGTCCTGGCTCTCACTGTGACATGGCTCAAGGCCAGCTCTGTAACTGCTTTTGACACTAATTTCCCCAATGGCTACAAGATCCTCTCCAATCCCAGGCCCACCTGGTTTGGGGGGCGGAGTAGCCTTGCATTTTCCTGACTGGGTCTTCGCCACCATCATTCCCACTCAACCCTACTCCTCCTTTGAATCCCTCATCTGTAGGCTGGGTGTCTCTCCCACTCTCTCCCTCATTCTTACCACTATCTATAGCCCGCCCCCTAGACCTGCTCCTCTTTTCCTCTGTAAATGGGCTGACCTCTCTCTTGACCTACCCCCCAAACTTCTCTTCCCTGGACTCTCCGGTTCCAGCCAGTGTACTCTTCTGTGAGCGGTATTACACTTTTCCCCTCACAATTCTCCATTCTAGTCCGACCCACTCTGCCAGACACATCTTGGATGGGCTCATCTCCACAGACATCCCTCTCTCCAACCTTCTAACTACTTCTCTCTGCTGGTCCGATCACTTTCTGCTCTCCTCCCACCTGGAGCTCCTTGTCCCCACCGGCAATGTCTCTACCTGCATCGCCAATCTCCTTCTCAGTCATTCGACTGCTGAAGCCTGTGTCGGTCGTTTCATTCACTTCCATCTTCTTTCACCCTACTGCCCTTGGTATTGACGCTCGTACCGACTCAGTACTTGCTAACCTCCATCTCTCCATCTCTAACACTCTGGACATCCTTGCCCCTGTCACAAGGTTCTGCATGCAGCCTGCCTCCAAGTGCATCTCTTGGTATGATTCCAACCTGGCCTCTCTGAAACGCAAGTGCAGAGTTGCTGAGCGGAAGTGGCAGGTCTTGAGTATATCCTCTGACAAACTGGTCTCCCACGTTTCCACTAAAATGCAGAACATTTTGTCTGCACTCTCTTCTTCTCCTCTCCCAACCCCATCTCCAATCCTGCCTCCCTTTGCCCGTCTCCATCCCTCCCCCATTCTATTCTCCTTCTCTCCCATTGCACCGGATGAGGGCTCTAAAGTTGTCCACTCTATGAAAGTCTCATTCAAACAGGTGCTCCCCTGCGCTTCCAGAACTTTTAAGGACAACGGGCCTCATACCAAGCCTGGCGGTCTGGAAATAAGAGTGCTAGTAGCAGCATACTGGCACCCCTTTCCGAACTAGCAGACTACAAATATGCCTATCGGACTCCACAGGAATGGGGACTGGCACTGGGATATCAGGCAGCGGAACAGTGTTACCAGTGTTACCAGTTCGGTGGCAACCTGCCGGTTCCACCAGCATTTACTGCCAAACTCGTAATTAGGCCCAACATCTCCTCTCTTGTCCCTGCCTTGGCTGACCTCTGTAACTATTCCTTTGCCACTGGCTCTTTCCCACAAACCCTTAAGCCCTCCCTTGTGCACCCTCCTCTGAAAAAGCCATCTGCAGACCCTTCCTGCCTGGCTAACTTTCACCCTATCTCCATCAACCCTTTCCTGGGCAACCTCCTGGAGATGTTGGTCATCCCCAGCTGACACACCACACCGAATCGGCTGTCTGTCTCCACAACCACCAGTCCAGATTCAGAGCATCCATAGGCATGGAAATTGCTCTGCTGAACACCCGTTATGACCTGCTATCAAATCTAGATTCCCACTCTCCCTCTGTTCTGATCCTTCTTGATTTCCCCTCTGCCTTTGACATGGTCAACCATACCATCTTCATAAATCATCTCCATGACAATCTTAACATGATGGACTGGGCCCGGTGGCGTCCCTCAGAACTCTATGCCATCGCTGTGGCTCTTCAATATCTAACTTCCCCCCTGTTAAGATGGATTTCTGAACTTTGACCTGGAGGGACCGAGGTTCAGAAGGCCAGCCTAGTTTCTTGGAACAGGGTAACCTCTGGACAAGCCAGACTAATCAAGGTAGCGATGGCGGCGGTGAAGACTAAGGGCCTCATCACGACTTTGGCGGTAACCCTTAAATCCGGCGGTCACGCTATTACCGCCGGATTTAAGGGTCCGCCAAATCAGGACTTTGGCGGATTTTGCCCCAGCTCTTGGCTGGGGGGAAATCCGCCGATAATTTTGTGCTATTACCGCCAGCTGGAAATCAGCCGGCGGTAAGAGCGCACATTTTCCCCATTGAGCCCATTGGGGAATGGGACATTCCCGAATGGGCTCAATGGGGAATGGGGAATTACATTACCGCCAAACTCGTGATCCGGCGCTATTAGTGCCGGGGAGTTCGGCGGTAGGGCTAATACCGCTGGCGGTAATACCACCGGCGTTACTGCCAAAGTCGTGATCAGGCCCTAAGTCTCAAGAGGGGTGAGGGTGATGGAAAGACCTCAATGAGCACACAAAGCAAGGACACTTACAAATTACTTCAGAACGGTGTTATATTAAAAATATAGACACATTTATTACAAGGCCTTTGTAACATCGACCATAGCAAAGAATCACAATAATACTACAGTAAACCAACACATCACAATCAATACAATATATATACAAGACCGAGGGGTCTAAGGAGTTAGGAGCACGTAATGTGTAGACCACCTAGATGGGGAGGAAAACAGGCAGTGCAAGTAATCATTAGGCCCAGTTCGACATCTGAAATACACCTAACTAGGAGGAAGTCTGAGCGCTACGAAGAGAGGAGCCTTATGCTCAAAAGTACCTGCACGCGCTGGTGCCAATGGACAAAAGAGGGCCTCTTCCAGGATATCAGGCAGTTCAGGAAGGTGAATGGAGCGATGCAGAACAAGTCCCCACTACTCAAGCAAGGCCTCCACTTGTGGGCAGAGGCAGGGTGAGAGTGCGAGATAGAGTGGCTATTTCGCAACAGCGGTAGAAAAGAAATGGGCTCCTGCGCAAGGAGCCACCGGTATTGACTACTCACCGGTCCCCGACGCAGGCAGTACCAGACTTCTCCAGTTCAGTTCACGTTGCTGGCAGGTTCAGCTGCGATGATCAGGATGTCTCGACACCGTGTAGATTCTGTGTAGCAGGATGCAGGGTCAAGGGTGTCCCAAATGCAGGGAACGTGCACAGGTTGTTACCGCAGCAGGGCAACACGGCAACCGCGTTTACTCTGGTCCGGGCGCACTCGTCTCACTTCAGAATTGGGAATGCCAAGTGTACGAAATTCGGTGGAGGGTGCCGTGGATGCAGAGCAAGCAGTAGACCAAGTTTCGAGGGCTTCCCCGAAACGGCGGTGGTGACAGAGCAAAGCGTCCTGCGTAAACTGGTCAGCCCACTGGTTGGCCCAGGGACACTTCCGAAGAGGCTTACTTGCAGGGTTTGATGAAGGTGCCGGGAATAGTTGATCCCACTATTCCAATGGGTTGAAGCGCCTTCGCAGACCTTCTAGGACGATCAGATGCAGAGGGGTCTCGTAGGACGACAGCGGTTCAGCGTGCCAAACCTTCAGCGGGTCACCAGCGATTCCTCGACTCAACTTCTTGTTGCAGGATACTTGGCTCCTTATCCCTTGTTCGGTGTGAACTCAGGAAATCGACATGGTAGTGGTGTTTTCAGCCTCCTCTTATCCAAAGTTCCCTTCGCGCCTAAACGGAGAGGACCCAACGGGAGATCTGCTCACAAACACTCACACCATACGTGGACCTATCACAGACCACGGCGGTCCCAGACATTCAGGACACTCCAGACTCTCTGGCACCCAGGATGTGTATTGGGAACAGACATCCCAGCCCACATCCTGGAGGCACACACAAGGCATGCAGAAGCCCGCAAAAGCGTTGTGTTTCGCGGGAAAGTGCATGACCAAATAAGGATGGCCACGGGTCAGCGTGACCTGGGGGAAGGTGAAGGGGCAAGACGGTCAGCGGACAGGACACAGAACCTCGTGGCATGGGCATCTTGGAGCCAGGCCACTTACTCGTGCCAAACGCGGTAAGCGCGGATAACATGGCAAAAAAGGGTTCAAAACACAAAAGAAACTATAGCTGTCCGTGACACACTTGCACAGTTCATAATAAGTCCAGCGAGAGGTTTCTAGGGCCTTTGGAATGACTAGAGACCCAAGAGTGCGGTAACATAGGTTACAGTGCCCACTTGGGTTATGTTGCACAAAAGCTGCAACATGAGAAAAGGACTAAGGAAAACAAAGTCTCCCTGTACCGACTGTCTTAAGGACATGTCAGTTTCCCCATAAGAATTGAGCAAAAGCCCAGAGGAGTGCGGCGGAAGGCTGCGCTTCTCTGGCAAAGTCTAGATCAGTGTGTAAAACAGCAGCAAAAAGTTTGGGGGTTGCCACATGAAGGGAAAATTACATACAATATGAAATCTTTCCTAACACTCGCCCCTCCCAGACTAAGGACAGGGGGAACTAATCCAACCCTGGATGAGTTTCTTGTTCAGGTCGGTTAAACATTCTGGACAACCCATCAGCATTGCTATGTTGGACACCTGGCCTATGCTCAATAGTGAAGTCGAAGCCTTGTAGACTTATGGACCGCCTAAGCAACTGTGGATTCTCTCCCTTCATGTTCATCAGCCATTAAGGGCTTATGGTCAGTTTGCACAGTGAAGTGGGTCCCATAGAGGTAGGGCCTCAGCTTCCGTAGGGCCCACACAACAGAGAAACATTCTTTCTCTACTGTGGACCATCTGAGCGCTCTGTCCTTAAGCTGGCGACTAATGAAACCAATAGGGTGTTCCTTACTCTTCTAATCTACTTGTGATAGTACAGCGCCTATCCCAGTGTCAGAGGCATCTGTCTGCACAATAAAAGGTATTTGGTAATCAGGGGCCCTGAGTACAGGGGCCTGGCACAAGGAATCTTTTAAGCCATTGAAGGCCTTCTCACACTCTTCAGTCCAATTTACTTTCTTGGGCTTCTTCGGAGTGGTGAGAGCAGTCAGAGGGGCAGCTATGGTGCCATAGTCTGCCATGAAATTTCTGTAATACCCCGTGAGTTCTAAGAAGGCTCTCACTTGGGTCTGTGTAGTGGGGGGTAGGCCAGTCTTGTACTGCTTGTACTTTATTGGGTAGAGGCTGTATCCCCACTTCATGTCCAAGGTAAACCACTGAGCCTTGTCCAATCTGGCATTTACTGGCCTTTATGGTCAAGTGGGCTTTCTGAAGAGCCTGTAACACAATCCCAAGGTGTTTCACATGGTCTTCCCAGGTGGCACTGAAAACTGCTATATCATCCAGATATGCGAGAAAGAATTCATCCAACCCATTCAACACATGATTCACAAGCCTCTGGAAAGTGGCAGGTGCATTCTTCAACCCAAAAGGCATTACCCTGAACTGGTAAAGACCTTCCGGAGTTGATAATGCTGTCTTCTCCTTGACATGTTCTGCGAGGGCTATTTGCCAATGGCCTGCAGTGAGGTCAAACGTGCTGAGGTACTTGGAGGCACCCAAGGTATCCACCAGCTCATCTGTTTGAGGCAAGGGGTGGGCATCTGTCTTGGTGACAGCATTCAGAGCCCTGTAATCCATGCAGAACCTCAATTCAGAAGTACCTGCTTTTGGAACCAAAGCCACAGGGCTGGACCAAGGACTACTAGAGGGTTCAATCACCCCAAGATCTAACATTTTGTTGACCTCCGTCTTAATGTAAGACCGTACTTTGTCTGACATCCTGTATCCCCTACTTTTGGTAGGTACACTGTCTCCTGTGTCTATTTTATGTTTGCACCAAGGTGTCAAACCAGGGGACTGTGAAAACAGGGGGGAAAATTTCCTAAGCAAACTTTTCACCTCAGCCTGCCGATCAGAAGTCAGGTGAGGGGCCACTTGGACACCTTCAAATGAGCTATCTGAAGGACTGCTTTCAAACAGGTCAGGGAGAGGTCCAGACTCCTCTTCCTCAACATCGGAAGTCAATAGCAGTGCTGCGATTCCAACTCTTGGGATGAAAGCCTTCAGCCTATTTACGTGGAACACTTTTGGAGCCTGCCTAGGCCTTCCAAGGTCCACTAAATAGTTGACCTCACCCAGGGTCTCCACCACTGTGTAAGGGCCTGACCATTTATCCTGTAAAGCTCTAGGCCTTATGGGATTCATGATCAGGACTTGCTGACCAGGTGTGAAGTTGATGAGGGAAGCTTTCTGGTCATACCAATGTTTCACCAGGGCTTGTCCTGCCTTCAACGTATCACTAGCCAGACCCATCAGGAGTACCATCCTTTTTCTGAGCCCTAACACATAGTCTACTACGTTGGTAGTAATAGGGGGAGTGTGCATCTCCCATCCCTCCTTGACTATGGCTAAGGGTCCCCGTGCAGGGTGACCAAACAGAAGTTCGAAGGGGCTGAAGCCAACACTCTCCTGTGGTACCTCTCTGTAGGCAAACAGTAAGCATGGTAAAAGAAGATCCCATTTTCTTCTTTGAGGTTGTTCCAGAGCCCCAATCATACTTTTTAAGGTCCTGTTAAACCGTTCCACCAGGCCATTGGTCTGGGGGTGGTATGCGGAAGAAAACTTGTAGGTGGCCCCACATTCCTTCCACATAGCCTGCATATACTTCGACATAACGTTGCTGCCTCTGTCAGACACAACTTCTTTAGGGAAGCCAACCCTAGTAAAGATGCCGAGTAAAGCTTTTGCGACTGACTTGGCAGTCACAGTTTTCAATGGGATGGCCTCAGGATATCTGGTGGCATGGTCAACAAATACCAGGATACACCTATTGCCTGAGGATGTTTGGGGGTCAAAGGGACCAACAATGTTGATCCCTACCCTCTCGAATGGTACTCCCACAACTGGGAGTGTTACCAATGGAGCTTGGATTGTTGAACCACTCTTACCAGATAACTGGCAGGAGGCACAACTCCTGCAGTGACTTTCTACTTGTACCCCCATCTTGGGCCAGTAGAAGTGCATGGATAACCTTTGCTTGATCCTCTTAATACCAAGGGGACCAGCAAGGGGCACTTCATACGTCAGCTGCAGGAGGAAGGATCTTACAGCAAGGGGAACCACCAACCTCCTATGGTCTCCTTCTGTAGATGCTGTGGGATCACTATACAGGAGTCCGCCTTCCCAATAAATCCGATGCTTCCCAGGAGGTTCACCCTCAAGCTGGGAGCAGGCCTGTCTCCTTAGGCCTTCCAGAGATGGGCACTCACATTGGACTTTATTGAATTCTTCCCTGTCAGGACCACCTTCTACTAACAAATCGTTTAGTTCAGGATGGTCATTGGGGTCAAATACTTCAGGCATCACCACCTCCTCGTCAGGTCCAGGTGATTGACCAACTACCTCCACCGCAGTGGTAGGCGAGTTAGGGGGAATATTTTCTTTCCCTCTTCTTGGTGTCTTGACTCCTTTAGCCTTGGGTTTCCCCTTTGGCTGGGGCAGAGCATTGGTCTTGGCCACTGCTGCCCTTGTTTGAGACCTTGTGCAGGGTCTGTCAGCAGTATCTCCCACAAGCCCTAAAGCTCTGAGATCATTTCCCAACAAGACCTTTCCTGGGACACACCTCTGAATGCTCACTGGAATCCTGACTGCTGTACCATTGATAGTAAGATTTACAGGTATTACTGGGAACATGAGAGGTGGGCCGTCAGCCAACTTAGTGGGCATCAGAGTAGCTCTGGCAACCTCCTCTGAGTCTACCAAGGTAGAATCCACTACAGTTCGACTGCACCCACTATCCCTAGAGTGCGGTAACATAGGTTACAGTGCCCTCTTGGGTTATGTTGCACAAAAGCTGCAACATGAGAAAAGGACTAAGGGAAACAAAGTCTCCCCATACTGATTGTCTTAAGGGCATGTCAGTTTCCCCATAAGAATTGAGCGAAAGCCCAGAGGAGTGTGGCGGAAGGCTGCGCTTCTCTGGCAAAGTCTAGATCAGGGTGTAAAACAGCAGCAAAAAGTTTGGGGGTTGCCACATGGAGGGAAAATTACATACAATATGAAATCTTTCCTAACACCCCCCTTGCCCACCTGACCTCCACCTTCTCTCCTCATTTCCAGTGTTATGTGGATGACACACAGCTCTCCTTTAACCTTCCCTCCTCTACCTCCTCCTCTTCCTCTCTCATACCTGACTGCCTGATTGCTTTACAGGCATGGTGCTCTACGCATGATCTGTGCCTTAATGCCAGTAAGACTGAGATCCTCCTCATTGGGACTTCTGCTTCCTGTTTCCCTCCCACTCTCTGGCCACTCTCCTTGGGTCCCCTCCCTTCACACTCCTGTGAGGCAAGACATTTTGGGGTAATTTTCGACTCTTCTCTCATCTTCTTACCTCACATCAAGGATCTTGCCAAAAAGTCCAACTTTAAGCTCCACCTCCTCAGAGGCATTCTCCCTTTCCTCACCTTTCCCCAGAAGCTCAATGTCTCCAGAGCTATGGTTCTCTCTAGGCTGGACTACTGCAACAGCATCTTCCTCATCCTGTCTCTTTCCTTCCTTCGCCCTCTTCAACTTATCCATAATAGGGCTGCAAGATGTATCCTTGCCCCAAGCCCAGGGACTCGGTCTTTCCAGCCCTAAAATCTCTCCTCTGGCTCCTGGTCCAAATTCAAGACCCTCTGCAGCATCCACAAGACTTTCTGTGGCCTGGGACCTCTCTACATCCAACATTTTATCCCTAAATACCACCATGCTAGAGTCCTTTGGTCCTCCAGCTCCAACTCTCTGCAGATCAAATATTTTACCAAGCAGAGAGTGGGGGGGTAGATCTTTTTCTTCGGCTGGAGCTTCCCTCTGGAACAGCCTCTCCACTCCTCTGAGACTTGAGCCGGATCTCCTTAAGTTCCGGAGGCTTCTTAAGACTTTCCTTTTCTCCTTCTCCTTTGCTCTCCTCCTCCAATGCTACTGTCCCCCTTCCCAGCGACTGGTGTCTGTCCCCTTATGAGTTCTGATTACCCCTCTTTCCGTTGCTCCCACATTTAATTCACAAGAGTATTTTGGACAGCTATCCAAAATACCCTTGTGAATTAATTGTGGGATTTTCACACAAACAAAGTGGTTTAAAAAACATACACACTTTGTGTTGCTTACACCCCTTGGTGCCATTAGTGCACTATGCACTTTGTAGTTCTATATCAAAATAAGTTTTTTTTTTTTTTTACAAATGATGAATTGTTTAACTGTGTAAATGTTATATTGGTGGCAATTGTTGCCCTTTTACCCGTATACAATGTGTGTTAATAAAAACTGAATTTATTTTTCTGTAAGTACTGTCTCTGTGCTGGGTTCATGATGCCACTTAGTAATAAGAACAAATGGTTTTTGTTTAATGTATAAGTGTTGGTCACTTCAAAACATTGGAGCAACGGAAAGAGGGGTAATCAGACTCACCTTTATGTTTTCTCTTATGAATTAGTTCCCTTTGAGTTCTGATTCCCCGAGGAAAAAAGTTGGGAACCTTACTTGGTTTAGGTAACACCAACCCTTATGAGTTCTTACAGGGATCAGGCCCTCCTCGACCAGTCCACCCCAGCACCCCTAAGCCCGGGCACCTTTCCCTGACTAGCCTAATCTGATCCATCCCCCCTCACACTAGCTGACCCTTACCCCTGGTTACCCCAGGCAGTTCCCCTCCTTTGGGCTCCCCCTTGCACTTGCCCTGCCCCAGGGACACACTCCTTCACTCCCCCCTTATCCCAGCCCACCTCCATGACCCCCTCCATTCCCCTTGCACTTATTGTTCACTGCACTGGCACGGTACCAATGCCACAAGACCTAGTAGAACCGTTAATGTTGTTTTTGTGTGTGTGTTCCCTCGTCTGCCCACCCCCCCTTTTTTTGCCTTGTGGCACCTTGAACAACTTTCAATATGTGCCATACAGATGTCCAATAAAATTGAATAAAACAATTAAAAACAACTTCTTGAGTGTATTACCAAATGTCACAATTAAATAGCGGCAACGTCTGAGGAGTTTAGTTTAGCGTATAGCATGGAGTACCAGATTTCGTAAGGCTATATGCCCACCACCACTTGTGGTGCAATTGACAATTGACATTTGCGTGGAAAACCAGGAAATGTACAGAATGGATGGACAATTAGGACAAAAAGGACGTTCTGTTTTTAAACAGAACTTTTTTGTGTGGAGTGCCATGTTTCATCATTCGCATGTCTTTAGGGTTCCCATGTGCTTTATAGTAACATTCACACGTTTTGTCATCTGTTCAATATTTTTATTCTAACGTAGACATACTAGACAATACGCAATGCATTTTTTCGAAATGGTGGGGTTGAGAGCATGATGGAACGAACATCGGGGGCGTCGTTGTCAAAGTCGCGTCTCATTGTATTTCTGGTTTTGTATGTATATCCATTTGGGTGTATGATGAGTGTCTGTGTTGAGGTTGCTTGTGGGTTTGGTTAAATTTGCCATTGGGATTGGCTGGTGGGGCAAGAGTGGATGGTTTGTGTCGCCATTGTGGGTGGCATTGTCAGTTGGGGTTGAGTTCTCAAGCACTGTCATGGAAGTCTGGGTGTTTTATCCTCATGCGCACCACCATTCAACATACTTCCACTCGTGCAGTCCCGCAAATATGTTCGATTCAGTGTTACCAGCAGAGCAGAGCCACTGGAATGTGCCCTTTTATTATTACTGATTGCTCTGAAGAGAAACTTTAATGTTAAAAATAATCTTTTAATTTACTTGACTTACCAGATACAAAAAGCATGAATTAAAAACAGATTTCTAAGTTTAAATGTCTAAAACATTCATGATAATGAGAATACATTTTTTACTCTCTAAAACATTTTACTCCCAACTCCATGATGGCTTCGTCAATACCAGGTGTGCACACCGGCCAATACCATTATCTCTCAGGCCATAGATGCGGTCCTTGAGACTACTAGCGCTGAGGTATATAGGGTGGTTGATGCGTTTGTTTTTCAGCAGGTCACCGTCCAAGAAGTATCAATAATTGTGGCCCAAATGAAACCTACATGTTGTAAGGGTAACATTCTTCCAACCTCATATTTTAAGGATTATTTTACTACCATTGCACCATCTGTTACGTCCTTCATAAACTGCTCCTTTCAGGAAGGGTTGGTCCCTGATTATATCAGAAAGGGCTGGATCTCCCCCTACTAAAAAAAGAGGGTCATGACCCAAATGCGCCTGCCAACTATCGACCTATAACTAATGTTCCTTTTCTATTAAAAGTTATAGATACAATCGCCTATGCACAGTGCGATGCCTATGTAGAAGAGAAGAGAATTCTGGCTAATGGTCAGTCAGACTTTAGGAGGAAGTATGGGACAGAAACTGCCCTGGTGGACGTCAAATCCTGTATGGCAGAAATTGCGGATCAGGGTCGCCTGGCTATGCTACCTCTGCTAGATCTGTCTGCCGCCTTCGTTTTAGTAAATCATGATATGATGGCAGACAGGCTCGGTAAGGGCGTTAACTGCTCTAAGTTAGCAGTGAACTGGTACAGATCTTTTCTTGCGCCAAGGAAGGCCAGGGTGCTTAGGGGGGGACTCTCAGTCACAACAATCTCTACTTGTGGAGTGCCAGAGGGCTCCTGTGTTTCACCTGTGTTCTATAACATCTATTCCAAACCTTTATTTGACCTCCTCGATGGTCTGGGAGTTAAGTTAGCTAATTACGCAGATGATATTCAGATCATTCTGGAGCTCTCTGGATCCTATGAAGTAGACTTTCTGAAAGTCAGCAAGGTGTTCGATGCTGTTAAAGCTTGGATGGTAGAGAACTGTCTTGCTCTTAACAATACGAAAACAGAGATCTTGATACTTGTGCTGCGAAGTTGAAAAAACCTGATACCCAGTTTGAGGCCTTCGTAATGGGTGGCACTAAAATACAGGTCTCCAACCATGTGAAACCCCTAGGAGTCATCTTTGATCGCAACCTAAATTTTTGTTAACACGTGTCTTATTTGAGCTCCTGCTGTGCTTATATAATGTAGCTACTCTGGCAGATACGCCCGTATCTCTTTGAAGATAACAGGGCTTTGATAGCAAAAGCTACAATAAGTTCCAGGTTTGATTACTGTAATGGGCTACTGGTTGGTTCTTCACAGGCAAATGTGAAGAGACTGCAGACTCTTCAAAATGATGCAGTCTGAGGTGAATGTGGCCTAACGCGTAGATATCATGTCACTGCTGCCCGCACGAAGCTACATTCGCTCTCTGTTCAACAGAGGATTTACTTTTAAGCATCCTGTCTGGTATCACTACTTATTATTCCCACCAAAAATATCACCGTAAATATGGTCGTCCGGGACGGCCATAGGTGATATTTTTGAAGGATCATTTTGAGGGTTTTTGGGAGCAGGGTTTGCGGGGGTGTCCCCAGATCCTTTAAAAATAATGCAGGGTTTGCGGGTGTGTCCCCTGCAGGTTCCATGCCTTAATATTGCCGCATAAATATGGCAATACTTTTGTATGGCGATAGTTTTGCGGGGATATTAACACACGGAACCTCTTGTCTGTTCTACAAATGTTAAACTGGTGATGCCCCTGGCTACCTCAGCTCACGAATCGTGAGGCTGCCGCACAGGCGCATCTTATGCTCAAATAAGAAGGATCTGTTGATGCAGCCTAGATTCTCCCTAAAGAATTTTGGAGGCCTGAGCTTTAATGCTTGGGCACCGAGGGTCTGGAATGAACGTCCGCAATCTCTAAAACAGTTACCGTCCATTGCCAAATTCAAGGAAGCCCTGAAGACACATCTGTTTGATGGAGGAGGAGTTTATGATTCTCCCTCTCTCCTCTGTTTCTCGTCACTACCTCATACCTTGTTTTTTGTGTTTCGTGTTGTCTCGGTCAAGTGAGTGCTGTGAGGCCTACAGGCGTGTTGGCGCTATATAACAATTCTTTAGAATAGAATAGAATAGAATAGAATAGAATAGAACCCCACAAATAAATATGGAGTATAATACTTCCACTTCAAAATCTTGTTTAGACGTTGTTGATGGGTATGGTTTGTGTCAGAGTCACAGGAGGGCTCTGGGGAGGTATACAATTGCAGGAAGTGCAAGACTAGCTAAGAGGCAATAGATGGGGATCCTCAGAGCTTCCTCCATCTCCTTAGCCTCTTATGTAAAGCCCCACTTTTAGCAAGAGACCAGGACCCTAGGCAATCACCTTCCCCATCATATCTGGTTTGCTAGGTCTGCAAGCTCGGACCATGGGCTAGAATGCCACTAGCAATCTGAAACAGTAATAGCATTCATGAGGCGAGCCGTAGAGGAGGACAATCACCTGATGGGAGGAATTCAGCATGAGCAATGGGTCCAGAGGAATTCTCAAAGATTGATAGTCAGAATAGACATGCATGGAAGGTGCCACAGCAGAGTCAGAATGACACAATGACGGGACAGCCTGTTTGTAATGCCATCACATGGCGCTGAAGACTGAACGACATTCATTGCCTAGCAAATCGCTTTACCTGAGGAGAAGACAGGTACTCACTCTGGCCAGGGGCACCAAGTACGTGGGTGCTCCATGGCCCGGACACCCCCCGGAAAAAGCCATCTGCAATAAAAGTCCCTATACCTTCAATGGAACATTCTAAACATCTGGCACCCGGCAACCACCGGGAAAGTCAAAAGTCAGCTCACCTGACTCTGGCAACAAAACAAGCCATGGCCCTTTCGTTAGCGGTGCCCTGCTGTACCCCATTTGCCCATTAGTTCCATAAATTAAGAAGATGTCATAGTATAAAATGGGAGCATGTTGATAGACTAGTATAGGAGGTTGGGAGTCAGGGAGCAAGTATGGAGAAATGAGAAGGATGCTGAGGGGAGCGAGTGTGGCGAGAGGAGGGAATGGCAGGAGGGTAAGTTGGAGTTGAACGAAGGAGGAGGCGACAGAGGGAAATCAACTAGAGGACAGCGGAGAGGAAAGAGGAAGAAGGGGAAGGAAAACAACTAGAGGAAGGAAAGAAGAGTATAAGCAAGGAAAGCACAGTCACTCAGAGAAAGTAAGGAGGAAAATGGAGAAGGAAACCAGCAGGGTGACTGCGAGAGAAGAAGGGTAACCATCCAAACCCCTGGAATTGAAAGCCAGATGTTGTTTGGCATCAAACCTCCGCCAGACCCTCTTATAGACCCGTGCGAATGCAGCTGGTAGCTGTGATAATGCCTGTCTACACCCCGACAAGGCACCTGCACCTGTCATCGAAGAACTTAGGAGGGGAGGGGTCCAAAAGCCAAGAAACTAGTGTTCTGGAACACTTAATCGAATCAGATATTGTATGAGCTGTACAAGGGAAGGCCAACCTGGCCAACATGTGAAAATAATAGAATCTCACAATATTGTGTTTCCCTTTGACGTGACCACTGTTTGCTTAGATATGTTCCCATTGTGTTTATCCCACAGGGGGAGTTCCCAGTGCTCCAGATAAGATTTTGAAGTGGGAGTATTTTACTCCCTCTTTTGTAAAGTTTGGAGTAAAATTATTTTTTAGGGAGTAAAAATGTAAGTCCAATTCCCATGGGAGTATTTTATTAGCGACTAAAAATGTTTTAACTCGAAAAATGGAAATGTTTTTGTAATAGTTTTTCCTTCGCACCGAGTTATTCATACACATTCATCCTCATTACGAGTCAGGCGTTAAGGGTTTTACGGCGCTGTAAACGGCGCCAACCCTTAACGCCTGATTACAAGGTCCCTTTGCGGGATGGTGATTTTAACGCCTGCTTTTTGCAGGCGTTAAAAACCATGCCGCAAAGGGACCTTGGTGCTAAGTACGGTGCCGCAATTTGCGGCACCGTACTTAGCGCCTTCCGCATTCCCGTTATGCCCTATGGGGCAAAAATGGGAATGGGGAAGGGCCATGGCAGAAGGGGGAATTACCACTCCGCCAACCTCGGAATGGGGTGGTAATTCCCCATTCCACCATGGCGGAGTCGGAGAGTTACCGGCATGGACCATGGTGCTTTTAGCACCATGGTCCATCCGCCAGGGTCGTAATGAGGCCCATTAAAAAGATGAATGTTTACTTCTTCCAATCAGGCAATAATAATAGCAGTTTCTTTCTATGGAACTATGTGAACTACTTGTCCCAACATATCCATGGAACTGTGTGGATGAAAGCGGGAGCACATGGTCCTATGTGTCTCCTATTTTTTTTAGGGAGCATTTTTACACCCTATTTTTATTTTTGGCGAGTATGTGCCTATTTTTAGGGAGTAAACATATACATACCTTATCTGTAAGGCTGGCAGTTCTGTTAGGCTTTGCTTCTCCTTCCATCCATTAATTAATCTTTTATAATGCACAAAATACCAAGACTAAACTCTAAGCGCAGAACTGGGATTCAAACCTGTGTTGACCTGCTTTTGCGGCCCCTGAGCCACCCTCTCTGCCCTGCTTTGACTTTGTGTTAATCAAAGGATCTACCTTTTTCACCCAGAACATCTGTCTCAAGTTTGTTGCTGATTCCTTGGCTGTTATAGGTTATGGACGTGTGTTCTGTATTTTGAGTGATATGGTCTTTATTTATTCATTTTATTGTTGAAAGAAAGGTCCTAGTTTGAGAGCAGCATAGTACAGAGTGTGGGTAGCCAGCGTTAGTTGGGATTGGTCGTACGCGCATGCTTTATTTATCAGCGATACAGAAAATCAGAAGTGGGGGTGTGACAATAGGTTGGCTTCGCTGTTACCTACTACTTTCATTAGTAATGCACATGAAATATTGTTATTGAAACGTAGAATATTTCGACATAGGAGTGTTGTCCATGGACTTGGAGATGAACAGAAGGGACGTGAGATGAAGGGAACAGCAGTGACGCAATGTCGCTCAGAGTTATTTAAGATTGTGGAAAAGAAAGGACATGTAAACTGCAGAATTCACATAGAAAAATTACGTTATTATCAAGATGACTTTTACTTTAACTATGGGCCTCATTCCGAGTAAGGCGGTAAGTAACACTAATTACCGCCATGGCGTAAATACCATGTACGATGTGGTTGGAAGGCGCTATTTCCACCATATTCCGACTTCGCGTGCACGAGTATTCCGCCATGGCGGTAAACTCCCTTGCGGCATAGCGCAAAAGGTCCCGTCAAACCCCTTACCGCCATAAACCTAGACGTATTTAACACCATCGCCTTCGATGGAATCCGTAATTAGCGGAGACCGTAATTTACGCTAACCGTAAATTACGGCCACCGTTAAATACCGGAAACGGAAATAACGTCATCGCACAGGAACGGGAAGCATCACGGCGGCCATATTTAAAATCACAATCCATTGCAATCCTCTCCATACAGGACATACAGGACTCCATACAGGACTCAGATCGACCAAATATACTACAGAGAACAGCATCATGCCTAAAGTTCTGAAAAAGGGCGCTGCGCGCATCCGAAAAGAAAAATTCACCCAGGATGAGTTACAGGTCCTGGTCGACACTCTGCATGAACATGCAGATATCGTATTCTGCAGCGACATGCGTAGGCCCACCATCCTCAGAAAGAAGGAGATATGGGAGTTGGTCGCACAGAGGGTGAGCGCCGTTGGGAACACCCCCCGCAGCACAACGCATTGCCGCAAACGCTGGGATGACCTCCGTCTCAGGGTGCGGGCCATCCTGTCAGCAAACCGTCAGCAGGCCCTGGAGACAGGAGGAGGCCCAGGCTCACCCATTAAAATGATGCCCTGGGAGGAAACATGTGCGGAGATGATGGGCACAGAAGCCATCGAAGGTGTTGGCGAAATGGATTGCGGTGATCCCTCATCCGCTGATGCAGGTGAGTGTCATGAGTCCAAACAGTACATGCATCCCTAATGTAATTCACCGCAAAGGGCCGGCCAAAGAGTCACATCATGTTTGCTTCGTAGACCCCCCCCCCCCTGCAACCATGTCGTAACAAGTGGGACCCAGGATGATGTCAGGTGCAAGGCTGACACCCATATTGGCCATGCCACCCAGAAAGCTGGTCAATGTCACTCACCACAGTACTCCGCCAACATGAATGACCCCGCCAACAGTATGCTTTTACCATCCAAGCCAAGTTCACTCACCGACCAAAAGATCACCAAGACGCTTCTCTCCCAATGTGTTACCATAGGCTTGAAGTCATGATGACCCCCAGATCATTGCTCATGCTGTCTCTCTCTTGCCCCCCACAGGTAGCGGTCATGAAAGTGAGGAGCAGGAAGGCTCCCGGCCAAGTACCTCCCGGGACAGGGGCAGGGTACAGCGCATACCTGCTGGCAGACATAAGGCCCATACTACACCACCTGCTCCAGCAACCCCCATGGAGGGTACACAACCCCCACCCGCGCACCTGGACATGGCTGCAGTTCCGCCGGAAACATGCCCCACGCTGCACCCTGAGGAATCCAGCATGTCAGGGGAGAATGCTGCCATGTGCCTCCTTAGTGTGCCAGACAGCCCCACATCCTATTCCGTGGTCAACGTGGAGGAGACCAATGTCTACAGCCCTGAGTCACCATCTTACAGCCAGGTTGCACACAGCGACTCCGGGTCGAGTGATGGCCCAGGTCTCACAGGCGAATGGGTAACACCTGTCTCACATCAGCCCACTTCCCCTGCCGCAACACCTGAGAGGCCTGCAGGCCCAATACTAAGCCTGCCAACCACATCTCCCACATCGGCCGCAGAAGCTGTGCACTCCCAGAACCTCACGGCCATGATAGAGGAGTTTCTCCGGGACAACCGGGAATCAGGGTTGGTGCATCACAATGACCTGCAGGCTCTGGGCGAGGTCATCACTACATCCACAAATCGGCTCTGTGAGGTGCTCGGCAGGATTGCTGATGCCCTGGAGGCAGCAACCCCCAGACCTCAGCCCCAGCAGGAGGAACCACCCTCCCAGTGCTCCTCCACGCAGACCAGCCCGGTCCGCAGGTCACAACGCACAATGCGAAAATGATACCCCAGGCTCGGGGAGTGCCCATTGACTATGAAGCCACACACATGTGGCCTATGTAGTATTGATGGGACCATTGTGGGGCTGTTGTGGGGGGAGGGTGAGGGGGGTGAGGGTGTGCGTGGGAGTTGGGGGGGAGGGGGGTGAGGGTGTGCGTGGGAGTTGGGGGGGAGGGGGGTGAGGGTGGAGGATTATTTGTACACGTTTTCACATGATTATACAATACACAGTTTGGTCTATCCTGGAAAACAGAGTGGACATTGATCATTGTGCATGTGTCTTTTAATGTCTCACAGTGCATGTAGTACATGTATCCCCACACCCAGTGCCCAATGTCCTGTCATCCTCACCCCCTCAGCTGACTTGTGACTCAGAAATATTGGTCAATCAATGCTTGTCGCACGTGACGTCCCTCCTGTGCATCGGCCCCGTGATGCTGTCCTGCCATTCCTTCCTCCTCCTCCTCCTCCTCCTCATCTGGTGGTAGCAGACCCACGTCAGGGGGCAGTGGCACGTTCCGATGGATGCACATGTTGTGCAGCATTGCACATGCCATGGTGATCTTGGCCACCTTCTCGTGGCTGTAGATGAGGGCCCCACCTGACCGGCTGAGGCAACGAAATCGTGCCTTCAAAAGGCCGAAGGTCTGCTCTATCACCACCCGTGTACGGGTATGAGATCTATTGTAGTCCTCCTCGTGCCTGTTTTGTGGGTTGCGGACCGGGGTCATGAGCCACAGCTTCAATGGGTAGCCAGCATCACCTGCATGAGAGTGGAATGAAGGTAAGTGTTCGAACAATCATGGTGGAGAACTGTGCTAATCTGACATTGCAGCAGGTGTTCACTGGCCATGCACACATGTCCCAGGATACAGTCACCCCATTACATCGTACAATGGCGTTGACTGTCCCAACTATTTGCATCTCTCTACCCCCCCCTTTACCACCCGGGTGGTGTATGCTGACAGCCTACTCACAGCCCCAATGGACTGCCATGGCCCATTCCGGTTACTCACCAAGCATCCAGGTACGTCGTTCAGCATGTCGCTCCATGTAGCGTGGTAGTGTAGAGTTCCGCAGGACCAAGGAGTCATGAGTTGATCCGGGGTATCGGGCATTGCATTGTGTGATGGCTTTACTGGCATTACACACCATCTGGACGTTGATGGAGTGATATTGCTTGCGGTTGCGATACGGCACCTCCATGGCATGGGGAACCACCAATTCTACGTGGGTGCAGTCGATGGCACCTATGCAATTTGGCATGCCTGCAAGTGCATGGAAGGCAGCTTTGGTATCATATGTCTCCTGGGGAGTCCGGGGGAGGCATATGTAGTCCCTTCTGTGCTTGAGGAGGGCATCGCGCACTTGGTTGAGTATCCGGGAAAATATGGGCTGTGAAATGCCATGCATGTGCCCCACTGTATGCTGGTAGGTCCCTGTGGCAAGGAAGTGGAGCACAGACACTACCTTTAGTAGAGGGGGGATGGCAGTGCTGATTTCTATTAGGCTCACTATGTCGTTATGTATCAGGGCCACTATGGTGGTTATGGTGTCCCGGTCAAGCCGGTACAGGGTGTGTATCTGCTCTGGTGTGAGGTTGAAGGGGGTGGGTCTGATGCGTGGAATTGGGGGCTGACGGCGTGGTAATGGTGGCTGCACCGGTAGGGCATGCTGGGCCTGTCTCTGCCTCCTTCTCCTCCTGTGTATCCTCTGTGGTGGGGGCTGTGGTTGCTGTGGTTGCTGTTGTTGATGTTGTCGTAGTTGCTGCCTTGCAAGCAGGGCCTCCAGCTCCATGAATGCTGCGAGAATTGGTATCTTCTTGGTGTGGGAGGGGGTGTGGTGTGTGGGTGTGCTCCTTTTGTGCTGTGCCTGACTCTATGGACTCCACCTGTGCTGATTGGGTGCACCTGTTCCTCTTTCTGGCACTGTTCAGGGTTGTTAACACCTTCTCTGCGATGCCGGTAATTACGCCATGGCGTTAAGGTACTTTGCGCCCTTGTGGAGCCCGTTTTTACCGTGTCTGCTTTACTTGGGATCAGCACTGGTTAACGCCTTAGCGTTATTTCCGACGTGGTGTCTCGGGCGCGCGACACTGGTCCGCTATTTACGCCGTCGTACTTTACGGCGGCGGTAATTACGGTGTGATGGGTCGGAATAGTCCACGGCGGAAAAGGATGCCGGTATTACTTTACCGCCATCGTTTTTCCATTACCGCCGGACTCGGAATGAGGCCCTATGAATCATTGTTTTTCGTATAATGGCGGCTACATTTCTGTGGATGCCTGCAGATTCCTCCTTACCTTTTAACACAGCAAAACATCACAAGTGTGGTGCTGAGGAGGCTCATGCAAATGCCCTGCACTGTGCTGGGAAACACACTGAGCAGATTTCTCACTCTCGGCGGGGAATCCAAATATAAATTGCCCTGAGGCAGAATAACACAAGGGCTTGTGTATGTTATCCCACATCTCTACCATTTTCTGTGGCCTGAAAATGAGCCCTTTAATGTTTATTTTATTTACTTGTTTATTTATTTATATACAGGTAGTAGCAATGCTCTTCTGATCACAAAAGAAGGTGGAATAGATAAGAAATCAGATTTCACAGGAAGCAGGGAGCTTCTTAAAAAGGGGTGAGCTTGAGTGAAATTGTGACCTGGTTGTAGAGAGGAGTAAATGGAACAGTCACGGGGCGAATATACGGGTGGACCTACATAGATTAAGACAATCAACATTTGAAATATTTAAGTCCAGGTAGTTGGTGTGGCCAGCTGTGTTAGAGATTTGACCATGATGGAGGAAGTGTTAGATGGGAGGTAGAGAAAGCGAGGGACAGGGGCAGGTTAGAGGTGAGGAATTTGTTTTAGCTAGAAGGTAGATGAGAGCAAGGTTAAGAGGCTAACTCGGAGGCAAGGAGGTAGGCTTTTAGTTTGGTTTTGTACAAATCGGCGTGGACAGGTTCTCAGATTTCCGGTGGAAGAGAATTCCGTGCAAGTGGAGCAAGAAGAGAGGAAGAGCGGTAGCAAGAGGGAGCGCAAGGAGCGTGTGCTGTCACAAGAGTAGTCGAGAATGCAGAAAGAAGAGAATAGATACAGTGGTGCCTTACTGTGGTTACATCAGTGAACCAGGAGAAGAAATTTAAATCTGGCCCTGTTTTGCATCATCAGCCATCGAGCCTGGTGACTGTATGAGGAAGTAGGGTTGAAGTGAGGGAGTTCAAAGAAAGTCCTTGTAGCAAAGTTTGATTCTGACAAGAGGACAGAAATCATAGTTGGGGAGACCTAAGAGGATGCTAGCACAATAGTCAAGTTAAAGAAGACATGAGCTAAGAGATGCTTGGTGGTGTTGAAAGGAATGAGGTTCCTGATTTTCCTAATAATTAGGAGATTGAGGCGGACCGCCATTTCATTTTTGAAGATGAAAGTAGAGAAGGTGTGAGAAGAGTTATAGATGATGCAGAGGTTTCCAGCTGAAGAAGAGCAGGGGAGAGTGTCAGGTGGGAACTGGATATGCAGAGGAAGAGATGAGGGGGAATATTTGTCAGGAAAGAAGAGCACCTCTGTTTTGGTAGAGTCTAACATCAGAGAGTGCAAAGTCATTCAATATTGAATGGCAGAGAGCCCGTTTGGAATTTTGATAGAGAGATCAGAGGAGAGTTCAGAAAAAGAGGAGATTTGGGTGTCATTCATGAAGAGTTTGTTACAAGAACCCGAAGGTGGAGATTAGTGCCCCAAGAGCAAAGGTGTGGTGTGCAAAGAGGAGAGGACCCTATACAGAGCTTTGTGGGACACCAACAGTTAGAAGAGTGAGTTTAGAGGTGTTGTTGTTCCAGCAGACAGAGAATCGGGGAGGTGCCAGGTAGGATTCAATCCAGGCAAGGGCTTGATCGTGAATCTCAAGAAAAGAGGGAGTATTAAGGAGATCAGAGCGATCAACAGTGTCAAAGGTCAGAAGACAGGTCAGGGTAATTATAATACAGGATAGGCTGGAGTACTTAGCAGAGATGATGAAGTGGAAGACATTCATGAGAGCCTTTTCCCTGGAGTGACAGGAGTGCAAACCTGCTTGTAGGGGTTCTCAAATGCTGTGGATGTTTAAGAACACCTTAGAGTAGTACAGAAGGAGAGACACAGGGTGATAGTTAGCCAGTAGGTTCGGGTCATCCCTTGCTTTTGTAGGGGAGGGATGACCCTAGCTGTTTTGAAAATAGAGAGAAAGCAAGCACAGTCAACGAACAGGTTGAAGAGTTCTGCGAGATGAGAGGCCACTAAAGAGGCTATATGCCTGACTAGCTGAGGTGCAAGAGGGTCGGATGGGGCACAGGAGGGCTTAGCCTTTATCAGTTGAGATATTACTTCTTCAGTATTAGTGTGACTGAAGTGGGAGATATAGGCAGAATATGAAGGTAGAGTAGGCAGAGTGTACAATATGGGAGATGGGAGTGTGAGGAAGGTCAGGAAAGAGTCTCTAAATTTGGACATTTTTCCAATGAAGTATTCTGCTAGGTCATTAGCTGTGAGAGTGGAGTTGATAGTCATTGGTTTAGGGGAAGTGAGGAGTGAGTTTAGGGTGCCCTGTAGCCAATGAGGATCGTTGAAGTGAGAGTCAATGAGGGTGATGTAGAATTATGATTTTGCACTATCAAGAAAGGACTTGTGAGAGTTCAGAGAAGAGAGGTAGAGTTTCTAGTAGGCTAGTAGGCACAGCTCTATTTGCACAGAAGCCAACACATGGTGAGACAGTGTATGAATGGGGCGACCCATAGTTGGGGATGCAGAGACTTAAGGGTGAAAGTTAGCAGTGGGACGTGAGAGGGAAATTAGTCAAATATATATATTTGTGTGTACATTAGGCAGTGGAAGCTGGAGAAGGCAGTGTTAATGGAAGAGGCATCAGGTCTGAAGGACGAGAATGAGTACTGTAAGTTTACATTTTGGGTTAGTTATAGTTAAGGCAAGTGGTGAGGAGAGGTCAGAGCGTGGAAATGATATGGTGGTGGAAAACAGCGCTTACCAGCAGTAGTACTGCTTGAATATAGTACTGTCTGCTGCATTCCCTGACGTTCATGTCTCAAATGTTTCATTGGCATTGTGTGTGTGTCAGGTGCCGTGAGGCAGCATGATGGGGTTGCTCGACGTATCTTGTCTGGTGTCTGCTGTGGAGGATTGGACATTATTTGCCGCAAGGTAAATACATTTCCCGGCGATACCGCACTGTTTGAAAGTCACATGTTACGTCGATGACATCCTTACGATAATGTAATAAGTCATCAACGACGTGTCGATAGATGCACGGGAACTGGGCCACAGAGACAAATTGAACTGTGTACCGCAGCACTGCCACTTCTCAGCATTCCTGGTGAGTGGTGTTTTATGGTTATTAATTTACTAAATTCCCGGTATTCTGATTTCTTGCATGTTTTCTGGATTTTTTAAATTGCCGCTGTGTCCTGGTTCTGACATTTGGTGTGTTTGGATTTCATGTTGTTAGACAGAATTGCATGCAGTTCCCTCTGGGACCACCACATACAATTAGGGCTACAGGTGTAAGCAAAACCAACCTTTAGTATAAGTCTGTATTACACAGTTTAGTGGTAGCAGGGCATAGCAGTCAGGCTTATCTCAAGAGCAGTACAAGATATTACACAGAGGACTTACAATCACAGTGGTTCAAGTAGACACTTATACTCACGGTTTCTTGGTAAAACCCTTATTCATTTGTTTACACAATCATTTTTAAAACATTCACTAGTGTTAGGCAACTTAATAGTATACACAGATATACTTCAGTACTAAACCAATAGTTAGGCTCCCCTGAAGCGAGAGCAAAATGGCACTCAGTATCTTTCAAAAGGAGTGAAAAGGCATAAGTTAGCAGAATAGATCACATATACTTGGTAGACAGTGCAAATAGTTTCAATTCACCAGAATAGTTCAATTCAAGTCAACAGGCCAGGCCAAAGTCAATGGGCTAGTGTTCTGGATAGGAAAGAGCAGTTCTGGTATCAAACGGTAAAGTCTTTGCAAAAGTTCTTAGAAGTAGTTTTGGCAAAATGGAATCATATGTCGGGTCACAAGCAGATTAGGCCTGAAAGTGGGGAAAGTTTCACGAACTTTCACCCTGAGAGAGAGGTTTTCTCAATCGAATGGGTACAGTACCTTATTATGAAGAAACAAATGCTGCTGAAGTCGTCGTTTCCTGGCAGTTCCTGCAGATCTCACTGTTCCTGAGTCGTGGGGACAAGAGGGAGGACGTCGGGGGACTCCTGCACTGCACAGGATCATCGAAGAAAGAAAACAAGATGGAGTCACTCTCCCTGGTTAATACTTTTTTTTTTTTAAAAATGAAAAATGTTCTTATTTACCCTTGGTTTCTTAATTTTCCTTGGAATATTCAATTCTTTTTTTTTTAAAAAAATCTATTTACAAGTACATACCAAAACAGAATCATAGTACAGAAGGATAATGAAAAACATCAAAATCAAAAGAAGTCATTGAACACATTCCAGATCTTCTCATATAAAGACAACTTACATTTCAATTTGTAGATCAATTTTTCTGTTCTAGACAGACAGTGCATTCCCTGGACCCATTCCTCAAATGATGGAGGGATCCGACCTTTCCATCCTCGAAGAATCAACCTTTTCGCAACAATGGTTGCTCTAAAAAACCATTTCTTAAGGGCGGAGCTGACATCAGCCACCCCTGAATCATCCCCCAGGATCATTGTCTTAAAATCCAGGACAAACCCTTCACCCAAAATTCTATCACACACATCACAAATTTCAATCCAAAAATTCCTAAACCGCACACAGCTCCATAGCATGTGTTCCAATGATCCAACTTCCTGAACACAACCCCAACAATCAGCATTGTCAGTCATGCCCCTTTTATGCAATGTTTCCGGACACTAATACACACGATTCAGAATCTTAATTTGTCGAGACCTTTCACTCAGATTCAGCGAACACAAAGAGATATTTCCACACATATTCTGCCAGGCTTCAAGATCAATATCAGACCCAATTCTCTCACTCCACACTCCCCTTAGATTGTCATTGCTCCGAAAATGTGACACAAAAAGCGTGTATAACCTACTGGCTAAACCACCTTCCTGTCCGTTAGAATCTGTCAGAAAAATATTCATGTCCAAAGAGTCAGACCAGTCCACATCACCCACAGACCTCTTGAGGCGTCTATAAGCCGAGTCTGACAAATCCTCAAAACTCCATCTCTCTCTCAGCTCAGCAGCTGTCAACCACCGATCATCATTCCCCAAATCATAGAACCGTTTAATATCCATTAGGAACCATTCAGGCCAAAAAACCGTCTTAGAATTATCCCTAATCCTAGGATTCAGCCAGATAGAGGCATTCTTACACTTAAACGCGTCCCTACCTAGCAATGACAAGACTTCAATCCAAGAGTTATGCAAAAAGGATGTAGTCAACATACTACCTCCCAGAATCTTTGTATTAGTTGTCAACAGGGCTTCCGGGCCCAGCGGCCCATAGGCATTCGACTCTGCCACCGCCCAGCTGTCCAATTCACCATTCAAAAAAGGAACAAAAGAATGTGCAGAAAAGGCCAAATGGTAGGGCTTAAAATTCGGAACCCCTAAACCACCTAAATGAATCGGAAGCTGTAATTTCCACAGACTAAGTCTAGGCGGTTTTCTGTCCCATAAAAATTCCTGAACAAGACGGTCTAGATCTTTCCAATAACTACTCTTAATTTTCAAAGGAAGCATGCTAGACACAAAGTTAATCCTGGGAGTCAAATTCATTTTCAGGGCATTGGCTTTACCCCACAGTGAAAGATGAAGCAACGACCACCTTTCTAAATCCAATTTACAATCCCGTATAACCACACTCATGTTCTCATCAACCATACGGGAGACAGGAAACGTCAGCCATACTCCCAAGAGTGAGAAAGGTATCCAGGTGTCTTACGAGTTGATTGGTCCCACCAACTCAAGAGAAGAAGCCGTCCTTGAAGGAGATTCTCTGTCGAATGGAGCTTTGGGAATTCAGACCTGCAGCCCGGCTTCACCAGGCAAACCAACGGTCCAGGAGTTGCAGCAGCTGCTCTCTTCCAGCTCGTCTTCGGTTCTTTCATTCCAGTGGTCGACTCTGCCTTCCAGTCCAGGAGACTCGCCTTTTAAACAGATTTCTCCCATTCATTCCAGCCTAGCAGTCACTCAACCAGCAGGGTGGCTGTCCTTTTCAGACAGTCAGCCAGCCAAACACGCCAGAGTGCATTTGGGTCTCCTAGGAGACTAAGCACAGAGTTTCGGGAACCCCCCTCACTTCCTGCCCACCCCAGACACTCAGACGCCAGAGGCGGTCTTCAGTACTGAAGCCCGTCTAAGGCAAACGAACAAAGGGACCAAACCTGGTTTGGCGCACAGAGACAAACTCTGGAATGACCTTTCCAAATAACAGCAAAAAAAGAAGACCTGGACCTGTTTTAACAAAGGGGCTTAAGGCGCCATCTTGAAAAACATGGCTCCCATGATTTTTAGCTACCGGTGTACGCGGTCAGGAAAAATCATGGTAGTTCATTGTAAAACCACTGCCACCAGCCTTTTCAATAGGAAAGGGTAGCATTTGACTGCTACATGAGTACTTAGACACAGGGGATACTATGTAACCCCTCCAGCACTCCATTGATGTGTGGTATGTGCTGGGTCTATGAATTTGGAAAGACTAGTAAAGTCTGTTTCACTTTACATTCTCTGGGAAACATTAGTTTATCCAAGAGAAGGTATTTAAACCTTTGGGAAGTCTCAAAGACATCCCTGTGTCACTGCACTGAAGGTGCTGTGTAATGCAAATGAACTAAATGATGCCTATGGAGTTGGTTAGGCTCCATAACCAAAATAATAAACACAGAGAACACATTGAAAATGACAAGTTCAAAGTCCCAAAGTTTAGCAAAGGAGCTGGACGGCTCTTTGGTAGAGGGAATTAGCACATTGATGAGAATTCTCCCTAACACTCGCCCCCCCTCCCAGACTAAGGGACAGGAGGATCTAATCCCCACCAGGATGGATCTTCTCTTGCAAGTTGGTTAAATGGCCTGCTGAGTTCACCAGCAACCTTTTGTAAACCTTGCTATGACATTTTTTATCAGGTGTTTTCATTTGCAAGCTATATGACCTACAAACCTTGTTTGGTACATTGTTCTTATTTAAGGCATAGGGGATCTGATCTAACAGTCCCTCGGAAGTTGTAACAAGCTCTGAACATACAATAGGCATTTTCAAGGGGTCCTTAGAAAGGAATCCCTTAGATCTAGAGGGGCCACCATGGTTTCTCATCACCTCTCTCACAAGAGCAGGTTGGGTCTCAGGTATCTTGGTTGGAGGGGCTATGGTCAAGCAAGGTACATGCTTCCACTTCCTCTGAGATCTGGCCTTACCTGTTTTAGAAGTTTCCCTCCTAACACTAGGATTTATACTGGAGTCTTCAGTAGAAGTTCCAACAGTATTAAAGTTTTTAGCCTTAGACCTATTTTTCCTGGTTTTCCACCAGCTTTGAGAATTACCAGTTCTCACAGGTCTAGAGAGGGTTCTAATTGGTCTATCCACCTTTTCCTCAGAAGCAGGGGTGGGGTCAGAGACTTCACAACTGGATGGCCAATGATGGAGCTTGGTTGGGGCTCCCATTTCCCTACTATTCTGGCCTTAGATTTGCCTTGGTTAAAGGTCAACTTACTAACACAAAGGCTTACAGTGGGGGTCTCTGTAGAGGTTCTCACAGGCTCAGAGTGGTCTCTTAAGGTTGCCTCTCTAGCCAATTTGATTTGGTTCTGTTTCCTCTCGATGGGAGGCCTGGGTGTACTAGACACTACTCCTAGAGCTTTTAAGTCATTCCCCAACAGGACTCTCCCAGGCACCTCATTCTGAATACTGTTACACTGAATGAGAGCTGGTAGTATAGGAACCAATTGGACAATCCCTTCTTCTCAATGGAGGGATCCCATATTTGTTTGGATTTGGAACATACTGTGACAAGTGGAATTGGATGGTACCTAATTTGATGCCATTTAGAGCAAACTGAACACATGGTCTGTTTTTGGTTGCAGTGTACACAAAAATAAATAACATGGGATCCCTCCATTGAGCAGAAGGGATTGTCCTTGATTTCTCCGAGGGAGATTGTCTTTACCATCTGCCCATAGATTGGTAAGTGTAGGCAATACCGGTGGATGATCAAGAGAAAGGGTTTTATTCATACAGTGCCGGTGCATTTGATGGCTGTTTGTGATTTGTGATTTTTGATTCTTGACCATAGGTATCGGAAGGAACATATCTGGTGTATGACCGGTGGTATATTACTCATCAATAGAACATCCAGGGGATATGCACACCGCCTCCTGTTGGAAGGTAAATCCCTACATTATGTTTAGAATATATGAGGATTTTATGTAGGATGATTATTACCAGTGAAGGAATTGGTAATTCCCAATTTAAATATCTCACAAGTCCAGTCTAAACAGTCAGTTTCTGGGTACCAGTGAGGGATTGATTCCTTTGCCCCTCCTACATCTTCGAAGTCTGTAGACGGAGGTGAGTGAGGTGCATGTGACAATTTTTTGAGTTGTTGGTTCTCACAATTATAGTGTTTTAAAATGAATGAGGGTGGCAATGGACCAAGATAGGTTTCAAAGTGTTTTATTGTATGTTTTTGTACATATGATGTGGCTTACTCCAGTCTATGAAAAGCAAGACCTAATGAGAACCTTGTTTCACGTCCTGATGAAGGTCTGAAGAAGTGAAGGGCCAAAGTTGTAGTGCCCAGTGAAAAGACCGAAACACATGTCGACCAAGAAAACAGTTTCGAATTGTAACAAAAAGATATTGACACCTGTATTAGGGATAGAGTCTAAATATGTTGTGAACGTACTGGGTGAACTGTGGTGTAACAAAAGTTTTTGTTACAAAAGCAAGCAGAGAGTTGTCACGGATGTATTTATGAGTGTGTGAATGAATGATGGAAATTGGTGTAGATATATTTTTATTGATATGTATTTGAGTTTTACAATGATATATAACTTTTTTTTAATGTCTGCATCCTGAAATTGTGAGTCACAAGGGACAATAAGTTAGAGGAAATGCCAGCGATGGTGATTTTGCTGGCAAATAGTCAACTTTACTGCTGATGGATGAAAGAAAATTGGTTTTCACATAGTTCTGTGGAGGGTGTGAATTGAATACATGATAGCAAATGTGATACTAATTAATTATGGGTAGAGAACAGTTATTTAGCTTGGAGGTGTTCTCGGCCTTGGTTATGTGAGATTGGAGACATTTCGACTTTGCTCTTGTGGAAGCTAGCAGGTAGCTACTAGAAGGAATTCAGCCTTCAGTCGGGTCATTAGGGAGCAGAGTCTTAGACCATTTAAGTGCTAAATTTCTACCAGTTTGATTTGCTGGCAGCCTTCACTTTTATTACGTGGCAGGTTTGTTGTGATATGATAGGTTATTTATAACGTGCTTAATACCAAGAGGTTTCTAAGTGCGGACCCGGGGATCAAACCTGTGTTGCTCTGTGTCTTCTTGCTTCCAAGGCAAGCACGTTGCCCTGGGGTATGTATCAAGTGCCAAAGCGGACCAGAGTGCCTAGGGTGGCTTTGCTCCTAGTGTGAATAAAGAGTTCCTAGGGGTTGTGCATCGGTGGATCTTCAATGACCATTGGTATCTCTATGAAGCAGTCTGGACAAATCTTCTTTCAATTCCTTCCTAGGAATGATCAGACTCTTATAGTAATAGGCTTACTGTTTGGCTACAACTCATCTTCCATTAAATAGTTGTCCACTCTGTGGTACGACAAGGAGAGCGGCTTGAACCCATTCATATCATGCTAATAAATTATGAAACTTAAGAGAGTGTCACTACAGCTCTCTGGGTTGGAGGGTTTCTTATCGATCTGGGTGATCCATGGGTTTTAAGATATTTGAGCAATCATTTGTCCATACATTCCAGCTTTTTATCAGTAGAGAAAAGATATGTTTACAAAGGCAAATGCTCTCCTAGGGAATGAGATGACATTTGTTTTGGGTGTGCTATATTAAGGCACAAGCACAAATAATTGATTAGTTGTGGCTTGAGGTGCATGTAATGAGAATGTCTTCAAATGTACCATGCATTGGCCCTTGGATTTCCTTGCGTATGATTGTTTTGGAGTTTATGAAGGCAGCATCTCTACCCTACTCTGATTCTCTGTTCCATGTGATCCTACAATAGTTTAGAGGAAGCAGGGCACAGGTGTATGGAGTGAAGGTGTCATTTTCGTTGAGAGCAATGCATAGAAATGAGATGTCAGATATATTTTTGTGGATGCTAGATGCTTTTCCCCATTAGACCGTGCATTAAGTATGGATTCCACAAGTCCATTGTTTTGTGGCAGAAGGAGAGGTGTGTGGTATTAAGGAGAAAATATAATAACTCCCATTTACCCTCTGTCCCCAATGAGCTCATGTCCGCATACCAACTGTTACTCATCTCTGGATGGTGCACGTCCTCTATCATATCAAAACCTAAACCTCTATACTCATTGTATTTTTTCTCAGATTGTATTTTAAAACATTTTAATAGTCTTGCATATGACACATATGACTGCATCTGATAATACATTTATGTTCATTTTCTGTGTCGTCACATTCCCATTTAGTGGTGTATTAGTATGGATTCCCAATATTATGTTATTTTCCCCATTCTGATATGTACATCCACTGCTTGTACGCCTCCCTTGGGTATCCCCCCTTTTATATGTTCTAACCATATAACATTACATACTAGATATAATGCTAACCCAAACATAAAAATACAGAATACTTTTAGTGTGAAACAGATTACACACATATACATGGACAAAAGCATGGCAATATGAGATCTTTGTTTTCACTTCATATTGTACATTAGAAACAGGGGAATCAATAAACAATTTCACTGGCATTCTGAGATAAAAAGGAAAAGGGACACAAATAAGTACATAAAACAACATTTTAAAAAACAGTTTACACAAAAGGGTAAAAATATACTAAAACATTACTCAAACTATCCTTCAGTTAAAAATAAACACTTTATGAAATTGTATGTATAATTCAGAAACATATATACAGGTGGAAAATTGATCTGCAAATATAAGTTCACTCTTAATTTGCACTATGTATGTATTACCTTCATGCTCGTTAGAGAGGAGTACGGAATCAGGAGCCCTTCGAACATCAGAAATAGGTACCCAATATCGCAGCTGCACCTTCACCGCAAAAGGAGTGGCATAGACATCGGTAAAAGGCCCATTGTATCTAGGTTCACTCGACCTGTGCACAAAGTTCCATACGAACACCTGATCACCCAGTGACAATTGACGAGGTTGTGTAGTCATTGAAGTAGATGCAGTGCTGATTGGTTCTTCAGACCGCTGTGGCGCTATATGTTGAGAGATAAATGTAATTGATCTAGTGAAAACAGTCACATAGTCCTAAAATGTTTCACCCAAAACAGAGGCTTCACTGTGAGCATCAGAGACCTGCCTGTTACCACCACATGGGGTGATAAATGATTATCCTTGCAGGGCTGCATGCACAAACTGAATAAAGCAAGTGGGGGACAGTGCACCCAGTCTCTCTGTAGGGTGACATAACTTAGACAGTTTAGCCTTTTAGCAATCAATTGATCCTCTCTGCAACCCTGTTGACCTGGGGGTGGTAAATTGTACACATCCGATGCTTGATGCCTAGCAATGTGGTCACTTCTTTAAAGAGTTGTTGAAGAAATGGGTGCCATTGTCTGATCGCAGCACATCGCAAACACCCCAATGAAGAATCACCTCTCACTAAAAATGTGGCAGTGCATTTAGCATCTGGATGTGCACAAGGACCTGCATCAACCCACCTGGAAAAGAGACATACCACAACAATCAAATGCCTACACCCATTGCACCACTCTCCGACGTCTGCGTAATCAACATGGAGCTCCTGAAATGGCCTAGTAGGGTGGGGTAATGAACCTTGTATTGTTCTCTGGGTGTGTGCAGTACTGTAGGTTTGGCATGTGGTGCAATTTATCACACATTTAAATGAGTACTTCCTGGAGATTGGGAACAAACCAGGCCCCCTGTATATCTGCAGCAATATGCTGCTTTGATAAATGAGATGGATGGTGCAGCTGGTTGAAGGCAACCAGCAACAGTTTGTGCGGCATAACAACTTTACCTGTACTGTCTTTCCGCCATAATAAATCGGTAGGGGATTGTGCACACCCTCTTTTCTGTCATAACGCCTTCTCCTCCTGTGGGGTTCGACCTTGTAGGTCAATAATGTGTGCTATTGGGAGTGAAGTGTATGGTGCTGGCAACTTGCATCATCCCTGTGCAGTTACTGGATACTCAGAGATAATGAGTACTGAGAGATAGGTGACCTGTTTAGCCTATGTCCGTGGTGGCGTTATCAAGTGAAACTTTGTCTGTGTCATTGGTATAGGTGGTGCATTTGACCATCGCCATCATGGAGGGCTGGGAAAATACTTTGATCAGTTTATCCAAGAATGCTGCATGCTGGACTGGGGCACCATCGGCCCTTCTAAACCCTCTCCTTTTCCACAGAGCAAGCCTTGAATGCACCGTTGTGGTGACATAGGCTGAATCAGATCAGTCGCCCTAGGATGCTAGAAGCGCTTCAAGAAGCTCTATGAGCTCCGCTGTTTGAGCTGAGTAGTGCATGGGCAGCCTTTTTTGTACCACCACCTTGTACTTACTGTCTACTACACAAATAACTGCTGCACCATTATGTCTCAAGCCTATCTCCTGGTCAATAGTGTCTGACCTGTCAACAAAAAGCCCTTCCCCCCTCGAGCGGGCTGTCTTTTGCTTTTGGTATGTCCTCCTTCTTACCTTCAAATTTTACGCTGTCATGTCTAGCGATGTCTACATCCGTACGCAGTTCTGTCAGGAAAGGAGCGGGATTACTGTCTTGCATCGCACTATGTGGATGTTTAGGCTGGATAGAATAACTTCAAATGTGAATGCTTGCTGTGTGGTCAAAGTGGATTTAGATTGTTCAAGAATGGCAACTACTGCATGCTCCATATACAATGTTATGGAACACACTGCGGTAGTGGAAATTACCTCTTTCAGTTTGTTAAAGTTCATAAGCATGTCTGTCCATGTTATCTTATTGTCTGTCTTTTGTGCTTCTTTAAGGCCTTGCAACAAGGGCCTAGTGTATGCAGTGTAATATATGATCTATGGCCTGCAGTAATTACACAGTCCAAGACCCTTCTGCATTTCTTTGACAGTTTTCTGCTGGGGAGAACTGTGCACTGATGCAGCGTGTTCTGGTATTATTTTCTTTCCATGGATAGATATTAATTGTCCCAAGTAAAGAACTTCCTGGAGGCAGTATTGTATCTTGGCTTTGTCTACAGTGTACACTTTATATGCTAACAGCTAAAAAGGCATTTTTGTTCATTGTCACTACATACTAGCAAGTCATCCACATATTGATGGTAGTGCTGGCTAGCTGTATGTTTCTTAAATCTACATGTAGTATTCTGTTAAAGATACTAGGGCATTCACAGTACCCCTGTGGCAGTCTTGTGTGCTCGTACCGCTTTCTGGCATGCGTAATCGCTGTGAGGTATTGAGAGTCTGGGTGCAGGGCTATGGAAAAAAAGGCATTTTCAAGTCAACAACAGTAAAATGTATTGCTTGTTTTGGGATGCTACACAAAATGGTCGCAGGATTAGGAGCTACTGGAAATTCGGCCTGTACCATGTCTTTCAAGGGGCAGAGATCTTGGATCATTCTCCAGCTTAACCCCTTCGCCTTCTTTATCGGCTATATGGCTGTGTTGCATGGAGAATTGGATGGCGCAATAATCCCTTGATTTAGAAGTTCAGAAATGGTATCTCTTATTCCCTCCTCTGCTTCTTTGGACAGTGGATATTTTTTCACCCGGGGCAACACTGCACCTTGCTTGAGTGTGATTCGAATGGGTGCCACTCTCAGGAACTTGTTCTAGCTCATTTTCAGTGAAAGGGAGCGCTGTTACAAGAGCCATCAGGGGACATTGTACTTTACAAAATTGCACCATGATCTCGTAGGGTATGCAAGGGGCTTGGTGGGGCTGCTTTTGTTGGTGCACCAGGCGGGGCAGGCAGATGTGTCTGAAGGGGTCATGGTGGCAGCTGTGTATACGCTTGGTGTATTTCATATGGTATTGACATGGGCATCAGGAGCATGAGGAAGTGTTGCAACTGTGGGATTGGGCCTGCGGTAGTGTATGGATTGTTTCCTGTTCCCATCCTACTTCTGCACTCCCTCTCTAAATGACAATTTTTCTGCATCCCCAATAATGAACTGGTTCCACTCCACCACTTGGCCCCATCCCTCCAAATCCATCTCTGCCCCCCTTCCTCCTTGAAACCCCCCTCTTCCACCCTGCTGACCTCCTTGGTACCACTCAGGGTACTGCAACTGAGATCTACCATTCCAGTGTCCTACGCCTGGCCAAAACGCTGCTATTCTTGCATCCGTTAGTGCTGCTGCCTGCTCCGCTGAGTCCGTTTGGGTAACTGCCTCTACTGCTCCTTCAACTGCTATGTTAGCCAATTATTTCTGTACCAGTTTTGCTTCCTCAGCCTTTTCCTTTTCTCTTTCTTTGATCCACTTACAGTGATGTATAATTAGTCTGAATTTTGGCCCACCATGTTGCTTCTATATCCACAATCTTCTCAACAGCTTTCTGTACTTCCTTTGGCAATCCCCTTTTGGTAACAAAATAGAAAAGCAGAACTGATTGATGCCACTGTTCCTCGGTCTCTGCCCTCCACATCTCCTGTACTTTCAAAATGTATGAAACTGGGTCTTCATCATCCCCCATTGTACACTTCATCATGGACTACAAATCCGGTGTATCGGGATGTGCCCACCGAAGTGCAGCCCCCATCTGCACTTTGATGTCATTGAAGTGCACCCATCATGTACATCATTGTCTATATTAACTCCTGAGTATCCAGTCTTAACCGAAACACGCCCTGCCTGATCTCACACAATTGCTACAAGCAACCATTTTATATCTTCCACCGCTAAGGGGATCCCGGGTGCATGTTTTTCAAAAGCGTATATCTATTTCCCAGCACCTGCAGTGAAGGGTGGGAGTGCTTTAATCAAGTTGTTGTTGTCCATCTGGGCCCAAGGTACATACTGCACCCTTTCGGGACCTTAATGTAATAATGGCAACTGCATTCCCACTCCCCTCCTTGCCCTTCTGCCGTTACTTGCCTTTTTCCTTGCCACTGCTGCCTGCCCAAATCTGTGCCTCAACTGCAGACCCTGCAAGCTGTCTACCTTTGGGGTAAGCACTGGCACCTCCTCTTCATCTTCTAATTCATCAACCGTGTCCAACTCGTCCTCCCGCAATTCTCAGTTTGTATCTTCATCCAACGTCACTGTCCCGAAGTCTGCACTCCCCGTTCATCACCCTTCCACTTCTCAGTATGCACATCCTTGGGGGCGATAACATGGATGGGTGGTGATCTGGCAGACAAAAGCCTGTACGTTGGATTGATATATCCTGTGGAAGGAAGGTTTGGATAACACCCTATTATGTATTGAGCCAACAGTACCCCTAAAAGAAGTAACAGATACAGAATTGTTTGAGGATCGAGTTGATGATGGAGAGATAGTGTTGGCTATTTGCATACCTTGCGAGATAATGCTACCACATAGTAAAGTACAATGTCCCCTGAAGGCCCTTGGGGGAGGAGGTGACTGTTTTTTCTCGGGTACTGCTGCCTTAACTATACTCAGGGTTGGTCTGTTGCAGCCAGGAACGTGTACATGTGTTCCATTATCCCTCTTTTGTTTGTACCCTGCTCTAGCCACGGGGTGGAACATTCCACCCTGTGTCTCCGCCACCCACTGCTTATGATATTTCTCAATGTTATCCTTCTACAACGGCAATGCAATACACATGTGCTCTAACAATGTGATTACCCCCATGATGAAACACTTTATATGCAAAAATGTCACTCCAAATACAAAATATAGTTTGTCTTACACGTTCCTACCAGTCCTTCACTGCCACTCCCCTGTCAACCTCTACCCACATTCCCTTCTCTTTCGAACACTCTACGCACACACACACTCTCCCCACACACAATACCCACACTACTTCTTCCATGGGCCCTCCCTTGGCCCTGATCACTACACAATAAAACATTTACACACTAAAACAACCAGCTAAAACAATGAACTAAAATAACAAACACTACTTCGCCTTATTCCCCACCCGAAATATACTGGCCACAGGAATTCAAGTTCTCTAATTATACGGAGCCCTGACTTATGTATTCTCTTTTCTTATTTCAAAATATGGCACCATCTTCTTCCCGACCTTTGGAAAGGATCCTACTTCTCCCGCTTCTCTTCTTACATATCTATAATAATAATAAAAAAGGATATATAACTGCCATGTGGACTTTACACACTTCTCAACTCAGTCACACACCATTCCACCATACACCCTTGTGTCCTCCTCTTCAAGACACACAACCCCACACAAACCTTTTCCCCGTTCCCCCAACTTCCCTCTCAGCGACTGTCCCTGTTGTTTTCACCCGCAAGAGTTGTACTTACATCAGCATGTTCACCCGAGCTCCTCCGTCACTGAGTCCCATTAACGGCCTGCACAATCCTAGGAGCTGTGCCCACTCCAAAGAGCAGACAGGATTTCAGTCAAAACAGATCCTGTACAACACTACGGGTTGCACGTTGGGACTGGTCACTGCAGGTGGGTGCGACCCTCCAGATGTGCACTTGGATTCCTCCGTCTCTGTGAAAAACCTGGGATCATGTCGGGTCTCCAAATTTGTCCCGTAATCCCTCAACCCTCACACCAGAAAAAATACAACCCACTAGGGAAAATAGCCCAGCACACCTCTTGCAAGGAGAACAAAGTCTATTCATACACAAAAACAGGTAGGTGCCAGCAAATAACTCTGCTGCCACAAAGCGTTCTGTCAAAGACAGCATGACAATGGGCCTCATTCCGCGGTTCGCGGTAAATCACTGACTTTACCGGCATGGCGGAAATACCGTATCCGCGTTGGTAGCAGGGCGTAAATAGCACCATATTCCGACCTCGCGGGCACGAGCTTTCCGCCATGCCGGTAAACCCCCTAGCGCCATACCGGTAAAGGGCGCGTCAAACCCCTTACCGACAACAACCGAGACGTAACTAACACCATCGCCCTCCAACTAGTGCGTAAATAGCGGTGCCCGTAATTAACGATGACCGTAAATTACGGGCACCGTTAAATACCGCAAACGGAAATTACGTCATCGAACAGGAACGGGAAGCATCATGGCGGCCATCTTTAAAATCACAATCCATTGCAATCCTCGACATACAGGACTCGTGGGCATATCGTGCTAGGCAAATTAGACTCCTGAGACAAGCATCATGCCAAAAGCCTTAAAAAAGGGTGCTGCGCGCATCAGGAAGGAGAAATTCTCCCAGGACGAACTCCAGGTACTTGTTGATACTCTGCATGAACATGCAGAGACTGTTTTCAGCAGCGACATGCGCAGGCCCACCATCCTCAGGAAGAAGGAGATATGGGAGCTGGTCTCGCAGAGGGTGAGCGCTGTCGGTAACACCCCCCGCAGCACGACGCATTGCCGCAAACGCTGGGATGACCTCCGTCTGAGGGTGCGGGCCATCCTCTCAGCAAACCGCAATCTGGCCCTAGAGACAGGAGGAGGCCCAGGCTCACCCATAAAAATGATGCCCTGGGAGGAAACATGTGCAGAGATGATGGGCACAGAAGCCATCGAAGGCGTTGGCGATATGGATTGCGGTGATCCTTCATCAGCTGACGCAGGTGAGTGCCATGAGTGTAAACAGTACATGCATCCCTAATGCAAGTCATCGCCAAGGGCAGGTCAAGCAGTCACCCCCCTTTTCCCCCCCCCCCAATGAAGCCGTAACAACTGGGACCCAGGATGATGTCAGGTGCAAGGCTGACACCCATATTGGGCATGCCACACAAAAAGCCGGTCAATGTCAGTCACCACAGTACACCGCCAACATGAGTGACCCTGCCGACAGTATGCTTTTACCATCCAAGCAAAGCTCACAGTCCCACTCAGCACCCAAATGTCACCAAAACGCTGCTATCCCATCGTAATACCATTGTCTGGAAGTAATTCTGACACCCAGATCATTGCTCATGCTGTCTCTCTCTTGCCCCCCACAGGCACCGGTCATGAAAGTGAGGACCAGGAAGGCCCCCGGGCAAGTACCTCCCGGGCCACAGGCAGGGGACAGCACACACCTGCAGCAAGGAAGAAGGCACATGCTACACCACCTGTCCCAGCAACCCCCATGGAGGGTACACAACCCACATCCGCGGCCCTGGACATGCCTGCAGTTCTGCGGGACACATGCCCCACGTTGCACCATGAGGAATCAAGTGCGTCAGGGGAGAATGCTGCCATGTGCATCCTCGATGTGCCAGGCAGCACATCACCAAACACCATCAACATCGTGGAGGAGCCCAATGGCTATGTACAGAGCCCAGACACTCCCTCGTACAGCCAGGTTGCCCATAGCGACCCTGGGTCGAGTGACGGCCCAGGGCTCACAGGCGAAGCAGATACACCTGTCTGTCATGTGCCCACTTCCCCTGCAGGAAGTCCTGTAAGTCCTGCAGGCACGACAACACGGAGCCTGCCAACCACATCGCCCACATCGGCTGCAGAAACAGTGCGCTGCCAGCACCTCACGGGCATGATAGAGGAGTTCCTCCGGGACAACCGGGAATCAGGGTCGGTGCTACATAATGACCTTCAGGCCCTGGGCGAGGTCATCAGTAGCAGCACAAACCGCATCTGTGAGATGCTTGGCAGGATTGCTGATGCCCTGGAGGCAGCACCCCCCAGACCACAGCCCCAGCAGGAGGAGCCACCCTCCCAGAGCTCCTCCACGCAGACCAGCCCGGTCCGTAGGTCACTGCGCACGATGCGCCGGAATGGAAGGGATGGCCCAGGCTCTGGCAGTGCCCATTGACCGTGCAGCCACACACATGTGGACAATGCTGCACTGATGGGAACATTGTGGGGTTGTTGGGGGGGGGTTGAGGGTGTGTGTGGGAGTTGGGTGGGAGGGGGAGGGGGTTGAGGGTGTGTGTGGGAGTTGAGGGGGAGGGGGTTGAGGGTGTGTGTGGGAGTTGGGGGGGAGGGGGAGGGGGTTGAGGGTGTGTGTGGGAGTTGGGGGGGAGGGGGAGGGGGTGAGGGTGAAGGATCTGTTGTACACGTTTGGACATCATGATACAATACACAGTTTGGTCTATCCTACAATACAGAGTGGACATTCATTATTGTGCATGAGTCTTTTAATGTCTCACAGTGCATGTAGTACATGTATCCCCACACCCAGTGCCCAATGCCCTGTCATCCTCACCCCCTTAGCTGACTTGTGATTCAGAAATATTGCTCGATCAATGCTTGTCGCACGGTACGTCCCTCCCGTGCATCGGCACCATGTTGCTGTTCTGCCATTCCTTCCTCCACCTCCTCCTCCTCCTCCTCCTCTGGTGGTAGCAGTCCCACGTCAGGGGGCAGTGGCACGTTCCGACGGATGCACATGTTGTGCAGCATTACACATGCCATGGTGATCTTGGACACCTTCTCGTGGCTGTAGATGAGGGCCCCACCTGACCGGCTGAGGCAATGGAATCGTGCCTTCAGAAGGCCGAAGGCCTGCTCTATGACCACCTGTGTACGGGTATGAGATCTATTATAGTCCTCCTCGTGCCTGTTTTGGGGGTTGCGGACCGGGGTCATGAGCCACGGTTTCAAAGGGTAGCCAGCATCACCTGCATGAGAGTGGAATGAAGGTAAGTGTTGGTACATTCATGGTGGAGAACTGTGCCAGTCTTACATTGCAGCGGGTGATGACTGGCCATGCACACATGTCCCTGGATACAATCAACCCATTACTGGTCCGGCCATGTGTGCTGGCCAATGGAATGATGGAGGGGGTAGCTTCTCCCTGATGGGTCATGGTGCGCACTCATGTCTTGTTGCATGTGCATCGTTTATGCATGCAGCAGTGTTGGACTGCATTGATTGATGACTTGCATGAGACCTGCTGTAAGGGTGTGTTGGTAGTAGTTGGTAGCATAGCCTTCATTCAGCACTGATCCCTATCATGGTGATTGGCAGCTATCCTATGGAGGTGCCGAACCAGTCACACGCAGTAGGATCCCTGTCAGACTAACCTCTATGCACTCCCATGGATGACTGTCCTTTGTGTTGAGATGCAGGAGTCTGCGACATGGTGCTATTGCACTGCATGGTGCACGATGGCCTTACGGTGTGTTAGGTCCACCGATGTGTGGTGCATGTGTCGTGGTCTTAGGCCAGGGTAACTGTTTGTCAGGTACCATTATGTGTTGGCTCGTATTCACTACTGTGTGGTTAGGTGGTAATGTGGCGTGCCACTTGTCATGGGGCACAGTGTTCTGTGTGGTGCACAACTTACAATAGCGTTGTCATTCCCTCCCGGGTGGAGTATGCATCCCCCCCCTTTCCCTCCCGGGTGGTGTATGCATCCCCCCCCTTTCCCTCCCGGGTGGTGTATGCACCCCCCCCTTTCCCTCCCGGGTGGGGTATGCATCTCCCCCACCCCCTTTCGCAATGGGGTATGCTGACAACCCACTCAGAGACCCAATGCACTGCCATGGCCCATCATGGTTACTCACCAAGCAGCCAGGTACGTTGTCCGGAATGTCGGCCCATGTAGCGTGGTAGTGTTGAGTTCCGCAGGACCAAGGAGTCATGAGTTGATCCGGGGTACCGAGCATTGCATTGTGTGATGGCCTTACTGGCATTGCACACCATCTGGACGTTGATGGAGTGGTATTGCTTGCGGTTGCGATACGGCACCTCCATGGCATAGGGAACCACCAATTCTACGTGGGTGCAGTCGAGGGCACCTATGCAATTTGGCATGCCTGCAAGTGCATGTAAGGCAGCTTTGGTATCATATATCTCCTGTGGAGTCCGGGGGAGGCATATGTAGTCCCTTCTGTGCTTGAGGAGGGCATCCAGCACTTGGTTGAGTATCCGGGAAAATATTGGCTGTGAAATGCCATGCATGTGCCCCACTGTATGCTGGTAGGTGCCTGTGGCAAGGAAGTGGAGCACGGACACTACCTTTAGTAGAGGGGGGATGGCAGTGCTGATTTCTATGAGGCTCACTATGTCGGTATGTATCAGGGCCACTATGGTGGTTATGGTGTCCCAGTCAAGCCGGTACAGGGTGTGGATCTGCTCTGGTCTGAGGTTGAAGGGGGTGGCTCTGATGCGGGGAATTGGGGGCTGCCGGCGTGGTAATGGTGGCTGCACCGGTAGGGCATGCTGGCCCTGTCTCACCCTCCTTCTCCTCCTGTGTATCCTCTGTGGTGGTTGCTGTGGTTGCTGTTGTTGCTGTTGTCGTAGTTGCTGCCTTGCAAGCAGGGCCTCCAGCTCCAGGAATGCTGCTACAATTGGTATCATCTTGGTGTGGGTGGGGGTGTGGTGTGTGGGTGTGCTCCTTTTGTGCTGTGCCAGACTCTATTGCCTCCACCTGTGCTGATTGGGTGCACCTGTTCCTCTTCCAAGCACTGATCAGGGTTGTTAACCCCTTCCCCGCGATGCCGGTATTAACGCCATGGCGGTAAGGTACTTTGCGCCCTTGTGGAGGTCGTTATTTCCGTGTTCGCGATGATTGGAATCGGAGATGGTTTACGCCTTCCCGTTATTTACGCGATGGTGTGTCGGGCACGCGACACTGGTCCGCTATTTACGCAATCGTAGTTTACGGTGACGTAAATAACGGTGTGGCAGGTCAGAATGGACCGTACCGGTAAAGGAAGTCGTTATTCCTTTACCGGCCTCGTTTTTCCCTTAACGCCGGACTCGGAATGACCCCCAATAGGTTTTAAAGGTACATATCTTCATAAATGACGTATATTACATAGATTGTATAGGTTACAAATCCAGATAGCTGGTTGGTGTGACCCTATACACATATAGCCTGCTCCATATGGGATGCCAGTGCTTTGGTCCCAGCATCGTCTGTCCACGTGGGGGATCTTCTTCTTGCATCATCCAATACAAAGAGAGTAATTGGCAATTGGGTTACACAATTCATTCGTTCATAGACCTGCAGTGCACCTGGTACCAGGACAAGAGCTAAGCGGCAACTTTCGAGGTCATGATAATCTTCTCAGGACTACGTGAACCCCTGCTCCTTTCCCAGACACGCCAGTGCCTCCATAACATTCCCACCGCAGCATAAATGTGTTACCTTCCCCCCTGGCACCTTGCAGTGCAAATCACATGAACTGATGGTGGGGGCAGCCCACCCCTGGTCTCTGATCTTCCTAATTAATGGGTCACTTCACGGTTTTATAGTCAGTGTACTAGAATGTGGGCTCTTGGGCTTGGGGGTCTCGGGACGCTATAACTTAAAGATCTGGACTGTCGAAAGCGTAAAGACGTCGTCCCAGTTTTCATGAGATAACTTCTTCAAAGGTTCGACCTGGCTCTCTCTTAGCCTTGCAGGGAACATTCCTTCTGGGTTCCATGCACTACTGATAACCCACAATACAGAAGTGAGTGTGTGTGTGTGTTGTGTGTGTGTGTCACACCCTTCTAACCCTTAGGACTGAATGTAAGCATACTAGCATAGCCATGGCACTAGGCCTCAATTTCAAGATGGCGTCTAACTTCTAAAATTGAGTTTCATTACACAGTGGCACTAATGACGAAATCCACTATAATTCCACTACAATCCAGCTTGTATAGGTGATCCCCCATCCCCTTCCATTCTCCGAACTTCCCCACGGCATCTCCTTCTACAATTGCCTCGGTCTAGAATCACTGAGGGGCCTGGGACTTTTTGCCCCTGCTTCCCAACAAACCCAATGCAAAAAAAAGTGTGTGCATTGTTTTAATACATGACAATGGTCTGGGAAGTTCTAATTTTTTCATTTCTTTATAAAGAAGCATTTAACCATGCAGGTTTCTTGGCCCTGAGACGAAAGAACCAACTAATGATGATGTTGATATTTAAAATAAGCGATACTTATCAATGAAGAAGAGGAGAGAGGGTGGGAAGGCAAGGGGGAAATAATCATCTAAAAGAAAGGTCAACAGATTTGATGCAGTCCTTATGGTAATTGGGATTTCATCCCAGATCTCAGCAGCCGGGACCTCAAACAAACTGCCTCCTATAGTAGATGTATTGCATTTTGGGGCGGTTTAACATCAGCATGTGAGCTGACTCTAAACTTTCAGCCTGAGGCAGATATAGCTCATCTCTTAAGTAATGAAGATGTTCAGAGTGTAAAGCTTTGAACGCAACACATCTGTGCTGGCAACGTATGCCCACGTTTGGTCTAGTTTCATCGTTCATTGACACCGCGGCTTATAATATGTGTTGTTTGTCATAGCTGTAGCCGGTGGAAACACCAAACAGAGTGCCTTGAGCTTCAACATAGCACAACCAGCAGAGGCGTTGCTAGGGGGGACGAGGGGGCTATAGCCCTGGGTCTTTTGGTTGTAGCCCCGGATAGAAGCTCAGGGGTTACAAGCTAGCCCCCAGTCCCGACAGTCCCAAAATCAGCATAGCCCCGTATCTTTTTCAAATCTAGCAACACCCCTGATAACCAGCGTCCACAATTGAAGCTTGCACAGAAGCTTGTAGAAAGCATCAATAAAAGCTTCATAAACTTTCTTTACATATTTTGGATTGATCAATAAATATATAACATTCAGTAATATATGTCCATAAAATGGTGCAAATAGCTTGAAAATATTGTTTCCTCTTTGACTGGACTGGGATTCATTATTCAATACAAAACACATAAGCACATAAAATAATAATTATGAATGCATCTGGGGCAGTCCTTAGCACTCGCAGATATCATGGCAGGGCACAAGTCGAGTGTACATGCAGGTGGATGGAGTCCGCCCACCGTTTTCAGAGGGTGTTTTAGAGGAGTGTGTAAAATGAGAAACATTGACTGTCTTTTTTACACTGACCTTCGGACTCGAACTTCGCAGGCCAGGCCCTTCACCACTGCACCACATAACCTGACGAAATGCAACACACAACTAAAGGTGAAATGTCACATTTTGGGACTGCATGTTTCAGGGAAAACATTGCCATTGCTTCTTGGAGTTTAAAACATGCACAGCTTTTAACGTTTTCAAAACACTATTAGAATATCCTCCCTTCGTTTTTTGTGTGCGTTGATTTTACGAAAGGCAAATGCCATTCGTCCTGTGAAACTTGTATGGTTATGCAAATGCAATTGAATGACATGTGCATATTACACCTTGATATGCTAATTTCTGGTGACATCACAATACATTGGTATGTTAATGAGTCCCCCCACCTTTTTTTAGGACTTAACCCCTGAATGCATAGCATACCCTAATGCTCTGAAATATGCCTTGCTCACCTGCTCTCTTAAACATTCTTTCCTTGAATGATTTGGCAATCTGAATATTCAGTCCCTGAAGCCCAAAAGGGAAGCCAGTTTGAAAGGTTTGCCTCTTGCCTCTCTTACCCAGACCCAAGATGGAGGATAGATTAGAAGGTTTCCCTCTTGCCAATACCAGCCAGATTCCAATGTTGGATTTGGGAGACTTTATGAACCCACCCATTGGTATAGTGTGACAGACTTGATGACACACTCAATTCCATGGTGGTCCCTTTCCTGCAAGTTAAGCATTATTCATTACTTATTAAGGCAAACAGAAAAGCATTGCTCGGAACAGAACTTGGTGGTTGTTGATGAGTTTTCACCAGTCAATGTAAAGAAAGTATTTCACTTCCTTAGGATTCACTTTCCCTTATAAAATATGTGTACATAAGTCTCTCACTAAGTTGTGGGGGGATTTGGAATCCCTTTTCCAAAAAGCAACAACTCCGTGATAAGAATTTCTTTCTCCTTTCTATCACTGGCGTAATGGGGCCCCCACAGGTTTCGGGCCGGCAGCACATGTCCTGGGAGGGGGCCCCACTTGAAGAAAACAAAATTAAAAATGTTTTTTTCAAAAAACAAATATTTTGTTTTCCTTTTGAATTCACTCTGTGTCTTTATGAAGGCAGAGTGACTACAAAAAAACTTTCCCTCCCCTCAACCCCATGACGAGTGAGTGACTGAGTGTATGGTGAAAGGGTGCACACTTAAATGTATAAGTGGCTGCCTGTGTGAGTGTATAGTGAAAGGGGGTACACTTAAATGTACGGGTGGCTGCCTCTGTGAGTGTATAGTGAAAGGGGACACACTTAAATGTACGGGTGGCTGCCTCTGTGAGTGTATGGTGGAAGGGTGCACACTTAAATGTATGGGTGGCTGCCTGGGTGTGTCTGTATGGTGAAAGGGTTCACACTTAAATATATGGATGGCTGCTTGGGTGTGCCTGTATGGTGAAAGAGCGCACACTTATATGTATGGATGGCTGGGTGAGCGTGTGTGTGTATGGTGAATGGTGTGTGTGCTTGCATTCAGGGGCACAACAAAATCTACATTTCGGGGGGTAACCCTTCAAATGTTGGGAGAGGCGCTAACTTCACGGGCGGTGGGGGAGGGTAAACTTATTGTGTGGGGGCATCTAATTTCTTTACACATTTTAATGAGACTATTCTAGTGGAGCTTCGATTTTACAAGCAGTTAACTCTCTCCTTTAAGGTTGAAAGCACCCACTTATGGACTTCTCTGAGAATGAGTGGTCTCCTGTTCCCTCTCTACCCTTTCAATCACTCCCCTGGCATGCAAGCACTAAACCCACATCACTATTTTAATTGCCTAGAACATTTGACATTTGAATGCAGGTACTAACAGTGAAATGCTTTATGTTAGTAAATGCTGGGCTCTTGTTAACAAGGACACAGATGTTAAACTGGTGCAGTTTAACATCTGTGTCCTGTTCTGTCCGGAAACAGCTCTAAAGGTCATTCAGGTCTAGTCAACACAGCCCAAACTTTCAGGGGGGAGGAGTGCTGAATCCCAGTCAACTCAATGGTGTTGCACCAATACTTGTGTTTAATGCCTTGATTACTTATTAGTAATCTTCATTAATCCTAGCCCTATTCTTCCTCATCCCACTACATTGTGTATGAGGCAGTACTTGTGTATGAGGCAATCTGTACTGGGATGAGGTAGAGGTACATGGAGGTCATGCCTGACTTAGCTACCTGTAATCTTCATTACTCCAAGTCCCACTCTTCCTCATCCCAGCACTTACCTATGAGGCAAGGAGCCTCATACGTAAGCTCTGGGACAAGGAAGAGGGACATGGAGGTAATTCTGGGCCAAGGAACTGATTGTGGAGGTTGGGGTAGGGGTGGGAGGGAGCGGGGATGTGTGTGGGGGGGTGGGATTGTGCGACAAATCATAATAGTTGTCCATGTCCAGGCTAAGCAGGCATGATATGTGGTATTAGTGGCTAAAGAGGCATTTTGGTGCAGCCAGTCTAGTCATTCCTCAGTTTGGTATGACTTTTTGTTTAACTGGGCATTTCTGATAAAGCAGTCCTGCTAAGTGTAATTACCTGGCTGGACTGGCATTTAGGTCCTGCCAGTCTAGCTGTTTCTTACTGGGAATCTGTGATAAAATTATATGATATAAGCCATTTATAACACGCATATACACAAGTGTTTCTAGACACGACAAGACAAGGGAGGGAAGATAGAGGGAGGACAAGACAAACAATCTTACTATGCTTTGTGTCATTCAGAACGTGCAAGTGTGAGACTGAGAGGTACAAGAGGAAAGGGAGAGAGAGGGGAGTGTAAGGGAGAGGGGAGGGAAAAACAGGGCAGCAATGCTCTAAGTAAGTGCAGCCAGTGTGGCGCGGCTCTGGCTAGTGCAAGGAGAACAAGGGACTGTAGGCTTACGGTTATAGCCCTTAAGTGCGTGGTAGGCCCAGAAGCAGTACAAGGGTAACTGATCAAGAAAGAGTCTGGACTCAGTTAGGCTCAGCCAAGCAACCAGTCGGTACAGCAGACAGATAAATCAGGTAGACCAGCAGGGGAGGGAGAGAGAGAAAGCAGAGGAGAAGATTAACCTTTTGAGCAGCTTCCGGAACTTCAGGTGGGCCGGCTCAAGTTTGAGAGGGGCAGGGCGGCCATTCCAGAGGGAGGCACTTGCGGAGGAGAGAGATCTACCCCCACTCTCTGCCTGGAGATGCGTCTATTCCTTAGAGAGTTGGAGGTAGCTGAGCGAAGGACTCGAGAAGGAAGGTATTTTGGAAGAGAGCGTTGGATGCAGAAAGCCTTGTGGACAATGCAAAGTGTCTTGAACTTGATCCTTGCAGCCACCGGGAGCCAGTGGGGAGATTTCAGGACTGAAGAGATACAGTCCCTGGGTTTGAGGCCAAGGATAAGTCTTGCAGTCCTGTTCCGGATTAGTTGCAGAGGGCGGAGAGCAGAGGAAGGCAGATTGAGAAAGAGGCTGTTGCAGTAGTACAGCCTAGAGAGAACCAGTGCTCTGCAGACAGTGAGCTTCATGGGGAAAGTGAGACAGGGAAGAGTCCCTTTGGGGAGGAGCAGCTGGTAGTGGGACTTCTTGGCGACGTCCGAGATGTGAGGAGAGAAAGAGAGAGTGGAGTCAAAGATGACACCAATGTTTTTTGCCTCGCAGGAAGGCGAAGGAAGAGGGCCCAAGGTGGGCGGCCAGAGTGGGAGAGGGAAAGCAGGGGCAGGGGTCCCACTGAGAAGGATCTCCAAATTACTGGCATTAAGGCAGAGATCACTTGAGGCACACCAATCATGAATCATAGAGTTTGGAATGAGCGAGAGAGGAGAGGAATCTGAGGGGAGCCTGAAGGAAAGTGGAGTGTCATCCACATAACACTGAATGTTTAGTTTAGTTTAGTTTAGTTTAGTTTAGTTTAGTTTAGTTTAATATTTGTATTGCGTACAGGACCCGGGGGTATCAGGGCGCAAAAGGCAAAAAGAATATTCTCAGCTTGGTTACATTGCTGTATGTTCATATACAATACAGAAAATACAGTAAATACAATACTGTAAATAAAATAGGCGAGCTTAATGTACAGCAAGTATTATACATACAAGTGAGGCGGGAGATATAAGCAGTAAATGGAAATATGTAAAATATGTACAGTGGTACTGGTCATATGTACAGGAAATGTAAAATGTTCAGAAGTTGGCTGGGAGGTAGGGAGGTGAGAGGAGTTAGATGTAATTTTCCTTGATCCATTGGATATATTTACGCCTGAAGAGTGGGTAGGGTTGGGGAGCTCTTATGGAGAAGGGGAGTGAGTTCCAATGTTGTGCGGCTTGTAATTGGAAGCTGGTGCCTCCGGTTTTAGAGCGGTTGTATCTGGGCACTGTGAGGGTATTGGAATTGGCTGATCAGGTGTGTCAATTAGGGGCGTGTCTGGAGAGTTTATCTATGAGGTAACGCGGCGCGGCATTATTGAGGCATTTGTGAGTGATACATGCAACTTTTAGAGCAATTTTGTCTTTGGTTGAGAGCCATGTGAGCTCTTCTTAGATTGGATATGTGCTCTTTTTTAGGGTAGCTCAGTGCTGCTCTGAGCGCGTTATTTTATGAGATCTGGATTTTGTCCGTTATATATTCATTGGCTCCTAGGTATACGGCGTTGCAATAATCTAACTTAGATAGAATAAGGGCTCTGGCAAGGGTGGTGCCACTTTTAGGGGAGAGGAAAGGTTTGGCTGCTCTAATTAATGTACACGTGTAGGAGGTGGAAGAGGCCAGGGCGCTTACCTGTTTTTTGAAGGAGAGGGTGGCATCTAAGTAGAAGCCTAGCATTTTTACTTCCTTCGCTACTCGATGGTGTTTCCATCAATCAAGAAGCAGGAGTAGTTGTGGCCTAGCTTATTGATGTTGTGGGTAGTACCAAGGATGATGAGCTCCGTCTTGTCGTAATTCAGGCATAGCCCATGTGAGGCCATCGATGCCTGAATGACGAGGTACACCCTGTTCACCAAGGCCAAATCCTTGTCGTAATTTCCCGTCAATGGTATGAGGATCTGGGTATCATCTGCATAGTTAGTGTAGGTGATACCCAGACCATTGAGATTGTCGAACAGGGTCTTCGTGTAGATGTTATACAGGGTGGGAGAGACGCATGATCCTTGAAGTAAGAGGAGAAGGTAGAAATCAGGTGGGCCAAAGGGGCCAAGTAGAGGCTGAAATACCAGGGTGAAAGGATGGAGCCCTGGGGAACGCAAGGGTTATAGAGAGATGTGGCAGAAAGAAAAGGACCATGTTGGACCTGAGAGGAGCAGTCCAAGAGGAAGGAGGTCAGCCAATCAAGGGCCTGATCTGTGATGCCTAGGTTCTCATGGAGTTGATTGATCAGGATGGTGTGGCTGACCATGTCAAAAGCAGAGGAAAGATCAAGGAGGATGAGGACAGAAGGAATGCTGGAATCAAGGTTAGAGAGCAGATCTATACTGGTGTTCAGGAGAGCAGTTTCTGTGCATCTGGCAGCTCTGAAGCCAGACTGATGCTCATGGAGACAACCAACAGATTCAGTGTGGAGAGTAAGCTGGGAGATGGCCAGCTTTTGCAACAGTTTGCCCATGAAAGGGGTGGAGTTTGGGTGATAGTTTGGATCGGCAGACGGCTTTTGAGGAGTTGGTGCACAAGGGAGTGCTTAAATGGAGAGGGGAACGTTCCAGTGGCAAAAGATTTATTACAGAAATCGGCCACGGCTGGAGCGAGGGTGTCAATGTGGTCCTTGATGGTTCTGGAGGAGCAGAGGAGCACCTGTTTGGATGACACATTCATAGATCGTACTTGTCTAGAAACCTTGTCAGTTGTTGTCAAAGAGAAAGAGAAAGAGGAGAGAGCAGGAAGAGAGGTAGAGATGGCCAAAGGGGGGCTGAGAGAGGAAGAAGGAGAGGAAGAGGAGATGGAGGACAGGATGTCCTGACTTTTAGCTGAGAAGTGAGAGAACAGAGCCATACAGAGGGTCTGGGAGGGAACAGGAGAGGTAAAGACCGCAACAGGATTGACCAGTTCCTTGCAGATTTTAAAGAGTTTGCCTCAGAGAGACGCAGGCTTGAATGTGTGTTCCCTTCTTGATGAGTGTTATTGCTTCGACTGGCATTATGGTGCAGCCAGTCTAGGTATGTCTAAATGTGGCCTGGCATGCTTTGCTGTAATGTTATTACGTGTCTACACTGGTCTACACTGTACAGGCAGTGGGACATGTTTTCAATGTGGCATGGCATTTTTAATAGCCAAACATTCATGTTCCTGTGCAGTGTTGGTGAATTGCATGTATTGGAATGGTGTTACCCTACACAACAATTGTAAACGCTCTGGCTTTTTAGCCAGTTTTTTCTCAGTAAGTGTGCTGTATATTGCATTAAAACACATATTTATATCTTTCTCCTAGTGCAGTGTGCGGCATACCCCTTCAGCAACACGTTCGTGCGTATTGTTCAAGCGTGAAACTCTATGCTGGCCCAGAGTGTGGCGTGACCTGTGATTTGTTACTGAGTTGGCGAGCCCCTCAGCATTGCTCGCAGGGGGGCCACCACATTTTGTGTTACGCCACTGCTTGCTTTGTGCCTTGTGACTCACTTTCTCAAAATGCGTTGTTTCTTTTCAAAAACGATCTCTCAATGTGCCTTCTGACTTGCGACTCACTTCCCCAACATGCAGCGTGTCTTTAGCCACACACTCTCTCAATTCACTATAGGATGCATGTCTCAGATTCCCTGCTTGCAGTGTTTCCTCAGACAGGGGATGTCTCATTTTGTCATGGGACTTGTGGCACCGTTTCCCAATATGACATGCTTCTTTAGAAAAACAATCTTTCAATCTGCTAGGTACCTTGTTCCTCAGTTTTCTAACATACAGTGCTTCTTTTGTACCACAGTTCCAAAACAGTACCTCCCTAGGTGCTTCCGCCCAGGCTCCTGAGGTTCTAATGGTCAGGTGTACCCCCTGGCTGGTGGCACCCCTACCTTCTCGTGTGGCCACTCCTGCAGGGGAGGTGGGTGCACATCAATGGATTTCTTTCTGTGTCTCGCGTCAGATTGTTGCCGGCTCATTGCGTCTCGTTAACCTTCTTTCCGGGCTTTGTGTTTGTGAATATGGACATTGCGTTTCTCTGACTCGCTCTTCTGAGAGGGCCCCCTTCCACATCTCTGCTTCTGGAACACATGGACCATTGTTGCGGGACGGGGGGTCTGAAGCAGTTCTGGTGCTGTCAGTGTCCAACGGACTACAGACTGTCATCGTTTTTCATCAGGATCGACTTGATTGTCTTTCAAATCTATTCAGCAAAGCCAATGATGTTCTTCACGTCCACCGCAGACCAAAACCTGCTGTTCCCTGCAGTTTCAAGATACCCTCACCTGATTTACCTGTGCTTTGTCAATTTTACACTGACATGTGGGTTGCATCACCTGATCCCTGGATTGGAAAAGAGACTTTACAGATCACAGCAGCGAGCGCTCAACCCACAGAGCTATCTCACCAGCATATGATTTTACTGCCATATCATAAGAGGATATCGCATGTGAAACGTCCTGTATATGGTATTGAAGTTAAAAAGATGCATGGAGTATAGTTCAGTGGCAATGAGCTTGTCTTGGAAGGAACAACACAAGTTCGAATCTGGCGTTCGAATCCCGGGGCCATGCTTAGAAACCTCTTCTGTATTAAGCGCGTTATAAAAAATAACTATTATAATAATATAATGCGGTATTTACTGCATAATAATAGATTGGGATACTACCTGTAAATACCCTAGATGTATGTTAGTGTGCAAAATGTGGAGGGAAAAATGTGCTGTAATGAATGCGGGTCTCTTTAAAAGCGTTTTCTCCCAACAGTGGAACATCCCTTCAGTTGCATGATCAATGAAGTGCCATGCATTGCACAGAAGGGTCTTTACTAACCCTTCTGAAGCTCAGTGCAGTCCAATATGCATTCCCATCTCCCAAAACGGGATGGAAAACCGTCTTTTATATTCTTTTTCTATACAAAGGACATGAGGTATTCTGTAAGTGCTGCATGTTTGGCATCACCATAAATATGGCCTCCTCAGAATACCAAATGCAGCAGCCACTGTGGTGAAATGACTACTACTCTGTAGCAGAACAGCACCACACGACTACTAAATCAGAAGTGATCCAAATCTTAAAGATGAAAGAGGCATCGACCAAGAGATATTCCTTCTTTGCCTTTGTTGGTAACGCAGGCCGAGGGCAGGCTATATCTTCACAAGCGGTGTGAACAGATAGTGAGCTGATACAATTGCAACACAAACAACAATAATATGGTCGCACCAATATAAAAAGATGCCTAATAAACTTTATATAGAAATAGGGACTTTAATAAAATGATCCATGCACTCAACTGATTAAAATCACTAAAAACCCACCCCTGTAAAGGAAAACCGGAGAATGCAGACTTGAGCAGCAATGTCATGGTTAAAGAATATGCCTATATAAGACAAGAAGGGAGGAATTCAAATAAGTCACTATTGTCCTTAAGGTTGGCCAGGGGGCAGAGCCTCTTTAAATACCTTTTGTTTATTGTCTTGGGGCTCAACATTGAGAACAGTTTCTAGGTGCTTTGCTGCAGTCTAGTCCTTGTTGAGACAGTTGAGTCCTGTATTCCCAATGGTGAATTCAAATAGTGTTGGTTAGAGGCATGGGCTCTTGTTAGATCGAGTCAGCGTTCAAGGCATCAAGTCAATGGCTTCCAACGGTTTGAGATGGTGGCGAGATTATGCTTCTGCTGATTCAAGTTGGCCTTTTGGATGGTGAGTCAATGGCTTTCAGCAGTTCGAGTCGACATTCGAGTCAGTTGCTTCCACAGAGTCTAGCTGACAATCGGGTTGAGTTGAGGTGGTATGCTGCAATAGGTCGAGCAGGCATCTGGATGACTCAAAAAGCAGGTAAGCGGTTCTAAGAGCATAGTTGTCAAAGCAGCACAACGGGTCGTGAAGTGGCTTGAAGTGAGTCATGCAAAGTCAAACTGGCTCGAAGATATCTTAGGTCTAGACTTCTGGGTTGCTGGGAGGGCCAATTTAGGGTCTCCAGGAAAAGGTGAGTCCTTAGTTCCGCTCTTCCACTCTAGGAAGTTTGTCTGGCACCACAGGGGTTCCCTCGCCTCCAATGAACAGGATCTTGGCTCCAATGAAAAGCCAGCAGAGAGGCCTTGGTCCACAGCAATGCTAACCCACTCTTTCCTGAGGATTATTAGGGAGTCAGTGTGATGTAAGTGGCCCCGATTAATTAGCAAAGAAAATACAGGCTCTGGCAGCACTGTGGTAAAGATTGCCAACTCTCCATCCGTGATTGCTGTGTCTTCCCCTGATTGAATAGAGTACTGGCATGGCCTCAGGGTGCCAGAGTGCTGAGTACAATTTGGACAGCATAGTGGGGCAGCAGGGGAACAGAGGGTGACCGTACCTTGTCGGATTACTTCCATTACGAGTGATACCCATCCCCCCACCTGTGGAGTTACCTCTGTGGTTGTGGGGCGCGCACTCTGCCCTGGCCATGATTCTGATTTGAATGGGTACTGCTTGGAAGAATTTCATATCAGTTTGAGCTCCTTATGGTATGGTGCCCAAGCTGCAAGTGATGACGTGGGTAGAAGTCTGATGGGGACTTCCCACCAGGATGGGGTTGAATGTGTTCTAGACAACGTTGGTGTGGCTGTGGAATGGCTTCCCCATGTTGGGGAAACAAATGTCTTGGTCCCATCAAAGGTGGAACTACTGGTCATGCTTTTGGTGTAACAGCCAAATGATTCCAGAAAACACCTTCTGATTCAGGAAAAAGGGGATGTATATGCAGATATGGCCTAGACTTGGACGTTGGAGCTGGAAGCAGGAGGAGCTGCGGGAATTTATGGTCCATTGTTGATTGTTGGAACTGTGCATTCTTGGGTACTGTACTGTTTGAAATGTACAATCTGATGGCACCTTCTAATGAGATGAATGGTCTGTTCATGTGTTCTGCTGGTCACGGAGGTGAAGTGTGCAATTTTGAATGGAAGCTGTGGAACCCTGTGAAGAATTTCGACCACCCGCACAGGGAGAGTGTGCTCGCCTGGGCATTTTTGGATTTTTTAATAATGAAAATGAATGATGGGAGACCAACCTCTGCAAGGCCATTTCCCGCACATTTCATTTGCTTCGGCCACAAAACACATAGTCACATGTACTCTGGGAAGACACAGCCTACAGGCGCCATCTTCCGCTGTCATATTCAGCTGGGATGTAAAAGCCCCGGGCAGATCAAAGCTTTCCAAGAAGGGGGAAGGCACGCCTTCCTCCAGCCACGAGCAGCCTAATTAAATTATCAAAGGCTCCATAGATCTGCATTCTTTTTGTCTAATTCGTCTGGTGGTAGTGCATACTAACAAGGTAATTGAAGAAAACCTGCTGATGGGGACTAACAACCCTTTTGTATGGAATGTTTTAACTTGAAGTTAGTTCCCACTTCTCTGTCTGAAAGTCAGTGAATGGCCTGTCTGGGTCCAGCAGATACAGCAGGTGTCCCTACAGAGCAGACCCCTTTCAGAGGGATGAAGGATGTGATTTGGGAGAGACTGGAAGTCTGCTCCCAACACATACTTCAAGGGAAACCTGTGCTTTGATCAAGAGTCACAGAGGGCTCAGTTAACCAGAGAGACACTTTGATCTACAACAGACAGGAATATGGGTGGGACTTAGGTATATGTTGTCATCCCTTGTCTGTCCTGTTGCAGAGCACTCTGGTCCTGACCTCATGCATGACAGAAGATTGTTGGTGGGGACCCAGGATTGGATCATTAAGGTAGGCTTAGCCTGCACCAATCACTGGGGCCCATTTGACATTAAAAGACGGCTGAGCCCCTCACTTAGCAGATCATCTGACGACATCGAAAGGAGTAAGAAGAAGGACTAATCTAGACATGGGCTGACGGTACAGTCTACCTTACATCTTCTTCCAGTGAAGGAAGGCCAGGTATTCCAAGAGGGAAGCAAGATCCCTCACCTAAACATTTCCCAGGAAACAGAGGGAGATACCGGACTCAGAGGAACCGTCAAGCAGCTCTAGAACTGGTATCCAGCCAGCACACAGCGTGCCCTGCTAGGTTCTGCAAGCAAGCTTCCTAGGTGGGAAGTGCCGGAGAGTCTCTGGACAAAGGACAAGGCTGTTGCCTGCAACCACTCTCTTGCACTTTGGGCCATCTGCCTTGAAAGGACTCGAGCCCTGCTAAGAAGCTGGGAGGAGTGCCACACAAGCATCATCCGGCGTCCATCTTTTAAGGACATTTTTGAGACAGTCGATTGCTCGAAACGCATCCGGCTGCACTGCTGACTGTTGTCATGCTGCACTCACCAGAGCTGTCCGAGCCGCCTCAACCAGTTTTCCAGATCTGCCAACCAGCACAAAGACAGCGATTCTTTGCCTTGAGCTCCTTCGCCAGATAGCCTGCAGGCATCCGTCCAGCCTTGCTTGCCGAACTGCCTGCAGCCTGGTACCCGCAACTGTTTCCCGCCACTAACTCTGTCTCAAGGGCTAAAAAGTGCCCTGGAACTGACTTGAGACTGTCAAGCACCAAGAACTTCTTCAGCACCAGGTACATTGTGGTTCTGCCCCCCTGGTCCTTCTCCAAAGTCCTCCAGGGACAGTTACGTTCATTTGCCCCCTTGGTGCTGTAACCGAATAACCTTGAACAGTAAGACTGATTACTTTACCAACTACCCCCATCAGTATCCAGAGTGCATCCCTTCCTTTGAGAAACTGTCTGTCCTCTGTGTTCCTTTACAAGGTGGGTTGTATTTTGTAGTGTGCTAGAACTGTGTGTTGTAGTAATAATAAAGTCGATATTTTTATACAACCTTGACGGCACAGTCCCTTTTATCATTGGGTAATAATTGTATTTTCGCTGTGTTGCAACTAACCAACGACCCATGACCTTGCGGAGATAAGCCTGCAGTTCCATCCACATTACCAAAATTGGACAAGGGGTTCTTATAATTTACCTGTCTTCCAATCTGTTCGTATCCCCTCTAGGTGTACTAGAAGTGTGGGGTTGATTGATGGTTTAGAAACTGATATTCATCCTTGGACCACTGGTGCTTCAGAACTTGATTGGTCCCAAACCCAGTGAGTTTCTTCATGGAGTTTGACCTTGACTTCCTTTGGGTTTGGCTTGATATCCCCATACATAACATAGTCAGCCCGATATATAACAGAGTCATTTTACTGGCTCCTTATGTTGTTTATTAGGGTATGTTGAGGTACGTTGAGCATCTGCCATGATATAAGAGCATGTCACATGCATGCAGTGGTGCACTCTTTGTTGAGTATTGCTGACCAACCATTAAAATAAAATGTCCCATCCCATAGTATGTTGCCCCAAGAAACATATGTACTTTCTATTTATTTTAGAAAAATTGTGCTGAAATGAGTGTGATTTTAAAAGGGTTTTTTCGAAAAATGTCTCACGGTGGTTCCCCCTCCATGCCCTCCTGATCAAGTTCAGGCTCACTCGCAGCGCTCGCTCACTACATTGTATATTTAAATTAATTATGTCCCACCATTTGTTAAGCCCACTAGCTACCTACTGTCAATTTGTCAGCCCAACAACCACCAACCAGCCGACTGTATGGCTAATGTGGCAAGCAAGTCTTTGGCTATCCTATCCAAAGGCTTTGCTTTGACCTATATAACCTCATAAAGTATTGCCCAGCACTATTTGATGAATGTTCACACTTTAGAGAGGCAGCATAGCTACATGTTAGCAGTACTTCCAAATGAGTAGTACTTCCAAATGAGAATCAGCAGTATAGTATGCAATATTAGCGCTCGCAGTGCGACGCAGCGCATGCATTCATATGATAAAGTTATGTGACGTCTAAACTTTCAATGGCATGGGCTCCTGCCCCAGATCTTTTACAATCCTACCAATGGCCCTGCTCACCGGGCTCCCGTGCTGCCCTGTGTGTGGTAAAATATGCGCGCTAGTTTCACTCAACAAGCCTTCTATTTTGCAAAGGAACATTTACCATTATTAGGATGTGTGAATTTTTATTGTTTTTTTGTCAAGTGTAAGACTTAGCACGGATGTACATACATATAGTAGATCAGTGGTGGCATTGACGTCACAGCATTGGATTGCCAATTTCAAAATCCAACACTATTTAGTTGTTTGTGGCTTTATATAGAAGCCGTGCGCAACAAAGTGTAACCCCGCACAAAAGGCTAATTTGAATGCAAAGCAGAGCAATGTATAGTTGATTGAATATGTTGTGGATGCCAAACATGTCTCAACATGCAAAGTGCCAGAGATCCATGCACTATGGATAGCTAGCCTAGAACACGCTATGACATGGGAGTGATGGCCTGATGGTCTGCCAGCTGAAAGGTTGGTAAGTCTCTGACACACCCCATTGGTTGCTTGTTCTATAGTCCACCACATACCAGTATATACTATAAAGGAAATGCAGTTTTGGAGCAGAGCTACTCACATGCCAGTGTCACCTATGAAAGTCAGTTAGATAACCGGTGGGTGTTTCTCAAGAGGCATGTAGTGTCAGGTCAAAGTGATTTATGCACTGGACCAATGCAAGGTGTATATTCAGTCATGTTTTGAGCCGACGTCAGAGAGAGGCAGAGTGAGGCAGAGTCAGTCAACTGCCCACCGTGATGCTTCTCAAAGTCCAGTAAGGATGGAGCATATGAAAGTACATGCTAGGCTTGTGTCTTGGAAAAGCTGTGGCACGGCAGGCTCCATCCCTTTATGAGGCCGGAATCTCCCCGAGGTTGGACAGGCGTCAGTTCAAGCATCCGAGGCAGGCATCCGGAAGACCAGTAGTACTGCTGCCAACTCAGATGCGACACACATTTCATGGCATCTGAATACTCGGCGGCACGGAGGTGGGTGAAGTTTCAGTCTAGGACTAGCCAGACTTCCTATGTACTACAGAGTACAACAGCTGTAGTTAAGATTGCAACTGCACTGCTAATCAGCGCAAAGTGATCAAGGCAGTTCTTTAGGAGACTGAATTTAATTGACATCTTTCAACCCCTCAAACATCCATAAGGATATTTGGCACTGGAACGAAGAAAAGTACACTATTTCCCAAGTTCCCCAAATTCTTGAGGAATGTCTTCTTTGGCTTAAATCGGTGCCAAGTATGAAGGATAAAATCTTGGTCAATGACTTTTAAAATATCCAACAGAATGGACCACATATCAATGACATTTACCAAAGAGAAATCATTACACAACTCTTGAAGTTCACTACAAGCACTGGCTCACACACACACAAGCCCTCAAAAGCTCCCAAAATCTCCAGGAGAGGCACAGAAGGCACCTGAAACCCCTCCTGCTGGATCGACCATAACAATGTACCTGCAGTGAGCAGTGTCTTCACATTAACTCTACGGTGAGTTAGCATGGCACAGAGTAGATGCCTTACGTTGCATGTATGAATGAAAGTTATGTATAGAGCACAAACCCTGCTACAAAGTGATAGAGCAGTGTTAAAAAAGGAAGACCTCTACACAAGGAGGGTCAGTGGTCCGGGAAGCCACCAGGTGGGCGTGGGCGGGACTCTCCGGTGCGCTGTGGTACACCATGCTATTTCAGCAATTCCTTGTCAGCAAGGTGTTCGGTTCTTTCCTAAACCGCAAGAGCGATGGGGTTTTGCGGATAACTGGTGGCGTGGTGCTCCAAAATATCTGCTGGTTATGCATATTTTGTTTCTTGTCTAGCAATGTGTCCGCTTTTGTAATTGCGCAGGCCTCCCAAGGTGACACATTTTGTAGCTAGGTAAGGTGGCCCTTGAGTTGACACAGCCTTGTATGTAATGCAGGCTGTCTCAAAGATGGCTGGTATTAGAAATATTGATATTTTATTAGGCTAGTGGCTAATATGGCTCCTTTAGCTTAAGGAGGATGTGATCAAATGTTCTGATGCCAGCGGTGAGTGTGGCTGTGGTGTGATGTACTAATCATTGTGACTGCTGTTCCATGGAACCTTCGATCCCCGTCCAAGTTTGATTATCCCCATGGTGTGATAGTGTGCAAGTATGACACTAAACGTAATTTGACATCAGCATTTGATGAACGACTTTTTTGCAAGCCAGTGGCAACGTGTACCAATGGAACGTCCTTTAGGCTCGTCCTTCTACACTGATCGCCAAGAAATTTGCCAAAATAACTCAAAAGTGGCCCAAAAATATTTTTAAGGGAATGGAACAGATGTCCGCCAAGGAGTCTAAAGGATTTGTTTGATTGCAACCATTGCTAAAGGATTTGGTTGGAGAGGTGAAGAGTTCTCCAGTTTGTTGACTGTTGGGGGGAATGTCCAATTGTCTATGTGAGTGGCTTATTTGGTTTGCGTATCGAGTGTTGAAACATAGAATTTAAGTATGTTGGTGTGAAGGGCACCCAGTGCAGACCTTTATGGATCTTTGGAGCATCAATCTGGTGTGGAGGTGCCAGCGTCCTTTCAAAAGTGCTCCCTTGTGACCTGGTTGCAATGAAAATAATGCTCTCCATGGGATCTGGTGGGCTTTAGATCACGAGGTGATGGTGGCTGCACAAACAGCACCTAGGACTCTTGGAATGGTTAGAATGATTATGTGTCAATGTGAATACAACCCCACTGGTTTGAAAACGTGATCGAGATCAGGGGGTATTTTTATGGTGAAACCTAAATGTGTATATGAATATGTAATATGTACAGTGCCAATAAATAAGCAATACAGAAGTTCTGTTACTTAATCAACTAGCAAAAGGAGTGAGTTAAGAGATTTCTGACTGAAAAATGGAATGCCAAAAAGACAGTGAAACCGCATATACATTCTCACCATTCGGTGGATCATGGCCATTAAAGGGGCTATTGAAGCACCCGCCCCTTCATGCACTGGCCCTGGCTATGAATACACTGTGTGACACAGGCAATCCTTTCAAGCACATAGGGGCCAGGCGCCTATCATTCTCTCTAACAGCGCGCATTGTGCAGTTAAGTACCAATCTGGTGTACCGATTGCATGTGTCGCGGCCAGACGAAATGTATCCATATTGCAACTTCCTTTGTGCTCTGTCCTTTGCCCAATGGGAGTTCCAAAATGGATCTCTCCTGATCCCCACCCAAAATGAATCTCTCCTGATCCACATCCCCCCACCTGTTAAGGATTTTAAAGATGCGGCACATTCCAGACCAGGACTCTTTCTACTGGCCAGGGATGCAGCGCACAATTAAAACGCCTTTAAGTTTATTACATTTCGATTCAATTTTTGAGAAGGCAGCCAACCCGTCTCACGCCCCCTTTAACATACACCCTGTGTCGCAATAGACCATGAACTAGGCCGGTGTGTAATGATTAAATATTTATTTATTTTTAATTTTGGATAAAATCAAACACATTCAATATAGGGCAACAATCACCAGTGTGATGATAATGACACAGTAAAATGATAGGATACACTTAGTTTAACCTTCTAACATAAGATAAACAAAGCACAATTGAATGAAAGCAAGATTACGTTTTGAGTAGTGCTTTTAAATGGCACCACAGTTAGGCATTCCCCCTGGAACACTCCCTCAAACCCTGTTAACCAGGTTTTATGTGGGTGGAGAGGAGTAGCAAGGAGTCAGCTATACTAGGCAACTATCGGCATGAAAATCTGACCTACCACCCCGGAATGGGAGGCCAAAATCAGATTGAGCTTCCTTGAAAAATGAGCAAAATGGCACTCAGAATTACAGAATAGTTATTTTACATGTGCGGTTGAATGAATAAGACAACAATTGGTGTGGCTGTACTATAGAGGCAAGAAAACCTACGAGCTACAAGGCAGTGTACTAAACAACGGTCATACAGGTTAGAAAATCGTCTTTGCAAGGAAAAACAGTGCAGCAAGAATTACACGTAGCAAAATTGCAATTGCTTCGTTGTCACGGGTGTAAAATAGGAAAACAACTTCAGAAATGAGCTAAACAGGCAGAATCGAAAATCGGTTTTGCTGATGAAGGACAAAGGCACATAGCAGGTATGATACTAAAGTGAAAGGGTGACTCTTGATGGGGACAGTATGGGATTCTTAAACGGAAGGGAAAACTCAGATGTTATAATGAAAGCAGTTACACGGGCAAAATCGGTTTTAAGAGGAAAAGGGCAGGTTCTACCGAGACTACTTTGTTAGTGGCTAGATTATTAAAGAAGGACACTGCCCGCGAGAAGGTTACTTTGCAATGTTAACCCAGTCACACCGTGTGCCTCTTTATATGGGAGTTAATAAATGTATTCCAAATAGTACTAAGGACTTATACAACGGACTGAAATGATTTGGAAAAAATTGCGCTAACACATGGAGATTAACACAGATGTTCCTAAGGACAGGATACACAGAGAATTCTAACAATTTAAGAATTGACTAGGGTATTTATAGGATTTCTATGGAATTGGACATATTTCAAGCCTTTACAAGGTAACAAAGCAATGGAAGCAGCTTTGTGTTTGCTGAGGAAGGGTGATACTCACAAAAAGCACTTGAATGGGATAGCTTGGACAGCCATCCGGGTCTCTGGCCAGCGGGACAGGGGTCTTGTCACTGCTCAGTGGCAGCTCTCGTCTAGGGACACAGCAAGGCAACCGGGGTCTGGTCTCAGTGAACAGCGGGGTGCATCAGCTGGGCAAAGCAGTTCTGGTCACTGAATAATCCCAAAAGGGTTCAGCAGCCTTTCCCCCTTTCTCCCTGAGTTATTGGGATTTTTGTAGGGTTTAATTCTGGATAGGTGGTTCTGCCTGGATGGGAGGTTCGGCCTGGATAGGAGGTTCTGCCTGGCTCTGGAATCTGGAATCTTGCAGGGTGAGTGTTGAATGCCTGGATGTCTGGATTTTGCAGGTTGGATTTTTGAATCTCTGATTTTTGAATGTCCTGAATTTTGAATGTCTCTTCCTTATATAGACAGCTTAGCATCAGAGGATTTTTACTATGTGAGCAGAACTAAGCTGGACATACCTCTAAGATCGGATACGTCAGGATGTAAATGTCGCCTCCTCCCTGTAAGCAGATTGGACTGAAGGAAGTTACTCAGGTTGCTATGACTCCCCTTTGATCCTAGGCAGTTGAAGCTGAGGAGAGGTGTCAATCGAATTCACACTTTAGTGACAGGGCTGTCCATTGTCCCATGCTGCAGCAATGCCGATCAGTATGACAAAGTCGCCACTTCCCACACCTCTGGGACTTTCATGTTGTAAAGGAACTTCCTTTTCCATGTGGCTGGTACACTAGAAGTGCCTGCCTTGCAAAAACCCGGTTTGACAGCAATTTCTGGGTCTAGCCAGGATGTTGAAGTTCTTTTTGTGGGGAAGAATAAACTTCACACAGTACAATTTAACTATATTTTGGCCACTTTTCTTTCCAACATATACAGTTTTGTTTCTGGGCATGTTACAGTATTATTTCCATTTAGCTTGGACAATGTCAATATACTGTTTTGCAGAGCAGTGCAATATGGGTTCATTTTACTTTCCCTGGTCATTTACAAATGTGATTTCTGAAAAGGGATCTGTTCAAGAAAATGGTTCTTTGAAACTGACATGAGCAAAGGGAGAGAGAGAGAGTTTCTTGTGAAGAGTTTTGCCTGTGCTCATTTGTTGCAAAAGTAAACACATTTCTCTGCTCTTTCTCAGATTTTACTTGGCACACAATGCCTTTCAGGGTGGAAGGGTCCTCCTTTGATGGTGTACATCCTGAATACAGCTGGGCATGGATGTGTTTTACTAGAACCAAACTGTGTAATGCTGAAAGATGGAAACCACCTTAATGTCTCTACCGTCATCTCCCCTCTTCGGGGACATCCCCAGGCAGGAGTCTCCCCCAGCCATCTGTCCTCCTGCCTCCTCCCACCAACCTCCGCTACCACTGCCATTTTCTCCCACCCCAAATCACTCCTCCCCTCACCCCACTTGCCGCTTGTCACCGTCCACCTTTGTATTTATTTTGTTGCATAATGTGTGAAACGTTGATTGCGCAATCAAGAAAGTACACCACTGTAACATTGATAGACTTGGAGACAGGTTTGAACCTGGTGTGCACCTCATCAACTGGACAAACGTTCTAAGAACTGAGTTACACTAAATCAACTGGTTCCCAGGTTTTGAACACAGGTTTTACTGTACACAGAAACAGTCTCCACTTCTCGATGAGCCGCCATTAACCCACAAGGCCAACAACAATTATTGGGTTTACATTGCTGTAGGAATGCAAAATATGTGTTGAGTCCATATGCCCTTTTGCACACAGGTGTGGGAACTAAGTGAATAAGTGAGGAATGCTGGTGAAAGCTTTTAGTTTTGTTTGTATTTGTTCCCTCCTGTTTTTTGGGAAGGAATGTACCAGTTGGCTTTGAATTGTGTGTGACCACCATCTCTTATATTGACTATCAAATGTAGAATCTTTTTAAGGCTGACATTCATGTGTGTAACTTACAATTACGAGACTTCATGATATCAAGCTGCAATAGATAATCACTGTGTGAATATCGAATATTGGCATATTAAACACCTTTAAAGCTAACATTAAATCACCTTTACACCAGTCTCCCAGTCTCCCTGCCTCCTGGTGCCCGCCCACACCTCCCGCTGCCGTCTGAGTGCTGAGCTAGGAGCAAACCCAAGAAACAATGTCCAAACTGAGAATGATTCAGGATCACATGTGTGTTTAACTTAATCAAAGTTGCAATTAAAATATGCACATAAAATACACAAACATGACATATTCTCCATTTCCCCATTCCTTTTGATGACGATTGGAAGCACCTTTTTAAGATGGGCAGCAAATATTTTGTATAAATACTAGATACCAAAACTTGTCGATGCCATCAGTCGGTGATGCCTTCTTCATGGGTTTATAGTCCACTTTACATTAAATATCCCTTGAGGTGAACCACTGGATCGAAGTCTGAGGACTTAGGCAGCGTCTGGAGCCCCACAATACCTTGGCTCTCTATACAACCTGCGTCAGAGAACTATTTGGGATCATTTATTTAAATTAAGCTTAGACCTAGGGTGTACCCTTCCCTCTAGAGGTTAAAGGGGAAACGGGGAGAGGGGTGGGCCCCACTTTACTGGACCACTGATAGAGGACCTAGGATGGAAATAGGGGAGAGAGAGGTATCCCGATCTCGGAACAGATGGAACGGAGGGCACAGTGACACCCCTGCACTCCCCCAGAGGATACTGTGGGGGTGGTAATTGCTTCACACCAACAAAATGTACTAAAGGGGGTAGGGATATGGGCAGCAATTAGTCCAAACACTGGGGGGTAGTAAAGGTACTGCCACTAAATAACCCTACTAAAAATTCACACTTCTGCATAAACCTTAGGCACGGTTATTGCAGTACACCAGAATGTACGACCAGGGAAGGGATATGGACTACAGTTAGTCAGAACAGAGGGGGCTAGTAAAGGGCACTGCCACTAACCAACCTTACTAAAATATCACCCTTCTGCATACACCTCTCAAACTCTGAACTAAACACAGCCATCCTTCTACAGCACAACAAACCGCACGCACTTCACTACACCACAACAACGGAACAAACCACACATAGCTTCGCCTAACAGCATATGGAGGCTCCCAACCAAAAAACACACCTACGCTCAGCGAACAGTGGCAACCGAACTGAAGCTGCCAACAGCACATCACAGCTCTCTTGCTCTTTCTCCCGCTCAATCCTACTAATTTACCCTCCTCCCCCCTTGCTTTACAGATCTGCCAGGGCGCCAAGAAACCACACTGGTGGCAACTGTGCACGGTATAAGAACCTTTAACATAACATCATTGTCCTGTATTTTTTTTCATTTTTGGAGGTACTGGTCAATGTGGGACCAGCGACCAATATGCTCCATGGAAAAAGGTCATGTACATTGTTTGCTCATAGTCAGAAATGGGGCCTGGGCATTCTTAGAGATGCCCGTCTCCGACAACGACTTTCACTTGGTGTCCCGCCTTTGTTTGACTTGACAGGTGTTCTTTAATCCGAAATTCCATCTGGTTGAACCCCTCGAGCGCGACGGGTATCTTGTCTGTGATCAGCATAGCATTAAAGCCATCGCCTTTCTCAATCCACTCTTTTGCAAGCAGCACCTGCTACTTCTTGTTAATGTTATGGAGTGTAGGTGACTGCCTAGAGCGTAATAGGAACACACTATTACTACAATGTCCACAGACTGCACACAATGTACAGTTGCTTTTACCCCCTCATGTTACAGCCCCACCACCCAGGTTCCAATGTTTCCTATTATAAAACCAGGACTCCAAGTCCTAGAATGAAATTAAATCCTGGCACTGGGTAAGTGCCAACAGGCTCGAGTTGAATGGATCATGCTGGCCACGTACAGTACACCAATCTCTGTACTGTGGAAACACTTGATATAAATACAGCACAACCTGTCCCCCCCACTCTCCTTAGCTCAAGCAACTGTAAAGAATGACTCACATCACAGTCTGCAATTTCCAACCAAGTGCTCATGCTCACCAATAACAATGAAAGTCTATGTACATTCCTTTGATCCAGTCGTGAGAAGACACCAGTGATTTCCGGTGGGTCATGTTTTGCGCAGCTTTTTCCTTAATCTTCCTTTATCAGAGTGTCATCGGGCTCACACAGTCACCTCCAATTATAGCAAAATGTGCACAAATGTTTTGTTTGCTATTTTGAGAGGGTAACTAAGAGAACTGAATGGGCCCATTCACTTGCATTGAGGTTAGTGACATTTTGGCAGTAGAAAGAGGGTATAAAGAAAAATGTAAAAGTAGGACTGTTTGTGAAGAGGTGCCGAACCTGTGGGATTTAACTGCAGCACTACCCTTCAGCCAAAAAGCCGTGAGGCAATTTCACTCCAAGCATGTCTATAGTATTTGCTTTTGTTACATTTGTCAACAGGTAAACAAAAGTACACCTGTGTATGAGCGTGATATAAATAAAATATAAATAAAATCTCATATCATATCAATAAAAACACCAGGCCAATTCAAAAAGTTGTTGGGGTGGCGGTGTTTTGAACCCAGCTATCAAGACTGCTCCTCATTTGGAGGCCAGCATCCAAACCATTTCACTGCCAATGCCGCGTGCATGAAGCCTGTAGAAATGCAGACGGCCACTAACTCATCCTCCAAGGTCCCCATGCTCATGGCTTCGCCGAAACCTTCCTCTTGGGCAGCCTGCTTTCATTCTGGCACTGCACCCTCGCAAGTGTGGAGATTTGTGGATCATTTCTCTTTAGGCCTGTCGATGGTGGGAAAAAAGAAATAAATCAGCCCGAGGCCGCAAATAGAGGTCTGATATCAGGGCAAAGGGTGTGTCTTGTGTTGGTGGATACTAGAAATGTTGATGACAAGTTTTGCACGGGAGCACAGAGCCACTACTTTAAATCCTCTAGCAGCTGTAGGAGAGGCATGGTATCACAGGTTTGAGGATGAGAAAAACTCCTACTTTGCATTATAACTGAGATGGGAGTAGTCTCGACCATCAAACAATAAACAAAACAGTCCTAGTGGAGTCCGTCAAATCAAAATGGCCTATGCTAACAAAACCTAATGCCTGTCCTATCTCTTGTACAAAAAGTGTATAAAGAAGAAATGTATGTAAAGGAAAAATCAGTGTTTAAAAGAATAAATGTAGCTGAACCAGCTCTCCTCCCCACGTTAGACCACATGGAGCAAGGCGGTCCCTGTAGGCAGGATGAAACAGCCTGCCTTGCCTTCCACATTAAAGTCTCTCTCTTCAGACCTCCAAATAATGTTTCCACAAAATGTTCTCGTAGGCTTACCCCTGTCGGGCTCAGACCTCTTCAAAACACAGTTCACATGTGTCCCTCTCTGTCGGGCTCAGACCGTTCACCACAAAGTTCACATAAGTCCCCCCTTTTCAGACTTAGACCTCTTCAGAACAAAGTTCAGCAAGACTTTAAAAGGGGGTCCCTTCCCCATGCTTATTATACTTCAGGTCTCCCTGAGCCTGGCTCAGACCTCTTTTGGATGTCAAAGACTTTCGAATGTGTGTGGCTTTCTTTACAGACCACCGCAGGCCCACCTCGACTAAAGGTTCAAGCTTCAACATTCACTCTCCTCTTCTCTACGAGTTAATTTTGCTTACTTCGCTTTTGCAGTTCATTCACTTTATCGTTACAAACAGTGCAGCTTTCACTGAGACTTTCGAGTGGGCTACTTCCTTTCTCCAGACCACTCTGTTATTCCGTGTCGCTGATTTTGCAGCTGCCCTTCCTTCAAAGTTCATTCACAGGTCTGCCTTTCTTTGCGTGCAGCCTTCACTTGCGATATAATGTTTCCACTTCAAATGTCTTTAACACACACCGGTCTCTCAGGTCGTTTTGCCATCTCCTTGGCTGTGTGTGTTTCTTTCTTGGTTTTTACGATTTCCAATTGACAAGTCGAGTTTAGTACCACAGGCTTGGCCTTGCCTCCCGAACTCTGCTGTTCACCCAGGAATGTCACTGGCGTCCTTGAAACACAATGCAGCCTTCTGATGTGAGATCTGGCCTTCTCCGCGTGTCTTACGTGGCCTGTCAGAGGCAACGACCTCCAGTAGGGAACTCTTGAGGTTTTCGACCCGCTGCTCTCGTCCCTTGGTCTGCCGATCTGCTCCAGTAGGTTTGTGTTTGCCCCAGAAGTTCTGCTCGTACTCGTGTTCTGCCTTGCTCAGAGTGTGTCTTTAGGTGCTGCCTTTTATCTGTGTGAGTAGAGCTAATTGTTATGAGGTGTATACTCTTAAAGTCAAGTGCATGGCTTTGCCTGACCCGATTCACGGTCACATGTCCAGTACGATGTATGAGAGTTAGTCTTGTTACTCTCAGTCACCCTGTATCTCGGCCCAGTGTTTGTGTAAAAGGGGGGGCGGTAGTTGGGACCTCTGAGAATCCTTAAAAATAGGATGGGTTAGATAAACAAAAAAGGGAGGAATACCATGTCTCACCATCAGCTTCCTCACCCTCACTCCCTGAAGACCCCTCACCCAGGTGATCCTCCCGCACTGGTCCACACCCAGGGTCTGGATCCAAAGGTGATGGCCATGCTCTGGACACCTGAGGGAAATATCCCCAGGGACTAGCGGGTGAGAGAGCCTCTGGTTTCTCACACAGCTTACATATTTACTCTCCCTATCATAATCACAGTCGGAGTTTTCCTATGTTTATGGTACAGGTGATCCTCTCTTCTCACTTTTCTCCATTACTCTTCTGGGTTATGGGCCATGAATCGTCTATGAAAGGTTGGATAATAGGGTGTTTCTATTGTTGTTGCTTTAAATCAGTGTTTCGTCATCTACCTAACGGCTCTTGGTTTCCCTCATAGTCTCTGGTGAAGAAAGGGGTTTTAAGAACGCCCTTTTGTGTTGCACTCCTTGTTTCTTACAGTGATGTAGATTCGCTAAATGGTCTCACTCTTGAATCATATGTTATAGTTACTGTTCTCTGAACTCATTTTCATACATTTCTTTGATTATTTACTGTTTTGGCCTACTCACATTTATTCGCCTGTCTACTCCTTACATACTACGTGAGTCACTTACTTACTCCTCCTCTCCCCTGAAGGTCTAGGTATTCATCTGTATTTGGGGACCTCAGCTCTTCTTGTCTCTTTGGGGGTGTTTGAGACAGAGAAATTATGTGTCTGGCACCACCTGTTTCTTGGCTATGACTAGGTTACCAGATCCACTAGTATTTCTCAGGGAAGATCTCAACAGTAGGGAAGTATTCTCTGGAATCGGAGCAAGACTTTCTTCTTCCATGAAACTTACTTGTCTGTGAACTTTAGCCACTGACTCATAACTCAATTTCTTGTCTTGAATTTCTTGTCCTAATTGAACATTATTATTATTTCTATTATAATTTGTTGTTTACACTGTTCTAGTTGTTCGCTAGATTCAGTCAGACTGGCCTGACTACATTGAAACATTTTAGATCTGTAGGCCAATAATTCCTTTGAGTTGTGTAACTCCTGTAAGCATCTTTTTCTTGCTGAAAAGCACGTATTTCTTTCACTGTCTGTTGGTTTATCGGCTTCCAGCTAGCTGACTCTTTCTTAATTTTTTCTATTTGCAGCACTGCACAATCAAGAGCCTTCATTACTTGTTCTGACTTCTCTCTCAAATTCACAATCTCTTTTTTCTTCTGACTTCCTCTTGTTAAGACACATTACTCTAAACGCATTGTTCCTGTGTGTGTCAATTGTATTTTGCTAAGGATTTCAAAGGCACGGTACACTCCAGACAAGGAGCCTGATTCATGGAATTATTTGCGTGAAAAACGCAGATTTGCGCGCCTTTCTGCCCGAAAATCCCTGTTTGATGTATGGGGATTTTCGGGAAGAAAGGCGCACAAATCTGCGTTTTTCACGCAAATAATTCTATGAATCAGGCAGCAGGACTCTTTCTACTGGGCGGGGATGCAGTGCACAATTAAAACACTTTTATTTTATTTATTACGAATTCAGTTTGAGAAGGCACCCAACCCGTCTCACACCCCCCTTTACAAATACCCCGGGTCAGAATGGACCATGAACGAGGCTGGTGTGTAATAATACAATATTTATTTATTTTTAAATTCCAATGAAAATCACACAAATTTAATATAGGGCAGTGGTCACCAGGGTGGTGATAATTACACTGTAAATTGATAGAATACACCTTGAGGCCGATTCATGGAATAATTAGCGCGGCGCAAGTGGCCAAAAACGTGCGAATCGCAGTGGAATAGCGAAAATCGCAGTGCAAGTGCGAAAATCGCACGAAAAGCAGCGCACATCGATTCATGGAAGGCCGTGCGCGAGAAAACCATCGGATGTGCGATAAAAAAGTGCGCGGCGCATGTTGGCGCACAGGCCATCTAACTGCGTGCACCAGGTCACAGCGAAAATCGCACAGGCCACAGCGAAAATCGCAAATAGCGCGGCGCACGCAACAAAAGTAGGCGGAACACGGGGCGTAACACTCGGAATGGGGAACAGGGTACAAGTGCGCGGAAAGCCCACACGCTCGCCTACAACACGTATTCATGGAATTGAATAGGGCAAAAAAGCGCACGCTCAAACCAGCGCACAGGCACAAACACGACCGCCACAAGAAAGCAGGCGGTAGCGTCTCTGCGCCTGTAAGAAATGTGCGCCAAAAGGTGCGCCAACAAATAGCACCTATATACAGCCATGATGAATGTCCTATACTGTGGCCCTCCAGGACAAATGACGTGCAAAGGGGTACCCACAAACACGGACACCCGCTGACAAAAAATACGTGCGTGTATACCGGGGTGCGCGGGAAGTCTCACACGCGATTTGTCTGGGTACGTGGATTTCAGGGGTGCGCGGGAAATTCCACACGCGATTTGTCAGGGTACGTGGATTGCAGGGGTGCGCGGGAAGTTCCACACGGGATTTGGCCGTGTATGTGGATTTCAGGGGTGCGCGGGAAGTTCCACACGCGATTTGGCCGGGTACGTGGATTTCAGGGGTGCGCGGGAAGTTCCACACGCGATTTGTCAGGGTACGTGGATTTCAGGGGTGCGCGGGAAGTTCCACACGCGATTTGGCCGTGTACGTGTATTTCAGGGGTGCATGTGAAGTTCCACACGCGATTTGGCCGGGTACGTGTATTTCAGGGGTGCGCGGGATGTTCCACACGCGATTTGTCAGGGTACGTGGATTTCAGGGGTGCGCGGGAAGTTCCACACGCGATTTGTCAGGGTACGTGCATTGCAGGGGTGCGCAGGAAGTTCCACACGCGATTTGGCCGTGTACGTGGATTTCAGGGGTGCGCGGGAAGTTCCACACGCGATTTGGCCGGGTACGTGGATTTCAGGGGTGCGCGGGAAGTTCCACAGGCGATTTGTCAGGGTACGTGGATTTCAGGGGTGCGCGGGAAGTTCCACACGCGATTTGGCCGTGTACGTGTATTTCAGGGGTGCGCGTGAAGTTCCACATGCGATTTGGCCGGGTACGTGTATTTCAGGGGTGCGCGGGAAGTTCCACACGCGATTTGTCAGGGTACGTGGATTTCAGGGGTGCGCGGGAAGTTCCACACGCGATTTGTCAGGGTACGTGGATTGCAGGGGTGCGCGGGAAGTTCCACACGCGATTTGGCCGTGTACGTGGATTTCAGGGGTGCGCGGGAAGTTCCACACGCGATTTGGCCGGGTACGTGGATTTCAGGGGTGCGCGGGAAGTTCCACACACGATTTGGCTGGGCACGTGTATGACAGGGGTACGCGGGAAATTCTACACGCGATTTGGCTGTGTGCTCCCAGGTATTCCCTGTACACCCTCCACGGCCCCTGCAGGCAGCACACACCACAGGGGACTACCCTGCACACCTGCTCATGTCACCCAGCACCCCCATCCCCCAGCAGTGCAGGGGCACCCTCCACCAGGCCCCCACTCATGTCTCCCACCATCCCCACCCCCCAGCCACCAGGGGCAGCCTCCACCAGGCCCCCACTCATGTCTCCCACCACCCCCACCCCCCAGCCACCAGGGGCACCCTCTACCAGGCCCCCACCCATGTCCCCTATCACCCCCACCCCCCAGCAGTTCAGGGGCAGCCTCCACCAGGCCCCCACCCATGTCTCCCACCACCCCCACCCCCCAGCATCCAGGGGCACCCTCCACCAGGCCCCCACTCATGTCCCCTATCACCCCCAGCCACCAGGGGCACCCTCCACCAGGCCCCCACTCATGTCCCCTATCACCCCCACCCCCCAGCAGTGCAGGGGCAACCTCCACCAGGCCCCCACCCATGTCCCCTATCACCCCCACCCCCCAGCAGTGCAGGGGCACGCTCCACCAGGCCCCCACTCATGTCTCCCACCACCCCCACCCCCCTGCCACCAGGGGCAGCCTCCACCAGGCCCCCACTCATGTCTCCCACCACCCCCACCCCCCAGCCACCAGGGGCACCCTCCACCAGGCCCCCACCCATGTCCCCTGTCACCCCCACCCCCCAGCAGTGCAGGGGCAGCCTCCACCAGGCCCCACCCATGTCTTCCACCACCCCCACCCCCCAGCATCCATGGGCACCCTCCACCAGGCCCCCACTCATGTCCCCTATCACCCCCACCCCCCAGCCACCAGGGGCACCCTCCACCAGGCCCCCACCCATGTCTCCCACCACCCCCACCCCCCAGCATCCAGGGGCACCCTCCACCAGGCCCCCACTCATGTCCCCTATCACCCCCACCCCCCAGCCACCAGGGGCACCCTCCACCAGGCCCCCACCCATGCCCCTATCACCCCCACCCCCCAGCAGTGCAGGGGCAGCCTCCACCAGGCCCCCACCCATGTCGACCACCACCCCCACCCCCCAGCATCCAGGGACACCCTCCACCAGGCCCCCACTCATGTCCCCTATCACCCCCACCCCCCAGCCACCAGGGACACCCTCCACCAGGCCCCCACTCATATCTCCCACCACCCCACCCCCCAGCAGTGCAGGGGCAGCCTCCACCAGGCCCCCAGTCATGTCCCCTATCACCCCCACCCCCCAGCAGTGCAGGGGCAGCCTCCACCAGGCCCCCACCCATGTCTCCCATCACCCCCACCCCCCAGCATCCAGGGGCACCCTCCACCAGCCCCCCACTCATGTCTCCCACCACCCCCACCCCCCAGCATCCAGGGGCACCCTCCACCAGGTCCCCACTCATGTCCCCTATCACCCCCACCCCCCAGCCACCAGGGACACCCTCCACCAGGCCCCCACTCATGTCTCCCACCACCCCACCCCCCAGCAGTGCAGGGGCAGCCTCCACCAGGCCCCCAGTCATGTCCCCTATCACCCCCACCCCCCAGCAGTGCAGGGGCAGCCTCCACCAGGCCCCCACCCATGTCTCCCACCACCCCCACCCCCCAGCATCCAGGGGCACCCTCCACCAGCCCCCCACTCATGTCTTCCACCACCCCCACCCCCCAGCATCCAGGGGCACCCTCCACCAGGCCCCCACTCATGTCCCCTATCACCCCCACCCCCCAGCCACCAGGGGCACCATCCACCAGGCCCCCACCCATGTCTCCCACCACCCCCACCCCCCAGCATCCAGGGGCACCCTCCACCAGGCCCCCACTCATGTCCCCTATCACCCCCACCCCCCAGCCACCAGGGGCACCCTCCACCAGGCCCCCACCCATGTCCCCTATCACCCCCACCCCCCAGCAGTGCAGGGGCAGCCTCCACCAGGCCCCCACCCATGCCTCCCACCACCCCCACCCCCCAGCATCCAGGGGCACCCTCCACCAGGCCCCCACTCATGTCCCCTATCACCCCCACCCCCCAGCCACCAGGGGCGCCCTCCACCAGGCCCCCACTCATGTCTCCCACCACCCCCACCCCCCAGCAGTGCAGGGGCAGCCGCCACCAGGCCCCCACACATGTCCCCTATCACCCCCACCCCCAGCAGTGCAGGGGCAGCCTCCACCAGGCCCCCACCCATGTCTCCCACCACCCCCACCCCCCAGCATCCAGGGGCACCCTTCACCAGGCCCCCACCCATGTCTCCCACCACCCCCACCCCCCAGCCACCAGGGGCAGCCTCCACCAGGCCCCCACTCATGTCTCCCACCACCCCCACCCTCCAGCAGTGCAGGGGCACCCTCCACCAGGCCCCCACCCATGTCCCCTATAACCCTTACCCCCCAGAAGTGCAGGGGCAGCCTCCACCAGATCCCCACCCATGTCTCCCACCACCCCCACCCCCCGGCATCCAGGGGCACCCTCCACCAGGCCCCCACCCATGTCTCCCACCACCCCCACCCCCCAGCATCCAGGGGCCCCCTCCTACCAGGCCCCCACTCATGTCTCCCTGCACCCAGATCCTCACAATCACCAACCATGTGTGTAATGGTCAGCCTCCACAGCCAAAAGGCCCTACCAAGTAACCCATTCACCCACATGGAAATGGAAATTACATGTTACACCCCCAACGTACATAAAGCAAATGAACCCATGTCTGTCACACACAATGGTTGCAAATTAATTGTAAAACACGCAACATGACATGCATGAAACCAATGAGATGATACCACACAGTGAAGTATGAAAACAAAATTGTATTTAAAAAATCTGAATGCAAATGAAATGAAACAAACTACAATGCCAATGAAAAAAATTAAAAACACCAAATCCAAAAAAAATGTACTTCAAAGTCACATTAAAAATGAAATCATTCCGACAGAAAAAAAATAAATCCAAACACCATTGCTCCATGGAGAAGAAATAAAAAATTAAAAAATAAAACAATCCAATGAAGAACTATGTACAAAATATCCAAGGGTCCATGAGCCCAACTGAACAAAGGAAACCTACAAAAAACACTAACAAAAATGCAACTATATACAAAAAATGGAGCTGTGTCCGTCGACTCCAAATCATAAGAATAAACAAATGAAACCTAAAACTAAAGAACTATATACAAAAGCGGCGGGCAAGTCCAGCGGCTCACTCCGTAGTGTTCCGGGCCAGGGCATCATCAAACTCCTCGTCTATGTCCCGGAGGCGGTCCTGTTCCATGGCCCCGAGGGTCCGCAGGGACAACGCCATCTGCTCCTCCAACCCCCTGCGGATTGCCTCGAGGCACTCGGCCCGCCTCAGGGCCCTCCGCATGGAGTTCTCCGCCCTGACCATCGTGAGCCGCTCCTCTTCCGCCCGCCGCCGCTCCGCACCTATCTGCTGGCCCAACCGCAGCCACACGGAAGACACTTCCTTTCCTGGGTCCTCCTGCCCTCCGGCCGATGCCTGCCCCTCTGATGTTGATGGCCCCGAGCCATGATGCCTCCCACGTTGACTCTGCTGCTGCCTCCGACGCAACTGCCTCTGCCAGCATGACGGCATCCAGGCTGATGGAATCCACCGACGTCGTTGTGCACGTGCCCTGCCTGATGATGCCGGCACATCCTCCATCTGCTGGGGTACAGTTGCTGTGGTGTCCACCCCTGCTTGACCTCCGACTCCCGACTGTGGCAGGGATGGGATCCCCACCGAGCTGGCTGCATAGGTCAGGGCAGGTCCACAGGGGGCCCTGGTGGCATCTGGGCCGGAAGACGGCAAGGAGAACGACCAGCGTATAGCCTCCACAGAGGAGGAGAGGGCCGCCAGATTGGCCGACACATGCAGGAAACCCCCGAACATGGAAGATCCCAATTGGGCCACGTCGGCACGGTGCTCTTCGTGATGATGTGCGTGCTCCTCCCGGGAAGCACGCACGTCATCACGAATTGCACCCGCGCGCATCGCAACCCCAATCAGGACCTTCTCCATACGGACACGGGTCCCCTCGTCCGCAAATGGAGGGGAGTCAGGTGACATGGACATCCCCTCTACCTGCGGACGGGCCTGGGACGGGGCATCCCTGCTGGTGCATGGTGGTGCACTCACAGGGTCAGGGACAGCGACATGCACAGGCACCTCCACCGTGACCTGTGCTGCCTCCTGCCCCTGGCCCTGGACTGCACCACTTGCACCAGCAGGGATGCCCCCACCAGGCCCCATCTGTGCCCCTGTGGCGGCCTCCTCCTCCTCTGTGGAAACCACCAACCTGGATGGCTCCTCACCGTCTTCCACCGTAGCAGGCCCCTGTGGGGGCTCACCCACCCCTTCCGCTGCAGCAGTGGGGGCATCCCCGCCGCCTTGCTCCACAGCGCCGTCTCCGCCCTCTTCTTCACTAGCCGCTGCGTAGAGGGAGACAAAGAACACAAGCATCAGGGTACTGTACAATGGTCCCCTAGACAGGAAGCAATAGCAGATGAGTACCACTGTCAAAGTACACTTCCATCATGTCCCTCCACAATACATGGGTCAGTCCAGGCAAAACACACACAGTAACAGGCATGGTGCATGCCATGGACATTTCCATACATGTCCAATGGACTCTTGAAACATACAATGATATGGAACTCACATGCATCATGGGTCATGCCTATCACATGCACACACTTCACCTCAGTCACATCCATCTGGCCCCATACACCCCAAACACAGCGGATACAAGGGTAACTAGGCTGCATCAGTGAATCTGTGCATTGTCACACAAATGTGTCATGCCTCCATGGCATGCACAAGTCACAGACACGCAGGTCAGGCATACAGACATGGCCACCATATATGTACCTGGCATCAGCACCCATCCCTCACCCCCACCCATGTCCAGGAACAGAGACTGGCATGCTCTCATGTTTAAAATCTGCATAGGGCTCCCCATGTGGCATTTAAACACATGCAACAACCATGTGGTTCACACATCACTGGTCGCACATGCATTACCATGATGTCCCTGCACACATACATGCATACATGGCCTATGTCACACATACAGGCAAGTATCAGAGAACCAACACACCGCAACATGCCCTGTCTCACACAGCTATGCTTGGACACTTACCGCTCAACTCCAGACGGGTCTCCCTCTCAAAGATCTGGGCATGGAGCGCTGGGCGTACGCGTTCCAGGACCCTCATCTGGATGGAACTCATGCAACCCCGGCCCCCCTCCACGAGGCGCCGGGCCTTCACAAGGGTCCTGGACCTCAAGTCCTCCCAGCGCTTCTTGATCTTCTGGACGTTGCGGGTTGCCACCCCCTCCGCGTTGATGGCAACCACACAGTCGGCCCAGATCCTCTCCCGTCCTTCCTTGCTGGCACGGGACGATCCAAAGAGGGCATCATACTGCCCCAGGACATGCTCCACCAGGACACCAACTTCGGTGGCAGAGAAGCTGGTGCCCCTCTGCCCCTCTGGCCTGGGGTTGCCACTGGTGCCAGATGTGGAAGTGCCCGACATGGCAACCCCAGAGGCAGGTGTGGGTGGGCAACTGGGTCCTGGGGCTGGGCTGTGGAGCGATGTAATCCCAGTCGGGAGTCTTCATTTCCAGCAGGGGTGGACACAGCAACTGGACCCCTGCAGATGGCTGATGTGCAGGCACCAAATGGCAGGGCACGGTGACAGCAGCCAGGCAGGCAGGCAGCAGCAGATGGCACGTGGGAGGCTGCTCGGGGCACTGGGGGGCAGTAATTCGGCCTTCTGGGCAGGAGCGTGGTCTTCCGTGTGTTTTCGCGTGGCCAGCTTGATACGGAGTGATTTGGCACGTGAAAATCATGCACGTCAGCGTGAAATTCGAGGAAAGGCAATTCTATTGGACCAAAGGCCCCCAGCGCGTAAGCGCGTCTGTGACGTGACACGCATGGGTGTTTCCCACACAGCACGTGATGACGGAGCACACGTAGAAAGACTGCACGTCAGAGTGTCATCGCGTGTAATTGGACAGCATGTCAGAGTGTCATTGCGTGTAATTGGACAAAAGTGCGCGTACATGCAATTGGCCTATGTACGTGTATTTCAGGGGTGCGCGGGCACTTACACACGCAAGTACGTCAGCGCACCTGTATCCCGGGGTGCGCGGGAATTTCCACACGCTATTGGACTAGGTACTGGATTTCAGGGGTGCGCGGGTCACACGCTCGCCTACAACACGCGCAACGCATAAATTTGCGCGCTAAGAAAATAACAAGCTCAGACCCAGGATGAACATACCGTTCCTAGCAGCAGTGGCCGTGGGCTACCAAAGGAGGAGGAGGAGGATAGTCAGGGCCAGAATATTCACACCCAGAACCAGCCTTTTCGGGATGCCTGATGACCAGGTGTATGGGAGGTACAGGTTTCCACCACACATAATACTGGACCTGGTGAGTGAGTGGGAGGATGACCTCACGTCACCCACCCTGTGCTCCCAAGCACTCAGCCCCCTGGATAAGGTCCTCAATGTACTGCACTTCTTAGCCACTGGATCATTTCAGCGGACAAGTCCCATAGTGGGTGGGGTATCACAGGCCACCCAGTCACGCTGCCTACACCAGGTCTTGAACATCATCACTGCACGCCCATCAGTCCGCAGGCACATATACCTGACCAGAACACCTGCAGAAAGGCATGCTGCCGCCCTGGATTTTTACGGTGTGGCACGATTCCCCAAAGTGCTAGGTGCCATCGACTGCACCCATGTGGCTCTACGTCCCCCCAGGGCATCAGAGCACATCTATAGGAACCGCAAGCACTGGCATTCCATCAACGTGCAGGTAGTATGTAATGCCAAGGGAATCATCACCTCAGTATATGCCAACTATCCCGGGTCCACACACGACAGCTTCATTTACCGAATGTCCACCCTAAGCCGGGACCTAGAAGCTGGGCGGCATGGCGATACATGGCTGCTTGGTGAGTATGAATGCCACTGCACATGCATGCATGTCAGATACTGAGCAAGGTCACAATCCCACCAATGATACCAATCACCACCTCCACAGGGGACAGTGCCTACCCTCTCAGCCCCCACATGATGACGCCAATTCGGAACCCCACCACGCCACCCGAGGTAAGATATAACACAGCCCACATTACAACCCGGGGCATAGTGGAGCGCACATTTGGAGTGCTAAAGTCACGCTTTCGCTCCCTTGACCGTTCTGGCGGGCAGCTGTTATACGCTCCCCCAGTAGTGTGCAGGATCATAGTGGCAACATGTGTCCTGCACAACGTTGCAACACGCCGGGGCCTGGCCGTGGACATGGTGGTGGCACCACATCCCCAACCACATGCACAGCCGCTGCGCATGGGAGGGGAAAGGGCACGGGGGAGGCAGCCCGTACACAGCTAGTGGCTAATTACTTCACATAGAAATCACACCCCTGTGGAGTGCACACTGCCCTGGCACATTCCATCTGACAATCAATGATGACTCAACCTGACACTGATCCTGAATGTCTGGAGAATCAACCGTGAAAACCATATCAGCCTGAGATTGTTCACGTGGAAGTGTTACAATGTGTGCATCCCTACCCACACAGACACCACCAAGGCAGTTTTGTGAAGAAACACATTCAAGCAGCTAAAATGAATACCCACTTGCAAAATGCAACAAGAGGACAGTGCCATGTCAGCCAACCCATCCCCAGCACCGCCACACGACACACCGTGCCATGTCATGCTATTTGCAGGTAAACAAAGTAATCCCCACAACATGACACAAGTGTCACAATGTACAGTGTCCCTAATTGAAACTTGCAACACCTGAAATGCTCACAGTAATGCAGGACCAACAACAAACTTGAGCAGGTACTACCATTAACATGACATCACAAATGTAATACATTAGTAGTCTCACCACCTGGAAATGCCTGCACTCCCACCACTTCCAACTGTACAGTGTTGGCGCCATGTAGAGTTGTAGGTGCACTGCTGCCAACATGGACCCCATCTCCAAACTAGAGGGCCTTGTGTAGACATGAGGAAGGGACCTGCAAATTGGGAGGTAGACACAGATGATGAGTTACACATCAATGCAACATGCAGTGTACAACACAACAGCAATATCCACTAGGAATGTATACACAGTATTGACTAGACTACCCACACATGTAGTGGGAGTCCAATGTCACCATGTACGTCAATGACACTTGGGCACACCCTTTGCAAGCCCATGGAAACGGGAAGCAGGAGGGGTGTGTGTGACTCAAACCCAAGCATCTAAACCAAATACATGACAAGCCTGCATGTGCCCAGCCACAATGCAGCGTATGCCCACAGGAACCACGGAAGGCAAAAAATTGTCCCAAAAAAATTGGGAAAAATAAAAATAAAAATAAAAATTAAAATTAAAATAAAAAAAATCCAAAATGGCCATTGATGGGCCCGGGGGGGTTGGGGAGGCCACCCAGGAGGTCCGAGGACAGGGTGCACACCAAAACCCACCTGTGTGGATCCTGGGAAAAAAAAAACACCTCCATGGGCTCATGGCCCACACGGCTACCCTATTGTGGGAGTATCACTGCTGTCGCTATTATCACCCTGTGCAGCTGCATCCGGGGGTGGTTGCACTATGGGAGGCAGCCCACGCAAGGCCCTAGTCTGCTCCTCCATGGCTGCCAGCATGCGAGTGTGGTAGGTCTCGTTCTGGAGGATGAGTGTGCGGAGGTCCCCATGCAACAACTCACGGGATGCCCGGACCTCCGCCCTCATTGCCTGCATCTCAGCTGAGAGCGTACGGGTGAGACACTCCAGCTGCTGTTCTGTCCTTTGGTATGTTGAAGCCTCAAGCTCAACAAGAGTCGTCCTGAGGTGAAGGAGCTCCTGCCTCAGGGCTTCCCCGTGGCCCTGGGACTCTATGGAGATGGCCTCCTGCAGAGTTGCCAGTGCCGCCCGCCTGTCCCTGTTGGACGCCAACATGTCCTCCCTGTGTGACTGGCAGATGGAGTCGGTTGCCTGCTGTAGTCGCTCCATCAGCCTTTCAGGGGGGACAATGGAAGTGGCCACCCTATCCATGGCCTGAGCCATCATCTCGGATGATGCTGCCTGTTGGGTTGCCATACCGTAAATGGATTGCTCCCATGCAGTATTGCCAGGTGGCGTACGGCCACCACGTCGGCGGGCACCACACCTGTCTGGGGCAAGGCGAACTGCGCCTTGCTGTGCCGGCACTGCCTGAGGCTGCAGGACTGCATTCCCCCTCTGATCTGCTGGCCCAGGAACAGGATCAGATGTCGCGGAGTGTGACCCTGCATCCGTAACCACCAAAGGCGTAGCTGCCAACACTGACATCCCCATTGAGGGTTCTGACCCTGGTACAGGTGGGTGGGACAGAACAGAATCCCTCCCTGGAACACTCACCTGCGACAGCACGTAGGTCTCATCATCCGAATCAACACCTGAGTACAGCTCGGGGGAGGTGCAGCCAGAGACACCCCTTGAGAGCACGACATGCAGCACTTGTGGGTTCTCACCCACCACCACACCACGTCCCTCACTGGTGGTTGGTCGGCCCTCGGACCCGTCCTGGGTCTGCACCATCTCCACAACCCCAGCAGTATCAGGTGCGTCTTCCCCTGCAAAGACATAAAAACAAAGAAATGGAAACCGGCATTAGCACCATGGCACACAATGAGGGCTGAGAAGCAAGAGAACCAGTACTTGATTGACACATGTCACACATGACTAAAACCCTCCCATGCATGCACCCTCACTGCATATGAAGGGCAGGCAAATGGCACACACTGATGACACCAAGATGGAAGATGAACACATTTTCTGCATGCTGCCTGGCAGTGCCATCACACATTGGCCTGTGATTGCCAGGTGAAACACACATGCCATCACACAGATGGCATGTACCATTGCTATTGAGTGAAGATGGAGAGGAGGGCAGCACCTATTCATTCAGTCCAGTTCCCGCATGTAATAGCTTTTCTAATTCAAACAGGTCAGATTTTTCACCGGGAGCTTCCAGTCCAAAATGGTCCAATTGCACAGGGACATGTGTGAACAAATGATATCCAGGTAACAAAGTCACTCCACTTTACCATAGCCATGTCAGACATGTGACTAGAGGACTGAGAAATGGCTAGTAAAAGTGGTGGAATGCAAACAATCTGCCTGAATGAACAGAGAAAAATAAGCAACAATGTTGTGGCAAGGTGACACTTCAAGGGCAACTGGCGTGCTGTTGGGCTAGATGTCTACTGTTGGCAGAAGGGATACTGCTATGGCCAAATGCAGCTGCGCAGGATGTATTGCATGAAGCACATGGCTGACCCATACGACTCAGGCGCACACACTCTCACCTGGCACACAAACAGAAGCCCTCACACACACACCATGCACATGGATGACACACACATGCATGTGCACTCACCGGACAATGCCTCGTAATCAGGCAGATCTCCCACACCTTGGATCTGTTCCTCCGTGACGTAGGTCCCAGCGACTGACTCATGTGGAGTGAGTTCCATGTCCACTACTGGAGACCCACCTCCAGTCACTAGAGTTGCGGCATGACTTGAGGCCAGCTTATTCTTTGCCCTGCGCTTTAGGTCATTCCAGCGCTTATAGCAATCATTGGCTGTGCGCCTCACAATTCCAGGGGCACTTACGATGTCCGCAACGGTCTGCCAGTGTGCCTGGCGTTGTGCAGGTGTGGTCTTGGATCCTGCAACAATGACCATCTTGTTATCATGTCCGGACACATACTAGACAAGTGCATTCAGTTCGTCATCCTTGAAGCTGGGCTTCCTCGACGGGCCGGACTGTGTAGCCGTGTCTGGGGCATCAGCTTGTGCCGGACAAGCACTCTTCCTCTTCCGCTTGGAAGGTGGTGGTGATCCTGAGTGTCCTGCGCCGCTAAGGACACTAGGGGCAGGAGCCCTGGTGGACTCTGTATCAGGAGTGTGGGATTGCACACTCAGCATGGGAGTTGGTGCAGGCATTGGCTCAAGTGTAATGGTGTCAGGGGGAATGTCAGCAGGATGGACTAGGACCGACACTGTCCTGGCTGGGTGTGTGAGAGCTGGGGTGGATGGAGCCGCAGCTGCCCCTGCAGCCTCTCCGCCCTGCCTACTTGGGGCAGCAGATGACCTTGCTGCCCCAGATCCACGTGGCATGATGACATCAACGTGCACCAGCGCACGTGTCATAGGCCTGCTGACCTGGAAGTCAGCCATGGAGTCAGCCAGGTCTGGTGCCACAATGGCCTGGTCCAACAAGGGCTGAGCATGGATGGTGTCAGCCACATCAGCCTCAACGGGAGGGGGGGGGATTATGGGTGCCCTTGACTGGTCCTCCACACATGGGGGGACAGGCTCACCCTGTAAGTAACGGCCACGTCCCCTACCGGATCCACCACGGCCACCACTTGTGGCTCTTCCACCTTTGCCACCCTTACGGAATCCTCGCCTCCCAGCCATGGCACTGATGTTAATGTGCGTATGGGAGTGGCTGTAAACTATTGTCCTGGGCAATTGGGGGTCAAAGGGGTTGGGTACCAGATGGTAATTGTACCCTAGTGCTCTAGCAAGGCTGAATGTAACCCCTGGGGAAAGATGACGGGTCACGCTACGCACAGGAGGCCCAAAAAAGGGAGATGACGTGCACGCAACCCCTCCTAGACCACGTGTGCAGAAAGAAAAACCTGCACTACGCTGTGGCACCCAGTAACACAAGAATGAACGTATGCATGTCACACGCAGCCTAGAATGACCTCTGAAGGGGTAGGCTACACACGGGGCAAGCACAGATGTTAGATACGTGCGTGACTCACCGTCTGCCAGGTAAAAGAGCGTGAAAAAGGAGCGCGTTTGGTTGGCAACACCCCCGCCAAAAGAAGATTTGTACGCTGTCTGAGGAGACAGGACAGCAGTAGAAGGGAACACTGATTGAGGTAACAGGCCCAGGTAAACCAGTAAAAGAGAAAAAAGAGAAAAAGCTGTCAGAGGTAACAGGGAGTACGAACTTGAAACGCTGTGAAGTAATTCGCGTGTGAAACGACAAGAAGTACAGAATTCACCCACCAGCTCTCCACGAAAGGCACGTACAAGGAAATGGTGTTCTACACGTACCTTTTATGCAGGCCCACACGTCCAGCGTCACTTACGCGGCGTGTACGCGGTAGGGCCATTTCCACCAATTACACGCTTTGTCACTTCTGCGTGTAGGGCCATTTCCACCAATTACACGCTTTGTCACTTCTGCGTGTAGGTCCATTTTCACCAATTACACGCTTTGTCACTGCCGCGTGTACGCGCTAGGCCCATTCCCACCAATTACACGCTTTGAAACTCGGACGTGTCTTTCATTTTTTTCACACGCAACATTTTCCAACATGTGCCCAATTCAACGTGCACGTGACTTCATAGACGCGCATACGCTGGCGACGCATTTACGCGCTAAGGGCCTTTCCTCGAATTACACGCAGGCGTGTTGGATTTTCACGTGCCAAATCACTCCGTATCAAGCTGGCCACGCGTTCACACACGGAAGACCACGCTCCTGCCCAGAAGGCCAAATTACTGCCCCCCAGAGCCCTGAGCACGCTCCCACCTGCCATCTGCTGCTGCCTGACTGCCTGCTGTCCACGTGCCCTGCCATTTGCTGCCTGCACATCAGCCAGGGGTGCTGTTGCTGTGACCACCTCTGCTGGAACCGAAGACTCCCGACTGATTTTCCATCGCCCCACAGCCCAGCCCCAGGACCCAGTTGCCCACCCACTCCTGCCTTTGGGGTTGCCATGTCAGGCACTGCAACATCTGGCACCAGTGGCAACCCCCGGCCAAGGAGGCAGAGGGGCACCAGCTTCACTGCCACCGAAGTTGGTGTCCTGGTGGAGCATGTCCTGGGGCAGTATGATGCCCTCTTCGGAAGGTTGCGCGCCAACAAGGAAGGACGGACTCGGATCTGGATGGACATCGTGACTGCCATCAACGCGGAGGAGGTGGCAGTCCGCGACTACGAACGTGTCAGGAAGCGCTGGGAGGACGTCAGGTCCAGGACCCTCAACAAGGCCCGGCGCCTCCTGAAGGCAGCGGATGCTAAGGGGCGCCGGGGCCACTTGTCGGAAGATCAGATGAGGGTCCTGGAACACATATCCCCAGCTTTCCACATCCAGGTCCTTGAGAAGCAGACCCGTCTGGATTCGAGCGGTAAGTGTACATGCATACTGATTGTAAGCTGTGCGTGTGGTGGTGTGCCAGGAGTGTGCAGGTTGAACATGTATTTTTATGTGGCCAAGTAGGGGGGTGTACAGGGCCGTGAGGGTGACACATGCGAGGGGTCTCATGTGTGACACATGGATGGTGCTTGTGTGTGTGGGCTTGCATGGCACAGGATGTGGAGGAATGATTGTCAGGTGTGACATGGATGTCGATCAAAACACTGCGACAGTTGGCGGAGGTGTACACATGCATGCAAGTTTGGTGTTGTGTGTGCATGTGTAGTGTACTCCCTATGTTGCATGTGATGTGTGGAAGACCTTTGGCTGCTCATGCTGTTGTATGTGAATGGATGGTGCTGGCTGTTGCATTATGGCTGTGGTATGGCTCATTTGTGCACGTTGAAATGACATGTGTGTTGGGGATTGTGATGCCATGTCTGAGGTTTACCAATGCCACTCATGTATAACTGTCATGTGTGTATGAGTCCATTTTACAGTGCCCTGATGCCTGTGTTTTCTTTCTCCCTGTCTGCAGCGTCAACTGATGAAGAGGGCGGAGAAGGTGCTGTGGAGCACAGCGGCAGGGGTCGCACCACCAGCCGGAGACGCAAGGCCCGGATCCCCTCCCAGGTTGTGATCTCGTCGGGGAGTGAGGAGTCCGGTGCCGCGTCCCAGGCCGCAGCTGCCGAGGGGAGGTCCAAGAGGCGGAGGTTGGAGTTGGACTCCTCGGCAGCAGAAGGGGCAGCTGGGACTCCACAGGGCCCAACGGGGGAAGATGGCACGGAGTCATCCAGGTTGGTGGAGGGTTTGGTGGAGGAGGAGGCCGTGCAAGCGACAGTGGCGGGGTCTGGAGGTGGGGATTCCACTGGTGCTAGTGGTGCAGTGCAGGATCAGGGACAGGAGGCAGCACAGGCCGCCGCAGAGGTGCCTGTGTGCAATCCTGTCCCTGCTCCTGTCACTGCATCATCTTGCACCAGCGGGGATGCCTACCTCCAGACCCGTTCTCAGGGAGAGGATTGGCTTACGACACCTGGCCTTCCACTCCCTGCGGATGTAGCTATCCTGCACCAGGTTGTGCCTGTCCAGGGTGGGGTGGCATTGTGTCAACGGGCCATGCGAGCTGACCTGCAGTCTTTTCATGATGAGTCTGCACGTCTTCTCGCATGGCTCGTTAACTGCGTTGACCCACTGGGACAGCTCACCAGGGCTGGATTCCTCCGTTTCCTGGACCTTGTTCCGACCCCCTTCTCCACAGAACCCCCTATGCCCCAGTCGTCCTCCATGCCATCTTCCCACCCATGTGTCACCTGGGTGCCCTGTGGAGCTGCCTCCGACCGTGCGGCCAGGCTGGTGGACAACAGATCCCTGCCACAGTCGGGAGTCGGACGTCCAGCAGGGGTGGCCACGTCAACGACTGCACCCCAGCTGGAGGAGGATGTGCAGGCACCATCGGACAGGGCACATGGACAGCAGCAGCTGCAGCAGCAGGAGGCTGTAGGTGGGAGCCACAATAGCTCGGGGCCTTCAACATCGGAGGGGCAGGCATCGGCCGGAGGGCAGGAGGACCCTGGACGGGAAGTGTCTTCCGTGTGGCAGCGGTTGGGCCACGCCATAGATGCGGAGCGGCGGCAGGCAGAAGAGGCGCGGCTCACGATGGTCAGGGCGGAGAACTCCATGCGGAGGGCCCTGAGGCGGGCCGAGTGCCTCGAGGCAATCCGCAGGGAGTTGGAGGTGAACATGTCGGCGTCCCTGCGGACCCTCGGGGCCATGGAACAGGACCGCCTCCGGGACATAGACAAGGAGTTCGATGATGCCCTGGCCTGGAACACCACTAAGTGAGCCGCTGGACTGGCCCGCCGCCATTGTATATAGTTATTTAGTGATAGGTTTCCTTTGCAGTTTATTTTTCTTTGGAGTCGACGGATACTGCTCCATCTTTTGTATATAGTTCCATTTTAGATAGGTTTTTTGGTAGGTTTCATTTCTTCTCTTGGGATGATGGACCCTGAATACTTTGTACATAGTTGGACTTTGGATTAGGATATTTTTTTAACTATGAATATTTTTTGCCATGGAGCAATGGTTTTCTATTTCTTTTTTACCTACATTTACTTTTCATGGACTTGAACTTTGGAAGATATTTTTTCGTATTGTCATTTGATTTAATTTTGAAAAGAGAAAGCCTGCTTAATTTTTTAATTATTTTACTTGTGTATTTTTGTTGATTTTGATAGCCATTGCTGTTGTTTTTAATACATTATTTTGATTTTTTCATTCTTCAATGTGTGGTTTCATCTCATTGTTTTCATGTATGTCATGATATGGGTTTTCAGGTTCCCTTGCAACCATTGTGTGTGTGTGAGACACGTGTTCATTTACATTGTTTCCATTGGAGTAGTATCATGGGCACATGTAATACTTGGTTGTGTCTTTGGGCTGTGGTGGCTGCCCATGAGGCACATGCTTGAGGATTGTCAGGGCCTGTGGGCAGGGGGACATGAGTGGGGGCCTGGTGGAGGGTGCCCCTGGTGGCAGGGGTTGGGGGTGGTGGTAGACATGAGTGGGGGCCTGGTGGAGGCTGCCCCTGCACTGCTGGGGGGTGGGGGTGGTGGGAGACATAAGTGGGGGCCTGGTGGAGGCTGCCCCTGGTGGCGGGGGGGTGGGGGTGATAGGGGACATGAGTGGGGGCCTGGTGGAGGCTGCCCCTGCACTGCTGGGGGGTGGGGGTGGTGGGAGACATGAGTGGGGGCCTGGTGGAGGGTGCCCCTGCACTGCTGGGGGTTGGGGGTGGTGGGAGACATGAGTGGGGGCCTGGTGGAGGCTGCCCCTGGTGGCGGGGGAGTGGGGGTGATAGGGGACATGAGTGGGGGCCTGGTGGAGGCTGCCCCTGCACTGCTGGGGGGTGGGGGTGGTGGGAGACATGAGTGGGGGCCTGGTGGAGGGTGCCCCTGGTGGCTGGGGGGTGGGGGTGGTGGTAGACATAAGTGGGGGCCTGGTGGAGGCTGCCCCTGCACTGCTGGGGGGTGGGGGTGGTGGGAGCATGAGTGGGGGCCTGGTGGAGGCTGCCCCTGGTGGCTGGGGGGTGGGGGTGGTGTGAGACATGAGTGGGGGCCTGGTGGAGGGTGCCCCTGCACTGCTGGGGGTGGGGGTGGTGGGAGACATGGGTGGGGGCCTGGTGGAGGGTGCCCCTGGTGGCTGGGGGGTGGGGGTGGTGGGAGACATAGGTGGGAGCCTGGTGGAGGGTGCCCCTGCACTGCTGGGGGGTGGGGGTGGTGGGAGACATGGGTGGGGGCCTGGTGGAGGGTGCCCCTGCACTGCTGGGGGGTGGGGGTGGTGGGAGACATGAGTGGGGGCCTGGTGGAGGGTGCCCCTTGTGGCTGGGGGGTGGGGTGGTGGTAGACATGAGTGGGGGCCTGGTGGAGGCTGCCCCTGGTGGCGGGGGGTGGGGGTGATAGGGGACATGAGTGGGGGCCTGGTGGAGGCTGCCCCTGCACTGCTGGCGGGTGGGGGTGGTGGGAGACATGAGTGGGGGCCTGGTGGAGGGTGCCCCTGGTGGCTGGGGGTGGGGGTGGTGGTAGACATGAGTGGGTGTCTGGTGGAGGCTGCCCCTGCACTGCTGGGGGGTGGGGGTGGTGGGAGACATGAGTGGGGGCCTGGTGGAGGCTGCCCCTGGTGGCTGGGGGTGGTGGGAGACATGAGTGGGGGCCTGGTGGAGGGTGCCCCTGCACTGCTGGGGGTGGGGGTGGTGGGAGACATGGGTGGGGGCCTGGTAGAGGGTGCCCCTGGTGGCTGGGGGGTAGGGGTGGTGGGAGACATGGGTAGGAGCCTGGTGGAGGGTCCCCCTGCACTGCTGGGGGGTGGGGGTGGTGGGAGACATGAGTGGGGGCCTGGTGGAGGGTGCCCCTGGTGGCTGGGGGTTGGGGGTGGTGGGAGACATGAGTGAGGGCCTGGTGGAGGCTGCCCCTGGTGGCTGGGGGGTGGGGATGGTGGTAGACATGAGTGGGGGCCTGGTGGAGGGTGCCCCTGCACTGCTGGGGGGTGGGGGTGGTGGGAGACATGGGTGGGGGCCTGGTGGAGGGTGCCCCTGGTGGCTGGGGGGTGGGAGTGGTGGGAGACATGGGTGGGGGCCTGGTGGAGGGTGCCCCTGGTGGCTGGGGGGTGGGGGTGGTGGGAGACATGGGTGGGGGCCTGGTGGAGGCTGCCCCTGGTGGCGGGGGGGTGGGGGTGATAGGGGACATGAGTGGGGGCCTGGTGGAGGCTGCCCCTGCACTGCTGGGGGGTGGGGGTGGTGGGAGACATGAGTGGGGGCCTGGTGGAGGGTGCCCCTGCACTGCTGGGGGGTGGGGGTGGTGGGAGACATGAGTGGGGGCCTGGTGGAGGCTGCCCCTGCATTGCTGGGGGGTGGGGGTGGTGGGAGACATGAGTGGGGGCCTGGTGGAGGCTGCCCCTGGTGGCTGGGGGGTGGGGGTGGTGGGAGACATGAGTGGGGGCCTGGTGGAGGCTGCCCCTGGTGGCAGGGGGGCGTGGGGGTGATAGGGGGCATGAGTGGGGGCCTGGTGGAGGCTGCCCCTGCACTGCTGGGGGGTGGGGGTGGTGGGAGACATGGGTGGGGGCCTGGTGGAGGGTGCCCCTGGTGGCTGGGGGGTGGGGGTGGTGGGATACATGGGTGGGGGCCTGGTGGAGGGTGCCCCTGTTGGCTGGGGGGTGGGGGTGGTGGGAGACATGAGTGGGGGCCTGGTGGAGGCTGCCCCTGCACTGTTGGGTGGTGGGGGTGCAGGGGGACATGAGCAGGTGTGCTGGGTAGTCCCCTGTTTTGTGGGCTGCCTGCAGGGGCCGTGGAGGGTGTACAGGGAACACCTGTGAGGACCCACCCAGCCTAATCGCGTGTGTAACTTCCCACACACCCCTGTAATACACGTACCAAGCAAAATTGCGTGTGATAATTCCCGCGCACCCCTGTAATACACGTACCTGGCCAAATCGCATGTGAGAATTCCCGCGCACCCCTGTAATACACGTACCCACCCGAATCGCGTGTAAAACTTCCCGTGTACCCCTGTAATACACGTACCCAGCCAAATCGCGTGTGATAATTCCCGCGTACCCCTGTGATACACGTGCCCTGGCTAATCGCGTGTAAAACTTCACGCGTACCCCTGTAATACACGTACCCTGGCCAATCGCGTGTTAAACTTCCCACGTACCCCTGTAATACACGTACCCTGGCTAATCGCGTGTATGACTTCACGCGTACCCCTGATATGCACGTTACCCGCTTTGCGTTCCTTGTTTGGCAGCCCTGTAAACTGGTCCAGGGTTAGCGCAGCCCTTTGCGATGATTTTGCGATTTTGATGGCTTTTCCTTGCGCGAGGGCGTTCTTGGGGTCGTTACTGGCGCTGCTGCAGGGTCGCTGCGATACTCTACGCCACGGCTGGTTTGGGAGCCTAAAATCCATGAATACGCTGTGCGCGTAAATCGGTTTTAGCGCCCGTGCCTGGCGCAGACAATCGCACGCGGACACTCTGCGCCAGCCGCTTGCGACACTTTTCTGCGAAATTCTATGAATTACCCTGTTAGTTTGACCTTGTTACATAAGATATACAATGTACAATTGAATAAAGGCAAGATTACTTTTCGGGTGGTATTTTCTGATAGCACCACTGTTAATATTTCCCCCTGCAACACATCCTCCAACCCCTGTTAACTGAATGTTGTGTGGGTAAAAAGGAGTAGCACAGAGTCGGCTTTAGTAGGCAACAAACAGAATTAAAATCTGACCTTCCACCCCTGAATGGGAGGCAAAATCGAATTGAAAACCCTTGAAATTGAGCAAAATAGCACTCGGAATTACTAAATAGTTGTTTTACATGTGCGGTTGAATGAATAAGGTAAAAGTGAGTATAGCAGTATCAAAGAAGTCAGAAAACTAGCAAACTATAAGGTAATGTACTAGCAACAGGCATACAGTTCAGAGAATCAACTTTGGAAGGAAAACACAGTGCAGCAAAATCACACGTGGAGAACTTGCATTTGACTTTGGAATTTGGGCTAAACAGGCAAAATCGGAATGCAGTGTTGAGGCTAAGGTACAAAGACACCTCACAGGTAGCATATGAAAGTGAAAGGGTAACTCTGAATGGGTGACAGAATGGGCTACTTAAAGAGGAAGGAAACATTTTTTTTTTACATGAAAGCAGTTCACGGGGAAAATCTAAATTCAAAAGGAAAATTACCAGTTCTACTAAAACTATATTTTTGTGACTAGATTATCAAAAAGAGAAACTCTGCCAGTGAAAAGGGTTAAGCTGCAGTTTTAACCCCCTCACGCCGCATGTTTCTTTATGTGGGAATTAATTAATTTATTCCAAATAGTACTAAGGACTTATTAGAGAGAATGGCGCTAACACATGGAAATTATAGGAGAGGATACACAGAGGATTCTGACAATTTGAAGAAGTTGCTAGGATACTTATATGATTTCTTAGGGATTGGACCTAATACAAGGTAAAAAAGTAAGGGATGCAGTTTGTGGTTATTGGGGAAGGGAAATGCTCACAACAAGCACTTAAATGGGGTAGCTTGGACAGCAACCGGGTTTCTGGACAGCGAGGCAATATCTGGTCTCTGCGCAGTGGCAGGCTCTCCTAGAATGGGACAGCTGGGTCTAGTCTGGTCATGGTAGACAGTGAGGTGCATCAGCTGGGCAAGCAGGTAGCGGGGCAAAGCCAATCTGGTCACAGGATAATCCCAAAAAGGGTACCACAGCCTTTCCCCCTTCCTCCCTGAATTATAGGGATTTTAGTAGGGTTTTAATTCTGGATCAGTGGCTCTGCCTGGATAGGGTCAGCTAGCTCTGGCCTGACTTCTGGAATCTTGCAGAGTGACTGTGGAATATCTGGCTCTCTGGATGTTGATTTATGAATGCTGGATTTTCTTGAATGCATGTCTTTCTGGAATCTGTCTGTCCTGAGCGTTGAATGTCTTCCCCTTTATAGGCCGGGTGACATCAGAGTATTTTTACTATGTGGGCTGAACTAAGCTAGACATACCTCTAAATCGGTTAGGTCAAGCTGTAATGTCGCCTCCTCCCTGGAAGCAGATTGGACTGAAGGAGGTGACTCCATTTTTAGGGTGGGTTTTTTATGGTGTACTTTTGTCTCACCAAGTTACTTTTGTCAAAATCAGTCATGACACAAAAATTCACCTTTTTACAATTGTTACGCTTTTAAAAATCACATAGGCAGATTCTATATTTTAGACAGGACCTGCCATTCCAACCCCCACGTTTGTACGATCTTGTTTAGTCCTTCTAATAATCTTTTGCAATTTTTGGTGGGACCCATTTCCCCTAAAAATCTACAAATTTATATATGTATACATATTATGACAGGGCATGTTTTCATTAATTTTCAAACCTGTAGAATGTATGCTTTTCCCAGAAATTACATTTTCCAAGCATTTGTGTCCCCAACATGCTAGGAACACCTACAAAGTCTTTTTTTAATGGCGCAAACATGACATTTAAACGGTCATAATTTCAAATTAATATGTCTTTTGATTACTGAAATAAATGATATAATCTGAACAGTCTCTGAATCAGAAGGGCTGGCTTTGTTTTCCAAATATGGGCATTCCTTCCAACCCCCAGCCAATAGGGCTCATCACGAGTCTGGCGGTAACCCTTAAATGCGGCGGTAGCGCTATTACCGCCGCATTTAAGGTTCCAGCAGATCATGGCTTTGGCGGATTTCCCCCCAGCTCTGAGCTGGGGGGAAATCTGCGGCAAAATTGCTGATTTTCGGCACTATTACCGCCGGCGGGAAATCCGCCGGTGGTAATAGCGTGGATTTTCCCCATTGGGCCCAATGGGGAATGAGGAATTCCCGAATGGGCCCAATGGAGAATGGGAAATAACCCTTCCGCCAAACCCGTGATCCGGCGCTAATAGCGGCAGAGGGTTTGGCGGTAGGGCTATTAGCGCCGGCGCTAATAGCGCTGGCGTTACCGCCCAACTCGTGATGAGGCCAAATGTCAGGCTCTGGTCAGCTTAGCCCTGTGTTGCCATGGATTCGCCTTTGAAGTGCTTCTGTTTGAGTTGAGGGGAGGTGTCACCAAGATTTCACACCTAGAGCACTGCCGCTTCGTCTGACGAGGGTGCTAGATTCTCCGCCTTGGCCCATTCATAGTTTCCAGGGGGCTGGTCCACTTGGGGAAGGTGATTCTGTTCCCAGGGGAGGCAGGGCCCTTTGAAGCCATGGCCTGCCAAACCTGTTCTGCTGGCCTCAAAGTACTTTTATTTTCATTTTTTTTATTTTTTTCTTTAACCAGAAAGCCAGTCTTTTGGAAATAAATATCATGTATATATTTAGAACAAACCCCCATCACATTTCTTTGCAAGCACAGGGCCTTAGTTCAACATTTCACTTTTTGAAAGGCATTTTCTTGTTTGGCAAAGGCATCCTTTTACACATGGGTTATTTCTTCTTGGAGGTCACTTTTACAAATACGATTCTTTCTCGCATCTATATTCTGAACATTATTTATAGCTCTAGTCAATTTCTAATACACAGAAATCTGTCCAACACAAGGGTTCTCTGAAACCGACATCAACGAAAGGAGGGAGAGAGCTTTTCTTGAAGGGTTTGAACTGCATTAGTAAAAGGTTTGCTGTGAGAACGGAAATGTAACTCCTGCTTTTCACAGACTTGACCAAATGAACACAATGCTGTTCTACAGGGTTTATCTGATTTCATTGCATTCAGATACAAGACACAGGCAAGGCTAGGTTGCATAAAACATATTTTGTGCTGTTTTTAAAACAAAAATGTCACCAGGGCAAAGTCATTCCGAATGCATGTCATTTTTCAAAGCAGCCCATACCTTCTTGTCATTCAGGGACTGAGGCCATGCAGGCCCCTTTTTGTTTGCAGTGTTGACAAGGCCTGCCCCACAAGTGCCAGGGTAGGTTTCCATAAAGGGCACAGCTGTAGGATGTTTTAAAATGAAAGGAGGACAATTGCAGTGCAGAGCCATTCTTCATATACTTTCTTTTCTTTGAATGAAGAAACAAAGTGCAGTCATTATTTCGGTAGCTGCTAAATGCCGTTTTGTGATGCCAGGGAATAGGTGCTCAGTAAACACAGCGCTGCCATTGTTTCTTGGTAACTGCTAAAAGCAATTTCATTGTAGGGGGTCTGCCTTAAACCTTAAAATACCCCATAATTTCTTAGATAGTGGTGTTCTACTCTTGAGCCAAGTGGGTTCTCTGCTGCTGGATTATGTTCTTATTTTTCCTTACTGTCTTTGAGTTGCATTTTTATGGTGGCAATGGCATATAATAAGGCAATTATGTAAGTGTTGTGATAATTTAATTTACTTTTTAGTTTGTCGTCTGTCTGTAAACACTGACTATGAATGTCATTAATATTCATAACTTCTCTTTCTTAGCATTGTTTGGCTTCTCTGCACGCATTCAGTTTGTCTTTTATTGCCTCAAAGAGAGCATGCTGTTTTTGTTAGACACCTGGTTGTTATCCAGGACCTCTTTCAACAGTTTTATTTCCTGCTCTCACTTATCATTTACCTGTTGAATGAGTGTTAATTTTGCTGATGTCTTCGAGCAGTGTCGGTGATTGTGTTCATGTAAGTTTCCCTTTCAGCTAGTCGGTCCGTCATGAACTTCAGGGGCAAAAGCGATTCGCTGACGGTTTCACAAGCATATGACTCTTTCCTTTGTTAGTGAAAGTCATATGCATCTTCTGAAATAACTGGCCTACGGGCCTCTTTTATTCTCAAATGTTTATTATTTCTTTAGCCACTCTTTCCTCTTTTTTGTCTTTCCATGACTCTAGATCCTGTGTCACCCATTGGCCATGCAGAACATATCTAGACAATGCATGATTCTGGGATGATTTTTTAATCAACCACTTACTGCTTTGGCATATTCAGACTGGATATTTGATCACACGTCACAACCAACAACTACTTGTTAGTGACCTATAATCAATTAAACCATCTACCTGATTTATATTTTACACTTTTATATCTCTCATTTTCAAAATGTCAATATTTTATCAGACCAAAAACATACAGCACAATTCACTTATCCAGTATTTTTGTCTTTTTTTGAGAAAGCAACCTGTATACAATGTGAAATTATCCAGCATGGACCATCCACTTCAACACAAAAATGCAACTTCACACATATCTGTGATCTTGGGGACAACCTCTGTTACACAATGCATCTATATGTTGAGATCATTGACATTGTACTTCCTCAAAGCACCCATTTTCTGTGATGATCAATGAAATATATCTGATTTATAAACTTTCATTTTGCAGAGAAATGTCCCTGTTTATCCTCCTCCCTTCCCTACCCACATACACGCAAACATCCCGCCCCAAAATCCAGGACAAGGAACAGGCTATTTTGTATCTGAACATTCTGTTTAATTCAAAATAATAAATCAAGAAATTAAAGGTGGTGCCCTAACTTTCAGTGCTCTGGGAGTCATCCACAAAATTCCATATAAATCCAGTCAGCATGTTTACAGAAAAGAAACACGACAAGGCTGATATTATCCCATTATTGTTTACATTCACAATATACACAAATATCCATATGCAGAAAAGCAAATCTGAATAACTATTCTAGACAAAAGATTAAAGTCATCTCCAATATAAACATACATATTGTCATCAGACATCGAGTTCAGAAAACAAAAAAACACTCTTTGAATAAAGTTTAAAATGATGCAGTTCACATATGAAGTTCCTATTCTAGAGCTAATTCAACTCTAAAATGATAGACACAATTGGTTTCAAGCTTGACAATAGATAAAATAATGTTTGATGTGGTTAACTTGGCTACTTATTCTTAAGGTTTGGGTTCAGGATAGAAGCTTTTATTTTGGATAGCTAAATATCCTGGTGTTTTAAAGCTTCAAACAAATATGAGATTATAAAGTTGAAATGGTAAAAGGAATCAGAACGTTAACCTTACTTGGCATGAGGAGACAATTTAAGACAGAATCCTTTCTTTTAAACACAATGTTATTTGGAAAAAGTATATGGCTATTTAAATTGACATTATTTTCATGGAAATGAAGGGGGGAATAGCTCCCTTCCCATTCCACTTTGAGGGGTAGAACAAGGTGTTTCCCTTTTTGTAAACTCTGTATTCTACATGTCAAGAAGTCTATCAGTCCCTGAATATCTGGGTCACTGTGTACACCATGCTGACAAATCCACATATAAGTTGCGTATGTGAACATTTGGGGAATTCATTAATAATCGGCTATGGTCAGTGCCTCAAATGCCCTGCACAATTATAGCTTCTTGGGAATTCTATTTAAAATATAAGTTCACAAACCCCATCTCCATTTGGCAATTTATTGTAATTAGGGTTCCCCAAAAAATCTTTACACTCCTAGCAGGGTGTTAATAATTTCTTATGACATGTATGTAAATACACAGAGGTTACTGTACTCATTTTTGGTTTGTCTTTTCAAACGAAATGGATAGGTAGGGATATCAACAGCTCCAGACAACTCTATCAGGTATGCTCTTCCTCACAGCTAGACCCACTGCTCCAAAATTGATCTCAGGCAATCTGGTTCTGTCTTGGGAAAGGCTTCTGCAATCAGCTCCCTCTCCCACTCAGATGACTAGCGCTCTAGCAGTGTCCTGCCTTCCCATCAGCTACATAAGGACTCTAGGCCAGCTCCAGGAAGACAGCATTGAGGAGTCTGTTAGTGCCATGGCTAGGCCATGCCACTCAGTTACCCAGCCCACCACAGGTGTGCTGCCTTTGGCTACATAAGGACTCCAGGCCATCTCCAATCAGGCAGCATTGAGATGACTGCTGGTGTCCTGACCGGGCCCTGCCACTCATCTGCTCCATCCACTGCCAGCTTCCTGCCTTCGCGGTGGCTACATAAGGACTCCAGGCCAGCTCCACGCAGAGAGCATTGAGCAAGCTGCTGTTCATGTGTCCAGGCGCTGCCACACAGTTCCCCCACGCATCACCATTTTTCTGCTTTCTGAGCAGCTACATAAGGACTCCAGATCAGCTCAGGCAGAGATCGTTGGGGAGATCGCTGGTCATGTCAGCGGACCCTGCCACTCAGTTGCCCTGCTTACCACCAGTTTCCCACCTTTCCTCTTCCTGGCAGCTACATAAGGGCTCCAGGCCAGCTCCAGGCAGACAGCATTGAGGAGGCTGCTGGTCAGTGGCTAGGCTCTGCCAATCATCTTCTCCACCCACCAGCTAATTCACCAGTCCTCCATGGGCATCCTCAGCAAAGGCTAAAAGACAGACAAGGACCTCACCTCTTTCTGGCTGTTCAAGTGCCAGACTGCTATCCGCATTTAACATATGAAGTACATGTAAATTGGTTGTTTGGGCACTAGAGACTAAATCAACTCATGCAACACTTAGGGACTGCTTATTTACTGTATCATATGTCAATTGCAATTGACTCAAATGAACCAGCAGCAGGAGGAGGCATTGACCAAACCTTGTGAAATAACTGATAAGAGATAACCCCAGATATCGTGCGCTGGTTATCAGAATAAGGTCATCAAGGTTTCCAAAACTGCAAAATAAAATTTTAATGTTCAATTTATGTTTGTCAGCCATCACGTGTATAGCCAGTCTCTACAGGACATCGTCTAAGCCAAAAGGCTTTTCTACCTAATTCATGCACAAGCTGAAAGGCGCTGATATTAGACGCCCCCAAGGGCTCCTCTTGCATCTGAACCACAGGTCAATTGACTTCTGAGCTAACATCGCCAACATTGATGAGCACAAGACAGTTGCATCTCTAAAGTTCTAATTAGGATTCAGCCACCCGCATTGTGCAGCATACCCACCAAATCTTGGGAATCCTCAAAAATCTTTGCCTTCAGAAAGACCTGTGAGGGTTGAAACATGTGTCGGCTAACTAACATAAATTGACAATTCTAACTTTTTTTGCAATTTTGGAAACCTTGATTACCTTATTCTTATAACCAGCACAAAATATCCGGCTTTATTGCTTATCACCCATAAAGTAGTGGCTACACAACAACTTGCAAAAGGCATCACCATGTATCTCCTCCATCCATAGCCCATCCCCAGTCATGCTAGGATTTACATGGCTAAGCACCCGGGGTAGCTGTGGCAAGCTACCCTAGTGAACCTCATCAATACCGTCTTTTCCCCCATCACCCACGTTCGCCCTCTCCCTCATGCTGATCAACGTTTGTTCATCAGTCACTCACGTTGCCAAGATCACTAACCTCATCTCGTAAAACATCCTTGACACTCTCTTCACCCCCGTAACATGGTTTACCTCATCCTCCCCCCATACTTTTGATGTCCTTCTACTTCCCGGCTACTGCATCCAAATTGCAAACCAGCCAGGGCAGGCATGAGAAGGAGCAGTTGCCCATGCTCCATCATCAGATCTCCCAGAACAAGCTTTTTTGATACACTCACCTGTCAGTTCCCTTTATCACACAAGGAATCCAACACCTTGTAGATCATCTACAGAACACCACTCTAGGTGATTCGTCATTGATGACATCTCCACCTTACTCTACTCTATCAAATTAACACAGACTAATAATGTCTTAGAGGTCTTAATGTCCCCAAAGTGTCATGCTGACAACCACACTTGAAGTGTGCTGTTCGCCTCCAGTAAATGCTCAATTAGATCCCTAGAGAAAGGGTGGCACAAAAAACACAACACTGTAGCTCTCACCAACCTTAAACCTCTCTGTGCCAACCATAGGGTTAGTAGACCAAGGCTGCTTACTACTCCACCAACACTGTGTGAACCTCTAACAGCAGAAAAGCCCTCTTTGAAGTAGATAAGTGTTGCACCAAGCATTCAACCGATTCTGAGGTGCCAGCAACTCAGGTAAAAAGTGACAAAATCAACATTTGTCCACTGAAGAAAATTCCAAAATCCAACAGATCATCAACCTCCTCCAGCGTTATCTCCCTCTGCACCCCAGGACAAACACTAGCCCTCTGGACCAAATTATCTCCTCTGTCTCCCCACATCCCCTAAGAACGCTCACCTCCCTCAAACCTAATTCCTAATCTGACAATATCATCCTGGCGTCAATCGCTAAACAATGGATGGGCCTGGCACTCAATGACCTCCTTAGCATCATTACTGCCTCCCTCACTGAGACGTAATTCCTGGACACCCTCAAGACTGGTCTCATACAACCTTGTTTGAAGAAAACGTACCTTAGACCTAAACGTCCTGGCCAACTAGTAGCCCATCTTGTTAAAAGTAGTCGCTACACAAATACATGATGAAATCAAACAAGTACATCTCTTACATGACTATCAGTTGGGGTTCTGCCCAAAGTGCAGCATGGAGGCAGCCACCACCATCCAGGTGGTGGACGATGACCTACAAATCCCAAATAAGGGTGACTCATGCCTCCTCATCTTCCTTGACCTCATAGCTGCTTTCCACATAGTCAACCACTGCATCCTACTCTCGCTCCTCGTAGACAGGATGGGATTCTCTGACACTGTCCTAAATTGGTTTATCTCTTACCTCTCATGCAGACACCAGGCCATCCAGATTAACATGTTGCGTTCTAACAGACTCCCATTCGGAGTTTACAAAGACTCCATATTCTGACTGATCCACTTCACCGTTAACATGGATCTTCTGAGGAACATCCTCAACATCCCAATATAGACATCCGCAAAATATGCAGATGAAACTCTGATATACATTAGAATAAAAAGCACACAGGCCATCAGACATCTCTGCAAACGCCTAGCCATCATCCAGTCCTGGATGTCAACTGACAACTTTAAACTTAACACCTTCAAGACTGAATTTTTCCTCATTGGTCCCGTGCTAAACAACAACTCATACAACAATGGGTCAGTTATATGTGCCTAGAAGTATTTGCTCTTCAAATTTCTGTTTCAGTAAAATCCTTAAGCTTCACCATCAACAGCAGGCTGTCCTCAAGAAACGCCTAGCCGCGAAGGCACAAGTGGACAGGCTCCAAATATCTAACCTTTGTAAAATCGAATCCTTCATTCAGCCATAGTGCATGTCCTTGTGGTCTCGCACATCGCTGTTGTAAATGCCCTCCTGACAGGGGGCTTCCATCCCCTCACCTGGGTTCCCTTTTTGTTTAATTTACCAATGAACATATGTTTATACATGGACTATGGACATCAATATTGTGTGACCATGGGAACATCTGTGGTCCATGTTCTATCATAATTTCTTCAAACATTACTGTAACACAATTGTGAAAAGCCTTGAAAATGACCAGAAGGTGGAAACACATGTTGGCTGTACTGCTGTACTGATATGTGGAATAAACCACAACTTTGATACTATAGAACTGTGTGATAGGATATTTTGGCCACTTATTAACTCTCAATCAGAGCGCATGTTGCCCTCCCTGATCTTCGATTCTCAAATCACAACTCACCCGCAAAGAGAGGACCCGCAAACAATCCTTCTCTTCCACCCTCTGGAACTCGATCCCTTATCAGGTCGGAACAACCCCACAATTCTCCAACTCCACAAACCTCTCAAAATGTAGTATCTTCAACAGTACCTGACAAAGAGCTAATCCCGGTGGATGAACAGACTGACACATAAACTACGCAGACCACAATTCACAGTACTGCATAAATGATAGAAAACGCCAGTCCAAACACTGGCTACCTACTGTGAGGAAGCAGACAAAAAGTTGTAGTATTTTCATTATCAGAAATATTTACAATAAAAGGGTTGGATAAAGGCCTCCTTAAAGAGAGTTTCTCTACCTAGGAAACTAAAACTAGGGATCAGTCTGTGTCTCGTCATCAACACATATACACTGTCCTTGTGTCCAAAACATACTAATCTGTTCCTTCCACTAGAAACAAACAACTATGGGTTCAAGGTAATGTCTCTGACTTAGGTTTGGCATAAAGTGTTCACGATTAAAGCAAGTCGATGACTCCAACAGAAACAGTATTTTCCAAGGAGAAATTCTCGGATCCAGGGGGTGATTCCCTTCCCCTGGATTATTTAGGTAGGATGGCAAAAGTGCCTTTTCCAAACAACACTTTCCTAAGGATGGCAAAAGGTGTCTCTTTCACATACCAATTCCTTAAGGATGGCAAAAGTGTCTCTTTCAAACAACAATTCATTAAGGATGGCAAAAATGTCTCTTTAAAATAACAATTCCTTAAAGATGGCAAAAGTCTCTCTTTCAAACAACAATTCCTTAAGGATGGCAAAAGTGTCTCTTTCCAATAACAATTCCTTTGGTTCTTTATACCAGGTTCAGAAAGTTCCAGTTCAAATAATATGTCACATACCATTTAGCTCTTCCTAGATTACTTTGCACTGAGTTCGCAAAAAGGATCTTATTCAGATGAGATGTTTCATATAAGGTTCCCCTTAAACTCTTTGGTATCTTGGTGGATCGCCTGATGTGCTCCTCCATCAGGAATACACCTGTGAGCTCTTAAAGTCTCTAGGAACACCGCTGTGCCAGGTATTTTGGCCTCAGCATGAAAAGGCATTTGTTCAACTTCCCAACTTCAAATGCCTGGTATATCCATCCATCAAGACCTTTTCCATGTACTCTCCTAGAGTCTTTGATATACTTTTCTACTATGTGTTTTGTAAAGTAAATGAGTTTCTTTCTATGACTTTAGTGGATCTACTGGTATACTCCCCTGCCAGGAATCTTTTAGTAGGTTCTACACATCCCCTGAAATACTCTCTGCCAGTTAACTTCTCACAATGTCTTATACTTCCATATATTTTGGGTGGATTGCCTGGTATAGTCCCCTGCCAGGAATCCCTTTCAGGGGTCTTGCAGATCAACTGATATACTTCTTTGACAAGTATCGTTCCCCAAATGTTCACTGCCTGATGTGCTCCTTTTACCGGGACTTCTCAGTTTCACTGTTCTTTGGTATAGCACAGTTTTGTTACTTTGCTGTGCTAATACTTCATTGGCTTGAGGTACTACTTGTTCCAACTTTCTTACATTGACTTCTCATACATTGGGGCTTGGTCAAGTTCTGTCTTTTAATATGTTCATTAGTATTAATTTGCTTTGGGTAACATTTGCTCCAACTTTCCCCACATTGACATCTCATACATGGGGACGTGTTCAAGTTCTGTCTTTGTACTTTACTTGGTAGGTATTCAAATACTCTTATTTGCTCACATGCCTTTCAGTATGCCCCGTTGTCCACAATGGCTCTGGGCAGACTCACTGGTGTCTTGCGGAGTTCCTAACACGTGGCACGTTGCTGTGATGAAGCTTCTTCTCTGGGGCAGCTTCCCTCACACTGCAGACCTTCCTCCTGCACTCCCGGCAGCTCCGCGCTCACATGCTGCCAAGACTGCTGCTTCTCAGCACGACCGTGTCTCCGGTAGCTATGCTGCTTCTGCCGGTACTCCCATGGTACTCCCACGGTGCCCGCTACATCTCTCCTGGCCTCGCACCCTGCCGGTTTGTAACATGTGTAGAGGACAGCGGCTGTATGGAAGTGCATGCCTTCTCCAGCACAGTTCTTTCCTGTACTATGTCCTTCTGCCTTCTTCTCTGGCTTTGCTTTTTTCTCCGGCTCTGCTCCCTTCTTGAGTGTGGACACCATTTTTAAATGTCGTGCACACTCGTGCTTTACTGAAACAACAAGCCTGCATGTTCAACTTTGTGTTTCTTTAAATCAGCATTAACTCCTTCTTCCTCTTCCTCGTCTCAGTACTTTAGGCTTTATGTGAGTTAGAGTCCATTGAATTTCTAGAATGTGTAGAGTGATATTGTTTAGGTCTTTTCTTTAGAAAACCATTATAGACAGGAGATGTTAGGGGTGAGTTATGTGTATATGAGGTATGAATGATATTTTGCCAAGAGTGATTTGCAGGAAGGTGTTTATGGGTTTTAAACAGGAGGGATTTGTATTATGACAACAAGCCAAAAATAACTTAGGAATTATGAGGTCCTCCTCTCTAGAAGGGGAAGAATATTGCATCCCTCCTGTTGAGGACACCAGTTTCCCTCGACAGCCATCTCCTCCCATGTTATCCTCCCCATAGTACCACCTCCAGGGTCAGGATCAGGCAGCGGCTGCCGTCCCCTGGCCACATGGGAGGAGCTCCTTGCCGGAAATCAGTGATGACTCCAAAGGAGTCATCACACCACACCCTGTACAGCGCTAAACTGCTCTCAAGCTAGGTCCATGCTTTAAATAATAAAAGTATATATATATATATATATATATATATATATATATATATATATATATATATTGATAAAGTGTGTGTGTGTGTATGTGTGTTTTGTTCCCTGTGGTTCCACGTAGAAGTATGACTTTCACCACCCTCCATTCATCGTTTGCAACCAACTCACATGAATTTCACAAGCGCAACATGTTCCTTCCCGCCCCAATCAAGGTGTCACACAACAAACTGTTTAATGTCAATTCTTTGTTCAGCCCTATTTCTGATTCATCACATGCTCTTTGTATTCCTCCCCCTGTGCCACCAATGTTATATTTATATGAGGTATATGAAATAGAGACCACACTAAACTACACATGCCACCTTCTTTGTGTCAGACAATTAAACTTCTTTTTACATAAATAAATCACACAGGTTGGTTGGGACAATCACAAATCACAATACTTTTCTTTATCCCGATTTCAATTCAAGAAATAATCAACACTGGTCAATGTACATTTTCAGTGCTGTGCAATTTCGATTTTCCTGTGTGCTTAAAAAGCTAGCAGTTTGGTTTACAGATTTGTACAAATGCATATGGCAATTATTATTTCACCCACACGTTTGCTTTAAAATAAACACCTGGTGACTTGGAAATGTGTTTTTCAGACCTCCCGTTACTTTGGTCTGTTTTGGGGAAGTTGGAGAGAAAGATCGGAATGATTTAGGAAATTTGGATTTCAGACCCCGCTCCACTTAATGGACTGTGTTGGGGAAACTGGACAGAACAATTGGAATGATTTAGGAATTCTGGATTTCAGACCCCCCTCCACTTTAAGGTCTGTTTTGGCGAAGATGGACAGAAAAAGTGGGGTGATTTAGGAATTTTGGATTTCAGACTCCCTCCTACCCCCTCCACCTAAAGGCCTGTGTTGGGGAAGTTGAACTGAAAAATTGGGATGATTTAGGAATTTTGGATTTCAGACCCCCCTCCACTTAAAAGCCTGTGTTGGGTTGGTTGGCAGTTAGGGGTTGTTCTAGTTTAGGGACAAAGACACCCCCTTTCTTACAGAGGTAATAGGATTAACCAATTAAATTACAGACTATTGTTTTCAGCCTACACTGGGAATGAGCTTTGTTTATTTTGAATGTTAACAAAAAATTAACCCGGAGTGTTTTGCTAAATGGGATATAATTAAATTAATATTCAGTCAAATCGGCTAAGGATCTACTCAGCCCCACTCTCGAGGATGACCCCCAGTTCTTCACCATAGGGCCCAGTCAGCTTTTAAGCCTTCCCAGCAATTTCAACAAATCTCCTTTGGTGTTTCATTGCAGCTGTCAGTTGGTAATTTTTAGCAGTTCTCCCCTCCTCTCGTAGTGCATCCACTTTATATACCAGTGATGACACCATCAAGATTTCAATATTGGGCAGTGCCTTGCAAGAATTCTAACAACTAGGATTAGACAGTTACCATTCTCTCTCCCCCAAGTCCAGCCTCTTTCTAAGGATTGGTTTAGGAGCCTAGAACAGAAATATATCACCTCCCATTTGAAATCCCATTTTTTTCATGTCAACTTTTTGGAAAAAAGTACTTATGTGGCAAAACTTCATTATTTACCAATTAGTAACTGCCATGAGGTATATATATTCTGCTTTCAGCTAATCATGGGGAATTCAATAAAATGACAGCCGGATCTGCACCATACTGCAAGGGCGTGTGTCAATTTTCAGTCTTTTATCCAAAAAGCATAATAGTTATGAACATGGAATTTACTCTTCAAATGTCTAATTTTATCCTCCACCAGTCTGCCAACTCTTAAATTCGGGACATTTTCAGAGCAGACAGGAACACATTTTAGCTTGCCATTACAATTCCCTAAATCGGAACTGGATGAATTTGATTTCAACAGAATTGCCTTGAACTTATCTAAACAATGACACTTAAATGTATGCAGTGAGACTTGTGGTTGCTGGGAAAAATGCATATGTTTAATAGTCCTTTTCAACTAAATGAAATTAAATTAAATGAAATAATATTTCATTTATATCACGTTCATACACAAGTGTTTCAGAGCGTGACCATGCAAAGGGAGAGGAACAGGGGAGAACAAAAACAACGATCTTACTAGGCCCAGTGACATTAAGAGCGGCGCGCAAGTGCATGGGTACATCTTCCTGTGTATGCAAATTGGAGCTCTCTTGTCTCTAGGCCATTTTCCATTCTTGGCCAGCATGTGAGCAGAGCTTCGTGGAAGGTGTTTTTGTTAGCCTCTTTGTTGTTTGAAGTTGGTAGGCTACAGGTCATAAATACTTGGGATGCATCGGCTACACAGAGCTCTCCCACTGCAGATAATGAGCTAGGCCGGTTCTCTGCTGTCACAAGGCTCTGCTGACATCTGGCATCCTGTCCTGTTATCTGACATGGACTCCAATTTTGATCTGAAAACCTTCTATTTTCTTTTTTTTAAGAGTTCAGCTTTCCTTGATTTTTGGCCCCTTCCCATGTTCCAGTCATGCACTGACTAGGCCGTTTGCTCTGCACAGAATGAGCCTTCAGAGACAGCAGGTCTGGGGAAATTGTGTTTTCAACACTTTTAAGAGCAGGCCACACTTGATTGCAGCTGTAAAGAGCTGGGATGCAAAACCCAGGCTTGCAGTGGGGGATGCCATTTGCAAATTCTGCCCACAGACCCACTGATTGTCCTTGGCTCAAATTAACTCACATATTGCATTTCCTAACACCAGCTCCGATTCTTTGAAATACCTTGTATGTAACTGATAATGGTTCATTTTGCTTTTGCATCATTGGATTTCTTCTTTACACACTGCATTGGCTTTTAAATATGCTGAAAGTTACGGGCTGTTTCTTTCAGTCATTAATAAAATACATTTTTAATAATCTGATGTTTGTTTTTATGCTGAAAAAGTTGGTCTGAGTTGTCACAATGCACCACCTTTTGATGGATGGCAGTTTCAGTGAAAATGCTGCATTTATATCTTAGCCAGCAATGTGATGTTCCTTTCCAATCTGCACTTGGATTACATTTTTTTCTTCAGATTTCTCTGGGGTTCAACTGCAGAAAGACACCCGCATAGTCTGCCTAAATAGGCCCATTTTCAGCTTGAAGGTTTTTGAATGCTGGCAGGTAATTTTTCCAGTGAGCCCTTCAGTTCTATTGGTCGGGGGCCTTTGATTAAACCCAACACAGAGTAAAAGAAATTGTAGGAAAATCCAGCTAGGGGAGAGGGTCCGGGATTGGATTTAAGGAAGAAAGGTGTGAGGGCAGAAGAATAGAGAGAGTGGGGAGTTGCTGGCGGCAGGGAAAGGACTCAAGGCCATGCATGTGAAATGGGGATGAGTGTGCCCAGTACAGGTGTTCAAAACTAGCTTTGAGAGTATGGTTAAAAAAGGCTTCTCTGCTTGCCACAAGTTATACATGACATTCACTATATTGTTCCCACTGCAGGGGTGGTGTCACAGGATAGGAACAATGAGCCATGAGTTTTAAAGTTTGGTGAATATATTTTGTTTTCTCCATGGTATATGTCCCACTTTATCCACACCCTCATTAACTGGCTCACCAGTTGTTCTCATCTTTGTGCTATTGTACAGTCACCCTTCTGGGGAATGCCCCCGCCTTATGTAAATGTGATATTGTCAATCTTTTCTGATTAAAATTGACATCCCTGTTCTTCAAATAAATACAAGTACACTGCCGCTGCATGTTTTACACATGCTGCCTCAATTGTTAAAATCCATTAGACATGGCAGTAGAGCGAGACTCCATCTAACATAGCCAAACTGCACTTGTCGATTAACACAAACATAAAGTGAGATGCAGAAATATTACTGCAGCAGAACCACCTAAAAGCTACACCTATTTGATTTATAACAGAAGAAGAAAGTGGAGCTCAGAGGAAAGTAGCCATCTTGGCTGGGCTTTTGAGCAAGCACTGATGCTTATGTTTTTAATTGGGGGTTCATAGCACCTGGATATAGGTTTGCAGAGAAATCAGGGGATCACTTGAGCCATGATAGATGTCTCATTGATGTGAGAGAGGCAGGGCCTACATTGTGCACATATAAACAGTTTGACTGGATAGTAACGGTTTGTGGTCCCCATTGTACCAATGTTTTGCAAGGTTAGAGGTCACATCAGAGTCGTAGCCTCATTCCTTCCAGCAGGTATGGTTGTTAGTGATTGAGTTGCTAATGGAGGTTTGCTGGTGAGCTGCAGTACATTTTGTGCACCAACCACCATTGGGGTTCTTGACGATTGGGAAGAGCTCATCTATAAAGTCTGGTGAATCCCCCTTTCCATCATGCCTCTCTCTTTCCTCTAAGACCCTCACACTTTTTCCCACCTAATTCCCTCTTCCCATGCCCCTCACATTTGGTCCATGCCCCCCTTAACTCACCCCTTTCTTTCCTTGGGCCCCTTTCCCTCTTATTTATTGTATTTATTTATTTATTGTGCATTTGTAAGGAGCTTATACATCAGGATAATTATGTTTCAACGTGCCCACAGGGCAAAGGGATGGTAACAAGTTAACAAAACAAGACAAACGAAAAAATAACGATGAGCAAAAGGCAGAGGTGGCCCTACTAGCCCTACTAGGCCTTGTGAACATTCGGAACGTGCAACTGCAGAGGGAGAGAAGGGATACGGGGGCAAATGCTAGAGGTTCCACAGAGGGGCAAGTGCCTGAGGGCCAGTGTCAGGGCAAAAATGTGCCAGGCGGTGGCTTCAGAGTGCTATAGTTAGGAGGTGCATAGAAATGGGAGGGGTATGGAATGCTTTTCAGGAATGTCTAAGATCAATAAGCAGCGAGGAACACGGTGGTGTTCAGTGCTTGTGTGACCTTCCTCTAGCATGTGAGTCGAATATGAGGTTGGAGTACGCTCCATTAGGAAGAGACATAATGTGGCAGGATTCGTCCTGCAGAAGGTGCATATTTCGGGTGGTAGGAAACCCGCAGGTTATGGGAAGCCCACTGTGAGGAATTCGACCATCCACACGGGAAAAGTGTGCTTCCCAGGGCTTTTTTGTTTGTTTTAAAAAGAATGAATGATGAGGCCATTCTCGCGCTCATTTTCCATGCTCACTGCAAAGCAGAAAAATAGTCATGCACTCTGGAAGGACACGGCTTACCAGCGCCCCCCTCCGATGTCATGTGTAGCTGACAACCAACAGCTGTGGGTACATCAAAAGCCTTTAGCCATGGGCAGCCTGATTAGAATTTCAAGGCCCCCTGGATTTGCATCTCCATTGTGAAACCTTGCTGGTGGCGGCAAATACTGAAGAATGTTTATTAGCAGGCCTCAGGGAAGGCCAGGGTGCTGGAGTGACAGTGGAGACCAAACGTCAGACACCTCTTTGTAATGCAATGTGTCAACTTAGTACTAACATGCCTCCTTGGTATGAAAGGGAACTGAATGTCCTGTCTGGAACCACTATTTTCAGTGCAGAGAAGTATGTGAATTGGAGTAGACGAAGGTCTGCCGTCAGCCCCCTACTTCAAAGGCGGCCCTTGATGTGATCAAGCACTGCATAGGGCTCACTTAAGTAGGGAGACACTTTGATGTACAGCAGTCAGGAAGATGGGTGGGACTTAGAAGTATGTGTTGTCATCCTTCCCCTGTCAGCTGCCAAGTTCCCTGGTTCTGACCTGAAGCATCACTGAAGATGGGGAACCAGGATTGGTTCATTAATGTAGGCTTAGACTACACCAATCGCTGGGTCCCATTTGGCTTTAAAAGAGGGCTGAGCCCCTCACTTGGCAGATTATCTGAAGACTTTGCAAGGAGTAAGAAGAAGGACTCATTTGGACCCGAGATGAAGGTACAGTCTACCTTCCATCTTCAGCCAGTGAAGGAAGGCCAGGGGTTCTGAGAGGGAAGCAAGATCCCACCCCTAAACATCTCCCTGGGAACAGAGGGAGATACCGGACTCAGAGGACCCGTCCAGCAGCTCCAGAACCGGTACCGAGCCAGCACACAGCGTGCCCTGCTAGATTCTGCCAACAAGCTTCCTAGGTCGGAAATGCCAGAGAGTCTCTGGACAAAGGACAAGGCCGTTGCCTGCTAACACCCTCCTGAGCTTTGGGCCGTCCGCCTTGAAAGGACACAAGCCCTGCGAAGAAGCTAAGAGGAGTGCCACACAAGCATCATCCAGCGTCCATCTTTTAAGGACAATTTTGAGACAGTTGAGTCCTTGAACCGCATTCGGCTGCACTGCTGACTATCTTCATGTCGCAGTCACCAGAGCCGTCTGAGACACCTCGATCCGCCAACCAGCACAGAGACAACAATTCTTGGCCCTGAGCCACAGTGCCGGACAGCCTGCAGACGTCCGTCCAACATTGTTTTCCAAACTGCCTGCCGCCTGGTACCCACAGCTATCTCCCGCCACTAACTCTGTCTCACGGGCTGTGAAGCGCCTTGGAACTGCCTCAACGCTGTCGAGCACCAAGAACTTCTTCAGCACGAGGCACATAGTGATTTGGCCACCCTGGTCCTTCCCTGACGGCCCCTAAGGGCAGTTACGACTTGTTGCCCCTTTGGTGTTGAAACCAAATACTCTTGAACTATAAGACTGATTACTTTATCAACTACCCTCCTGTTAGTATCCAGATTGCATCCCTTTCCTTTGTGAAACTGTCTGTCCTCTGTGTTCATTTACAGCAGGGGTTTTAATTGTAGTGTGCTTTAACTGTGTGTTGTAGTAATAATAAAGTAGATATTTGTATACAACCTCGACTGGACAGTCCCTTTTATCGTTGGGTAATAATTGTATTTTCGCTGTGTTGCAACTAACCAATGATCCACGACCTTGCAGATATAAGCCTGTCGTTCTGTCCACGTTACCAAAATTGGACAAGGAGTTCTTATAATTTACTTGTAGTCTAATCTGTTTGGATCCGTTCTGATGTACTAGAGGTGTGGGGTTGATGTATGGTTTAGAAACCTATACCCATCCCTTGTGCCCCGGAAGTTGATTCATCACACCCACCTGGCCTTATCCCCCCTATTCCGTTTAAATCATCCTTTCCCTTCAGTCTCTCCTGGACCCCTGGTTCATTCATGCCTAATCCTATTTGACCAAGCCCATCCTATTCACAGGCCCTCTTCCTGTCCACATCATCACCATTCTGTCCTGTTCCCATCTCCTGTCTCCATGCATATCCTGAATCTTCTCCACAACACGCTCCTGGTCACACAGACACTCCTTTTTGTTTGGCAATTAGGTGGCACTGCAAGCGCTGCCTATAAGCCAAAACTATTGGCCTGAGGGGTGACGTTGGGAAAGAAATGGGGTCAGAGGGGGAACAAACGGCCTTTGGGTATTGTTTGGATTTTTACCCAATCATGGTCCACCTATGATCATACTAGCCCCTGTTGCCACACCCACACACTATCTGCCCTCCCTAGTGCACCCAAACCACACCCAACTGGGATATTTTTGAGATAGTTATGTGCTTTTAATAAGATTCTCATATAGGGGTTGAGGTGTACGAAAAGAAGTAGTGGAACCTGCCCCCGCTCACCACAAACCCCATCGCCACGCCCCTTCCCATGCGCAATCCAAACCCCCAAACAAACACACTTGCTGTTTAAGGGAATGTTCAGTGTAGTGCGCTGAAGTGCAAGTTTCAACTTCTTCCTACACTTTTATTCCCGGGAATGGTTTATTTTTTTCATAAAAGTATAGGAAGAGTATAACATTTTTTTTAAAGTAGAGGAGCACTGCTCCCACCCGCTCCCGCCTACTTCGACCACTGTTCCAATGTTATTTCTAAGCAGCTTTCTGAAAGGTAATGTCGGAAATACAGCTGTAACCCAGCTCCAGGAGTAATAAACATGTCTTAACCAAGTGACATTTGAGCCACTCGATTTATAAGCACTATGTGTGACCTCAAATCTGTTCCTTCCACTGAATTCTTGTCAAAAGCATGCGTTGCAAAAGACAAGAGTTTGGCTCTTGAATAGGTTCAGACCGGCAGTTGGTAGACACTGACATAATATTCCCGAATACTAACACCATAAATATGCATATCTCATACCTACACAAGATAAAAATCGAAACGGTTGGCTTTGCCCGTGCTTGTTTTCTTAGCCCTTTCTTTTACCCTGAGCCTTGTTTCTCCACATCCAACCCTTCTGGCCAAGCCGTCACTTAAATGTGATCTCCTTCGTCCTGTTTCCTGGCCTCCCGCTGCACCAGACACTACAGTTCAGTAGTCCCCCACTGCCCCGGTCTCTCCTATCCCTGCTAACCCACACTGATGCCTCACTTCTGCACCCTAGTCTCCCACTGTGCCAGTCCTTCCTGATCCCTAGTCTTCAACTGCCCCGTTCCCGCCTGCCTGTTCCCTAGGCACTCTAATTTTCGGACTCCCGTCTCATCCCCAGCCGTTCTGGCTGCCTTTCACGCCCCCTTTTGCCCCCGCCGCTTGCTCCTCCTCCATTCTGTTCCCGATCCCGCTCCCCACTGCCTCTCCTGCTCCCTCAGTTCCTCCCATTCGCCATCAAACCCCTTTCTGCGCTCCTCCTGTCCCCAGGCTCTCCTCCTTCATCCTGTTTCCTCGGCTCTGCTCGTGTCCCTAGGCCCCTCCCACCCAGGGCCCCACCTCCCGCTGTCAGTGAGCGCCTCCCCCTGCGGCAGGAGCTGCCCCCACCCCGTGTCCTGCCCTGACCCCGGCCCTCCCGGGGCTCCCTGCCGCTTTAAAGGGGCCGTCTCCGGGCCGGGCCGTCCTCCCACGTCAGCCTGCGCCCTCCCCACCCACCGCTCCCTCCCTCCCTTTTCTCATTTTTTTCATTCTTTCTCGATCTCTGCCCATTTCCCAAATGGAGCAGGTCCCCCCCGGTGGCCCGCTCTGCCCTGCTTGCTGCCCCCGCTGCCTGGGCACATAGAACCGAGGCGCCCCCACTGGATGGGCAGGCGGTCCCCGTGGCCCCCGCTCCCTGGGACCCCCCAGTCGGACTCCGGGCGGCAGAGCCCGGGCCCCCACTGCTGCCGTCAAATGACTCAGTAACTTTCCAGGCTGGGCAGCTGCCGCTTCTGCACACCATGATGTACTCCTCTCCCTTGTGCCTCACCCAGGTAAGGCCCCGATGGGCATTCCCCGGGCACCGCTGGGCATCACCCCAAAAGCTGAAGACTTTGGGCATTTTCCAGAAGCATGCAAATACTTTTTGGGGCAGAGAAAAGGGCGGGCTTTCCTCCCCTCCCCCGCCCCTGGCTATGCAGGAGAGAGGTTGGCACTGCCAGGGTACTTTTGGGGTGTGCGTGTGTGTGTGCGCGCTCTGTCTCGGCTGCTGGCGAGTGGGTGGGGGGCCGGTGAGGGAGGGGGGTTACTTTTGGGAAATGATATTTAATGCGGTCCCAGTCTGTCCGCTATGACGGCACCTCGCCGTCCCTGCTCTCTGCAGAAGAGAGAGGGCGGCAGTGCCAAGGCACTTTTGGGGGCTGAGCACTTAGTAGGAGGGAGGGACATTATTTTATGAAAATGATAATGGTGTTCTGCCCGGGCTGTCTCATATGGGCATAGCACGCATTCCCCATGCTCTGAAAAGGGGAGAGGTTGGCAGTGCCAGGGCACTTTTGGGGAGACCTGCGGGTGCACTGTACCAGGTGCTGGTGACGGGCTAGTGATTAAAAAGCAAGACTTTTTCTGCATGTTCCTTCCTGCGGTGGTTGTCTTGCCCCGCGTCACCAGACAGATGTTGGAAGCGCCAGGGACTTTTCTTTGGGGGGGGCTGCAGAGGGGATGGGGAGGGGGGTGCCCCTTGGCTCTTGAATTGAAGATATATTATTTTAAGGTAAAAACATAATGATAATATGGACTTGTAGCCACTCTTCTTGACTCTGCAGAAGAAAGAAAGAGTTTGGCAGTGCCAGTGCACATTTTGCCCGTGGCACTTTTTGGGGGTGCTGTCGGGGCAAGAGGCGTTATTTTTTTATAGAATGTTAGTTCTTCGTCGATCTATTACATTGCACCTATCCTGGACTACTTAGCAGAGGCAGGTTGGCACTGCCAGGTTGCTTTGCTGTGCATGCACTCGATTGTACTGTTGGGGGGAGAGGAGCCCTGGTGTTTTCTGTGGGGTACCTTTATTTCTCTTTGTGTCTGTCTGGCATGGGTATACCACGCCGCCCCGGGCTGTGAAGAAGAGATCGTGGATGGCACTGCATGCCACGTGCTGTGTCGCCCTGTGCATTTCCCAGTGTGCTGGCGATGAAGACATTGGGTTATTTTACGCATGTTTCCCTGACATAAAGGTGTTTCCCTTGCCCACGTTTGTGTAGAAGAGATTGGGGTTGGCAGTGCCAGGGCGCGCATTATGGCGTGCATTTGTGAAAGCGTTTGGGGTGCTCGGGAAGAAGTGGGGCGCTATTTCGAAGACATTGTTTGTAAATATGGTGATTTGTAAATATCGCACCTTCTCCGGGATATGCAGAAGAGGGCAGAGCTGGCACTGCCAGTGTAGTTTTGGGCTGTGTATATGAGCACGCCGCGGGGAGCTGGTGAGGCGGGATGCGTTTTCTTGTTGAGAAAATGCTACTTCTCATAAGGCTGGCACTCGCTGCCCGGTAGTCCGCCCAGGGATTAAGGTTGGCACTGCCAGGGCACCTCTGTGTGTGTTAGTGGGGAGGGGAATCGCCTCCTTTTACGGCGGGTAGGGGGGCACGCCGGTATGGTTCGTGTCACCTCCTTTGGCTGGGCAGGGGGAGCCGGGCCACGTGGGGGTGCCAGCGCGCGTTTGTGGTCTCTATGCGCATATTGCGGGTGCGTGTAATGCGAGTTCTGCTGTTAGGTGCGCATTCTGTGGCGAGGGCTGCGCACGGTGTGGTGCGCTAGTGTGGCACTCATCTTGAAAGCGTCCCTCGTCTGCACGTGTGTGTTTGGAATGAACACATGGGCTCTCGTGTTAGGCGCCATGTCGGAAGGGGCAGGTCTCGTCTGATGGGTGTAGGGACTTTTTTTGGGGTGCTGCTGGAGTAGGGGGGCAATCTGCAATCCATTTTTTTTTTAAAAAAACCCTTTTTTATCTGAACAGGTCTGTTATAGGTCTATCTCAATTACGCTGGCTATGCCGAGATGGTGGCATTGCCCGGGCATAGTTGTGTTTGCGGCCCACTTTTCGCGGGAGCGCATTTGAAGACGGGCATTCTTATTTTATGATAATTTAAGCGCATTTCCGTAACATAACATAAATGTTACATTTACTGGACACATTTGCTCGTTCCTGGTCCTCTAATGAGGAGACTGGCGAGGTTGGCAGTGCCAAGATACGTTGGTGTATGTGCTTTTTTCTGGCATTATTTTTCTTTTGCGCATTTTTTGTTTGTGTGTCTGTGGCCCTTGCAATCATGGGGCCTTTCCCCTTCAACGCTCTGTGCCGCATCGCTGGAGCCTGGCACTCCCAACATACTTTTAAAATAATTTTAGATCCATTTTTTAGGGGGTCAGTGGTGTTTTTATTGAGTGCCTAATTCATGTTTTGAGGAATCGTGTTTCCCTTCTTATATGCCTGCTTCCCGCCCCGCACGCCGACTATACGCAGTGCAACAAGGCTGGCACTGCCACAGTACTCTTTTCGCGTTGCAGTGGTTTTCGAAAATACATGGCGCGTCGTTTGTTTACAGGTGCCGTGTTCCATATACGATGTGGTATTTCTCATCCAGCCCACCTGTGCATTCCGCGGGGAGCCTGGCACTGCCAACACATTTTCACTATATGGCGATTCGTGGTCTTTAATGGAGTATGTGCGGTTTCTCTCCCAACATTCCTGGGCCCAAGCAGTGAGGCTGGCACTGCTGTCCTGCGGGGAGAATGGCGCTGCTATTTTGCCTCTGTTGTCTGTGGGCATCCCGGGTCTGTCGAGGCTGTTTTCCATATGCTCGTGAAATTTTCCTGCCAACCCGTGCCCCTGGCATGCGGAGTGCAACGTGCATGGCTGGCATCCGATCTTGGCCCGCGGGACATTATGAATAAAGGTAGTTTCTTTTCAATGGGGCCTGCAAATGGCGCTCCAGCGGGCAGCATGTGAGTGCGTGTTTGTGTGTTTGGTGTGAATGGTGGAGGGGTGTTTAGAAAGATGCCCCCTCCTACCCTGGAGTTCACACGAGGGATGCGTGTCTCTGCCAGGTGCCCACGGGTGTTTGTGTGTGGTGTGGGCGAGATAGTCCGTCGGCCTAGTCGTGGCTGCCAGCCCAGATGGGCGAGTGCCACCGTCGAGCGTCGAGGCCTGTGTGTGTGCTTTTACTTGGAATGTTATATATATATTTGTTTAACTTAACGTGCAGTGTGTTTATCGAAATGATCCTCGCTCTGGGGACAGGTGAGGTGGGCGATGCAATACCCCCGACCGCACAAGGACTCCATTTCAGTAAGGTTGCGCCCCCCCCCCCGCCCCCCCCTCTCAACCCTCTACCGTTGGCCAGGGCACTCTGGAATTGGGAATATCTCAAATCATGCCCATATCACCCCGTCTCCGTGGAATCTCCCAGTGGCTGTGTGTCTGTGGCGGGCACCCCCTCTCACCACTGCAGTTTGCCTTGCGGTGGCCTTTTTTTGGGGGGGGGGCGGTGTAGGCAGTTGATGAGGTGTTGCGTGGGTTCGCTGGAGGGTAGTATTTTACAATAAAGTGTTCCCAATGTGGCGTTGTATGTTGGGGGCATTCTATGATCATATGCAGTGGTGTGTGGGCAGGGTGCCAGGCATTATGCGAATAGAAGACAACAACGGGGCAATGCCACTCTGGCTGTGTGGATAAACCATATCCCTGTCTATGTGACCCACTGCCTCTTTCGCTCACAACTGGCATCGTGTATAAACGCGCCGAACGCCAGCAATAGGCGCTATATGAAATCCCGGAACACGGAAGCCTTTTCTGTTTCTAGGATTCACTCTGTACGGCTTGGGTCAGGCCCAGACGTGCCCTAGTTGCACTCCCTATCTCCAGGCGCTGAGAAGCTCCTGCAAGGCATGATGTTGGCGCTTTATGCAACCGATCCACAGGCGCGTGGCTGGCTTTGTGTGCACGTAAGGGATGCTTCTGTGTGCACGCCACACACGCACACACGCACCATCCCTGCCATGGTTGCGATTGCTGCAGACAGAACGATTTCCCTGCGATGCCTCAAGTGTGTCCTATTGACAGGCTTGGACTGGCCTATAGGGCAATAGGCCAGTGCCCGAACCAAACACACAAAATGCTAGCGTCGGCTTGTTTTTTGGGTGAAAATGGGCCTCATTTTTGGGCAGTCTTGCCAGTTTGAATTTACTTCGCCAAGTAGTTAGTAGTTTGGGCCATTGCTACAGAATACATATTTTTTAAAATGTACAATGTGCGTCACATTTATCAAAAACCACCCCCTTTGGTACTCCTGAAAAAGTCTGTCACAAAAGGAACAAATTGCCATTTGCAACTGTGGGCCACTTTTCTATTGGTGCTCGAGTGCTCGAGACAATGTTGTGTCCCAGGCCGACCCCGCCTGTTGATGGGGGTGTCTATAGAAGTGACGACTTTACATAAAGAAAAAACAACTGCCCTTTTCAGTTTGAGGACTGTAGCGCTCCTCGCTGCGCAGTTTGTGTATTGCGCGCCTTTTTTTTTTTTTTTTAGCTCGAATGGAGTGCCCAGAGCGGGGATATTATACTGTATATTTCACAGCGCCATATGGAGTCTTCACAATAAGTGGGCACAGTTTCAGGCGCGCCTCGCAAAGTTTGACAACATTCTTGGCAAACATTAGCAGCTTTTGCACAGAGAAAATCTGTAGTGTGTTCGCACTGGCTGTGCGAATGGCACAGACGGGCAGGTTCGGGGTCCCCCTTTGTCGTCCGTATTGTTTGAGATGGGGTTGGTGGGGGGATGGGATTTCACTCTAAGGTGAGCAATAGGCACCCCGTTTAAAAACGCGAACATGTTTGGTCTGATTTACAAAAGCGTTGTACATGGCGCAATGCCACCGTGAAACGTTTTGTAAATCAGGCCCTTAGCGAGGTAAACAGGAGTGCGTATGCTGTGGGTGGCGGGGGCCTCGCTTGCGCCCCACTGGACACAGCCTTCTCCAGTCCAGGGGCGTCTTTTCTTGCGCGCGTCTGCGTGTATTTAGAGGGGCCGCGGGGAAGTGGGGGGCTGAGGCTATCTGTGAATTTGTTTTCTTTTCACAGTGTTAGACTCAAAAGATCTGTGGGCCTGTGGGTGTATCAATTTCATTTGCACGGAATACATGCTCTGTGTGTTTGTGTTTGTGTGTGCGTTTGTGTGTTGCATATTATATAAATATAGTCTTTCCCAAACTACTTGCTGGAGTTGCCCTCACCACACCCCCTGAAGCCAGGGTCGGACTGTGCCATACAATTGTCTCGGGCACCAATGAAAAAGTGTCCCACAGTTGCAAATGGCTATTCATTCCTTTTGGGACCCTGTTGGAGTAGTTCCCAAGGGGGAGTTTTTTTTTATAAAGTGTGATGCAAAATGTGCCCTTTTAAAGAATTTTTATTCAGCAACACTGGTTAAAACTACTAGCCGCATAGTGAGGTAACTCATCAAATTGGCCAAAAAGGTGGTCCACTTTGGCCGAAAAAACGGACCCACACCAGCATTTTGTGTGTTTGGATCGGCCATGGGCGGTGGCGGGTCCTTTGCCTTTGTGTGTGCTCTCCCATCATCCATGAATGTGGCCTATCACCTGCTGTGAATGTTGTGTAGGCCACACTTTGTCCCACGCTGCCCCTCTTACTCTTCGATGCACTGCTAGTGCCCTGAAGCATCTTTTGGCTGCGTCTGGTGCTATCTCAGGGACGTCATTTCACCAAAATGCCACGGGTAGCAGAAGTGACATCAGACGACCCTTGACCCCTGGTGACATCACAGGAAGTGATGTCATTTGATCGCACCCCGAAGTGATATCACGGAATGCGATGGAACGCAACCTTTCACCCGTTGACAAAACAGGAAGTGCTATCGCATAGCATTGTACACTACAAAAAATATGGTTACGATATCGCTATAATGTGATGTACATTTCATACAAGAATGGATAGCCATATGTATCGTTAGGATCAGTGTGTATAGGCCCGTATTACCAAATTACTGTGAATGCAAGCAGACATCCATGACCAAATGATAATGATGTGTTATTATATAGCACTTACGCTTTAGCGCTTTATATAGAAAAAATATACACCCAATATCACCCAACCTGTGTTGGTACTCATGTATCGACCTCAGAAGGATGAAAGGCTGATTTGAGGTGTTTAAGAACAGACTAAATCAGTGACTCACCCCTTGAAGTGTGCCTGAAATAAACCTTTAATGAGTATCAATTATTGTATAGAATTCCAGAAAGACACATTATTTGGTTTTCCTAATCTTTCTTATTTGGGGTCAGTGCCGAAAGTGTTAGACTTGTGTCACTCCTTTTCTTCTTTTTTTAAGGGGCTTTAACAAGAAAGCCAGCCACTCCAAAACTAAAGAGCAACATGGTGCTGGCCACAGCCCAGGAGCTTGCATTACAAAAAAAAAAGTTAAAAAAACCCAATCTTTTTTATTTCTTTTTTTTTTCTAGAGGTCGCAAGGGGGACCACAGAGGTCGCAAGGGAGACCTCAGAGGTCTCAGTTGCGACCTCTGGCGACCCCCAAATGACGTCCCTGTGCTATCCACTGTCACCAAGGAAATACAGAGGCTAGTGCCTATGTAGCTGCTGTGTCCAGACTCTTTTGACTCGGGGGGGCCCAAGTGGGGCATTGGCCTAGGCAGGGGTGGTATGAAGTACGAGCGCACACACATAATGATCATAGTTTAGGGTAATGGGGTGGCCAATCAGATTCCACGGGTAGCACGTGCCACCCCAGGCCACTCCCTGGACACGCACTGGCATCTACTTATTAACGGGTGGCACTCGATATTGTGTTGGAATCCGTGTTGAAGGTGATCTAACTCTGCTCAATAAAGATGATGAAACATTTGCCCATACTTTTGCCATAAATTAACCACATCTCATCAACGTTTGCAAAAAATTCCATCTCTCATCACAAATGCAGGAATGCCTAAATGATATATACATCATTTATTTTTGTTCACTTCTCCTCTGAAGAGAAGCTGGACCGTGCCACCGGTTCCATTTGCCAGGGCTGGATGCATAGGCCGCAAACAAACCTTTGTAAAGGGAAATGCCATTATAAGAAAGAACCTTTTGTGTTTGGCTTCCCAGCCTCTGCCTCTACGGTTTTCCGTGTCGTTGGCATTCCTTTCGTTCTGCTGAGCGAGGCCCTGCTCCACCCAGACTGGCACTGCCCGTGGTTAACTCTTTGGAAGGCCACGCAAGGCCCAGCGCGCCACACTTGGGTTTGGGAATCTGTTTTTGTTTTGAATGTTTTAATAGGGCAGCCAAGGATCTGATGAAGTGTGGTTTTCCCCTCCGCCCCTTGATTCTGGGCCCACACGACGTCAGTGTGTGATTGTGCCAGGCCTACTGCGGTCCGGCGACTGCAAGCCTTTGCCAGGCCTGTGCGATTTTCTCTCTCTCTCTCTCTCTCTCTCTCTCTCTCTCTCTCTCTCTTTTTTTTAATTACAGTGCTGTGCCAAATCTTTGTCCGCCAAAGAAAGCGAGGTCTTAGGTTTTAGTTTGTGGGTGGGTGATGGTGGTGTGTGTGTGTGTGTTTTTGTTTTATATTACTTTACCACAACCTCTCTGCGATTCTGTTGCAAAGCGCTCTCACCGCTCCCTGGAGTTAGGTTCAATGATTGGGTTAAGTCAAAAACTTGGCCAACATGGCCGCTCCGTTGGAGAGAGCCTCGTGTTACGGATTTTGGCGGGCCCAGCGTTTCGCTTGTCCGCCCTTTCCCTCTCTCTCTCTCTCTCTCTCTCTCCCTCTCTCTCTGTCTCTCTCTCTCTCTCTCTCACACACACACACACACACACACTGCTTACCGCGATTAACTAAAAAAGAGGTAATAAAGGCGAGTTGGCACAGCCATGGTGCATTCACAGCCACCCACGCTGATTCAGAAAATATTTGTGCTTTCATATCTGGCCCCTCCCACCTCCAAGAAAAATAAATGCATGCGATATGAAACCCAACCGAAAGCAGAATCATTGAAGAGCTTCTCCCAGCATGAGAGAACTTCCCCCATCCGGCCGGCCCCCACCAGGCCACCACGGGCTGCCTCCGCCCACACCCCCACTTTTGTCTTTAAAAGTCCAGGGCCCAGATTACAGAAACTTTGCACCGGTGCAAGAGCAAAGTTTGCACAGTATTAGCACTAGGGCAAAGTTTGCCTCATTTTTAAAAACACTGGGACACTTTAAAAAACCATTGCAAATCGACACGTGCAGATTGACATCTTAAAAGCACCAGGGCTAAAATTGCCCTGGTGCTAAAAAGATGCATTTTCACACCCTTTTTTCACCAGGGCAAAATTTGCCATAGGGCTAACACGGAATGGTATTAGCCCTGGGGCAAAGTTTGCCCTGATGCAAAAATGCATCAAAAATATATCTTTTTAGCACTAGGGCAATTTTAACGCTGGTGATTTTAATATGCCAAACTACACTTGTCGGAGGTGCAATGGTTTTTTAATGTGTCCCAGTGTTTTTAAAAATAGGGCAAACTTTGCCCCAGTGCTAATAACAGGCAAACGTTGCACTTGCGCCGGTGCAAAGTTTCTGTAATCTGGCCCCTGATTGTAACCTTCTCTTTCCTGGGGAAGGCCGTGAATTAAAAGATTCCCTTTCATTTTTTAATATAAAGTTTGTTTACTTTTTTGTTTTTGTTTTTTGCGAGATGCTTTTGCATATGTTTAAAATATGGTCTATGATTCTTTACCTGTGGGCGGTCTTTTGTGTAGGATTTTGAAGAGGGCAGGAAGTTTTCCATTATTGGAGGGCACTAAGCCTGTTTTTGGAGGGCAGAGGAATGCTTTTAGAGGGCTACCAAATTTAACAAAACCGGCTATAACGAGGGCATGTCTTTCCTTAAAAGTGCAGGGTCAATTCACAGAAAGTTTTGAAAGGTTGTTAGCGCTAGTTTTGCTTGCGTGGGGGCGTGTTGTGGGCATTCTGGGCGCAGCTCATTTTTCTTTGTGCTGCAGGTCACATTGCGCTTTGAAATCCACAAATAGGCTCCCGGCGCTAGTCTTTTATAATCAGTTTACGCAGACTTTGTTTTTTTTTTCTATGAATCGGGCCCAGAGAGAAACGAATAGGCTTCAATTGAACTTCAGTCTCTGGCCAAGAATCGCACTTCTTGACAACCGCAGCAGCACCCAACTCAACCCACATGCGAGCACCTATGGGGCGTGTGCAGTCCGTGTGTGCTTCTGTGTATGTAGACCCACCTATACATATATATATGTCTGTGTCACTCTTTTTCTAATTGTGTCAGTATTTACGTATGTCTGTATTTGTACGTGTGTGTGGGGGGTGTGTTTGTCGCGTTATGCGTGCTTTTGCGTATTTGTACCTGTATCTGTTTGTCTGCATGTATGTGTGCATTTTTGCGTGTGTGTATGTATATGAATCTACATGCATACCAGCATGTGTGCACACCTTTCTGTATCTGCACGCATCTCCATAAATATGTGAGTGCCTCTTGTTGTGCGTCTTTATCGGTTTCTTTCTATGCGTGTGGTGGTGTGTTTCTTTATTTGTGGTATCCGTTAAATTGGCAAAGGCGCGCGCAGGCGCGGGCGTGCGACACTATGCACATCAGTGTGATGCGTGTATCCGTGCGCGCGCGCGCGCGCGCGTGCGCGTAGGGGCATGCGCATACTTTTGCAGGAGTCTGGAGGCATGCATCTGGCAGCCTTCTTAGAAGGCTTTAGGGAAAGTTCCTGAAAAGAGCTGCCTTGAACTTGACCCGTCCCCTCCCACCGCATGGACCCTTCCCCCGCTTCACATGACCCTGGCACCGGCAGCTCCGCGCTCACCTTGGGATTTCTGCTGGGGAAAAATGAAATGCGTCGTTTGTTGTAGGTGGAACAGTGCCGGGCACATACCTAAGTTAGCACTAATTGCTTTAAAAAAAGGTGTCTTGGAAATCGCCGTGCTTATCAAACGGCATCCAGGGCCCGATACCACCAGCTGTGGCGAGCAGTGCTTGAGCGGGTAGCGCTGTGGGTTAAAGCACTGCGTGATGCTACTGTTGGGGCCTACTCGGCCTTGGACAGAGAGCCCAAACATCAGCGAGCACCGACGTCCACTCCAGAATGCACGGGCGGTGGGGGCGGAGCGAGATGGCGCGGAGTGGTGTGTGTTGGGGGTGGGGGAGGTGATACGGCGTTAAAAAGGTGTCACTTGAATAGGATCAAACATCGTTGAATGGTGAAGCAAACAGCTGCCATCACCGCCGCCGGGTTGAAAAGGTCGACTGGTTGTTTACATCTCTGCAAGACCGTGTTTCCAGGGACCCAACTAGTGCGCGGATGAAAACCTCTGCCTCTCACTGATCAACCCTCGCCCACCGAACTACTCGACCGTCGGCCCCCGGCGTCCATCTCCCCAGGCTGTGAACGTCAGGAAAGGGTTGCCCTCCTTGGCACGCGCGACGTACGCCCCTCGAGGTCAAAGGTCTTGGGCTGACGGTGCTGCCAGTAGGGCCCACGCGAACTTGACTCCAGCAGCTTACGCCGGAAGCCGGGCTACACAGCTACGCTCTCCAGGATAGGGAGCTACCAGCTCTTGGATTCTACCCACCCCGGGGGGTAAAGGTTGCTCACTCTACTCTACCCATCCCCATGGGATAACCACATGAGCAGAACCCCAGCTCCCCGGACTGACAGAGGGGTATTCCGCAAGCCCAGCTGCCCAGACACACACCCTTGCTCCTGGGGCGGCGGTAGAGGAGGTGCCTCCTGCTGCCCTTCTTGTAGGGGCGGGGGCCTCTCCAACATCAGTCGGGTTAGGTAACATTAGGATGTATGCAGGGGTGCCAACTTTTAAAACTAGAGGGGAGGGGGCTAACCTAATGGTGCATCCTTTGGCTCAGCTGATGTCATGGGAAGTGACATCACGGGAAGTGATATCCAGGGCACGTGCATGTGGGCAAGGCACAGGCCAGGCCTTGTTTTTTAAAGGCAGTCTATTTTCCACCAATACTAACAAGCATTGGCAATGCCAACTGTTTGGGCTTTGGTGTAGGCATGAGAAAGGCACTTGCCAGGCACCGCCATAATGGCTTTAACTGGCTATTGATAGCAGCAGGTGAAAATGGTGCAAGTGTGGACATCTAATATCAGTGCCTGCCTAATACCTATATACAAGGCAAAACTGTTGGCTTTGCCAATGCTTGTTTGAAACAGGACTTCAGTGAGGGACTGCATGGTGCTAATAAATTATTATTATTATTATTTTATTATTAAATGAAGTTGCTGAAGGCATCAGTGGTTAACATTTTTGTATTACAGCTGCAGCGTGTTTATAACTCCAATTAAGGGCCCGATTCATGAAACTCTTTGCACGGTTCAAAGTGACTTTGCACTGCTGAAAAGTGCCTTTGAACTGCCAACACAAACCCTGATTCATGGAACTGTGCAAAGTCTAATTTTGCAGTCCAAAGTAAGGAGAAGTGGTTATTTCTGCAGTACAAAATGACTTTGCACTGACTTTGCACTGCAAAGATACACTTTGCACAGTTCCATGAATCTGGGTTTTCGTCGGCAGTGCAATGTGGCTTTTCAGCAGTGCAAAGTCACTTTGAACCATGCAAAAAAATCTATGAATCAGGCCCTAAATCATTAACTCTTAGACGACTGCCTTGAAAAAACACTGGCAGGCACTTTATTTATTTAACATTTGTTAAGCGCACTTAGCGGGTTGGCTAGCACTGGTTACAGGAGTATGTTGGTTAGATGATTAGTTATATTGCTTATGGTTACAGTTGTGCATAGTATTTACAGTACAAAGGGCAAAGTTTGATGGTTAGGCTTGATTAACGCAAGGTCAAAAAGTTCCCATGAGGAGATGTTTTGGGCAGGAACTGGGTAGGAATGGCCATAGGGATTAGCAGGGCCATGGGCAGTCAATGGGTGGGCAAATATCCAAACAACACCTACAGGCTTTGTCCCATCTCATATGACATTTCTCTGTATCTGTACTAGAATGCAATCGTTTCTGCTTATAGGTGGCACTAAATCTATCTAAACTGACATTCAGTAACTTTTCCTTGCACTACCATATCTTCCATGCTTCCCTTACCAGTCTGGAGCTCGTTTTGTAAACTGCCCTCAGGGGACCTGGTCTTAGGTGCAAACTTGTTCCTTCCGGACAATTTTTGTCATTTGCACGCTAAAGTGCAAAAGAGAGGAGTACAATGCTGGCAAATTGTCGGTATGGCTCCCTTTTGCACACTGCAGGGCAGATTGCGTAAAGGCTGCCCACCATTTACACAAGGCAGGCAGCAGTTACTATGGATTCATATGGAATCTGTTGGCTTTTCGCTAGTGAAAAAAGAAGCCGGATTCCATAGGAATTTCCAGCATTTACGTCAGCATGAATATGTCATGCTGGCATACATGCTGTCACATTCATATGGCGGAGAGGATGGAGTGGCGTACATGGATATTGCATTCATGGCCCCCTCTTCAACATACAAATGAAGAAAAATGTGGAGTGGAGTAAAATTAATTGCGTAAAATGTTTCTACGTTTATTTTACACATGTTTTTTTACTTTACTCCAAAATAAAAATGAGCGCAACTGCGTTCTGTTGTTTTCGGGGTTGCGATGTGTGTTGGTCATTGGTGTGTAGGATTTGACGTGGAACCCCGATAGGTGGCAGGAGCACCTGCGTGGATCAGGTGAACTTTAAGATTATGAACTTCTGCTGCCACCTACAGGCACCTCACGGTAAAGGTTTAGCAGCCCTTCGAGTTCTGGGAGGGTGACCGCGGTATTACCCACAGTGCATCAGCCAGCGTAACTTCCTAATATGACTGCAAGCAGGAGATACTCTACCCTGGTTTCCAGACTAGGAGAGGAGAGTGATTTACACGAGGGTAATAGCACTACGTTTGGGCCGTTACAAAATCCAATTCCCCAGTGAAGGAAGATGGCGGTGGTCACTGGCCAGCTAGAGCTGTGGCCCAACATGGACTGGTTCTAGAGTCCATTGGAGACCAGGTGCAGGCTGAGCTGATTTTAACTGTTGACTGGATGCTCTTTTTCGTCTCATGGATATTTGCTCCCTTTCAGCACGGTTTATCTGCGAAATTCTGCTTTAGTTTAAGAAGACTGGACGGAAACGTGACCAGGGCTTCATGCCAGATTTTTAAGTCAGAGTAGTGTACTCCCCACTCTGGGAAGCCGGGCTTGACAATTTTTAGATAGCAAAAACGCATTCCGATTCTCAATGAGGAGGTATTTTAAGCTAAAAATACACTTTTTTAAAATTAAAAAAACCCGGTATTTTTGTTGTAGTTCATTTGAGTGAGTGAGATGCAAGATGTGCGTAGCAACAATAGTGGAGCGCCCCCTGGCGTTGCGCACTTACATTCTGTCAGTTACTCTCTGTCTTTCATTCCCTTCCACGGCACTGGCTCGATTGAGCGAGTGAAACCTACTGCGCGCGAATTGCCTGGGCCCCTGCGCGCTACAGCCTCTGCCCCAGCCGGACCCTACCAGCTCGCCCGTTCTGCGGCAGTGATGGGCATAATGCCAGCGGCGAGGGTGATGGCGTTTGTGTGCGGTTTGTGTTTGGTGTGGCCTTGTTGGTCATTGTAGGCGGTGGTGTTCTCCTTGGAGCTTGGCCAGGTGTTGGTGGAAGTCGGTTACATCATGGAGCTGGTGTCCCTGGCGAGGGGCTTATTATTTCCGATTACGCCAAGTGACGTGTGACCAGGTGTCCCCGTTTTGCCAGGACAGTGCCGCAACTGAGCCCCTGTCCCCCCTCTCGATAGTTTATATATATATATATATTTAAAAAAAAAACCTGTACCGGTTTTGCTGGAATGAAGGGTCTGCAACAATTAAAAAGAACATGAATATTATAATGGCCTCGATATGTTGTCCCAGTTGGTTGTTCTCAACTCCCTAACATTACAGGTCCCAGGCACGTGCATTAACTGATTGTGCCAAAGAGACCAGTTGGTGATTTAATGCACTACAAGGCCTGTAATAAGCATCCGAGCAAAGGCTCTTTTTGGTAATAAACTAACATCAAGTCAAAACCATGCAATGTATGCGGAGGAACAGTGTTGGAAATACTGTGGGGTGGCCTGAGGTTTATTATTATTATTCTTATTAATTATTCTTATTAGAGGTGAGGGTGGTTTGAGTGGGGTGGGTTGCAGGGTTGTCGGGCAGGCTCTGAGGGGTATGCAGTGATAAAAGCGCTGTAAAAATACCACATGAGCGGTAAAAATGACGTGGTTTGACCCGATAAAGGTATACCCCTTTATACCATTTAAGGGGAGCGAGGGTTGCAGGATTGTCCCCATCTCCCTTTAAATGGTATAATGGGGCTGGGGGTTGCGGGGGTGTCCCTGCATCCTTTACATGGATTGCGACGGCAAAACCACAGCCTTTTTGCCACGATATTTTGTGTCCATGGCCATTCCCTGTGAGGGGGTAGTCCTTCTTTTATGTTGTTGGCCGTCCAGGTTTTTCGTCTTGAAAATCTGTTCACCCTAGTCACGTGAGTGGGGCAGAGCATGTGCTTGGTGTGGCTGAAGGAACACCTGGTATTGTCATGACAAGCCCCAGATCCCCCTCCCATGCCCCCGAACGCAGTGTAAATGCCGCCCAGAGAAAAGCAGCGCGTACCCACATCTCCTCAAAACAAGCAACAGCCATCCCGCAAATCTCACAAAACCTACAAGGTAACTTCCAAATCTTTTCCTACTGGTGGAGCTGCCCCGGGAGCTACCCCAGGAGCTTCCCGGAATCACCAGGAGTGGGCCCGGCTGGGAAATGTACCAGCAATGCACACAATGGTGCCAGCTGCCCTAGACTGCACAACTTCCACTAAATCTCCTGCAATGGCAACTGCACCCTCCGGCCCCCCACTCTCCTTTATGAAATTATGTCATGGCAGTGCCCCTGTGTGAAAGCTGCCCTGCACTATGTTACTTGTCTTTGGTGGGTACAATTAATTACAGGTCTCCGAAAGCAGAGGCAGCTGCCACTAAACCTTTCCATATAGCCACGACTGTAACAAGTGTCTCTCAAATGGAAACCAGCCCTCAAGCTCCGCCCTCTGCACCCCCTGATCTCCAAGAAACCCACGCAAAGACCCACAAATGCCCTTCGGACCCACCCCTCTTTCTCACATGTAAACAGTTGCCCAAATCACTCCGAAACGGGCACAGTCACCCCTAAACTGCTTTTACATGGACACACGAAAGCTTAGCTGGCATTGAGATATCTACCCCAAATTCTCGCGGAAAAGGGCACAGCTACAACTAAGTCTCTGTGAAAGAGGTCCCGGGTCCACACATCTCTCCAAAATGCATACCCTGGCTACACTTGTCTAGACCAATGCAGTGGCCCGGATAGCCTGAAATGTACACAACTGCCATGAAACCCTTTACAACGGATACAACCTCAAATCTCCCTGAACATAGATGCAAGAACCACCTCATTCCTTCAAATACACATAGGGGCTGGTAAGTCGACTGAATAAAAACTCAAACTTTCACATGGACGTAACACTCCCCAGTCCTCTAAAGTGCACATGAACCCCACAATCTATGGATACAACTAGTGCAACATGTTCTGAAATGGATAAAATGATATACAATCACCCTGAGACTGATGCACCTGTAGCTACCACTCTCTGAAATTGACAAGGGTGGAGCCAGCATCAATGTGTTGGAGGCTGGTGGACCCTTTAAAAAGCCGGTCGCAAGTGGGGCACCCAACATCCAATGTCCCTCCAAGTGCCTGCATGCAGTGCTTTGTGCACTCTGGCCTTGGTAACCCTCATTCGTAAGCCGTGTCTCTGCTCCACCTGTCCAAAAAAAAGGAGAGGTCAAATGAAGCCTAGGGGCTCAGTGTTGATAAGTTGCTTGTGCTGAGAATCAAACAGGGCGCCTTCTAGAGGGGATAGGATGTGACTACAGGTCCTGCACGGCAACCAAACACGTATCCGTATCTCACCGGCGGCTGAATGTACTGTCTGCGGGTTACACATAGCTGCAGTAGGTGCATTAACCCACAACGCTAACCTTAACCTCGCACCTTCCTCTGAGATGAGGAGGCTGAATATCTATCATGCCTTCCAGTGGCCCATGTGGTCCATCTTTCACCCCGGTTCCAAGGATGAGGTCACAAAGGGATGCTAATCTTCAAAGTTCTGTGCCATCTTAAAGCCGAGCAGAGCAGTCGCGCCCTTGGCTCCCTCATGGGGGTACATTGATAATGGGCATTGATGTAATGGCACCTAAATCTCATTAAAGTGGGCACATGTGCACAGGATCCCAGAGCCTCCCTAAAAATCCAAACTGGAAGGAATGCAGCAACCCTAAATCGTGATATAAGGATTGTGCCTGCCCCCCAAATATCTTTGTAGGAGATGTACCTACATGCACGTCTTCTGAACTAGATGAGACCAGGGGTCCTGATATGGACATTAGTAGCTTCACATTGTGTTCAGTTATATACAAAAGACCAAAGCGCCCCAACACGTGCAGGAGCAGTGCACCTCTGTGTCAATGATACATCACCCACCATATCTTCCAAAAGGGGTATAAGCTACTCGCTAACCCCCAGTGGTCAAAGTGTAAACAACAATGTAAGTAGTGGAACTATGTTTCTACTCCTGCACCACTTGCCCGAGCATCCTCACTCCCCGGAGACCCCAGACACAAACTCCCCCATACCTTCCTTTTCTCCACTGCACTCCACAATGCTGTGTTTACAACAGCACTATTAAGACAGACCAGAACACTGCGAAAGAAAATGCAGCATTTAAATAACCACCATTAGTTGGTCATTGTTCCCCACAGCACAGCATGCAGCTTTAAGCAGCCTCCCCCTTCCAATCACCAGCAATTCCCACCTCTGAAGCGACACGCCTAGGGGTATAGCCGCACCCCCCTGCCCATTACCTGTACAGACACGGTGGCAGCAGTAACCCGTGATCAATTGCAGAAGGCACACATCACCCCCCTGCCCATTACCTGTGCAGACACGGTGGCAGCAGAAACCCGTGATCAATTGCAGAAGGCCCACATCACCCCCCTGCCCATTACCTGTGCAGACACGGTGGCAGCAGAAACCTGTGATCAATTGCAGAAGGTACACATCACCCCCCTGCCCATTACCTGTGCAGACACGGTGGCAGCAGAAACCCGTGATCAATTGCAGAAGGCACACATCACCCCCTGCCCATTAGCTGTACAGACAAGGGGGCAGCAGAAAACTGTGATCAATTGCAGAAGGCACACATCACCCCCCTGCCCATTAGCTGTACAGACAAGGGGGCAGCAGAAAACTGTGATCAATTGCAGAAGGCACATATCAGTGCAGAGAAAGGGGATTTGTGACTGCTTGACAATGAGCATTATGTCCCAGGTAATCTATACAAAGGACCTACAGCAACTTAACTCCTACAAGGTAGCTCAGCATGGCGTGCCACTGGAGTATTACCCACACAACCCAGGTTCAACTCCCCAGAAGGGAGGACGTTACTAAATACATAAATAAAGGTGTCCAACACCGCTATCCAGGACGGTGCTCGGGGTTAAATAAAGTAAGGGAACCGTCACTGATTTACCACATTAATTAGGCAACGTCGTACGAATTAGTTCCCGCCCACTTTGACCTTCGCTAACCTATACCACTACTACCACAGCTGTTTTTGAAATTGATCCAACTTCCCTAAATCTCCTTGAAACTGATTGACTGACCCTTGCCTCCGATCTTGATCAAACAACTACAAACTCTTTCACTTTCCAAAAGTCAAACAACTCTCCTGCTCCCTGGCTGACTGTGAAGAACTCAGACGGTCCAACCCCCACGAACGTGGCCAACAACTCATTTTTGCCAAAAAGAACACATTTGCCACAATGCAGTCTGTTAGCTGGTGAAATATCCCCCCAACGGCCCCACCGGCCAGCCACACTTAGTGATACTCACGCAGAAGGCATGCCACGAAGTGTGGCTGACTGAAAGTCAGGTCAGTGCAGGGCTGCTTTATTGACCTGACTCACGGAGGTCCACGTATTGCCAACGCTTGCACAGTAGCTCTTTTACTATGCAATTCATTATACGTGGGATCGGGCCTTTCTGTTGGTGGTGCAGGCTTCCAGTCACGTGGCCTTGTTGTTTTAGACGCGCGGTGTGCAACCTTTTCCTTCCTGTCGGAGCTCCGTGCCGCCGAGAGAAGAGCGCAGGCGCAGTCTGCAGGGCGCCTAGCTGCCGGCCGTGCTTGAAACGGAGACGTGGAAGTGCAGGCGCTCACTCGGCAACAGCAGAGGCTGAAACAAAATCAGGACTGGGCTGGAAAATGGCCCTTTTATGGGATTGGCCTGTGGTCAAGAGTCGTGTTAGAGACCACTCTCTCCCTGTGGCCAACTCTGTCCAGTGGTCTGGTTTAGTGGGATAATCAATGCCTTAGGCACAGTTTGACATTCCCGTCAGTAGTTGTGTTGTAAGAATCATGCCATCATGCACTCACTGTTGGGGGCCGCCTGCCATGGCCATCCGGCAGGCGCCCCTGGGTGCTGTTTCCTCGCAGCACAACACAGGCCCAGTGCCTGTGGGGGTTTGGGGCCTGCCATAGACATCCGGCAGGCCCCTTGGCACTATGGGACATCAGCGCCATCGGGGTGGGGGCACAGCCTGCCAGGCTCCTGACCATGCGGACCTCTGCCACCGTCCTGGCACGAGGATCCCATGGCAACAGGGCCTGCAAGCCTGCGGCCTACCTTGTTAATGAGACACGACTCAGACCAACCTCTTGTGGAGTCTGCAGCCGTTCTGTCTCACGTGCCTGCAGGGGCTCCCTTTATTCATCTTGGGCCATGATGCAGTCATGGCCCATCTTGAAGGGGCAACACACGTGGGAGGGACACATCCCCTTAAAGGGGCAATACACATGGGAGGGTCACACCTAACACTCCTCCTTTTTTATAAAGAACAAACGTTGCTGAAACACACATGCATCCCACCCGTTACAGAACAGCAAACTACTTATCACTTAGGACTTGTGGGGTAGGCCACTAATAGGATATGCCACTAACGCATGCATGGCTAACTCCACAGTTACAAACACAACATCTACTAACCCATTTCTACACACACTCAATAGGTGCCAGTCGTGGCCGGTGAGCTGCCGGAGGAACATAGGTAGTTCCAACAGCGTTTGCAAAACCCCTTTATTAACCTGGGGTTCGGGATGGCAACTACACAAACAACACCATGGTTGGCGGCTGGCACTCCATGCACACCTCGCGACTGCGGGATCACAGCCCCACCGTATTATTCTCTACTGAGACCACTTAAAGCATGTAGTTACTATGCAGGTTCACAGCATCAAAACACACAGGATTACTCAGTCCTCTTTAAGCAATTGCAGGAGATCAGGAGACCAGTTCATCTTCCATCAGCGTCCGTTCAGGAGTCATCTCCGGAGTCCAGGTCCATTGATGGTACAGTTCACAGCCGGCAAAGCCGCACCTGGCTGGTACCAGGGGCCACATCGGCATAGTCCCTTGATGTTCAGATCAGAGCAGCGATATGCCGGTCGTAGGGCATCCAGGCTGCTCCATGTGCTGTTTATAGGGTACGGGTGACAGGACATCACTCACCCCCCTTGCCTGTGATGTTCTCCCGATCTGGCTCATCTCTTTCCTCCAGGAGTACAGGAGGGCGCACAAGCACTCATGATGAGCTCGTGATTCGATGGCGCTGTTCCGGGAGATAAGTCACTTCTGTGCTGGTTGGCCTTCCCTTCTGATTGTTGTAACGGTGTACCAGTTCTTGCACGGCTGCCACCGCTGGGCTGGATTGGCGTCACAGGTGTGTGGTGGGACCGGCATAGTAGGTGTACCGCGATACCCGGTTTCTCAGAGTGGAGCCTCGATGAACAAGAGGGTGAAAGTCCTATTGTCGAGGTGTTGTGGTCCCTGCGGGTGCTGGTGCCGTAGCTCCGCTTGGTGTCCTGTGCACTCCCCACGAGTTGCGCCTTGGGACTGGCTGCTGGAGCCCTTCTCGTCTACCGTTGATGTCTCCATTACCACCAGGCATCCTAGGACCTCGCTGGGAGTCTGCCACCACAACAGACACAGGCAGAGATGCCACCATCGCCCTTCCTTGTTTGGGTGCTCGACCATAGTAACAGTCACCGCCGGTGCTTAGAATCGTGCTGGGCTCTGGCAGGTGGTCGATCTGCTCTCACCAGAGCACTGCAGCAGTACTCCAGAATGGCGCACTTTCTTGAGGTCACCGCTGCAGGGCCCAGAGTAGGGCTAGGGCTCTCCTCAATGCCTCTCTGGACTGGACACTGTGCTTCGAGTTCACCACCTGTCGGCCGAGGATCATGGCAGCCCTGTCTAGTTGCTGCTCCAGGTGGAAACACCTCTTGGCCCTCACCATCTGTCCCGGATCATGCTGAGGGCCCTTTCGCCATGCTGGTAGGTAGAGCACACTGTTGTCGCTTCTTGAGTGGCCCTTGCTCTCGCAGGGCCATCAGCTGTTATCTTGATTTGCTCCGGCGGGGAGTACGCGCACATATACATGTCGCTCCGACCCTGCGGGGGCGCAGCCGCAGTCACCCCAAGCGGTCTGGTGCTCTCCCCGGGTTGCTTTCATCCTCTCAGGCTCCAGACTGTAGCATCCCACTGCACTGTCTTTTTGATGTCCACTTCATAGCCGGGCCCGAAACAATGAAAGGGCACGGGGATGGATGCTTCGCCTTGGTCGACAAACGTCCCTGGCCAATTGACGTCATCCTCTTCCCCAGGGAGGATTTTGCATCACTCTACCTGCCTTCAGGCATTGTTGCTGCACTCCAATTTCAGAAATTCCAAATGTACTTTTTAAACCGATATGTGCAGCCTTTACCTACTGTGGAGGGGCACAGAATGTTCGCACGGTATGACTGCCCACACCACGGTGACGTGCCACAAAGCTTAAAAAGTTAGAAGGTTGGTGATGTTCAATGATGTGGACCATACTCAATGTATGGTGTAGAACAAAGAAAATAACAAAGCCGTATTTATTCTTCAACACGTATTGGATTTTACGTGGCTTTGGTTGGGAGTCCTGCCCACCAGCGCGCAAAGAAGACAAAACTACACCCTGTATTGGTAGGAGTTAAACAACTACCCTGGAAGACATCCCACATATAAGGCTTTAAATGAAGACTGCACCTCCTTCATGTTAACATAATTGTTCGGGGTTCATCGTGGTGAAAACTGCAGATGCAGGGAGTGTGAATGTCAGTGTGTATCCACGCACAAGGAGAGCAGGACGTTTCCGTTTTATATGTATTTGATACTAGGGGTCCCTGAGCTTCCTTCCATTGCCGTAGGGCCGGGGATCAAAGTCGTGCTCCAGGGGCCGCCTGGGGCCGCTTTATTCTTTTATCATGGGAGAGTGACTGGGCCCTCCCCTTTTGTTTCCCCATGCCGGCGGGCCTCTCCTTCTTGGGGGTGAATCAGTGGGGAATGACACCCTCCACTCTCTCTCGGGTGGCAGCATCCAGGCGCATATGGGGGAATCTCTGCACCTCGCTTCTCCACACCGTGGTGCAGAGAAAATGGAGCAGCAGCACTGCCGGCTGCCTCTCTCCCCTCGGGGCAGACACACCCGGGAATGGGAAAGTCGGCACCCCCAGCGGGAGCATGCACAGCCCTCCTTACTGCGGGCGTGTGCCACCATCGTCCAGGCACAGGGGCTGCAGCCCTGCCACATCAGGCACTCCGTCCTTGCAGCTCCAATGTCGGAGCTTCGTTTCACCGCCGCGGGGCCCAGAATCTTCGTGGGGGCTCGAGCGGCGGCCTCGGTCAGGATGGTGGTGTGCCTGGCTTGCAGGGGCACCCACCTCCTTGTGGCCTTTCCGCTCCGCACCGGAGCATTAGGTAAAAACATCTTTCGTTCCTTGCAGCAGAGGGCCAAAAGGGACTGTGGGCGACCCCCACCCCGACAGGATGAGCACCCTCCTCAGAGGGCCACGGCCGGGAAGATCGCGGGCAGGGCTCCTCCTCCTTTCCCCTTTTCTCTCTCTCCCTTCTTGACGGGGACCAGAGAAAAGAGAAAACAGACAACAATAAAACAAAGCAATGTCGCCTCCTTCGCCGACGCGGGACTGCCACCACCAGGTCTTGCTTTCTGGCGGCAATCACAGGGAGGGGTACTCACACCCCGGTCGCACAAGCACCCTCCTCGGAGGGCCGCGGCCGGGGGTGATCGCCGGCACAGGTCCCCCTCCTCCTTTCTTTCGTGGCAGGATGCCGCCTCACCGCCGGGTGGCCCAGGCCTTCACCGCAACACATAAGGTGGGCGCAGGCCAATCCTGGCAAGCGGTGGGGGTCGGACACTGCACTTCTCGCTCCCCACGTTTACTGGAGTCCACGAGAGCCGCAGAAATTGCACTGTGTGTACTCGTCATCGACACTCTTCCATTTCCTCATGAAAGAGCGACTTCCCCGTCGCCATTGTTGGGGGTCGCCTGCCATGGCCATCCGGCAGGCGCCCCTGGGTGCTGTTTCCTCGCAGCACAACACAGGCCCAGTGCCAGTGCCTGTGAGGGTTTGGGGCCTGCCATAGACATCCGGCAGGCCCCTTGGCACTATGGGACATCAGCGCCATCGGGGTGGGGGCACAGCCTGCCAGGCTCCTGACCATGCAGACCTCTGCCACCGTCCTGGCACGAGGATCCCATGGCAACAGGGCCTGCAGGCCTGCGGCCTACCTTGTTAATGAGACACGGGCTCAGACCAACCTCTTGTGGAGTCTGCAGCCGTTCTGTCTCACGTGCCTGCAGGGGCTCCCTTTATTCATCTTGGGCCATGACACAGTCATGGCCCATCTTAAAGGGGCAACACACGTGGGAGGGACACATCCCCTTAAAGGGGCAATACACATGGGAGGGTCACACCTAACACTCACCACGTCAGCATTGGCCATACTAGCCATACCCCTACCCCACCTCGCACCCTGACATGTGGATCAGGTTGTGGGTATTGTCTGTCTCCCTCCCCAGAGCCCAAGCCTCCGTCCTTCACCTCCTCTTACCCTTTCAGATGTATGTTTGCCCCCCGCCTCTCATTCTTAGCTGGCTAATTTATTACGGCTTACGCCGAGTGCTTAATTTGTAAGAAAATAAGTGCCAGGGTCCAAATAATTTCGAGCACGCATGTGAAACTGCGCACGGGCAGTTCCCCCTACCTTTGCTGCCACCACCCACAGCTGCTGCCCACAGTGTCGACACATTTTGGGTTACACTACAGCTCCCGCCTGCTCATTGGGGTTGATGGATGGTCTGGCTATGTGACTTCATAATCAATGGGAGTCTCAGACAATAAGTGCTGGGGCTCAGAAATAACTGCCAGGGCTGAGCCTTGGCAAACACCCCCACAAATTAAGTACTGCATACACCTCTGCTATAAAACGTATCAGCCAGGCCAGGTCTGAATCATGTCTCCCCAGCCTTCCCTGGGAAAGCCGACCTCTGCTTCCCTTATGTCACCTGGGTAGGCGCACTCTTCTCTCCTCCGGGGTTCTACACAATAAGACACAAGCCCACTGTGATCTGGTCTCAGGAATAGCTCTCAAACCAAGTAGGTAGGAGACGCAGGATGAGTTAGAGGTCCACGAGGCAAGACAGAAATGAGGTATTAGCCTGCTTGGAAGACGAGGTATGATGCTCTCACACAATGATTGCCCGTTAAAGGCAGACATCACCTCGTCACCCATTACATACTGTGCCATCCTGCCCTGCAGTGATCAGCGCCAGGATCTACAACTCTTTCTCTACTTCCTGCGTGAAATGTTCCTTCGCGCCATCATGGTCCTCAGCCCTCAGAGTCTGTGGAGCGCGTCTGCTGTAGAGACCCAAGCAGCCTAGTGCCAGTCTTTGGCATATGGAGTCTAGGTAGTATTGCCATGTACGAGTTTTTCAGTACCACTTTTTCTCCCTTAGCATCCCTGAGAGGGTGCCCCTCCCCCCCCCCCACCGCCTCCTGATGTGGTTGTCCTCCCAGAAGCCACTACCTGGAGAAATGAAGGGATGTGTATCTGGCAGTTATCCCTCCCCTTAGCTCACTGTAGCTCTGGGATCTCAAGGGACCTGGTTGGGCGTTCTGCAGGCACTGTTGGAGAAGAGGGAGAGAGCTGCATCCCTTGGCCCTCCCTGTTCAAGTCCTCTTCTCATTGTGGTCCCGGACCAGGCCCTGACATACCGTCAGACCCCGCCTCTTCCTACACGCAACCCAAACACACCCACTTCATCTCTACTTCCTGACTCCTATTCCACTCCCCACCGTTCTCTTATTTCCCTGGAGCACTTTTATGCCGCTTTCAAGTGCATACAAGAAACCTATCTAGCTGGTCAGATAGCACAGCGAGCTGAGCGCTCATTCTGACATCTGTGCGCAGCCTGCTAATGCAGGTTTGAATCCCGGCAGGGCCAACTCAGCCTTTCATCATTCTGAGGTCGATACATTGATTAACAAGCTGTGGTCAACAGTTATTGTAGTGCTTAGATACCGGTGGGCTTGTAGCACTTTATAAAAAAATGAGTTTGTTATCTACATGCATATATGCACCAGGCACGGGCACGCAGATCAATAATGACCCGTAAGGAAGAGTCAGCCCCCACCCAGACCCAGCGCCATACCGCCTACCTCAAAGTCAACTCCAATCCCTTCTCCTCACCAACAACCCCAAACCCACCCCTCCCACCACCCCATCAAGACCAGACCGGATCCGCCAACCTCCAGGGATTCGCCCTGCAGTGGATGCCTGGGCCACATCTCTGGGATTCCACACGCACAGAAGCTACACAGGAAAGGAAACTCAGCATAGTTGGAAGTACCCCTTCTCCTGTGGAAATCAATGCATACACAGACTAAATAAATAAATATCCTCTGTTCTGTGGCTGTTGTCTACTTAGACTGGCATGCTTTTCACAGGCTGCCCTCTTGTGGTTGCTCGGAGTAGCATCATGCATGAGGCTGTGGTCAGGAAGGGGATGGTGAAGACATTGTGGGATCTTTTAGATGGAGATGTTGATGGCATGCCCCTACCCACCCACCTCGAGCAGTTTTAACCGATTAAGGCCCCACCTCTACACACTGTTACTAGGTCGGGAAGGCTTTCAGTGGCCTCACCCCAAATGGCCACACATTAACAAGACAGTGGGAGGGGCTGAGTCCTTACTTTCATGGGATGAAGAGGACGCGGGAGGGGCCCTCTTGTAGTGGAAGCCCTTTATAAAGCCTCCTCAGCTGCAAGGAGCCTCTGTAATGACTGGTCTAGTTATAAAAGGCACCGGTACTAAAACAATGTAAAGCAGGGTTGGCACTGAAATCCTGACAGCACTTAACAATCAAAAGCACGTGCTGCAGTGTCAGGGCTCGTGCTTACTGCATATATACATACCAGGTATATGGTCTGGGGGTCCACATAGTGAACGCCAGACCAGACACTTGCATGTGTAAGAGGTAGAATACATATCCGGAAATGGCTGCACATTGCTCTGTTTGCAAGCATGGGGGTGGTGTGTGTGTGTGTGTGTGTATGTGCCAGTGAGCTTGGGCATTGTTGTCTATGTAAGACTCAGTAACTTTGCATTGCTATTGTGTTGAGAAGTAGTGTACCTGAGGGTGGCAGTCGAAGGTAGTGTGTCTGACTGTGAGTGTGCTGCTGGGGGTAGAGTAGTGCCTGGGGTAGGGAGTGTACATGAGGGTGGCAGTCGAAGGTAGTGTGTCTGACGGTGAGTGTGCTGCTGGGGTAGAGTGCCTCCTGTAGGGAGTGTACTTGAGGGTAGCAGTCGAAGGTAGTGTGTCTGACAGTGAGTGTGAATTGCTGTGTCTATAAGCCTTTTTCTCTGTGGTTGCTCATAGGCCCGGGAGGCGCTGACTAAGAAGACACGTGACACACAGCTTCATTAGGCTGGCCTTTCGGCCGCAGCTTTATTCAAAAATGAAAAATAACGTATTTCAAACAAATATCACTCAAAACCACTACACAACACCTAATATTTACAACCTCTGGTGCTGCCTTTTGATCCCACCTACCTCCCCGCCCCCCAGACAATGAGTAGCGAATCCAAACAATAATAAGCCACAGGGTATGTAGGCTCCAAATGTGGGGGGCTAGCCTGGGTTTCCCCAGTCCTGTTACCAGCTCGGACTGGACTATAAGTCAATAAGTCAATGCCCGAACCAAAAACGCAAAATGCTAGTGTGGGGCCTTTTTTTCCCGTCAAATTGGGGCCGTTTTTTGGTTCATGTGGGCCAGTTTGATTAGTTGCTTCACTATGCGGCTAGTAGTTTTGACCAGTGTTACTGAATAAATAGTCTTTAAAATGCACAATTTCTATCACATTTATCAAAATGCTCCCCCATGGGTACGACTCAAACAGTCTGTCACAAAAAGGAATACATTGCCATTTGCAACTATGAGCCACTTTTTCATTGGTGCCCGAGGCACATTACCCAGGGTCCAGCTGACCATGTCTGCAAGTGGACCAAAATCACAGACGCATGGGGAAGGCAATCACGGCACTGTTTACTGCTCTGCCCAATTAGAGCGGTTCCATTGAGAACTTAACCTGGTGAGACCGCAATAACCCTTGCAACTCCCCTTTCCCTCTTTAATAAGAATAGCCACTCCCCAAAGTCCTCCTTCCGGGCATCCTTCTACTCTCACCCTAGAGTGGAAAAAATGGAAGGTGGCGGAACAGCAGCAGCAAAAGAGGCAGATGCAGTAGCACCCCTCTCCTTTAGAGACCTCCCAGCTGTTGCCTTCCACCCACAATGCCCCACAGCCAGAACGTACTTCTGCCTCTGGCAGAAGAATGGCCTCCTGATGCTCAGCCCAGATGAAAGCCACAGCTGCTCCCAGCTGGCCCAGTGCCCCTGCCTAAGGGCACTGCCTCTCCCATGGGTAGGAGGGTGTGCCGCCACCCTATGTTGCAGCCCCTGTTTCCCGGCTCTGGTCCGTGCAAGGGCATACTCTCCCTTCCCTGCATCAGGGCCTGTTCCCATGGAAAAAGAACCGCCGCCAGGCCTGCTGGGTTGGGAGGGGCGCTGCACCTGCCCAATTAAAATCTTAGATCACTAATAGACACAGACACCAGAGTGAATTTTATAAGGAACCCAACGGGGATCCCTCTTTATAAAACCACTTAACCTCTAATACCTTTCCCTTTAATTATCCCTAGGATTCCCCTGGCGTGAGCTCCAACTAAATGGGGACCTGCTACGTCAGCTCGTCCTTCCTCTGAGGGGTCTCAGTGACCCTTAGGGTGAGTTTGATGCAACCGACCCCATAACTACACTCAGGTACCACGTACATGGAGTGTGAGGCCAGCGGATGGGCTCTGCGGGTGGTCCCATCTCACTAGGTGGCCTCAGGCAGGCCACCACACTATCCCACTACTTCACGCCAGGGTACCTCTCCTCTACCGCCATTTTAAATTAATGGCCATATATATTTTTAACGTCTTACCACTACTTAAGTTTTAAATCTATTTCCCATACTTCCTAATCCTTACCCCAAATGCTACACGTCCCCCTATTTAACAATTACCCTACATAACAGTAATTTCATATAGATATAATTACACATATATATATACATTAACATACAACATATATACTACATATACACATTATGCCACAAAAGGGGTGACTGCTGCAGTCAGTCACCCCTTCACATTACCCTAAGGTCTGTCTCTGGTGGTGGTGCTGTCTGTGGGCAGGCTGCTTGCAGGGCTGTCTCTGTGCTGGTTTTAACGCTAGCTGGGGCATGGCTGGTTAGTGACTGGCTGGTTGAGGCCTCTGCTGACAACTGGGGCCTGGCCCCTCTTCGTTCTTCAGGGTGGCCCGTCCACCACATGGGGCCACCCGCACTATCTGCGCAGCCCACTGTCTTTAAAAAGTTCCTGGGCAGCCCCCACCTATCTTCGGGGTCCATTCGTTGTCACCACCACACCCTGCAGCCTTGTGCAATCTTTGGGGCAGACCCATTGCCCGGGGGACCCACCCAGGCTCAATGCCGCACCTGCCTCATTGGCACAGTCTTCGGAGCAACCCGTTACCATGAGAGAAGGCCCACATCCACGCCGCAGCCCGCGACTGACATCTTGTCTTCACGTGGCGGCCCTGTTGACAAGGGGACACTGCCCTTGTTGGGGCTTCAGGGCCTACCCCCTCAGCAATGTGATACATGGAGCGGGCCACTGGCCTTCACCCATGCTACTCCGCTTGGTGGCCCAGGGCTTTCTTGCACCCGGGCTGCCCAACAGAGCAGCCTGGGACTCCCTCCCCCCTCCTCTTTTCTTTCTCCACTCTTCACCTCCAATATGCAGCCCGGGAGGACTTTTATGGAGGGCCATGAGGCGGGCCATCAGGGGCATGGCAGGGCAGCCAGGTCTGGGCAACTAATTCCACCATCAGAACTGGCCTGAGTTTCCCTCCCACTCCCGGCACTGCCTATATTCACTTTAATAGACTCTCTGGTTCCTATGCCATTGATCCAGAAATCCGTGGCGTATCGTTTTCCCTGTATCCCTGGTCTAGTACGCCTCGGCGAGCAGGCACTGAAGGTCCTATACACCATGTCCACATTACAGCCTGGAATATCTGAAAGAGGCGGACTGCCCCACAGGTAAATTGGGGTGATGCCAAAAGGCTGGTGCTCATTTCAGGAGGGTCGGGGAGTTTAGGCGAGGTCGACAGCGCAACGGGGTTAATTGCCCCCCTCTCTTCCAGCTTTCAAAACTGTCATCCAGCCCCCCAAAAATGTGCAGGCTGGTTCCTTGAAATTGAAAAGGATGCTGGTGTGTGGGGGTATTCATCCCATCCCCCACAGCAACGACAGGAAAAATGTCCACACGTTTGTATTGTGAGAGATAATCTTAACATACAGAAGGCCACATTCTCCACGCACCCTACCATACCCCCCTCTCCCACGCTAAGAAACGGACCCCATTTACCAAAATGTCGCCCCTTACCCGGTGCATTCGGGTAGCCCAGACTGGCCTGGTACCTCTTGCGAGACCCCAGCCGATGCGACCTGCACTCCAGCCGTGTCCTCGAGTGACACGAGAGCGGGGCCCGCAGCCGCCCTGCGCATGCTGCAAACCCGATTACCTGCCTTGCATGTCTGCCGTAATGCTTTTACCGCGCACCATCGCGTGGTGCAGGCCGCGCTAATAGCATTACCCGCGCATCAGCAGCAGCACGCGGGGAAACTAATATCCCGGGTGCCGGGGCCCGAACCCTCGCGGGGATTGGGCAAGGCCGGCCGGAGGAGAAACCGCTCTCGGTTAACCTCAAATATGGCTGCTAAATTCCTCGTGTCGGCCTGGGAAACGAGGTGCTCAATGAGTGCGAAGGATGAGGACGTTTGCGTGCATAGTTCTGGTACTGTGTGAAGACACAGGCCACATGCGCTGCCCTGTGTGTGAGATTATACATGTGCCTGCGTGTGCATATGTGTGTCTGGCAGTCTATATATTGGAAATAGACCCTGGTGAGGATGTCCAGCCATGACAGGTTGATTATGCATGTGCTGATTGTGTATAAGTGTGCCTGGCTTGCATATGTGTGTCTGGCAGTCTATGTATTGGACATGGACCCTGCTGAGGACGTCTAGCCATAACAGGTTTAGATAAACTGCGGATGAAATAAGTGACATTAATATACATAATTGTTGAGGCTTAAGTGCCATGTGTATTTGACAATAATCACCTTAAAGACACGTTTTTAATAAGTATAGTGTGTTGATATCTGTAGTAATGGGTTTGTCAATGTGAAATCATTTGCTGTATGTGTACAGATTTGTCTGCAAGGTCGATTGTTTGCGCCATGAAGCACTTGCACTTTTGCAATGTATGAACTCTTTTCATGTATGTACTTGCCAGCAACAGCTGAAATGTGCCAGACCAGAGCTCGGCTGAGTCTGGAACTTGGCATAACCATTGGGGTGGCCACATCCATTTGGCCACGCTTGGCTTTGGAAACATTGGGATCAAGTCTATTTTGCATGTGAAGTCTTTGAGGTCTTTAATGTATGTTTTTGGAAATGTAATAACATTTGTTATATCACAGCACCCTGTCACGGCACCGTGTCACTGCACTGTACTGCCTAAGCCCTTTCTGGCGAGGAAAATGATCTAGAGTCAGGGACCTAGTGCACACACGTCAGGAGCATAGTTGCCCACATGACCCATTCAAATCTGTGTAGGTGCTTATCCAGTCCTGTTTTTTTCTTTGCTTTCTGGGAATTGTGCTACCACTTTTCCCATTATAAAACTTAGACTGCAAGTCCCAGAGTGCAAATTAAAACACAGCACTGGATAAGCACCTACAGCTCCACTAACAGGACTGGGTAAGCATCTACAGGTATACACCTTGTCTCGGGAGGATAGCTCGGGGGCAACGCGCTCGCCTTGGCAGCAAAATGACTCTGAGCAACACAGGTTTGATTCCCGGGTCCGCATGCGTTATAAATAACCCATTACAATTAGATAGGAATGGGTCATGTTGGCAACTATGGTCAGGAGCCCCTCGTAATAGTGTGATTGGTCCTCTCAGAGGCATCAAAACCCCTTGATTGGGGCACAGCACTAAAAGCTAAATTAATAAATGAATACCAACGTGCTGTACTGGGTGCTTGGGTGTGTGTGGTTAACTGTGCAACTCTGGTATTTGTTGGGCATATGTGGGCATGCCGTTGCATGTTTTTGTTTGGCTTGGCATCTATGCAAAGATTGATGTGAGCGCATGAATGTGTGTGAGAGACGCTGTATTTGTGCATGACTTAGTTTCTGTTTGTGGTGCACGTTTAGCAGAGAGGTCCAGTCACATCTCCTGGTCTGCTGGGTGTGTCGGAATGCAGTGGCGTTCCTGGTCTCTTTTGACTGGGGTGGCCAAGCGTGGCACTGATTTATGCCAGGATGGCATGAAGTACGAGCGCACACACATATAATGAACAAAGTTTAGGATAATGGGGTGGCACCAGGGGTGGCCAATCAGATTCCAGGGGTAGCACGTGCCACCACAGGCCATTTCCTGGACATGCCCCTGCCAGAATGTGCCCGCCACATTATGTCAGTGTTGCTCGGTTTGGGCGGATTTCTCACTGGTTCATGTGTCCCGGCCTGATCTGCCTTTGCCGACCCTCGAAGCTAGAGGAAAAATACCCCCTCCAAGAGATGTGTTTGTGTAATGTTAAGCGTCTGGTGGCTGAGCTTATCCATGCCCGTCACCCTCATTTTTAGGAAAGATATTGAGGACTACATTAGCCATTTTGCACCGGTGCTTGTGAAATAAGCACCAGGGCAAAAATGTCACCACTTCACGTGTCCCAAACATCAGTGCAGCATTTCCCCTGGTGGAAAAATGCATTGAAATCCTGTTTTTTTTGCACTAGGACAATTTTTGCTCTGCTGCTTTCACTTGCACTGATGCAAAGTTTTTGGAATACGGCTCTAGATCTGCTCGTCTTCCAGTGTAAGGCGGATTCTGGATTGATCACAGCATAGGCACACTCATTTCACCAGTAGACGCGCCACCCCAAAAAACCAACACTGAACTTAAACTGACAAGGGCCAAATACACACTCACAGCCCCCTTTCCTAATATCTTCTACCACAGAATGCAATCACCGTGCTCTCCCTTCCGCCACAATTACCAGCGTGCATTAATTTGCAATTTCAAATACAGGGTGAGCACCATTGTAACCATATCACTGCACCCTTAAAAATTAGCACGTCTCAGGCAACCTCCCTGCTTCTAAATAAACATGCGGGGGTCTAGAAACTCACCAATGGCAGAAAGGACAAAGTTACCTGCAAACAGGCCATACAAAACCACCACAAACACAACCGCACAAATATTTCTTCCATGCAAGTAAGCCCCATGCTGCCATCAAACTCAAACACCTGTCCGAGACTGGAAGCTCGGTGAACCACTCTGTCTTGTAGCAAATACAGTCTCAACCAAGGAATGCTTTGATAAAACTGGTACCTTCTTAGGGGCAATGTATGGGAGATCAGTTTCTTATGTGACAGTCAGTGGGGGCCGGTGAATTTATTTAATTGGAGAGCTGTAAATGCTTCCCATGAATGTGGGAGCAACCAAGTGTAGTGAGGGAGCCCTAAACCGATCAAGGGAGCTCAGGGGTGGTTCTTCCCCAAAGAACATTTTTAAAATAATGTTTTAAAATGGTGCATTTTACAACACAATTCCTAGGGACAATTTGGTAAAAGGCCACACAGTTTGCAATTGCTGTTTTGGGGTAACTCATGAAAAACAAGGAATAGATGCAAGTCACCAACAATGCACTGATTAATTTCCAATGCATTTTCATAATGTCTTTTCCCACAGTATATGCCAGTATAAAAATATTTCGATCTGTGTACATACATGCACATTCTGTCTACACCAATATACGCCAGTATTACCATAAAAGAACATACTCGTGCTTAATTTGTTCTTAATGCCAGTAATGATACGATAATACTATAATGAAGCATGTCCATGCTTCATCTGTTAATATATGCCAGTATCCCCACATAAGAAGATACTCGTGTTGGCTTTGCCAGTGAAAACGCATGCCACAGTAAGCAAACATTTCCAGTCTGGCTGCCCCATTGTCGGCCAGTGTAGCTATATATCTACACTCATCATGCTGGCTTTACCTTTGATGCCCAGTAAAAAAATGTCATGCCACAGTAAGAAAATGTGTCCATACTGGCTGTACAAATGTGAGCTAGTCTAACCAAATAACACATGTCATGTTTGCTTTACTCTTGATGGCCAGTAAAAATGCCATGCCGAAACCAGACTGGGCATTTTGTTTTACTATGACATTTTCCTGTAGTAAGAAAATATTTCCAGACTGGCTGCACCAATGTCGGGCAATATGACATGCCATATAAGAACACTTATCATGTTGGCATTTTTTACTGGCCATCAAGGGTGAAGCCATGTCACAGTAAGAAGACCTGTCCATGCTGGATGCACCAATATAGGCCAGTCTTGCCCCATAGTTAAACTTTATCATGTTTGCTTTATCCTTGATGCCCTGTAAAATATGCCATGCCAACACCAGCCTTGACATATTTTCTTACTATGGCACCGTGCAATAGTCAGAACATATGTCCAACCTGGCCGAACCAATGTAGGCCAGTCTATCCACATAATCATGTTTACTTAACCCATGGTGTGCAGGAAAAAATGCCATTCCAAAGGCAGTCTGCGTATATTTTCTTACTATGGCATAATGCCACTGTAAGCACATATGTCCAAACTGCCTGCTCCAGTAAAGGCCATATAAGAACACTTATCATGTTGGCTTTATCCTACTTTCCAGGCATGAAGTGGGGTTAGTGAAGAGGCATTTGTTTTCCTGCACATGCTGTATTTCCAATGGCCATGCAGGAAAATAAAGGCTGTGGCATCAGGTGATGTCTCCATAATGTTTATGTTTATGTTTAATAAATTTATATTGCGCACCTACGGACCCAAAGGCTTGAGGGCGCAGACATAACAAAAGACAAACAGAATACAACATATACAAAGATAACAAAAGAGCAGAACATAGGAATGATAGACCATATGATCATACAGATGATTGACTTTGCGAGCAAAAATCACAGAATTAAATTGCAGTTAGAAGGCCCTTTGGGCAGGTATTTGCAGCGTCTGAGATACACCGGTAACAAGCTCTTCCCACATCCAACTAAGATACAGTCACTATTGGGAGAGGTGCACCATTCACTCAGGTCCAGCCTTTTGATGATCAATAAATCGTCCAGTCTAACTGCCCCCGGACCTGTTCTCTGGCGCAGCCATGCAAGAGTCTTATATCGCAGTGCTTCTTTGGACTCAATTCCAGTTGATTTCTGAATATTGGTAATGATAACATTTCTCTCATCCATAATGAAGTCAGGAGAGTTTGAATGTTTTAGCCGTGGCATTTGTGCTTTTTTTATTTGGAGATTGCGTGATAGTATCCTTTTCCATTTAGAGTTCATAGGTAAGGGCTGATTAGCTGCTTTGGGGTCCCCACTTGACTTTTGTAAAGGTGGAGATGGATCAATTTCCTGTATAGGGTCTATGTTAGAAGCTTTTACTCTTTCCAGAGGCTCAGAGTATCCCAAAAGGGGTTTGATGATTAAAACCGTTTGCGTAGCTTGGTCAATCATTTTCTTTAATATGGGAGTTTGACAGGCGATGTTAACCCTCAACACCGGATCCAGAGAGTTCTCGCTAAGAGGCTCCTGGGTCTGAGAGGAGGCATTTACCTTTGAGAGCCGAGAAACCGCTACCAAATCATTTAAGGCGTCCACTAGGAGACTAAGCTCAAAAGGTTCCTTACATAGGATAAGCTCTTTAGCAATGTTAGCCATGAGCTCAGGCCATTCGGGGGATACAATATGCTCAAATTGTGATGCATCCCTCCCTTCAGTAACAGGAGATGGTAGAATAGGAAGTGTCTCAGAACTAATAGCTAGTGGGACATTTACAACTAGCATTGACTCCCTCTCATCCATAGAGCTGAGCAGGCCGCCCAGTAACACATGTCCTGGATTATTGTCCAGAACATGTCCTGGGTGGCCTGCCTTCACAGAGGATTTATCGGCAATCTGTGCTGACACTAATGCCTTACAGGGGGGGGATAGATATCTTAGAAGGGGGCATTTTAGTGGCCAAAGGTTTGTTCTGGTTGTGCTGCGCTCTTGGTCTTCTGCATTTACCAGGCGCCAAGACCTCAAGTGCTTGATCACTATTATCCACTGGGGAACAGGTCATGGGGCTTCCCGGGCCCCCTGACTCCCCCACACCTGTACTTGTTAATGGCTTAATGCCCATTTTCTTGGGCGCAGCCATCCTACTAAAATATATAAGAAAAACGTACCATTTAGGAATTAGAGGCTGCAGGGTATAGGCTATCCTTGCCTGTTTACTCCTCTAACTCCAGCAGATCAGCAGATTATGCCGGGTTTAATTCGGACCTTAGGGCTTCAGCTGCCGCTGCCGCCGTCGGCACGGCCGCGGGTACAACCGCAGGTGCAGCCGCGGGTACACCCGCAGGTATAGCCGCGTGTGCAGCTGCGGGTACAGCCGCGCACAGCCGCAAATACCGCAGGTACCAGGAATGCCGTGGAGCCCGCCGTAGAGCCCGCAAGTGAGCAGGAGCAGGAGCCTAGAGGAAAGGACCTAGCTCCACGTCAAGCCGCACGCCTGCCTAGGGCTGACGCCGCTTCCGACAAGGTAGCTACAATGTCTTTCATGGGGCTGCACATAAGAACATTCAGGGCACTCTTGCTCTGGCCCATGTGCAGCCCAGCGAAAGACCAAATGGTAAGTGGGAACACCACCAGTCCTTGAATTTGCAAAGAATCTAAACATTATTAGATTCTTTGCAATGTAAAGACTAGATTTGCATAATGGCAGGCAAAAAATTAAATGTTATGAAATGAGGCCCAGAGTTTCCCATAACTTAAAGGGGGGCATGGGGCGGGCAGCGCATTAGTGCCTCCTATGGGTGGGAGCCTTTAAGAGCACAGTGAGCATGTCTCTGCTCTCGTACCCTCCCCAATCACTTACCTGAAACATCAATAATGCTCCCCATCACCGCAGCTAGCACACCCTGTCCGTAAGCCTTCCTGATTTGTTTGTCCAAGATTTCAAACTAAGGATCTCACGAAAATGGATCTGAACCCCATTCAGGTGATGAATGTTTGTATTGACCTCTTAAGGTCAATGCAATCTGAATTCATTAATTAATCATCACAAAGGTCTGGATCTACAAAGAAAATGACGCGTGACGTCTATCTAACAAGCAGGCTCACCAGGGCTGTCCTTTATCCTCATCCATCCTTGCTTTATTTTTTTGGCTTTGAAAACAACCTGTTTGTATTTTATTGAAATGATGCCAGGTTGGACTAAAACCACACTAGTAGATAATACGTCATCATTACTACAATAAAAAACTGCAGACAAAATGATTAAGAACATATCAGCCGAAATATAAAATGTGCATATTCATATCAAATTTGTGTCTCAAATATGAACATTATTCATGTTACAGGTTTATTTAATCCAATTGTTAATGAACCTTAAAATTATTCATGCGTATTAAACAATCTTATAAATATGAAATGTGTCACTCTTTCAAATATATCACAATTGGCTTTATTGAGTCGTGATTTTATCACAAAAATCACCTAATCAAAATTCTCATAGATCATTCAAACCTGTACATATGACAAAAATGTGGACTTGAGACTGTGCCCTTTACGCCGTCTGCATAATTGTCACGACTTAATTTATTCAGCCATACACATCCATTAAAAAGAGCAAATTCAAGGGAAATTTCAAAAAGCTGTAATTTCTCAATTTTACATTTGAAAACAAGCAATTATTCCACCGCCACACACCGCCTCAGAAATGGGTGGAAGGATCTTTAATTCCGTCACGTATGCAGATGATTCTACTATACTTGCGTAAACTCCAACAAGCCCATAGTGGACTTTAGCAGGCATATACAATTACTTCCCGAAAAGGTACCTGGCCATCAACTCGAGCAAGGCCAAGATTGCCTATTTCAGCCAATCAAAAACAAAGGCCTCTTGGCACTTTGAAGGAGAACAGATTTACTGCGTTAAATCTTGTATGTTCTTAGTGCTTACATTTGCTGACTCCTGGTCCTTAAAACTCAATTTCTTAGAGCTGTTCAGCCACTTCTGCAGCAAGGGGGGGTGGCACTATTTTATTAAAACTATGGGGTGGGGGGCTTTACCTGCTTGTATCAAGGCCTAGCAAGCTATGGTCTTTCCCATTCTGCTGTATGGGGGATTGCCAACACGGAGCTATTGGAGCAAGTTCTGAGGAAATGTTTAAGGCAGGTATTGGGAGCTCAGCAATGCACCCCTTTGTGTGCATGGTGAAGAAAGCCCTATACCAAACCTCAGTAAGGTCACTGGCTGCCCCTTCCAGCATTCTTATTAGTCATACATCTAGGAGAGAGGCCACCATCTCAAGCGTGGACTGTGCTGTGACACAGATTATACATTTCCCATTGAGTAGAGGATACGTCGCGTTTTAGGGAAGTGGGGATTCTAAGACACAATGAGGGCAAATTCTAAATGGGAGAATGAAGCTTTGCAAAATATTGTCAAGGAATGTGGCATAAAGGCAGGTAAAATGTCTATTAGTAAACTTACGTCCTTTGTTGTATATGGTAAGATGATATCACAAGGAGGTGACTCTAAATACCCGAGCGAAGTCCTTCCACCAAGACCGATTAAGTTCACTTCTAGTTAGTGGGTAACTAGATGAGGAATAAGTGGGTAACTAGAAGAGGAAATACGTGGATAACTACAATAGGAAATAAGTAGGTAACTAGAAGAGGAAATAAGTGGGTAACTAGAAGAGGAAATAAGTAGGTAACTAGAAGAGGAAATAAGTGGGTAACTAGAAGAGGAAATAAGTAGGTAACTAGAAGAGGAAATAAGTGGGTAACTAGAAGAGGAAATAAGTGGATAACTAGAAGAGGAAATACGTGGATAACTACAATAGGAAATACTTGGGAAACTAGAAGAGGAAATAAGTGGGTAACTACAATAGGAAATACGTGGATAACTAGAAGAGGAAATACGTGGATAACTAGAAGAGGAAATACGTGGGTAACTAGAAGAGGAAATAAGTGGGTAACTACAATAGGAAATACGTGGATAACTAGAAGAGGAAATACGTGGATAACTAGAAGAGGAAATACGTGGATAACTAGAAGAGGAAATAAGTGGGTAACTAGAAGAGGAAATAGCGAGTTCAGTTGTAGTGGATCTGCATAGAAGAAACTGGAGACCATTCCTAATTGTGGCTGCTATATGGTCTAGAGCAGAGGCCACGGTGTTTCTTTTTTTAAACATATGCTTTACTGAACTTTTAAGAAAAGCAAAACACAGCACTCACCTACAGAATCAACATTTTGTTTAACCCAAAAAATAGGCATAATGGTCATGCCGACAGACCCAGGCCACTTTTCTTAACATAGTATCACAAGAGAGCAGCAAATGACAATGAAAGAGAATTCTACCTTCCTAGCTCCTTTTAAATACAAGTCATTTGTCATTCTTGTAGGCTATTTGTAGTTTGTTTACGTTATAAATACAGGAGTACAAGTACCAGAATGCAATATGAAAGGACCCAAACAGCCAAAGCTGGCTGATTATTTCTCAACTGATATGGGACAACTTGAAATTGCTGTAAACAGCCCTGTGCATTTTTTTAAACTTTTAAATCCAGAAAAGGTAGCATATTAGGGACCACCGTTTCTAAGTGCCATACAGTGTAGTAAGTACACTGCGGTCATACATTCCAGGACTGTGGAATGCAGATGGGGAAGAACTAGAGGAAGAGCAGAGGAAGTGGATAAATGGAGAAATGGGGAGTGCCGGGGGTGGGTGGGGGCGAAAGAGAAAAGAAGGTGAAAATGAAAAGAAAAGTTCACCTGAACTGGAAGCCTAGAGAAACCTGGTCTAACACGCCAAGAATCCCCACAAATACAATAAGATTGATACACTTCCACCTCTTACACTGTTTCTTTTAAAGGCAAATAGTCTTCAATGTGCCTTCGCTCTGGGAATGTATATTGAAGCCTCACTCCAAAGAAGACCGCACATGTGATTGTGTTTTGGATAACAGATTGAGTCTTTGCATATATGTAGCATGCATGACGTCATGCCAAAGTTAAAGCTGAAAGGAAAGAAGCGTATGAGGATTCGCATTTTAACCATGTTTATTGTAAGTGTGTGTATATTTTATTTTTTGTTTTTAAGTCAAGTAGTTGAAATGGTCCAACTCTTCTGACCAGTTTATAGCTTTTGAGCCTCTCAATATCTCCACCATAGACTCTCTTCCAAAACAACCAAGCCTGAATCTGTCAATGGTTGAGAAAATACCTGCTAAACAGTAACTCAGGTGTGAGTTCTCTCTGAACATGAGTGTCTCCATCCTGCTTTTGTTTTCCTTAAGGTCCTGGAATGAAAAAATCCCTCCCATGCAAGGGTCAGACCAAACCAACACTTTTTTTTGGGGTGGTGGAGGTCATAGTTAAAAACTTTAAAGTGTTCTGAGTGATCGCACAAGGTCCCATAGGTGTGTTCACAAACAGCAGCTCAACGTTTTCAATAACTTCTCTTGTTTACTAACGTGCCACATTCCCATGTACCACAACATATGCCAGGGACACCTTACTGTACCCTTATATTGTCACACAACTGTAATAGGCATGCAAATTAATATAACAGAACTGCTGAGTATTACAATTCAAAGGTCCACTAAAGCCTGCCGTGCAGACAAACCACTGCCCACTTTTCTTAACATAGTGGGCCTCATCACGAGTTGGGCGGTATCCCGGGTGTAATACTGCCCAACTGTAATTGCATTAGTGCCAGCCGTTCTGTGAAAACAAAATCAAAATATCGACGCTGAGTACCTCAAAAGGAAATACACCGAACACGGGTTACAAAGGAACATACAAAGTACTTTATTTTATACTGAATCCAGTTACAAAAACAGAGCAAAGTCAGATAGCTATCGGCCCTCAGTACAACACAACAAACTCCAGCGAGGTTCAGTGTGTTCAGTGAGAGACCTTGTACATTAGAATGCATTCGCTTTTTATACACTTGGGGGGCACGATGTCCAGCCCCACTTCGGGTTAATATTCCACTTAATAAATCACCAATCTAGGGTTCGTGCCAAGTCTCGAACAACCGCATATAACTGGTTTGCCTTTAATACATGTATCAACAAGCCTATGCAATAACTGTGTATTCTAAGATTTTCCATGCAGGCCTTCTCGAACATTAATACAATGTAGTTAAACAGATGTCTACGTTCAGTATTTGAATACATTGTTTCAACATATGCTCGTGGATTAGTTTCATTGCACGAGTAATCCTTCTACACACAGGTCAACGAAGGACACGGTCTCAGTTCACGACCTCAACAAGTGGCCTGCAGGCAAGTTACATATTAGCTATGTACAGAGGTCAAGACGGCCATGTTGTATTCTGGAATGACATCATCCACCATTTTGACTCACAGGGTGACTTTTACAAAGCGAATCCTAAAATGGCGGTTTGACCTAAAATGGCGGCTTCCATTGATTTAAGGTCAGGACCTTGCAACACGGATTCTTTCGCAAGCGATTTTCGGGCAGCTTGGCGTAGGCCAATATTAATATATGTATTGCAATAGGACGCACAATATGATTTCTCTTTTGACAAACCCTCCTTTTGGCCTATGCCAAGTGTTAAAAAACTGCTTTGGATCTCCTGGCAAGTAACTCCATGCATCATCGTCCATGCACCCTGAATCACTATCGGAAATATCTATTGCCATTAGGTCATTCGCTAAAATATCTTTCAACACATATTCTTTGGAAGCTTTATCCGGGGCATACACTTTATGTCCTATCGAACATATCACTTGTGCGCAACATCCCCCTAGCATCGAACACATACCAGGTAGACACTGAATACAGCAACAAAGAAACAACAGGATTCCCAAAATAATTAGCAAGACCGAAAGTACCTTCCAACCCCAAGATCGCAAGAAGTCCCAGAACCAAGCATTTAGATCCCAGTTTCCCTCGGGAACATGCACTTCGGAACTAAGGATGTGCAGATTCTGTATTGCCTTGAAGATAGTTGGGGAGGAATCTGGTACGAAAACACAGCAAGCGGACCCCACTAATTTACACACTCCACCACGCTCAGCCAGAATGACATCTAATGCCATTCGGTTTTGAAGTACTACTAATCCTATCGCCTTCTGTTCTAACGTCATATTATAGAGTATGTCCGTGGTCCGGTTGATGGTTCTCTCCAGTACTCTCGCTAGTTTTCTGATATCTTCTGAATTCGCTATCTGCCCCCAAAATGGCACAACTGATTTAGCTATATCTCCCAAGATTTGTGATGGGGTGTCACCATTCTCGTCCCGCCGTGGACAAGCCTTCAAAACTTCTCTTGTACTAGCTATAAACACCCCAGGTAACAGTATCCCTAAATAACAGGTTCCCTGCCAATCCCTGGGCAACCATGGGAATGCTTTATTACCCGAGGCAAAGTAGACGGGTTCGCCTACATACAAAGGTCTGTTTTCCCCAGTCAAATTTGCAACGTTGGCACAACCTAGAAAATTTCCCATTGACTGAGTTCCATTCCTCTGTATGCAAAAAGAGACTGAATCGGGGCTATGGTTAACAGTGTAAGAAGGAGGCTAGGCATCCTTATTGCCTATTGGAGCCATCTTAAAGGAAATCAAAGATTGGAAAGGACGAGACAGTTTATCAGAAGGCCTAATAGAAGCAACATTCGGTTTACCACTATTTGCGAAAAGCGAGCATCCCAGGGGAGTCAAAACATGTTTCTCAAAACTATTCAAATTGGTGCCATCAAAGTTCCCTGAGATGCTATCATTCCATCGGCCAAAGAACAGTGCTCTAAGAGAAGCATAGCAAGCAGTTGTCAAAGGTAAAGGATGAATATACCAACCTAGCCCCTTATCCCCGTGTTGCAGTAAATGTGAGCAGACCCAACAGTTAGATTTATTAAAAATGGCATGCGTAGCATTCATGATAAGCAGTAAAATGTTATTGTGGTACCTTTGTCTGTGCTGAGAATCCCTAGGGGATAGAGTATGCAAATGTACAAAGGGAGTAGGAACAATAGGTGCACTTTCAGTAGGTAACAAAAGTTCTAAAGAGTGAGTTTCCTCGAGGTACCACAATCCTAAGGCAGCGACTATTAAAAACCCAAATATTATTATAAAAATACAGCAATACATTTTCGGGGCCCAGGCATTTTGTCCATCGTCCCGGTTGGTCACCCCCTTATTTACAAGTCCCATATGAGCGATAGCAGGCATTGTAGTCTTCAAACGGATACTCCAAAGTTCGTTGCTGGCGACCTCCCGGTCGAGCGACTTCTTAGTCCTTACACAACCCAAGCCAACAGAATCCCCTTTCTCAAATTTGGGCAAAAACAAGCCCTCGATGATCCTTTTTCTTCTTCAAATGCACAGCCGAACCGTGCCGTAAGTCTATCGGATGCACAGCAAAACGTGCCGTAAGTCTTATCAGATGCACAGCAAAACCATGCCGTAAGTCTATTTTCTTGGTCGTAGATTGTACCTTACTTTTCCCGGTACTGATTGATCCGGAAACAATATGTTGTCACTTCCTGCTGGAAGCAACGTGTCGGAAGCAAGTGAAGGTGCCGAATTCGAAATAGCAGTTTCCGGATGCAAAATTTGTGGAGAGGGTGGAGACAAAATGGCAGCTTCCCCAAGCCTCACGGGCTTAGAGAGATTCTCCGACACACTCTCAGTGCTACCTACTGCTTTGGGATCGTTGGTTGCAGTGTCAGCGAGGGGTTCTGTTTCTTCTGTAACGTGTGGCACAGGGTGAGGAAGTTTCTTGATGTGGGACGCGTGGATCCAGTTCTTTCTCCCAGCGACCCGCACCGCTGTCTGGGTGACCAACAGGACTTGGAATGGCCCACGCCAGCGAGGCGCGAGGCAAGAGCAGCGCTCGAAAGATTTGATGAGCACCCAACTTCCAGGCCGTATGCTGTGGCCCGGGCCCTCATATCGCACAGGTAAAGCTTCTCGTACCTGGTGATAAATCAAATACAGGTTTTTAGTCAAGTGGCTACAATAATCTGAAAGTAATACATTTTCAACATTTCTTAATGAGTTACATTTAGGAAGGTTCCAAATATTGGCAAGTCTCCCTATTACCACCTCAAATGGAGAGAGCCCAGTCTTAGTTTGAGGGGTTGTGCACATAGATAACAACACGATCAGTAAGGCGTCCGGCCATTTTAGTTTGGTGCCGGCACACGTCTTAGCGAGCTTGTGTCCTTCTACTAGTCCGGCGCTCTGAGCATGTCTGGCCGAATGGAACCGTTTGTCAATTCGTAATGCCGTACATATCTGCAGAATTACAGCAGCGACAAAATGTGGACCATTGTCCGACCAGATAACTCTTGGCAAACCGAACCGCGGGAAGTATTACTTTAACATGATTTTTGCAGTAGTCATAGCTGTATCATCTTTAACAGGGAAAGCCTCAACCCATTTACTAAAAGCACAGATAACAACCAGTACATATTTGTTATTATTGCATTGTTCCATTTCAATAAAATCAAAGTGGATCACTTCAAAGGTGACAGAGGGTGGACCAAAACTACCCCTTGGAGTTACTCTCCCCTTTGCCACATTGTGTTGCAGGCAAATCATGCACTCCCGGACGTAGCGCTGGGCAATTTTTGAAATTTTGTCATTTACCCAAACTTTCTCTAACATTTTTGTCATCTTCTGGGCACATACATGCGTAGAACCATGGGCCATGATGACTATCATCATGACATACGCGTCAGGGAGTAGCCATTTCCCTTCTTCTATGTCCACCCAACACCTGTCATCATCAAGTTTCCATACAGACCCAACACCATCATCCATTGCATAAGCATCTACAGACTCCCTTGAGACATACATCTCTGTAAGGAGATCAGTAGCAGTTTGCCTAGCTATCTGATCAGCGAAAGCATTCCCTTTCCCTATATCATCTAATCTTTCGATGTGCTGCACATTTCACAACTGCTAACCGAGTAGGGAGCGCAAGTGCTGAGAGTAGTTGTACTATTAGGGAGCCATGTTGAATTTTGTTGCCGTGCGAAGTCAGGAACCCTCTCTCTGACCAAAGTCCCCCAAAAGTTGTGAACCACCCCAAAGGCATACGGACTATCAGTATATATATTTACTGCAAGCCCTTCGGAAAGTTCACAAGCTCGGGTCAATGCTATAATCTCTGCGGCCTGCGTAGAATTATGCGTGATTCTCTTCGTTTCCACAACCGTGCTCAATGTAGTGATCGCATAAGCAGCTGTGGATGTACCATCCGGAAGTTTGAAGCAGGAGCCGTCACAAAACGGCTCTCCTTGCGGATTATCCAAGGGAGTATCTTTCAAATCAATTCTACCCTTTGTCTCTTGTTCGGTCGTATACAAACAATCATGTGGCACTTCATCGCGCAAGTAGTATCTTGCGGGAAAGGTAGGAGTTCAGCCGGATTAAGAACACAACACCTCTTAATTTGAATGTGAGGAGCAAGCTAGATCAATTCATATCTTGTCAACCGTGCAGAAGTGAGGTGTTGCGTTTCAATTCGGTTCAGTAGAACATCTACAGACTGAGGCACCATCAGGGTTAGATCATGGCCTAGGACCATTCCCTCACTCTGTTTTACAGATGTAGCAGCAGCAGCGTCAGCTCGCAAACATCTTGGCAAAGCGCATGCTACAGGATCAAGGGCGGAAGAAAAGTAACCGCACTGCCTATTCTTCCCTCCATGTTCCTGCGTTAATACAGCCAAAGCAAATCCATCACATTTATGCACAAACAACACAAAGGCCTTTTCATAGTTTGGTGTGCCCAAAACTGGTGCAGAACATAATGCAGTCTTAAGCAAGTCAAACGATTGCTGGTGTACCGCGTTCCATGGCAATGGCGAAGAAATGCCCTTCTTTGTCAAAGCCAACATCGGTTTGATCACTAGTGAAAAATGTGGGATCCACAACCTACAGTAAGAAGCCATACCTATCAAGGCTCTAACTTCCTTCTGTGTATTTGGGACAGACATGCCAGAAATGTGTTTTATTCTTTCAGGTGTCAATCTTCTTCCCTCCTTTGACAGGAGATAGCCTAAATAGGCGACCTCCTGACAACAATATTGAAATTTTTTAAGCTAAGCTTTGTGACCATGCTTAGCTAGATGGATAAGTAATAACACAGTGCCCTCCGTACAGGCACTCTCAGAGTCAGCAGCTAGAAGCAAATCATCAACGTACTGAAGCAAAGTACAGGTAGAGGGCAATTCAAGGGTATCAAGTTGTTCTTTCAAAGCCCTACTATAAATGCTAGGACTCTCTGTGTACCCTTGAGGTGCACAAGTAAATGTGAGCGAGCGTCCCCCTAAGGTGAACGCGAACACATATCTACTATCCTTGTGTATAGGAATACTAAAGAAAGCACTCTTTAGGTCCATAACACTAAAGTAAGTAGCTGTAGCTGGAATCATGGTTAGAATTGTCGTTACATCAGGCACAATTGGAAATTGTGGTGCCACAACTTTATTAATGGCACGTAAATCAATTATGAAAGGGAATGGAATTGCATTATCGCCTTTCTTGTACACGGGTAAAATTGGACTGTTACACAAACTCCCTGAAATTTCTTCAATCACCCCGCGATGCACAAAATCGGAAACAATGCATTACAAAGCTCGCTCGCCCTCAACTGAAATCTTATACTGAGGAATGCGTGGCAGCTCAGTTCCATATTTCAAAACTATCAGGTTCAATCTGTAAAACACCGACATCATGGTCGTCGACAGCCCACAAGCTCTCTGGTGCATTAATGAATTCTGGAGGCAAAGGTCTAGTCAAGAATTGCGAGGCAGAAAATTGCTGTGGAGAAATCGTCAAGCGTACCCCATCAGAAGAACAATAAATCACCGCATTTAATTCTTTTAACGGATTCAACCCCAGCAAGTTCTCTCTGCAATCCGAAGTCAACAGAAATTGACAATGGTCTGTAAAGGGACCCAAAGAAATAGGTACCAGCAAAGAAACCGGACAAACAACTGGTGTACCAGAAAACCCTACAGAAACATTGGTTTGCCCTGACAGTGGAATGTTTGGAACCCTTGAATGCTCAATGGAACACTTCTGTGCTCCAGTGTCTATCAAAAACTGATGTTTCCTATTTCCCACCACCATTTCAACGTAGGGACCTTTCTGATTGATGGGAATAAGTGTAGGTTCCAAACCCTGCTTCGGGCAATCCTAATGAAACAGAATATCATCAAAAGGAAGCTCTTCAGATAAATATGCAGCGGAAGGATGATCAAATATGTTCCTGGTGTCCACACTCGGAGTCTGATTGTCCTGCGAGAAAGGTTGCTGAGGGTCCTGTGTAAACAGACCTCTACCAGGGCCCCCTACACCCGGGCGACCTCTGGATCGCCTACCCATATTACCAAATGTATTATTTGTCCTTTGTTGAAGGACAGGGCATTGTGCTCCCCAATGACCCTCTCGACGACAATAAGCGCACTGGTTAATATTCACAGGACCCAAGGGCACATTCCCCTGCGGGACATCCTGACCTCTAACATGAGAACTACCCCCTCTGGGGCCTCTAACAATTTGCTGCAATAGCACTTTAGTTTTCAAATCTCCTTTTCATTTTTCAACCCTATCTTTTTCATTATTGACACGGTTCTCGTAGTACTGAGCCATGTGCAGTACTTCTGATTGTGATTTCGCCTGCCAACCGCTCTCAGAAGACATAATTTGCGACTGGATGTCAGGCAACAATCCACGCACAAATTTGTCCACGAACAACCTTTTCCCAGACTCTGTGCCTAGGTCTTGTCCACTGAAATCCGAATATACCTGTTCGAACCAATTAAAAAATTCGGTAGCACTCTCAGACTTTCCTTGGACACAGGCCGTAAGCTTGTCCCAAATAATTCCCTTTTCGGGAATTATGGTTTTTAATTTAGCAACGATTCTGTCAGGCAAAGTTAGTATCACCTGAGGCGGTCTCTCTCCAGCTGGCCTTTCTCCGTCAATCCTAGTTATGTTAGCCCACGTATCTCCCAACCCAGGTACGTCGTCTATAGTTCTAACCTGTTTCCACAAATCTACGGGCAGGAGTACAGGAAACAACAAATCAGTGTCGCCTGGGGTGAAAACTGAGGACTGCAAAACGGACTCCATCTCTTTATAGAACCCTGTCGGATTTTTCCTGATGTCAGGAATAAACTGTCTAATGGTGTTCACTTCCTGCCGCGAAAACGGGACGTGAACAAACTGTGATACATAATGTGCAGGAATGTTCACAGCGACTATATTATGTGAAGGATCAGCCGCAATCTCAACCTTCGGGACAAATGTCGGAGGAACCTCTCTCATAAGCAACTGAGAGGTAGGTGACTCCGAACGCTTACTAAGCAACAGAGCTAAATCGAGCGCTAAAGCAGTCGAAAAAGTGTCAAGTGAAAAAGCTCTCTTGTAAATACTCAATAACTCTGTGGGACAACTAATCTTCCTTTTTACACACTCATCCTGCAGGTACTCTACCATTACCTGTATCACTTTACTCTGCATTTCTAGCGTATATCGACTATACGTGTCATATACTTCAACAGGAGTTATCGATATGTCTGAAATCCATCTAATCGCGTCTTTCTTACAAATTCGCATTTCCTCAGATATCGATTTACGACACGGAAGGAACCGTTTCTGTACATACATATTTTCCTCCTCATCATCCTCATTCTGTAACTTTTCTAACTCCTTTCTATACCCAAATAACCTCTCGACATGCTCATTTACCTTCTCCACAGTGTCTCTAGAAAGCGCTAGAGTATTTAGATCCCTTAACCCTTGCGGAAGATCCGCATTATTTAATCTTCCCCACATTATACATAACTGAATCCCTAAACCTTCAATAAAAACATTTTTCTCAGGAAAATTATCCATATTACAAAGTGTGGCAAAAACGCTAGCTTTATCATCCTTCTCCATACAATGCTTAGCCCATGCAATTAACTCACATTTCTTCTTCAGCGGTACAGTATTGCGAGTGACAACCTTTGACCCTGCACCTCGATCGATTACAAGCGGCTCAGGACCACTTGGAAGAGAGGGAGCAGGTAAATTTGATGGAGGTACTATAACTGGTGCGATAAAAAGAGATGGGGGAGCTGGAGGAAGGGGCACATTAGGTGGAGCAAGAACAACAGGAACAACAACAACAGGTGGAGCAGGAATAACAGGAGGAAGAGGTAAAGCAGCAGGAAGAGGAACATACGGAGGTGGCGCAGAAGCACCAGGCCTTCGTTCATTTAATAATTTGTCAATAAACTCATCAGAAATATGAAGATCTTTAGAAGGATAGATTTTCTGAATACCGAGTGAGAAAGCCCTATCCATATTTTTAGTCGCCTCAGACTGTTTGTCCTGATCATATAACAACGCTTTTTCAGCATTCGTTTTATGACGGCGCGCATGTTTTTCTCTACTTTTAAGTTGCTGCAATGCTTCTTTTTTCCAATTCTGCAAAACATCAAATGCTGCAAGTCTAGCCTTTTTCTGTAATAGAATTGACTCTAAATACTCAATACGAGGGATTTCAAAACTACCATTGATTGGCCACTGAAGTTCGGAGGCATGTCTGGTTTGTCTGTGCCAAATGTCAATAAATACTATACTTCCAATGCCATGCTTACAGTACATAGTACATGCCGGCGACCCCTCCTGTGGTGCAGGACGGCTAAATTCCAAAGATTGTCTATCACTGCGCAATAATGCCCTAAAGCAGGTAGACAATTTCCCAGGCATACCTCAATTTCAGGTATTACCTGGTCAATAATTGTGTCTGCAGATACAATGCACCAAAATTCAAATTGTCAGGATTAAATTAAGAATCGGGTCACGACTCACCTGACCAAACCTGAGGAGGTCCGATCGGATTTCAAAGAATCTTACATAACTAATCTTACCTTGTGTATGGTGATTTCGACAAATCTGCCCGCCTCGATAAGTGGACCCTCGTCAAGATGCTGTCTCGGACCACACGCTTATCGTCCAAGGATCGGGTCGTGCAGCGCTGCTGAGGTGTCGCGTCTTGTTCAGTGGGGCCCCTTATGTCACACCGTCCGATCCCGGTCCGATAGCGTGCGTCAACCTTCAACAATCCGGCATCAATCTTGAGTGTCCCTATTTGGGCGCCAACTGTAAAAACAAAATCAAAATATCGAGGCCGAGTACCCCAAAAGGAAATACACCAAATACGGTTTACAAAGGAACATACAAAGTACTTTATTTTATACTGAATCCAGTTACAAAAACAGAGCAAGGTCAGATAGCTATCGGCCCTCAGTACAACACAACGAACTCCAGCGTGGTTCAGTGTGTTCAGTGAGAGACCTTGTACATTAGAATGCATTCACTTTTTATGGGGGGCACGATGTCCAGCCCCACTTCGGGTTAATATTCCACTTAATACATCACCAATCTAGGGTTCGTGCCAAGTCTCGAACAACCGCATATAAATGGTTTGCCTTTAATACATGTATCAACAAGCTTATGCAATAAAACTGTGTATTCTAAGATTTTCCATGCAGGCCTTCTCGGACATTAATACAATGTAGTTAAACAGATGTTCTACGTTCTGTATTTGAATACATTGTTTCAACATATGCTCGTGTATTAGTTTCATTGCACGAGTAATCCTTCTACACACAGGTCAACGAAGGACAAGGTCTCAGTTCACGACCTCAACAAGTGGCCTGCAGGCAAGTTATATATTAGCTATGTACAGAGGTCAAGATGGCCATGTTGTATTCTGGAATGACATTGTCCACCATTTTAACTCACAGGGTGACTATTACAAAGCGAATCCTAAAATGGCGGTTTGACCTAAAATGGCGGCTTACATTGATTTAAGGTCAGGACCTTGCAACACGGATTCTTTTGCAAGCGATTTTCGGGCAGTTTGGTGTGGGCCAATATTAATATATTTATTGCAATAGGAGGCACAATATGATTTCTCTTTTGACAGGTCCAGTGCTATTAGCGCAGTATCACGATCACAGGTTGGGCGTTCACCATTCCCAACAGGGGACAATGGACCAAATGGAGCATTTTTGGCACAAATACTGCACGCTAATACAGCTGGCAGTAATACCGCAGAAAACACGGCTCTAAATGGGAGTTTCACCTCCAGAAAAAAGCAGCCCAATGCCATCTTTTGACTGTGTCCAGAAAAGGCAGTGTGATAAAACAACATTCTTTTGTTTGTTGTTTGAAGCAGGCGTGCAACTTGTTGCTATGTATGGAGTGAAAGTTGTTTTTATTGCCACATGTTTTTGTGCATTTAACAAGCAAATGTCATGGTCTAGACAGCATTCCAAATTTTAAAAAGAATAGAACCCCTACTTGAGCCTTGAAGATTGTGCCCCCAACTCAGTGCTAATTACCAATCTTTAACACTTAACAGAAGCTGTAGCTGATCAGTGAACAGGGTGTCTGTGAGGAATTCGACCACCCGCATGGGAAAAGTGCACTCGCTGGGGCTTTTTTGTTTGTTTTAAAAAGAATGACTGATGGGGCCATTCCCGCACACATTTTCCATGCTCACCACATCAGCAGAAAAATAGTCATGTACTCTGGGAGGACACAGCTTACCAGTGCCACCCTCCCCAGTCATGTGTAGCTGACACCTGACAGCTGTGGGTACATCAAAAACCTTTGGCCATGGGGAGCCGGATTACAATTTCAAGGCCCCATGGATTTACATCTCCATTGTGAAACCTTATTGGTTGCGGCGAATACTGAAGAATGTTAATTAGCAGGCCTTAGGGGCCTGGGTGCAGGGAGTGACAATGGAGACCAAACTCCAGACACCTCTTTGTAATGCAATGTGTCAACTTGGTACTAACACCCCTCCTTGGTATGAAAGAGCAGCGAATGTCCTGTCTGGAACCACTCCTTTCAGAGCATGGAAGTATGTGAATTGTAGGAGATTAAAGTCTGCCTATAGCCCCCCTACTTCAAAGGAGGGTCATGTTGTGATCACGCACCACATAGGGCTCAGTTAATTAGGGAGACACTTTGATGTACAGCAGACAAGAAGATGGGTGGGACTTAGAAGTATATGTTGTCATCCTTCCCCTGTCTGTTGCCAAGCGCCCTGATTCTGACCTGAAGCATAAATGAAGATTGTTGGTTGGTGGGGATCCAGGATTAGTTAATTATGGTGGGCTTAGCCTACACCAATCGCTGGGGCCCATTTGGCTTTAAAAGATCACTGATCAGATCATCTGAAGACTTTGCAAGGAGTAAGAAGAAGGACTAATTTGGACCCAAGCTGAAGTTACAGTCTACCTTACATCTTCCGCCAGTGAAGGAAGGCCAGTAGTTCCAAGAGGGAAGCAAGATCTCGCCCCTAAACGTTTCCCAGGGAACAGAGGGAGATACCAGACTCAGAGGACCCGCCCAGCAGCTCCAGAACCGGTACCCAGCCAGCACACAGCATACCCTGATAGGTTTTGACAGCAAGATTCCTAGTGGGAAGTGCCAGAGAGTCTCTCGACAAAGGACAAGGCCGTTGCCTGCTATCACTCTCTTGAGCTTTGGGCCGTCGGCCTTGAAATAACACTAGACCTGCAAAGAAGCTAAGAGGGGTGCCACACAAGCATCATCCAATGTTCATCTTTTAAGAACATTGTCAAGACAGCCGAGTGCTCGAACCGCATCCGCCTGCACCGCTGAATGTTGTCACGCCAGTCACCAGAACCATCGAAGACGCCTTGACCAGCATTCCAGACCTGCCAACCAGCACAGAGACAAAGATTCTTGGCCCCAAGCCGCCGCGCTGGACAGCCTGCAGAAATCCATCCAGACTTGCTTGCCGAACTACCTGCCGCCTGGTACCCGCAGCTGTCTCCCACCACTAACTCTGTCTCACGGGCTGCAAAGCACCCTGGAACCACCTCGATGCGTTCGAGCACCAAGAACTTCTTCAGCACCAGGTACATTGTGGTTCTGCCCCCCTGGTCCTTCTCTGAAGGCCCCTATAGACAGTTACAACCCTTTGCCCCATTGGTGCTGAAACCAAATAAGCTTGAACTATAAAACAGATTACTTTACCAACTACCCTCCTGTCAGTATTTCTGTCCTCTGTGTTCCTTTCCAGTGTGGGATGTAATTGTAGCGTGTTAGAACTGTCTGTTGTAGTAATAATAAAGTAGATATTTGTATACAACCTTGACAGGACAGTCCCTTTTATCATTGGGTAATATTTGTATTTTTTCTGTGTTGCGACTAACCAACGATCCACGACATTGTGGAGATAAGCCTGCCCTTCCATCCACGTTACCAAAACTGGACAAGGAGGTCTTATAATGTACTTGTATTCCAATCTGTTCGGATCCCTTCTGTTGTACTAGAGGTGTGGGGTTGATTGATGGTTTACAAACCGATATTCATCCTTGGACCACTAGTGCCCCCGGGAAGTTGATTAGTCAGTGTCTCCCCAACTTCATTCGACACTGATGGAGGTGTCTGCGGCACCCTAGTATTAAAACAGGCCTTCGTAAAGTAAAGACTCTGCGTGAAAGGCAAGGCGATTGTTTGCCGCATGGGAGATGCTGTGGGGGCCAGCTTGGAGAATTTTATGGGACCTCTGCAGGCACCATTTTATTATACTTTTGCCAATAGTGTAGGAGGGATTAATTCAGTATACTGACACTCTTGCATATAGTAATAGGAGGAGCAGATAGCACTTCACATTGTGCGTCTCCAATGAGGAGGAGCTGCCACTCCGATACTCTTCTAAGTCGACTCACGCCGTCATCCTTGAGGTCATGAATTGAATTGAGTCCAAATTGTATGGTTAATAATGATGGTAGTTTGTAGCACCGATTACCAAGCGCTCTGAAACTGGACTTTCCATTATGCAGCGCTATATATAGCAACAAATATAAATATGACCGATTAGGCTGCACTGACAAAGGAAGATTGACTGGGTTGATATTCCTAGACCTCTCAGCTTTCCACACCACCCCCTGAAACATCTCACCTTCCTTAGTTCAGAAACAAGAGCCCTCCAAGCCACAAACCAGCTCTCTTAGTTTATTTCCAACTTGTAAATGTACAGTTACTTACCTGACCTCGCCTATTTGGGATGCATAAAGGAGACCCGTGCTCTCTTGCTCTCTCATATGTGTTTGACACCTACATGTTCCTCAAACTCACAGAAAGGCCCATCTATGCTAATGCCAGTGCCAACACATTGAGGCCTAGATTGCTCAGAGCGCCCCCTTGAAACCTCGACAATGCTAACCCTAAGGCCACCCTTCCCGGCCCCATTAGCCCTTTCATCCAATCAATGGAATCTTCATCCCGCTAACCTCAGGAGCATGGAACCCGGAGAACCTCTTGTTCAACAAGCCAACAGAAAGGTGAGAACCTTTACAGTACCTTCCAACTTCAAGCTGGCAAAAATATACTTCCGTTCATCCCCAGCACTGAGAGAGAAAGATTGGTAGGCTCATCTCATTCTACTGGAGGAACCATTTCACGTCACAACAGAAATCACAAAATGGCCTCCAGAATGGCACCCAGGCTTGGACCGAATGGAGTTTTCGTGGGCTGCCAGTGGTCTCAAAGATGCATGTCAAGGTGGTCAGTCTTCTACAGAAGTGCATGTATGGCCGAGCACCGCCAACTACCACGAAATGAAAATCAAACCCTACACTCATTGGTCTTTGAAATATTCGGGGGTGGGAGGGAGGAAATATAGAGGGTTATAAAAAGTCAAATTTAAACGTCACCATAGATAGTTAAACATAAGTCTGTATTTTAAACTATTGACCTATCAAATTCAACATAGACTTGTGTCTCAATGTCAACCTATCACCCTATACTCATTATTACATAATGGGAATGCCCAAAAATGTTCCTTTTGTAGCTATAATAATCCTATTACCACTCTTATGACATCACCGAAAAGAAGATACCCGTGGGGAGCCATAAAAGAATATTTTTTTGAGAATTATTTAAAGTAACATTTTGTATTCTATTGTTTTTATTCTTTCTTTATACTTGTGCTCTACATTAGTTCATCTCAAACACTGTTATCTCGCACTTCAGTTCCAATGAGTGTCCCAGGGTCTGCCTCCCATTTTAGCCTGGATGGAAATGGCTGATTGTGGCGTAGCTTTATGGAAATTATTCTGGCAGCGCCCCCTAGCGTTGAGTTCAGTAAGAGATTGAAAACCTGGATGGCTTACTCCCCATAGAAGTGCTGATGATGGCAGTCTACTGATGCCACCTCCTGACTTGTATATGGAGAATGGATGTCCTCCAGTGACTGCACCCAGCAAAGTGCCCTAGAGGTGACTTATGTCCTAGGTGTTGTTTGCAATAGGAGAAAGGGGTCACTTTACACCTCTCTGCCCAGTAGGGATCAGTGGGAACTTGTGATGTGTGCTATTTTCAGGCATGCACAGCCTTGTATCCTCATTTCTTTCAGTAGAGGGGGCACACGAATACAAATGTAAACCCCATTGCCTCCAACTCACTTCCGTGCATGCCCGTGGCATCTCACGCCTTCCCTCGTCACTCCTAAACACAGGCCCACTGCCTGGGGGCCATACTTCGCACTCGAACACCGCACCGCGGCTCCCAACCGCCTTAACAAAATCCAGTTTAATCCCCACATCACAACAGCCAAGTACTTCAGTATAATCTGATTTTAAATCCACAGTACTCTACACAAGTACTTCTGTGAAAACGAGTTAATCCCCACACCACCGCTTCTTTGATTTTAAAGAAATCTATCCTAATCCCCGCATCACTGCCCCCAAGTACTTTGATGAAAACGACGTAATCTCCGCCACAGCATTGCTCCCCAGCTCTTCAATGAAAACTGTGTACACTCCACACCACTGCACCACTGACTTGGCTGCTATCCAATGGGGTCTGTGTATCCCTTCAGAAGTCAACACATCCACAGCCAACGTGCATACTACCAATGATCCTTTCACCACAGGCACACAAGCCTCTCATCTAGACACTGAGCTGTGGCTAGCTCTGGAAAAGATCCGGGGCTACGCTAATGTTGGGACTGTCGGGGCTCGGGGCTAGCTAGCCTTTTGGTTGTATCCCCTCAGCTTCTATCCGGGGCTATAGCCCCCCACAAACCCCATAGGCAATGCCTCTGTTTTAGGGTGACCAGATTTCAAAAACGGAAAATCGGGACGACCAACAAAATAAAAGAGGGACGACCCCATCGCAGCCCACCAATTACCGCCCCTCCCCCAACACGCCCCCATAACCACCACCCAATCATATTCCCAGCACTTCTCCTTTCTACAAATTGTATATGATCTCATTTATGCAGTTTTGTCTGTGAATCTTGGCATGTTGCTTCAAAACAAGCGTTTGCTCGAATTGATATTACATGGCTTGCTGTACAATCATTTCCAAGCCAGTCTCTGTGGCACAGTCAGTAAGTGTTGTGACTTGTCCTCCAACTTCAAAATTCTAAAAGTGTTGAATAAAATAATTACGATTTTAATTATCGTAGTCACCCAACCATACAAACCCCGGACGGGGTTTCTAAAATGAAAAAACTACCGGGACTCCGGGATGGAGGGTGATTTTCCCCGGACCGTCCCGGGAAAACCCGGACGTCTGGTCACCCTACTCTGTCTGGACAGAAAGGCCTCTATGCTGTAGTTGGGTGATGGGTGCCCTCTGGATGTTTTGACCAGCAGCTCACATCAGCCCTTGCCAGCATTGTCAGTGGTGGGGGTCATGGGACGGACCATCTGTGGCTGTGGCTTGCTCACCACTACTCTATACCCTCACACAGAACACTTAGAATAAGATCGGCACACAGTTACCGGGTACCGCAGAACCTTATCCATCAACACTGCAGCAAAGATATCTTGCATTGTCCCTCTCTTCCGATTCACCTAACCCACCCCCCTCTTTGCTAAGATCCCCCAGTGCTCCAGGAGGCCATGCAGATGGCGGTCGTGCTTAGTATATATCCCAGTAACATACCATAGCAGCAGCCACCCCAAAGCCCCCAAAGATTTGTTTTGTTGAGCAGAGAAGTAGAGTCTGACCTATTCCTACACCGCACACAGAGTAATAAGGTGACCCCCCCACCATGCTGCTTTCATGCACTTAAATAGAGGTGAGCTCAACCCGCAGGCTTCAATGGAGTTTCTCTTAATACATATTTCACTGGTTTCAGATAATTCAGCAGAGTTTCCCTGTGCTAGAGGGTTTCAGGGGGGTGAGGGGGCTATAGCCCCGGGTCTTTTGGTTGTAACCCCGGATAGAAGCTCAGATGCTACAACCAAAATGCTACCTAGCCCTGAGTCCCGCCAGTCCCAACATTAGCTTAGCCCCTGATCTTTTCCAGACCTAGCAACACCCCTAATCCATAACCATTGGTACAACATAGCTTAATGGAGTCAATTGTAATGCAAAGTAGTTCCGTGCAGTCTGGTGTATCACTGGCCTCGTAACCTGTGACAGAGTCTCACTGAATCCTTATAGCTGTCACGCCACTTTTTGGGAGACCGGGGTCCGTTGCACCCGCTCCCTCTCCCATCTCCTGGCGGATCTACCCGCGCTTTCGGGCTTGGGCGTTCGCCGGGGGGAGAGGTGCTGGGGCCGGTGCTAGAGGGCTGCGGCGCATGCGCGGGAAACCACTGTCTCGGTTCCGCGCATGCGCCGTAGATTGGGCCTCCGCTCTGGGAAGGGCTTGCCTTCCAAGCCTCATTCTGGGTCCGCCGGCGCTCGGAAACGAAACGGCTTGCGTTTCAGGCCTCGCGAGTGCCGGCGGCCCATAAGAGGAGCCGCAAGCAGTTGCAATTCGTGTCTCAACGCGGTTGCTTCGGTCGTGTTGCTCGCTCCAGCCACTTGTGGTTCCTGCTTCCCTGTGCCTGGCCTTGCCTTGCTCCAACCTGCTCTTTGTTCTCCCTGCCTTGTGGGTTCCCTGCCTGCCTGGTCCCAGTCTCCTACTACCTGCCTGGGCCCTCCTTGCTCCTGTCTGTCTTTGAGCCTCCCTGGGTCCGGTTTTCAGTTTTCCCTGCTTTTCCCTGGGGACTCCCGCTTTCTTCCTGGGCTTCTCCCTGGGTCTTTCTGGGCCAGCTTCTCCTCTTGCTTCCTGGGGCCCTCGTTCACTGTTTTGGGACATACCTTAGGGATCCCTACTCTTGGTGGTCTCCCCTCCCGATCTGGTTCCCTCTTCCTGTTTGGTCCTGCCTGGTGCCTCATCCTTTGGATCTACTGTACCTCGAGCAGATCCGTCATCCCTGACCAGCTACGTGAATCTGCTGGAACTTGTCTTCCCGTGGATTGGGGGCCTTTCCTTGTATTCATTTGAGAAGTATCCCGGACTATCTTGCTTCTTCACTGGATCACGTACTTCTGGAAAAGACTCTTTTGGACTTCACCAGTATCCAGTAACCTTCCATCAGACTGTGGCCTCTCCTGCCTGTGCTTGCACAGTCCCTTCGTCACATTAATCAGGAGAGTTTCTTCCGTGACGCTGGGAGTTGGTCCATTCACCACCCTCTGTCATTAGGGTGGTGGAGAGGCTGGTTCCCCGAGTCACATGCTCGTCAATTCACTGGATGCAGCCTGGCGGTCCCAACTAGAACCACAGTCAAGAAAACAGGTACTCAGTTCTCACGCACTTCTCTGCTTGACAATAGCATTGTCTCCTGTACTATAGGATTCCTCTTGCACACTTAAACGAAGTCGCAATGAATTTTTGTATAAAGTCCTTGTGGATAGCTAAATCGTTATGCGCCTGCCTCTGACATGATACAAGCCTCCACTTTGCAAGTTTGAATCCCAGCAATGCTGGTCCAGCCCTTCACGCTTCCAAAGTCAATACATAGAGTGCCATTAGATTAGGCAGTAATAACGGCTATGGTTATAGCTCTTAGATGCAGGAAGAATCGGGCAGGAAGCGCTGTCTAAAAACCTTGTAATGATAGTATCATTGCTCTAGTTCACTTCAATGGAGACTCTTCACTCCTTGAGCGCTGGTCTCATGCACTTCTGCGGATTCTCCCTTCATAACTTGTCTACACTGACTTCATCTGAGGTTTACTTAATCCCTGGATCACTCCACTCTTCTACAATGCCTACATCACATCCGACCACCCAAGTCCCTGGCTCTGTTTAACTCACAGGAGTGTTGCTTGACGCGCTGATCCAGGGGGCTGCAACCTATGGCTCTCCAGATGTTTTGAACTTCAGCTCCCATCAGCCCCGGGCAGCATATTCTATGGTGAAGGTTCTGGAGAGTTGTTGTCCAAAACATCTGCAGAGCCGCAGTTTGCAGATCAAGCCCTACTCTTTAGCAAATCCGACACCAGGCCTGCCGGCAGCACCAAGAAGGCTGCTTGCGATGGCTTTGGGACTTGTAAGGTTCACAAATGTTAGCAAAGCCCTCATTTTTGCAGGCGTGCCGCACGCGTTTGACAATATTAGCCGGCTGAGATTGAAAAGTAAAGTCCATAAGGAGGTAAGAACCACAGACATTAGGCCAGGACGTGTCCGACCCTCCCGCCCCCCAGGATTCGCAAATGGTCAGCCATCTCTCAGCATGCACTTTACTTGTCTTGCTTGTTTTGGGGCTCATACGAGGGGGCTTCCCCCAGTGTGCCGTTTCAGCTGGCGCGAGTCTTCCTCAAACACACATGCCACTTGACTGTACAGGAATCGGACCTCATCTGCCCTGGTGGCAGTGCTACAGATGAGCGGTGCATCCACTCTGTAGTGATAGTAATGGGTATTAAAGGCTTGATTAGACAGAACTAATCGAACCCCAGTGGTGCATGTAAAGTGGATTATCTGGGTGCTATAGAGTTGGAGGACAGAGCAAAGAGCCTAGATAGCAACACTTCTGAGCCTTAGGCTGCGTTCCCCAGTTCTCTAGCATACACACAGCCTGTTATCTGGCACGGAATATTCATGTTGCTAGGTCTGGAAAATATCCCCCGATCTGCAAACATGAGCATGGTGCCTTTGCTAATATGTGTTGGAAATATAAATACTGTTATGTTATGCGATGGTATACCTGGTTGACTGATGTTACATAATATGTACTGATTTGCTTTGTGTTGCATTGTCCCTTGCCACTCTGTTACACTGTGTGACACTATTCCTTGTTATTTTATGTAAGACTGTGTAATATTTTGTGATGTTCTGTAACAATCTGCCTTGTTCCTCTGTGTTGCACTGTATTATGCTGTGTTTCACATTATTCCTTGTTCTGCTGTTATGCTATGCTCTGCCACACTATGCCTTGTTCCCCTGTGTCGCACTGTATTATGCTGTGTGTCCATTATGCCCTGCTCTGCTATGTTATATTATGCTATACTCTGTTACACTGTGCCTTGTTCCCCTGTGTTGCACTGTATTATGTTGTGTGTCCCATTATTCCTTATTCTGCTATGTTATATTATGCTATGCTCTGTTACACTATGCCTTGTTCCCCCGTGTTGGACTGTATTATGCTGTGTGTCCCAGTATGCCTTGTTCTGCTATGTTATTTTATGCAATGCTCTGTTACACTGTGCCTTGTTGCACTGTATTATGCTGTGTGTTCCATTATGCCTTGTTCTGTGATGTTATATTATGCTATGCTCTGTTACACTATGCCTTGTTCTCCTGTGTTGCACTTTATTATGCCGTGTGGCCTGTTATGCCTTGTTCTGCTGTGTTATATTATGCTATGCTCTGTTACACTATGCCTTGTTCCCCTGCATTGCATTGCATTGTGCAGTGTGTCACATTGTGCCTTGTTCTGCTATGCTATGTTATATTATGCTATGTTCTGTCACACTCTGCCATGTTCCCGTGTGTTTCACTGTCCTGTGCTGTGCTATGTGTCTCCTTATGCTATTTCATATTAAATTGCAGAAGATGTAAGTGATAGCTTTGCCTACCCTACTACTACTTGAGGCCAGAATATTTTGAAATCCTTCTGTATCTCTTTTTTGGTCTGGGGGCTTGTTATCAATGCGCCCCCGCCCCACGCATTCCTGAATGATGCCCCTCCATAGACCCACCTCTTTTCCTGCTGTTTATTATCATCGCTTTGCTAACTGCTTGCCTGACCAGTCTGTTAAGTTGAGGTTTTAAGATGTTAAACTTAGTCAAAAGAATGTTATGAACCTCGAAAGCATGAAATACTGACTACCACTCGCAATCGTTAGTTTTGTAATGATAATAAGCTTTTTCACTGCCTCCCTCCCCACCGTAGTACAGCACCAGGGCTCGGAAGCCTAAAGCCGATGCCTGCGGTGGACTGAGAACCAAAAGAGGCCTGGAAATCATTTTCAAAGTGGCCCCATATTACACATTTTCTGCAAGCCCAAGCTTTTTTCTATGAGAAAATGTGTAAATAAAATAGGTTACCACATCAAAGAGGGCCAGGGTGCTGAGGCCTACATGAAAATCTCCAGAGTTCTCTATAGGCCAGTTCACCCCTGGCCGAAGCAGTAGCGCTACAACCCTCAACATGTGTGTGGGGGAAGGGGACAAGATCTCTTTAAAAAGCCGGTTTAAGTGGGTCAATGAGTGATCAACCAGTGCCCCCCTCCACGTGCCTACTATCAGTCGTGCCTTTGCCTTGACCACCCGGGCCTTGGTAACCCTCACGCATAAGATGTCTCCGCCCCAACTGTCTTGAACAAAGTTGGAGGAAAAGTGAAGTGTAGGGGTCAGCCGTGATACGTTACTTGTGCTGTCAATTAGCAGAGGACCTTCTGGAGATGATGTGCGGTGGCTACAGGTGCCAGCACAGCAAGCAAACCCCCCTCAGCATCTCACCAGGCAATGGATGTGTTGCCTGCAGGTTACACAGAGATGGCTGCAGGAGGCGCTGTCAACCCCCTCCCTCTGACGCCAGGGGGCGGAGTCTCCATCCGGCTTTCCTTTGACCCATTAGATGAATCTTTTCCCCCAATTCAGAGGATATTTGGTTTCACCCAGAGATGCTAATCACTCGCAGGTGTGCGCCATCTGAAAGCTGAGCTGAGCAGTCTAGTCTTTTGCTTGCACGTGGGGGACATATTGAAATGGGCAGCGCGGGCTGCTGTCCTCTACACTCTGCTGCCTGGTACTGATTGCTTAAAATAACTTCAACACTTTGCTCTCACAGGTGAGACGTTGGCCAGGTTCTTGGTGTAACACCCCTTTCCCAGCTGGCCCTGAGCTGAATGTTTGGCATAGAGTTGCCTTTTGCCTTGACATGTGTCAGTTTGGGGGTGGGGGGGTTCAGCCCTCCTAGGCCTGCTGCTGTCTTTGCCAGTGCCCCCAGTAGACCCTTTCACTAACCAGCTGGGGATAGCTTCCTGGCTCCATGGCTGGTAACATGCTTAAGTGCAGGAGACCGTAGGTCCCTAGAGTGTAAGGAGACCAGACATGTTACTGCGGAACTAGCGCCCCCTGCAGTACAGTGTGAGCATGGCAGTTTTATGCACTGGGGTTTCAGGGTCTGTTGGCACTGCTCTTTGTGCAGCAGGGGAGGACTCCATGTACTTCTTCAATACTATTAGAGCCTGGCTGTTACTGGCATGGTGGAGCCTAACTGCACCCCACCTTCCAAATACCCCCCAACTCCCCCCTCTTTCTAGACCCCCCCAACCTACAGTCTATTGGGACCTGACCCAGGAATGGGTCCCTCAGTCTCTCTGGGGAAGCAGATGCATGCAGGCCAATATGCACAATATCCTTTGGGAGATGTTCACCCATCAGATCTTCATGTTGTATTTTTCACTTTGCTTTCTGCAGTTTTGTAGTTTTTTATTTTTTTATTTTCCTTTATAATCCCGGGAAAAGAAGTCCCTAAATGCACTGGGGCTTGTTGGCAAATATAAACACACTTGTATGCGTTTTGCCGAGCTTTTGTACACGACGCTCAGTAGAACCTTTGGTTAAAGAGCCCCACTGTCATTTGACCTTCAAGCAAGGTCAGACTGGGGCATGAAATTGTCTGGGCACCATTGAAAAAGTGGACCGCAGTAGCATATAGCAATTTCTTTCTTTCTTTCTTTATTGGATATTTATAAGGCGCCTGTACAACAAAAACAGTGCTTCAAAGTGCCGCAAGACAATAGGGAAGGGAGCAAAGGAAAAAACCACTATGGAAATGGCAATGAATAAATAATAAAACAAAAAGCGGTCCTACTAGGCTTTGTGTCATTCATAACGTACAAGTGCAGTGAAAAAGAAAGGGGTAAGGGGGCGGGCTGTAGGTGATATAGGGTCCTCGAATGGGGGAAGTTCCAAAGGTGTCTGTTGGGAGGCAATAGGTAAGTGCATGGCTGGGACAACCACGCAGCAGGCAGGTGTGGGCCCAGAGAACAGTGCAGGTGGGGGGGAGATGCTGGAGGTGATTGGGCAGATGGCCAGGAGATCAGGTGAGCAAGAGGTGCAGGGTAGACATTGAAAAGCCAAGGTGAGAGGATAGAGCCCTGGGTAACACCACATATAGAGAGAGTGGTGGTGGATGTGAAGGAACCCAGGAGCACCTGGGAGGGGGCGGTCAGTGAGGAAGGAGTTCAGTCAATCCTGTGCCTGGTCTGAGATTCCAAGGGTATCATGGAGTCACTTTATCAGGATAGAGTGATTGACTGTGTCAAAGCTTAAGAGAGGTCAAGAAGAATGCGAACAGCAGGAGGGTTAGAGTCAATATTTATGAGCAATTCTTCACAGTTGTTCAGGAGAGCAGTTTCCATGCCTCTGGATGCTTGGAATCCAGATTGATGGTCATGTAAACAACCAGTGAGCTCAGTGTGTTAGGTCAGTTGGGAGAAGACCAACCTCTCCTGGAGTTTCCCAAGGAAGGGTGTAGTAGAGATAGGCAGTAGTTGGGCAAACACGAGGCGTCGTCTGAGGCTTTTTTAGGAGCAGGTGCACAAGGGAGTGCTTGAGAGGATAAGGGAAAGAGCTAGAGGCTAAAGAGTGGTTGCAGTAGTCAGTAAGAGACGGTGCGAAAGAGGAGATGTTGTCCTTGATGGTTCTGGAAGAACAGGGAGACACCTGTTTGGATGAGACCTTCATAGAACAGACTACTCTAGAGACCTCATCCGAAGTGAAAGGTGAAAAGGAGGAGAGAGTGGGTGGGGGTAGAGGAGAAGCCCAGAAGGCAGCGGACAGGGAGAGGAGTGGAGAGAAGAGAGAGAGGTCAGAATGTCCTGAGTTTTAGAGGTGACATGGTTGGCCAGTGCCGTACAGAGGGCCTAAGATGGAAGAGACACGTTAGAGATTACGGATGGATTGGCTAGTTCCTTGCAGATTTTGAAGAGTTCATCCGTGTTGTTTCTGGCTCCATATTTACGGGCCTGGATGTGGGCCCTCTTCTTGCTGCGGATAGAGAGACGGTATTGCCTTTTGGAGCAGGCGTCATGCCAGTTTGTCAGAGGATGAGCCTGAGGTGTGCCATTTCCATACAGCCACTCTGCACTTGCGTTGACGAGCAGCTAGATCGGAGTTGTACCAACTGTTTTGTTTGGAGGCAGGTTTCAGGCAGATCCTCATGAGAGGGGCAAGAATGTCAAGATTGTTAGTGAAAGCAAGATAAAGATTGGCAAAGACAGAGTCAGTGGGAGAGGCACTAAGAGGTATGAAGGTGGAGGAGCAGCTGACACTCATTTCATCGGTTGGATGACTGTGAAAAGACTGCCAGTGCTGGGGGAGTCTCGGTCAGGAGGCCGAGAGGTCCCAACTGGGAAGAGAGGAGGGAGGGCTCAGACCAGGAGAGAGGGGTAGTAAGAGGTTTGGAGATTGGAAGATCAACAGGGATGAAGGCATCAAGAGTATGTCCGGCAGAGTGGTTAGGGCCAGACGGGAGAATAGCGAGGGAGAGAGAGGTGCAGAGGTCACTGGAGAGTGTGGAGGCAGGGATAGTGGCGTTAAGTTGAATGCTGAAGTCTCCAAGGAGGAGAAGTTTAGAGGTAGAAGTCAGAAGATGGGAGGTAAAGTCAGCTCATTCCGAGAGAGAGTAGGAGAGACACTAAGCTTGCAGACAAGGCTTTCAAAGAGGACTAGGGCTGGGTGGGTATGAGAGAGGGAGAGGGATCCACTCAGGGAATATAAGGGCTACTCCACCTCCAGATCGGTTGGGCTGAGATTTGGATCGGATCTTGTAGCCATCGGGGTTGAGGGTGTCAAAAGCAGTGACAGAGCTGGTTTTGAACTACGTCTCGGTAATAGCGAGGATGTCAAGATCAAAGTTTTCAAGAAGGAGGCAGATGTCAGAAGAGTGTTTGACAGCAGAGCGAGCATTCAGAGTGGCTAAGTGAAGCTAGTTACCACCTTTTGAAAGTCTTCAGAGGAGAGATACAGGGGGTGATACACCCGTTGGAGGTGGTGAAGTGGTTGCAGAGAGAGATGAAGGAGGAGTAGCAGGAAAAGATAGGCAATTGATGAGGGCTGGCAGACGCCGGTGAAAGAGGAAAAGATTGGGTTGAGAACCCTGGGCCATGACAGTGCCATTGTGATAGACATTAATGATGATGCACTTAGAGGATGAAAAGTGAACCACACGAACTTCCCATCTAGTGGCATCATTAATGGGTGAAGAGTAAAAAGGGGGGAGGGTAGAGATCAGAAGGGGAGTCCATAGGTTTGGAGAAGGAACAGATAATAGGATATCAGTGATAGTGTGTCTGGAATTAGCACTGATGTAGGTGTCAGCAATAGCTAGGCCAGGATTAGAGGACAAGAGATATTTTTAAAACTTTTTTCTTCCAGACTTTGTGAGAGAGGAGGGATAGGTGACAGAGTAAAAGTTAGAATAGATGGGGAGGATGGAGAGTGCCATAGAGGTGGAGGACAGAGGGACAGAGGGAGAGGCTGCACAATGCACGAGTGAACTCACCAGGCGGCCTGGCAGCCGCGGGAGGCCAGTTGAGGGTTACACAAAACCTTAGGCTGGTGCCACAAAAGCACAGCAAGGGACAACGTTTGTACCAATCACACAGGTATTTAAGCACACATAAATGCGATTTTGAGGCAAGGCACTAAAATGCAGCACAAAATAGTGGATTTACAGATTTTAAAATGAAATTCATTCCTTTTGTGACTGACGTTTGAACAGCACACAGGGGGGGTTGATAAAATGTGATGTAACTTGTGCAATTTAAAGACTATTTATTCCGCAGCAATGGTCAAAACTACTAGCCGGATAGTGAAATAGCTCCTCAAACTGGCCCACATTGGGAAAAAAAAGTGGCCGACTTTGAGCAAAAAACCTGGCCCGCACTAGCATTTTGTGTTTTTGGTTCAGGCATTCCCCTATTGCCCTATAGGCTAGTCCTAGCCAGCCTTGAAGTAATTCCTCATAATTTCCTGAAAATAACTAGATTTCAGCTGTGATCACCAAAACATGGGCGAATGAGACGCTAGTAGAGGTCTGCTCACGAGAGAAGCCTCGAGAATGCCCCGCCATCCAGAAAGGGTGGGAGGAGGAACAAGACGCCATCATTGTCACATGGCTGGCTTTTGTAGTGTTAACTCCCTGTGGAATACATTCAGAGGTGGTGGTTGCAGTGCATGTCAGTTAACACATGCCGCATGTGTTCTTGGAGGTACATGGCATTGGTGGGTCCTAACTTTCTTGCCTAGAAGTTCTTAGAAAATTATAAGGGGGTGCTCTGTCTATGACTGCTCTTAAAAGGAAACAGTGACTAGCTTATTTTTCAGTACATAATTATAATGGGTTTAAATTAGATATTTTTTGGTTTAGTGCTTTCATGGTCATACGTATGACAACATAGATTGAGGCAACTAGGAAAATGTTTAACCCATTCCTGTATTTTCTTTCTACTTTCCTAACTCTTTTGTTGTAGCCAGTAGAACAGCTCAGTGACTTGAAGAACTTGCCGACAGAGGTTCGAATCTCGGCAGGGCCAACGCAGTCCTTGATATATTGAGTACCCTTACGTTGTAGAGTAAATACACTTATTGTTACAGAGCTATGAAGCATTACAACACCAACAGTTTTAGCTTTGTTTAGGCATGGGTAGGCATTTACCAAGCGTTGCCCTATACAATGGTGCTCGGTTGACATGAGAACTGCTGGTAAATGGAGTGAGAATCTTGGCATATGATGTCAGTGCCTGGCAAATGCTTATCTAAAAGCTATACACTAGCCAAAACTGTTGGCTTTGCCAAGGTTTGTTTTTTAATAGAGCTTCAGAACAAGGAACAGAAGTGAGGCTATACTTATTGTTTATAAATCGAGTGGCGAAGGCACTGTGACAAATCGAATTCCGGGGCACCAGTGGTCCAGGGATGAATATCGTTTTTTAAACCATAAATCAACCCCACACCTCTAGTACATCAGAAGGGATACAAACAAATTGTAATACAAGTGAATTATAAGACCTCCTTGTCCAAATTGTGTAACGTGGACGGAATGGCAGGCTTATCTCCACAAGGTCGTGGATCGTTGTTTAGTTGAAACACAGCAAAAATACAATTACCCAATGATAAAAGGGACTGTCCAGTCAAGGCTGTATAAATATATATACTTTATTATTATTACAACAGACAGTTCTAGCACACAACAAATAAGACCACCCTGTAAAGGAACACAGAGGACATAGATTTTCATGAAGGAAAGGGATGCACTCTGGATACTGACAGGAAGGTAGACTCTCCGGAACTTCCCACATAGGAAGCCTGCATGCAGATCCTAGCAGGGCATGCTGTGTGCTGGTTGGGTTCCGATTCTGGAGCTGCTGGACGGGCCCTCTGAGTCCAGTATCTCCGTCTGTTCCCTGGGAGATGTTTAGGGGAGGGATATTGCTTCCCTCTTGGAACTTCTGGTCTTCCTTCACTGGCAGAAGATGTAAGGTAGACTTTACCTTCAGCTCGGGTCCAAATGAGTCCTTCTTCTTACTCCTTTCGAAGTGGTTAGATGATCTGGCAAGTGAGGGGTTCAGCCCTCTTTTAAAGCCAAATGGGTCCCAGTGATTGGTGCAGGCTAAGCCTACCTTAATGAACCAATCCTGAGTCCCTACCAACAATCTTCTGTTATGCATGAGGTCAGGACCAGAGTGCTCTGCAACAGGAAAAGGTGAGGGGTGACAACATAAACCTAAGTTCCACCCATCTTCCTGTCTGTTGTAGATCAAAGTATCTCTCTGGTTAACTGAGCCCTCTGTGACTCTTGATTAAAGCGCAGTTCTCCCTTGAAGTACGTGGTGAGAACATGCTTCTTGTCTCCCCCAAATCACATACCGAAAGAGGTCAGCTCTGCAGGGGTTTGCCTATGGTAAATAGTGGACCCAGACAAAGAGGGGGGTGGTAACTAGCTTCAAGGCGACACATTGCATACCAAAGGGGTGTTAGCCCCGCATTTCCTGTTGTCTGTCTGGCAACCAAGCCCCCTCAGCAGACTTGCCTCAATTATCTCATTAGTATGCACTGCCACCAGCCGGATTAGACAAAGGGAAAGCAGATCCATGGAGCCTTTGATATTTAAATTAGGCTGCCCATGGCTGGAGGAAGGTGTGCCTTCCCTCTTCTTGAGATGCTTTGATGTACCCGTGGCTGTCACATTCCAGCTGAATATGACAGGGGAAGATGGCGCCTGTAGGCTGTGTCTTCCCGGAGTACACGTGATTATGCGCTTTGTGCAGTGAGCAGATACAATGGGCGTGGAATGGCCACACACATTTTGGAGGCTAATCTCCCATCATTAATTTTCATTTATCACTCTCCCCATGCGGATGGTCGAATTCCTCCCAGGCATACTTGGTTAAGAGGTTTTATTGCACCAGGAACTCATTTGCAGCTGCAATTAAGCCATTAGTTCACAGAAATCTGCTTAGAAATAACTCTGGGAGATCCTATACAGCACAGCGTTTGATGTTACTGTGTGTTAAAGCTAGATGAAAGAGATCCCAGGAGGGTCGAAGAGCTAGTGAGTGGGAATGGCTATAGGGCTTACATGGCCATGTATACTTTCCAACATGACCCGTTCCAATCTGTAGGTGCTTATCCAGTTCTGGTTTTTCCTTTGCATTCTGGGACGTGTAGTCCAAGTTTTATAATGGGTAAAGTGGAACTGCAAGTCCCAGAATGCAAAGACAAAACCCAGGACTGGATAAGCACCTACAGATTGGAATGGGCCATGTTTGCAAGTATGGCCATGGGCAGTCAATAAGTGGATAAATACCTAAACATGCAGAGGCCATATGCCCTCTTCACTTCCCATCTCATTCTTATTTGAACTCCAATGCAAATGGTTCTGCCTTTGGGTGGTGATTAAGCACCATCTAATAGTCAAAACTAAAAAATATTGTATTATTGTCATAACAGATGCATAGCGAATCAAATTAAAATAGCAGAAGTGTGCAAATTAAGACCAGTTTACATTATTATTATTATTATTATTATTATTATTATCATATTTAACTATGTACAAGGTTGAGTGCATTTCAGTACTAAAATGGGTCTGCATTGCTGCAATAGCACTTTGATGCACACGTATGAGAGCTAATGTGAAAAAGGGCCCACTCATGTATTGGCATGAATTGGTAGAGTTGATATTTAAGAGAGGCACAGTGAAGAATTAAAATTGCATACAAAATTATTGAGCATACCCCTCTTAAAAGAGGGTTGTTGGCTTGTAGCGTTGCTCACAAGAAGGGGTCACTTATTAAAGTTGGGTGCAAGCAGAGCAGAGGCTGCAGAATGTATTTATGTTTTTATTGTGCATTTATAAGGCACTTATACATCAAGTAAATTGTGCTTCAAAGCGCCCACAAGGTAATGGGGAGGGTACATGGGAACGAAAGGCAAATATAATAACAACAAAGAGAAAGAAAGAGGCGGTCCTACTAGGCCTTGTCAACATTCAGAATGTACGAGTGCAGAGAGAGAGAAGGGACGAGGGAGGGGGTAAGTGCTAGGAGGTCCACGGAGGAAAGTGCTAGGGAGAAAGTTGCAAGCAGCTGTTACGTACCTGGCAGAGATCACTTGGTGTGGAGTGGTCGACTGACAATACAATAAGTGCAGACCTATGAGACTGCAGAGCCAGTGGGCACCCAACAGCAAGTGCTGTGAGTGAGCGGAGGCTGAAGGCGATTGGGGGGCTGCGGGAGGCCAGGACCTAGAAGGACACATAAGGGCCTTGGACAACAATCTCAGCGCCTGTGTGGTTTAGCAAGGGAGGGAGAGGGGGAAGGAGGAGGTGAAAAGGAAAGTCTTGAGCAGCTTCTGGAATTTGAGGAGATCCGGCTGAAGAGGAAGGGGGAGTCTATTCCATAAGAGAGCCCGCTGAGGAAAGAGTTGTCCACCAGCTCGCTGTTTAGCGAAGCGCTTGACAAGCACAGAGTTGACGCCGGAGGAGCGTAGAGATCTGGAGGGAGAGTACTTGGTGAGATCCAGTTGTAGATAGCGTGGCCCGAGGCCCCAGACACCCTCATGGATGATGCAGATGGATTTGAATTTGATCCCTGCAGCAACCAGGAGCCAATGGAGAGGCATTAGGGCTGGCGAGATGCGGCCCCTGGGCTTGAGGCCAAGGATAAGTCTTGCAGCCCCTTTTTGGATAAACTGGAGGTAACGTAGCGAGGAAGAGGGTAGATTAAGGAAGAGGCTGTTGCAGTAGTCCAGCCTAGAGAGTACCAGAGCTCTAGGGACATTGAACGTCTGGGGGGAAGTGAGGAAAGAAAGGATTCCTTTGAGGAGGTGGAGTTGAAAGTGGGCCTTCTTGGCAAGGTCCTGGGTGTGAGGGAGGAAGGAAAGAGATGAGTCGAAGATGACTCCAAGGTACCTGGCTTCAGATGAAGGAGAAGGGGAAGAGCCCAAAGAGGGTGGCCAGAGTGAAGGGAAGAAAGAGGGGGCAGGAGTCCCAATGGGAAGGATCTCAGTCTTACTGGCATTGAGGCACACATCATTGGAGGCACACTAAGACTGGATGGCAGATAGGCAGTTAGGAATGATGGAGGAAGTAAGGAGAGGGTCAGAGGGAAGTTTGAAGAAGTTTGTGTCATCTGCAAAACACTGGACGTAAGGAGAGAAAGTGGAAATTAGGTGTGCAAGCAGAGCAAGATATATGTTAAAGAGCCAGGGAGAAAGGTTGGAACCCTGGGGAAAAGCCACAGAAGGAGATAGAGGTGGGAGAGTAGAATGTGCCCAGGGTAACCTGGGAGGGACAGTCCATGAGGAAGGAGGTCAGATCTAGATTTCAATCCTGTGAATCAGAAGTGTTGAACAGTCAGAGCCAACTGCGCAGAGGGAGAATGTATTAAGCATGTGTTTACGTCTTAAGGGCCTGATTCACAGAGCGTTTTCCTATGGGATTGCGCCATTATAAAATGATTCAGTGAAATAGGCTCTAAGTCATCTTAAACCCCTGCCCCCATGTGGTAGGGACAGATTTTTATCCTAACCCCGGCAATACCATAACCTCTTATCTTATTCGGCGGTACACCTGTGCAGCCTTTTCCTTTCACTGCATTGATTATGTATTTGATTAGAAATAAGGTATACATTTTTATATTTATAACAAAAAGTAGTATTTTATAAAATATCCCAAAAAACACAGTTTCTCCTATTTTTTAATTCTACCATAGGCATCAAAAGCAGACCCCATAGCCATCAACATAGTCTTGCACCTGTTAAAGTTCTGATGATGGTTTTCTGATATACTATCGCAGCTTCTTTTCGAAAGTCTATTGTAATGAACATGGCTGACACAGAGCCTTGATTTTTCTCTCTAAAGTGTGGGATTTTTTCAAAACCAAGGCCTTTGTCGAGCTATGGACTCACATTGAAATGTAGTGGATGTCTTAGGCTAAGAGAGAAGGAGCAAAAGCTACAGGCATAGAACCAGTAGAGAGACAATTTAAGAGGTGAAATGAACAGGGAGTGAAGGAGAGATATAGAAGACTGAGAAGCAGGTTGAGAGGAAGGGGAAGAATCAGAGAGGAGAGAAAAAAGAAGAAGAGTGCAAATGATGGGAGTGGAGAACCATGCGGGGGAAAGAGAATAGCAGCCATGAAAGAGAAACACAAAAGAAGAATTGAAAACGGAGCAGGAAGTAAAAAAGAGGGAAGAAACGAAAAGTAATATATAGAGAGAGAGAGAGAGATGTTGAGACTGAGAAAGTGACAGTGGAAAGAGTGAGTAGTGAGAGTGAACTGGAAAAAGTGAAAGGGCTGACAGGAAAGGTGCTAGAGGACACAAGAGATTGAAAGAGTGAAACGGAGAAAATGGAGAACGATAGTGGTAAGAGAGACCTTTCAGTCAAGAAAATGGACAGGACAGAGAGAAAAAGAAAAGAGTAGCAGAGTTAGAAAGAGAGGACAGGGGGCAGGCAGAAAAGAGGTACAGAAAGATGCAGATGAAGTAACGTGAGTAGAAAGGGAACAAAACAGAGAATAGAGAGATGGTTGGACATATAAACAAAGGTTCCTCATTTTTTGCCACTGTGAAACTGCAGTTTTGCATTTTAAACGGGCAGTTTTCGCTGCAGTCCTTTTTGTCATTTCTTTTTTTATGCGATTCCCCCTAACCCTGCCAGCTAAACCCCCACCACCTCACCCTACAACAACCAACACATGGTTAAAAAAAACGACGGGAATGCCTGTATGAAAACTCCACGTTTAAAACGCAAATGTGCAGTTTCATGGCGTTCGAAAAACTGGCTCTGGTGTAACATGCACTGGTCAAGCAGATCCCACCCCATGTCCATTTCTGCTTTGATCAGCACTATCAATTGGTGACCCATGCTGCCATCTAGTAGACCACGCTGCCAGCTCACGACAGCGTGGTCTACGAGACCACGCTGCCGTGAGCTAATGTTTGTGAACATCCCAAAAGTTTGAGAACATCCAAAAGGTTAGGGGAAATTGATGTTCGTGAATTTGTCAAATGTTTGAGGACCTTTATGCAAATGTCCATCATGTACATATGATAGAGAGGCGAAGATAAAAAGCAATTTGCATTGACTTTTCCCAAAATTCTTTTGCTAAAAACTTTTGACTTGACTCGCTGGATGGATCTGGCTGAAAACCTCCAAAAATGTCTAATCTCCACGCCAAAATTGACCCTTTGGGGTGGATTCTCAAATGGTTCAAAAGTTATCAAGCAAAGATCAAGAAGTTGTTTTCATCCTACTCCCTTTAATTTTCCCATAGAGAAAAGAGTGCTTCCATTGAACATGTGCACCCAAAAACCACAGGACAGATTTGCACCAAATAAAAAACAAATTTGGCAGATATTCCTTTTTTGGTTTGGTGTAAATCTGTCTAGTAGTTTTTTAAAAAAAATGACGGAAAAGGTGGTATCAAAGAACGTTATATATGTCCTATGCTGCAGTGCAACACTGAGGCTTTGCAGAAATGAAAATGTACTTTTTTTTTGGTCTATGCATGTGGTTCTAGCATTAATCCCATAGGGAGCCGAAAAAGAAAAGGGCTCAAAAACGATATTTGGAGGATGGAAGGGAAGAGGATAGTTTTGCATCAGGGTAGGTAGGGATGGATAGGGGGAAAGAGGACCAAATAGTTAGGTGCCCTCTTTGATAAGTGATGGAGAGCTAGTTTTGAGTCATACACTTTTTTTTCTTACGATAGGAATCCCGCTGGATTCCTTAAAAGATTAAGTCAAAAACAAAATCATGTCACAGGAAAGAGCGGTGGAAATTGGATAACGTTGTTATCTTGCATTTGTATAGCACCTCCTGCCGTTGTTTATAGCGTCAACGGGCTTTTGCTTGCCACAGAGGCAAAAGAGGCGTATGATGGAACATTCAGTAGTTGGTAGTCGTAGGGAGAAGGAAAGTCGTGTAGATAGTTAGGATGAGGGTGCGCGATAGATAAGTTGCTCAGGAGGGCATAAGAAGGAATGTTTTGAGGAGGTGTGCAATTGGACTGAATTTATAGTGGGACTCAACTGACTTCTATCGGGTGCAGCGCCCAAAGGAGAGAAAGTTGGAGGAGAGGTGTTCTCTGCACGAGGAAGGTATGTCTGTAATCTACTCACTGCATCGTAAACTTGGGCATGTTGAAGCCCATATCCGCACGCTTTTATAGAACAGTAGGTGCCGGTCGTAAGTGGTATGCCACCACAATATCTAAATCAAAAAAAGGGGGAGAAAAGGGACTTATACGGACCTGAACCACACTCCATGGAATCCATGCTGTACAAATCGCAGGATGCTGTAATAAATTATCACAGAATTTTATTGCGTATAATTCTGGAAAGTAAAGTGAAGCTGCCCAAGCGGCACATTTTGCACCGTTCTGGTGCTTGATCACACAAACTCTTGGAAGCTCCCACAGTGCTAACTATTGGATATTACAATATGGCTGCCATATTCGTATTGTTTTTGTATTCATGCGTGACTCAGCGATGGCCAAAACTGAAAATGGACTGCAATGTTTATACGCACTGTGGGAGCTTCCACTAGTTTGTGTGATCAAGCATGTGCATTCAACAAACTCCACATGGCACAAAAATATGTGGACACGGGCACATAACTTGCATATCTTTGGACATTCCCAAGGATATTGTTCACAGCGACAAACCCATATACCACAGAAAGCGGCAGCAGATACAGGCAGTACATGCACTAACATGCAACCATAATCCATTCAGTGAACATGCCCGGCATATGGATAAGCCCTGCAGACACGACCACCAATATGGATGACGCATGCGCAAACAGAAACACTTAACTAGCACATGGATGCCTCCGGACATGCCCACGGATAGGGATCACAGATACACAATCCCACAAACAAAAGAGACACAACGACTTTGGACAGACGCATGAATATGCATAATGTTTGCCCAGGAACATGGCATTCCGAATACCTCCAGACATTCCCTCGGATAAGAATAAAGGATGTGTACCCACACTCCTCACACAAACGCACACACAGCATTGAGAAAAGCATACACCCATGCACACTGAGCAACGCTCACATATTCACACATAAGCACACATTCCACTTTGGAAAACAGACAGCATTGAGAAATTCACAGAGCATTATAAATGCACAGAAAAAACATACACGCGAACATAGATATAATCAGCACTAGCAAACACACACACACACACCCACGCTCTCTGCACCAACATTGGGACACAAAAATATTAACAGACTAATGAACCCATTCACATAAACTACACTGGCACATACACACCACCCCGTGCACCCTGCCCCTATATATACACACACACACGCACACGCACATACAAGTTAAGGTTACTAGATGTACAAAAAGTAAAGTCTATAAAGGTTGTGAATGTTAAAGTTAAAGTTACTACGAACACTCCAATACAATAGTAAAGACTTAAAACCTTTGACATGCCAACACTAAGGCTACTACAAACACTCAGTATAAACAAAGTCCATCACTCTACGGCCCTCATTACAAGTCAGGCGGTGGACCATGGTCCATGCCGGATTCCGCCATGGTGGATGGCGGAATTACCGCCCCATTCCAAGGTGAGTGGGGCGGTAATTCCCCATTCACCATTTGCCCTTCCCCATTCCCATTTTTGCCCCATAGGCATAATGGGGATGGGGAAGGCACTAATTACGGCACCGTAAATTACGGGGCCGTAATTAGCACCAAGGTCGCTTAGCGCCTTGGACTTTAACGCCTGCAAAAAGCAGGCGTTAAAGTGTGAATCAGGCGTTAAGGGTTAACGGCGCCGACAGCGCCGTTAAACCCTTAACGCCTGACTTGTAATGAGGGCCTACGAATTCAACTTTAACTCATTACACAACTTCTTCACAACACTTGCTTTAAATATTAGGTAGACCAGTCTAGAGTCTAGAGTTAAAATGAGTCCTAGACTTTCCCTTATTATAGGAAAGAGCCTTAACACTTTTCAAAAATATGTTTTGCCATGGACAAGAGGGACGAGATAGCCAATAGAGAGAGAGAGAGAGAGAGAGAGAGAATGTCTAGATCTAGAGCGCTAGACATTCCCATGCAGATCTAGAGCTCTAGACATTCCCATGCAGATCTAGAGATCTAGACATTCCCATGCAGATCTAGAGCTCTAGACATTCCCATGCAGATCTAGAACTCTAGATATTCCCATGCAGATCTAGAGCTCTAGACATTCCCATGCAGATCTAGAGATCTAGACATTCCCATGCAAATAGAGCACTTACGGGGTTAAATTGCAACTTTATTGTCATTGAATATATACAGGATGGGAAAGCAGGGTCAGCTGGAGAGTGCCCAGGAGTGCTGTGGGATATGTAGGGATGGGAGATTAGCTCATAGTTCAGTATTTATAAAAGGGGAACCATGAAAGCCCATCCATTCGCCCCAGCCACAGGCTCAACAAGTGAACAGTGTGCTTTCATGAGGCCGGAGTTCCCCTTTATGTTAACATCAGAACTCCAGGATTGAGAACTGGCTGGTGTTATAGCTGACGGTTCAGCCGCCTCGACCCTGAAAAGGGAACCTTTCTGTGTACCCTCTCCTGGCTAAGCCTGCTGTATCACTGCCCCCTGTCTCTTTCCTCTGGGATCGCCATTCTCCTTCGCCACTAGACCCTTTCTGCTGGTGGTTCATGTGCCCTCTTTTTATTCCTCACCCTTCGTTGGTGGGGTTACTGGTGTGGACAAACTCTGCTGGGCAGAAATAGGAGGGGCCAAGGAGGTCTTTTGGAAGGTCGCGAGTTAATGACAGACGGAAGCAGAAAATAATTGAAAATGCCCCCCACCCCCTACTGAAAGACAGAGCAGAGCTCCAGGCCAGGATTTCGTGGCTGCCCTCTACCCACCCATACACACATTTCTTATTGATTTTCTAATACTGATTTTACAGAATCTTATAAGATCTAACATAAGACAATAAAGCATTGTATTGGTATATATCTAATACCCATATGAAGGCCAGCAATGCATGCTGTAAAGCATACCTGAAAATAAATAATATGAAGATTTCCACAGTGCGTGTTGAGTTAAGGACGCTAAGTGCGTGACCAAGATCAAGTAGTAACAGAAAATATGGAGACTTGCTGTTAGCGCCGGCCTTCAAAGGCTAAGTACACTTTCTATACCTGAAACAAAATGAGCCAGAACCTAAATGAGTTTGCAAAAGCTGGAATATCATGAAGTCAAATTGAAGGTGGTATATATGATGCACAGCGCATATACCGAATCCACAACAACTGTTTATCCCTCTATTTGTAATCGATAGCTGCTGTGCTTGACTGAAATCCACTATCATCAAATGGCTGATTATTTGTGTAATCGAGATGAGGATAGGGCTGCCCTATTCTCACCAAGAGGGAGCCCTTCAAATGCACTTAAGAGTAGTTATGAAACTGTAGAGACTCTCAAACAGAAATTCATTAAATTAGAAAGACTGTCGAAAAGGGAGATGAATAAATACTGGGAGCAAGCTTCCCTAACAAATTATCTGGAGAATAACATCATCCCCAGGGGTCTGCGTATTTTAACGTTTCCTAATTTTGATAATGATGCCGATCTGGCGGAGCAGTGGGTGAATAATTTGAATCAAAGCTCTAAGAATATGCTTGAACTTTTGATCTTACATGCCACCCGTGAGTATAAACGGCTGATTACACAAATTGGTCTCTTAAAAGGAAGAAATTAGGAATATGTCTAATGCTGAAGAAACCAAGCAAAAAACAATTGAAAAAATGCATGATATCCTAATCGAATATCAAGATGAAATCAAGTTACGTAAATTCAGAAACAAATTACGGGACGATAAAGATTATCGATTGCACAGGGTATATACCTTTCAACCTAAATATGATAACATCACTCTCAGATCACTCTCAGATCAAAGCCTACCTCTTCACATGCCTGAGGTAAAATTGCCTCTAGCTCTGCATTGGCAATTGGAACACCAATTATCTGATAAAGCTAACTTGAGATTTGTGGGCCTCATGAAAGCTACTAGCGGCAAAAGAGGGGGTGATATTCAACTCCAACTGAGACGAATGGAGTCCAAACTTATTTGTTTTCTCAGATGTACTGTAAGGGGCCTGAACACAGATCATGAAATGCATATATTCCTTTAAGCTGGCATTGAAGCAGATTATTAGTGCTCAGTAGTTTATGGTACAACTTGTTGACCACAAGATGTTTCATTGTGTTTGATATTTATATGTTATTCTTTATCATATTTCAATTTTAATTAGAGTGGGCATAGGCAAGAATTCATTATAAACCAGTAATCAAGTCACTTTGCTACTCTAATTGAGACCATTCATTACATTACACATGTCTATCCAGTGTACAGACTCTTGGGGTAGGCAGAAGCCAGCATATAACTTATTGCATATGTGTAACCATGTTGCTTTCCCATCCTAATATGGATTTATCTTAAGCATTGTTTATTGGCTGCAGCATGTCTGCATTGTAACATAGGAATATATATTATTTGACCCACAGCTATTAACATCAATGCTGCTTGTCTGATTACAGCATTTCTTTAAGGTAAATACTTGGAAATAATTTCCTTCAGGCCCCTCACTATTGTTTATGATTTATACACTATTCACTTACACTATTTTTTCTCTCTCATAAGTAGCATTGGGGTTTTGTCACCCGCTCGCCGATTCTTTCGGTTTGTTTATTAATATATAATAAATAGATAATTGGTGTTCCAATTGCCAATGTAGAGCAAGAGACAATTTTACCTCAGGCATCCCATATACCCTACCATAGGTTAAAAGGAAATCGCAAGACCGCTTGGAGTTCCGTGACCTTATAAAGAAGCGTGTCCCTGGGCCTTGTTTTTCTATTTAATCATGGAACTCCTTGGCGAGTTGCAATATCTTTATAACCTATGCTAACTGTACTTTTTCCCATACATAATGTTCTTATTATTGTTCCCAAAATCCTACCAGTTTCTTATAAGTTTTTACAAGCTACTTATGAGAATCGCATAAGACATTTTTGTATAGACAGCTTTACTTTTTTTATGTGGGGGAATATTGGCAAAAACGATATCTGAACTTTATGCAGGTGATTATTAACCGTCAATGTTTTTTACTGAGATTAAAGTGAAACAGTATTGTCAGATCAATATTATCAAATACACCCAAACGCTCTGTTGCAGGTTCATCCATTTGGGCATGACTGTCATGCTTCCTCCCTCAAGCACAATGACCCTTCACCTCCTGACCTCTCAACCTCACCTAGTTGCACTTGCATGCCCATCAGACAGAATGACATCCAAATCAGACACCCCCCCTGTCTTCACTGCCTGCATGTTGGCGCCTTAATGCACTTGGAAGAACTGTAGAATCGTCATCAGACCTATTTGCTGTTACCGCCACTGTTCATTGTATTATATGCACTTACTCTGCCTGTACAGACAAGTATCATTTCGGAATTTCAAGGGCTTGGAGCGACTGTTTTTTAAAAAAAATTGTTCCCTCCCTCCTTCAGCACTTTGAAACGGTATGGTCACTTTCCAGGCGTTGAGTTCTCTGTCTGACTCATTCTTAAGAGCCTTGTAGGTAGACTACTCCAGTACTGCATCGAGGCCTTCCATATACACTTGCCACAGAACCCTTTTGGTTTTGTAAAGAAAAGATATTAATTCCACTTAAAAGCCAAATCCAGAGGATGTTTCAAAATATGCAGTTTCTGCCTCCCACAAAGCTGAACTCAACTGCATTTAAATATTTGCTAGAACACCATAAATCCCCAAAATGATGATTTACAAATCTGAAAAGGGCAAACTTTCGTTGATTTTCTCATGATATGATGGGTTATTTATAACGCACTTAATACCCAGAGGTTTCTAGGCGCGGACCCGGGGCTCGAACCTGTGGTGCTCCATGTCGTTTTGCTTCCACGTCGAGCATGTTTCCCCTGAGCTATCCTCCCCACTCATCTGGAAATGCAGCACAGCCGCTGCTGTGGTGAACTCTCCTGGCTTTCCCAGCAATGCCCTGCGTTCCGTGATAACCGCTGCTGACTCTGCCGATGACGTCCTTGCTTGAAGGTTTGCCACTGTACTGACACTCTGCCAGTGATATGATATGATATGGCATTTATAACGCGCCTATACACAAGTGTTTCAGCACCCTGTGCCCCTGTGCCAGTGCCCTGTGCTAGCCGACTCCACTGAGTCCCCTGATTGCGGGGTTGTCCTGTGCTGCCTTCCCCAGTGATGCCCCAGTGCCCCCGTGCTGGCCGACTCTACTGAGTCCCCTGATTGCGGGGTTGTCCTGTCCTGTGCTGCCTTCCCCAGTGATGCCCCAGTGCCCTGTGCTAGCCGACTCCACTGAGTCCTCTGATTGCGGGGTTGTCCTGTCTTGTGCTGCCTTCCCAGTAATGCCCCAGTGCCCTGTGCTGGCCGACTCCACTGAGTCCCCTGATTGTGGGTTTGTCCTGTCTTGTGCTGCCTTCCCAGTGATGCCCAGGTGCCCTGTGCTAGCCGACTCCACTGAGTCTCCTGATTGTGGGCTACACTGAATACACTGATTGTGGGCTTGTCCTTTTCTGTCTTCCCCAGTGATGCTCCATTTTGTCTGGTGCTGTCATCTGACACTTCCCCGATGAATTCCCTGCGGGCAGTTGGCTTTCCAATGATGCCCCAGTACCGCCTGCAAGCTTTCGCTGGCATGCCCGGCTTACCCGAGTGCATTTGTGCTTTCAAGGATTTCATTGGTTTGTTGTACTGGCTGCCATGTTGTTGTTTCTGCCTGTTTGTCCCACTGGTGTCCCTGATTAACATGTCACCCTCTGTAGACTGTAAGCTTAGCCATCACAGACACGGGGAGAGCTAACTGGGGCATGCATTTCCAACAGATTTTAAATATACCCTTTTGTCCCCAACTTTTCCATTCCTCAATTTACCTTCCAGTGATGCATTCTCAGAGTCCATTGGCACCCCCAGCAGGGCCTCTAACTGGGAAAGCAGTTACTCTTTTAATACACCTATTTCTTTAGAGCAGTGCATTGGTAACGTGTAGCAAGGGCCTTCGCGTGAAGGTGGTGTGTGGAGTGTTCCACCCTCCAACATTTATCCTGGAGTTGGCTCAAGAGGGTCGTCGCGTAGGTTCCAGAGCAGTCATGCCTGGCGGTCCTCCCATCAAAGCTGCTCTGTTCTCAATTACATTTCAGGTTTGCCTGTTTTGCTCCTGGTCGTTTGTACCTTTTTTGGAACAGCAGCCCAGCAGCCAGGAAAGAAAGAGAAATGGGCCATGAAGGCCAGTTCATCTTCAGTGACAGTTTTATGTGAACATGTGAAAATCATGTTTGTGTTGTTAATACTGGGATGGGCCGACGGGATTTAAAAACCAAATCCCCCACGTTTATTGATTCGTTTGTAAAAGGTAAAGTATTTTAAACAATTCCATAAAATAAACAGTTGTCTGCTAATTTGACAACCATAATAAAACCCTTCGCATTTGTATGCCAAACCACACTTAGGATTCATACCATGCGTAACACGAATCTGCGTGCCTTTCTTGAGCCTTGATAAGCGCAGGTAAGTCTTTATTGTTAAAACAATCCTAGGAAGAGTTTACAGAGATGTCAGACTGTCATATTTCGCTTGTGAGTAGCACATCCACCCATGGCTCATTTCTTTGTATTCTATCACATGCAGCCCCGCATGTGTAATGGAGAATTAAAACTACAAGTACTAGAATGAAGAGCTACTGTTATATAGCACTGCATTGCACGATGTATGGGGGCACTAATAGTATTTTTTCTCGAGTTGGGAAACGTCGTGAAAACTGTTTCTCACCTCGGAGGGGAAAAAAGAAAAAGGCTGCCATGGATCGGAGAGAAGGGACAACACGTAGTCCCTGCTCCCTTTTCATGGCGGCCATGAAAAAGATATTTTAAAAAGTAAACAAAGAACATGGCTTCCAGGGAACGGAGCAAAGAGACTACAAGTAGACCCTTCTTCCTTTCCATGGCAGCCATGAAAAAGATAGGAAAAAAATAAACAATGAAAATGGCCACCATGGCAAACAGCGAAGGGACTATGTAGCCCCTTCTCCTTTTGGTGGCTAGTCGGAGAAAACGAAGGAACTTCACAGGAAGTGGCACGCATCAGGAGCAGGTAAGTCATTGTGGGGCTGATAAAGACTCGGCCAGGGCCAATGAGCTTGCATGCTGCAAGCTCATTGTCCCTTGCCAGCAGGGGCGCCCAGTAACGGGGGGCTCTGGGGCCTGGGCCCCCCTGGCAAAATCAAGCTGGGGATGAGCCCCCACCCCCGGGCTGGAGAGAAGTGATGCAGTATCGATGGCCCTTTCCATCGATACTGCATCACTTCACTCTGGCCCAGGTAAAAGCGCGAGAATGTCCGATTAAGCCCACCCGTCTAGGACTCATATTTGTGTATGGTCCTGGAGGGGAGGGCATAGGGGCACTTAAGATCAAGATACGACAGAGCGTGGTTAATAAAAGTGACACTAATTATGACAGTGCTTGGAACTGGAGGCATCTGCCACGAGGAGCTATATAAATCCCCACATTATTACCAGACTTCATGGAGTGTGAGGAGCAAGGCAGCGGGAACGCACAGTAGTGCAAGTCTCTAGTGCTTACATAAAGGTGATGCTGAAGTAACAGGCCACGCTGCAGGTCAAGACTGGGAGTGCTCTGTGAGATTACAGTAATTAAACAAGCATTGCCAATGCCAACAGTTTGGGCTTTTGTGTAAGCATGGGAAAAGCACTGCCGTATGCTTTTAACTGCCCATTGATGGTAGCAATTGCAAAATGGTGCGAGTATCTGGGCACCTAATAGCAGTGCCTGCCACATGCCTAATGCATATACATAACTAATACTATAACTTTGCCAATGCTGTTTTTTAACAGGACTTCAGTGAAGGACGTAGTGCTTCCAAATCAAGTGGCTGGAGGCAGACCTGGTTACGATATTTGTATTATACCAGTCGCAGGTTTAGAGCTGCAGTAGCAGCACGTTTAAAGCTCCAATTTAGTTGTTAACTCTCACAAGACTGCTTTGAAAAAACATTGGCAGGCACTTCAAGTGCAAACTTTGATAGTAAGGCTTGAATAAAGCAAGCTTAAAGAGTTATTATGAGGAGGTATTTGGGGCAGTGAGGGGCAGGTACTGAGAGGGAATGGTCATAGGATTAGCATGACCATGGCTCGTCAATGGGTGGGCAAATAACCAAATAACACCTATCAGCTTTGTGCCCCTCCTCATATGCAATTTCTCCCTATCTGTACTCTAATGCAATAGTTTCATTTTATAGGTGGTGTAAGCACACACCTAACAGCCCAAACCAAAAACAGATGATATTCGAAGAAAAGAGTGATGTGCACGGTAAGAGCTTTGTAAAATTCCAGCTATGAAATAAAAGGCGCTTCAGCAGGTCACGATTTGGGTGCACTGGACAAGCTCTCAAGAGATTGCAGTACTGAAATCAAGCACCATCGAAGGTTCACTGTAAAATCTCCCCTCTGCGCCCTTTCAGATCAGCCACAGCGCTTTCAGACCATGCAAATGACAGTAGTGTGTGGTATAAATCCCAGTAACACAACATAACATCAGAGGAGATGCTGCAGGTTAAGTTTGAGGAGCACTGGAACAAAAAACAATGATGCATGTCAGGAATGAGGTGCATTGGAAGAGCCATGCGAGATTCCAGTACTGGAATAACAATCAATGCTGCATGTCAGGAATGTTAGGTGGGCCATGGTTAAGAGGGTGGGCGGGAATGTCATGGGTGCAACCCCGGGGTGCATGTCAGTCCTGTTAGGTGGACCATGGTTCTTCAAGAGGGAGGCGAAGGATATATCCGGCAGTGTTGTGATAATTAGTACACAATGGCCCTCATTACGACCCTGGCGGAAAGTGACTGACCGGACCGCCACAGCGTAAATAGCGTTTCCGCCATTGCACGAAGGAGCAAAGTGCGGCCCATTCCGACCCATCGGGCACGAGCACCACGGCATGGCGGAAGTGCAAAGTCCGCGATGGCGGAAATGACCCCAAAACGGCCCACACCGCCGCCGTACGGCGCCCTAGGTGCAATACCGCCACCCATCACAGCGGACACCGCAGTGTGCGCCTACCGGAAAGTACGGTGACCGGAAATATACGGAAACGGAAGTTAAAACATGGGCCCGGAACGGGAAACATCCCGCCGTACACCTATAAAACCACCAAAACCACACAACCACTAAAATCACTACCCTGAAACACACCCCAACCCGTCATCCACCCTAGCGAAACCAAGAAAAATGGGAAAAGTAGCGAAGAAAGCGTGCGACCGCAAGCGGCAGGTCCACTTCTCCCGTGAGGAACTCACCGTGCTAACAGAGACCCTCCAGGAGAATGCTGCCGTCGTCTTCTCCACGCAAATGACCAGGACGGCACTTGCAAACAAGAAGGCCATATGGGCTCTGGTGGCACAGCGGGTAAGTGCGGTGGGGACCGCACCCTGCACCCCACAGCAATGCCGCAAGCGATGGGACGACCTGCGGATACGCGTCCGCAGCATACTCTCTGCCAACCGCAACATTGCCACAGCCACCGGGGGAGGTCCTGAATCACCCATCAAGTTGACCCCCTGGGAAGAAATCTGTGCCTCCACCATCGGAATGGAGAGCATAGAGGGAGTCGGAGGGATGGAGAAAGGAGTGCAGACATCCGAAGATTCAGGTAGGTGGGCCAAATAAAACAATGCCAAATCCACAAAGTCCATCCATGTGAAGTACCATGCGTCCACATAGTGCAACAGAAACACATGTCCAGGAGAACGTCCACACACATCGGCCTGATAGCGCACGTTAAAACCCACAATAAATACATAAATAATTAAAAACCCCTAAAACACGCACTACACGTGCAGCAGGCACACCCTAACTGCAGGCTGCCAAACAACTGCACCCTCACTCCACACACAAATGAAAGCACCTCCAAGGCCCCGACCCAAATCACCCTCAGGTACCACCCCAATGCATGTGATACAATGCCATTCCAATTCCCACAGACCCATCAATAACCCTCGCCCTCCTTTACTCCACCACAGGGTCCGATCCAAACGACGAGCCTCAGGACACCCCTACCAGCACACCTGCAAAGAGGGCCAAGACCAACGGCCAAAGACCCTCCACCTCAGCTGCACGCATCAAGACACGGCAGCAGCACAAATCAGGTGGCAGCACAGAGGAGGGAACATCAACAGGCACCCCAGCAGCCAGCATGCCCACAACACCACCACCACAGGTCCCCCCAACGGATGCCACAGAAGGCACTGCCTCTGGTGGCAGCAGCACCATAGGTGACACCCCATTGATGGCAGCATGCTCCGACACAGAAGACGGGGATGTCGAAGTCAGATCCATCCATGACCTGTCCCAATCCCCCTGTCTGTCCCATCCCGTACAACATGAGGATACCACGCAGGGGCACCCACAAGACGACGACTGGCCATCCCCCACAAGCCCTGTGGCAAGGCAACATGAGGACAACAGCCCCTCTGTGACACCCCCGCAAATGGCCATGGCCCAGCAGAGGCAACAGTCCCTCGACCAGTTAATCGTGCAACAGCAGCAACTGGCCACGCTCCTCAAGGACCATGCCGATGAATGTGGGGGCACTAAGGCAGACATAGAAACATCAACTGAGACACTTAGGGCAGAAATGGAGAGAGGTACAGAGACACTAAGGGCACAAATGGAGAGTAGCACCGAGAGCCTGGGAGTCCAAATGGAGAGATGCACCGAGAGCCTGAGGGGGGAACTGCAAGCGACGTCCAAGGACGTATGTGCCGAACTTGCCGCAGTGCGCCGTGTGCTCACTGAGCTCTCGCAAACCCTTAGGGACATGCATGGACGTGAGCAGGCAGAGACATCATCCGTTGCAAGTTCCGTCCAGGGCAGCCCCCAACGTAGATCTGGGAGGAACCTGCGCTCCACAGGCAGGGGTGCCCCTGATACCCGCAGAGGGGGCTTGCAATAGCGACTGCCCACTGACAATGAGCATCTTTGGACACTGGTGTTCGGGGGGGAGGTAGGAGGGTGGAGGGGGTGTGTTGGGCTCACTTGGGTGGCGGGTCGATAGGGTGTACAACATGATATCACATATGCCATAAACAGTGCACGATCAACCAATGAGATGCGTGGACATTGATCTTTGTGTACTAGGCCATCATAGGCGTACAGTCCATATTGTGCATGTCCCAGACACACACAGTGCCACGAGTCCCGTGTCCATGTATCAGCCACCAGGCGTGAGTGCTAGAAGCATACATCAATGAGATGCTGACGAATGTCACGGCCCTCCGGTGCCTCGCAGACTCCATGAGGTGCTGCCACATCCCCACCCTCATCATGTCCATCATCAGGTGCTTGCAGTTCTGCGTCAGGGGGCATGGGCACATTTCTACGTACGCACATGTTGTGGAGCATGACACATGCCATCACCATCTTTGCAACCTTCTCATGGCGGTACAGGAGTGCCCCGCCAGACCTGCTGAGGCAGCGGAAACGACCCTTCAGTAGGCCGAATGCCTGTTCAATGACTACACGGGTACGTGAGTGGGCATGGTTGTAGTCCTCCTCATGCTGGTCCCGTGGGTTCCGGACTGGTGTGAGGAGCCATCTCTTCAGTGGATATCCAGCATCACCTGTATGTGGACGAGAAACGTATGATGTGGAATGCCATTGCTACGTACGCACAACCCCCCCCCCCTTCCTGCCAGGTCATTGCCGAATCACATACCCCACATTATCATGCATGTAATGAGACTCACCGAGTAGCCAGGATCTGTTCCCTGCGTGTCGCTCCATGTAGCGTGGTATTGTAGAGTTCCTCAAGACCATAGAATCATGGGTTGATCCAGGGAATCGGGCACAACAATGTGTAATGATCCTGTTGGAGTCACACACCATTTGTACATTCAGAGAATGAAATTGTTTTCGGTTGCGGTACTGGGCCTCCATGGCATGTGGGACGACCAATTCCACATGGGTGCAGTCGATGGCACCAATGCAACCCGGTATGCCGGCAAGTGCATGGAATCCCACTTTTGTGTTGGTAATTTCCTGCTCCGAGCGTGGTAGAGAGATGTAGTCGTCTGCGTGCTGCAGGAGGGCATCGAGCACTTGCAATAGTGTCCGTGAGAACAGTGGCTGAGAAATGCCATGCAACTGTCCGACTGTGTGCTGGTAGGTGCCTGTGGCCAGGAAGTGGAGTACAGACACCACCTTCAGTAGGGGTGGGATGGCGGTTGGGCTATCTATCATGCTGACAAGGTCAGCCTGTGTCATGTCCACAATGGCGGCTATGGTGTCCCGGTCCAGACGGTAGAGGGTGTGGATCTGCTCATCAGTGAGGTTGAACGGATGTGCTCGGAGGCGTGGGATTGCGGGCTGCCTGCGTGGTGGTAGTGGCTGTGCTGGCGGCCCTTGCTGGCCCTGCCTTGGCCTCCTCCTCCTCCTGCGTCTCCTCCGTGCGGCCGGTTGTAGTTGGTGTTCGTCTTCTTCTTGGAGTTGGAGTACTTGCAGTGCTATCAGGTCCCCCAGGGCCAACATCGCGAGTCCTGCCGGTAGCATTTCGGTGTGGTTGTGGGAGGAGACTGGCTGTGCAATTTATGTGTTTTCAGGCTGTATGGCCTCCACCTGTGGTGATTAATTCCACCTGTGCAAACTGCTCTCCCCTTTGGCCGAGCACGTCCCGCGCACAACGCTGCAATTCGGGGAATGGCATCTTGCTATTGCAATCATGTATTTGTACCCGATGGCCGTGTAAGATTGGTTGATATGTTCATTCTGCTGTGGTCCCATTGTTTCACATACTATCTGTGCAGTCGCGAACAGACTTGTGAAGGGTCAGTGGAACGTAGTACTCGAGTAACGGTGGGCCCTCATGCATCACTGTACCGAGTTGCAACGACGGGCGGGGCGTCCCATTTGTGGGTGAAGGCAGTTGCCATTTTCACACACAGCCGCACTCGATGGAATAATTAGTGATTTCAAACGGCCACAGATGCCTCTTCGACGTGATGTTGCAAATGAGGAATTCGAAGGTCGGCGCTTTCGGTTTTCAGCTAGCGGCGAGGAAATGCCCACAGGTCTGACTGCAAATATAACGTACTATTGTTCAATGTCCTTGAGACAGGGGCCATGGCGAGGATGCAATGATTGATATGAATAGTTTGGGATGCGCAATAGCGACGTGGGCGATGAGGCCGGACGTTCCCAAATACATGTTACTTCACTACACTGGAATTACGGGCTGGGGCACTGTGGATTTTGCAGGCTGCATAACGCACAGACTCAATGGATATTTCTAATGTTATGTGAGTAAATATTCAGGCGTTTTAATCCCGGGATGAGGGAATGATGAATGGATGCATGGGCAGGTGATTTGATACAGAGTTTGCCATGTACAGGGCTTCTTGGAATCTATCCGCCTCCCCTGCGCTATGTGATGCAGGGCTGCCATAGTGGGACCATCGTCTATCTGGCCTTGTTGAGCCCTCCCTGTCTCGACGCGCCCTCAGACACTTGTGTCCATGCACGTTACCAATCCCATCTGATGGATTCTGTTTTGACAGACGCATGCACAGGTACACTCGTTTGTGATGGTGTTTACACCTCGATATAGATAGTTATGAGTCGCAAGTGGTTTTTGGGTGGTGATGATCCTTTGGAGTGGGCTAGCATGCATATGGCTGTGGATTTAGTGTGATCATTGAAGTGAGTTGTTCGAATGTAGTTCTGATGGCCATTCTATTATTTTTCTTTTCTTTTGGTTGACAGGTATCTCCTCCCCTTTTGCCACTGCCATCTGTATGCCACTCCTGCAGATGGATTTTACTCCCGACACCTGCTGCTTCGTGTTAATCAGTGGAGCAGCATTACGATCTTATGGGACGATCGCCAATGGGCCACATGCCCTTACGCAGTACTGGTGGCTCGGAGCAACATTTCGGCCTTTCAGCTGGACTAGTGCCTCCCCATTAGAACGGCCCTGCGGTTCTGTGCGCTTCCATGTTGCCTTTTCGTACGTGAATGTGGCTCTGTGTACCATGATGGAACAGGGCGTCACACAAGTAGTGGCTGGTCATTTCTTGCGGATGCAGCCCACAATGGTGAAATGTATTTTGGAGTTCATGGCCTGATGGCTGTATGGGCTTGGTGATTTTGTTGTGCATTAAATTTCTATTCTGATTTGGCCCGTGTAGCGTTCTTCTTTGCAAGTGATGTGGCATATTCCTATTTGGGGAGCGATGTATTGTGAGGAGATCTGCATTGGGTTCCAGCTTCGGAGTTTAGTTGCGTGGTACTGTGCTGGGCGCGTTTGCCTACGAAGCCCGTGAGGTCAGGGATGGGGGCTGCCAATATGACTGTTTGAATGTTGTCATGCTCAGGGGCGGGGGATTGGGTTTTGTGTAACAGATGCCGGTCAGCCAGGTGGACTGGTGGAATGATGTGATTTTCGGAATATTGCTGGTCACAGGTGCCTGTGTTTGCGTGCGTTTCTTGGTGGGGGACTGTGGTCATGTCCATTGGGATGGCTTCTGTATTCGTGCCATCTGTGCCCTGCAGCTCCCATTGGCCCCTCTTGTGATTCTTTTGTTCGTTGGCATGCATGGGTGACTTGTACATTTCACTGGTTGCATTGTGACTTCATTGCACCTACGGGGAGTTGTACTTTGTGGGCAGGGAGCGGTGTACAGGCACTCAGTGGGGCCGTTTACGGTTGATTCGCGATGCCGTACTTCTCGCCATGGCGGAATGGTACTTTCCGCCGTGCTTGATGGCGTTAGGTACATGTCCGCTAGGGTCGGAATTCGCGTACCGTTGCGCCATGGTGGTATTTACGGTTTGGCATGGCGCGCGCGCGCGTACTTGGTGCAGTTAGCGTTGGCGTTCACTACGGTGTCGCTAATGGCATCGTACTTTGCGGTGACGGGTCATAGTCGCACCGAGCGCTATTCGATGGCGGTATTGCATTTCCACCATCGTTTTCCGAATTCCGCAAGGGTCGTAATGAGGGCCAATGTAATGTTGGATTCCCGAGGGGCTCGAGATTGTGCTTGGTTTATCCTGGTAGTTTTGGGATCATTTGCCTAGGCACCTCTACACTTTGTACCCCAGGTCAAACTACAGAATGTTAATTCTGTGACTGCGAAGCCTGAGCCATGAGTGGCAGAGTCCAGGACAGACTGTGTATAAAGGTGAATGATGTTGGTAACAGGAGGCACGTGAATGGAGTGGCCAAGTTAAAAAAAATAAGAAATAGGCACCTTGATGGTAGAAAGTTTATCAAGAGTGTGTTTAAATCATGTTAGGCTGGTTATGTTGGTTGTGCAGCACTCACACAGTGCTAGAGCAGTCTCATAGCTCTGAGGTTAAGGGTAAGAGGGTGCACAAGAGGGAGGATGAAAGCAACATGGGAGGGATGGACTGAACCAAGAGAGGAGCGTTCTGCTTTCAAATGCTCCAAGAGACTGCATACATGCAGAACTCATGCACCCACATGGTGTAGAAGGACTGTTCTTTTTGTGTTCTTAGCAATTTGGATTACAAAAATGATCTGCCTCTTATTTTTGTATCACTTTATATGGTTGATGAGTTCCGCTGAGCCCATGAAGATCGGACAGCTAGCGCTTGAATTGGGAACTTTTTTTGGTGGTGGTGGTACTCCACCTTGCAGCTGTACCTTCTGTTTAGCAAGCATTTCATTCTCCCATCGTAGTTGTGTTGCTCTGCCTTTTGAGGGAGGGCTACTACAACCTGGTTGATTATAGAGGGGTGCAGTAGGGGCAGTGATGGCTTACTGGAATGCAGCTCGAAGGCTTAAATCTCCTTCTTACTTGACTTTAGTATATGCAGTACATGCTAGCCAATGTTTCCACTGTTCTGCGCGCGCCCCCACCCCCACGCGCCAAGTTGGCGACTACATGCAAATTTGCGGTCATATAACTGCCAGAGATGTCACTTCCTGTATTTGGGTCCCCGAACCCCATTCCCCCCCCCCCCCTCCCGGGAAATTCATAAATCGGCTCCCCTTGCCAGGTACTAATGTTATTTACACGGCAACTTTTATTCTTGGAATGAAGCAAGTAAACATGTATATATTTGAGCCATGTTCCAGGTTCCAAAATGGAAGAGTATACAATGAGAATGCAGGGGAGCTCAGTTGGAGAAGGGAGAAGGGAGTGTGAGGAGGGCAGTGAAGCTGGAGGCTTTGATTACTCACTACTTATAATTGTATATCTAAATAAACCCTTGCTTCATCACCATCGGCGTGCGGTCTACCTTGCTTCGGATACATAAAGCACCGCACGCAGCACTCACTTCTGCAGTGGAGCCCAGTTGCATCTCTTGTGTTGCCAAATGTATGCTCTGCACCTCGACCTGCAAATATAAGGCATCTCAGCTTGCTCTAGGCCACGTTTGAGCAGCCCAGATTTCCTTTACATTCTGGTACCGATAGTTCTGTCTTTGTAATGGCATAAGCATAAAGTATGGGTGCAATAATGCAAAGAAATGAATAAGACAGGACATGATGTGAGAGAATATCGTCCTGCGAGGATAGCTCAGCAGGTTCAATCCCCGGGTCCGCGCTTAGAAACCCCGGGTATTAAGCGCGTTATAAATACGCAACTAAGAGATCTATTCCTGCAAGAGCGCCTCGATGCCTCACGGATGTGTGAGCGCTTTAAAAATGCAAATAAAAAATAAATATTTCGCTGCTTCACACCAACCATGCACAGTATGATATAAAATGAGAGGTTATTTATAACACGCTTAATACCCAGAGGTTTCTAAGCGCGGACTCGGGGATCGAACCTGTGTTGCTCTTGTCTTCTTGCTTCCAAGAGCTGAGCTGAGCTGAGCTATCCTCCCGAGACTGTAAGTAAGTAGACAGTGGAAGGAAAATAGATGACAAGTGGCCGGTTCTTGCTTTTTAAACTATAGCCCATTGCATTTGGGGATGTGAGGGCCAAACCTATGGGAACAGCAAAGTTGCAAGTCCCAGAATGGAAACTGCTGCAGGCAGAAAAGCCAGGGCTGGATAGAGGTGTGGGGCAGGTCATGGGACCGCTTACTGATACCTAAGCCTTGCTGGAGTTAAGTCGACTCCCAGTAGATTGTCCAAGCTGTCCCATCGTAGTTGTTAGATAATCCACCAGTCCAGGCCTCGGCACCCACATCATCCTGCAAATCCTCCATGTGTAGCCCTGCGTTTTACAACTCGAAATGAAAGTGCAATATTGTACAAGAAACCAGAATGATGTGAGCTATTGCAGGGCGCGCAGATGGGTCACCTGGACTGGGACAACACTGGAGCTGCGACTCGGCATGGATCCGAGAGATGAGTGCAAAGGAAGGACAAAAGGTGCCACTAGTTGACGATTGCTAGTTGTATGTACCTTAACATGTTACCCAGCATGTCCTCTGCATGCAGACTCCTCTTGGGTTACTAGACAGCCCCAGAGATACCACTGGCCCGGGTCGCTAGTTTAGAAATCTCATTCTTTTACACCCTGAAAGCTTCTGGCTAAGGCAATAGTTTATCACTCACTGGATCCAAGCCTGACCTTCTTTGCTTTCCCATTCACATGGGCAATTGCTTGCAGTAGATGACAGCTTGGGAACAGGAAGCCTTTTGCAGGTGTATAGTGCCAAACTGTACTCGCGTTAAAAACGTGCCCGAAGGCTTTGTTGTCTCTGCATTTCATGAACAGTGTCATTATTAATAGACATAACCGTAATCATTTTATTTACCACGGAAGGTTGAAACACAAGGCCAGTCCTTCCGAGATTCAAAGCTGTCTCATCGACCACACACACGTCTCTGCAACAGGGGCCGTAACCCACCAAGCTATTTGTTGTCTTAAAGTGCATGCTGTTGCAATACCGTACTCACCACACTAAACAATCGCTAAATGATATGCAAATGATATATTTTTCCGACTGGTTTCTCAGCTACTCAAATAGTTATTCATGTTAAATCAGTGGAATATTCTTATTTTAACAGATTCACAGTTTTTGTCCTCCGTGCATTTTGCATTCTATTGTAGAGAACGGCATACATTCCTTTCCATTTTTGCACTTTGCTGGATTGCCTTGCAATCATTTTTCAGTAATGAATTCTCTGTCGTGCTCTTTTGCCTTTTTGGAGCGAATGCTACTTATTTTGCAGAATACTTTTCTATAAAGAATTTCTTATATGGTCACAGGTTGATTTACAATGTGGTTTTGTGCAGAGGAGTCACTTGGGTTGCTATACAGAAAAAAGGTGACGTAGGTCTAAAACTGGCAATGGGAAGATGTAGTCAACTGCCTGAAATGCACATTGTGAAACCAGGAAACCTGAGCTCAAATCCCAACTTCCTGACTTAGCCAAACAATGTGATTCTTGGAAAATCACTTTACATCCATACCACTGCTGTCAGACTCCCGCAGGGCCCTGTCCATGCGGTAGGATCGTAGCAATGTGAGCTTCCCGCAGCAGTGCCTTGTTGGGGATACAGGGCCCAGCAGTATGCGCTTCCAGGACCGCAGCAGTGTGAGCTCCCTTCAGAAGAAAACTGCCTGTGATATCATAGCACTAGAGGGCCCTGTCAGTGCTAATGGCATCTAGCAGTGTGACCTTTATCGACCGTCAGTGCTATCGGCCGGGCTGTTGCTGTGGGAGCCTCCGCCGGCAGTGCCCTGCCAAATATAGACGTCTGGTAGTGAGAACTTCCTTGAACAGTCCCTGTAAGGGTTACACGGTCCCAGCTCAATGGGATTTTCTTGTAGTGCCATTGTAGGGCTATTCGACCATAATAGTGCCTTCTATTTATTGTATGGCTCTAGCGTTGTGAGCCTCCTCTAGCAGTCCTCACGTAGCTGCAGGGCCCTACCAATGTGCGCTTTCTCCAGCTGTGCCGGCCCCTGGCAGTGGTATAGGACTCTAGCAGCGTGGACTTCCACCAGAACTTTGCCAGTGCTATACGACCCCATCAGTGCAAAGTTAGAGGAGTAGGGTTCATAGTATAACATGACCCCATGTCACGATATATTATTATGCAGCCCAAGCCTGTCAGGGATCTCTTTCCCCTGCAAGGAGTATGGCGCACAATAAAACTTCTTTTTATATTCAAACCTCCACATGCACCCTGAGTTACAGTAGGCCAGGAACCAGGCCGGTTGGATATCAATTAATATTTATTAATTTGTAATTTATTGGAAAAATTGAATGAAAAGTTACAATAGCCACCAAATTGTGGTAACAGTTTTATGCACCAGGTAAAATGGGTTTTCACTTTACTAGGACAATTGCTATGGGGTAGCACACAAAGGTTCATCGGGCAGCTTAGACTAGAAATAAATAGGGCTTCAGAACAGGCTAGCTAGCACACCATTGGAAACTTGGTTTATGTACATGCAACACATGAAAAAAACAAAAGGGAATACAATTGTAAATCCGTTATGAAATTCAGTAGGGGGAGAGGGATAGACTAGGAAAAGCGGTTTTAAACAGCTTAAGCGAAACCTCCAGAAAAACAAAAAAGCAAATGACACTGGTTTTTCTAAGGCTGGGAATGATAGGCAAGCTCTAGTAAATGGAAAGGGAAAGGCAATTTGAAATCCGTTCTCACCATTTAGTAGGGGAAGAAGAATAGAGTAGGGAAAATGGTTTTTAAAAAGTTATGTGAAAAGAAAATGCAAATGGCACTGGTTTTCGCTAAAGCTGCAAATGACAGGCACGTTTTAAGCAATGGGGAACTCACATAGGAAAAACGATTTTCAATCAAAAGGACAGAGGCACTTAACAGGCAGACTTTGGGCAAAGGGATTACTCACAATAACAGAATTGGTTTGGGTTTAAAATGACCGATGCAAATAAGAATTTGATTTGCAAAACACCTTTTAAACGGCCAGACAACTTTGTTTTTGGCTAATAATGAATTTAATTCTTTGGGAAAGCACTTTATGACTATATGACTCACAATACATGGGAAGGGAGAGTTGAATTCGAATTCCAACTGCCCTATCCCATGAAATAAAATGTGGGAATTAAATATACTAGGGATCTCCACCAGCAACTGAAGATTCTTTCCTGGGAAAGTGACTGAAATGCACAGACATGCAAAGGATGCTTCAACAGGAAATAGAATTAACTACACAGACACACAAAGGACTTTCAAGTGGAAAAGGACGACAATCAACAGGCAAATAAGAGATGATTTTGTTCAATGGGAAACTGACTTAAATGCACAAGCAAACACAGAATTGCCAATGGGAACAATTACTATAATGCACAGACAAATGAAATATTTTTCACTGGGAAAATTACTTCATTACACAAACACAGAAAATTGGGGATTTTTCCATGGGGGAAATCTCTATGGCAATGCTAAAATAGATAGGGCGTATTGAATCTATTCCTGGGGAGGTCTATACTTACAAGAAAAGGGCTTTATGGATATCCAGGGGCCTTCAGGGCTTCACTGCAGGGACAATGAAGGGTCAGTCAAGGCTTCTCTCTGTCCTCCAAAAAGGACCTACTCCAGCTCCTGGCTTTACTCCAAGATTAGGCCAAATTCTGAAAGGATGGTTCCAGATTTTGGCAGCTGCACACCTCAAGATTTTTTAGGGAGAGTCCTCATTGGAGGCGGTGTGACCTATTTATAAGGCAAATAACATCACTGATGTGTCTCTTTCTCGCACAGTTAATAGGGCATTGGTCAAGGATGCCCTCCCATTGGTGGGCCAATAGGTCCAGAGAAAATTGGCATTTTCTGGGAAGCCAAGGGAGGATACCCCATCCATCATCTAACTGGGACAGGGGGTTGGATCTGGATTTTGCACATGGAAATCTCACATTTTTACAAATGCCCTTTCTCATCATGTTATGCCACATATGGCAGCATTTTTGGATACTATAATTTTCAGTGAATCGCATAAACTTTGTTTGATGACTGTTCGACATATTGGTGCAAAGCTACAGTATTTTCTCAGTTGCGCCCAACTATATCACTGAAAAATCTGGCATTCGGTGGGTGGAATATTTTTATGGTTGCCACATTTATGCAGAGGTCACAATCAATTTTTTAAAAAAAATGTTTGTTATGTTGGTGTCACCAAAATCATTTTGGTCTCACTAGATGCAGTTTTCTGACAGCTGTCCAGAAATCCTAACATGAATATTTTGGGATGAATGTTATGGATATTATATGATGAAAAGTATGTCTTCCAATTTACACAATGGGAAATCAGCTCCCTCCTTAAATCTAGCCCCCACCTTTGCCATGGGTGGTTGTGACGTCAAGAGGGGTCTTGTGTTGAGATCAGATCACATTCCAAGAGCTTCAAAGGGCTAGTTGCCAGCTAAGGCCAGTTTTATGGTGACCTTAAGTGGTTTTAGTCATAAAACCTGGAGGGCAGGAGGATTCCTCATCTCATCCCCCTGACAAGGAGCTTGGAAGAGTTAGTTTCACACTTGGGGGAAATTGAAACTTAAGACTTGTCTTTTCCTCCCACTGCTGAACAGCATTTTTACATTTAAGCCAAGATTAGCAAATTCACACAATCTGAACAAGTACACCCTTGCAAAAGTAATTTCCTGAAAACAGTGATTACAGAAGGGCAACATAGTATATATTACAAGACTTTTGCTGTACATTTGAATGCTTCAAGTGTTGATTTTTGAAAGCCCAGTTTGAAATGTCCTTTGTCACTTCCAGCGTGAAACCTTCCATTCTGTTGCAGTTCCACTTTTCATTGTAGATTCTTGTAACTTAAAGGATTCTTCTGTGATGGGCTCCTTATGAACAGAACTCTAGTTCATTTGTTAGACCTTTTGCACACATTCTTAAGGAGCATATCTTTAATTGAAAGGGAAAAACAGATTTTTATAGATAATTCTTTCTGTCACAGTGAAAGCTTTTTTCTGTTGAGCAGGGTTGCACACAATCTTGGCACTTTTATTTACATGCTGGACACTGTTGTGTATGCCAATATAGGCTCAGTCTTTGCACACATTTTACAAATGCTTTCTTAGATCTTTACCTCATGTGAGTCAAGAAACATTTTCAGGCATCTCCAAGCGTTGATGCCTAAATTCACTCTTTTTCGTTTTGACATTACAGGGCCTGATTTCCATGTTAACACAAAGCCGGCCTTTTACTGAGGGGCATGTCCCCACACTGCCTCCGGCCTTCAGTTATGGCATTTAAGGGCTATTTCACCAAACACCCAGCAGTGGGAACGTCCTGCTGTAGTACACTGCCAGTGCTCAGTTCTAGAGGTGTCTGGAAATGGAAGCTTCATTCAGAAAAAGCCAGTCAGTGCTATATGATTTGAGCTCTGTGCCCTTTCCCCAAGACTCCAAATTAGTGCTATAGGCAATAGCAGTGTGAGCTTTCCCAAGCAATGTCCTGCCGGTGCTACATGAACTCAGCAGTGTTGGCTTCCACCAGAAATGCATTCTCAGTTATATATCCTGTGACAGGAACCCAGCAGTGCCTTGCTTGTCATGTAGGGTCTTGGTGGTTTGGGATTTGCTCAACAGTACTCTAGCAAGGGATTCAGGAAATCAGCAGTGTTAGCTTCCACCAGAAATGCATTGCCAGTTATATTAAATATACTGTCATTTGACCCCTGCAGTGCTTGGCTAGTCATGTAGGGTCTTGGTGGTTTGGGATTTCCCCAGCCGTACTCTAGCAAGGGATACAGGACCTTAGCAGTGTTAGCTTCCACCAGAAATTCCTTGGCAGTTATACTATATATACTGTCATAGGACCCCAGCAGTGCTTTGTTTGTCGTGTAGGCTCTTGGTGGCTTGGGATTTCCTCAGCAGTGCTCTACCAAGTGATACAGGACCTCAACAGTGTTAGCTTCCACCAGAAATGCATTGCCAGTTATATTATATATACTATCATAGAGCCCCAGCAGTGCTTGGCTAGTCATGTAGGGTTTTGGTTGTTTGGGATTTGCTCAGCAGTGCTTTAGCAAATGATATAGGACCTCTGCAGTGTTATCTTCCACCAGAAATGCATTGCCATTTATATTATATATACTGTCATAGGGCCCCTGCAAGGCTTGGCTATTCATGTAGGGTTTTGATGGTTTGGGATTTCCTCAGCAGTGCTCTTGCAAGGGATACAGGACCTCAGAAGTGTTAGCTTCCACCAACCAGAAAAGCATTGCCAGTTATATATCCTGTGATAGGACCCCAGCAGTGCTTGGCATGTCATGTAGGGTCTTTGTGGTTTGGGATTTCCTCAGCAGTGCTCTACCAAGGGACACAGGACCTCAGCAGTGTTAGCTTCCACCAGAAATGTATTGCTAGTTATATATACTGTTATAGGACCCCAGCAGTGCTTTGCCTGTCATGTGGGGGTCTTGGTGGTTTGGGATTTCCTCCGCAGTGCTCTAATAAGGGATACAGGACCTCAGCAGTGTTGGCTTCCTCCAGAAATGCATTGCCAGTTATATATCCTGTGATAGGACGCTAGCAGAGCTTGGCTTGCTGTGTAGGGTCTGGGTGGTTGGGGATTTCCTCAGCAGTGCTCTAGGAAGAGATACAGGACCTCAGCAGTGGTATCTTCCACCGGAAATGCATTGCCTGTTATATATCCTGTGATAGGATGCTAGCAGAGCTTGGCTTGCCGTGTATGGTCTGCGTGGTTTGGGATTTCCTAAGCAGTGCTCTAGGAAGAGATACAGGACCTCAGCAGTGGTACCTTCCACCGGAAATGCATTGCCAGTTATATATCCTGTCACTGGACCCCAGCAGTGTGTTGCTTGTCGTGTAGGGTCTTGGTGGTTTGGGATTTCCTCAGCAGTGCTCTAGCAAGGGATACAGGACCTCAAGAGTGGTGCCTTCCACCATAAATGCATTGCCAGTTATATATCCTGTCACACGACCTCAGCAGTGCGTGGCTAGTCATGTAGGGTCTTGGTGGTTTGGGATTTCCTCGGCATTGCTCTAGCAAGGGATAGAGGACCTCAGCAGTGTTAGCTTCCGCCAGAAGTCTATTGTCAGTGCAATAGTTCTCCAGCATTGTGCTCGTTCTCCACAAGAGCCTGGAGACACTGTGCGCTATAGGATCTTAGTGCTGCCACATCACTGCTTTGCTACACTACTGGGAGGATGGTCACACTGATGGGGGCAATGTTACGGGTGGGATACTGCTATGGAAAAGAGGGGAGGTGGAAATAGTCCAATGCATTGGAGAGGCAGGGTACCACTTCCAATCATTCGTAGTGACTAAAATTAGGGTCCAATCCCATTATGGATAGAACTATAGGGCATTTCATGCCTGATGCAACCAGGGAAGGGAGTGACTTGGAGCTGAGCAGGTAGTGCAGCCTGAGGAATGGAAGACAGGTGATGAGAGGTTTGGGTTCCGATGGAGCCTGTGCACTGTGTTGGGTCCTGAGCCGCTGAACTGTCTTGAACAAAGTCACAGAAACCTCAGCTCTCTCCATCCTGTGATGCTGAAGAACAAGCCAACTAAGATACATAACTATGTCAATCATTGTCAATTAACCCTGACGTGCCCGATTCATCCTTCGTCTTGAGTACCAGGTCTTAATTGGAATCCTCGTACTCGCTCGGTCGGTCATTCCAGCCCTCTTCTTTGTCTCTTGCTGCCCGCCCTGGCTTGTCAATGGCTTCCCAGGATCTGGCATTCTCTTCTGCTGCCTCTCTCCCCTCACTGCCTGTCTTGCTAGACTCGTCCTCTCCAAAATGCCCGCCCTTTCTTGATTAATTTCCAGATTCACCAAGAAAAAGTGAATCCTAATCCGCAAAGAGTAGCAGCTTTTTTACTGAGATGTGGAAACCAAAAGAGGCCCTTGGCGCAGAGGCCTACTGGGAAATCTCCAGAGTTCCCTAGAGGCCAGTCCACCCCCGCCCGGAGCCCATTCACTTGGGAGCTTCTGTCACTACTTTTAGACGGTGCAGCAAGTCTATCTGCGGTGGTGGAAAAATATTCTGTTGATGCAAATGTGTAAATACTGCCTCGGTGTGTTTACCATTTCACTGCTATGTAGTATATCCTACAGACTTAAAAGGATTATTTAAACTATGCAGGTCCGGTCAATGACCAAGCACTGGGCCCACTGGTACATTTTTGTGGTTTATTGACAGGGGAAACATTTGCAGGAGTCTGTGGACGTGATTCACAGAGCTTGTTTTTCGATGGGATTGCACCATTATAAAACGCTTCTGTGAATCGGGCTTTTATAAACAAATCCAAGGATATTGAAGAATAAAACACGTTCTTATTCTCTGTTTACACACAATGGTCCGGATTTACAAACACGTTTTCAATGGGCCTTTCCCATCTTAAGACATTTTTGTAAACCAGGCCCAACATTCCAGGGTCGGGGATGGCATTTCAAACTGCCCATGGCTTGGGGAACGGCCACTGGTTTTTGCCCCATCCCGGCACGGCCCGGTTCCGTTTTGCTTCAGCGGTGCAGTTCAGATAAATACTCCCGAGCGTCGCAGCAAATGCACTGGTGCACTGGATGCAACGGCGGTGCACCTCTGGCCCAGTGTGCTGCCCCAGGGCTGTCCCTGCTTGCCCCTGCGCTGCCCCTTGCCCGGGCCCTGGATCCTCCCAGCCGTGTCATGTTTGCTTTCTCTTGAGCCTCCCCATATGTTCCCTGTTTCCCTCTGCGGTGGAGGTTTTGCTCCACCCTCTGTTTTTCTTCCCCGAAGCCCCCTTTCCCTCGGTCCCTGGGGTTTCTCATACGCTGGCCTTGCAGATTTGAGCCTGACAGCTGGATTGGAGACTTTTTTTTTTATCCTAAAAATGTCTGTTTCCCTCACTTCGAGGGGAGGAGGGAATTAACCATGACTGGCTCGCGCCGCTCTTACCCTCCTTGCATTTCTCTCCTGCTGTTCAGTAGCCGGGGCGAATTTTTCTAAAAATATGGTGCCTGCCTTGCTGTTGCTCCCCAAAACAGTCTGGGCCAACATAGGGCTTTTTGAGGGTCGTTTCATATTTGCGTGAGTTCGGAATATAAATGTTTGCATGTTCCCTTTAAAAGTCCACAGAAAACCAAAGGACTCGCTGAACTCGCAGTAGTCTCTGGGGTGTCTTGGGTATTGAGAATATATGGTTTGTGGACCGCATATGCCCAGAGGTAAAGTGGCCAATTGCAGTGGTCTATTTGGGCATTTTACTGCCCTGGGCCCAAATAAGTGCATGCCCCCCCCAACTCTTTCCTACCCCTTCCCGACTCTGCAGCTTCACCAGATTCCGCCCTGCCAAAAAACTCTGCGGTGTCCAAATTATACCCCCTTCACTCCCATTTTGTACCCCATTTTGGCTTTATCACATTATACAGCTGTTTTTAAGGTTTAAGGGATTAGAAAGTAATGGCTTCCTCTCCATTAATTCAAGCCTGTCATATTCTATGTTATTTTAGTAGAAAGGGTGTTTTCAGATCTCTGCAGCCCAGGATTTGGAGAAGGCAGTGTGTTCTACAGTTGAGGGCACTAGAAGTAATTGTTACGGCTAATTGTTGTCTACTTTCGGTTAAGTCCGCAAACAATCTTTTAGAGGAAGTGATAAGAACATAAGCTGCCTGCCAACTGGACACAAGTGAGAGAAGGTTGGAATGAGGAATTTTGTTTTCAATGCTAATATCTGGTTTCACTCACAAACTGCCTGCTGTCACTCTATCAGAAGTACCCAGACTGGTCTGTAAAATGAATGCAATCAATATAACTAAATGTCTACATCCGCTCTTGTCAAAGTGTAAAGTTTACATATGAAATATATGCAAGTGGTACAGGCACATCAAAGACACAGGCAAACTCTTCATGCTCTTCATGCTGGACTTGGCAGCGTGCAACCTCCTTGACCATCAGTCACTGCAACCACCTCACCACAAGAGCAAACTTCTCCACAGAACCAGCAGATGGCATCAGATCCTTTTTGGCAGACAGATCCTCCCGTGTCTTTATGGATGACCATGTTGCCCCACCAACACCAGTAACTTGCAAAGTCCCACAAGAGTCTTGCATCTCCCCCACCTTGTTTGATATTTACACTGAACCCCTTTTTGATCACCTGGATGCCCTCAGCATATCCTACACAAATGATATCAACAACACCCAAATCCTCCTCACTCTCTCGGGTACTTACCACCTTGAGGTTGCAGCCATCAGCTCAGTCTATGACATTGTCCAGAACTGGATGGCAAGCCAGCAGTTATGTCTAAATGACAACAACACTGAGATCCTCGTTGCAGGCTCGCACAGCACTCTCCGAAATATGGATCCAGCTTACAAAGCATTTGACTTTGACGGCAATTCGATCCAAACTACAAATACAGCCAAGACCCTGGGTATCTCCCTAGACGCTACCCTTCACCTCTCAGACCAGGTCAACGCCATTGCTTCCTCTGCTGCCTATACCGTCGAACTTCTCAATGTCAGCAAGCCCTTCCTCACCACAACCAACCGCCTCACCATAGCTAGATCCATCGCCGTAGCCAAATTGGACTATTGCAATGCCCTCTTTGCAGGTACTTCTGAATTTAACTTGTGCATGCTACAAACTATCCAATAAAATGCTATCTGGGCCACCTTAGGCTTGTCCAAGCATGACCAAGTTACAGAAGCCAGGAAAGATGGCCACTGGCTCCCGATCCGTGAACAGATTAAATTTAAGACCCTCTCCATCGCACACAGGTGCACCACCAACACTGCCCCAGACTACCTATCACACTGTGTGGAGAAATACACCCCACCTCGCCCACCAAGATCCATGAACAGTCACTTCCTCAGAGTGATTACCTTAACTCGTAAGACCGCAGGAGGATCAAGCTTTCCTGTCATTGCTGCAAAGTTTGGGAACAATCTCCCCATTGCCCTGAGAAAGGAACCTTCCTACTGGACCTTTATTTTGAAAAAGAACTTAAAAAGCTGGCTCCCTGAGCTAAGACACTAAGGGCCTCATTAGGACCCTGGCGGAGAGGGTATTACGCCAGCGTAGTGCATGGCGTACCTCTCCGCCATACTACGAGTTCCCGTAGCGCCATGGAGGTTTTCTCCGCCTGGTTTTACCAGCCGGAGAAAACCATGGCGCTACGGGACCTCGTTGTTAATTACGCCACCGTATTTTACGGTGGCGTAATTAACTCCTTCCCCACTCCCATTATACCCTATGGGGCAAAAATGGGAATGGGGAAGGGCAGAATGGGGATTGGGGATTTACCGCTCCGCCGAGGTCGGAATGGGGCGGTAAATCCGCCAACCCCCATGGCGCTATCGGCGGCTTTCCGCCATGCTTCGCGGTGCATTTAGCACCGCGAAGTCCGCCTGGGTCGTAATGAGGCCCTAAGTCATTTAGATACCTGTCTCCTCTTTTCCCTCCCCCATTGTACTTTTTGTATGTATTCTTTCACCTAATGTAACTAGTGCCTAGATACCTAGGGGTTCTCTGTTCTGCAACAAATTCAAAACAAATAAATAAAGCTTATAAAAATGTTGAATAAAAATAACTTTACCCCTTCTCGTGGTTACAGCTCTGGTGTTAGCAGGGGGCAACATGGAAAAAAGGCAAGTTACCTGCTGCAGTTGATGTCCCTCCAATCCCTTGGGCTGGAACACAATTAACATATGGCAAAATCACAAGTGAAATGTGTAAACTCACATGGGAATTAACAACACAGTAAAGACAGTTGGAGAAGGTTCCTGGAATCTTTGGCTGTGCATTCTCACAGTGGACTAATGGATAAGGGTGACCCTGAACATTCATGTGTGGGGGGCAACAACATTCCTCGTAGCTGTAAAATGCAGGCACCTTTTATAACAAATGAAGTGGCACATATTGTTGAAATCGTTGTTTGTGCAATTGTTTAACATACCCAACACTCCAAGAGTACATTGAGCAATGGATCTGGCATAGCAGAATATTGGCTTTGTGGGTGCGGTTTAGGCAATGGGTCTTGCCAGCTTGCGTTTAAGGCAATATAATAAAATGTTCGTTAACCCTGTAGAGTTGGTTGAACTGTACAATACATAGGAACATTTTGAGATGTGTGGGTATAGATATGGATATCCTGCTGTTGTTTGAAGTAGTGTTTCACAGTAAAAGCCCTACATTGTATATAAAATATAATTAATGTAAAGAGTATTTATTTATTGGTTTCAACTCAAACCTTTAAGATATTACACTTATAAGCATCACAATTATGCATTGTGTGACATACTTTGCAGTTGGTTCTCCTGGTTGTACTAAACGTGCAGCAGAAAGTTAAAGACAGATAGTAAACCCAGCAGGGATGACATTTGCCTGCTTAGCACTGAGCAGCTTCTGTAAATATGGCTGAATGGATATATTTACAGGACACCTTTACAGCTGTGAAAAAGTTTGTACCTTTGGCACACAGTTTTTGTTTTCACCATTCTATGGCATTGCGTATCCTTTCACAGGTTTCTTGATGCACTTTCACAGTCAGATTTACTTTTCACCATTTTAACTTCTCTATGATCTATTTCATGCTTTTACCTTTTGGGCGGCCACAGTCCTCTGAAATGTGTGGCCGGGGAGGGAAATTAGTGCTTGCTTCTGAACATCATGTTAGTGCCACCTGTGGGAACCCTGTGCTTGACTTAAGCATAGGCATGCGTTTAATATTGTAAAATGATGCATCATTTTTAACCTTTACTTTTCTGAAGAGAAAATCCATCATTTTACAGTGGTTTAAAAAATGCATGTTGTGTATTTAAATCTAAAAGTGATTGCTTAACACAGTGTATGTGTGTATCGATTAGCAAACATAACATGAAGTGGCACCAATAAAACCAATGAGGGTTTGGCTGTTTTGCATATTAAAGAGCATTTTGGGAAGATAAGAATGACAAAAGAGTTGTATTTCTGTCATATCTGGCTGTGTGAGTTGTATGATTGAATCACTAAATACCTAGAGCACCCTGGATTTGGTACAAGTGTCCTTTTTTATTTTCCTTTTTGAAACAAGTCACCCTAACAATAAAGCTTCTGCAAATATCAAGCATATATACAAGTTTGGTCATCAAAAACTTTACCTGTCAGATTGGAATGACTGCTAACAGCTCAAAATTACACAGGGCCTCATCCATTGGGTCCAGGTTCCCTGAAGGGGGGAATTGAGGGCCCGGTAATGGTAATTCCTCCTACAGGGAACCTGGGCCCGGACCTTCCCCATTCCCATTTGAGCCATGTGATTATGACCAGCCCGTTGTTAGCTCCCTGGTCCCCTCTGGAACCGGGAAAGGACAGAAGTCCACATTGAGTCCCGCGAGGGAACCTTGTAATATTGCGAAATGGTGGCACCCGTTAACCCATTCCTCAATACTTGTAATGAGGCCCACAGTGTTGTGGATCAGCTAGACTAGAAGAAACACAATTGGCTTTATATTAAACTTATGCTCCTTTGGCAATCCTGGGCCTAGTCAGCCTTGTTGTAAATATGTCTATGGCCTAAGGGAGCATTTTTCAGCAGTCAGTGCCCCGTCAATGCAGGGTAAAGTTGTAACTGAATCTTCCCAGCCTTGCAGAACTGGAGTACAGCTCATTTGCATATGGCTGCTGTATTGGTGCAGCCAAACTTAAAATGTGTGGTAAGGAAAGTTGCTTAGATCAATTTCAGTGGTTCTGATTAATTTCACACTTTCATTCCTTTTGGTTTGACTTTCAGAAGCTCTCACCTACAGAGAACTCTTCTGGAACTATTCTGGATCTCCCACAGCCACTCCACCCATGGGGTCCTCTGGTTCTATTTGTCTTTCCCCTCTACACCACGGCCCCACCCCCTGTGGAGTCTGAGAGTCTAGATCTGGTCGATTAGACCAGAGCCATCCTATGCTACCAAAATGTGCTCTAGCACCTTGAAGCATCTCATGTGCTAGATACAATTACCAATAATGATCTCTGACCCAAATAACCAGACAGACTCAAAGAATATGGAAAAGTACTAATTTCTTGTCAGCATAAAATAAAGTACGGCAATCTGGTGAATGACAGGCATGCACTCACACCCAAATGTGATTATACAAAGGTTTTATACCTCGATGTACGTCATAAATTATGTCACCCTACGTGGCAAACTAAAACCTATTGAAGGGAGGGTATGGTTAGGGTAACATATGTACCTATAGTATACATAAGTGTTATTATCTTAATTGACTTCCCCATATCTGGTGAGCATCCCTCGAACTACCTCTAAATATTAATACTGATTATAGCAGAATAAATGGCAGCGGGTTGGTCTCTGCAGCATTGTATAGCATGTTGCTAAATAGACCCTCTGGTTGGCATGCTTTCCCAAAATTGGACTTTTGGTTCGTTAGCAGCACGTAAACAAAACGAAACTCAGGGGCTGCAAGCAACATCAGACTACTCCCCACTTTCCCAATTAGTCCATCGTCTCATCGGTCAGGCCCCAAGCCAAGGCTTCTTCTTTTTTGTCGACCTTGAAGCCTGCTTTCTGTTTACGGAAGTGCTGGCACACTATTATCTTCATTTCATCTTTATGAATAGCCCTTGTTTTCTGAATCATGTGTGAGGAGACCACAAATTTGTCCATCTCGACCTTCTATTTAGTACTATTTGATTCAATTGTGCTGGTTGTCATTACACTTCTCGGCCTCTGGATACTTCCTCACTCCATCTCACATAGACTTTCTGCTTCTTTAATTGTCTAATATTTGGCTCTTGCAGATGTTTTCTCCTTCGCCTAATCTAAGAGAAATATGTCTAACATACACGGCTTATCCTTTTGACCCCCCTTGTGTCTTGCGATTAATCCTTGAAATAGCATCTTTGATTCCAGGCCAATAGACTCCTCTTTGTTCCTCACATGAAGCTGTTTTTCCAGCGTCTCCTAACTCTGCAGCCCTGGTCTGTCTCAGAGGTAGCTTGAATGGTTCTAATACAAGTCTGATGTATATCTTTCAATCATGGCCACTCTAGCCATGTTATGCTTTCCTCTACAGCAAGTTCAATATGTCTAATTTACCTTGCGCTTCTGCATATATACATTTATTTATCAGCAGGTTACTTTATCTTCTTTGCATATAAGATTTCTTCATATTCGCTTACATGTTTCTCTTGTTACTTCAGTTACATCTTTATTCTTTGAGTATTTGCATGTCTGTTCAGTGAGTCTCAGTATCTCTTTTCTATGACGTCACTCTGCTCTTGTCAGATTTCACTTATAGCTCTATGATGTCCAATGATGTGTGCAGACATCCTGCCACCCTCTTAATGTGAAGGTAAATTCGATACATTTGTCTGAGTGCATATCATCTCTCATAGATTCAATGCGGTATTGGGAGGATACATGATGTCCCACATATGACGGAGGTGAGGGGGTGGGAGATAGGGATAACTTGTCCATCTGCTCCTCTAGATTCACTCATTTACTTGCCAAATATTAGAATGTCATTGCTGTAATTGAGGCAGTTGGGTATGTGCGTGATGACCTGATGGATTTCCTCCTGGAATATCTCTGCTGCGGACGATATATCAAAATGTAGCCTCTTGTAGCAGTATAACCCCATGTGAGTCGCAAAAGTAGTGATGTAGCGTGACTCCGGGGCGAGCTCCAGCTGGTGGTAGCCTTTGTGGCGGTCCAGCTTGGAGAATATCTTCACCCCTTTGAGGAGATGGATCATATCTGTAACCTGGGGCCTGGTAATATTCCCGTTGTATGGCTTTGTTTGGCCGGCGCATGCCTGCACATAGCGTAACGGACTCCTCTGCCAACGTTTTCGGAACTGGCCCTAATGGTGACACCCGCGCAGGGGCCCGATTGCCGCTTCAATGTTTAAGTCTAGCAGCCAACACATTTCTTCCTCCACCTGCTACTGGATGTTAATTGATATCCCTCAGTAGTGCTGGGCAATGGGTTTGACTGGGGGTCAATGTGTAGCCGCACCTTGCAATTTCGTAGCTTGCCCAGGCCTTTGAAGAGGTGCGGGAAAGCCTTCACTACGTCGTCATTTGGAGCCATGTATTTGTGGGCCATCAGGTGATACAGATTATTTACAAATCCCATGTCAACTGCAATCTTGAAACTTAATATAAACCCACTGTTGGCTTCGGTGGACAGCACGTGAAGCTGTATGCATTGTGTGTGGGATTTGTGGGAATATACCGTTGTGAACATGCCTTTGCTGGGCAATTGTGTGTTTGACCCATGCAGATAGATATCCACTGATGACGATTTCAGTTTCAGCAGATGGGGAAGATGGTTGTAAGTTTCTTCACTCATCACGTTTACTGTTGCGCCGGTATCAATGAGGAATTCAGTCAGTGTGTTGTTGACCTGTAAAACAAGCGTGGGGCTGTCCTCTTTTGCGACCTTGTTTTCCCAGTGTCTAAGAGGAGGATGGGTCACTCCCCATCTGGGCTCTCACTTCTACGTTTCATGCATTCCGCTGTGTCGTGGATGACCCTCTCCTGTCTGGGGACTTGTATGGTCTCCGTGTCTGGTACCTGTCGCCGTTGCCTTCAGCTTGACTTCCTGTATTTGTGGATCGGCTTCTTGTCATCTGAGCAATATTTTGGATATCTTCGCCCGCTTCTCAGGGATGCACCTTGTGGTGTCAAGATAGGGGCATTGCAACACACAGCTCAGAAATGGTCATCCCCCACATGCTGCACATTTTTGTCCCAGTGCTGGGCTTGTGCCTTCATGGGGAAATTTGTATCCGTACTGTAAACATGTTTTGTTGGTGTTCTTGGAACTCTCCTGTGGCGTCAATTTCCTGACGGATTCATGGTCTGTGGGCGCGTGGGACATATTTTCTCTGCCCATGTTGATTACCTGTTGCGAGATGGCTATGTGCATCCAGCCCATAGCCAGAATCTCATCCAAGGACCTTTGCTTCTGCAGTAGTTTCTTCCTGAAATCCAGAGATTTGCATCCCACTATGAGCTGGGAGCATAGTGCCTCTTCATTGGAATAGCAATTAAATGCAGTGTTTTATGCAGATGCAGAGACGCTTAACAAATGTGTCCAGTTTCACCTCTCTCCTGCCTCGTCGTATGAAATATGTGCCTCTCATAGTCCACATCGACATTGATATGCGGAGCAAAGTATGTTGAGAACACTTCTTGTATCTCCCTGAATGTGGCCTTCTCTTCAACCATCAATTCATAGAGAATGTCTTATATGGCACTCGCACTGCCAATGTTAACATGTTTTTCTTTCTCTCATCGTCCAAAAGGCCCTTGGTGCCAATGTTTACTTTAAAGTCCTTGGCCCAGCAAATCCACTGCTGGCCCAAATTACTTCTATCCATAAGACCAAAAGCAGTAGGCAGTTGCCAGAGTATGGACTCTCCTTGCACCATTTGAAAGATATCCGATCAACGTGCAGACACTGTCGCTGGCACGTCCTCTGACTTGTTGCAGATAATAAAGTCTTGCCGCGTCTTCAGGTCTGTAATTCCTGATAATGAAGTCTTGCCGCATCTTCAGGACTGTATTTCCTGATGATGAGGTCTTCCCTCTTATGGGTGGGGTCCCTTCTGCTGACCCTGAACTCGTGAGGACAGGTAATTGTAATGGGTTCATTATAACGCGCTTGACACCCAGAGGTTTCTAATCACGGACCCAGGGATCGCACCTGTGATGCTCTGCATCGTTTTGCTTCCAAGACGAGCGGGTTGCCCATGAGCTATCCTCCCGAGACTGCTTGGCTCCCTTCCCCAGTTCATTAATTCTCCGGGGAAATCAGCACAATGGGCACTGTGGAGCTCAGGTTGTACATAGTATGGGCCTGTGCCCTCAGATGTAGTCCTCATGGTGCCAGGCTCGTGTCTTGCCTACAGCTGTACTGGACGGCATCTTTACTGCAATAGTCGGGGCCCTATCCTCTAACTGAATGCGGGCTCCCCACCACACGATCGCGCCAGCCCCTGCTGACCTTGGTCCCTTTCGTCACCAATGTCAGCACACTAGACAGCCTGTAGCTCTCCTCCTGATCCAGGGTGCATGAGTTCTCTGCAATAAAGGTGATAAGTAGGCCCACACAGGATGACTGGCTTCAACTTTAATCATACTAACTGAGGACTTCCTGTCCTCACACGTCTCTTCCCATAAACAGCCCCCTCCCTAGCCCTTCCTCTTACATAACAAGGCCAATATAGTATGCGACCAATCTTTACACATATGGAAGCATACACACCCAGGCACTCTTGTACCGGGCGGATAGCTCATGGGCAATGTGTTTGTCTTGGAAGCAGGACAACACAGAGCAACAGAGGTTTGAATCCTGGTTCTGCGCTTAAGTGTGTTATAAAAGATTAATTAATACAGACAGAGGAATGGATACACACCAAGTGCATAGCCAGGATTGTTTAACAAGTGGGGCCTAAAACTACTGTAGTTGGGCCCACTGCAGTGACATTAACATCTGTAAAGGCCCAAACAGCACTGCTGAGTGGGCATTTACAAATTCTGGGTGGGCCTTGCGAGCTCAGGCCCTACTCTGTCTACACCTCTGATACACACATGCAGATGCAAACACACTGACCCAGATACACACGTATATACATGCATGCACATGCAGAGACTGACTCTTATTATAATATGTACGAAAAGTACACATGTAAATCCAAGAGGGGTTTGGATGCAGAAACAGCTGAACAGAAGATCCTTTGGGTAGCATATGATGCAGTGGATGGGAAGCACAGTAACTCTTACATCAAATAATGGAAGCAACTCAGGAAGATGGTAGGTTTGTCTTGTTTTAATATCAATTGTCTAAAACAGGTGGTTACACAGACCTCAACGGATGTCGCACAGCATTTTCATACAAAATTATATTTATATAGTAACAATTCGTCATACGTGACATCACACTACATGGCAAATAAGAGAAACCTACCGGGAGTTGTGATACGTTCAAGGGGAACATCTAAGTATACTTTCTATAAGGTGTTGGGTTGTGATTGAACATCTACTATCAGATGGACAACGTATGCCCACCCCTAGTGCAAGTCATCTTCAACAATTATTAGATATAAGGTACATCATCGTGCCAGTCTGGACCATTCGGCTCACTAGCAGCATGTAACTCATACCACAGGTGTCAGGAGGTGGACTTGACTGTACCTCCCCACCCAATTAGCCCATCATCTCTCATCACCCATGCCTTCTGCCATGAAGATTGTCTTTGAACTTAGCCTTGCAAAGTATCCTTGCTTCTGAGAATATAAGGGAGTGTGAGCACATGCTATCATAGTTCTGGAACTGCATGCCCAATTCTATTTTCATCCTTGGCTCATGTAACAGGAGACTGCAATTGGGCCCATCTTGCAGCATTTAATTGTCTTAAATGAAGAAAACTTGGCACTCATGGTGTTTTTTCTTTGCACCTTAACAAGGGATGATTCAGCATTTCACATTCACCGCCTTCAAGAATAGATAACCAGTCTTGGCTGCTTCAGCTTTGACACCAGGCCAGACAGTGCTTCCAGACCCATCCACAATGTTGCCTAATTCCTTGCTGTGACACAGTCCTTGGCCCTTCTCTCCATGGGTTTGAACTTACTAAAGCTGTGACACTGATGTCCAGCTTCTTTGTAAAGGGCGCTCTGCCTGCAGTCTATTCACTACGTGTAGCCATCTTCTATGATCACTTAGTCTACTTGCGTTACTGCATCTGTACAGTTATTGAATGATTTGCCTTTTCTGCAGTGCTCTTCACACATGCAATCTTCTTTTCGCACATGAAAGTTTACTCACTTCTTTACTTTGTCATCAGTTTCTATAAGGTCCATACACTTTTTTTCTTCAGCCAGTCTTCTCCGTGCGTCACGATCGTTTCTTGTGTTGTCACCAGCTCTTTTTCTTGCTCTTTTCAAATTTCTTCAGGGCCTTCCTCCATGAGATTGTCATCTCTTTGGGAATACATATGATAGGGTTTTCTTAGTGGATACCTTCTTTCAAAGATTCGCCGCAGAATTGTCACAACTGCTAGTGTCAAGCATGACACAATTCCAGGCTTCCAGCGTATAGGTGGGAGGAGGGCGGGACTTCCTGCAGAGGCATTCGGCTGTTTCTCTACACAGCTGCCCCATATCTGTATGGCACATGCTGACATGCGCAATCACAGATATAGAGGCACACATAACAGTATAGGATCATTCAATGACATCCATAAACCAAAGCACTCGGGCATCCTTACACATGCAAACTACTACAAACACCCTTACACCTATTCAGAAACATGCAGACAGCGCACACACTGGCATAATAAACAAACATACCTGTCAATATGTACACATAAACACACAGACCAAAGCACACACACATTGATGAACAGAGAGCGCCAGCCTGACACACAACCACCATACGCAGCAATTAGTGTACAGTGCACAGACATACAAGAAAATGTAAAATCTCTCTCTCTTTCTTTCTCTCTTTTTCTCTCTCTCTCTCTCTCTCTCTCTCTCCCCCCCACCCCCCACACACACACATAGGCAGACAGAAAACCAGACCTACACAGACACACCCAACCAAACATGGACAGATAAACACACAGATGCAAACGTCTGTCTGCCATGTCTTCTTATCATAATACTGCCCACGCACACCCACCGCCATCTGCACTTCTGTGGGCTAGTTCCCAGAAACGCTTTAATGTGAAAATCCCTGGTCTGTCTCGATCTTTTTCAGACCTCAGGGTGCCTTGCTGACTCAGAGGAGACTGAGAAGAGTAGTAGGGCCCTGGTTGGAAGCGCACAGTGCTGATCTCTGTGCTGAGTCAAACCACATGCAGCAATTGCGCACACATTGCACAGGATGGATCGTGCGCAGGCCCCACCAACGTGAATGCTGCAAAATAGGTCTAGGCGTAACGAGGAATCAGAGTAAGTTACCCGAACGTGAGGATTCCCAAGGGCCTGGAGCAGATGTATGCTTGGTTCCTGAATCCCTAGACCAGAAGGAACACGCTGCCGGATCAGCCAAGCGCAGGCAGCTAGGGTGGTGCCCTACTCGAAACATAATCATTTTCGATATCAATGACGGACTGAAAGAACCTCAGAACAGCCCATGGCCCTCCCATCTGGGGACTCCTGGTGCTTGTGGTTCCTTAGCCTTGTCTGTATTACTGGGCTGCATGGCGGCATCTTTTGGGGGGGCGGGGGTCTCGCCTACTCACCCAAAAGCTGCTGGACTGTAGAAAAGAATTCAAGATTTGCGTCTCGCAATAATAACTTTTTGTACATAACTTGCTCCTGCCAATTTGACTTTCATGGCACTGTAAACAGCACCTGTTACTATACTCAATACATTGAGGGCCTATTCATCCACCATAGAAGGTTGTCTTATGCTTTACTTTTCATTACTTATAACAACACACACACACACACAATGCATTTCAACTTCCTTAGGACACTTTCCAGGTGTGGAGGTTGTGAATATTAGGACATGATCCTAACCTTCATGGATATTAGGCCGATCCTTATCCAGATGGCTCATGGAAAAGGTAGCTTTGAATTGTTCTGGGAATTCACAGAAAATGGCCTCTACACCAAGAGATGGGAAAAGGGAAAATATGCCACAGGATTGAGACATGTCAGTAATCTTGTTCCTCAAAGTAATTTGTATTTGGGTTTGTAAAGCTTGGACCTAGTTAAAAGCAACGGAGCACTGAAGAACTCATTTAGAGTTAAGAGAGGTTGGTGGAAGGGGAGGTTTTTGGGCAATAGTCGCTTGGGTGTACAATACTACAGAGGTGGCAAGTACCTTGGAGTAGCTGGTCCTAAGTGACCCCTATATAGGGTGCTGAACAACGTCAGTGTTGGAGTTGCCCTGATTGCGACCGGGATGGCTTGCTAGTAGGCTGGGGTGTAGCAAGAGTAGGCCCGTTTCCTGGTTGTCTCTTTGCGTGCCTGTTTAGTTTCATGTCAGACAATGGTCTGGCTCCTAGCAGAGCGCGTCCCATCTGAGCTGCAAGTGTTGCTGCTGTTCAGGCAGTTATGCAGATATCCAAGTCTGTTTTGGGAGCTCATCCTTAGGCACGTTTCCTAGGGTAGGAATGAATTGATTAAGAAACAATTTTTCATCCATGCAGGCATTTGAGTGATAGAAATAGGTCTCATTACAAGTCAGCCGGTCCAGAAAGAACGGTGGTGGTAAATCCGCCACCACCGTTTTTTATGGACCGGCTGATTAAGAGTCCTGCAGGTGGGAGGTGTCACTCCCACCAGGTCTGACCTGGTGGGTTTAACACCACCCTCCTGCAGGCGGACGTGGAAACACTGGCACCATTACAGCATGGTGCCGGTGTTTCCACTTCCCCATTCCCATGGAGTCCTATAGGGACAGGCATATGCAAGATTTTCTACAGGATGGTCTTTCCATTGGTCTTAGACCAGGGGATGCAGATATATCACCCAAAGGATTTCTCTCCTTTGTGGGTTGTTGTGGATCAACGTCCACAGGCCGATAATCCCATGGTTGACACACTCTATTTTCAAGCGGTTTTTCCTTCCAGGTAGACTTTAGGCAATGGACATTGGCCAATATTCCAACATATGTCGATTTGCCCTTTGTAAATGGACTCGAGTTAATGAATGTGCCTTTAACTTCATTCCAAACCTATCCTCAAATTTGTTAAGGTGATGCCCGCAGTCCATGACCGATAGTCCAAAAGGTGATGCACTCGTCATTCTGGTCTTCTTTAACAGGGAGGTATTAATAGGTGCATGCCAGGAATATGGATGGCATTCCAAGGATTGCCTTTGCCTCCCTTTTGGTCCTTGGTCAGTGAAATGGATTGAACAAGTATTCCCAGACTTACCCCTCTGCTACACATGGATATTGCACATCTCTTTACGTCCCTGCTGGTGCTTGGAGAGTGGTAATGAATGAATATTCCATGGTAAAAGGGATGTCTTCCTTCCCTCTTAGTTCCGTAATTAAGGGGGACAAGTGGGCATTTCAAGGCTCATATTAATCTCTTCTTTTGTCACGAAATAAGGAAATTGAATTGACATTCCAGAGATTATCTTTACCACTCACTGATTCTGTGCCAGGGTATGCGGGCAGATAGTTCTCTATCGGGCTCAGCCCACAGCATATCCAGCTTTCAAATGATCGTGGGCCAGCATATTTGGGTAGATATTCCAAGCATTGCGCTTTCCTCTTCGTTTGTTCAGGGGACGCAGAATGTGGGAAGATATTCCATCACTCGTGTTCACCCCAATTAATCTCAGGTAATGGGATATGGATAGTTATTGGAAGGCTTGTATTCACCACTATTGTTATTTGGAGAAAGATTGTGAGTAGATAGTTCAACTGGCACCACTGTCCACTGGTTATGGTTAGATATTCAATGCATGTATTTACCACACCATAGATACTGGGTCAGGTGATATAGAAGACATTGCAAAAGCTATATCCAACGTCATTGGTTAAATAGTAAGAGTTGTATGAATTTCTAGGTTTGCCTTCACCCTATCTGGAAGGCCCCCAGCTCCTCGCTGTTTGATCAGCTCCAGGTGATATACTAGATATTCTGAGGAGTCTTGTCTTCATCCCTCTGTTGGACCGTGTACAGGAGAAATTGGTAGATATGGGAGGATAATCTTCAACTCTTCTCTGCCCCACTTCCTTCACCTTTGATCATGGCCCAGGTGATACGGAAAGATATTCCGAGGGCTTTCTACACCCATCTGCTGGATCTTATACAGGAGTTATAGATATGGTGAGGCTTGTCTTCACCCCTCTGCTATGCCCCACTCCCTTCACCTTTGATCCTAGCCCAGGTGATATGGGCAGATATTCTGAGGCCTTTCTACTCCACTCTGCTGCACCCTGTACAGGGGTCATAGCTATTCCAAGGCTTGTCTGCACCCCTCTGCTATGCCCCACACCCCTCACCCTTGACCATGGCCCAGGTGATGTGATAAGATATTCTGAGGCCTGCTTCACTCCTCCGCTGGACCATGTACAAGAGTTATGAATATGGCGATCTTGGTCAAGGTCAAGGTGCAATGGGTAGATATTCCATGGCTCGTCTTCAGCCACTGTGGGAGCTAGTAAAAGACCTATCAGTACAAAGTCCAAGACATGTCCACCTTTCCGTTTCTTTTGGCCGTGGTATATGGTTGAATATCTCATGGTTTATCTCACCCTTTCTGTAAGGCATCATTTAACTATATGCACCTGGCCCTTTTTTCCAGGAGCCTTTGATAATCTTTGTGCTTCAAAGTTCATACCAAATACCACAAGAAACGTCATAGGTCTTAGCCCACATTCACACTCTCTTCCATTGTTTCTGACTCCTGCAAGCATCTCTTACTGTCACTGTGTAACCTCAATAAATAAACGCAGGACTTGGGATTTGGATATATAGTGTGGGGCCCACAGGTGTCATACTGTTCCTCTCTCCTGTGCAAGGAAGGTGGAAAGGGGTGGACTTGGAACCAAAAGAGACCCTGGGAATCATTTTCAAAGTGCTCCCCTATAACACATTTTCAGCAAGCCCAACCCTTTTCCTATGAGAACATTTGGAAATAAAAAGAAAGTTGCCACATAAAAGAGGCCGAGGGTGCAGAGGCCTGCCGGGACATCTCCTGAGTTCCCTGTAGACTAGTGCGCCCTTGAAGGTGGAAGGGGGGGTCATCGGTAGCCATTGTCCTCCTCCCACTTCCCCAGGGCTAGGGCCCATGGGCCGATATCCCAGAAGCTCACTTTGGGGGCACATGGGCGGGTGTTCTGCCTTTCTTCCCACTGTATCGTGGCAGGCCCATCGTGCACAGAGTCCTTGGCGGTGACTGTCTTTCAGTTCCCCGGGGTTGCCGGCATGGGTCCCTTCCAGTTCCCCTGGATTGGGGCACCTGGGTACATATTCGGAGTCTCAACATTTGCCCTGAGTTGGGAAACATGAGTGGCTGCTCTTTCCTCTTCAGGGAGCCACCTCCCACCACCCCACGTGTGTAGAAGGTGATTCTCCCTCTCTCTCTCCCGATCTCTCTCGATCACTCTCTCTCTCTCCTCCCCTTCCCCGAGCGTACCCCGCCGCCTCTGGTCGAGCTATCCAGGGGTTGGGGAACACGTCGCTGTTCCCTCCTTGGCCCACGGCCCTAGTGGGCATGGGTTCATGGAATGAGGCTGCCGCCCCTCCTTCTCAAAGTCTCTGCCGTCTTCCTCTGCCCACTCCTTCACAGTCTGCATCCCGGAGTCTTCCTTCCTGCTGCCTGGGCTGAAGGAGAGGAGGGAGCTGTGAACTTTTCACCCCCTGATCCAGTGACAGGAAGGCTGGGGCCCGAGTGCCATCCCCTCGGAATTGTTCCCAGACTGCCCTGGCTTCCCTTGAAAGGCCTTCAGTTATTTTTATCAGCAAACTGATAGGGCCTGACTGGGGCAGTCACGGTCATAAACGCGGGGGTGCGCGGGGTCTAGAGTGGGGGCAGGGTATGGTCAAAGGAGGGCACGAGGCCATGTGTCTAAACTTGCGCCAGTACCGGACGCCTCTGCCAAGTGTCAATGGGTATTTCAGAAGCTCCGTGTCATTGCTAGCACATGTGTCGCTGCTGCTATGTGTCATTGTGTATTTAAGATATGACATGAGAGACAGAGAGAGAGAGAGAGAGTGTGTGTTTTTAACGCGATGTGCTATTGGTGCCCTAGTCCTGTGCCTTATCTGTGTATGGACTCGTCCACACGGTACATCAAGCTGGGGCGGCCAGATTGGTAGGGCGGGTGGGGTCTGCTGGAAGGAAGGGGGGAGCCCTTTGCGCCCCCATTCCACAGTGAAATGCCCTTCCCTTCTGAAACCGTTGGGGGATGTTGGTCACCCAGGAGTGAGCGGCACCAGGGAAGGCGGCATGCCAGGGAAGAGGATTAGTGATGTTCTGAGGGAGGGGGTTGTCAGTGGTTCCGCATTGGGGGAAAAAGCTGCATAAAAGGGGCTTGTCGGGGTAGTGAGGGCATCACCTACCCCCTCCATTGTGTCGCAGCCACGACCCTCGCCCCGAAGAGCCACACCCTTGCAGGGCACAGTCTGTGCAAAAAGTTCTCTGCCTTTGCCCCTGCCAGCCATGCTACCATTTTCTCCCCGTCACCCTTGCTTTCCCAGTTCAGGTGAAATGGTGAGGAATTGTAAGCCTGGACTGGGAATGCTGATAAGGTACTTTGTGGGGTCAGTCTGGGGAGAGAGCTGGCAGTTTCGAGGCGACAGGTTGGGCGAGAGTGGTCCTTGTTGATGGCGGGTGGTCATGCAGAGCGATAAATCTATGTAAGATATAGGTAAGTAAGAAATAGGTAAGTCTGTTAAGCTAGGCTTTGCCTGTGGGGAAAGTGTTTGTATTTGTGTGAAGTACTTGTCTGCAGTTCTGTAAACAACCAGGCCTGTGGGTCTTTGTGCCTGAGGAGCCAAGATGGCGGCATCTAGCCAATTGATCGGTGTGGTGCTTGCAGTAGTGCAGGTGCGGGGAATGGGAGATATCCTATCCCAAGTAGAGAACTCCCAAGGGGCTCAAGGCTCAGGTGCAGCACGTTATGGGAGGAAGTGTCAGGGACAAGCACGACTTCAAGGCCCAGACACAAGAATGCGCCTCCTACGCAGGCTTTTCTTGGTAAAGAATGGAAAGGTTTCAAAGAAAGTGGTGAAGAAGGTTGTAAGTGGGCAGCAGGAAGCAGTTGCAACAGCAGATTGTGTGGGGGCCTATGCCAATGGTAGTTGAAATGGTGGTCAGCATGAGGCAGGCTGTGATCATGGGACTGGCGTGGCTGTGGTCAAGTGGTGGGCACAGGGGCCTAGGCTGCCCTGGGCCAGCATGCTTACGGGGCAGGGGCAGGAGGCAGGGCCTTCTCAAGGGTCAGGACGTCTGGTACCAGCATGCTTGCTAAGGAGTCGGTCCAAACTGAGAGAGTGCTTTTTCCCCTGCAGAGGCCCAGGGCACAGGGTCCTTTCAGGCAATGGGAGCACCTGGAATGCTTCTGGCTATTTTTGGGAGCTGTAGAGGCTGGGGGTTGGGGCACCCAGAGGGCCCATGTCACTGGGTCGGGGATTTTAGCCTCACCTGACATGAGCCCAGGGGGTTTAGATCAATGCTTAATTTGCAAAACAAATAAGTGCCAGGGCCCAAATAGTTCCTAGCATTCCTGCGACACATTGGGGCAGGCTGCTCCGCGCCACTGTTGCCACCGCCCATAGCTTCCCACCACACTCATCATATCAGGGGTTAAATTGTAAGTCACACTGGCACATTGTTGATGCACTGACTATGGCATATATGCAATTTACAAATACAAGTCAGCAAAAAAGATCACATGCTAGTAATGTCTTGAAATGTGACTGATTAATTCAAGCATGTGTTTCGTGCTTGAATTAGTCATTTTACATGCCACCAGAGAACATAAAAGGGTACTTACCCATATTCAAACCATCAAAGAAGAAATTAGTAGTATGTCTAATGCAGAAGAAACTAAGCAGAATAACTTTGAGAAAATGCAAAGTTTTTCTGAGACGATAAGGACTACCGACAAGACAGAGTCTATACATTTCAACCAAAATATGACAATATTAGCACCAATACCAAACCGACCTCAACCAATACCACTCCCGCTAGTTCTGACCCTGACTCTGAAACAGACCCAGGTGAACCTGATGAGAATGAGATACAACCAGATGAAATTCCTAATTTAAAAGGATTTTTTTTTTTTGCAAAATCAAACATTACAAAAAAGGCAACGTAAGATTTGCCAATACCAAACAGGTACGTTTCACCAAAACTCCCATTGTGTATACTCCAACTCCGCCAACCACACAAGGTGCAGGAGGGGGGGCAAGGCAAGCGGAAGCGGAAGTTCGTACAAAGACAGTACCTGACCAGGGATCTTGACACGCTCAAAAAAACATTTGGGACAATAGAAGATTCTGATTTGGTGATAAACCTTTCTAAACTGGTTCTTACTCCTTATGAAAAGTCCGCTCTAAATAAAGGCTTATCTTTTTCACCCAGCATTGGTACGAATTTTGTTAATTTTCAGATAGACTTATTTAAATTTTTGAGGAAACTCAAATTAAAGAAATTCTTTGCCACTCAGGTTACCATGTTTACTCCTAAGCCTACACTGGATCCCTCCAGCACTTTCACTATTTGGGACTTGAATACGATTGAGACCTTAGTTTCACTTGACCAAGAGGCCAGTACACAACCATCTTATGTATTTAAAGATTTGGATATTAATCCACTACCCCTAGAATTGAATGAACTGAAAGCCAAGTCCAAATTTACTCCTCAATTTACTTCTGACAATGTTATTGAGACTTTCCATCGAGCACTAACTCAAGACATTCACATGTATTTAGATAGGCGGTCGAAACCCAACAGAAGATGTAACCTTACTATCAATCAAAATAAAGCTCTCCAAAACCTAGCTGAATATAATGATATTGTTATCAAGGAGGCAGACAAGGGGGGCACTATTTTCATCCTCAACACAGATGATTACATCACCATGGGTTTAAAACACATTAATACCCCTGACTGCTATCAGATCTTAAAGTCCAATCCCACCAAGCGTGTAGTACAGGATCTGATTGAGTTCATTGATATCTGGTAAACTAAGGGATACCTTACTGATGAGGAAAAACACTATTTTCTAAATACTGATCCTATTTTACCTACCTTGTACTTTCTTCCAAAGATTCATAAACCCTTTGACTCATTACCTGAGGTACGGCCTATTATGAGTGGTATTAATTGGGTTACGGAAGGCCTATCAAAATATTTGGATGAAGCACTAAAACCATTTGTGGTACAAATGAAATTGTTTATCAGAGACAGCACACATATACGTCAGGGTCTGCAAACCATAATATGGGAAAATGATTATTTGTTAGTCACGATTGATGTTGTCGCTCTATACACCAATATTAACCATCAATTAGCATTGCAGATGATTGACTATGTTTTTCGAAATACCTCTGCTTCATATTTGGATCATGTACTCATGCTTAAGGATTTTTTACAGTTTGTACTAGCGAACAATGTGTGCATTTTCAATAACCAGTTCTTCCTTCAAATGAAATGAGTTGCCATGGGTGCCAAGTTTGCACCTTCTCTGGCCAATCTCTTCATGGCATACTACGAAGAAACCCATATACTCAATCAACCACAATTTGTGTCCAACATTATCATGTGGCGGTTCTTTATTGATGACATTTTTTTGATCTGGAGAGGTAGTAAGGACTCCTTTTTGGAATTCTTAACCCATGCCAACACTAACAATTTTGGGATTAGCCTTATTGGCAAGTGTGACTCGAAACAAATTGACTTTTTGCATTTATATATCTTCAGCGAAGGTAAACGCCTGTATACTACTACTTACGGAAACTGACAGAAGTTAATTCCATTTTGGCAGCACAGAGAAACCATCGACGTGCTACCATTGATAATATACCAATGGGCGAATTCCATAGGGCCAGACGTAATTGTAGCCACCCTAAGGATTATGATAAGGAATGCAATTTACTCAATCAGCGTTTTCTAAAGCGGGAGTACAAAAGCTCTGTCATCGATAAAGCACACGCTAAGTCTGCAAATTTGATGCAATCTGACCTCTTGGCTAATGTTACTAAGTCCAAAGAATCCCCACAGTATATTTCACTTGTTACCCAATTTACTAATGATTCTTAATTTCTATCTAAATTGGTTGAAAAGCACTGGCACATCTTGAGACTGGACCCTGATCTTGAACCTTATTTGACACCAAAGGCTAAATTCACGTTTACTAGAGCACCAGCGATTAAATCAATGGTGAGTCCATCTTTTCTTGATAATAAAATTACTAAATCTGCATGGCTGCAGCAACCGGTGGGTTTTCACAAATGTGGAAATTGTAATCAGTGTCCATGGGCACATTCTAAATGAAAAGTTTTCTCTGATAAATTTGGCTCAGAAGTGGTTATACGCGATTTCATCAACTGTAAGACTACCTACGTCGTGTATGCAATTATCTGTATCTGTGGTAAAATCTACGTGGGTAGTACCATTCGCCAGGTCAGAGTTCGTATCAGGGAACACATAGCCAGTCTCAAGATGTGTGAGCCAAAATCTCCCTTAGCCATACATTGGCAATTAGACCATCAGTTGGATCACATTTCTGATCTACGTTTCATTGGACTAATGAAAGTGCATCGGGGGAAAAGGGGAGGCAATCTCCAACTCGGACAAATGGAAGCTAAACTTATTTGTTTCCTACGCTGTACCACAAGAGGTCTAAATTCTGACCATGAGATGCATGTATTCTTGTAATATCTGTTTGAATAATTTGTTTGCATTAGTGGTTTCTTTCTCCGTATCAACCACTTTCCAGTGTTTGTCTTTTCAATTTTCATTGCGTTGTTTTTGGGACCTGGTTGGACTGCACCGAGGTCCCCGGTATGTTGTGTTCAAGCACCAACATCCACTACACCTCATCCCAGTTATTTGTTGTACTTTATTTTGGTGGCCGTTATTTATATAAGTCCATTGTTATTAGAGTATACTTGTAACTTGTTTCACCACTTTGTTTGGTCATGTCATTATATTTCTCTATGGTGGCCTCTTGAATTGGGGCCTTGTGCGTGATTCTATAGTTGTCATGTGCTCTACTTCTTTATTGGCTCCTATTAATATTACTTAAATACCCGTTGGGATCATTTATGCATCTTCCTGAACTGCCAATTTTATAGTTATTTTACTTGTGCAGAGATGCCATTTCTCCATTAATACCTTTTTATTTAGTGATTATTAGTACTATCTTCGTATCTGCGTGCCCCGCGCATTCTGACCTTGCTTTATGAATTACAGCCCGACTATGTCTCATGAGTGTACCCCTCTGGGTCCACTGCTTTTAGTTGACCCTGCTGGTTTTCCAGGTAATGTTTGTGTCTCGGTGGTATTAGTGATTTTGTGCTCCAGTTGACATGACATGTGTACACAAGCCCACTGTGGTTTAGTCAATTTGAGCCTTTTCTTTCCGAATTTCTCATTCACTCTTCAACAGCCTTTAGGCCTCATTCTATTATCCTACTCACCTCCTACAGTGCTCTGTGCATTTAGAACTCCACCGCTAACGTTGTTTATCACGGATTCGCATTTGTTTATGTGTGACGTCACAAACGCGACGCTACACGTTCCTTACACTACCGACGTCACTTTCGTGACGTATGCGGAAGTCTTTATACACTGGATCATGCTGTACGCGGTACGCATTAGGATCCTCTTGTTCTATTCTACGTTGCTCGATTTACCGAGTGAGTATTGTGTTTCCTAGATTTATTTCAGAGTAGTTCATCCTTTGTAGATTAAGAATCTGCACGTGTGCCTTCTTTTTATTGATTCAAGGCGATATATGTGTTTTGGCCATTGTGGCATGCACATTTTTTTTCTTGTCATTGGGATGACGATCTTGTTCCTCATTGCTGTGTAGTGGTCACAGCCATACAATTGGTATGTGAAACTAACCTTGACCTCCATTTACATTGCTTTCTCCATTGTGTATTTACTATTGTTTAATCAGCAACCCAGCTTTGATATTTGACTTGTCCATTATTAGGATTTTACGGATTTATCTTGACTGCCACTTTGCGCGGTAACACTACCGCCTGTACCATCCATTTCATTTGATTTCTTATGGGTCTTCCAATCTGAGTGGACATCTTGTTTGGTACACTTGCACCGTTTTAATACATCTTTCACCCTGTGTCAGTATAATTATGATCTCTTGTCACTTCACTAGGTTTAGGTTTATGTGCTATTTTTCTAGCTCTTTGGTCCTTTTATTTCCCTCCTTTCCATCACGGTCATTTGTTTTCATTGGCTTCCATTCCTTGTGGTGATGCATGCTTGAAACACATGCGGGTTGATTCAGGTTCACTAGCCCAATACAGAGTGCCCACATGTCATTGGGCAGTTTGGGCTATTTTGTCTTCACAGCAGTGATGCTTGAGGCGTTTCCTACGGCCTTTCTGTGGACTTGTTTTAACTCTGCTGGGGCAAGTGGCCTTCCTTCTGTTTGCCCCTCCCCCTGTATCACAGCAGCTCCTGCATGTGAGGTGGTGCCATAGCTCTGTGGTATCCCCAACAGTTACTGACACGAGAACTACAAACAGGGCAAAGGAACAGAGTATCTGCTGATCTACTGCTTAGTCTAGCCTTCACTCACCTGCTGCATCAATCCCACACCCACCGCCTGCTGTATCACTCAGGCACCACTCACCTGCTTCTTACTGCCCAACACTCACCAGTTGGTTCACCCTTTCACCAGTGACCTGTTCCATCACTCACACACCACTCACCACTCACCTGCTGCATCACTCATGCACCACTCACCTGCTTCTTGCTGCTCAACCTTCCACCAATCACCTGCTGCATCACTCACGCAGCACTCACCTGTAGCATTCTTGCTACCCAACACTCACTCACCTGTTGCTTCATCCTCCCGCCACTCACCTGCCCCTTTATCCAATTACCTCTTCTGTATTGCTGCTCTTAGCTCCTCACACGTATGAAAGTGTTGGGCTGGGACTCGAAGTAGGCCCAGGCACCAATAAAAAAGCGCCCACCATTGCAAATTGCTATTTGTTACTTTTCAACACAACCTGTTTGGGTATTAACTTGGAGGACATTCTTTTGTAAATGTGTGGCAAGTAGTGCATATAGATTCTCTAGGATCTTGGTCAAAACTATGAACTATGCAGTGCACCAGCTCCTGAAACGGACCCACTTCATCCCACATAACTCGGCCACACTAGCCAAGTTGGCCAGCAATCCAGGCATCACTATATTGTTCTACAGGACAGTCTGCACCTAATGCTGCATCACGCAACCACTATTTGCTTAACGTTGCATCACCCAAACGCCTCTCAAACGCAATATTCATCTTTCAACCACCACTTGCAGGCTGCATCAACCAAAGCGCAGTCCTCGACCACCTCTGACTTTCTGCATCATCCCACTATCCGACGCCTGCTAGCCCTCTCAGACCACCAATCTCGTGCTGCCTATTCTAGCCCACCACTGAACGGCTGCTTCAGTTAGCCTTCCACCCCACATGTAGGTGTGGCATCTACTAGCCACTCCTCACCAATCGTTACAAATGTTCCACTAGTCAGCAACTGTATCAGTGATCCTTTAGTCAAGTGCTCCATAACCCTACTTACCAGTCGCCTCGGTCTTCTCCCAACTGCCACTGATTTCTCTCCCAGGCCACCACTCGCTTGCTTCATTATCCTACCACTGCTCAGGTCGCCCTACCCCAACTTGGTTCCATGTGATGATGTCGCTGTGACAAAGTTGCCAAAGAGGTGACTTTGTTTTCCTCACCCCTAAAATTAATTCCCTGAATATTCTAGAAAGGGTATAATGATATATTATTACCTCCAACGCTAGAATGTTTGGGGAAGTGTTTGATTGTTTGGAGGGTGCATTTTTTAGGGGAATATCACCACCTGACAGCCATTTTCACTGCAACATTATCACTGGATATCCACAACTCACGTGCGAATCACTCAACCAATAGCGAAAGCATTCATCGTCCACCTCTCAGATGCCTCATGTCCCATTCGCCAGGTACCACCGGCACATGCTTCTCTGGATTCACAGCATCCATTTCACCTGCTGGTTGGTCCAGCACACCTACTGCTTCTTCTCAGCCCACAACTCTCCCCCATCTCCGCACTCACGTGCTACTTCCCACAACTCGCCAGAGACTCCGCTAATTTTCTATCAGCTTGACTGTAGATCCCTCTAAAGCTCCATTCAAGAAAGTCTTTCAACACAACATAGGCCACTAGTTACGGATTCGATTTTCCAGTGTTACTGGCCGTATTCCATAAAGGTGTACAAAGAAATATTGAGAAAAGTGAAAATAAGACATTCAATAAGTTTTTATATTAACAAAAACATACATTTAAGGTAATAAAGTAAGAAATACATGTGCACACACACACACACACTCTTGAAATAAGAATCCACATGATGTCCATCCATAAATATTTTGGAAATCAAAATACACTTTTGAAATATCTTGAAGAGTTTGATTTTGACTTTTTACTGGAACCGAAACACGCAGTAATTTTAATATAGTGTTCTTTGTGATTTGCTCGAAAAGAATCCATCAAATTCAATTTCATCGATTTTCTTTTTTTTAATTCTTTTAATTTTTTTGTAGATTTTACTGTAAAGATATAAATGGGGAAACCACTATAACGCCCCCACATTAGTTATTACGCTAAACCCACCCTCCACATATATTTGGGGCAAAATTTGTTGGAAGAATTTGGTCAAATCAAATTTGGTGAATAATCCCACGGCAAAAACCTCTGCCTTCCCTTTAAGGAATTTCTAAGCTGGTATCTGGATACACTTTTCTGACACCTGTTGCTCAGGATCAAATCAACTGTGTTAAGTTATTGTTTCATTCTGTGTGGCGCAGGCGGCACTTGTAAAATAAATAGAAAATACAGTTTGTAAAGCTTCTCCTTAAAACAGTACACCGGAATGAAACTGGTATATACTGTTGAAACAATAGGGTCTGGTTCTTTAACCTAATATAAAATGGTTCATCGGCATTAGTAGCTATGTTTCAGGATATTTTTCAGCCTTTTTGCAGGTTCTTATGTATTTTTATGTGTCATTTGTATTTTATGTATTCATGTGAATAATAGCAGAGACCTACGAGCCCATAGAGATGGAGAACTCATGCTCGATGTCTAAGTGGCAAGAAACTTGCGTAATTTTGGTCACTAGTGAATCAAGACCAAGGCAATCAATGCCAACTCCAAAGCACTACAGTATCTGAATGTACCTGGAGAAAACACTTTTTATATCCTTACAAGAGACCTTCAAGGGAGGAGTTGGAGGGGGGGAGGTGTTTGATATCGTACCTCATCCCCCAGACTGGCAGACCCCAATGGCCAGACTAACGTCATCCTAAAATCAGATATTTCCCTGTGGTCCACAATACTGTGTGCCCTGTTTAATAGTGTCATCAGAAATGAACAATATCCTATGTCCTGGAGGATTGCTATCATAATTCCAATCTACAAGAAGGGTGAACGGTCTGATGCAGTCAACTATCACCCGATCGCCCTCCTAGAAGCAGATAGCAAGGTATTTGCAGGTGCAGTTTTGAGAGAACTGGAAATGTGGGCCAAAAATAGGGGAATTTTTCACAAGCAACAAATCGGTTTTAGAAAAGGCCTGTCAACGTCTCCAAATGGGTTGATAATAAATATAATGCGTGCAAAGACCTGGACCAATGGTAGACCCCCCTCTGTGGAGCCTTGGTAGACTTATCTAAGGCTTTCAACATCATTAATAGAGAGATTTTATGGCAGAAGTTAAGACACTGGGGAATTCCATATAACCTGTTGGCAATAGTAGTAAAACTCCATGAGAACATCCAGGTTCAAGTAAGACTGGACGGACAGGGTCACCTGTCCAGTCCTGTCACTACAAACATAGAAGTGAGACAGGGGCGCATATTAGCCCCCTATTTGGCCGATCTAGATGAGGCTCTCCACCATCAAGCCGTGGGAAGAAAGAAGATATGGAACAGTTAGCTGGATTGCCTATACGGATGATATTTTCCTAATGGACTGTACTACGATAGGCCTGCAACAGCTGTTGAATGCATTGGAGGGAGTACTCAGTAAAAAATGACCTATTGATTAACCCTGCAAAATCGAATATAATCTGCTTTAGTACCCCCCAAGAAAAAGAACAGCAGATTTTAATTGGACTCTAAATGGCCTGATCATTCCTGTGATCAGGGACGTAACATACTTAGGTTTCAAAATAAAATCGTATCCAAATATAGCCCTATTGGAGTCCGCCATAGATGGAAGAATGGACCAATTTGCTCACCAAATGAAAAAAACACTTGGTAGATACTGTAGATTTTCCATTACCCCTCAAATACATTTTTACAAGGGCAAGATTATTCCAACGGTTATGTATGGGATTGATGTGGATCCGCAAGTTTGGAATATCGACTGGACCCGAATAGAAGGTAGGCTGTGGAAGAAAGTACTATTTCTATCGCAGTCCTTACCCATGGGCAGCTTGCAATATGAGTTTGGCTTAAATTCAGTGCGTGCCAGTCTAGACTGGAAATTGGTGTCATTACTGAGATTAACACTGCCCCCCCCCCAAAAAATAATCCCTGTATTAAAACTTGTACTATCGTCTGGAAGGGGGAAATTGTCCCATGTTACACAAGTTGGAGGGCACAGCTGTTAAAATCTTACAACAGTGCTTCTGTACGGTGGAGGATCTAATTCCTAACCCAAAAGGGGTAAAACTCACCATTATGAGAACTGATTAGGCGAGCACAATAGATCTAATGCGCAGTCATTCCATAGCCAAATTGTTTTTAATCCTTGATAAATAAACCAAAAGGATCCCTACCATTATAACTCAGGCGCTTCCATAGATGGAGATCAGCATTCCTGGGATTTCGCCTAAATCTGGTACAAACTGGGGAGATTTTGGACGCACGAAACACGGGCCAAAAACTAGAGGCTGCCTTCTCGCTCTGTGGAGGGCCCCAGAAACAGACTCCAAGGCATATTATGATGAAATGGCCTGCATTGCAGGAGGTGAGATTACTGTATTTGAGGCGCTTTGTTCATAATGTAGAGTGGTTGAACACAGAGGACTTTTGGGGCAGACTATCCTCAGGCCATGAATCTTTTCTCATGATAGAAGTCTGTTGAATTCTATTGCATTTATTGATTTGTGCACTGCTTGGACTATGCTAAAGATTGTTTGCATCTCATAAAAGTTATGTGGCCATGAAAAAGACAATGGTACAACAAACGTACATGTTGACGGCCTGAGGATTAGTTGTGTAAATATTATTACTATTAGAATTGTTTTATTATCGGTTTCTTTCTTTCCAACGGTTTTCTATTAGTATGTACTTATGTGAAAAGTCGCATCACTGACTAAACCACATTATTAATAAAAAAATAAATAGCAGAGACCTGATTTATGTACATTTATTAGTAATCGATGAAAGCCTGAATTATAATTATAATGTATTAATATCTAAATTGGGGGGTGTTTCGTAATATCATTCTGTTTTTAATGTCTTTATATAATTGTAATTTATCCTGGTTAAATATCACTAATCTACGGGGCCTCAACATGAGTTCTGCAGTGTTGTGAAAAAGTGGCAGTAATTCCTATACCACCACTTTTTTGGAGTTAACTGAATTACTACCATCTCTACAGTGCTGCTGAATTCCGTGTTTCGCCTTAAAGTGGATGGATTTACAGTGGCATCATTCTGGAGGTAAAACTTCCACTTTAAGTTAAAAACTGGCAGAATAACAGTGGAAGAATTACTGTTCGCAGTAACTCCACCAAAATCTCCATGGAAGGCTATGGACTCCAAAAATGGAGATTTACACCATCTCGCTCCACTCGTAATCCAATGGTAAATCCACGGCACTGAGTGGCAGTAGCAGTAATTGATTTTGTTGGTAATTCTGCAGATTTACTTCTGAACTGCCACCGATCTCGTAATGAGGCCCATAGTTTGATACATTGTTTCTATTTTTCTACATTTATATTAAACTTTTTGGATGTGTGCTCTCTGTATCGTGACCTGAATTAATTGGCGATTAAGACTTGAACAAGCTCTGAATTTGACTAAACCATATGACTTGTCATTGAGAGAGTAAGAGGCATGCTCAGATGTGCAGAGACCAGGACGAACAGAACGCAGACAAACAATAGTTGTGACTTTTGTATAGGAATTTCATGGGCAAATATACACCTTCTTTAACAGCCGCTCTCTGCGTATTGCAAACATTCTGGTCGGTGCAAAGACCACCATTAGCAGTCTGTGTATAAACTCATAAGTATGCTTGATGGGACGCACACCATTGCGGACTGGTGCACTCCATTTCAACCTCACAAATACAGTTAACCGCTTTGATTCTGCAACAATGACAGTGACATTATTTGTTTATTTTGCCATCCCAATATCATGATCAACTGTATATCCTTTTTCCTTATAAAGAATATTGTGCAGTAAACAGCAATAATAGATACAGTCATTGGTGAAACAGTAAAGTGGTTAACTGTGCGGGGGTTTGCCAGGCGGACACCATTTACTAGCTGTTGCTCTCATACATTGCCGGTAAGAACTTACCGGTTAGGCTGTTGCCTCATAGAACGCTGGTAAGATAGCTCAGCGGGTTGAGTGCTTGCTGCTGCGATCTGCGCGTGATCTGCAGGTTGCCGGTTCGAATCCCAGCAAGGCCAACTCAGCCTTTCATCCTTCCGAGGTTGATAAATGAGTTTCGGTTGGGTGATATTGTATGTAAATATGTGCTCTGTAAAGTGCTTTGGATTAAGGCGATTTTATAAATAACACATCATTATCATTACATTGTCTACTGGGTTCCAACTCTTCAAATCTGCCTTGGAAACACAACCTGATTATCATGCCACTTTAGGACAGATCCTTCTTTTCCTGCATTTACAACTATGGGCCATCTAACAGGAATGGCACGCATTTCCTTGTGCAGACTATGATCAGGATATCCCTGGCGGGGCCACAATATGTCACTTTGCGGACAATCCTAGGTGCTCTGGTATTACTACCCTACTACAGTGGTGATTTGATGCAGTATAAAAACGCTCACATCATTGACTTGGCATTGTGAGGCTGAAGTAGGAGGTTAGTACACCCTCCACCCACATCCACCCTTTACCGACTTCACCCTGATCCTCTGGGAGCATGCCCGCCACAGCATTCGGAACTGAGTGACTCATTTTGCAACACTCTCCTTTGCATGCTGAAGGATTCATACAGCATGGAATGTTGGGAATGCGTTCTCTAGAACAGCTGATCTACTCAGCCACCTACTAGGTGCTCAACACATCGGCCATTGGTGGCTGTACCTCCATTAGACCAAAACTGAAAAGAAGTATGTGTTGTACCTGTGCCCAGCACTGGGGAAGCCTCCCGAGGATGAATCTGGGGATCAAATCTCTTGAAGGATAACGTCCATTTTGTGGCAGCTCAGAAACACATGACCAAAAGGGGGACTGGATCCAATTGTGCCATTAGGAGAGCAGAGAAAACTAGGCATATGAACGTGAGAGAAACGAAGTGGCGGGGCATGGTGGAGACATTCAAATTCCCAAAGGGTCAAACAGGGTTCCAGTTTTCAGTGGCAGTGCACTCCTAGAAATGGAGTGGGACATCTGAGACTGGAGATGCAGTAGGAAGGGGAGCAGCCTGAGGGGGTAACTACAAGGACGATATAACCAGGAGTCAAGTAGCCTGGCGATGGAGACTAAGCTGGGTCTCAGTTTCACGACATGGTATTTCAAATGTCACATGTTTTTACTAAATGACAAATATAACTCATGTGGTATATGCCTCTTGTGGTATTCCCGGGTAATGCTGCATACACTAAATACTGTATTATTATGATGACGCACGCATCCAAAAACACATCAAATTTGTAAGCCCTCATAGTAGTAGAAAACACTTTTGTCCTTTTAAGTGAAGGGGTACACCGGCCCTTGCCTTCATTTTAAGGGACACAACTTTGCAAGGGGACCCTCAAATGAGTTCAAAAAGTTGGCCACTTAGATGCTCATATTCTCCCCTCCTGTGTCATGTTCTTGCACAGAAGTGCTGTTATGGACCCCTCTGCGTATAATTGGTCATGGGGCAGTAGTCGTATGATCTGCTACTGTACCATACAGCAATGTAAATAGATGTCTTAAAACAAATATGCATCCTTGACGTCCCTACCTGTATTGCTGGGGTGGTCCGGAAAGATCCCCAAAATCAAGAGGGGTTTATTTTGCGCGTGCCATAATTGTTACTGGGGCTGCGGCGAACGGGATTCAATGTTGTCATTTCATATGTATCCAGTGTATTTAATAGTGAATGGGATATGATACATTAATGTTACTTTTTGGTTAAAGTTGATTACATATTAGATTGCACTTGCGTAGAAAGATAACCACAAAATGAAATATAAATACGATTCAGACATAATGGGCCTCATTACGAGCTTGGAGGTTACCATGGCGCTATTAGCGCCATGGCTGCCTCCAAATTCTTACTGACTCCGCACTGGGGAATGGAGCTATTACCGCCCCATTCCAAGGTTGGTGGGGGCGGTAATTCCCCATTCACCAGGGCCCTTCCCCATTCCCATTTGAGCCCCCATAGGGCTCAATGGGAATGGGGAAGGCGCTAATAACGGTACCGCAAATTGTGGTACCGTTATTAGCTCCAAAGTCCCTTTGCGGGTCCCGTCCTTAATGCCTGGTAAAACCAGGCGTTAAGGGAGGACCCGCAAAGGGAACTCGTAGTAGGGCGGTAAGGGATTACTGGCACCGGTGCCCTTACCGGTGCCGGTAATCCCTTACCGCCCACCTCGTAATGAGGCCAAATGTGCTATGGAGTGCCCAGAAGCAGACAATGAGGAGTTTCATAATGTGCATGCGAGAAAGGGGGCCTGTCCTGAAGAACCCACTATAAAGGAAAGATAGTATTTATTAAACATGCATGCACACTAAGAAAACATGTAAAGGGGATTTATGAATATACATGTAGTGGGCTTTTTTATGAACAGATTAAAAGACAGCAGTCAGGGATTGACTTTGAGAAACTGGTTCTGCAGAGTTTCAGAGGCCAGAGGATGGGTAAATAAGTAACTACGACCTTAGCGATGTTCAGCTCAGCTAAAGGAGCCGGCCATAGTTTTCATGGCCAGATAGTATTGCTGAAAGCAGATGTAATCTCTTAAATTCATGGGAGCTTGACAGAGGGTTTCAGCTATTTGTTTTTCACCAGCAATAAACGTGGGGTGAAGCAATGCTTGAAGCTAAAGTAATCAGAACCCTGGAGATTCAATTCTATTCTCGAGATGTGCCATGTGTGATGAAATGACAGTTATTTAGATTAGAATGTTCTAATGGATCCAGTGAGTCGGAGAAGATGAGATAGCTATTGTTAGTTCAAAGAGACCTGTTTATTCATCTTTCCTCATATTGCCTTTCCTTGTGAACCATGTGCAATCACAAAGTTAAAGGGCTCAGGCCAGTTGTTACTAGTAATGAATTATGTTTGCACACAAATGTTTAACTGTTTGATGATGTCATGACTTACCACGGGCGAATCCCAAGAAGGGGTGTGCTATGAATACAATCTGAAGATTGTAGTTAAACGGCTACCAGTGAGAATGTAGGATTTGGGGAAAGATGGAATTTCTTTGAGGCGGTTTTGCCCAATCACTTGTGGGAGGTGGAGTGTAATAAAATATATGGGAGTCTTTTAACTGTTGCAAAATTGTATATAATGTGTCAACTTACGTGGTTCAGTGAGACTTGGGTTTGTTTGGCTCAATAGTCACCTAACTGCTCCCTGGACGATTGTACAATAAACTTGCTCAGTAATTCCTGCATGTAGAAATAGGGTCAAAGAATCTACAGGACTCTAAGTAGCACTTATGTGTATGAGCTTATCGTCCTCGTATCTCCATCTTTCTGAATGAGTACTGGCCATTGTTTTCTAGGACGGCGTTCCTCAGTAGGGTGACCAGACGTCCCAGATTTCCGGGGACAGTAACAGAGTCAGACCCCCCCCCCAACCTGAGGGTGTTTTTAATTTAAAAACTCTATCCCGGTTTTGGTGAAAGGCAAGGTGACCATTAACAGCTGCAGCATTAAATGATTAAATATTGATAGTGGGCAACTATTTTAAACCATGCCAACATCGGAATACTTAAAGTATTTTATATTGTGTCCCTCTGGCATTCCAGGGTGGGCTTGAACCCCCAAGCTCTCAGATGCCCATTGCATGCATTACCTAATTGCGCCGCAAAGACTGATTACGAAACTGAATACATAGGAAAGCTTGTAATATTAATCAGAACAAAAGCTCATTTGTTAATCACATGTTTATAATAAACACAGTTTATATGCAGGATAGCAGTTCAGTCCTGGAAATATTGCATGCGCACAGGGAATGTGGGGGGCTGGATGGTCTGCAAAGGTAGTCCTTTTATATTTGTGGTCGTCCCGGTTTTAATTTTGAAAACCTAGTCACCCTATTCCTCGGGCAAGAAATTGATTCCTTGTTTTGTGTATGGTCACTCTGGAGTTTAGTGTGCCACTGTGTGTGATGTGTGTCAGTTTCTCTGGGTGGTTTATATCTTACATGGTCTGTTTGTTCAGGCGTGCAACGCCATTGGGCTGATCATGCTTCAGACCCACTCCCCCCCCCCGAAATGTGAGTTAAAGGGTGAGACTTCCTCACTTGCTTTTTGTTACGCAGAGAGGGGAAGGAAGCCTTTTCTCAAACTGACGGCATTAATGTTTTGCTGTATTAGTGCAGAAAAATGTATTTGCACAAACGCAGCAAAACTTTAGAGCTGCTAGTTTCAAGAAAGGCTTCCATCGCCACTCTTTGCCTTACAAAAATCAAAGGCCCACATCAGCCCGCTCTCCACGGATGCGAGCCAGCATATAACAATGTAATGTGTTCTTTCACATCTGAGAGGAGGGGACTGATGTGTGCACTTGCTTCTTGTTAGGCAGAGAGGTGAGGGAAACCTTTCCTGAAACTGGCTGCGTTGATGTTTTACTGTGCTTGTGCAAAAATAAATGTATTTGCACAAATGCAGCAAACCTTTAAAGCTGCTAGTTTCAAGCAGCGCTTTCATCGCCTCACTGTCGTAGAATAATCAAATGCGCACATCAGCCCCCTACCCACGGATGTGAGCAAAAATATAACAATTATGTGTTCTTTCACATCCGGGGGAGGTGGTTAAGGGTGTTGCATCTGTGCTCATTATATATGTATGCATGTGTGCAAGGAGTGTGTATATGTATTATGCAATGTGTGTGTGTGAATGAATGTGTATGGTGTATTGGGGGCTGATTGTGTGTGAATGCGCAAGTGTACAGTGAATGGGGTGCAAATGAATTGTATGTTTAAATGAGTGAGTGAATGGTGTGTGTGTGTGTGTGTGTGTGTACACTTATGTGTAATGCTGGGCAGAGGAGCTGATTTTGGTGGGTAGAGTGAGGGAAGTGGGGGTGGGAGGGAGAGGGACAGGTGGCGAAGGGGGATTCGCTAAACCTGCCACTTTAGTGGGCATCCATGATAAATTAAGCATGACATGTTTTATGCGGCTAGAATGGCATTTTGGTGCAGCTAGTCTAGTTATTTACTTCTGTCGCTTGACATTTTTTACTGGGCATCTCTTGTAAAGTAAGAATGAAAAGTGTTGGCCCACATTGTGCAGCCACTTTGGACATGTTTTTTTTTAATGTTATATGGCATTTTTAATGGCAAAGCCACCAGAGGTATGTACGTACATGGGAATACTGCCATATATACGCAGAGCCTGCATGGACATGTTTTCTTATAGTATCATTATTGGCATTATGCGCAAAGCAAACATGATCATGTTCATATATGGGAATATTGGCAAATTCTGGTGCAGTCAGAATGGAAATGTATGGGAACAGCCAGAATGAAAATGTTTTTATAATGGTATAATGAACAGAAATGTATGGCTGATATCTCATGTGACATATCTAATGTAACTTAGATTTGTGGCACACTTCACTACCACCTGGTCCCCTGGTGGTTACTTTTGCTTAAAGGGTGATGCCTTATCGGATACCTATGTTTTAGATGTAATGTAATATAATGTCATTTCCATTTGTATAGCTCCTTTTTCCCATTGGTATGGCCTCAAAGCGCTGTAGGTGAATGCCCTCGGGGGAGAAAAGTCCAAGGCATGGGATAATTGCCAGAGGAGTTTAGAATGCATGTGTGAATTTTAGCCAATATGAAGGTAGGCAAGGGTGGACAAGTCCCTGCTAGCTACCATGTTGGCCTGGCATGTGGATGGGTGCTGTGAGGTAGCCTGAAGAGTATGCAAGTGCAGGAGACTCATTATGTGTCCAGCTAGACCACATTTTTGTCATGGGGGATAACTGCATTCTCATCGCAGAAGTGTTGTGTGATGTGTCTTAAAGGAGTGTATGATTGCAGATGCGAGCGTGTGGGTGGCCATGACTTCGGCTATCTTCCATAAGCCAGGAGTGTGATACGTACCTGTGTGTCCTTGCTGGTTTCTTGGGTTCATAGATACAGGTGGAAGTTGAAGGCAGCCTTAGAGGCGTGGTTGTGGTGTCTAGGGCAAACAGGCAAAAAGGCAATGGAGGTGCAGTAGGGAGGTACCCTTTACATTGGCCTTTAGCCGACTGCATGAGTAAGGCTGCCCTGGGAGCCAGGGATGGTGTCAGGGACTTTCAACCCTTTCAAATTAAAGGGATTTAGAGTCGCAGGGGGCCCCACCAACTGCCCCCATATTGCTGTTCACCAGTTGAACAACATGGCAATATAGTCCTTCTTGTATTACTTACGTTCTGGGGTTTACAGTGGGTGCATTGCAGTGCTCGCATTACAAGCTGTGTTTGCTGAAGCATGTCCGGCCTTCACTCCCATTGGTGAAAACAGAAGTCTTATCACCTTGCTGCCTTTCAACATTGATTCCCCCATGCCAGCCACTTGCTTATAAAGAAGGATTCAGAGCTATTCAGTGGATATTCAATGCTTCAGCTCCCTGTTGGCTCGCCATCTCGTGATAATTGGTGGCTTTTAACTTTATCTTTATCTCAATTAAAATGTATGCTCCATCCCTCTCCCACCCTCCCCCCTCTACTCCCGGGTGTCTCAGACTTCTTTCTGTACTAAGCAAAAGGGGGGGTATAACCATCATGCTGAAATGGGCCCCCAAACATCATCAGCTGGGCCTGCTGGTAGCTGTGCTTAAGAAATGGAGTGTGGGAGGGAGGAGGAAAAGGACAGAAACAAAGGACTAGACTACAAAGGCCATGCCCCCTCAAAGCAATCCAGCACAGAACACAAGTTGGAAATCACATTAAAAACACACATACATCTCTCCAAAAGAACACCACGCAGGCTGCAAACTCCTTACCAGGTGCTTGCAGTACAGGATGGCTGTGGACTACTAACAGGAAGCAGTAAGAAAGGACTTAAAAACAGAGGACAGGGACTAGACCATGTGACGTCCCCGTAGTGTGCAGCGCATGCGTGAGCCTCGTTCTCGGCCGCGCATGCGCAGGCGAATAAACGGAGCCCGTGCGGCAGATCCGCCGGGATGCGGACCAAGCAACAGCGCGTCCCGCGTCGTCCTTGCATGTGGGCTGAATGTGCGTGCGTGCATGCAAGAGTGAGTGCGGATCCCTCACCCGACCATCCGGGGTGAGGACATAACAACTGGCGACGAGGAGGAGCGCCACGATCGCCCCGACGTACAACAAACGTCGGATCAGCGGTGCTGCGTATCATGGCATGACACGGACCCGGCACGAACGCCACGATTAAGCAGCAGTAGCGTCCTGCACAGGTGCTCGTGCGCTGTTACGCTTCTGCCACGCGGAAATTTTTGGAACCCTGGTCGTTCCCACCCACCTGGGGACGACCCTCTACTTTGACACAGAAAGGAGTGGCCAAGACACGTCGTTGGGGTCCCACATATCAGGTTTGCGGCCTCTGTGACACCAAGAGGTGCCTGTGCGACCTGCAACAATGGCAGACAGTGATGGGGAAGCGGAGACTGCACGTGGCACAATGGGGCCACAACAAGGGTCTCTGTTACCGATGCAGGAGTTTGACGTGTTGGGACCCCCATCCAAATTGGGGCCAAGATGGTTGCTCTGGATTAAAAGACTTGAAATGTACTTTGCAGCGACCGGCATCACTGATGATGCTGCGAAAAGGGCAACTTTGCTGTATTCGGCAGCGCTGGACGTCATTCGCACTTTTGAGGCATGCAATCTGCAGGTGGTCAGATATGCTACGATCAAGACGGCTTTGGAAAACCACTTCATACCTCAGTCGAATATGGACTATGAGAGATTCCTGTTCTGTGGGGAGAAGCAGAAAGATGAAGAACCTCTTGATCAGTTTTGTGCCAGGTTGAGAATGATGGCCACGGCATGCCGCTGGGACAATGATGAGTCTATGATACGGAACCAGGTAATACAGGGCTGTAGCTCGAGCAAGCTAAGGAGACAAGTATTTCAAGAACCGGGATGGACACTGGCACAAATTCTGGACAGTGGCAGGACGTTTGAACTGGCGGAGTCGAGAGGCGCAAAGGTATGGCGGACGAGGCGTATGCCATTAGCAGACGTGGGGACACAAAAGAAAAGTGGGGCCAGAAAAAGCTAGAAACTCGCAATCCTCCAGGATCGGAGTCAATATGTCAATACTGCGGTTATGACCTGCCACATTCAGAGGAATGCCCAGCCAAATCAAGATCGTGTGGCCGGTGCGATAAACCAGGGCACTATGCCCGTATGTGCCATGCCCCAGCCCCCATATCTGTACAGAGAGGCCCAGCAAGAAGTCGCGGAGGCGGATCCAGAAGATTACAAAGCATTGCCGCTCTCGAACAGGAAATACAAAGGCTGCAGCTAGCTGAGGAGGAGGAGGAGGAGGATGAAGAAGTGTTCTTCATATCCAACCTAGCGTCAGGAACCAGGAAGAAGAGGCAACCCAAATGCATGGTGGACATACAAGGTGTGCCGACAGGTTCTAATTGACACTGGGGCCTCTCTATGTGTATTGGCCGAAGAACAATACCAAAAACATCCGGGACCTCCCGCGCTAGACAGCTCCGGCGAAAATATTCACGTTTGGAGGCGACACCCCGTTACCCATCAAGGGTGTGTTCGGCACGCCGGTCACCAAGGGTGACAAAGCAATCAAAGCACGCTTTTTTGTCACGGACGTGAGTCTTCATTCATTACTCAGCTGCGCAGCATCTGAGGCTCTTGGATTGGTGCATTTCGCACTGGAAGTGCATCAAATAGACATTGAGTGCCTGCTGGACAAATATGCTGGCATTTTTGAAGGAGTAGGGAAACTGAAGGCGTCCCTGATAAGGCTGCACATCGACGACACCATCAGACCGACCGCTCTGAAACACAGACGAATTCCGTTCCATCTCAGGGAAAAAGTAGAAGAGCTGCGGTCGCTTGTTAGCATGGATATCATTGAGAGGGTGGAAGGGCCCACACCCTAGGTTGCACCGATAGTAGTTGCCCCCAAACCTAAGCAGACGGGAGCAGTGAGGATCTGCATAGACATGCGCCTCCCCAATGCGGCAATTAAGAGGGAGAGACATCTGACACTAACCCTCGACGACATCGTAGGTGAGCTTCAAGGGGCACGTGTGTTCTCCAAGCTGGATCTACGAGCGGGATATCACCAACTGGAGCTCCACCCCGACTCAAGATTCATTACAACTTTCACAACACACGAGGGCCTATACCAATTCAAACGTTTGAGTTTCGGGATATCATCTGCGGTTGAAGTGTTCCAGAACACAATTAGAGGAGCATTCGCGGGGCTGACAGATGTCCTAAACATGAGTGATGATATTTTGGTATTTGCAAACTCAGAAGCAGAGCACCTAAAACGTCTAGAAAGTACTCTAAAGCGATTGAAAGACCTGGGGCTCACGTTACACCGCCAAAAGTGCAAGTTCTTCAAGGACCGGATTGGATTTTTCGGATTCATCTTCCAGGCCGCAGGAATATCACCGGACCCGGAAAAAGTCAGAGACATTCGGGAAGCAGCGGCACCACAATCCCCTACGGAAGTAAGGAGCTTCTTAGGGATGGTGACGTACTGTGGGCGTTTTATAAAGGGACTGGCGTCGATGGCGGAACCTCTCAGGGCACTAACAAAAAATGAGGCAGTGTGGAAATGGGAGTCACGAGAACAAGAGGCATTCAAGGCCCTAAAGAATGCCTTGTCGGATGGGGACACCATGGCATATTTCAACCCAGCGGTGGAGTCAGAGGTGGTGGTGGATGCGAGCCCAGTCGGTGTCGGAGCAGTGCTGTTACAACCCGATGAGCGTGCAGATATGATACCGATTGCCTACGCAAGCAAAGCACTATCCAGCACAGAGATGAGATACTCCCAGATAGAAAGGGAAGCCCTGGCCATCCTATGGGGCTGTCGCCATTTTCGCTTGTATATATTGGGCAAACCTGTAGTGGTGGTCACCGACCACAAGCTGCTGCTGCCAATACTCGCGGGTGCATCCTCAAAACCCCCACCCCGCATTGAGAGATGGATGCTGGCCTTAATGGAGTACGGGGTGAAGCTGGTATAACGACCCGGGACCAATAATCCCGCAGACTATTTGTCAAGACATCCCAACAAAGCAAGTGCAGAAGGAGACGGCAGTGAAATGGAATGCAACAGTCTACTCTGCCAGATAGTGGAAGGTGCGCTCCCCAAGGCACTGTCGAGACTGGTGATCGCCACAGAGTCATGCAAAGATGAGGTCTTCGACATCAAGGCTGCGGTGAGAAGTGGAGACTGGAGGGAAGTCCTGTGCAATAACTCGCGACGCAAGGAGGAGGCCCAGAAAGACCTACAGGCACTCTGGAGGGTGAGAGATGAGTTATCGATCTCCGATGATGGGCTGTTACTCAGGGACCGACAGATCGTCATCCCGCGAGAGCTTAGGCTGAGGATACTGGAGCTGGTGCACATTGGTCACCAGGGTGTTGTGAAGACAAAGGCAAGGTTAAGGCCAAAAGTATGGTTCCCAGGCCTGGAAGAAAGGGTGGAGCGCTTTGTTAAGAGATGTCTGGTCTGCCAAGCTGCCACGCCAGGGGACAAAGCACCACCAATCAGCTCGATGGAGCGCAGCACAAAGCCGTGGAGTACGGTACACATGGACTTTGGCGCGACGGGCCGGGGAATGTATTTTCTGGTGGCAGTGGATCAATGGTCGAGGTACCCGGAGGTGGAGGTGGTCGAGTCGACGGCTACCGAGTACACCACGGCGGCGTTGGACAGAATGTTCGCAACGCATGGGTTTCCCGACATCGTGTGCTCAGACAACGGACCACCTTTTACCGGCCGCCAATTTGCCCTGTACCTGAGTGAGAGGGGGATTAAACATCGGAGAGTGTCCCCGCTATGGCCGCGTGCAAATGATGAGGCCGAAAGAATGATGCATACGCTCAATAAGGTGATGCCAATCTCAGCCAGAAAGGGGGAACCACTCAAAAATAGAATTGTGGAGTTCCTTCGAGTGTACCACACAACCCCTCACCAGTCCACCGGGGTTGCCCCAGCCGAGGCACTCTTCGGGCCCTGCCCGAGAGGGATGATAGCGGAAGTGGATAATCGAAGACCCGGAGTCATAGACGACGATAGAGTCCGAGAGGAACGGGCTGAACGCAATGAGAAGGAGAGCGAACGGAGAGGGCTGCAAGAAAAGGAGGTACAGGTCGGAGACTCCGTGCTCGTCAAGAATCGGCACCCGGAAGGGAAACTGTCCTTGCCATTTGAACCACGCCCCTGGAAGGTGACCCATGTGAAAGGCACTATGGTGACTGCAGCCAGTGAACGCGGCACCGTCACCCGCAATCGATCGTTCTTCAAGAAAGTGGACGTCGTGCCTGAAGCTCGGACATCAGGGGAGTTCTCAATGCGGGAATCAAGCCCGCAGATCCAGGAGAGCGAGCCGTCGAGAGATCCGGACCCTACCCGTGGCGCTGACTGTCTCGTGCCCACGGTTATGCCAAGATATCCAGTTCGAGGGGGAAGGAGACTTCCGGCTCATTTCAAAGACTATGTTATGGACTCGGGAGACTGACCGAGGTAGTCTCGAAGCCTACACTTGGTGGGTGCAATGTTTGTATTACTATTACGTTGATCACGAGAGTACAATTTGTTCGTACTACACTGCTGTTTGTTGTTACAAAAAAAAGAAGGGATGTGACGTCCCCGTGGTGTGCAGCGCATGCGCGAGCCTCGTTCCTGGCCGCGCATGTGCAGGCGAATAAACGGCGCCCGTGCGGCATTTCCCGCCGGGACGCGGACCAAGCAACAACGCGTCCCGCATCGTCCTTGCATGTGGGCTGAGTGTGCGTGCGTGCATGCAGGAGTGAGTGCGGGTCCCTCACCCGACCATCCGGGGTGAGGACATAACAGACCACAGATATAAAAATTATCAAAGCAACTAAATGTCTATCTGTAAATTCAACCACTTGGTCATTCTCACTGGCATGTTGCTCTTTAAAATGTACCATTCGACACTTGGGCCCCACCCTAGACAACCCTTAGGGTAAAACAGAGAGGGCGGGTCCTCGTTCCTGAAGTGGCCGCTCCCATCACCAGTAGCACCCCCCCCCCCACATCCCCGAAATGTAGGTTTCTTTGCGCCCGTGTGTGTGTCTTTGTTTCGTCAGTTATATTTCACTGAGCGGCCTACCCATGGTTGCCATATATCAAGCATGTGTTGCTCTCGGTTGTGATAGTGTGTATGTGTTTGTCATGATTGCGCCCCCTTCTGGTTTGCGCGCTGTAGTGCCAGCCCTGGCTAAGCTGCTGGTGTCTTTCGTCGTGTTTCGGCCCGTCTGTCAGTGCGTCTCTTGTTCCGTTCCTCCATGGGACGGGGGCGGCACGCGGACCCCCAGGCTTGGATGCTGAAATGACAGATCTGTTAGAGCGCCAACCTTTCAGCAGCCACTCTGCACACGGTCCTGTGGGCCAGCTGGTCCTCGGCAGCTGTCTCCGGTGTGAGAGGGCATGGCAGCTCTGCTGATGGCTGCGAGTGGTGGGGTCCAAGCCCGGTGCAACTCTGCCGCCATTTCTCAAAGAGCTCCCAGTGGATTCTGTTTCAGGCTGGGAACCTGCGTACCCTCTCCGTGGGCCAGCTCGGCATTCCGCCGGCCCCAGGCCCTTTCAAACAGTGTTCGCGTGTTTGCTCTCCAAGCTGTGAGCGAGGCTGCCACGGAGGTGCCAAAATGCCAGGCATGACTGTAATGGCAACAGGGCTGCCTGCCTCGTCTTGACCCCCAAGGCTCATGTGATGGCACCAGCACCCGCCGCCTGCAACCCAACATGGCCCTTGCCCTTGTTACTGAAATGTTCGGCATACTCTGCATTGGGAGTGGAAACCACAAGCGGGGATTTGATGGGAGGTGCCAATTCTCCCAGGCAGAATGAAGATGCAGAGCTTCGGTAGAATCGGAAAAGAACTTGGCAGCACTCTGCTTGCAGGGCTGGCAGGCGTTGGGCAGCTCTTCCAATTTTGGAACAGCCTCTGTTCAGAAGGGCCTGTCCTGCTCTCGCCATAGTCAAGTGGTCTCTGAATTACAGCTCACACTCTGACCGTGCCCTTTCGACTTAACTGCGACACATCTTACACAAGCGCATAGACAGTGCTGGCATTGGGCTGGATTTTCCCGGATCGGGGTTCTTGCAAAAATGTCTCCCTGGATCCAGGGGAAACAATTTGAACCATTCATTTGTTTTAGTGCACTTGGACTGCTATCAACGGTGCCCTGCTAGCTGCTGTACGAGCCCAGATTGCTAGGATTGGGGTGGGAGGTGTGGGGGGAGGGGGAGGAGGGGGTGACACGTTACCCAAATGCCACTTGTGCATCTGATCAGGAACTCGATGAAATTGCTTGCTAAGCATGCACTCTGCAGAAAATCAGGAATATTTAAGTAGGTACAGATTTTTACGTTTAAAAGTAGTGTTCCTTTTATAGTTAATTTACAACATTATAGGAAACGCTCCTCCATTGGGTTAATGTTCAGGTGTTTATAAGTAACTCCTGAAAGCTGGGACGTTGACTTTTGGTTTCCACGGAGATGGTCAAGGGCTGGCGGCAAAAAAGTCCCCTTGCAACGTATAGGGACTGTTACACAACTGGTCTCGGGCCCGGAGCACCCACGTACTCAGCACCCCTGCCTGAGAGGACAATGTTTATGTGGGGGAGGCAGTGGGAAAGGGGGTGAGAACGAAGACCCCACCTTTATCCTACTCTCCCATGTTGATGATGGGATCCCACAGTAAGAATATCCATTTCCAGCACTGCTCGTAGAAAATAACTGTCAATGAAACATCACATCACTCTTACATTACACTTACATTATCAGGACCACTTCAACGTTTTTGTAAAATAGTGCATAACTAGCTTACGAACATGGCCCTTGAACTTGTCATGGACGTGTCGTGAGATCATTCATATTCTTAACTGCGTGATGCAAAGTCTGGGAAGGAAGCAAACAGACTGTATGGTAGCTGGCTGTTAGGCAGTCAACTGGAGAGAGGAACACTCTGCCACTACTCAAGGTGCCCATTGATCTACTGTCTACTTTCCCACAGGCCCAATCATTCTTCAATGGGGCTACACTAGTGGAATTCCTGATTGCAGTAGATGAGAACCAAGGATCTCAAGGCATGGCTTGATCTTGGTTCAGCCCATTTAGGGGAGGATCCATATTTACAGGTAAACTGAGCCCACCAGACAGTGACTTCAACGCATTCTAGCAGTTAGCAGATTGTATACTCTTCATCTGATGGCCTCACAACTTCTCATCAACCAGTGGCCTCCAAGGTTCTCATTGACTAGTGGCCTTCAAGGCTCCCATCGACTAGTAGCCTCCACACTTCTCTTTGGCCAGTGGCCTAAACCCTTCTAATTGACAGTCAACATTGTCGTTTCTCCTTCTCTTTGACCAGTTGTTTTCATGCTTTGTGCCAACCGGCAACCTTTCACGCCTTCTCATTGGCCAGTGGCTTCCAAGGTTCTCATCGACCAGTAGCCTGAACGCTCCTCTTTGGCCAGTGGCATGAACACTTCTCTTTGGCGAGTGGCCTAAACCCTTCTCATTGACAGTCAATACTGGCATTTCTCCTTCTCTTCTTCTGGAATGTTTTGGTGATCTCCGAGTGACATTGGTACCCTCACATCGCTTATCACGTTTTTATACAGCAAGTATCTAAAGGCTTCTTCTCAATGTAAGACGCCAAAAGGACTCTAGTGATCTGGAAACCCCAGTGCGCTAGAAATTGGCTCTATACGTTTGTTACCTAAAACCCAGCAGCTCCACCCTTGATGTTAAGGAGCATGATGTGCTACTGCTCGCTAATGTGCCGCAAAGCCAATCAGGCTAACAACTAACCGTATTTGGTGTATGTAATGTGCTTATATCTGAAATACAATATGTTAACAAATACCATGCGACTAAAAAAGAGGTGCTGAAAAATGTACTTTGCTCTTTGTAACTGGCGTTCATGTATTAAATGGTTTAAAAGTGTGTGAAATTGGTAAGGTCTTTGAAAGGAGTGACACCTATACAGTAGCTAGGAATCAAATCAGGGGTTATGGTGTCTTGTACCAAAGCCAACAATAGGAGGAGGAGGAGGGATGCATTGTTAAGCTAAGTCAGGGGTTTTCAACCTTTGGCTCTGCAGATGTTTGGGAATACAACTCCCATCTGAATGGCAAGGGATCGTGGGAGTTGTAGTCTCAAACATCTGGAGCGCCACAGGTTGCAGACCTCTGATGTAAGTCATGGTTTGTGTAGGGCGGCCGGGGGCCTGACGTAGGATGCTGAAAGAATTCAGCAGCACTGCTGTCCAATAGACCGGGATTTCACAGTGCCGCAATGCTCACTCTCCAGCATGGGGATATAGTGTCCGGTGTGCATCTGGGATCTTGCGCTTCGCCATCCTTAGAAGACCACAAGAAGGTAACAAAAAAGGGGGAGGGAAGAGCTCACCCTGGTGCCATAGGGAAAGAGCCATTCATTCCAACAGACAAAGAGGAGGCCTCATGAGCCAATAACCCCCAAAATGAGGAGCTGGTTGGGCTAAAAACACCTGCCGGGAGAGTATGTTGTACACCGGCTCAGATGCTGCGTGCTAGTTGACATAGCAATTTCCAGGGCAGTGTCGGGGACGTTCCACTACAGGTGCCTCACTAGAAAAGGGCTACCTACTGCTGTGTGGCGGAACCGTTGTGTTGGCTTCGGCAAGGAGATCTGTGGTGTAAACTTCTCAATGGGAATCCGTGGCTGCTCCGAATGAAATCATGGCACCGGGATTGGCCGCTGGCTGAGATGCCCATGCCACGATCTCTGCGCGTACTGTAAGCACCAAAGCAGTGCTTACTCCGGAGGCAGTGCTTACTCCGGAGGAACCCACGGTTCTCCCTCGGAAGCAGAGTTCCACGGCCTAAAGTTAGACGGTATCACGTGTCTCTTTAATCAAACACTTGACGAGCGTTCAGTCCTACTTCCCAGCGTCCGTGGATCCGGCTAAAGAGGGGAGTCAGGGGTTTGCGGCGGCAGGTTAACGTTTGTTCACTTTAGGCAGAGGGGAGTTTCCATGGAAGCCTTCACAGCACAGCAAGTGAGATGGTAAGCAAAACAACTAATCCCTACCAGTTATAAGGCTCCATGTTAAATGTTTATGCTGCACCGCAGTCCTGCACTGCTGCTCCACTTGACATGGGGGGGTGCTTCATCTTTAGAAAAAGTAGGGATGTGTTTAGTGTGTCCCTGCCACATTATTCCCATCGGATCAGGGGGGACTCCCTCTTGACCCCCTTTACTTCCAGCATTGGGATTCAGTGTGCCCCTGAATCCTTGGCTTGTCTGGTGGCAGGCCTTTCTGTCCCCCTTACCCTGCTCCCCCACTATCACGTTAGCTGCTGCCTCCCACTGAGCACCATTAGCTGCTCAAAGGCATATGCCACATGGTAGGTAGCCTCGGCGCGGTGGAAGGGTGTGCTCCCTGCTCATCTACTTTAGATGCAGGGTGCAGTCACAGCCGCACTCTATTTTGGGCTTTGCCAAGCAAATAAAATCAGGGGGCAGAGTCTAGAGTGTCTTTTGGACTCGCAGTCCCTTCCTGGCACCGGTGCTTCTTTTTCGCATAGTGGCCTCCAGAACTTGTATGTCTAGGGGGTTTATGTTTCTGCCGCCACTTTTGCAGATTTCTTTTAATGCAATGCGCATCCCCCACCCCTAGAAAAAAAATCCACCTCCCCACATTTATTACCTGTACTTTTTATCATTCAAATATAGTGGGTGCAATTAATTGCAATGAAAATGTAGGCAGTGAATATTCTGAAGAAAAATGAAGAGGTGGGTCACCACTGCCTTATTCAGAGGGTATGCCAATTGCAGTAAGTACCAATAGGAGCGTTACAGATCAGCCCAAGACACCGTGGGCAACAAACTGCTGCACGAAGGGGCTCACAACATCCTTTCAGAGAGCTGTGTGCTCGCATATATGGCCAAAGAATAGCCTTAATGGTTCTATGTTTATTCATCAACAGTGTTTTTTTCGACTGGTTTTTTGCCCCAAAAATGTTTTGAAAAAATACTCATCAAAAATGTGTATTTTTATTTTTGGGGATCCCCTCAAACCCCCCGCCCCCTTTCCTATTAATTGTACAGTATTCCCGACCCCCCAACCCCTTATATACCCTTAGCCACAACCCCTATATTTTTAATGAGTTTTTTCAAAAAAAAATAATTCAGCAAAAACACTGTGGATAAATGAATGTCGTACCAACTTTATCACATATTTCTCTGTAATATTCCATGAATCGGGCCCTATGTCTGCTTTCTCTTAATGGAAATTGGGTGTATAATCTTTTGAGCCACATTACTATTCTGGCGATTAGCGTTTTGATATAAAGGACTGAATATTATAGAGAAATATGCATTAAGGCTTATCTTTGGCTGTGTATGTTAAATGTTAAATGTTAAAGGTATTTGTACCGTGCACCGTGACCAACGGAATTGGTCCCCAGGCGCTCAGGCGGATCTGTAAACGATAAAGGTGGGATGGGTTAGTAAGGTGAAGGAGGGAGTCGGATAGTGAGAGGAGTGGTGTTCTGTTGGCAGCTTCAACTCAGTATACACCGGGTGCTGAGCTTTGGTGAGGGTATCGGATCAGAGTCAGTCCGCGTGTGCTGTTGTTCCGGCTTATGTGTTGTTGCAGTGTTGTGAGGTGCGTGCGGCTTGTTGTGCGAGAGATGGTTGTGTGATTATTTTGAGTGAGATAAGTATGCAGAATTTGAGCTTATATTGGTTAGTGGGTTACCTGACCTTTACCATGCTAACATTCATAGTTCTGTCTGAGTGTGGCACCTGTTGGCCATCACATTCCCATCTAGACGCGGCGCAGGCCAATGTTTAGGACTCCATTCAGGTGTGGTCATAGCAACCCTCACACCCCCATCCAGATGTGTTGTAGGCTAGTGTCTAGAGACCCGTCGAGGTGTGGGCATGCTAACATTCACAACTCCATCTGAGCGCCACGCAGGCTGGTGTTCACAACACTAGGTGTGGCACATGTTAGCATTCACGTTTTTCATAGGCGTGGGCATGTTATCCTTCAATCGATCCTATCCAGATGCAACGCAGGCCAACGTCTATCTAGATGCGTCTGCCGGTCTGGATATGTTCGTCGGTACGTACGAGTGGGAGTGTCACTTGGGGCTTTCGTCTGGGTCTAGGTGTGTGGTCAGTCTCTGCAGCCTTCCTTTGTGGCTATTTTCCATGATGTCTTATGCTCTGTCGAATGGTTGGTTCTTTGGTTTGAGTGTTTGTCCAATTTGAGTGCGGTCGAGGTTGGAGTTATTTTCGTCATTGTTTTAATGTCTGGGCATTCTAGTGCGTCTCCCTTGTGGTTACGTTTTGAAGAGCCATGATTTGAGGAGTTTCCTGAATGCTAGGTGGTTTGTTGTATTCCGTATATTCTTAGCTAGGTCATTCGAGGTTTTGGGTGCCTGGTGAGAGAAAGACGATCCTCCAAGTTTTTTTCTGTTGTAGGGTTTTGGTTCCAGGCGTATGTCGGTTCTTGATCTTAGTGTTCTTGTCGGTTGGTGTAGGCGTAGTTTGTCGCTTAGGAATTTTGCGCCTTGTTTGTGTATTGCTCTGTGCGTGATGCACATGGCCTTGAACTTTATTCGTTGTTTCAGTGGTAGCCAGTGTAGTATTTTTAGCGCGGGTGTGATGTGTTCTCTTCTGGGTAGCTTGAGGAGGAGTCTGGCTGCTGCATTTTCTATGCATTGCAGTTTTTTTAGAAGACTTTCGGGCATGCCCAGGTATAGGCTGTTGGCATAGTCTAGTCTGGATATGATCAGAGAGATGATGGTAAGTGTTTTGTTGGCGAATGACAGGAACGGTAGGATCCTTTTTGCTGCTCGCAGGAGGAAGAAACATTTCTTGATTACCGAGTTTACTTGTGGCTCCAGAGTGAGTTTGTTATCCATCAAGACCCCTAGGTTTTTTACAGTTGATGATGGTTCTGGCGTGGTGCAGAGCTCTCTTGGCCAGGGGATGTAGTTGATGTCTCCTCCCTTTTTTGAAACAATCATTATCTCTGTTTTGCCTGGGTTGATTTTGAGATGGTTGAGGTTCATCCGGTTGAATATGTCACAAAGGCAATTCTCTAGTGTGGTGTTTTCTTCTCGGGTGTCTTGTATGTTGAAGATTATTTGAGTATCGTCGGCGTAGTTGTAGCATGTGAGGCCGTGTTTTTTGATGAGTTTGATTAATAGCTACATGTAGATGTTGAATAGAAGCGGGGAGAAGGATGATCCTTGTGGTACTCTGCACGTGGAGACTCTGGGTTTGGATTTACAAGGTTTCATCCATATTGTTTCTGTTCTGTTTGTTAGGAAGGATTTGATCTATAGTAGGGCAGTGTCTGTTATCCCTAGTCCTTCTAATCTCTTTATGAGGATGGCGTGGTTGACAGTGTCGAAGGCTGCAGACAGATCAAGGAGAATCAGGGTGGTGCTGTTGTCTGAGTCTGCGTGTGTTTTTAGGTCATCCCATATTGAGAGGAGAGCCGATTCTGTTCTTCTCATAGGTCTGAAGCCAACTTGTGCCTGGTCTAGTAGGCAATGCTCTTCTATGAATTATTGGGTTGTTTGGTAGACATAAGTTTCTAGCAGTTTGGCTATGTAGGGTATGTTGGAGATGGGTCTGTAGTTAGATAAGTCCTCCACGTTTTCTGTTGTGTCTTTGAGTAGCGGCTTGATGTATGCCGATTTGAAGGCCTGCAGTACTTTACCTGTTGAGATTGAGAGGTTGAGGAGGTTCCTGTGGTATTCCATGGGGGTTCCTTGTTTGAGAATTGTTTTGTATATGTCCGGGGGGAAAGGGTCTTCAGGAGAGCCCGATTTGTTGCTTTGGTTTACCAGTTTGACGAAAGCCTCAACTGATATTTCTGGGACGTTTCGTAGCTTGTTTGCGTGTTCCTCGTCTGTGTCGGTGGGGTTTGAGCTGTGAACGCTTGATCTGTTTTGTATGGTGTGTTGGATGGAGGTTATTTTGTTTTTTAAGTGGTCTCCGAGGTCCTCGCAAAGTTTCGTCGATGGGATTGGCGTGTTGTTGCAGGCCAGTGGGTTTTTTATTTCATTTATGATTTTGAATAGTTCTTTTTGAGCGTTTGGTGCTATGAATATTCGGTTGTCGTAATGTTTCCTCTTCGCTTTTTGTATTTCCTTTTTATATGCGCGGATCTGTTGTAGAAATTTCAATTTGTTTGCAGTGTTTTTGTTGTTACTCCATTCAGATTCTAGTTTTTGGTTTTTTCTTTTCGTGGCTTTGAGTAGTGGGGTGAACCATTTTGCTGTAGTTTTCTTGCATGATGGGGTGAAGCGCTTTTCTTTGGCGATGTCATCAAGGGTTGTTGCGATCCAGGTATGAAGTAGGGCAACTTTTTTGTCTAGGTCAGCTTCTTCCATGGTTGATGGTTGTGGTTTGCTGAGTTCTAGGAGCTCGGTTAGGTTGGAGTTTTTTATGGTTCTCCAATTTCTTTTCATCATGATGGGTTGCTTTTCTTGTTGCTTTTTTGTCGGAGTGGCCGTTGTGATTATGAACGGGATAATGAGGTGGTCGCTCCAAAGTATTTGAATTGGGGGTGCCGTGGTGATGAGATCCTTGTTGGCGAAGATTGCTTCAAGTGTGTGCCCTGCTGAGTGGGTTGCTCCTTTGACTAGTTGTTGTAGGTTCATGGCTGCTAGTTGGGCGGTTAAGGATTTTTGTGTGGTTGTGGATTCTTTGTCGAACCAGATGTTGAAATCTCCAAGGATGATCAGATGATTATACTTGATGGCTAGGGTAGTGTTTGCTTCCGTGAAGGCGTCTACGAAAGTCACATCGTATGTTGGTGGTCTGTATATCGTTTTAGGTTGGTTTTGGGGTTTACTGAAAGTCGTAAGGACTCACATTTATCGATGTTTCTTCCATTTTGATGGCCAGTTGTTCCTTGTGGATGATCGCTAATCCCCCCTACCTCCTCTTTTGGATTTTCTGTTTGTTTGGATTCATTTGAAGTCTTCAGGCAGGCAGTTGTTGAGGGTGATCTTGTAGTTGTCGTCTAGCCATGTTTCGGTTACAAATAGGATGTCTATGCCTCCTTCTGACAGGAGGTTGTATATTTCCATTGAGTGTTTGGACATTGACCTTGCATTTATTAGATTACAATGGATTCTCTGGGTGAGATTTTGTTTTGAGGTTATTTGTTGCTCGAGTTTGTAATTGTCTGTTCGTGGAGTTTCCGCATTGATGTTGGTAGGATGAAGTCAGTATGTGAGCACACATTTCCCTGAAAGGTTGTTCTGAGTCTCTTCATGCAGTGAATAGTCTGCAATGAAATCCCTGGGTTCCCTGATGCTGTCATCAGCCGAGGGCCTCGGAACTTCTCATGACTTTGCTTCGGTTCCCATTTGATCATCAGTCTTGCTTTTGCCACCCGCAGAGGGCACAAGCTAGCGCTTGCCATGGTGTTCAAGTGATAGGACAGTTCTGCACAGGGGCAGGGATGTGTCTGCCATGTCTTTCACACAAGCCGGCAGTGTTCCTTGAGAAGCAGCGGGCATCCTCCAGGCTTTCTAGCCGAGCACTCACACAGAAATCAGGAGCACAATCGCTGCACATGCCAATCACAGAGAGCAGGGGACAGTTGCGATGGGGGCACTTTGCGTTGGGTGCAATGGCAGATATCAGAGGAAAGGATGTCAGGAAGACATGCCCTGAAACTTTAGGTCTTGCAGGGGACTTGGTGGTGGTGAGGCGAAGTTGGGTTCGTGTTTTGGGGTGGGGGTGGGGAGCATGCAGGGGCTTCAAGTTGATCGAAAGGAACACGGCACTGGGGAAGTTGTATGGGGACTTGTGGTGCATGGTCTAGGGATATCTGGAGGGAGAGATGAGGCGGGGTATAGGAGGGTATCTGGAGGGAGAGATGAGGCGGGTATAGGAGGGTATCTGGAAGGAGAGATGAGGCGGGTATAGGAGGGTATCTGGAGGGAGAGATGAGGCGGGTATAGGAGGGTATCTGGAGAGAGAGATGAGTCGGGTATCGGAGGGTATCTGGAGGGAGAGATGAGGCGGGTATAGGAGGGTATTTGGAGGGAGAGATGAGTCGGGTATAGGAGGGTATCTGGAGGGAGAGATGAGGCGGGTATAGGAGGGTATCTGGAGGGAGAGATGAGGCGGGTATAGGAGGGTATCTGGAGGGTGAGATGAGGCGGGTATAGGAGGGTATCTGGAGGGAGAGATGAGGCGGGTATAGGAGGGTATCTGGAGGGAGAGATGAGGCGGGTATAGGAGGGTATCTGGAGGGAGAGATGAGGCGGGTATCGGACGCTCGCACCAAGTCTGAGGGGCACAATGGAGAACGTGAGTGGCGGCAGTCGCTGGGGAAGGGGTGATGGTAGTAACCTAGCTTTCTGGGAGCTAGAACATATATCTTGGTAAAGCAGGGCGGACGCGTGAGGTTGCGGCCTATTCTTCTGATGCAGGCAGAGGTGGTGGTGCAGAGGAGAAGGGGAAGAGCCTCACTTCGCTCTCCAAAGGAGCCATCGGGCTGGGGCTGAAGGGCTAACACCACCCATGTGTATCAACCAGGCCAATGAGCAACTCGGCTCCTGACCCCAAGGGAAAGGGCTTCAAACGGTGAGTCTTCGCCACTTCATGGCTGGAGGAGATCAGAAAGGACACGTCTATGCTTTCACTCGGTGCTTTCTCCCGCTCCTTTTTATTCCATTTCCCTGTTTGAATGTCTGCTTTTCTGTGTGTATGTTTACCTTAAATAAGTGATGCACAGATGCTGTGATGTTCGTTACAAAGCACATAATACACATGTTTCCAAACTTTAGGATGCCCGGCCCCCCTCCTAGTCCTATCTGAGATGCGCGACTTTTTACATAGTAACATTGCACGTGACTGTTATGCCACTTTTGTAGGCTTATTTGTGTTACGCAACTTTATTGCAGAAAAAAGATATGTACCCCGCTCTTTGGCTATTTGTTCCCTCACAATGGGTGACTTGAGCACAAAACGACAGTACTGCACTGTGCACAAACCTGTCTTTCATTATGTGTAACACTAAAAAGTGATGGATAGAAGGTTTTGAATTAATCATAACCCCTGGCACTGATTCGTCAGCCATGCACGCCATAACTCTCTGTATCATTTCATAAGGGTGCCAGTCTTATGCACCTCAGTCTTGGCCATGCCACCAGTGGGAGCACTGCGCCTGATTTGCTAGGCCGGGCCCACTCTTCTTCATGGGAACACAACAGCCCCCAGATAATCTTTGCTCATGTTGGCTTAGTTTCTTTGGGCGTAGAAAGCACGCTTTACAGCCATCATTATTTTGTCGCACCAAAAGTTAAAGGGACTATTGTGTTAATAAGAGTGTGTTTTTAATCATCGCTCTTCCACAGTATGAACAGATGTATCATGACTCAACTATTTTCCTTTTATCAACCTTAAAAGAAGGAAAGGCTGAGCAAACCACGTGAGGGGTCAAACCTGCATGCTAGGTTTACTCTTGCAGATCTCTGCAGCATGTGCACAACCCACTGGGTTATGTTCCCAGTTTTGACAATGGCCTTTCCCTGCACACAGATTTTTTTTAAAATTAAGTCTGTTGAATAGAGCGTGGCAAAATGTAAGTGATGGTGTCTTGTTTGTCAAAATACTTGGAAACTCTCGCGCTCTGTCTAGCCGGGAAGATCGCTCCGCAAGTTACGTACTAGAGGTGAACGCCGGCAAAGCTGCCAAATCAGTCCGTAATCCTGATAAAGGCAATTATTTACGTACCACTGATTTGGAGAACAACGCCTGTTATTACAGCGCTGGGAAATGGAGGGAATTTGGCGTGATGCAGATTATTATTGGTACAGTATTCATTGAGCGCGGACCTAGCTTTGAGAAGCAACGGGGTGCTTTACAGAGGTATGTATACAGCATTACAGATGCATAACGGAGCACTTTCCAGCGGTAACAGCAGAACAGATTTACAGCAGTGGGGGGGGGGTAGGATACAGAGGGGCACAGAGGAGGGGTGCGGCTGTACAGGGTGACGGGGGGGCGGGCATTGTCTAGCGGGTTAGGTAGTGTGGGGGTTACATGATAGCCTAGGTGTGGAGGAGGAGAGACTCCTTGAAGAGGTGGGTCTTGAGTTCTTTCCTAAATTGTAGGAGTGTGGGGGTGAGTTTGATGCTGACGGGGATGAGGTTCCATAGTCTTGCGGCGTAGGCAGACACAGCTTGTTTTCTGGTCCTTTCCTTTGTGCCGTGGCGGATTTCAAGTCTGCACGTGTCCTGACTTCTGGTGGTGCGCTGTCCGCGGGAGATGCTGAGTTTCTCCGCAAGGTAGCTGGGTGACTACCTTATAGATGATGCAGCAAGTCTTGAAGGTGATCTGTGCGTGCAGTGATAGCCAGTGGAGGGCGATGATGTCTGGGGTGATGTGGTCATACCCACCTAGGCCCTTGATGAGGTGTACAGCTGCGTGTAGGACACTTCTCAGAGGCACAAGGGAGGAGGAGAGGAATCCTTCAAGCAGGGCATTGCCCCCACCCAGGTGGGATAGGACCAGCGCTTCGATGGTGAATCTAAAGCAGACCGGAGGGAGGAAGGCCTTGACTTTCTGCAGAAGGGAGAGCTGATACCAAGCTGTGTTAAGTTTTCTTAGTAATGTGTGTCTTGAAGGAAAATTGTTTGTCGATCCGGAACCCGAGGGACTTGGCACAGGAGGTGAGCTCGGTGTGAAGCCCTCAGGGTTTAAGGTTGATAGCCAGTATGTATGTGAGGGTGTTCAGTGTTGTTGGTGAGGAGTAGCAGTTTGGTCTTGGAGGGGTTGAGCTTCATGTATGCACTGAACATCCAAGACTGCATCAGCGAGAGGCAGGGTTTGACCCTGTGGATGTCCTTCAGGTAGTCGATCCTGAGGTATATCTGTGTGTCATCAGCATATTGGTGGATGTTGTGTGTGGCTGGGAGGGCTCCCCGCGGCTCTATGTATAGACTGAAGATCACTGGGGAGAGGGTGGAACAAGAGGTGGGCAAGCCGGGCAGGGCTTGTGCCAGCTATGACACCGTGGCGGACTCAAGCTGTGAGCCACTGTCCACCCAAACCATGGACCCAAAGCTTGCCTTCTTACCCTACATTCAGGAGAAACTTTTTTTTCTAAGAAGAACTTTCCTGGTTGTGATTATGAGTTAGTTACGCTTTTACATGTGTTTTGGGTCTCTCTCTAAGGGAGTTTGGGTTTACCTAGAGCAAACAAACCCAAGTTCCCCTAGAAAGAGAACTAGAACACATGTAAATGTACAACCATGGGGAGGGTCACAATGCAGACATGCACGCAGCCAGGAAAGATATTTAGTTTTTTTGGTGCTTTTCTCTGACCAGCAGATAGGGGTGTCATGCTCTTGGGGAACAGGGTAGTGAGACCAGACGCCAGGTATTTTCTGTTCTAGGGGGGTTGGGGTTAGGGAGCCAGAGAGCTCTGTAAGGGACTTGTGCTCTGTAGGACCCAAGGTGGGGAGGCGGGGTGCCTGGTAGGGAGCGTCTGCTGGGGAGTGGAGGTGAGGGGCAGCACGCAGGCCTCTGGGAGACTGGTAGGGGTCTTATACTGTGGAGATGGGTGGGGAGACAGGACATTAGCTAGGCAACTTGTGCTAAGAGAGAGTGTGGTGGGAGGCAGTGCTCTTATTAGGAGACCTGTGCTCTGAAGCACGTGGGGTGGGGAGGCAGGATGCAAAGTAGGGGCCTTGTGGCGTGGTGGGATTGAAGTGGTGGTGCAGGAAGCTTTGCAGGAGACATGTGATCCGGAGTATTGGGGTGGGAAGACAGAGTGCCTGGTAGGGATCCTGTGCTGTGCGGAGTGGGGTGGTGAGGTAGGATGCCAAGTAGGGTGCTTGTGTTGTGGAGGAGTGGGTGTTGATGCAAGACACCAGGTAGGGGACTTGTGCTCTGTGTGGAGTGTGGTGGGGAGACAGGGCACCCAATAAGGATCTTGTTCTGAAGGGGTCGGGGGTATGGTGAGGAGACAGAATGCCAGAGGAGTCATGTGATGTAGTGGTGTGTGGCGGGGAGGCAGGACGCCTGCTGAGGAAGATTTTGTGGAGCAAGGATAGAAAGTATGTGTTTTATGTTCAGGTGTGCGGAGATAGGAAGCCGAGTATCGCATCTTGCAAGCTCGGCTCCCGTTTGGCCCTAAGAACTGCGCCAGATGGACCTACCTAAGAATTATGACTCCACCACCTGTACTACTCACGCAGGATGAGAGGACATTACAGTTCGCTGCACTGGGCCTGATGTGCAGGCATACACTACTATGTTGCGGTGTTGTGGCAGTGGGCGGGCCTAGCAGATCTCCTGTGTTCTTGGCATTTCTATCCCTGTTAGTGAGAATGTGTGGTAACTCCATGAGGAAATGATACTATTCACCAGTGAAGGGGACTACAGTGGGTGGGTGGAAGCCTAGAGTGAACATGAACCCCTCTGCTATGCAATGTGGCAGCTGAGCGCAGAGGCACCCTAACCCACTATTAGGCACGCGTGCGCACACGCGCCCACACACAGACAAAGCAAACTAACCGCCCATTTACACCTGGATAAAGCATGTTTACAGGTTAGTGTGGTGCCCGAAGAGGAGTTCTGAGGATCAGTGGTCCAAGTAGGGAATTGGGAAGTGGCCGAAAGCATTCGATAGGACATGGCCCAGGTCTGTTAGTGCGCATCCCCATTTTTATGGCATTTGCCTAGAAACCAGGCCGTCGAGTGCAAGAGGAAGTGGCTTGATTGGAAAAAAGGTGGATGTTTTCTGATTGGCCACTGGTAGCGCCGGGCCAATTGATTGGACAAGCACCGCGGTTACTTTCCCAGCCGCCGTAGTGCATTGGTTCAGTGAGTGAAGATGCTTTATGCAGCAGGCATGGGGCAATCTTTTCAAAGGCCCCACTAGAGCCATGCGATTGGCTCATGGGGCAAACAATGCCGCAGGCTATATCATGCCTCAGCAGTCTAAATGGCGGAGAACAATAGATAATTTGGTTTCAAACGCCCTAATTTTAGTCTCCTTGCATTACACAAATCCCTTTAATGAAGCGAGTGGTAAAAAGAGATTTCTAAAGGTAGGCCAGGGGGGCACTCCCTCTCTAAAAGAATAGGATCCTTGACCTCCCAACATGTCCAGAATCTGAGCTGTTTACTCAGCGCTATGTAGTGGCTGTGAGACGACATATAGTAATGAATACTTCTTGGGGTGAGGGATCTACAAGAGCCCATGTTCACTACACCGACTACACAAACAAGAAAGCACCCGGTGCTAACGCGCCTCCACACTGCACCTACTGGGGTGCCTCTGGTGGAGGAGTGAGACCAGAGCAGCCCTTGGCCGTGCACAAGCATAGCTGTGGGTGGGTTGCTGGAGCTCTCGGCGTAGTCCGCTGTGTGTCTGTAGGCGCGGTTTGGTCACGCGCACACACCTAGAAACACAGGGCCTGATTCATGGCATTGTTTGCACGGTGCAAAGTGACTTTTCAATGGTGCAAAGTGAATTTGCACTGCCAACAGACACCGTGATTTATGGAACAGTGCAACGTGACTTTGCACTGTTTCATGAATCAGGCTGTTTGGGCAAAGTGTCTTTTTGCCATGCAAAGCCACTTTGCACTGCAAAAATGCACTTTTCACTGCTCCAGCCTGATTCATGGAACAATGCAAAGTGTCATGGAACAGTGCAAAGTGTCTTTTTGTCATGCAAAGTATCTTTGCACAGCAGAAAGACACTTTGCACTGTTCTGTAAATCAAATTGTTTGTTGGCACTGCAAAGTCAATTTGCACTAGTGAAAAGTCACTTTGCACCATGCAAAAAATCCATGAATCAGGCCCAGTGTGAGTCCATAGGAACAGTGCAGTCATTGCAGCTTTGTGTAGGGCCACATCAGGGCACGCAGCGCACACTGTCTCCAGGCCTAATCGCGCGCTAAACTTGACGCACTGAGATTCTGTAGCTCCGTGCACGCTAAATGCATGGGCTCCGTTTTATGCTCACAGCTCAGTCATTTCATTCTATAGGCACAGGTCTGTGCATGTGAGACTGTAGTTCCAATCACGTGCACACGCGCCTCAGTCCACTGCGTGCCTTCCCACCCATGCCATAAGCACACACGTCTGTAGAAGCAGTCCAGCACTCACAGGCCGACGGTCATGAAGTCGCCTTCACCTGCAGTGCACTAGGAGCCGGCAGGCCTATACGCACAGTCTTTAGGATGTGCACACATTGTGGTGTATTGTCAGTCTGAGACTCTGAGTGTACTGTCAGTTTGTACACTGGCAGTCATGCATACACAGTTCCATGCACAGTGAGTCTGCAGATACGGTCGCGCCCCTATATTAATTGTTAAAAATAGCGCTCTGTTAGTCGGAAAGCTTCCACGAGAGCTATGCCAAAGCACCTTTTCATATACATATTTGAACCCAGCTAACACATCATTGCCAATTTCCAGTTTTCACACTCAGCACATGGTTAGCAGCCTTAATTATATCCAGTTAAACACTTTACCAGGTTACATTTTGTCCAGTGATCAAATGACATTAGCAGCCTAACAGGAGGTGGTGCCAGCCAATCAGCAAGCTAGAAATGTGGTCTGTATTGAAGATTGTAGGCTCGGGTACCATGGTTCCATGCTGGCTGCAGAGGCCGCCACCCTGACTGTTTTAAATAAAGAAACCTTATGTTAGATTTTTCTTCTCCCACACCACACCAAGATTCTTCAAGTCTATTTTCCGTCTTTATTACATTGCTATAATTAACACCAAAACGGACTAAAACTCCACTGGTTCATCAAGGGAGATGAAAACACAGCGTAAAGTATATTTTTCTCTTATTTCGCATATTCTCCCCATAGCACTTGTATTTTGCACCCTTCTGTGCCAATTGTGATAATGACTGTGGTGCGTCCGAGCTGATAGCATTATGGCCACTTTGGCATGAGCACAAATGACGATTTGCTCAGGCTCTTAACTGGGGCATGGCCAGGCCCGGCGAGTCGTTGTCATCTAACTATGCGCGCTTATCAGATCATTGCTAGTTTCTTTTATGCCCAGTTGGCACATCATTGTTGGTTTCTAATGAAAGCATCTTAGCACATCAGTGCTTGTTTACATTATGTCATGAATCACATTGTTTGCAGTTTGCGTTATTTCCTGTTATCACATCATGGCTGATGTCTATTATGATCAGTGAACTCATAATTGGTTGAACTTTACTTCTCTTCCCCATTAGGTCTGAACTTGTGTCGAAATTGCTGGAAAAAGGGTGGCTAGGGTTCCCCATGGGGACAGGTCTTGGATGGTTATGAAAGCTATAGCCTGCACTTAAGACTGCACTCCCCAGAGTGTCTGCTATTGGCTGGCAAGTCAGGCTAGAATAGACTGGACTGAAAGGCCCAGACCACCAAGCCAACTGTAAGCCAACATCAGACAGAATGGGGTCTCTGATACAGACAGAACTCACCTCTGTACACTTCTTCATGGCACATGGGCATAGCATTTTGCCCAATTTGCACGGGTATTGGTATAGGAACAGTTGGGATCAGCAGTGTTTGTGCCGCTAGTTAAATGGCTGCATTTGGCTGGGGTTTGCACTGGTACAAGGGTAGGATGTGCACACGCTGAACAGATAGGCACCGAAGAAAGAACGGGTGATAAAACAAGCACACACCTGGTAGTCGTTGTCAAGAACCGCTCCTGTATCCCACAGGGTATCAGAGGTAATAATGTCTATATATATATGTATATATATATATATGGTCGCCATACATAATGTTGCTGGGAAAGTTTGTGGTGACATTATATAGGTGACCATATATATAGGGACAGGAGGAACAGGGGTTGCGGGAGGGTGTCCCCCCATGTCCCTGCATAAAACAGCAATTTTTCAGCACATTTTTTGCATGGTGGCATTTTTGCGGGGACATTATCACATGGAACCATCCCACAGGTGGGCGCGTCCTTGGAGATTTCGCCGGCGGCTCGCAGACGGATGCAGCAGAAGAACTACATTGCCCAGCAGTCCCTGCTGGGCCATGCCACGTGCCCGTGGTGCATTGTGTGGAGCGGTGCTGAAAGGACCCTGGGGCGTTGAGGAAAGTCCCCAAGGACTCACCCCCTGCGTGATACAGGGGTGTATTCTGACACTCGTGCCTGTTTTGATACCAGCGCTGAGACAGCAGAAATGGGGCCATTGCACGTGTATTGCTATTTATAGCCACAGTAAAACGACCAACTAGAGCTGCTCTTCTTATCCCTGGTGCAGCGAGGAGACTTGCACCAGTATTTGCAGGGCACCTAACATCAGCGCAGTCAGTGTTCAGCTCCAACACTTATGCAGGTCCTTTTTGTGCACCAGCGATAAGATCAATGTCCTTCCGGGGCTTGTGCTGGCCTCAAAGCCAGCAGTTTACACCATATGTGGAAGTAGTCCCAGATGAAAACATGTCTGCCATCCCCAGTATATACTCCCAGTTTGCACAGTCCAAGTATATCCCAGATTGGCAATTCCAGTTTGAGGAGCCCATTATGCTCCCAGTTAAACTCCAGTATAATTCTGTTTCATATTTAAAGTGTAGTCCATTTTTATAGGCCTATTACAGTCCCATTTTGGGAATTCCAGTGTATTACCAGTTTTTAAAAGTTCATTCTTTTTAAGTTTGATGCTCCAACTGTGCACAATGCTGGTATATTCAGAGGTAGTAGCACGATATATTCCAGTTGGTCCAAACCCAGTATATTCTTATGTTCACACTTCCAGTGTATGCACCATTGCCATTGCTGTCAAACTACCAGGATGATGACCCCATTGTATGCCAAGTTTGCATAATCCCAGTACATTGCCAGTAGGAAACTCTCTTTATACTGCCAGTTTGATAATCTCAGTATGTTCCCAGTTAGCCATCCCGATAGAATTCCAGTTGCACAGTTTGAGAATGTCCCCTGTTGGAGAACCCCAGTGCAATCCAAGTGTGCACAATGTCAACACAACTTAGTTTTGCAATCCTGGTATTTGTCCAGTTTGCAAATACACTGAATATCTTTCGTGTACCTGTATTTTCCTATGGTGCACTGCACCCCAGTGTGGAAACATCCCAGCATTTAGTGTCCACAGTTCCATTAGACACCCAGTTAGCACCCTTTCATCATACCCACAGTTCACTGTTAAATCATTACAGCAAACGCACATTAGGCAAAGTCCTGGTATATTCCCAGTTTGCACAGTGCTAGCATACTACCAGTTTGCAAAGCTCAGTGTACTCCCAGGGCCTGATTTAGAACTCTTTTGCCAGTGGGACTTTCCCGATTTAAATATGCTTTGGTAAATCAGGTCACCAGTCTGCATATCCCAGGATAGTCTCTGTTTTCACAATTTCACTCCATACTATGTTTCAGCGTCTTAGTATGTGTTGCCAGTTTGTCCGGCATTTTCCCAGTTTCAGAATCTTGCAACCCCACTAGACTCCAGGTTGAGCACCCCAGTGTGCTGCCGATTTGCACAAACCGAGATTATCCCAAATGTGACAATCCCAGGAATACAATATCATCCGATGCACGACTGTCATCTTCAGATGGTTGCATAATGTTACAGTGTTCCCAGGTCATGAAATTCCAATAGACATTCCCAGTGTTGCGTCTAGTTTGCAGAAACACTGTATAGGCCCAGTTTACTGTTAGACAATCACAGAGTTTGCAAAGATCATAGTATATATCCAGTCTGAACAACCTGGTATGCAACGAGTTTGACAATCCAAGCAAAGGCAAAGTGTGTAGAATCCTAGTAGTTTGAGAACCCATGTTTATTTACTTATTTATTTATTGATCATTTGTTGGGAGCTTATACAATTAGCAACAACTGTTTCAAAGTGCCCACAGGGCAACAGGGTGTGGAAAGGGGAAGGCAGACAATGAATTACAACAAAATAAATAATGGAATTAGTAGAACAATAATGAAGATAACAGGGAGGGGAGACCAACCTACTGTGCCTTGTGAGTGCACAGAAGGTGCAAGTGCACAGGGAGGGGAGAAGGGAAAGGTGCTGTGGTGCTCATTGAGAAGTGCTTGGGGTGAATTGCTAATAAGAGAAAAATGTAAGTGCAACCAGTGAGGAGGGTGAGCCTAAGTAGGTGCAGTAAATAGACAGCGCCTGGGATGAGAGATGTGGGGGGTCAAGGCACTGAGGATACATAAGGGCCCTGCACACCAGTCATGCTACGGTATCATTAGCACAGGAGAGGGAGGAGAAGGAAGAGGTAACGAGAAAGGTCTTGAGGCTTTTTTCGGAACCTTAGCAATTGCTGCTCAAGACGCAGAGGAAGATGGAGGCTATTCCACAGGAGGGAGCCTGCCGAGGAAAGGGATCGACCACCATCTCTCTGTTTAGCAAACCGCTTCACACGCACAGAGTTGGTGCCAGATGAACGCAGGAGTCTAGAAGTGCAGTATTTAGTCAGGAAACGTTGAAGATAGAGTGGTCCCCGGCCCCAGATAGGCCTGTGGATGATACAGAAAGATTTGAATTTAATCTGTTCTGAGACCGGGAGCTAGGGAAGGCTTTGTAGGGCAGGAGAGATGCAGTCCCTGGGCTTCAGGCCAAGGATAAGTCTCACTGTCCTATTCTGAGTTAGCTGGAGGGGTTGCAGAGTGAAGGAAGGAAGATTAAGGAGGAGACTATTACAATAGTCTAGCCTGGAGAGAACCAGAACACGGGTAACATTGAGTCTCTGGGGCAAGGTGAGGAAGGGTAGAGTTTCTTTGGGAAGGAACAGATGAAAATGGGATTTCTTGACAATGTCCTGAAATGAGGGATGAAGGAAAGGGAGGAATCGAAGATGACTCTGAGAATCCTGGCTTCAGAGGAGGGGCACAAGGGGGAGGCTATGGAGGAAGGCCGGAGTGAAGGGAAGAAGTAGGGTGCAGGGGACCCAGTGGGGAGACTCTGTTTGGCTGGCATTGACACAGAGGTCATTAGCAGTGCAGCAGGCCCGGATGGTAGGGAGGCAGTCGGGGATGAAGGAAGGTGCAAGGGCGTCAGTAGGAAGTTTGAAAAAGAGTTGTGTCTCATCAGCGTAGCACTGGATGTTGGGTGAGAAGGAGGAAATGAGGCGTGCCAGCAGAGAAAGGTATATGTTAAAGAGCCAGGGTGAAAGAAATTGTTTTGGAGGAAAGGTTAGTTAGGAAGGAGGTCAGCCAGTCCAGCGCCTGCTCCGGGATACCAAGGGTTTCATGGAGCCTTTTTTTGACTGTGTCAAATGCACAGGAGAGATCAAGGAGGATGAGGACAGCAGGGGAGTTGGAGTCAAGGGATATTTACTCCCAATATACACAATTTTAGCATATTATCAATTTCACACGTTTATTAATCTCCCACTTTAACAGCCCAGGTATAGTCCCAAGTTAACTGCCTGCTGCTATGCTGCGTCTTGCATAATAACAGCATATTCCACCAATGCACAAGCTAGGAGGGTAGCTCAGGGGCAACGCGCTTGTCTTGCAAGTAAGACAATGGAGAGCAGCACAGTTCGATATCCAGTCCTGCGCTTAGAGGCTGAACCCTGGCATTAGGCACAATATATATTAAAACAAAAATCACAATAGTTTTCTAATGCATACAATTCCAGTATATTCCATGTTTGGTTCCATCAAGTTTGTTCAACTTTAATGGTCTAATCCCATTTTGCTACTTTCTTTTACCAAATGTGGTACTGTACTCCTCACTTTCCCCCCAACCTCTTTTCTACAAACCTAACACAAACCCACCATCTATCTTTTTTTGCTGTAATAAAAAGTTCAAGAAATGTGCCAAAATGCAATTTGAACAGCTTGTTGTTGAACAAAGTGTGGGATCCCCCGTTTTCCTATTTAGTTTGCAGAAACTCAATATAATGTAACGTAGTTCCGGTATTCTTCCTGTTTGCAAAACCCTGGTATATTCCTATTCTGCCCAAGGTGCGTATACGAGCAGATTTATAATGGAAGTTTGCCAGTTCGAGTGGGCACATTCTCAGCATGTTCCCCACTATATGCACAGTTTGACTTTCTAGGTCCACTCCCAGTTTGCACAGTCCCAGTTCACTCCCAGTTTGCAGAAGCGCAGTAAACATCTAGTTTGCCCTTAACAGTATATCAATTCCGAATGTGCCCTCAGAGTGCATACTCGAAGTCTACTCCCAGCTACACAATCTCTGAATATGCCCAGTGTGCGTAGTGCCCCAGTTCACAGAATCCCAGTATGACTCCACTTTAGCATTATGCAAGTCCAGTATACACGTACTTTGCAAAACGCCAGCATAAATCCAGCCTGGACAATCCCAGTATATAACAATGTGTAAAATCCCAGTAAACTCCAAGTTGACTGACCCAATATATTCCCCATCAGCGATATGCCAATATGTTGTAACTCGTACAATAACCCCCACTATTTCCCCATGTTGTTCAGTGTCCCACTATGCACAATTCCAGTATACCACCACTATACCGTTACACGATTATACTATACTATGCTCCTAGTTTGCAAAATAACACTGCATTCGTGGTAATACAATCCGAATAGTAAATGTCCAGTTTAGGACTTTTCAATATACTCCCAATTTAACAATCCAGATATAATTCTCGGTTGCACAAATGTAGTATGTGCCCGGTTGCACAACCCCAGTGTGTTTCTCAGTGTGCATAATGCCAGCATACTTCTAGTTTGACAACCCCCACACAATGCCCCGAAAAAGCACAACCAGCCGGCAGTTTCTGCAGCTCAAACCGAAAAGACACAACACATATCCTGGGCCCTATACCTGTGGTGGAAATAGAAAAAGTGTGGTGGGGGTGGGGGTGTGGGGGGGCGTTTGGAGGGAGGGGGTGGTCTAGAGGGGCTGGGGCTCGTAGTAGACATACAGCAATGCTGGAATACTTTTTTTAAAGAGCGCCCACGGCGGCAGCATTGCGTTTTACCGCGGCTTTGGCACTGAAAGGAATCAGTTGTACATGTAGTGAGCATTGTGCATTACACATCAGTGCCAAAGCCGCTGTAAAAGGCAATGCTGCCGTCGCGGGCGCTTTTTTTTCCTTTTTTTGTTAAGTATTCCAGCGCAGTTCATGGCATGGGTGGCGGACTCTGGCCGGATCCCGAGATCCGGCTCCATATCTGGTGCCGGATCTCGGATCCGCCGAGAGCCGGCCCAATGACCAGCACTGCCCTATACAACATAATCAAAAGCAGCGTGCAGAGGTTTGGAAGCCCATCACACTGAGAGAACGCTGTCCAAAGACACATGCAATCCAAATCAGCAGCATTGTAGCAATAAATGGACTACCCAGAGCCGCAGGTTTGCGGGGTAGATGTTCTGTAAAGAGCAGCGTTCCCATTATCCCACCCGAATGGTACTCCTTTCATCAACTTCTGCAGATCGCACGCCGTGCTGTCAAAAGAGGGAAGGATTGGGCAAGAACGGGTGCACACCTGCAGCAGCGACTTAACCCGACGAACTACCTAACATCCCGCTTGGGTTTGGAGGTCATCTGGGGTTAACAGACGAGCGCAGATTGGTTGGTAGGCTCCGCCCGCAAATTGCACATTGTGCAGAAGCCGCCTTCCATGGGCCCAGCGATGTTGTTTTGGGCGCCTTGCCTGTCATGTTGCCTGCGTGGAACACTGGCTCTGAGTAAATACTCGAGCTTCCAGAGGAGAAGGTCGTCCTCTTTCTTGCTCGGGGTTGAAAGCTATAAATCGTGCTCTTGGGGGGGGCACCGTGTATTTTTCTATAGCGTGTTCCATCCCATTATATGGCGCCTGAAATCCTGGCACCGGGGCCAGCCTGCGGGGGATTGGGGTAATTTCCCAGCAGACCTGGGCCTCTGAGAGGCAAGTACGACTTGGAACAGTCAGTCACGTGTCCAATCATGCCAGGGAGAGGCTGGCACGTGGCCCTCTCGTAGGCAGCGACTTGCCAGGGAAATGTCCCGTTTTCGCTATAGCCTCTTATTAATATTGTTATCATTAATTATTATGGTATTTATTCAGCGCGGACCGAGCTTCGAGAAGCAACAGAGCGCTTTACAGAGGAATACGCCAATACAGCCACACAACGGTACGCTTTCCAGAGGTATTCACCGGTATACATGCATAACGGAATGCTTTAAAGAGGTAATAACTGAACAAATGTACAGTGGGGGTAGGATACGGAGGGGCACAGCTGTACAGGGTAGCGGGGAGGAGACGGGCAGGCTGCATCTACCGAGTCAGGTGGAACGAGGCGCAACGCAATGCCCTAGGTGTGGAGGAGAGACTCTTCTGCTTGACCCATAATTGCTGTGAATTCCTTTGGGAGCAGGCTCGGCCTGGCCTATAGGGCAATAGCCTGGCCTATAGGGCAATAGGGCAATGCCCGAACCAAAAGCGCAAAATGTCAGTGCGGACCAGTTTTTTTGTCATAGTGGAGCACTTATTTGGCCAATGGGGGCCAGTTTGATGAGTTACTTCACTCTGCAGCTAGTCGTTTTGATCATTGTTGCTGAATAAACATTCTTTAAATTGCATAATTTACATTCCATTAGATCCAAAAACTTCCCCTTTGGCACTATTCAGACAGTGTCACAAAAGGAATAAATTGCCTTTTGCAACTGTGGGCAACTTTTTCGTAGGTGCCAGAGACAATGTTATGCCCCGAGTCCGACCCTGTGTCAGAGAAGCAGTGTTGTCAAGTCTGTGATCGTGTATCCGTAAATTGCACTTTGCTCCGGATTTGCAGTGTAGACCTGAACTTTGTTAGTTTCACCCGGTTAAATGCGAGTCAATTTATCAAAATCAGAAGTATGAGACAATGAGTCAGATTCAAACCTGCAGTCTGGCCACAAACATCTGGGCGTGGGTGCTTAACTCTCTGAGCTATCTTGCTGGCTTGTTTTCTATGTAGGGGGCGTTTCTCAACAGGTGTGTTACCGTGGAGCTCCAGTAGAAGGCCATATAAGCAGATTAGCTCTTAATACATTGCATGGAAAAGCAGGTAGAGTCAGTCACGTGTTCAGAAAAACTGTAGTGCATAAGAAAACAAGGGTTTTCCATTTCGGTGGCCGTTCCCATTATTGGCATATCCATGAATGCGTTCACCGAGTCAGTGTGGTCCCTAATTCTTGGAGTACCCCAGAGCTGCCTACGTCTATGCCATGGCATTTCCGATCATTGGCATATCCATGAGTGTTCACCCATGTCAGTGTGGTCCCTAATTCTTGCATAGCTGCTTACGTCTATGCCGTGGCATTTCGATCGTTGGCATATCCATGATTACGTTCACCCATGTCAGTGTGGTCCCTAATTCGTGGAGTACCCCAGAGCTGCCTACGTCTATGCCATGGCATTTCATATCATTGGCATATCCATGAGTGTTCACCCATGTCAGTGTGGTCCCTAATTCTTGGAGTACCCCAGAGCTGCCTACGTCTATGCCATGGCATTTCATATCATTGGCATATCCATGAGTGTTCACCCATGTCAGTGTGGTCCCTAATTCTTGCAGAGCTGCCTACGTCTATGCCGTGGCATTTCGATCGTTGGCATATCTATGAATGCGTTCACCCATGTCAGTGTGGTCCCTAATTCTTGGAGTACCCCAGAGCTGCCTACGTCTATGCCATGGCATTTCCGATCGTTGGCATATCCATGAATGCGCTCACCCATGTCAGTGTGGTCCCTAATTCTTGGAGTAGCCCAGAGCTGCCTACGTCTATGCCATGGCATTTCCGATCGTTGGCATATCCATGAATGCGCTCACCCATGTCAGTGTGGTCCCTAATTCTTGGAGTACCCCAGAGCTGCCGACGTCCATGCCATGGCATTTCCGATCGTTGGCATATCCATGAATGCGCTCACCCATGTCAGTGTGGTCCCTAATTCTTGGAGTACCCCAGAGCTGCCGACGTCCATGCCATGGCATTTCCGATCGTTGGCATATCCATGAATGCGCTCACCCATGTCAGTGTGGTCCCTAATTCTTGGAGTACCCCAGAGCTGCCGACGTCCATGCCATGGCATTTCCGATCGTTGGCATATCCATGAATGCGCTCACCCATGTCAGTGTGGTCCCTAATTCTTGGAGTACCCCAGAGCTGCCGACGTCTATGCCATGGCATTTCCGATCGTTGGCATATCCATGAATGCGCTCACCCATGTCAGTGTGGTCCCTAATTCTTGGAGTACCCCAGAGCTGCCGACGTCTATGCCATGGCATTTCCGATCGTTGGCATATCCATGAATGCGCTCACCCATGTCAGTGTGGTCCCTAATTCTTGGAGTACCCCAGAGCTGCCGACGTCTATGCCATGGCATTTCCGATCGTTGGCATATCCATGAATGCGCTCACCCATGTCAGTGTGGTCCCTAATTCTTGGAGTACCCCAGAGCTGCCTACGTCCATGCCATGGCATTTCCGATCGTTGGCATATCCATGAATGCGCTCACCCATGTCAGTGTGGTCCCTAATTCTTGGAGTACCCCAGAGCTGCCTACGTCCATGCCGTGGCATTTCATATCATTGGCATATTTATCATTGCTTACTCCAAGTCAGTGTGGTTCCTCTTCGTTGGCGGAACTGCAAGTAGTTTTTGCCCATGTCGGTGCTATTTCTTACTAGTAGAGTATATATTGTTTACATACCTAAAGATCACTGGCATATGTGTAGGCTGCATTTCGCCATGGAGGTGGAGAATCTCAGTGCTAGCATAACCAAAAGTAACAGTTTTCAGTTTGGGAGAATTGATCAGTTGCAGTTATCCATGTGCCAGCATTGATCCTTAGTGTATCCATGTTGAGTTTGGTTAGGGGTATATGTACAGAGCACACGTGTCATTGTTAAGGGTTCGCAGCAAGGTTGGGCATGTTCCGCTCAAACATGCCATGTTGGTGGCGTCCTTCTCTTGGCTTACCAGCACGGTGTGAGTGGCCTTTCTCAGCAGGGGAGTATCTGTAGGCTGCATGCGTACACGTCAGTGTCCGTTCCGCACGTTGTTTTTGCGCAGGTTCGGGACAGTTTTCCTCGTTGGCATATCGATGAGTTGTTTTGGCCCATCTTGTGCCATGTCTAAACACTGGAGTATCCGTTAGTTGCATGAATCTGTGTCACTGAGTACCAGTGAGCTGCACTTGTCCATGTCCGTGGCATTGCTTACTATGAGGGAATCAGAAAGTTGGATCTGCCCCCGCATGTGCCATGTCCCTAAGTTGCATTGGTTCAGCGTGTTTGCCTTCCTCATCAATGTACGGTATACGTAGGTCGGGCGTCTGCAACCTTTGCCTCTACACGTTTAATGGACTAAAACTCCAATCGGCCTTAGCCCGCAGAGTCAACGGTGAGGGATTGTGTAAATCGCAGTGCAAAATATCTGGAGAGCCAAATGTTGCACACCCCTGCTATAGTTCAAAGGCCCTTGATAGTGGTGTTTCCCATTGATGTACATGTACGTTTTGCTTGTCCGCGTCTGTGATCGATTGTTGTCAATTTCTTTGCTGTGAATCACCATTGCTGTATGCGTAGCAGTGTTCATCCACATCAGTGGCGTATTTTGAAACTTAATTTGTCCATTTCGGTGGTCTACTATTTTATTGTTGTATTTGTAAGTTGAATTTTCAATGTTACTGAAGTATATCTGTCTAGCGTCTCTTTGATGGTAGTTCCATAGGTTGCATGTGTCCATACCAGGGGCGCTTCTCATGACTGATGCATCCATAAGCGCGTGTGTCCTGGAAAGGGGGCATATCTTCTAGTTGTTGTTTGTATTTGTCGGTGGCATAGCACACTGTTAGAAGATTGTAAATTGCAGTTGTCCATAGGATGGCACTTGCCATTGTTGGCATATCCATAATATGCATTGGACCATGTTGGTATTTCTTATCATTGGCTTATCTGTTAATAATTTTGTCTCTGGTGTTTATCTTCATTGGCATATCCATAAATCCTGTTTGCCCGTTATGACGATACAACTCCCGGGGCACTAGTGGTCCAGGGATTAATATAGGTTTCTAAACCCTCAATCATCCCCACACCGCTAGTACACCAGAAGGGATCCGGACAGATTGGAAACGCAAGCAAATTATAAACCTACTTGTCCAATTTCGGTAATGTGGATGGAACGGCAGGCTTCGTTGGTTAGTTTCAACACAGAGACAATACAATTATTACCCAATGATAAAAGGAACAGTCCAGTCAAGGTTGTATGAAAATATCTACTTTATTATTATTCAGCAGACAGTTCTAGCACACTACAAATACACCCCACACCGTAAAGAAATGCAGAGGATAGTTTCATAGAAGGAAAAGGGATGCATTCTGGATACTGACAAGAGAGTAGTCGGTAAAGTAATTAATCGCAATAGTTCAAGGGTACTTGGTTTCAAAACAAAAGGGAGCAATGGGTCGTAAAAAATGTCACTGGGGGCCTTCAGAGAAGGTCCAGGGTGATAGAACCACCATGTACCTTGTGCTTGCAGAAATTCTTGGTGCTCGACAGGGTCTAGTCGGTTTCAGGGCACTTTGCAGCTCCTCAGACAGAGTTCAAGGCGGGAGGCAGCTGCAGGTATCAGGCGGCAGGCAGTTCAGCGAGCGATTCTGGACGGACGACTGCAGGCTGGCCTATATGATGGCTCGAGTCAGGAATCATTGTATTGGTGCTGGTTGCAGGTCTGAAGCACTGGTCGAGGCGTCTCGGACAATGTTAGCGACTGTGGCGTGACAACAGTCTGTGATGCAGTCGGTTACAGCTCGAGGGGCTTGACTGGCTCAGAAAGGTCCTTTAAGGCAGACGCTGGTTGATGCTCATCGATGCACTCCTCCTAGCTTCTTCACTGGGCTTATGTCATCCTTTAAGGCGGACGGCCCAAAGCCGAGGAGAGTGTTGCAGGCAACGGTCTTGTCCTTGATTTGTTTCAGCGACTCTCTGACACTTCTCACCTAAGAAGCTTCCTTGCAGAGCCCTGCAGGGCACACTGTGTGCTGGATGGTTACCAGTTCGGGAGCTGCTGGAGGGTCCTCTGGATTCAGTATCTCCCTCTGTTCCCTGGGAGATGTTTAGGAGGGATCTTGCTTCCCGCTTTGGAAATCCTGGTCTTCCTTCCCTGGTGGAAACTGTAGGGCAGACTGTACCATCAGCCAGGTTCCAAATGAGTTCTTCTTGTTACTCCTTGCATAATATTCAGATGAATTGCCAAAAAGAAGGGCTCAGCGCTCTTTTAAAGCCACATGGGCCACAGTGATTGGGGTAGGCTGAGCCTAACTTAATGAACCCATCCTGGGTCCCCACCAACAATCTTCTGCATGCATGAGGTCATAACCATTTTGCTTTGCAATAGAAAAGGTAAAGGGGTGAAAAAATGTAATTCTAAGTCCCACCCATCTTCCTGTCTGTTGTAGATCACAGTGTCTCTGGTTAATTGAGGTCTCGGTGGTTCCTGATTGAAGCTGCAGGTCTCCCTTGAAGCTGTGGCAAGAACAGACTTTCTGGCTCCATCAAATCGCATACTCCCACCCTCTGAATGGGATCCCCCTATGGGGGTTGCCTAATTTAAACACATATAGCAGCCATGACAGCTCACTGTCATTGATACTTTAGGGCGGGGGCTGGCTTCGGGTTCATACAGTGCATATGAAAGGTGTGTTGGGGTTTCCTGTCTCCTTTGTTTTAGCCTCTGCAGCCACCGTTTGAAGTATACTCTATTAGTGGGCTAATTATGATAATTGCTGCCCCCATCTGCAGGGGGTAAACAAACAGACAGGGCGGATCCATGGAGCCTTTGATTGTTAATTAGGCTGCCCATGGCAAGAGGAAGGTTTTGGCCCTCCCCCTTCTGAGATGCTTTGTGTACTCCACCTGTCAGGTCCCAACTAAATATGACGGGGAGGACTGCACCTGTAGTCTGTTTCCACCAGAATACACAGGTCTATGTGTATGTCATTCGCTGAGCATTGGAAAATGTGTGCGGATTAGTCACACACATTTTCCAGAGGTTGAACTATCATCATTACATTTCATATAACCTTTCAAAAAAGCCCAGGTGAGCACATGCCCACCGTGCGGATGGTCGAACTCCTCACACACCGTATCTGCATTTCTCATTTTTGGCACATCAGCAAGTTGTATTTGTCCATGTCATCATTAGCTTACCTGTAGGTTGTGTTTGTCCTGGTGAACGTTTCCCATAATCGCCATAGCCGTGAGTTGTGTTTGTCAATGATGGCTTGCACAGCCATTACTTGTGCCTGTCCATGTGAGTTTGCCTTCATTAGCATATCTGTATATTGAACTCATTAAGGCTTCTTATCATTATGATCTACAAGTTTCATTTGCTCATATCTGCATTTCTTATTGTACTTTTGGTACATTGAGCAACATTAAACATTTCTCTGCACATGAAATGTTTTAGAGTGTACCTCCTTAAATTCTGTTTATCGTCCTGGTCGTTTCTGTTAGTGACGTCTGTTCATTTTGGCCTCGCTCTTCATTGACATGTCCGTATGTTGCATCTGTCCATGTCAGTGTGTCCCGTCATTGGTGTAGTTGAGCGTTGCGCTTGGTCCATGTCAGCATTTGTCTTCTTTGATGTATATATGAATTGTGTTTGCCCATGATGGCATTTCCCGTCAGTGACATATCCGTGATTTAAGTAATGTTTGTTCATGTCAGCATACCTTATCATTTGCATGTCTGTAAAAAGCGTTTGTCCATGGCACTGCAAATAGTTATTATAAGTAGTGTCCATCCTTGTCGTTGATCCTTGTCATTTGGATAGCCGCACGTTGCCTTGCTCCAAGATGATTGACCTATAGTAAGTCATTTGCCCATGACGGCATTTCTCATTGGTGTCATATTCGTACAGTAAGCTGTATTTGTCATGTCAGCGTTCCTATTCGGTGATGTCTCCGTCAGTTACATTTGTCCATATCACTGTCAATCATCATCATCATAAATTGCTTCTGTCCATTTCGGTGATTCTTGCGTTTGGGGTAGTCGCGGGTGCCTTTGTCCATGTTAGCATCCCTCATCATTGACGTGTCTGTAAGTTGCCGTTGTCCATGTCCCTGTTCCTCGGCATGAGTCGCGTTTCTCCATGTCCATGATTCTTGACATTGGGGTAGTCGTACGGTGCCGTGGTCCATGTTGGCATTCATCATTGACGTGTTTGTATGCTGCTTTTGTCAATATCTCTGTTTCTCGTCCACATAAGTTGCGTCTGTCCATGTCGATGATCTTTGTCATTATGTTAGTCGTGCATTGCTTCGGGCCATGTCAGCATTCATCATTGATGTTTGTATGTTACGTGTTTCTGTTTATCATCAGTTGAGTATGATTTTTGTCATTGGCGAAGTCATACGTTGGTTGGGCCATGTAGGCATTCATCATTGATGTGTCTATGGTGCGTTTGTCAATGCCACCGTTTCTAATCATCATCAGCTGAGTATGATTCTTATCATTGGGGCCGTCCTACATTGCTTGACCCATGTTAGCATTCGTCATCATTGACGTGTCTGTACGTTTCATTTGTTCATGTCCCTGTTCCTGATAATAAGTTGCGTCTCTCCATTTTGTTGATTCCTGTGTTTGGGGTAGTCGTGCGTTGCCTTGGTCCATGTTGGCATTTATCATTGACGTGCTTGTATGCTGCGTTTGTCAATGCCACTGTTGCTCGTCATCATAACTAGCGTCTGTTCAGGTCGGTGATTGTTGTGATTGGGGCAGTCGTACATCGGTTGGGCCATGTTAGCAAATGTTTTCCTTGACCTATAGTAAGTTATTTGTCCATGATGGCAATTCTTATATGTGACATATTCGTACAGTAAATTGTGTTCGTCATGTCAGCATGCCTCATCATTGATGTCTCTTGCCAGTTGCGTTTGTCCATGTCACTGTTCCTCATCATCATGAGTTGCGTCTGTCCATGTCCGTGATCTTTGTCATTGTGATATTCATACATTGCTTTGGTCCATATCAGCATTCATCATTGATGTGTCTGTATGTTACGTTTGGGGAAATGCCACCGTTTCTATTGTTCATCAGTTGCGTGTGATTCTTGTCCCTGGGGTAGTCCTACATTGGTTGGGCCATGTCAGCATATGTTTTCATTGGGGTATATTGAGTTATTTTCCCATGATGCCATTTCTCATCTGTGACATATTGGTACAGTACATTGGGTTTGCCCTTGCCTGCGTTTCCCATCGCTATCATATCGGTAAATCGCTGTTGTCCGTTTCATAGCCTCATCCTGGCGGATGTGCGTGCACTCACATTCTCTGCACTGCATCTCCCCCAAGGCGCATAACTCCCAGCTTGGCTTCGAGAGTACTCGCGGCCCGTAGCTGCCCGGGAACATGGTGCCCTAGACTGATCTATGGCACCGGTAGCAGGAAGCCCCGTCACCCTTTCCCTGCGTGCATTGCAGTGGCTGCTATTATAGCTAAGAGAGAGGCAGAAAGAGCCGTTATTAATCTTCGGGGCTGCCAGCCGGCTGAGCACTAAGTACCTGGGCGGCAGGCCGCTGATTTAGCAGCCTGGTGGAGTGTTCAGCTCTACTGGGGCACCAGGCCTAGTCCCTCCTCACACCGGCAGAGCGGCTGGGGGGGGATTCCAGTCCTTTCAGTAGGCAGCCAGCAAAATGTCGGTGGGATTCCCTCTGCCTGAGATTGTGACGCAAAATGGCGGACCAGGAGCGGGACAATAATGACACTGGACAAGCTAGCCGGTCAGATAGCACAATTGTTGATGACCTCGTCTGCTGCAATGTGTATAACCTGGTTGGGAATGGCCACCCTCTCCCTCGAGGTTGATGGAGTGAGTACCACTGACGTGTGTATGTAGGGTTGCTTGGGAAAGGATAGGGTGGGGATGGAAGAGAGATTGTGGTAGGAGTAGAAGTGATGCAAAGGGCAACATCTGGAAACTATTTGAATTCTTTGGGGTCGTATGTAGCGTGAACCTAGCTGGGTAGCCACAAAGCGCTGCACATGATGTTGGGGATAACATATGAGGCATTGAGGGGGGTTACAGTATGTCATTGGATGTTCCAGCCAGCTGGGTGAGATATGATGTAGGAGCGCAAAGAGCTTTGGTGGCATCTAGGTACTTGCTGAAGAGTAAGGTTTTGAGTTCCTTCCTGAACTGCAAGAACATTGGGGTGGTCTGCGATGCCACCAGGATGGTGTTCCCTTAGGTAGGGATGAAGCACTGGAAATCCAGTTTCCTTTTTTTTTCCTCGCATGACAGATTTGTCTGAAGCCTGGTGGTAGCCTGGCTCCTGGCAGAGCGCCATCCACCTGCGCTTTGCCGCTGGGTAGGCAGGTGTTTGAGCTTATAGGTGTAATGCAGGCAGTCTTAAAGGGTATTCTGGCTCCGATGGGAAGCCAGTGCAGCACCATTTAGATGGGAGAAATGTAGTTGAATTTCTTGTTTCCCTTTGAGTCATACTTCATGTGTTGGGTGGCCTTAATTGGAACCAGGTGCATTGCCGGAACGCTGGTGATGAGGGTTTCCGCTCATCGATGTGAGAGATTAGGAGGGCCTGGACTGTGGTTCGGGAGTCCTTGGGTGAAAGGAAGGATTTTATCTTCAGGAGCATGTTTAGGTTTCACCTGGCAGATTGGGCCTTTTAGTTTGTCCATCAGATGGCGTGTGCGCCACCTATAAGCTGAAACCACTGCAGTGGAGTACAGGTAGGGACAAATGGCATATGAGGAGGGACACCCAGCTTGTAGGTTTGTTTGGGTATTTGTCCCCCATTAGGTGCCCATGACCATGCTAATCCCTATGGGCATTCACACCTTCTCCTGGAAACTCTTGAGCTCGCTTTAATTAAGCCTTACCATCAACCTTTGCGCTCAAAGTGTCTTCAAGTGTTTCTCCAAAGCAGTTTTCTGAGAGTTATTGACTTAACTGGAGCTGTGTTTCTGTTACTGGTGTAATAAAAATATCTTAACCAGGTGTGCCTTCAGCCACACTTTATAAGCACTATGTGTGTCCTTCACTTCATTCCTGTTAAAATCAAGCAAGCATTGACTTATGTATAAATTTTAGGCATTTGCCAGGCACTGATATTAGATGCCCAGGTTCTCGCACCATTTTGCACCTGCAACCATCAATGGCCAGTTAATAGCACTGTAGCAGTGCCTGGCAAGTATCTTTCCCATGCCTACACAAAAACTGAGGCCACTGTCAATGCTTGTTGTTGATATGTTGTCAGAAGGAGAGAGTGTTGTCTTTAGTGATCTGTGATTTGGCAGACGTGGGCTAGGTAAGGTGTGAAGCCGTCAAGATGTCTGTCGTTTAGCTCCCCTTGAATGCTATCCGATTAGATGGTTGACCGAGTAGGACACATTCTGTCTTTGTGGGATCAAGCATCAAGTATGTGCATGTTATCGAGGCTTGGTTGGACGCTACAAACATCCAGAGGCGTGAGATGAGAACTGCCTGATTTTATGGTATGTAATACATTACAGTCAACCTGGAGAAGGGAACTTATTTGTAGATGGGAGTGGCCAATGCTATCCTTGAGGCTAGAACTAGATCAGAGATTTGTGTCCAAAACTCTAAACGACAATGAACTATTTGGTGGGGATAATACCCAGATCTGGGAAGACAAAACTATATGTCAATTCCAGGTGAGATAGAATTGGTCTGCGGAGAGGTAGAAACCTTCTAACTTTTAGCGTAGATGCCCATTCTCTCAGTTATTTCCAAATGGGTCTAAGCTAACGACAATCCTCCTCCATCATGTGATACAGGAAACTAAACTCACAACTTTAAGTCATACAACGCATCCTAAATTGGAGATAACATATTCCTTTGGGATACGATACACTGGGAAATAGGAACACACCCTTACATCCAATTAGATGGCATTACATGGGATACAAATAAAGATTGCAATGGGCACCCAAACCAGCAGCTGGAGAGAATGGGAGGAAAGAAGTATAACAATGTTCAACGAAATAATAACAGGCAATAGTTCAATAAGGAAATGTGTGACTTTGAGGGTACAACCATTTCTGAAAAACACTGTTGGAGCAGATGCATCGGCTTAAACACTGTGTTGTAGGGTTCTTCCCGGTTCTGAAGTACTATGCCTGGACACGTGGGTATGATAAGTGCCTTTATTGTGCCAGGCACAAATAAGTAAGTATCAAGCGTGAAACCACTGGCATCCAGTACCAAGCCAACTCCAAGACTAACTCTTCCAAGCATGCACACCAATAGTCCAACACTCAGACATACAGAACTCTAGTAACCTGCAAAGCAGAATACTACACGTCCTGCCCCATACGCCCTTGGAACCAACATACTAGGAACACCTGACCCTGAAAAAGTACTTCCACTGGACCGAAACCATGCACACCGTAACCCAAAGAAACCAGACACCTCTCCAGGAAATTTAACAAGGCTAGTGAACAAAATAACCTGAAACATACCACCAAAACCACCTTACTCCACATCCACACAGCGACATGCACACCCAAAGGTGGACAGAAAGTCCTATGGTCAAAACCAACTCCCAAGACACTAACCAACAACCCTACTGACACCCCTTGACACACGCCAACAGTGGCTGTTAACAGAGGCCACCAAAATGAGCAAAGGACCAACCAAAAACCACCACACCAATCTGACAGGAAGACAACCACCTAAACCCAAATCACCTTCCACCCCGGGCTGCCAACCCAGGGTCCTAGGTCTGCCACCTCCAGGCACAGATTTGCTCTCCTCCGAGCAAAAAACAACACAACACACCAAGATCACCAAAAAACAGCACTCCTTTTACTCTGGATTGCCACCCCGAAGTCCTAGGTCTGCCACACCCAGGCCCTACCAAAGTGCTCATTGTTAAGCAACAACCGTCACCCCGTCAGACAAAACACCATGCAAAGATCCCTCATCCACCAACTAGGACTGTACCCAATACACCGACTACTGAGACTGGCGAAAAATACCCCATAGGGGAAAACAGATCAAGCAACCCTGAACAGGCGCACCTAACTTGAGATCAGGATGTAACCCCACAGACACAACAACAAGCAATGTAATCCAGCCAAAAAAGCAAAACAAACCATGTCACCTAGACACCCTAACCAACACACCAACTACAATGCCATACAAATGGTCAACTGCCTCATATGCAGAATGAGGCAACCAAACACACCTTACCAACAAGGTAACACCCAAAACATACAGGAAAGAACAGTACCCGACCTGCAAAACGAATGCACCAAAACCAGTTGCAACCCACCAAAGAAATGCATGACTGCATCTGCAGCCAACAACTGCAACCTAAAACTACTCACAGGAAAGTACCTGTCCACAGAATAACCCTGACGCAGCTGAACTCGCAGCACCTTACTGCCCCAACACTACACAGCACCTAACTGCACCAAAGTGCGAACCAGATCAACTTGACAAAAGAAAAACAAAGAAAAACTATTTCTGAAAACACAGTCGAGCAGATGCATCAACTTAAACATTGTGTTGTGGGGTTCTTCCCGGTTCTGAAGTACTATGCCTGGACACGTGAGTATGATAAGTGCCTTTATTATGCCAGTTACAAGTAAATAAGGACCAAGTGTGAAAACACTGGCATTCAGACCAGCACGGACTGTCACTCTGTGGAACACCCCCAGAGCCCAACACTCCACATTCCAATCAGGCACACCAACATTCCAACATTCAGACATACAGAACACTAGTAACCTGCAATGCAGAATACTACACACTGCTTGATGAGAGCTTCAAATAAACTACGGTTGCCTGTAATAAATCCACGATAACTGATGGCAGAACAGAACAGCCAACAGAAAGGGATTTTATTTGCCATTTGTCCATTTTCGGTTATCAAGAAATGCCCTGCAAATCTTACAATTGGAACCAAGGTAGATGAGGAAACATATTAGTCAGAACTACACTTAGGCTCTAGTACTAGAAATGCTTAATTAAAGAGATTAGGCAATCATGACACAAATTATTTTATTGGTACTGCTCCCTTGTCAAGCGCACAGTGGTAGTTTTAAGCCATTGGGCAGAGGGTTGGCCCTTTTGAGGATTGAGGAAAGCATGTGGCTGTTACATAATGCATGCATTGTGTAGATATCGCACCCTGGCAGAGCACTACAATAGACTGCGTAAGGATTTTAAATCTTTGTCTGAGATTGCTTGTGGTGACCCAGGATTGGTTCATTAAGGTAGGCTTGGCCTACACCAATCAATGTGGCCCATTTGGCTTTAAAAGAGGGCCGAGCCCGTCGTTTGGGCAGATCATCTGAAGACTTTGCAAGGAGTAACAAGAATAACTCATTTGGACCCTGGCTGAAGTTACAGTCAGCCTTACAGCTTCTGCCAGTGAAGGAAGGCCAGGATTTCCAATGAGGGAAGCAAGATCCCTCCCCTAAACATCTCCCAGGGAACAGAGCGAGATACTGAATCCAGAGGTCCCTCCAGCAGCTCCAGAACCGTACCCATCCAACACACAGCATGCCCTGCTAGGCTCTGCAAGCAAGCTTCCTAGGTGGAAAGTGCCAGAGAGTCTCTGAACCAAAACCAGGACAAGGCCGGTGCCTGCAACAGTCATCAGCTTTGGGCTGTCTGCCTTAAAGGATGACACGAGCCCAGTGAAGAAGCTAGGAGGAGTGCACCGACAGGCATCAACCGGCATCCACCGTAAAGGACATTTTGGAGCCAATTGAGCCCCTTGAGCAGCAACCGCCTGCACCGCTGACTGTTGTTATGCTGCAATCGCTAATGCCGTCTGAGACGCCTCGACCTGTGCTTCAGACCCGCCAATCGGCACTGAGACAAAGATTCCTGACCCTGAGCCGCCGTGTAGGCCAGCCTGCAGCCGTTCCTCAAGTCTCGCTCGCCAAACTGCCTGCCACCTGATACCTGCAGCTGTCTCTCATCTTGAAACCTGTTGCAGAAGCTGCAAGGGACCCTGAAACCGACTCTACACTGTCAAGCATCAAGAACCTCTACAAGCACAAGGTACGTTGTGGTTCTGTCCCCTTTACAACCCATTGCTCCCTTTGTGTTGACACCAAGTATCCTTGAATTATTGCGATTAATTACTTCACCGAATACCCTCCTGTCAGTATCCAGAGTGCATCCCTTTTCCTTCTTGAAACTGTCTGTCCTCTGCATTCCTTTACAGGGTGGTTGTGTTGTGTAGTTCGCTAGAAATGTCGGTTGTGATAATAATGTAGATATTTTTATACAACCTTGACTCGACAGTCCCTTTTATAATTGGGTAATAATTGTATTTTCACTTTGTTGCAACTAACCAATGATCCACGACATTGCAGAGCATACCCTTCCATCCACGTTACCAAAATTGGACGAGGAGGTTTATAATTTGCTTGTGTTTCCAATCTGTTCCGATCCCTTCTGGTGAACTAGAGGTGTGGGGCTGATAGATGGTTTAAGAAACCGATATTCATCCCTGGACCACTGGTGCCCTGGAAGGTAATTCGTCACAGCAAAACAACACACTCACCGGCTGAAGCACAAGTCGTTTTTCATTTGTGACAACTGCGCAGTTTTCTCTGCGACAATGCATTTAAGCAAGCATTGAAGTGAGACCTGTCTGGCTCAAAAAGTGGTAGCTCCCCAGGCGGTGTAAACATGTATTGCCTGGTGGTTGTGTCATCCCCAGGCATTTAAAGATGAGACTGCAGTGTGGTGTTTGCTGCACTAGGTGGCAGGCCAGCTAGATTCTGGTATGTATATATGCAGAGCCACGTACACATTGCAAGAGATCTTGAATGTATGCACTGTGTCTCCTGATACCAGACTAAGGTTTTAGGTAAGGAAGTGTGCAACTGCACAACTCCCAGACTGGGGGTTCCCCTTCGAGGGTTTGCCCCAGTGCCCCTTCCTTGTAGCTCATTGAGGGGACCTGCAACATCTCATCCCCTCGTGAATTCTGAGGAGAGGACCGCACAGGCTGATGTGTGTGCAGGCCTCTCAATCGAAGTCTCCATTAGAATACTCCGAGCCTCTAGCGGGGGTTACGCTCTGTGGGTAGGTGGGGTGGGCAGGGAAGATCACTAAGAAGAACAGAATGTGCCCTTAGGCAGTAATCCCAAAACTGAAATACAAAAGCAGGAAGAAGACTAGGGCGGAGAGAAGGCACGCTGCTCTCTCCCTCTTCCAAAGCGTGGTTGATATCAGTCCATTCTTGAATTATGACACTTCAGAACAATAATGCAGGGGTCCATTGCTCAGGCTTCGACCGCAGGAGAAGGAGGGTGGCATCCAGTGCAGAGAGTTTATCTTGAACCATGCATGCAAATGTTCCTCATTGGTCCAGTAGGTAATCATTTTTTATCCCTTCATGTAAAATGGGTGCATTTGATAACGCACATCTGTACTGGGCATACATATTTGTTCTGAGAATTTCTGTCCTAACATTAAATTATAATTAAAATATTGTTCTGACAGGCATTGGTTTCATTACTTCACGATGCATGATGGCAGAACTGGAAATAGTGGGAAAACTTTGTATTTTATGCGATTCTGTTTTTTTTCATAATTGTGCCAGTTCAAATGGGCTGCCCAGTGCAAATGGGCGAGCTAATTGTGACCCTGGCATGGCACCCTCGCGTGCCTTGTCGCGCTCTGAAACACTTGTGTATGAGCATGATACAAATAGAATATCATATCGTGTACCCCTCATATCATATAGAAAGTCTGTGGACGGGTTCTGAGTGGATGTAATTAGTGCGATAACTGGTGTAACTCCTTCACCGCGTCACTTGGGTTACAGTCACGAGTCAAAGCATTCTTGGAACAGCTCCATTTTCAGGAGTCTTCTAGCGAGCCAGTGGTGAGGGGGTGCTTGGAAGGTTGGGTTAAGCGTTCCACAGCCGCGGGCCAGTAGTAGGAGAGTTTGCGCGTTGGACAGTCAGACATTCCTTGGTGTTACAGAGTGGGGGGTGCCACTTTCTGCTGGTACTCTTTGCCCTTCCTCTAAAATGTGTAATGGACACATCAGAGGGCTATCAGCCTCATTCTGTTGTTGGTGGTATTTCTACAGTATGTCTCTAGAAGTACTGGCAAACTCTTTACTGTTACTGCCACTGGTCCAGCCGATTTCCCCCATTTCTGGCGTCCAAAGGCTTCATTGGGGATTTGGTAGATTTACAGTGGGTGCTAGTTCTGCCTCTGGTGAATCTGGCACTTTTAGGCATTGAAGTTTAGGCTTTACCTCCGTCACCAGATTAAATGGAGTCTTGGTGCACTGAGTGGGATCTGACAACTCTCTTGTATTATTGCATTAATATTGACTTCTGTGGACGCCCATCTGATGTTTTCCAATGACCGTATCTCACCAGTTTCAAAATCCATATATTAGTCAATACAGTGATATCTAAGTTTAAGTCTGAAATAGGTCTATAGTTGTTCCATTATCTTCCATCTTGCTATAGCTTTGGGAATATTCCTATTCTCCATTGGGAGGCCTTTCTTCTCCCAAACATTGTAAAAGGCTGGAAGAAGGAAGGGTGATCATGTGATCTTACATTGCTGGTAATGGAGCCCTTTAATTGGAAGATATGTCCACGTTTGCAAAGATTGTTTATCAGTCTTACCCTGAACTACAGCTACATAGTTCTCTGATTGAAGCCAGGGGTGGACAGGGAACCAAAAGAGGCCCTGGACATAATTACTGGGAACGAAAAGAGGCCGTGGAAATAATGTTCAAAGTGGCCCCGTATTAAACATTTTCATCAAGCCCAATGCTTTCCCTATGAGAAAATTTGGAAATACCACACAAAAGGGGATCAGGGTGCAGAGGCCTACAGGGAAATCTCTGTAGTTGTCTATGGGCCAGTCCACCCCAAATTGAATCCCATCTAGAGATAACCTTAACAGATTTGGAAGCAAAGGTATTTTACCATATTTTCTTTGGGTTCGTGTAGTTCTCATACAGGCCCTGAGAACATTCAAAGAATATATCAGCAGTGAATGTAACTGGGCACACGGAGTGTCGCTGGAGAGAGAAATTGGATCTTCTGCTTTCACAATGTCCCTAAGCGTTTAAGCTGTAAGCGATGGGGTTACCACACAGTTCCTCAGACACCTCAGAGAGACTAGAGGTAATCTTTAGATGGACCATTTTAGAGCAGCCCTTTCGAAATAGTAAAACTAACAATATCATTTGTTCAAAGGGTCACTTGCTTCCCCACACCCAATCGTGTTTGCCACACTAGTATGTCTCTATTTCTATTAAATTACAACATACACCTTCCTTATTTTTATAAAAAAATATCAATTTATTTCATATTTTATAAAACACAGTAAAAGAAACGATATATCACATTTCACATATCTTATAATTCAACAAAATTAAAAAAAAAACACTATGATTTATACAAATGTCGTGCAGCACATCAAGAACAATTTGTCTGGTACTTAAATTCCTTGGTTAATATTTCGTACATGGAAAAGGTTCTCATCAAAGATCTATTGTGTCACTCCATCTCTAATCATGGTGTTTTACACAAGGTCTTTACCTTCTCACACTTCGTGCATCAGTCACTCATTCACTCCTCTCATTCAACATTCATGATACACCCAACATGTTTCTTTCCTTATATTTTTATACAGTTAAATAGGAAATTCGTCAGGGGTGAGTACCACACCAATTTGTAATGTGCACACTAATCTTGTCTTTTCAACTTCATCAGGGGATGGTCAACTGTTCCAAACCCTTTCTTCTTTCCTCTAGGCAAAAAACCCCAAATAGGTATCTGTGGGAAGCAAGTATTCGAGATGATGGTTTTATTATAGGTATCTGTGGGAAGCAAGTATTCGAGATGATGGTTTTATTATAGGTATCTGTGGGAAGCAAGTATTCGAGATGATGGTTTTATTATAGGTATCTGTGGGAAGCAAGTATTCGAGATGATGGTTTTATTATTTGACCACTCTCGGATGTAATATCATTAATACAACATGCTATATATCACATCACATGGGAAGGGAACCATTAACTTGACAACTCCTTCCTGCCAATGTACCTTAGACTAATTTTCTCATGGGAAGAACACTCTAGGTATAAATTAAACACCATACCAAGCACATTTCTCTGAATGTTAGCCACAATGTTGGGGCCACTATGCCTTACTCTACATTAACATTTCTTAATCATCCTGCTACTTCAAAGGGACAGGGAGCATGCAACCTGTTGTAAGGAGGTCCATAAACTATAGGTGGTGGTGTGAGTTATGGTTGCTTAGCTTACCATAACTGGCCAATTTCTGGGGGGTTTCGGTTTTACTTGTAACCATGACGTTTGTTCACTGAATTGTATAGGTTTTTATTAGTGCAACTTGACCAAAACGTCCCTTTAACAAACTTTTTTCACTGAGTTTCATAGGTTTTTTGCCAGTGCACCCTAATAGGCTACAACTTCCTAATATCATAACCCCAATATATCAGAATTTGCATCCAATCTAGAAAGCCTTAAGCAAAATGGGAGCTATTCCCCACCTGCTATTAACATTCTAAACATTTCTATCAACCTTCTACAACTTTTTACACCGTGTCTTTGTTCGTCGATGTTCACAAACGTCTGACGTCACCGTGGACTTCCCGAACAGCGTAGTGTGCCATTCATGCACACGGCATGATGACGTGTTCGCGAACAAGTCCGTGCTTTGTGAATGGGTCCACGCACCGCGAACGGTCCGTCCTTTGTGAACAGTTCGAAAACTGCATTTTCAGCCAATCTAAGACATTTCAAGCAGAAAATCTACCCTTGCACAGCTCATAGACCTATCCTTACTGGTTTTCCATCTACAATCAAGGATATAGCACATGCTTATAAGAATATTAGCACAACTGTCAGTTAACATCAAAAATAGCATCAGCCAAGCCATCCTGCCTCCCTTGGAGCCACCACCACCAGCTGTAGGGCCTGGACAACGGAAAAAGCTCAATCATGCAGAAAACAATCCAAAGGACCAGGAAGATGAGATATAAGAAATTCCTACCTCGGGCACCCAGAAAGAATCATGGGTGGGCGGTTCTTGTCCACTGTTTGGAGTGTACCGAAGGCTAGAGCTACCAAGGTAAAATGCACTGAGTACTCAGTTGCAGGCGACCTGGGCAGTACTCCTACAGGACCACCTCCATGTGCCACCACACCATATCCAATCTCCGGGATGCTCTGAGACAGATCGTTCCTTTCTCAAGAAATAGGACACCGTCTTTCCCTACCTCCGCTTTCTCAGCCAATACTGCCACTATACAGGCTACAACTGTGTGGCACAAGATCCCACCAGCTACCTTGCAAGTCATAAAAGAGGCTGTTGATCCATATCTTTCCAAGACAACAGTACTCTGTATATACTGCAACACACCACTGTGCTGAGGGGAACGGTTTGAAAGTACTTTCGAGGCTGTAATCAAGGAGCATGAGAAACACTGCCAAAATCTTCCCCTGTCGACCTACACCTCCATATCAGTGCTTGGTGCTACTTCACTCATTTCTCTCCCCACTTTACTTCCTGACTTCTCCTGCAAAAAAAGAAAGAAAAAGAAAAAAAATACAAAATCAAAAGACACCGAAAAAGGTTTAAAAAATAAAACAAAAAAAATAATCTTTTAGACTCCATCTACTTTACATTTTTCAGTACAGTAGTTACACTCATTAAGATTCTCCTATATTTCCATTAGCATTCTGTACTATGCTAATGGAAATAATGGACAATTGTATACTAGAGAAAAAAATAAAAGGGTAGAAACAATTTTCAGTCCCATTTTTTTTTCTCTAGCATACAATATGCACCATAATCCATTAACCTTCATGGCTATCCGCGGTCTCTGCAGTCCCGTTTCCAGCATATGCATCATTGAAAGATTTGGATGGCACATGAACACCATCACACAGGGCAGCCCTTCTACCATTTTTTACTTTTATGTTTGAACTACTCCCTCATGGCCTGCTTTCGAACAGTCACACATCCATAGACTAATTACTTCCAAAGACTCTACATATAAGTGCTGCTATAAATGCACATATGCATTCTGTAGTAACAGACGTGCATGAATGGAAGCGGGAGTAAATATGGGAAAGTGCTGATGGGAGCCCAGGACGGAGGTGCCAAGGGATTCCAAGGTGGAAGGCCACTGGCTAACTGCTGGGGCGGAGGAGTCGCAAGGGTGGAGTGCACAGCCACCAGGCGGTAGACCCGCAAGGGCAGTGCTGAAGGGGGGGGGGGCAGGTGTCGACTACATATAGGGCCTGGAACCTGTGAGGTTTACGAGGGACTAGGCCACCAGTCTCAGTGGCAGTGCTATGAGGTTACAAGGAATGAATAGAGGGGAAGAGGAAGGAGGAAGAGAAAAGCTGAGTTTTCAGAAGTTTCCGGAACTAAAGGAATTCCGGCTCAACTCTGTGAGGGGCAGGAAATGTATTCCAAAGAGAGGCACCAGTCGAGGAGAGACTACTGCCTCCCGCTCTCTGTTTGCAGAAACATTTGACAAGCAGAGAATTGGAGTTAGAGGAGCAGAGGGCTCTAGCAGAGGAGTATTTAGAGAGAGAAAGTTGGAGATAGCGTGGTCCCAAGCCCCAGAAAGCCTTGTCGATAATAAGGAGGATCCTCATTTTCAACCTTCAGCCACCAGGAGCCAATGTAGAGATTTTAGGGCTTCAGAGATCCGATCCTTGGGCTTCAGTCCAAGGATAAGTCTTCCAGCCCTAGTCTGGATTAGCTGAAGGGGGCGTAGAGAACAAAGGGGGAAGTTGATAAAAAAGACTGTTGCAGTAGTCCAGCCTAAACAAGGCCAGGGCTCTAGAGATGTTGACCTTTCGGGAGAGGGTGAGGAAAGGTAGAATGCATGTAAGGAGGTGAAGCTGAAAGTGGGCCTTCTTGACAATGTCCAATATTTAAGGAGTGAAGGAGAGAGAGGAGTCAAAGATGACCCCAAGGTTATTGGCCTCACAGGCTGGTAACGGTAGAGGGCCCCAGGAGGGTGTCCAGACAGTAGGAGGGACACCGGACACAGGTGTCCCAATAAGAAGGATCTCCATTTTACTGTCATTGAGATAGATTGTTAGCCACACACAATACCTCGATGACAGTTAGCCCATCGGGGATGAACGATGGGGAGGAGAAAGTAGTAGAAGGAAGTTTCAAGCAAAGATCTGTGTCATCAGCAGAACACTGGAAATGAGGATAGAAGAAGGAGATCAGGTGAGCCAGTGCGATGAGATACATATTGAAGAGCCACAGCAATGGGATACAACCCCAGGGGACACTGCAAGTAGACAGTGAGGTGGTGGAGGAGAAACGGCCTGGTTGCAGCTGGGAAGGGCTGTTAGTGAGGGAAACAAGTCGGCCAGTCCAGTTCCCAGTCTGTGATCCCAAAGGTATCATGTAGCCGTTTAATGAGGATAGACTGGTTGACCGTGTCAAAGGTGGAGCAAGGTTGCGGAGCACTATCCTCAATTGTACTATGGTCATAAATACCACATATACTTCAATTATAAAATGGCACCATATTAAAAATACGGTATACTCCCCCTATATTACCTATAATATAAACTAATTATATTGTGGTGGTTGTGGCCACTGGCAACACAGAATAGTGTGTGTTGCCAGTGGCCACAACCACCACAATATAAATAAACCATATAACAAGTACGTAAAATGCAAACACCTTCAAATAACAAGACTCTCCCATCCAAATGATGTCTGCGGACTCTAAAATTTACTGTGGACTGTGAGGCACCTGCACACCCTTTTTTCACCTATATAAACAGCTCCATGTCAACTTTATTTCACTCCCCCACCCTTTCCAGTCCCTCTTTCGGCCACCAAATAACCCCAAATGTGTTTTCCAAACTTTTTGCTCACTGCTTTGTCTGTGGTCGGCATCGCTGTCCGCGGATCTAACATGGCGACCATTTCAAAATATCTGACGCACCTCACGCTTTTCATTAACCAATCAACGGGCATGTTTGATGTCCGCGGATGTCACACCGGCCCCCGTTTGGTCCTGATGCGTCCGTGGACCCCTATTAGGGAAGTGAGACCGCGGACCAGACCCAGATATTGGTAATTGTTTTTATCTACTTTTGGCAATGTAAAAGAAAATACTGGACGGATTTACACCAAATGTACAAAAGCACGCTTTTGAGACCAAGCAGCTTCTGGCACAAATTTGGTGAAAATCTATCCAGCGTTTTGGGCTGTACGCGCAAACAAAAAAATGTTTTCCGTCTATGAGGATTTCCACAAATGTGCCCCCCCTTACATCTTTGCCCCCCCCTCACCTCCTCCCTGGACGAAACCACACCAAACATTTCAAAATCATTCTGAGGGGGCCATGAACTTTTTTCTGCAAAGTTTGGTGAGGATTCGTCCAGGGGGAGGGGGGGGGTTAGAAGACGCCCAAAAAGTGCTCTTCCTCTGAGTTGAGTAACTTAACCATAACTATAGGGCCGCTACCGCAGGCCCTGTAATGTATCTATATATAGTGTGTGTGTGTATATGATACCCCTATAAAAAAGTCAGACCTACTTCTGCAATCAATTTTTAGAGGCTTCCGACGTTCAGCCAAGGGCCATTTGGAGTGTCAGGCGGGGGACAGTCGCAGAACTTTCTAGTCGAGCTGAGGGCCCTGCCTGCATACCGTCTGCTTGAAGCAGTTGCAGCAGCCTAGGCCTTAAGTTCCCACTGCACTGCTGCACTCAGTTACCAAGGGCCGGGCACCGCAGTGGGCCACGCTTGGGTTGGGATGCGTGGAGGCCAGCAGTTACAGATGGCCGAGCCTTGCGCACAGAAGCAGTGCTTGCCGTCGTGCGCAGGCCCACGGAGCAGCTGCTCGCCATATCACTTCTCGCTCCCTGAAAGACGCTACAGACAGCTAATTCCCCAGCCCCCCACTAATTTGTGGGGCCTCATAACATCTTTATTTATGGCTCGATAATTGTTTCCTCCGTTGGCGAGGCCCCTTTAAGACAGATTAACTCCGCATGCTGGGGAATGTGACTGGCGGAGAGGGGAGGAGGTCGGGGAGAGCACAGATGGCCTAAGAACCATGCCTGGGCTGCGGACGGTGGCACTAGGCTTCTCAGAGAGAGAGAGAGCAGACACCTGCCCCTCAGCCCTTGCTGCTCTGGGAGATCACACACAGAGCAGAACTCTCACAGAACTAACCTAACTTGTAAAATTCCTCGAGAGCTACTCTGACCTCTTAGGCCAGGGGTCTGCTGCCTTTCATTTTCCAGATGTTTGGACTACAACTCCCATCAGCCCCAGACAGCAGAGACAACATGTGCGAGTTGAGTTGTGGTCCTGCCATCAGCTTACAGGCCCCTCTACTAGGCAGACCAACTCTGCCTATTTTGCAGAGAGACTCACAATTTGTGAGCCTGAAAGGCTCACATATTTGACAACATCTTTAACTTTCTCCTGATTAAAATGTACTCTTCTTGAATACAAGTCTCCTGAAGTAAACTCTTCCTCCTACGTGTTTTCGAATGTTTCACTGTATGCTGCGGGGCTGCTCGGCAAGCAGGCCGACCTTCCAGGCTAGGGTTTGGAGAACTCTTTTATTTGCAGGGCACTCAGAAAGAGATGCCCCCCTCTCAGGCAGCCCCCTCCCCAGAGAGCTCATTCACAGGTTGCACAGCCCCCCACCCAGGCCTCACGTCATAGACTGAGTGGGTGCTTGCTCTCAGTCAGCCATGCATGCACGCTGAGCTGATCTGTATCTCCCAAAGAGCAAAGTCACGCGAATGGCAGCACCAGCTCTCAAACCGGAACAGAGGATTTCTCCAGCTCTCGGGGCTCACCTCACACGCTGGGCTCATCTGGTTCACCCTACGAGCATGGCTCGCCCAGCTCTCAAATGCTGACCACAAAGGCAAGACTTGTACAGCTCTCGGGGAACTCACAGCACTCACAGCACTCACAAGCATTGCACTTCAACTCTCAAGGCGCTCACTGTTGCATACATGCCAACATTCTGTGACCAAAAATCTGTAGGAATCTTAAAGTTGCAAAAATAGTCAGGCGAGGAGGTAATGATAGGAATAGGGCGCCTCAGCAGCCCATTGTCATTGAATGAGCCCGCCGCCGCGGGTGCATTCAATGACAATGAGGCGCCTGCCACGCCTTCTGCCACCACGCTAGCTCAGAGGAGCCCTTGAAAGACTCCCCTGAGTTGGTGTGGTGGGGGGCGGATGGCGCCTTTTGTGAAAGACACCCGCGGCAGAGGGGCGCCCTTAGCCCACCGCCGTGGGCGCCTTTTCCATCAAAAGCCTGCATGCTGCGCCTTCTCCTGCTACGCCAGCTCGGGGAAGCCCTTGAAAGACTACCCCGAGCTGGCGTGGTGGGGGGCTAATGGCGCCTTTTGTCAAAGGCACCCACGGCAGAGGGGCGCATTTAGCCCACTGCCGTGAGAGACTTATACATCAAAAGCCTGCATGCAGTGCCTTCTGCCGCTACGCCTGGCTCGGGGAAGTCCGTGAAAGACTCCCCCGAGCAGGCATGGTGGGGGGCCAATGGCGCCTTTTCTCAAAGGCACCCATGGCGGAGGGGCACCTTTAGCCCACCGCCGTGGGTGCCTTTTACATCAAAAGCCTGCATGCTGCGCCTTCTCCTGCTACGCCAGCTCGGGGGAGCACTTGAAAGACTCCCCCGAGCTGGCGTGGGCAAAAAAAAAATGTAAAAAAAATCAGTATTTGGTGCCAATAAATCACTAGGCGGTAGGACTGCTTAAAAACCGTTATCCTACCGCCTAAATCGGTAGGGTTGGCAAGTATGCTGTTTTGTCTTGTTTTTAGGGCCGCTTGCAGGGATCTACTCGGTCACACACTGGCTCTCTCGTTCATGCCACAGAAAGACAGACCCACAATATCGTTCACCTTCTCTTTATTCTCTCTCATCCACGACTGTCCCCTATCTCCTTCCCCCTCCCTTTCCTGCTCTCTCCCAGTGCTCCTGACTTCCTGCCTCCCCTTAAGATCGTTCTCTGCTGATGGTGGCCCTTCTGAATTTCCAACTGCAATGTCACCCCCAACTTAACATTAAACTTCTCTCGCTTCTCTTCAGCTAGTCCAGGGGGATTCATGCTCCATTTTGTCGAAGGGCTATCACCTTTGTCCACCAACTTCTAGTTCCACACACCCACATTTCCCATTCGTTCTCTAAGTAGTCGTGTGTCCACTCTTAAGTACCCGTCCGGTGGCTCTGCCTGCTCTACGTGTTCCCACAGGTGCACTTCATCCATTGCTCTAGTCATTCTGCTTTGCAGGGGCGGTGTGCCTCTTGGTGGGAAAAGTACCTGCACACTGACTCAAAGTGGTTTCCTCTCCCACATCTGGCACACTGGTGACCCGTTGTCAGGCATGGTCCCCGGTGTGGAAATTACAGGCTGCACCGGAAGCACCTTCATTCTCCCCACATTCAGTCTCTGTTGAGCTGTGGGTTGACAATGTGCCTGGTCTGTGTGTTAGTGGGCACGGAGCAAGGTAGTGCGATCTGCGTTAATGGCAGCGATTCTTCCATCTTCCTCCGGGTTTTCAATCTTTGCAGCTTGCACGTCCACCCTTTCATAGATGCGTGCTAGTTCTAATATTTCCTCCAGCAGGATACATTTTTTGAGGAGGTACTTTCGAAATATCGGTGATGTGCAGCCCTCCATTATTCTCAATCGTATTGCTTCATTGTTGGAGAAAATCACAGTGGGTGATATTCTTTTGGAGTCTGATGACAAAGTCGCCTGTCGTTTTGTGAGGCAGTTGCTGGCATTGATTGAATTCATACCTTTCAAAGTCCTTGTTCGGTTGTGCGATCAGTCTCTTGTCTAGGACGACCATGGCCAGATCATATGCCGTTCTCTCTTGTGGTGGAATTGTCTTAAGTATTCCAACAAGGTTGGTTAGGATGTCTATGATTGCTTCATATTTTTCACCCCCTATCGCCTTTTATGAAATCGGAGAATTCTTCCAGCCATTCTTCCCAACTGGGGCCTCTGCCCTGTTGTGGCTGTAGTACGAAGGGTTGTGGTCTTGTGAGGAATGCTGCTCTGGCCGTAGCAGGTGCTTGGGCCATTGCTTGGATTACCTGTTCTTCTAACATGTTTGTATATCCCTAGATCACGCCTTTACCTTCCGTTGCCCCGGGTGGTCTGCTTTACGTGTGAAGCCCGGGTTAAGATTACGTTGCTCCGGTGCTAGTGTGTGTCCTCTTTCCACTTCTCAGAACCTTGCATACAGAGTCTCTTGGGCGTGTATGGCCTCCTGGTGGCTCTTCCTCACTCTCTGGGTTCTCTGCCCCTAGGTCCCCCCGCCCCTTTGCAATGAGTCATTTCTTCTGGGCAGTGGGCCCCTTTCAGACAAAGGTGGATGGGACCTGGATGGAGGCCTGGGCGTGCAGCTCCACATGCGTAGACCTTTTTACAGTAGGTCCTTTCACCTTGGCCACATGTCGCTTTTTGATGGAGGTGGAGGAGGCCTGGATGTGCCCTGGATGTGGAGCGACGCGCCGTACTCTGGCTGGCGATGTCTCGTGGGGCCCTCGTCAGTGTGCTGGGCAGGCTGCCGGTGGGCCTCTTGGGCGTGGTGGAGTCACGGAGCACCAGCACTCAGCTGGATGTCTGCAGCCTTCACAAGGCGTTGCAGGCTGTCATGGGATATGCTACGGGAGCCATGTATCAGGATCCTGTATGTCGGTCGGAGGGCCTCTGGGCCATGGTGGAGCCGTGCAGCACCAGTGTTGAGCTAGATGTCTGCAGCCTTCATGAGGCGTTGCAGGCTGGTGTGGGATATCTTCCGGAAACCAGGTATCAGGATTCTCTATTTAGGTTGGAGCAGGAGCGTCGGTCGGCGGAGTGCCGTCTCAGCAGCCGCTCTGTCCTGTTGGCAGTGGGTGGCAGACCCAATGTCTTCAGTCAATCGAAGCAGCAGATCCCCTTGGTGGGGCAGACCTGTGGAGGAGTGGCAGACTGCCGTGACAGGGTGTACGTCTGTGGGAGCAGAAAACTGCCATGACCGGATGACCGGTCTCTTGCTGCTACGTGGAATTGTTCAGAGGGACAGCGGATTGCCGTATTGGCATGGATGGCGGAGTGCCGTCTCTTCAGTGCGCTGTCTGGTATTACTGCTGCTGGTGGACACGGGTCCATCCCCTCATCCTGCTCGTTGCCAGATGTTTTCTTGTGTTTGGGGCCGCTTGCAGGGATGTACTCTGTCACACACTGGGTCTCTCAGTCATGCCACAGAAAGATGGAGCCAGTATCGTTAACCTTATATTTATTCTCTCTCATTCCTAACTTCCCCCTTTCCCCTCCCACCTCCCTTTCCTGCTCTCTCCCCGTGCTCCTGGCTTCCTGTCTCCCCTTATGGTCATTCTCTGCTAAAGGTGGTCCATCTGCATTTCCAACTGCATTACTCGCTTTAAAGACAGAGCTCACCTGACAGGCGTGGCTCTAAATCGCGTAGAGCCGGTAAAACCGAATGGTCTGTCCCCCACAGTCCATGCTCCTCCATCTCTCGGAACTCACCGCACAGACAAGGTCCCTCTTGCTCTCAAAGCTCTCCTCACAGACCATGCTCCTCTGGGTCTGAGAGGACATACCTCTCTGAGCCGACCCCTGCACTTCTCAGAGGCCACTTCACAAGCATGGCTCTCAGAGCTCACCTCACAGACCAGGTACTACATTTCAGAGCGTACCTCGCAGGCGGGGCGCCCAGTTCCTTTAAATCTGAGTCCATCCGCAGGCAGGGCTCTCCCAGCTTACCTCACAGTCCATGCCCCTGCATTCTCAATGTCCTTCTAGCAGTTCATCTCACATACCAGGCCTCTCCAATTCTCAGGGCTCTGAGTGCTCACCTCACAACCAGGTTCCTTCAAATCTAAGTCCATCCATAGGCAGGGCCCACCCAGCTCACTTCACAGGCCAGGCCCCTGCAGTTCTCGTAGCGGTCCTGCTTGTGAATATTGCCTCAATAATAATGAACTTTGTATGCTGAACCAGCACATTCTACAGAAAGACCATGAGCTATTAGGTTTACCATCAATATGTCCCCATCCATAAAACTGTACGCAGATAACATGAATAAAATGTCACAAACTACTACTAAATGGAAATACCAAGAGGTTCCGGCTAAATGAAGTTGTCCTGAGATACTTAACTGCATGGGCATGTTCTTAGCCCCTTGCTCACTGTGCTTTAGATGGGCACAGCTCCACCTCACTGATGAGGCCCGACTAGGCCGAAACACGTGTCTGGGGTTGCTGATGGTACTCTTGTTGAGAGGAGACTTTCCTAGCATTTCGGTGCTCGGGTGCCCTTGTGGTTGGGACCAGACTGATATGGAAATTGATATTTCTACTCTGTGAAGAGTCAGTGAGATAAAACGTGGTTGGAGAGCCTCTTGAGCGGAATAAATTCCATAGAGCGGAATAAATTGCATAGAACATAGATAGTTATCTGATCCCTGTTAGTTCTAAGGCAAGAGGCTCCCACAATCTTGCTAAAATGTTCTCACCCCGTCACTCAATGGAAATACTAAGACATATAGGTTCAATCAGATTCTCGTTGGCTTCTCACTGGGATGAAGATGTCCTGAGCAGCAATCCTTTATAAAAATACCATTGGATACAGATTGGATGAAGATGGCATGAGCTAATAAAAGCAATGGCGATATGAAGAAAACCTGTACTTTCTGGAAATACCATGAGAGATATAACTTGAGTACATATGTACTGAGCCACAGCACTCTATAAAAATATCAATGACTACAGGCTCATGGGGGTGGGGGGGTCAGGAGCTAATGAAAGCAGTCGCAATATTCTGAAACGCTACTTTCTGGAATTACCATGAGATAGACCTTCAGTGGACACGTCATGAGCCACAAATACTCCTTACAAAATGCCAATGGACACAGGCTCATGAGGAACGTCATGAGCTGGTGTAAGCTGTGGAGATTTTCTGAAAATACATGAGATATAGCTTGAATGAAGATGTCATGACCTACTCAACAACGGGTGCCTAAGGCTGATCCACCACCCAAAATCCCGGCTGCAATATCTTTTATGCAGCCACCCCTGTTTGCAGAAGAGCATCATCAGACTGTGTCCAGGCTGTGGAAGTACCCCTGTGTGTATTTTGCTCCCATGTAAGCATGCTGATGAGGAAATACTACACCCTAACAAGGGTAGTGACTGAAATATAGTTCACAGAATTGAAGAGCCATAATTACTATTGAGTAGCAGGACAAGCAGTAAAACTCCTTGAACTCAGTTCAGTGACAGTGACTGAACTAATATGCCTGATAAACGACAGGCTAATCGTAGCGAATTCTAGGGCCTTGAATAGAATGTTAGTCTTGAGAAAGACTTGGGGGGTCGAAACACGTGTCGACTGTAGTTTTCTCGGGCATGTTAGTTCTGTAATATGTTTGAGTATCTGAGGTGATGGCACCTACCATCTGACGTATGTTATGACAGGTGAAACAGTCTGCAAATTTTTTGCATTCAACAAATTAAGATACATATACCAATGCTAAGCCGCAGTCGTTTGTGTTGAGAATTACTGTGTACTATTTTCATATAATAGGTGTGGGTTAACACCCATCTCAACTAGGGCTGAAGCTTACTCTTTATTTACATTAGAATGTACAAAGGCGCACAGATACCTTGATATTACCCCAATTCTGTCTGTAATCTTTGACATGATTTCGTTGCAAACTTAAAACACACTGGCAGTCAAGGGTCAGCAGGGCAGAGGATATGAAAGGAAAGGTAAAGGTGCAGATTAAGTGCACGTCAGTAGGATTTGCTACACACGTGTCTTAGTTGAACATATTGCTTTTCTTGATGACCTCTATTTAAGCAGATATCAATCACAATTGGGCAGATTGTATAGATGCCCAGTGATGCCTTTTATTATTTAGTATGAAACATTGTGATGTATCATGTTATATATGTCAGTTAACACCTGAGAGAGGCTTTGCACACTGGAGAAGGGAGGCAGAGGGGAGAATAAAAGAGTGGGAGATCGAGAGTTGTGTGGAAGAAGTGAACAGGTCCCTAAAGTGTTACAGGTGTTTTAAACTGCCTTATATGTGCAGTTTAGGGCGTGCTTCTTTTTGTAACTCACGCCATGGCCCATTACCTCTGCACAGGGGGTTATAGCTATTAGCACTCCTGCATGACTTCTTGGGTGCTAATAACTTTTGTTTTAATTTGAGAAAAGACGTGCTTGCCATTTCTCAACTTTAAAAAACTACACAAGAAAATGACTGCCATTGACGCAGGGAGACACAAACTACATCTTGTCCATTCTCGCTTTCCATGAAGGCCATTACCGAAGTGGGGAAGGGGCGGGACTGCAGGAGTGGTACCGAGGGGGCTGAAGCGAGGCTGGTGCAGGTAAGTGGGTCCTGGGAGTGGATGGTGCGGAGAATCGGGTGGTAGGAGATGGAAGTAGTGAGGGGTGCAGGGAAGGGGCGTGGGACAAGTAATGATTTTCGTGCCAGGAGGGAAGATGGCAGCCTACCACTGCTCAGACGGGGCTCGTAAGCCAGTCAATACCATGAGGTCACCTCCTGAGTGCTAATAATATTAATATCACCATTTTATATAGAGCTTCATGTAGGATTCCTAAGCACTGTAATCATAGATGTTATTTCCCAATTCAGTGGTTCTCGTTTCATGGACCTTAGAAGAATGAAGTGCTGGGTCGGCCCTGCCAAGGGATTCAGATGTGCAAAGTGCAAGATTGCAACATGTCAGAGGCAAGCACTTACCTAACTGAGCTATCCACCGCTACCATTTACTTGAACTAAATCTGAGGGATCGGCTGCATTATCCATTTGAATCATCGCACTCTATTGAATGGATCATAATTGGGCTATGCAGCTAAGCGGGGATTCCGGCAATGATTTAAAATAAACCATAAAAATCCATTAGCAGAGATTTATTTTTTTCCTCCGCTAATTGGTATTACGGAGCCACGAAGACCATGCATGGGTCGACAATGGTGTCCTGCTACAGTGAGCGTTGAATCTATTTGATACAGGGCCAAGGGGCAAATGGTTTGACTCCCTGCTGTAGGAACATGAGTCCAGGAGGATAGCTCGGGGGCAAAGCGCTGGCCTTGGGAGCAAGACAGTGCCATGCTCTTTGAAGCTGGAGGGGTCCTGCTTAGGTGCGATCTACAACACCAATAAAAATAACTAGAGACCTCCGCACTCAGATTATCTGAGTTTATAGCATTATGTAATTAAGGTCTATAATTTGAATGGAAAGGTCTATGCAACTTTATGTAAATTCCATGTTTCAGAGGTCAAGTGTCCCTAAGCCCTGAGCCGCCCCTCAGCTCACACGTGCTGGTGCTTGCTATCTTTTTGTTTTGTATTTGGTGTAATAAACACCTTTACAAAATGATTTAATAACACATCACAATAAAAATCACAGGCACAATTTTCATACTTTCCCATGAAGGGAAATCCATATTAAATGTTTTTAAAATACAATCACAACAATTCATTACATAGATTTTAGCACAATCATGGGTTACTCCCTTCATCCATTAACCCCGTCCATGTTCCCATTAGTCATGGCTACATATCTGTCAAGTAAATCCTGGATGTACTAAATGGCTGCAATATCAAGCAATTGTTTCCGTTACGTATTCCGAACCAAAACTGCTCCGATCTCATAGAATTACCATTATAAAACACGTTTCTGGGATTACTTTTTTCGAATTGCAGTTCCATTCGGACATTCCATAAAAAGAGGTCTCAAAATTACGGTTTCTTCAATGGAACCACCAAACCCACGTTTTCTAGGGTGGAGTGGCCACGTATGTCTTGTGCCACAGATTTCTGACGTGGGAAATAGATTACGGGCCTGATTCCCAGAAGCCTTTTAGAATGCCGCAATCCCATTGGAAAACGCTCTGTGAGTCGGGCCATAAGTTGTAATCGCATACACAGTCCTCTATAGCATCTGGAGGAATTTTTTGAAATAATGTGGCAACTCATTTAGCTTTTTATTATCATAGCTTAATTGAGAATGGACTTCATATTTATTTTTTCCCTCTATTGTGTCTATCCAGTCTTGTTGCCAGTAACGTTTTTTTAACAAGTCGCGGGCCAGGAATGAGTTCCTCCGCAGATGCATGTATTTTATCCAAGAGTACTATAGTATCCAGGATGCTGCTATCTGTCCATTGCTTGCAGTGGAGGACGCCCTGCATCAAGTACATGTTATCTTATCAGGCGCCTCTTTCACGCCTACACCATTCCAGCCGTATTTCACGATTCTACCTCGATGTGGTGGCATGCATTCTCCACCCACCACCCCCGACAAGCCGAGGCCTTACTGTCAGTTGCTCTAGTCTATGGCTTAATAATACCTCTGATTCCATGGTGCCCGCTGGGCCCCCGGCACTCCTAGATCAGTGATCACTTGCTTATCCCCCAACCAGCTGAGACAATTGCATAGTGCACCAGTACCACCCCACTACTAGACACCACTTTGGCGCTGCCAACTTCCCTAGTCCAGGCCGCTATGATACGTTCAAGGTAATCTATCCCTCAGTTTATTAATTCACACTTTGAAGATGGCGTGTTTTACTCCTTGTTATTTTGAAGTTGGGAGTCAAATTATTTTTTTGGGTCTTAAACGGTAACTCACCATCCCAATTAGGTTGATTTATTGAGGTGAGAAAAAATATAGAAGGCCTGCTAAAAAAAGTGTAGACAATTGAAAATTGAGGCTTTTACATGCTATGCCGATCTTAATAACTTACGAGTGAATGGTAACGAATCTAAGATTCAAATGTATTCCAACAAAAGAGCTCCAAAGATTATGAACTGTTCTGTTGGTAATATTAAACTGGAAAGGGTTGTTGAACTCCTCTATTTAGGATTCAATATTTACAACTCCCTTTCTCGTAACTCAATTATTCAAGCACTGAAAGCCAGGATAAAGCCACTGCCAGCCCACCTCAAACGCGTAGACGGGAGCCTGCGTAAATCTTCTTTGCTTCCAACAATCAAATCATACCGTTCAAAAAGGTTCCCGACCTTAGTCTATGGCCTAGACATCAATCACCCTGTTTGATATGGGTGTATTTCTTAATTCCTTCAAAGAAACCATTTGGGAAAAATCTTGGGACTAGCACAATCAGTACCCAATTGCGCGATACGACATAAAATGGCTTTGATATTGTTAGAAACAAACATTATATGTAAACACTGTCTGTGTTTGAAAGAAATGCTCAATACCCCGATCTGTTCCACCACTAGGTGACTTTGCCAGGACGCAACAAAACCTCCCGCTGGAGCTTGATTCAAATTAATGCGAACGAATTAACCTTCCTACTTTGGTCAAAAGAAAACTTTGCACGACAGACTGGAGACTCACTGTAAATCAGTGAAGCTCCTACTCTCTATAATTGGAGTATTCCAAATTCTTTAGGGAATTAAATAATATATCCAAGTATTTAACTGTGTTCCCCTGTACTATAGCAAGAAAGATTTACATGAGAATTAAACTAAATCAAGTTCCGAGCTTGGAGTGTGTATGGGTCCAAGATTGGATATGGCGAAAGAGGAGAGAACATGTAGACTTTACACATCAGACGTAGTCTAGGAAACAATTAAGCATCTTGTTTTGTTCTGTCCCCGTACCACAGCCATAAAACAGGCTTGTTTTGGTAGGTTTTCAGATTTTAACTTCATACATGCAGGAGAGCGCTTATGGATTAGATGTGTGCAAGCTGATAACATATCTCTGTCACTTGCATTAATTGGATTTTAAAAAGTATTATATGACATTTTACATATTTGTGTTGAGAAGAGAATGCATCATAATGAGCTACGACATGTTGAGATGCATCCTGTTTTCTTGGCCATGATTATATGTGTATTAATGATCGCTCTGAAGGAAAAGGGTTTTAAAGGTGTTGTATGCTTGTTTTTTAATCACTATAATTGTTGTATTTTGTAATAATTGAAATGTATAGATTTGTGTAAGGTTTTAATTTAAACCAATTCCAAATAAATACATAAATAATATATATTTTAACTGTAAAAATGATATCTTTTTGTAATCCATACTTCTTTGCAAATTAAAAGATGCAGTTGTATCTTAAAGTTCCTCTTCAGATTGGTAAGAATTAATATTGAAGCTCTTTTTGTGAGCCTGCGCTACTGATCCATACATTTCTGGGCATTTGTGTGGGATGAGGTGGGGTCAGAGGGCAACATTTGGTGTCTGTTTCATATTTTATGTTAGGAGTACTAGCCTGTTTTATGAACTAAAAGTAGCTGATGCAATGCTTCTCTGTAGCGCTCACTGCACTGATAGGAAGTGCTTTGCACCCGTTGGTTTGACTCCCAGAATGAGGCAGGCCATGGTGGAAGACTACCTCGGGAAGGCCTTCTTTCATGGAGCTTGTGATGGGGCATTGTGGGTCTGTGTTGTGGCCCACTGTTTTGGTCCAAGGATTGCGTTTTAGGGAGGACTGGTATAGATTGCTTTGCAGCCATTGGTTTGACTCCCAGAATTAGGCAGGCCATGGAAGAAGACCAACTTGGAAAGGCCATTATTGAAAGGTGCTTGTGATGGAGCATCGTGGGTCTGTGTTCTGCCCACTGTTTTGGTCCAGTGATTGCGTTTTAGGGAGGACTGGTATAGATTGCTTTGCAGCCATTGGTTTGACTCCCAGAATTAGGCAGGCCATGGAAGAAGGCCAACTTGGAAAGGCCATTATTGAAAGGTGCTTGTGATGGAGCATCGTGGGTCTGTGTTGCGGCCCACTGTTTTGGTCCAGTGATTGCGTTTTAGGGAGGACTGGTATAGATTGCTTTGCACCCATTGGTTTGACTCCCAGAATCAGGCAGGCCATGGAGACACCCATTGGTTTGACTCCCAGAATTAGGCAGGCCATGGAGGAAGACCAGCTTGGAAAGGCCTTCTCGAAGGGAGCTTGTGATGGAGCATCTTGGATCTGTGTTCTGCCCACTGTTTTGGTCCAGTGATTGCGTTTTAGGGAGGACTGGTATAGATTGCTTTGCACCCATTGGTTTGACTCCCAGAATTAGGCAGGCCATGGAAGAAGACCAACTTGGAAAGGCCATTATTGAAAGGTGCTTGTGATGGAGCATCGTGGGTCTGTGTTGTGGCCCACTGTTTTGGTCCAGTGATTGCGTTTTAGGGAGGACTGGTATAGATTGCTTTGCACCCATTGGTTTGACTCCCAGAATCAGGCAGGCCATGGAGGCACCCATTGGTTTGACTCCCAGAATCAGGCAGGCCGTGGAGGTAGATGAGCTCGGCATGGCCTTCTCGAAAGGAGCTTGTGATGGAGCTTCGTGGGTCTGTGTTGTTCGTCCACTGTTTTGGTCCAAGGATTGCTTTTTAGCGAGGACTGGTATAAATTGCTTTGCACCCACTGGTTTGACTCCAAGAACCAGGCAGGCCATGGAGGAAGACCAACCAGACATGGCCTTCATACATGGAATACCTGTTGCGTGGCGCTATTTTCTAGTGCTTGGATGTTAGAAGCCTGAAGGGAAAGTGTTTCTTCGATTGACTTGCTGTAGCAGGAACGCCCCAGACGAAGAGTATCTAGGTTCGTCCACTGCATGCAGTCCTTGCATTTTAGGGAGACTGGCATAGAAGCCTGAAGACCTCTGTCGTGGGCTGCTCTGGAGGTCTTGAGCCCCTTGGGGTTACCTGTCGGAAAGGAGGGGCCGCAGAGTTAGCCGGGCTAGTGGAGAGATTGCTTCGGGTCGGCGCGGCCTCTGTTGCTTTCAGCCAGGGCTCCCGTCTCTCTTCTCCTCCGACCCCGCTCCGCTGATTGGAGACACATGGCCTGCTCTTGCCCAGCTGCTATGAATTAGCGCCCTTTTTGCTGCCGGTCCATGCTTGGTGTGTTTGTTGGAACGGTTCTGCGGCGATGGCGGAGGAGGAGAGAGGGTGGGGGAGCGGGCAGCCGAGTGAATGAAGAACTTGTCCTTCACCTCCGATGACCGCATAGCTCCAGATGGCTTCAGGGCGGGGCAGTCCGGTTCCCATTTTGCAGCAGGCTGGGCCGCAGTGCATCCTGGGATGTCTGCTCGGAGACGTGTGTGCGCAGCAAGTGGCAGGTGTCTGTGAGTTCCACTTTATGAGACCTTCTGGACGTGGCCTCCTAGGCGCCCTGTCCTTGCCTCCTCGCTTTGCTGGCTGGCTTCCATTTCTCATTTTCTGGAAGCGATACCCGGCGCGAGCAGATGCATGCACCCCCAAGAGCGTCCCCTTGGTATAGCGTCCCTGAATATTCTACGAGATTTTACAGGAACCCGCCTCCTGGAGCGGGATCCCTGAAAAGCCGCCAGAAATTGCCGAATATACAACTTCCAGGAATCAGCTCAAAGCACACCTGTTGCTCAAATACCCCAATATAGCGCACCTACTAGGCGCTTGGTTGCGCCAGTGGCCTTCAGTTCTACATAATATCATAGCTATGGTTAACCGCAGCCCCCACTGTATATCCTGATATGGCATTCTTCCCTGGAGCTCTTCTGGGGCAATAGTGCTGATTATGTTCAATCACAGGGGTCGCATGATATGATATGATAAGATTGGTTATTTATAACACGCTTAATGCCCAGAGGTTTCTAAGTGCGGACCCTGAGATCGAACCTGTGTTGCTCCCTGTCGTCTCGCTTCCAAGGCGAGCACGTTGCTGCTGTGCTATCCTCCCGTGATGTAGGCATAGCTCCACCAATGCACCTCAGTCGGGAGTGTCCGGGAGCACGCCTTGCCATTCCAACATGGCACTACCCACATGACTCTTCTAAGGCAACCCACTCCTCATCAGACGGCAGCGCCCCCTCCGGCTCGCCAGCTCAGGGGCATGACACCCTGACTATGCACCTCAATCGTGACATCATGCTCTTCTAGGCCTGTGCACCGCACGCAGGTAATTGTCATGCTGCTGCAACCCTGGCACACCCCATGAAGCTCTGCCAAGGTACCTCCGTCCTAATCAGCCGGATCCGTGTCTAATCGGCAAACCCGTGTGCAGCTCTGCCAAAGTACATCGATCTTGTCTTGCGTTTGTCCCTCGCGCAGGGACGTGGCCACCGTGTAGACCGCTCTGCCAGTGCACCTCAGTCATGACTGGCAGCACAACCTGCTGTCCTCTGAAACTAGAATCGTCTCCGGTTCTCAAGTCCCCATCCTCTTATCGCCGGGGGTTACTTATGGACCCCTGGAAGTGCTGAGGCACTCTGGGTAAATCACTGCATGCTCTTGGCTCTTCGACTGCCCTTTAAAAAAAAAACGACCAGTCTCTTGCCACGTACATAGCAGGTGTTATCATCAACTACTGCATGGGTCTCTATGTGACATCTTCTGAAGGATAAAGGGCCGGGCCGGACCTGCGCTCTGCTCAACGCCTATAGATCACGGCCGCAGGTGCTTAACACGTTGCATAATATGGCACGCCTGGTGGCGTAGACAAGGGAGGTTCACAGAGAGTATTTGTTCCTAGAGACACATGTCTTGGTGTGATAAACATGGTCTAGGTGCCCTTGTATGTTTTTTTTTATTATTATTTATTTATTCAGTGAAAAAATACAACATGCATGAAAGAAACACGAACAATATATTGCCCTTGTATGTTTTCAACTCATGACCAGCCATCCCAGCACTTCATTTTCCCCTAATTACTTTAGCGGGATCATATATAGGGCCTAGCAGTGTAAGGAGGGTCCGGCTCCGTGATCACTTTTGTCACAGGGATGCTGGGCGCGTGTAACCTTGACAACCTACCTCTGGGCCCAGGATCTCATTGGACCTGCCGTGGAGCAGTGCTCATAGAGAGGGGTGAAGTGAGGAGTTGGGTTGGTGAGTCCAATGCCCTTGGATAGTGTCTAGTGCCCTCCTCCGTTCACTGCCAGCCTATTCTCCAGTCCAAATGGCCCCTGTCGCCCAGGCAGTTACAACAGCTGACGTGAAGCCCCTCTGCGGTCACGTCATCGGCATCGGCATGCATTATCCCCACCCCACACTTTCCTCTTCTCTTACTGCCATTTCACTATTTACCTCCTCTTTTCTTTCTCTATAGCGCTCTGATGTAGCTTCAAGGCACTGTGAGGCGCCCTCAAAGCAATGTACTTACTACAGCCTGGCACTGCTTCCTTTTCCTGTCCCACTAACGCTTTTGCTTTATTTTTCTTTAAAATCAAATGTTATTGTCATTTTTGTAACACATCAAATCACCATTATTTCGTTACACTTTCGACAAGAAAACAATTGGTTCATCTCAGTGTTCAAGATGTCTTCTCCCCTCTCCCTCGCCCCTCCCCCATGCATTGACCATAACCAAAATAGAACAAATAGAATGAAACACAACCTCCTTCACTGTCGCATCTGCCTTGCACCTCCGTAAACCCCCACTGGTTTCCTCGCCACTCAACGCCCATGCTTTTATTTTTAATCACACCCTCTTTTCCAAATAGCACTTGGAAGTGTCCTCTGCACTTTATTAGCTAGGTAAGCAGTCAAAGTGACAAAATATAGAAATATTCTAGCAGCACGGACTGAACCCATCGTGCTATTTTACCGCCATGTTCACAATGTATGACACCTGTCAGTGGACAGAGGGCATGGCCACAAACTGCTTATGGGTCCCGTAGGGACCGCTTCCAAGATCATGTGTACATACATGTGTCTGCCACCCTTCGGCAGGCAGACAGGAGAACCATACAGTGTAGCTCAGCCCAGGAGCAGCAGCTACTAGCAGTAAGCACATTTGGAAAGTACAGCTGTGACTTTAAGACCTAAGTGCAGATGGGGGCACTGCGCGAGGGGGCTGGCAAGAGTGGCCTCAGAGGTGGTTCTGGGACTTTAAGGCTTCTCGCTGGGCGCGGCTCCAACCTGCAGAGCACGCCAAATGAAAAACATTTTCCCAACCGCTCCGACACCAGCACGGCACCAGCCAGCGCGCTTTACTGATGCAATTCCCAATTATTTGTAATGTGAACCATATTTAATGCCGCGCGGAAGACTGAAATGTCAGGGAGGTCTGGCGGCGAGGCACGCTATTGGGTTTCTGGAGACTCGCGGCTTGAAAAAGAAGCCATTTTCAAGTCGATCCCAGAAAAATAACATGATTTCCCTTTTTCCTCCTCTCCTCTCTTCGTCTTTTGATCTTTTTTTTTTTAGATGTATTTTCCAGCCGGCTTCCCGTGCGGCACACACTCACCGGATTCGGTGGCGCTGGGTATTTTTGGGTCGGCACATCTGGCTTTGATCGGCCACGAATTATTCAGTCAGCTTGCCAAGGGAAGCTCAGTAGGCTGCTGCACCAGCTGTAGCGGCTTTGCCTGCCGCAATCTCAGAAGGGTCGAATAGCCGTCCGTTTTACCGTCCTGTCTTAATTGTTTGTCTCACTGCGTTTTTGTGGCGCCCTGATGCCTGCGGGCTGTCGGCGCGGTATAAACAAATAAATAAAATAAATAAATAAAAATAAGGCGAGCGCGATTGATCTGTGGCCGTAGTGAACCACCTATAAATAAGCAGACGCGCTTGACATTTGCCAATTCGTCATCCGTGGACCTGCGTGCAGTTTTCTGCACCGCTCCGCCCCGATGGCCACCGCGCAATATGAACGGCGGTGCAGCAGGAAGGACACGGATGCGATTCATGACGGGTAACTGTCACGAGATGGCGGCGTGAAAGCTGAAGGTTTTTCTAGCACTTCATCTTTTCAAAAGCAGATCAGATGGCGGTCCTGCGTCCTCCGCTATCGGGTGGACTTGGCAATTTTCAGAAGGGCGCGGATCCGAATCCGTCAGGCCCTGCCTTGTGTCGCCATCCCAGTTAGACGGAGAGGCAGAGAATAGATTATGCCATTGTTATATGCTGCCCCCCAGCCAAACACCTGGGCCTCCTTCAGTTGCTGCACAAGGCAGCCATCTTGTTGGCCTCTATTTGTAGAAGACATATAGGATATGTCCTCTTCCAGTGACGTCACTTCCCAATGTGTGAGTGAGCCCCCCCCCCCCCACTTTGGACTCAAGCCCTGGAAAATGCTTCCCATGGATGTGGTCTTAGAACATGGGGGACATGGGAAAGAGACCCTTGTCGCCAGGATTTTGGCACCAATAACTCGATCCAATCCAGTCTGCGAAGGAACCCATTGAGCAGCAGTGCCGAAAGGCGATTCACTCCGCGGCGTGTGCGTATTGAATGCTTGCTCGCACTCGCTGCGGTGTCTTCCCCAGTGGTCGAATTGGGCGGGAGTGGTTGGGAGCGGTGCTCCTCTACTTCTTTTTTGAAAGTTTTACTGTTCCTATACTTTTATTTTTAAAATTAACCGTTCCGGAATAGTTTAGTTTTAAAATAAAAGTGTAGGAAGAAGTTGAAACCTGCTTTTACAGTGCACTGCACTGAACATTCCCTTAAAAAGCAGGTGTGTTTGGGAGTTTGGATTGCTAGTGCGATGGGGTTTGTGGGGAGCGGGCGCAGGCAAGCGTGGAACATAGTTCCACTACTTCTTTACATACATTTCGCCCACTGGTCTTCCCAAGCTTGAGTTCCCCCATGGCAGAGGTAAAGTTTGCCTGTCGTTAATCTAAGAGGCGGACAGCACTCCACAGCTGGCAGTCTATTATCTCTGGCAGGTGGGGGCTATGAAGGTCCATGGAACGGGGATTGGGTTGTTGCATTTCAGTTTTCATTCTTCCATGATAACATGTGAAAACACGGATGTTAGTTATGATAACATATCCCAAAAGATTGAATGACAAAATCACGGATCCCACTTGCCCACATTTCATATTCGGTCTTTTGGGATTTTGGCCGTTTGTCCCCCACACTGCCTATAGTGTAGGCGGGGGACACTGCTGCAACCCCTGCAGCCAATAATACTGAACTGGAGGTGCTGCGGACACCCATGGAACCCCCGCACCCTTGTTCGGTATAATGGTCTTAGATCTTATGTACTATGCCGAATGTGCTGTAAATGTGCGTTCGGCATTTTAGAGACAATCTTTTCGCCCAAACCCTGAAAACACCTCCTGAAAAACACTGCCCTGAAAAAACCTTCTAAATATATTTCTTACAACAGAAAAACACGGTGGAAGAAACCAGGAGGTGTACAGGAGTAAATGCCCACACCTCCTCCATAAGGACAATGTTGACTTTAAAGGTTCAGAGATAGATAACAAGGGAAACAATGGCAGGAGAGAAACACGCCTCAACGTCCCAAGCCATTAGAAAAAAACACATTCAACCCAGATTTTCCTTACAAAATAACCAAACATTAAAGGCGTTATTCACGAAAACTTTTCTTTAAAAAAACTCACAACTGACTATTGCTGATCACCTGCTCACATCGCGGGCAATTTTACCAAATGCTTGGAACTAATGGCAGCAGGTGCTCTGCTCAGATTTACCCCATGCCGTTGGCCAAAACCAGCTTACCGAAGGTCTACAACCCTCCGATCTTCTGGCACCCATTGCATTGTTCCACAGGTTTACAGGTCAGGCCCTCACAGGTTCCATTCTTCCCATGCCTGGGACACACAATAGGTGTGGGCCTACATGCTGCTGAGTGTGGTGGCATTTCAGGAGGTCTCCCCACCCCCAGCATGCACTACCAATCTTGCCACCTTTTTTTAGGCCCACCTAGAAAGTTTGTGTTGGCTCCCGCATTCCACCAGAGCACGTGTGACCATATGGAGAATGGCTCTCCTTGAAATTCTTGTCTGAAATAGACCTTACGAATTATGCTGAACTTTTAAAGTTTTCTAGAGATTTGGGAGTGGCTTGGGTCTTATGTAGGAAAACAAGTTCTCTCCCATAGATTTTCTGGACGTCTATGTAGGACAATATATCTCAGCTAATGGTGTTACCTATACGTGCCTTTGACGTGGCAGAGAGGTGAGGTAAGGAAACCACTCTGTCTGGAGGCAAGATCTAAAACTGGCCCCTGGCAATGTGGCCTCCCGGAAAGGCAGCTCTCACAGGAAAAAAAAGCTTGTGCAGAAAAAGTCTCCAGGAATCTTGAGCAGAATATCCAGGTCTGGGCAGCTGGATGTCGACAGGAGCTGGTGACGCCAAATGGACGGAGGACCATGGAAGAGAGTAGAAAACCCCAGCTGAAGAAGGAAGCAGAAACATCCAGGTAGAAGTGGGCGAAACTGGGGGGAAGGAAGAGGCCAATAAAACTAGAGCAGGAGAAAGGGATCACAGGAAAAACTGGCACGTCTGCTTGAGGGGGAGCCGAAGCGTTGGAAAGGACAAGTGTCTTCTGAACGTAAAAGGAATAGAGAGTCTGAACACTATGCATAATATCACTGGCACTGATGTCGGATGTACAAATCTGGCGGCCATGTTTGAAGGGGCCACAGAGTCACTACTGCTGATACAACCGCCAGCATGTACCGGAAGATGTAACACCAAAGCTTGTGTGGCTGAAAGAACAATGCATGGAATCTATAAAATATGTTTTATTTATTTGCATTTTTAAAGGGCACAACTGCCCTCGGGCATCGCAGCGCTGTTACAGAAAGCTCACTTGACATAGGTACAATATTGAGGATACAGAACAAGATTGATTACAGACATTGCTCGTGTTCCAAGGTTACAGGGGAACAGTGGGACAGGTGCATGTTTACTTGAACAAAGTTGTTTTCAGTACCTTTCTAAAGGCCATGAGGGAGGTTTCCGATCTCTGTTAGGTGGCAGTGTGTTCCAAGATTTTGGTGCAAGTGCTTCGAAACTCGACCCGCCGGCTTTGGTTCTGTTGAATGTAGGAATTGAGAGTTGGTGTGTGTACATGTCCCGTTTAGGTCTGGGTGTCTGCACTTGGTGTATTCGTTCTGATAGATAGATGGGGGCAGATTGGGCTAGGCATCTATCGGTGATAGTGAGAGTCTTGAACAGGATGCACTCTTTGACCGGGAGCCAGTGGGCTTTTTGTCTTGTTCACAACTGTGAGCTATTCCTGCAAATAAAGTCACTCAAGTTGGGGTTAGCGACCCGAGAGTCCCAAAGGAAGGGAGTTTTGCTAGCTAATAAAGACCCACACCCAAAGGCGTTAAGATTAGTAGCCTCTTATTGGCCACACTGGGTGCTCGGGGTGCAAACATGTTTCCCACAGTGGAAAATCTTCTTCAACATGGCGGTCAAGTGAAAAAGAAAGGGCGCTGCTTTGAAATGAAGAGACCTCCTCCTGTTTCTATTGTGGAAGCACCATAGCAGAGAAAAGAGCCGCACAGGCAAGGGGCTGAACAAGGTTGGGCTGAAACAGGCAATCTGGGAAATTAAAATAACAATAGCGACGGGAAGTGCACGAAGCTAGCCGGGCTGCTCAGAACTGTGGCACAATACTTGCCATTATTGCCCACGGTCTGAGCAACCTGATTGGTCAGGACTCCGCCCCCAGCTACGAATGCTTTCATAGCTCAGAGTAAGCATTGGCCTCACTCATTTGAGCAGGGCAATCATGCTTCTATTGCCTGATTATCTGAAGGCTTCTGGAAGGGATTGTGTGGGATTGGTCTGCCCTTGAAGCCAATCCTCCTATTAATGGCTAGTACACGTGTATATTAATAGCTTCCCATTGCCTTGTCGGGGAGAGGTCCTTTTGGGGCCTGGCTTTTTCTGTTTATTAGAATTTTTAATCTGTGACCTAAATCTTTCCCCCTGCGGGTGGCGCGGTGTACGTATGCTGGCCCGAGAAAGGCAGAGCTGTCAGAAATCCACATTCTAAGCTCCAACACGAGCGAGAAAAGAACCGGTTTCAGTGCGGCGTCCAGCGGGTTGGGTCGCACACATGAGATCCCAGGCACTATTCTGAGTCTCCGGGAAGCACACAGTTGGTCTGGTTTGGGGAGTTGGACAATCACCTATAATCGGCCTGATCGCCTTTTTTTGTTTGCTCCATATAAACCCTAAGTGCCCGGTTCCCCAAGCATTACTCGAACTGTTCAATGCCACCACGTGGCCAATTACTGCTCTCAAAGTTGACCAAGAACTGTTCAACGTAGCCCTTTGACCAAAAAACATCTCCACTCACAGCCCTTTGCTAGCCACAGGTGGACCCGATCCCCCTGATGCTATCATCACCTGCTTATTTAATACTTTATAAGACTTGGGGCTCAAGTGGAGGGTACACACGGGTGGACGGAGTCCCCCACCTTTTTCAGAGGGAACCTTGATATGCTAATGTCTGGTGTGCGGCATTCAATTGGTATCTTCATGAGTCCCCCCACTTTTTATTTTAGGACTTGATCCAGTAGGTACCCTTCCTTTTTTAGCACAGTCTTGTTTTTTCCCTGTAGTTTTGGGTTCGTAAACAACCCTGTTTTTGTGAGCGGTAAATGTGGCGCAGGCAAAGGGTCTGAACCTTTTGCACCGAGGGTGTGGTGCGCTCTACAAGCCATCATAGAAATGGGCTGTGGTTACCCAGTAAAATATGCAAGATGCAAGTTTGCAGAGCGCATATGGTATTAGCACGTTTCCCTGCCAGCCCACACACCTAAAATCTATTGATTAGTGTTGCACAGGTACACAACACTGTACAGCATATTATCTGACGCACTTCACGCTTTTCACCATCCAATCAGCGGGCGCGTCCGATGTCCACGGACCTCACGTTGTCCTCAGGGCCAATCGGAGGCCTGTCCGCTGACCGCACAATGAAACAAGTGTACTGATTATCCCTAGTAAGGGTGCAACCAATTATGTAGTTGTCCTGACAGCCTTGCAAATGTCTGTCTTGGCTTGTTTAAGCTGTGTATAAAGTTGCACTGCCCTCTTAGACAAAGACAATTTCCTGGAGAAAAGGGTTTGCATTTGAGCTAATTTGCTTTTGTGGCTCAGAACCAGAGGTCAACTTCCAGCAATGGCTACTAGGTGGCGTTGTGGAATGTGGGACTTGGCTGAAATGGACTTTCCGATTTCTTTTTTTTATTTTAATTTTTTTTTAATATATATTACAGGGTCTGCGGTAGAGACCCTTTAGTTATGGTTAAGTTGCTCATTGCATAGGATGAACAGTTTTTGGGTGGCTTATATCTTTTACGCCATACGACGAATCCTCACGAAACTTTGCAAAACAAGTATACAGCCAAGTCTAAAATATTTTGCAACGTTATGTGCAATTTCGTCATGGGGGGAATTTAAAGGAGAGTCCCAAACCTTTTTAATCAGGGTACACATGAATGGAAACACATTTGCTCACAGCTACAGCCCAGACTGCTGGACAGATTTGCACCAATCTTGCGCAAGGAGTGACGACCTGGTCCCGAAAGCATGCTTTTGCAAATTTGGTGTTAATCCATACAGAAGATTTTTTTTAAATAACCTAAAAGCATTAAAAAAAATTGTGATATCTCCGTCTGGTCCACAGACTCATTTCTTGGTTACACGTCCATGGACGCCTCTGGACCAATCAGAGAGCCACACAATATTCGCGTGCATTGGTGATGTCATCTTTGATGCCCTGGGTGTTAGTGTGAGTAGTTTATGGCGGTGGCCTGAGTTACACTTGCGCAGTTTACCGTAACTGACAAATTTCTTCGTTTTTTCAATTTTACCTTGCAACCATAACGTCCCTTTAACCAATTGTTTTCAATTAATTTCATAGGTTTTCATTATAACAACTTAACCTTAACATTCCTTTACGAAAGTTTCTTCACTGAATATACATATGAAGTGCCAAACTATATAGACATATATATCATATGTCATATGACAGAGGCATTTGTATCCCTTTGAGAAAGGGCTAGGGAACAGGGTGGTCTTTCTTCAGGCTCTGAGTAAATTGCACACCTGTGACCTCTGTCCCTAGTGCCTGACTATGTGTGCTCCTTAATTTCCACTATCACACAACTGATTCCCCTTCTGGCCCCCTCACCAGGGGCGTTGCTAGGGCGGGGCTAAGGGGGCTGTAGCCCCTGATCATTTGGTTGTAGCCCCGGATAGAATCTCAGGAGCTACAGCCAAAACACTAGCTAGCCCCCAGTCCCAACAGTTCCGACATCAGCTTAGCCCCGGGTCTTTTCCAGACCTAGCAACTCCCCTGCCCCTCACCCTCTCTTTCCTTTCTTTTCTGTGATATATACGTGAAGAGCAATTAGAAATGTCTGTAATATATTTCAGATGTACTATGAAATATATATAAATGAACAAATCACGTTTTTTAAAAATCAGTGTTACCACATATACAAAAAATAACGTCTATAGATGTTGGGAAGGGCAGCACAAAGGTGCAAAGACTTGGTCCAATCATAAGAAAATATAAAGCCTACAAACACTGCCCCAACCCTCAGTCCAAAGGTTTCATAAACTAAGCGCAAGAGCAAGCAAAATCCAACAGACTACAAATGTAACCTTAACTCACACGACACAGCTGCTTCACAAGACTCAATTTCACCATCTCATGAATGTGAGCTACCTAATATTTAGAGTGAGTGTTGTGACATCGTTGTGTAGTTTAAGGTAAGGTATTTGGTGAAATTGTAACGCTGTGAGATTTTTCCTTTTTATAGGTAGTAACCTTAACTATTTTGAAAAGTGTTTTTCTACTGGTTCCTCCCTTTTAAAGTGTTTTTACTATTTTATTCCTCGCGTAAGCTGTGTTTTTTAGTCTTGGGGCCTCATCAGGAATTGGGTGGAGCGGGAAAATGTGGTGGCAACGAAATTACTGCTGCATTCACTGCTCCACCCAATCCCGAGTATGGCTCGTTCCCATGACGCATTCACCTGCAGCTCTGCGCTTGAGATATATGTGCCAGCGGTATGGGCATTTTTGGTGCTATTACCGCTGGCGGTATTTGTGCCGGAGATATTTACGCCACCCATCCCGCAACTCGAGATCCGGTGCAAATTGCATTGGACCGAGTTGTGGTTACGCCAATTACGTTGGGCGGTATCCCGGCCCAATTAGCGCCGGGATACCGCCCAACTCATGATGAGGCCCATATTCTTTTAATTCGTTGATCGTCCGTAGAATTCTGGAGGTATTGTGGGTGCATATGTTTCTTCCCTACGGTTCTTGCTGCTGACGGTGTTTGTTAGTGCGGGCATACCTGATCCACATAGGTGCATACATGCATGTGTTTGGCTTTTGTTCTGCTTCATCTGCAAAATGTCTTCATATGTCTATGGTAATGTTTGTCAATTCATTCTCCTCTTTGGTGTCTCTGCAGACCTACTGCATATGTTTACAGAACATTGAAATCATATTTTCTTGGAAAGTGAATATTTCTTGGCTGGGTGGTCCGATGTTTGATGTCTTTTGTGGGGTGTACCTTGACTGCACAGTAAGGTCTTTGTGTTTACCAAAAACCTCAACGATCAAAGTGGTCAGTTTGAAGATAAGCGTCCCAAAATTGTGTTTTTTGATTTTTTATGGAAAACCCAAGTCAGAAAACATTTTTTTCCGCATCTTTTTTTCTATGAGTGGTCAGATGGGGCCAGGTCATTTGCTTGTCCATTTTTGTCAACTTTCTTTACCGCGATCAAATGTTTCAGCTAAAAACGTTGTTTCCGTCTTTCGAGGTAAGATGCCATTTGACCTTTTCTATAGTGCCGCTACCACAGCCGTGTAATGCATGACATATGCTCATATCACAAATATGTGTGACAGAAAAAGTAGTCGTCCATATCTCATTGCCATGCCGAGGGTTGTCAAGGCAGCAGGACCATCTGTTGCCAATCCCTTGCCGAAAGGGCACTGCCCGTCCTATTGCCCCTCCCGTTTAGCACAAGCACCCATAGGTCTGACTTTGTCCAGTGACAGGCATTCCCAGAACACAACGATGCAGAGTAGGACTGGGTGTGCTACTGCTCAAGCTTAACCTGGGGCAGCTCTACAGCTTGGAACCCCTGACACTTCAGACCTGCAGGTCTATAGACACGTTCCATGTGAAGCACAGGATTGCATCTCAGAATTCAAAGACAAAAACAGGACGCGATGTTATACAAGAAATAAATACATGTATATTAGCACATGGCACCAGGAAAGCTGCGCTCCGGTGGAGGGGGTGTCATTACGTGGACAATGTGGTGCCCCAGCCCTTAAAGGTATGAGCGGGTGGTCCTTTGCCATAGCAGTCACCTGGCACCAAGTTAGGATGCTCCTCCTTGTCCAGGCCTCTTTTCTTTCTTTAGCCGGCGCTGCATTGAGCATTGTGGCTTTTAGACCCTTTCTCAGTGCTTTAAGTGGGCCAGGGCCAGGCATGGGCTGGCTTACGGGACAATAGGCCCATGGCGAACCAAAAATGCGTGTGTGGGCCAGTTTACTTGGGTCAAAGTGGGGTACTTTTTTGACCATTATGGGCCAGTTTGATGAGTTACTTCACTATACAGCTAATAGTTTTGACCACTGTTGCTGAATAAATATGATTTAAAATGTAAAATTTGCATCACATTTGATCAAACACCTCCCCCTTGGGTAGTATTCAGACAGCGTCACAAAAGGAATGAATTCCTATTTGCAACTGTGGGCCACTTGTTCGTTGGTGCCCGAGACAATTTTATGGCCCAGTCCGACCCTGGCCAGGGCCCATAACCACTGGAAGATGTATGCCCGTCCCCTGACCACAAAGAGATTCACCCCTTGAATTACAAAACAATTGGACTCTGAAACTAAACTAATCGCAGCAGAGAGCCACTAAAGGGAAACCTTTTGGTTTTTTTGAAAGCATATTCCACCTAAATATTAGTCTTTTCCAGTTTTTGTTGCTGTGCTTTAAATTGGAGAGTATGGGGGTCATTCCGACCCTGGCGGTAGGGGGTTAACGGCACCGGTAAGGATGTCGGTGCCGTTAACTCCCTACCGCCCTATTACGAGGTCCCTTAGCGGGTCCCACCAGGGCCGGCTGGTTTTACCAGCCGCCCTTAGCGGGAGCCGTTTAAGGACCATGGCGCTATTAGCGGGCCCATTATTAGCTCCTTCCCCATTCCCATTGAGCCCCATGGGGGCTCAAATGGGAATAGGGAATGGTTTTCGAAATGGGGACTTACCAGGTCCACATAGGTCGGAATGTCCCGGTAAGTCCCCATTCCAACACCGTGGACCCGGACCCGAGTTTGGAGGCAGCCATGGTGCTAATAGCACCATGGCTGCCTTCAAACTCGGAATGACCCCCTATGTGTTTCAGTTTTGCGGGGTGAAGTGTGGAGTAGAGCGGGTGAGATGGTTGTACCTCTGTTTTGGTGGAGGCATATCTTGCAGAAGGCAAAGTAACCCTTCTGGCTATCTTACCCATCTGGGAAGTTATGACCAACTAGTAGATAAGCCTGTGTACACAGGCCAAAGTGCAGGTTTACATTAGCACAGTAGGACCACTATATATCCTAAGGCAACAGCTCCCTCTAGCGGTGACAACAGGCAAAGCTACTGCATCAGACAAACATAAAATAAATTTAGAGACAAACATACATCTGGCCTTTTATTATATGGTTAGATGCGCTACAAGCATGGACCTACACCATCTGCTGCCTGTCACATTTCACTACATTTTAGTTCAGTATCTCTTTGGGAGGGCAGCCCTCATACTCTTTGTTCTAGATCTCCCACCTCTTTACCCCCGTGCTCACACATTTGCAGCGTTAAAATGTACCACCAGAAAATGCGGTCAGTCGATTGCGGCGAGATGGGCGGATATCCCAGGCATATCTCAGTAGCAGGCGCTTCAACCCTGCGCTCTCCTACAGGGACTGGAACTTGCATTGACCTGTTTTGATCGGTTGTCACTGTTTTTATTGAAATGAGTTTTATTGTAGTCGTTATTTTTACTGCTGCTTAATTCTCTTGAGCACACTTCACACGGTAAGGACCCCACCCTGCAGGCCCCCTACTGTGTTTACATAGGTCACATCTTGAGTAATGGTCCCTCAGTTACTTGCTGTTATTACACGCGCCAGACACTTCTCAGGTCGCACCTCCAAAAATACATTTTGTGGATAGTTAGGCCCCTCTCGATGTCTTATTCGACTTAAAGCACTACCTTTGCTTACCATGGAAAGGGCGGGACTGCATGTGCGCTATATAATCCTTTCAGTAGAGGGCCAGGTGGCAGCGATGGGTAGGGATCGTGCAAGGGTGCCCTATAGGTCTGGAGTGTTTTGGTTCGTGAGTAGCTTGGGTGTCATTGTGTGCAGCTTCCTCGGGTGGTGTGGAGGGGAGCATTTTTCGAATGTACCTATGGAGTAAGGAACCACCCATTGCAGACCCTACTCCGAGCCCTCACTGTGACCCTGGAGAAGGTTCAGGAGATTTCTCTACAGGCTGGGAGTTTGGAGGCAGCCATACAAGCTCGGGTCCAGGTTCCCTGAATGGGGAATTACCGGGCCATTCCGACCTAGGAGGGCTCGGTATTTCCCCATTCAGGGAACCCGGACATGGACCATCCCCATTCGATCCCCCATAGGGCTGAATGGGAATGGGGATGATGCTAACAACGAGCCCGTTAATGACGGGCCCGTTGTTAGCATGCTGGTCCCCTCGCGGGACCCGCAAAGGACATCTGGTCTGACCAGATGTCCAGAGCAGGTCCCACGAAGGAACCTCATAATGAGGCGGAATGGGTTTAACGGCGCCGGCACCTTTACTGGTGCCGTTAAACCCATTCCGCCAGGGTCGTAATGAGGCCCCATATCTCCCTGTAGGGAAAGCCATCTCCCTGGGCAGCTAGGGGTCGTGGACATCGGAATACAACTCTTCTCGTGTGTTCGATTCTGAGTGAAGGGTGTCGCTGTCACCCCACCCCACTCAGACAGCCGCAACAGCGTGAGTGTGGAATGGGTATGTGCGTGGCAGGGAAGAGTAAAACCCTGCCTCCTGTCTACGACACTCGCTAGATCTGAGACGCACGTCTTGCAGGGATCTGCAACGTTTGGCTCTACAGATGCTTTGGACTACAACTCCCATCAGCCCTAGCCAGTAAAGCCAATAGTTAAGGATCATGGGGGTCGTAGCCCTAAACCTTTAGAGTGCCCCAGGTTATGGCATGGTGTAGCCAGCACTATTTACATTACTGGAGTCTCATACCTCATTTTTTATGTTGACATATTCACTCCCTGACACTCCTGGACCTTTAGCCCGCTGCTTTCCCCACACAGTCCTCTCTCTCCCTCACTCTATATGACCCTCGTTCATGGCCAAAAGTGCATTGGTTGTGTAAGTGTGCTGTTTACCTAACAGGCTATGATGTGATGGCTGGTCTTGGGGCTCCCTTATAAACACAAAAAAGTGGTGACTGGAGATGCTTGCGCTCACACTTCTTTACCACTGTGAACCCCCAGGGAAGCATTTCATGCCATTGATTTTTAGCTTGCGTCTGCACTGGCAGAAGGGGACCAACCACATGCAAATCCATCTAGGCCCTCCGCCAAAGAGCATTCCGACCCGGGCTGCTAGCACACAAGCAACCCCAGATGTGTTTCGGCCTTATTGACCTACATCAGGGACCTGCGGCTTCAGCAACTGGGCACAGTAAGTTTGGGTAAATCAGAGAAAGGGACCAGTGGGATAGGGAATGGTTTATATCAAGCATTTATCTTTTCATAAATACCCATAAATGTAACTCATTGAATTCAAAATTAGTTTATTATCATAGAAACACATAAAATCTCAATTCTAAAAATCAACACTGCACTTTATCACAATTCAACTCACACACAACCATTCACTCCTACCATCCATTCAGAATCTTAAAACATGAACCAATCAACACACCACGTATGATTGGTACATGTTTTTAGATTCTGAATGGATGGTAGGAGTGAATGATTGTGTGTGAGTTGAATTGTGATAAAGTACAGTGTTAATTTTTAGAACTCAGATTTTATGTGTTTCTATGATAATAAACTGAATTTGAATTGAATGAGTTACATTTATTGTTATTTATGAAAAGATAAATGCTTGATATAAACTATTCCCTATCCCACTGGTCCCTTTCTCTGATTTATTATTGTTACTAGCCTGAAGGACTAAGGTTTTTTGATCAGGCACCCCTTTGTTTATAAATACAGTAAGTTTGGGGTCCATCTTTGGGGTGACCTCAGTCAGGGAGGCTTCCTTAAAAAAGCAGAAACTGGTAGCGAATCTACAGCTGCTATCTTGCCTAGGGAAGTTGTACGCGGCTTGTTGGCTTGAGTATGGACTGTGGACATTGTCAAGGACGTGCATCTGGTAGTCCTGGGCTGTAATTCTGGTAATCCATGGTATTGCTTGTTTCAAATTGCTGCGCACTCCTTGCCTCACAGGATTCTCCTTCTCTCTTCCCCACAGGACGAGTTTCATCCCTTCATCGAGGCTCTCCTCCCGCACGTGCGCGCCTTCGCCTACACGTGGTTCAACCTTCAAGCTCGGAAGCGCAAGTACTTCAAGAAGCACGAGAAGAGGATGACCAAGGACGAGGAGAGGGCCGTCAAGGATGAACTGCTCAATGAGAAACCAGAGGTCAAGCAGAAATGGGCCTCACGTCTGCTGGCCAAACTCCGCAAGGACATCAGGCCCGAGTTCCGGGAGGACTTTGTGCTGTCCATCACAGGAAAGAAGGCCTCGTGTTGTGTCCTTTCGAACCCCGACCAGAAGGGGAAGATGCGTCGCATTGACTGCTTGCGGCAGGCAGACAAGGTCTGGCGCTTGGATCTGGTCATGGTTATTCTCTTTAAAGGCATCCCCTTGGAGAGCACGGACGGGGAGCGGCTGCTGAAGGCCCAGCTATGCACTAACCCCATCCTCTGCGTCCAGCCCCATCACATCAGCGTGTCTGTGAAGGAACTCGACCTTTACTTGGCCTACTTTGTTCGTGAGCGAGGTAAGTGGTGGGTCTGTAGCCTTTTCATCTCATTCTGTATGCTGTCTTTTATTTGCTGGGTCGTTTGTCTATTATCTTTGGCCCCGCACTCTTAGCCAGCTCAGAGGCTACATGATGTATGAGTCACGCCCTGGGTCCCTCCACTATGGCCTTGCACTATTAGCCAGCTCAGAGGTTACATGATGTATGAGTCGTGCCCTGGGTCCCTCTACTATGGCCTTGCACTCTTAGCCAGCTCAGAGGTTACATGATGTATGAGTCGTGCCCTGGGTCCCTCCACTATGGCCTTGCACTATTAGCCAGCTCAGAGGTTACATGATTCATGAGTCGTGCCCTGGATCCCTCCACTATGGCCTTGCACTCTTAGCCAGCTCAGAGGTTACATGATTAAGGAGTCACGCCCTGGGTCCCTCCGCTATGGCCTTGCACTCTTAGCCAGCTCAGAGGTTACATGATGTATGAGTCACGCCCTGGGTCCCTCCGCTATGGCCTTGCCCTCTTAGCCAGCTCAGAGGTTACATGATTTATGAGTCACGCCCTGGGTCCCTCCGCTATGGCCTTGCACTCTTAGCCAGATCAGAGGTTACATGATTAAGGAGTCACGCCCTGGGTCCCTCCGCTATGGCCTTGCACTCTTAGCCAGCTCAGAGGTTACATAATTAAGGAGTCACGCCCTGGGTCCCTCCGCTATGGCCTTGCCCTCTTAGCCAGCTCAGAGGTTACATAATTAAGGAGTCACGCCCTGGGTCCCTCCGCTATGGCCTTGCACTCTTAGCCAGCTCAGAGGTTACATGATTTAGGAGTCACGCCCTGGGTCCCTCCACTATGGCCCCGCACGCTTAGCCAGATCAGAGGTTACATGATTAAGAAGTCACGCCCTGGGTCCCTCCGCTATAGCCTTGCACTCTTAGCCAGCTCAGAGGTTACATGATGTATGAGTCGTGCCCTGGGTCCCTCCGCTATGGCCTTGCACTCTTAGCCAGCTCATGTCGCTATGGCCTTGCACTCTTAGCCAGATCAGAGGTTACATGATGTATGAGTCACGCCCTGGGTCCCTCCGCTATGGCCTTGCACTCTTAGCCAGCTCAGAGGTTACATGATGTATGAGTCACGCCCTGGGTCCCTCCGCTATGGCCTTGCACTCTTAGCCAGCTCAGAGGTTACATGATGTATGAGTCACGCCCTGGGTCCCTCCGCTATGGCCTTGCACTCTTAGCCAGCTCAGAGGTTACATGATGTATGAGTCACGCCCTGGGTCCCTCCGCTATGGCCTTGCACTCTTAGCCAGCTCAGAGGTTACATGATGTATGAGTCGCGCCCTGGGTCCCTCCGCTATGGCCTTGCACTCTTAGCCAGCTCAGAGGTTACATGATGTATGAGTCGCGCCCTGGGTCCCTCCGCTATGGCCTTGCACTCTTAGCCAGCTCAGAGGTTACATGATGTATGAGTCACGCCCTGGGTCCCTCCACTATGGCCTTGCACTCTTAGCCAGCTCAGAGGTTACATGATGTATGAGTCACGCCCTGTGTCGCTCCGCTATGGCCTTGCACTATTAGCCAGCTCAGAGGCTACATGATGTATGAGTCACGCCCTGGGTCCCTCCGCTATGGCCTTGCACTATTAGCCAGCTCAGAGGCTACATGATGTATGAGTCACGCCCTGTGTCCCTCCGCTATGGCCTTGCACTATTAGCCAGCTCAGAGGTTACATGATGTATGAGTCACGCCCTGGGCCCTCCGCTATGGCCTTGCACTCTTAGCCAGCTCAGAGGTTACATGATGTATGAGTCACGCCCTGGGTCCCTCCGCTATGGCCTTGCACTCTTAGCCAGCTCAGAGGTTACATGATGTATGAGTCACGCCCTGGGTCCCTCCGCTATGGCCTTGCACTCTTAGCCAGCTCAGAGGTTACATGATGTATGAGTCACGCCCTGGGTCCCTCCGCTATGGCCTTGCACTCTTAGCCAGCTCAGAGGTTACATGATGTATGAGTCACGCCCTGGGTCCCTCCGCTATGGCCTTGCACTCTTAGCCAGCTCAGAGGTTACATGATGTATGAGTCACGCCCTGGATTCCTCCGCTATGGCTTTGCACTCTTAGCCAGCTCAGAGGTTACATGATGTATGAGTCACGCCCTGGGTCCCTCCGCTATGGCCTTGCACTATTAGCCAGCTCAGAGGTTACATGATGTATGAGTCACGCCCTGGGTCCCTCCGCTATGGCCTTGCACTATTAGCCAGCTCAGAGGTTACATGATGTATGAGTCACGCCCTGGGTCCCTCCGCTATGGCCTTGCACTATTAGCCAGCTCAGAGGTTACATGATGTATGAGCCACGCCCTGGGTCCCTCCGCTTTGGCCTTGCACTCATAGCCAGCTCAGAGGTTACATGATGTATGAGTCACGCCCTGGGTCCCTCCGCTTTGGCCTTGCACTATTAGCCAGCTCAGAGGTTACATGATGTATGAGTCACGCCCTGGATCCCTCCACTATGGCCTTGCACTCTTAGACAGCTCAGAGGTTACATGATGTATGAGTCACGCCCTGTGTCCCTCCACTATGGCCTTGCACTATTAGCCAGCTCAGAGGTTACATGATGTATGAGTCACGCCCTGTGTCCCTCCACTATGGCCTTGCACTATTAGCCAGCTCAGAGGTTACATGATTTATGAGTCACGCCCTGGGTCCCTCCACTATGGCCTTGCACTATTAGCCAGCTCAGAGGTTACATGATATCAGAATCAAGAGCTGGATAATTCCAATCCAGAATCTACATTTTTTTGAAACATTACTGCCATTTGATCCCAATTGTGTCATATATGAATAGACACCCCATAACGTAAAAATCATGCCACAGTACACACCTTTGACATAAGCCAGACACCATCCATTCTCTTGGACCCCAGACTGCACCCCTTGACCATCTCATGTTAGACTCCAGTTGTCGACCCTACAAAATTAGCCTTGGGTCCTTTCACATTGCAGTCTGTGTGGCGGCTTAGTCACCTCTTTATAATCCGAGTCCATGCGACTGCATCACCCTAATGTTGATCATGTCTCATGTGATATAATGGACGGTTAATATTTCATGATATGACCCTAAAACCACTGCACTAACAATTGACCTCAGACTCTCCCGGCCCTAGAGCCATGTCTTCTCGCTCTCCACCCTCTTGAGCATTCCGAACAATCTTTTTCCTGCACCAGGACATGTTAGACCACTCCTAGGCCATGTGGTAAACGTATACTCTGTCATTACCCCTTCACCGTGTGACCTGAGTCACCTCCTTCACTGTGCATTCTCAGGATCACACCATGACTGCGCTTCATTGGTTCTCCAGAAAATGTGACATCAAGGTAATGCCCTACCTTGTGCTGAGTTCGCCAAACCTGTCAAAATTAAATGATGTCACTGACGTTGTCCTGCATGCAAGGATATCCTGGGTCGCTTTGAGCTGAGGCAAGCTGATCTGTGCCACTATTGGTTAATGTCACCCAGTGCCGCGCGACAATTGTCTAGTGCATGGGTAAGTGGGAGGGGCCTGTTGAAATAATGTGATGTTCACAGTGACTGGCAGATTCCTTGATTAGTGGGCAGATGAGAAGTGTCTGATTGTGCCCATAATAGTACCCCTCCCCCTTATTTAATATTTGTTTTCCATCCTCAAGTTGACTCTTCCACACAGTCTGAAGCAAGGGGAACCGGTTCTTCCACAAACTGGGAAATAGGGAGCTTGTCGCACAGTTTTCAGATTGGAACGTTCTGTACATTACTACCTGTGTTGTGCCAGCGCGTGTGATCCGTGGACCTCGATCAAACGATTCAGGATTCCATTGTTATGTGTAAGAAGCAGGGGAAAGAGCACAGGCATTTCTTGGAAGCGTCGGGCGAGGTGCCTTCTTTTAGGCGGCGCTTCTGGTTCCTCCTTGCCATCTCTTGCGGAGTCAAGGGCTGCAGGGCTAGAGGTATCTCAGCCCTGCTGTGATGGGAAGGAATCTGGAAGATAGACTTTTGGGTGATTAGGGACATGCCAAGCGGTTATCTCGCATGCATAATACATTTCACCCAGAATGAACTTTTCTTTTGCAACATGCACAATGAGTATCATTGATATGTGAACATGAAAACAAGTTCCTGGTTTATATTGCAGTGCATATGTGAAGGAAGAGATGAATGTATAGAGTCAAAAGCTAGTAAGAGCAGAGATGCCATCCCCACCCTAAATTAAAAGAGAGAGCGATGCCTATGTTACTTTATTCTTTATTTTTATAGAAACATTCCAGTTGCCATCTAGTTTATGAAAAGATTGACTCTGCATTTGGGGAATGGTAGTCATTCGTTGGGAACACACACATATTCATACAATTCAGAACATTTTGGATAATGTGATTTGGAATTTGAATTCAAATTCCATTTTTTTAAAATTTTTGGATATCCCAGGATTGCCACCAATGCGTCTCATAACTGAGTCCTTGGAATGGAGAATGGTTTATTTATTTAGTGTTTTGTGGAGGATACATGTTGCCAGGCAACCACGTCTAAGTGCTTTTCCACCTTGTGGGTGGTGTCATGATATCCGGTCCTCATATGGATTAGGGAAAATTAGACTGAGGTTAGCACGGGCCTTGAATGGTAACTATGCAAGACCAATAACAGACAACGATAAACACAGGGAGGTTGGCTTGCAGGTTTTGCCAGATCGGACACAGGCACAGACTGCCAGATAGGGTGGTGGTTGCAGGCTTTAATAGACCCTAAACAGGAAGAGATTGACACAGGATTTGGGGTTGCATATTTGTTCAGACCCGAAACAGCCACAGCTGAAACAGGCACAGTTTCAGGTTTGTATAGTTCAGAAACTGACACAGATGAATGATCATGTGGCTTGTGTTGTGGGTTGTCAATGACCAGACAAAGGCAGAGTTTAGCACTGGGTTTAGGTTGCAGGGTTGTCCAGACCAGGCCCAGATTTACACAGAGCTTAGTTCTCAGGTTTACAAAAACCAGGCACAGATTAACACACAGTTTAGGCTTCAGGTTTGTACAGGCTAGACACAGTATTATTGGATTTTTGGTGATAAGTATTGTATTTAAAGCTGGTCTCCCCCTTCTCCTAAGCAAAGAAACGGGGAATGAAACCTTTGTAGCACTGCATCATCTTGTTCCGAAGTTGGGCATGTTGCCCCTGAGCTGTCAACCAGGCTTGTATGGACCAAACACAGACAGAGATTAGCACATCGCTTAAGGTGCTAGTTTGAACAGACCAGATGCACGCAGCAGTACACACAGGGCTTAGCATGTTTGTATTGAACAGGTACACATGGCTTGGGTTGTAACTCAGTTTGCAAAGACCATGCACAGATTAGCAGATGGCTTGGGTTGAAACAGAAACAGGCAGAAGGAAGCACAGGGAATACACTGCGGGTTGGTATAGAACAGGCAAGTGCGTGGTTCGGTACAGCGCCTAGGCTGCAGGTTTGCATAGGGCAGGAGCAGGCAGATGTCGGCACAGGGCTTGGACAGGTAGGAGATGTGTATGGTCTGGACACAGGTGCAGATGAGCAAAGAGCTTGATCTGCAGGCTTGCATAGACCAGGCACAGTCAGGGAATAGCACCTGGATGGGTTTCTGCATGGTATTGTTTACAGTAGTATATATTTGCATTGTTAGTTATGCTGTGAAGAGACCGCCATAGATAGATGAGAGGGAGCTGTCCCGGAATAACAAATATACAAATACATGGGACAAAAAAGGGGTAAGAAGCAAATGAAGAACGAGAAAGAAAGGAGGAGAGGGGGAAAAGAACAGCCAGTTATTTCATGGGTATGTTTATGTAAATGTGTATGTATGGGTAGGAGGAAAGTGAAGTTAGGCAGTGGGGTGGTGAGGGGGGACATAAGGGGAACACCCCCATAATACAAAACTGGTTGAATTCTAAGACTATCCCCACTCCCACACTGGTGACCTTGGGCTGACCAGAGCATGTCAGGAAGTGTCAAAGCGCCTGGAGGCAGCAGAGGCATGGGTGGGGGAGACTAGCCTAAGCAAAGTCTAATTACGTTTTGCTGATTCAATGCGTTTATCTTGATGCATTTGTTTAAAAGTATCCGCATGTTTGCATGTTTTTTGTCCTAAAAATAAAATGTGGGCAAGTGCCTGCAACCGGTCTCCCTTTTTCCAATTACTCTTAACCTTTTAAAGTTGTATAGGCTTTATCGCTTGCTCCCTGAAAAACGAGCAAGAACTGGCGGACAGGCACCAGTCTATTTCCACGGATGCAAACACACAGACATGTCTTTGCCCCAATGTGAAGCCCCTACTCGTGTTGGTTTCAGGCGCAAAGCACCCCCTGAACAGAAATGATGGAGGGTGCCTCGCATCTGATGCGGACAGCTCTACAAGCAAGACGCGCGTCTCCTCCTGACCGTCTCAGGCCTCCATCCTTCCAACGGCACAACTTGAACATAACCATGTGGGTCTTCTTAATGATGATAAGTACTGGATCCCCCGTGGTAGCGGCACTATTGAAAACACCAGGATTCATATGTGATCTAGGGAAAGTGTCAACTAATAAGAAAGGACACATCTGGGGGTCTTGTGTTGGTGTATTTGTAAAGAAGGTTGGAGCTTGTAGGAAACGTCAGATCCCTGCGCTTATCTCATTAGTCAGTCATGTTTTGATGACAACAGTCAGATCCAGCGCCATTATCACCAGGGATCCAACCACAGCTACTTTTTCATTTGTGAAGAAACCACAGCAAACATAAATGCCACATGATTGGAGGGGGTGTTGGCTAGGTCCCCCAAGATATTGGTCGGTGCTAAAACAGCAGCATTTTAGTCAAGAGATACCAGAGGCTGGAGCAGCCGCCGTGCAAAGGTTACACGAGGAGAAGGCTACCGCTGCCTGAGTTTGCGGGGGCGTTGCGTGATGTGGAGCACAGAACGATGGAGGCGGGCTCAGAATAGAGGCATACTTAGCACCGCTCGCCTCTACCTGAGGAATCAGGTTCGGGGTTTCCCAGACCGACCCTCAAGATACAATATCATATGATCATATGATATGTCATTTATAATGCGCCGCTACACGCGAGCCAAATCCACTCCATTTTCAGGGTAGCGACACAAGATCTATCCAAATACAGTGAATCTAAATAGTAGCACATTTTATATAGCGCTTCATGACAGATTTCTCGCGCTCTGAGCACTGCTATAAAAGGTGCTATTATTCAATTTAATAGAAGTCACTGCTTGAACCCCAGAAGATTGAAGGGGTGGGTTGGAATGCCTGGGTGGAGACTAGTGCCAGTCTAAGACATGCGCTTAAGTCACCTCCCCCGCTCCCCATGATAAACAGAAGCTTTGTACACAGTGAAGGACAGGAAGGTGGGCAATGAACAAAGAAACCCCCTGTGCTGGCTCTAGAGTCATGCAAGATAGGTTATGCAGCACTACCTGCTGCACATGCCTAGGTGGGGGCCCACACGCTAAAGGCCCCTAAGAAGTGTACCTACATGTATGTAGGCTACTTCAGCCCTGATGTTCTTTACAAACTGCACAATCGGAACATTCTTACGTTATGATGAAATAAAACCACATGTTGACTTTACTATACCCCCTCCATGCGCCTGGTTGCCTTGGGTTTTGGCTCTTATGTACATAGTGGTCAACAGAAAAAGTAAACAAAACTGGACTGGAGAGTGGTGTGAACATGAAGTCCTAGGCATTACAGCCCCGACATACAAGATCTGTGAAAAAAAATAAACAAGAAAAAGACGTGAATACCGCGCACTGACACAGTCAAGGTGACAAGACCAGAACTCCTGGGAAGAACAACAGAAATACCAACCCGATGCTCTACCACAGTAGACAACGGATAGCGGGAGCTGATATGCAGATGAGATGTCCCATCTAAAAATGGAACACGCCGGATCCAGACAAAAAAATCGAAGGACAGAGAATTGCCATTACTGTCCATGTATTAATGAGTAGAGTGCCCAAAATAAGCATAATCTATAGTCCTGAAGAAAGCGGCAAACTATATTCCCCTGCTGAAACCGGTTGACAAGTATAGGCTTGGGGGGGGTGACCTGAGCCACCTGCCTCATAAGGAATTAATAATGAGCTTGGTTAAGATCATCCATTGTTTTTACAGTACGCAGCAGGAATGGGACCAAGGAATTCTGGACCAACGATCGTTGTGATTTTTAATATAAGTCACACCAAGTGTTAGCAACATAAATATATGTGTTGACTCCCAAGGGCGTGCACTTCTTTTTAGAAATTGTAGGAAAGTAGTGAACCAGGATAGGGAAAGTCCCCCTTTGGCTGTTCCCTGGATACAACCGGGAACAGATTCCTTTCCACAGTAGGGACATTTAGCCAGAGCTAAGGACTCAAGCTATAGGTTTAAATTGTTTTAACAAAACAGATTCTGCCCGTGTTGTGTTGAAATATGTTGGGGGGGGGACAGAATCCAGACACCCATGTAACTCAATTGTATTGACTGTACATAGTGGTTAGCCTGAAAACATGAAATGGCTCTCAGGGCCGGACTGGCTTACTAGTCAGTTATTATTACCAATGGAGGGGTTGTTCGAGGCGTGGGCCTTCTGGGAGGCTCATCTCCGTTAGGATTAGCTATAAGGTGCGGGTGTGAAAATATCCACACGGATTCCAGGACGTATCCTTTGTGTAATAACTTTGGCTTGAGTTATTCCGGTGTTTTGTTTGCCAGGACACCCCAGTATTAGCTGCACTACACTCACTGCAAACAGTCTACAATGCTGCAGAGTCTTTGCAGATTGGGCCATGGAGAAGGTCATCTGCCTCCTCCCAGTGTGTGCTAGAAGTGCACTGAGGAAATCTTGGCTCATCCCATTCTGGGCCTGCTGCTCCAGTTCTGGTTTTCACTTTGCCTTCTGGGCCTTGAGATAATAGATTCCCCCATCATAAATCGCAAAGTTACTGCTTCCATCGCATCCATGCTGGGCGCTCGCCAGTCCCCACATCAAGACGCGGTGGGCACATGGGCAATGCCTAGGCGGTTTAAGGCGTGTAAAAACTCGATTATTGTGACTTTCCTAAGTTTGGGGCTGGTGATGGTTAGGTGGCCATGGAGCTAAAAAGCAGCTGCAGGGGAACTGTGGAATACGGGGACAGGTCTCTGCACCCATTTCTTCAGCAGGGATGTAGGGAACACATCAGAGGCCTTGCTTTCCTCTAATGTGGTCTGTCCCTAGACACAGCTCAACCATAAGGGTTGAACTCGGCTCATGTCGACCTTTAAAACCAGTATCTGCTGACCAGACCATGACTGTGAATGGGACACACGAGGCCTCCCGAGGAGAGGGCTGTTTTTGGCCATACACGAAGTTTATACATGAACAGGCCCGTCTTGTACCTTTTAATCGATGTGCAGAATGACGGAGCAAAGTGTGAACGTCTCTTCCCCTGAACGCGCCTCTGGCCATGCTCTGCGTGCATGGGAGCGGTGCCAGTATCCCTAATGGCGAGGTGAGGGGATGAAGTACTTTTTTGCTGGCATGACTTAAGAAAACCAGCCGGAGCCATGAAAGCCATCTTACCAGACCTTGCACGATATGCACACATGCATATGGGGGGTAGGCTAAATGATGAGTCGCTCAGCTTTTGGGTTTGGGCAGGGTGTCAGTAGAAATCCGTTAAAACTCTTGGCGTAATTTTGGATTCTGAACTTTCCAGGAAACAAAACGTCTCAAGTGTGCGCTCATCTTGTGGATACGTCATCAAGTTCTACCAAATGAAGCCACATCTCTGCACCAGAAATAGGTCCCTCTTGGCTACGGCTCTAATCAACTTGAGACCTGATTATTGTAATAGTTTATTTATCGGCACCTCGCAATCTAATCTTGCCCGCCTGCAAACGACACAAAATGGGGCCGTTACGGCTATATATGGTTTAACCAAGAATGACCATGCATCCACTTTTAGAAAAAAGTGACACTGGCTTCCAGTTAGACAGAGAATTAGACACAAGTTTCTCTCTGTGATCTACAAATGCCAGAATGATGCAGCTCCTGTCTACTTGGAAAGAAGAATCTCTCGTACCCAACCCATCAGAGCCTTGCGCTCTCATAACGCTTACTCTCTATTTCAACCTCGCTTTCGTCTAAAAATGTTTAGAAGCACCTGCTTGGAGGTCTCTGCGCCCCAGGAATGGAATCTTCTCTCTCAGGCTTGTAAATCTTCTCCCTCACTCCCGGCCTTTAAAAAGGCCATCAAAATCAAAACACTTCTCTTTAACCCTGCTGATTAGTTTCTTTTTTCTTTCCTTATGCATGACTTTTTCCCCTCTGATCTATCGGTCCCTTTGTTTTGGTTTGCGCTCTGAGGCCCATGGGCGTGTGCCGCTTGAAGAATTACAAATAAATAAAAGTAAATACACTCCGCAATAGTACACAAGATCATTTTACAACACTTTCATGATGCCCGTGTCCACAATATGTGCCATGATATCCACTGAAAATCACGTACATTAAGCTGCTCCCACAACATATTCTAGATTTGCCATTGTACATCACAAGCATGATTCTGTGCCCACAGTATATGACAGCAATGCCACTGTATATCACTCTAATGATGCTGCTCACTCACAATACATGCCAACATTCATAGTTTAAAACACTTTGATGTTGCACCCACAATACGTGACAATATTGTCACTGTACACCACTTTAAAGAAGCTGTGCTAAAATATGCTAGCTCCACCACTGTAGATGTCAGCATTGCCACTGTATATCACGTTCATATGATGGCCTCTTCAGTGTGCAGGACTAGTCATAGAACGCCATCGGAAAACCAAGGCTGCTTACAAAAACCACTATAGGGGTCTGGTCCATCTCATCCAGTTGGTGATGGAATCTCATTTTGGCTGAGTGGGCACTTAATCTTCCTTTCATGTGGGCCTGGATATGGAACAAGAGCCTGCTCCCATTATCCCCCATCAACAAACTGAAACAGCTGAGTGATTACAATGGGTCACATTTACGGGAGAAAGGAAATGGACACTGAGTGAAAGGCTATTGAATAAGGAAGTGGGACAATTGCAGAATGGATACACATTCTGAGAACCTCTGTCATTTTCTGCCCCAGAAATCCTAGCGTGCAACAAGCAAGAGTTAAAAGTCCTGGATACAGGCTACTCCCAAATTTGACCGAAGCCCTGTCAAGCCTAGACCAGTAGGGCATCCTTGGAGCAATGACCAGGGCCGCCTAGACTCCAGCTAGAAACTCTGGAAGTATAGGCAAAGCTACCCTGGCCCAGGAGGTGGCTAGGGCTTGGCCCACTCTTCACTGTAGAATGCTGATGGCTAAAAGCCTGGAGTACCCAATGGTGTTTGTGAAACCAGAGCATGCTCTGTGTAGGTGGCATAACATACATAGCTTGCCTGCAGCTTGTTATGTCATCCCATCCCAGTCCCCTACCCTGCCCACTCCATCTATGATGCGCTTCTCCTGAACCTGCAAGCATTGGGCTGAAGCCCTGCTCTCAGACGCACATGGACACTTGATGTGATCAAGCCCAATAAGAGACCGAGTAGCATAGAAAAGTAGACTTAGGTAAGCAATAAGAGGATTACAGCTAAAGGTATGAAGAGAGAGGACAATGTGTTTCTCCCTGGCTGGGGGGTATGTCGGTGGCAGGTGGGGGGGGGGGAGCTATATCCCTGGAGTATATAAGGATATGATTTAAAGACTCTAAGTGGGGGTTACCTTTTCTGGGATGGCGAGACTTAATCTCCAGACTTATTTTCCTCAACATCAGACAAGAAATAAGACATCTTCCCTTCAACGCCGCTAAGCACCCAATCTCCTCTTTAGTACTCTCTCGTTGTGACTACTGTGTCAGTCTACTCTATGGCCTTCCCAACTGTACTTTTTCCTCTTTTGATAAAGTCCTCCATTGTGCTCTCCATTTACTTTTCGTCTTGTCCTGCTTCACCTCCACCTCCCCAGCCCGTCGTCCCTAACCTATGAGACAGAGGGCAAAGTATACACTCATTCTCATCATCTTCAAAACTATATACAAACTCGCCACACCCTACCTATCATCCCATCCCACTCCCTACTCTCCCCCTGGCTCCCTACTATCATCCTCACTCCTTACCACTTTACACCCCACATCTCCCTGTTCCCCTTTCCCCCTAACTCTCTATGACAACCCCACCGCACATATCCCTCGCCGCTTCATGCTAAGGCGTCTTCCACTATCCCGTTCCTATATCATGCACTACTGTCCTTGTCCCTGGCTCATGCCTCCCCTGCATCGTCTGCTCTTATATCCACATCCTCACACCCATTGTTAAGCACACTGCTCCTCCGCTCTGTAAATCAATCTCAAAAAGTTTTGTATGCATTTGTTTTTCCTGTAATTTTCCTGAAGGAAATACATGCACATTTCGACACATGGCGGCGCAGAGCCCCTTAGTGAGTGAGTGAGATGCACTCTGATGGCAAGGGCAGGGAAGAGTGACGCGGGATATGGCCTGATTTCCTCTTACATGTTGTCTGGGTTGTTTCTCACTCAGGACCTGGTTCTCAGTGGCGGTGGGAGCGGGGTGGGGTCAGGGGGACGCAGGTTTGCTAGCCCAGTCTCACTGGTCTAACACTGCACGGGGGAGGCTTCCCGCCCAGGCCCCCTGACCTTGAGCCTCCCGACCGTGACCTCGTTGTCTGGGCCTCGGAGAGGCAGCTCCCATCAGCCACAGGCCCTGGAAACGCTCTGCTGATAAGCGCTGCAGGGCCTGTCAGGGAGAGAGAGAGAGAGAGAGAGAGAGAGAGAGAGAGAGAGAGAACAGTCCTGCTGGAGGGGCGGGGCGGGGCGACCGCTGCTCTCACTGGAGTCTGGAGCTGCTCTGGTGAAGGGGACTTTTCCTCGAGTCTTTCTTTCCTAAGCCTCCCAATCCCTTCGCTTAAGATCTGTGCGGTGTGGTTTTTACGGCTGTGTTCATCAGCTGCTCTAAGGACCCCGGGCCCTTGGCCAGAAAGCTCAGGACAACACCCGGGTTCAGATCGCCGCTGCTTCCTCGTGCATATGCGGCAATTGTATTGATGCAGGTTTTTTGTCTGCCTATTTGTTCCTGCTGGTGTTTTTATGCCCGCCCTGTTTGCTTTACTGGTCATCTGTAGTTCAGTTCATACGCTGATGTCTTCAGTACAAGCCATGCGACCCCTCACCTCCCCTCTCCCCCACGACCCCACTCGGGAAGTCATGCCAGACTCCTCAAAAACGATCACGGGTTCAGACCAGTACTAGGGGCTTGGGTGGAACGCCTGGTATACCATCACCTGGTCCGGCTGCCAGGTCATTGCAAAGGGCACAAGGGGCCATCACTGTGTGGAAAACTGTCACCTAGGTCTAGACCAGCCCTAAGGCCGCAGGGACCATCCCTTGGGATAGGCCGCGCCCTACGATATGGGGTCTGAAATCTATGGATCTCCAGTTATTTGGACTATGATTCCCCTGGCTCCTCAGCATTAACTATGTCAGGTAGCGATGTTGGGAGTTGCAGTCCAAAACGTTTGTAGTAGGCCCCCCTGCCCTAAAGGTTACACAAGCAATGAGGGGGCTGGTGCTTTCACTTTTAGTCGTTGTCTGGGGCTTGGAAAAACAGCAAGGACTCTCCATATTATCAAACACCATCCCTTGGTATAAACACAGACATTCGGCGTCAGGCCAGAAGGCCGTGGTGGCGCGTATCACTGCGGACGTTGCCCCAGTGCGTTAAGTGGTTTGCAAAATCGAGCTGGGGATCTTTGGGGGGCCCCAAAAGGGGGTGTGGCCTGGCAGGGGGCTGGCACCACAATTAAGAGGCTGCACCTTACCTGAATGCCGCCTATTAGATCACGCCCCATAACAGCCCGGCTCGATTTTGCAAAAGAGCAGTGGTCTAACAAGCAGCATTCAAGTCAGGTAAGTGTTGCCTCTTAATTGTGGCGCAGACCCCCTGCCAGGCACCTCTTTGCATCGATCATCACCCTCTCACCTGGTGTGCAAGGGTGATGATCCCTGCATTTCTAATGAAAGGGGTGTCTGGCGGGGGTGTCAGCGACAGAATGAAAGACTTTTCTTCTAAAGCCTAAAGCTCGCACGTACAAGGCTTTTTTTGTAAAGCCCGAAGCTCTTGCTTATATGTGAGAGCTTCAGGCTTTAGAAAAAAAAGCCTTGGCTTATAGCGGCCTGGTGGGCTAGGGTTAGCAGGGGACTTTAGGGAGCCTCTGCAGGGCCCTTTCTCAGACACAATTTGAGGATCTAAAAGATGGGGAATAAATAGACACCAGGAAGGAAGCATGGACCCCTACAGACATTTTCATTGTGATCCTGGGCTCTATCGGTCAGAGAAACTGCTGATAGGCAGGTGTAGCTTAGCGGGTTAGCGCACCTTCTACAAACTAATGTTACATTGAGTTTGGTGAGTGCGATATACATTGCCTGTGTCACTATTTGGAAGGGAATTAAATGACTCATTGCAGCCCAGTAACAGGTTAATATGGTACGGCAACTTCCTCATCGATTTATTTGGAAATCCTTTTTTTTCTCTGCACTTACTTCGGAAAGGCAATCTCAAGAGGTTGGCACTGCTCACAAATGTGCTGGTTCCTAACAAGATGTTATATGACTCCCTTATTGTGAACTTCCGGACAGATCTTCACTGATATCCTCTTTTCTGTCCCCTCTCCAGATCTATGGACTCCTCATTTCACCTCTCCTCTCACATCCTCCCCATTAATGGTGGCACTAAATGGGCAGTCCTCTTGGCGGGCTTTGCATCATCCAGGTGTATCATCAATGTCTATCACCCTGGCACTACCTTGGTTCACTGTCCTCAACCCAACCTCCTGCCCTTTGATCGGCATCTGCCATCCCTCATTAACCTCCTTCCCACACCTGCTACTCCTTTTTCCACTCTCTCTGTCCCCCCCCCCTCTGACTGGTGTACCACAACCCTGTACCCGTCCTCGGAAAACATTCAAAGGTGGAAACCTCTTGCATCTAGCCATGCTAAATGCTCGTTCTGCCATCAAACACTCTGCCGACATCTGCCTCGACCTTGAAGACATTGACCTCAATATCCTTGCTCTTACGAGACATGGTTCAATGCCAGCAACTGCTTCTAACTCCCTTCTCCCTGATGGCTATAAGAGCATCTCCAAGCCCTGTCCTAACCGTGCTGGAGGTGGGGTTGCTCTAATCTTCCCTGAGTGGGTCCCTTCCTCCCTCATACCCACCCAGCGTTACTCTTCTTTAAAGAAACTGGTTTGCAAGCTGGTCATCTCTCCCACCTCCTCCCTGACCTTTGCCTCTATCCACAGGCCACTTGGTTCTCTCACCCTGTTCCTCTCTGTATGTGCTGGTTTCTCCTCCTCTCTTCTCACTACCACCTCTAGTCTCATTCTTGTGGGAGATTTCAAGATCCACCTTGACTCTTCAATCACAGCATCCACTCTCTTCTGTGATCTCTGCTCCTCGCTCTCCATTCTCCCTTCTGGACCTACCCACTCGGCTGGACACACTCTTGATGCCTTCATCCACACTGATCTTTCACTCTCCTCCCCACTGATCACCCCACTCTCCTGGTCAGACCACTCCCTCCTCTCCTCTCACCTGGGTCCTCTCAGCCCTCTGACCGCACCTCCGCCAGCCCTGCCAACCTCATTCACAAAGATCCGTCCGTTGCAATGAGTGTCAGCTGCTGCCTTTGCATCTACCTGTATCTCCCCTCTCTCCCCACTACAGACTCCACGTCGGACTCTGCTCTCAGTAACCGTCTTCTTGCCATTACTAATACCCTTGACATTATCATTATCGGGCTCACCCTCTGACAAATGGGCCTGTCGCCTACTCCAAAGGCAATACAGACTCTCCACCCGCTCCAAGAAGAGGGCCATCATCCGGGCTCCCATCTCTGGTGCATCTAATAACATAGATGAACTCTTTAAAATCTGCAGGGAACTAGCCAACCCTTCCTCAGTCTCCTCCTCACCCCATCCCTCCCAGGCTCTCTGCAATGCACAGGCCACACACTTCACAGCAAACACTCAGGACATCCTGAGCACCCTTGCGTCCCCCCTTCACACATCCTCCTGCATCCTATGACCTCCTAACCTCCTCTGCCTTTCTCTCCACCTTCTCTCCTATCACACCTGATGAGGTCAGCAGAGTTGTCAGATCCAAGAAGGTCTCCTCCGAACAGGTCTCCCCCTGCTCCTCCAGAACCATTAAGGACAATATTGGCTCTCTTGCCTATGAACTTGCTGATTTCTGCAACAACTCTTTTGTTACCGGATCTTTCCCCTCCTCCCTCAAGCACTCCCTTGGCCGCCCCCTCCAGCCAACTATGGCCCCATATCTACCACCCCCTTCCTTGGGAAACTCCTAGAGAAGCTGGTCTTCCCCCAACTGACCCACCACACAGAACTTGTTGTTTGCTTCCACGACCATCAGTCAGGATTCCGAGCATCCAGAAGCACGGAAAGCGCTCTTTTGGACACCCGCGAGGAACGTCTCGCAGCTCTTGACTCTAACTTTCCTCTGTTCTCATTCTACTTGATCTCTCCTCAGCATTTGATATGGTCAACCAATCCATCCTCATAAAATGGCTCCACAATACTCTTGGTATCTCAGAGCGGGCACTGGACTGGCTGACCTCCTTCCTCAATGACCGTCAATCCCAGGTTATTCTGGGCTCTTTCTCCTCCCCCACCTCTATCTCCACCTTTCCAACCTTTCTTCCTGGCTTCTTAACACCAATCTTTCTATGCTTGCACACCTCATTTCCACCTTCTCCCCTAACTTCCAGTGTTACGCAGATGACGCAAAACTCATCTTCAATCTTCCCTCTGACCCTCTCCTTACTTCCTCCATCATCTCTGACAGCCTATCTGCCATTCAGTCTTGGTGTACTTACACTGATCTCTGCCTCAACACCAGCAAGTCCGAGATCCTTCCTATTGGAACCTCCATCACTCTGGCCATCTTCTATGGGCTCTTTCACTTCTCCTTGATATGAAGCCGAAAACCTTGGAGTCATCTTCGACTCCTCACTTTCCTTCCTCCCTCACATTCAGGACCTTGCCAAGAAGTCCCACTTCCAACTCCACTCCCTCAAAGGAATTCTTCCTTTCCTCACTTTCCCGCAGAAGCTCAATGTCTCCAGAGCTCTGGTTCTCTCTAGGCTAGACGACTGAAGTAGCCTTTTTCTTAATCTTCCTTCTTCTTCTCTATGACCCTTCTAGCTAATCCAGAATAGGGCTGCAAGACTTATCCTTGGCCTCAAGCCCAGGGAGCACATCTCTCCAGCCCTAAAAACTCTACATTGGCTCCGGTTGCTGCAAGGGTCAAATCCAAATACCTCTGCATCATCCATAAGGCTATCTACAACTTGCTTTCACTAAATACTCTCCCTCCAGATCTTTACGTTCCTCCGGCACCAACTCTCTGTGTGTCAAGCACTTCGCTAAACAGTGAACTGGTGGACAATCTATTTCCTCAGCTGGCTCCCTCCTATGGAACAGCCTCCCCCTTCCTCTACGGCTTGAGCCGGATCTCCTCAAATTCCAGAAGTTCCTCAAGACTTTCCTTTTCACCTCCTCCTTCCCTTCCTCCCACCTCTGCTAAACCTCACAGTGGCTTAGATTGGTGGCCAGGGCCCTTATGTGTCCTCTTGGATCCTGGCCTCCCACATCCAATCGCCTTCATCCTCTGCCCGCTCCCAGCACTTGCCTTGGCACCCACTGGCCTATTCACCACAGGCCTGCACTAACTTATTTATTGGCAGCTGACCACACTCACCTAGGCACTTACAGTGGCTCACTTCCAAGCACTTCCCTCCTGGTAGACCTAGCACTTTGCCCCCCCCCACTCCCTTATTCCCTTCTCTCTCTCTGCACTTGCACATTCTGAATGCTCACATGGCCTAGTAGGTCCGCCTCTATCTTTCATTGTCATATTTGATTTTCCTTCCCATGCCCCCTCCCTGTTGCCCTGTGGTCGCTTTGAAACACAATGTACTTGATGTATAAGCGCCTTACAAATGCACAATAAATAAATAAATAAATAAAACAAATCAGGTGCTTGAATACCTGGAAACGCACGTCAGACTTAAAACCTGTGCAGAAAACACCAGTGACAGCTTATCTGAGGCCTCCTAGCGACATGTGTGTCCCCTCTGTATACGCTGTTGGGGGTCCACATTAGTATTTAGTGATTTAAGTAGGATTCAAAATCTAAGGGTGTGAGGTATGTCTTAAAAGATTATATGGCCGAAGAGCATGGCCTAAAAGAAGGGCAAGCGGCTTAGGCAAGCACCATCTCTCATCCAAACGATGCAGCACGATATCCTACAAACACGTGTTTTGGTTCACTCAACATTGTCTCATATGGTCTTGTTTGCATCAATTCTCCATACTGTAAATAAAGCTGTCTCTGGCTTGTTCTTTAAATACATTTCTGTCTGCACCCCTGCTAGCTGCCCATCTTTGTTCTGCTTTGCAGAGGCCAATAAACATTTCGTGTGATAAACTGCAGCTACCCCCCCCACCCTCGCTTTATCTTGGGTTTTGCCATGGAATTAAGCCATGGTGTATCTAACAGTATGCCCATATTCCCTAGGGAGGCACCAGTCTGCTCAAACTAAAGGCTGTGTTACTTTAAATGCACTTTTGCTGGCTAAAGAGGGGGCTCCATTAAAAGGTACAATTGCAAAGATGTTAACTTATCACTAACGTGTTTTACCTTGAAGTCACTTCTTTGATGTGGGGCAGGGAATATGCTTGGGGGGAAAATACATTCATCCTCCATGACAAATCCAGGGAATTCGGTTGTACAGCTCCAGGCCTCGAGGGTCTGCTCCATGCCGGGTTTTCAGGATACCCCTCATTAATATTCATGAGATACATTTGTATACAATGATTCTAAATGTATGCACATTTGTCCTCGTGAATATTAATGACGCCTATCCTGAAAACCTGTCAGGATTCCGGCCCTCGAGGACCAGAGTTGGAGAACCCATAATCACCATACAACGGTAGTGGAGGGTGCAAATAGCACGATTATAGTATCTTGGCTGCTTTGCATAAGTACAAAGACCATTTTGGGAATATAGGAATGACCACAAATGTTTATATTTGACAAATATGTCGGTGACAGTGCTCTAAACCTGCGACCCCTCTGAGCACATAATGCACATTGCTCATTTAATTTGTGAGAACACTAACAGTAAGAAGACTGCAAACCACGCTTCATATATACTCATTTTAAAGCCTCAGCTATTGTGGCGGAGCCGCGGAGGTGTTGGCTGTCCTGCTTGAGCGAAGTCTGCTTCTTGTTAACTTTACTGTATTCCCACTCCTTTCACAGCTCGTTGATTCTGGTGCTACCGCCCCGGCCCCTTTTGGTACTCAGGGTCGGACTGGAACAAGAAATAGGCCCGGACACCCAAAAAAAAGTGGCCCTCCCTCGCCTCAAAAAAGTGGCCCAGCCTTCAAGGTCACCTCAAAAAGTGGCCCACCCCTTGAATCAAGAAAAGTGACCCTCAAACCATCATCAATGCAAGCAGACGTCCAAGGCCAAATGATAATATGTTATTGTATAGCATCTACTCTTAAGCTCTTTTTTATAGAACAAATATGTATACAATATCCCCCAACCTGTGTTGGTACTCATTTATCAACCTCAGAAGGATGAAAGTCTGAGATGGCCTTGCTGGGATTCGAACCTGCAACCTGCAGATCACACACACACATCGCAGAAGCAAGCGCTCAACCCACTGAGCTATCAAATCAGCAATAGTAAACTGAGCAATTGTTATGTAGTGGATACCATTAAACTGGTAACTGAGATTTAACAGCAGACCAGTTAAGTTCATCTGCAAGTCTGTGCAAATTTGGCCGCATTTCAAGACTGCGTGCATCTACTTTTCGGGCTTCAGATCAGAGGTTGGCAAAATAGGGAAAGCAGCACCCTCACAGGACATTTCATACTCTGAGCACTCGTTACCTCATACATGCAAAGAAACATCCTGAACAGCATGCTACGCAGATAGGAAAGATAGACACATTACAACACAGCATTCATTGTGGCACAATGAAGACTAGTCAATGGCCACTTGATGTGCATGGTCAAATATTTCTACACTGAGCACAAGCTTTTAGGCGCAAGGATTTCCACATTTCCAAGAGGCAGGCAGCATTTAAAGAAGGTGCATCCGTTGCACCTTTTTTTTTTTATTCTTTCAGTAATGGGGCAATGGAAGCAAAGTGTTTTGCATAGGTTCAATCACACTGACATGTAAGCTGGAGTATGAACTCAGGCATCCTGGCTTCACGGGACTACAGCTAAAGAGGCAGTGCTTTCTTGTTACTGACTGCTTGATTACCAAGCATCAGGTATTCCCCTCATAGACTATTGCGGGGAATATGGTTTGCGGTGATACTGCATTACAAATCTGACTGTGCATTATTCTAAATAGTACGATGTGCTACTTCCATTCCCATCCCCCACACTGACTGGGATGGAACTTTTTTTTTGGTTAGTTAATAGCTACCATGGCATGATTTCTGAAAAATCGGCACATTTTAGCAGTGGCAGTTGGGCAGCAATCCGTAACACTGCAGCAGGCCCTCATGTAGTCCGTATGATGTATACTGTATGCCGTCAGTTATCATTACATTCACTAATTTAAAATATTATGTAAAATGCCTGTTTTTTGCAAAAATGTGAGCTCTTTTTCAAAAGGTATGTTTCTTGCTTGGGCCCAATTATACTGGAGTGTGTTTACTATTTATAGTTCACAAACGACATACATGAAGAGCTCATCTGTTGGACACATGTGTGCCCTCAATGATGCATTCAGCAACTCCTCTCTGCGTCTCGTGTTAGTGTTAAGTGGATGTAAAAATCAGGAAACTGGAGCTTGTCTGTGGAAGCAACAGGGAGGAGAAAGGGAGAGGACTCAGGAGCCTTTGTAATAAATCACACTTTTTATGGATGACACACACAGAAACCCACTGACCGTCCACCCTGGCAAGCGAACGAACACCAAAGAAGGCAGAGCTGCCAGGGTGTTGCAAAAAATAACAATGAAGGGCACCTTAGGCTTTGAACACAACAACCCCCAGTAAGGAAAATCCAGGAGTGTCTCCTAATGTTACACTCAGACTAGAGCGTAGGTAGCCCCCTCCCTCCACCCAACAGCAACACACTGGCCCCCTTTGTGCCTGCGTGGTGCAAATCCACCCCGTCAAACAACAAACATGAATGTATGTGACCGCAGTGGTCCTGTCAGCTTTGCCCTTTTATGGGACAGCCTGACAGCCAATGACCCAAAACATTTTCTGGAAATGAGTTCACACACAGGTGCTTTCCAAGTATGGCGAAATTTGTGATAAGAGTATTTTTTTAATAAACTACTAAACAGTCAGCTTGAGCAAGCAAAGGTGTGCCAAAGCAACATGGAACATTTGCTTTGAGATGTAAATGGCCCCACCCCCAGTCCACTGCTAATTATCCCAAGCATTCCCTCGTGTGTATGATGTAGACCACGCTAGATGTTTTTCCATTGCAGGCCATCATCAATTGGAGGGGTCTGCGAAGTTTATGAGCCACCTCGTAGACCGGCAGCTACTGCCATCCAGCACTGCAGATACATGGGGCTTGAGTCTGAGCATAAAAAAAAGGAAGTGCCCGTCTCCACAATCATGCAGAGTGCAGTGTGGAAAACATGCCACAGTCTGTCGCTCTACTTATCAAGCAGAGTTGCGATGCCCTGTGGTGCATACCTCCATTCCCTCTCTTTGGGTGGGTGTCACCAGCCCTGGACAATGTACACCCTCACGTCAAACCCAAGACCCCTCCATAGACTTCAATGTGCCTAAATCATCAAAAACAAAAACATCCGATTTCATCTGCATTGTCCATTAACCAGATTTAGAGGCCAACCATAGTAGTCTTTCCTTGCTCCTAGCTGCCAGTCACAACTCTCCACAGCAACGCCCAATCATGGCAAGCAGTGAGTAGGAGCATGCCCTGCGGGTCGCTATCTCATGTTTTTGCCCCACATGCATGGCAGGAATGTTCCTCTTTCACCCCAACAGCATAGCTTGCTGCTCCTGGGATCTAATGATGCTGTGGTGGGCACTGGTGGAGAGAGAGTTGTAAGAGTAGTGATCAAAAAGGGTGAAGGGGAGGCAGTGGGAGAAAATGGAAGGGCAACAAAGAATGGAGCTTTGGTTATCAGGGTGTGGAGCTAAGAGATACAAAATGAGACAGGTGGGGGGGCATTAATGATAATGATGTGTTATTTATATAGCGCCTTAATCCAAAGCGCTTTACATACTTACATACAATATCAACCAACCAAAACTGGTACTCATTTATCGACCTCGGAAGGATGAAAGGCTGAGTTGGCCTTGACGGGATTCAAACCTGCGACCTGCAGATCACGCTCAGATTGCAGCAGTGAGCGCTCAACCCGCTGAGCTATTTTACCGCCCATAACCACATTTATGGCCGGTGACTCTTACCTCCTCAGCTCAGCCAGGGGTGTCTCTCCATCTCCGCTGACGCTGTGGGGTGGTGACTGTGTGGGCAGGGAGGATCGGGGGGGTCGCCCGTGCCCGAGTGCCTGTGTGCCCTCCTGGGCTGGCCTCTGCTGCACTGCTGGAGACAAGTCGAGGGACTCTTGCTGTGGTGTGGAGACAGGGGCCTCGACCTCGCCCATGGCACTGGTAAGGTCCTCATTTGTGCGCAGCTTCCTGCAGGCTACAGCTCCAATCCTGACCTGGGCTGGGAGTGAGGGGTGGTGGCGGCACGGAGTCTCGCTGCATTTTCATTGGCCATGGCCAATATTAGTTGCTTTCAACTTTGCAAAGTGGCGTGCAACAAATGTGTTACTTGCTTCCTGCAAAGTTGAAAGCAACTTATCCTGCCTCTGGCCAAGCCCAGCCCTGCAGGCGGCCTCCAGGCTCCTCCATCAGACTGTCTGCTGCTGCCCCAGGTCCTTCAAGGACGAGCAGTTGCAGGAATCTGTTACTTTTTTACAAAACACTGGTAGCAGGCCAGGCTGAGGCCAGCCCGACCCACTACCAGTGTTTTGTAAAAAAGTAACACTTCCTTCACAATCACCTAGCAGCAGCGCCATGGTGTCAGTCTCGCGCCGACTTGCTGCCCGCAGGCCCTGATCATGCAGAGCAGATCAGCACTGCAGGCAGCCCTGAGCCAGCGCAAGACCGGCCCAGGCATGGGCTTGAAACCCGGCCCCTCGCCAGCCTCTAAGGATTTCGTATCGGCCACGGGCCGATCGGCCGACGGGCCAATCCGACACTGTTGGTACTGGTGAACATTCTGGAACCTATTGCCTGTTCACATGCTTTGTAGCATTGCAGCGTGTGCAAGATGTACTCAGGCGCTGTGTTCCAGCCTGGAGGGGCATGCACAGAGAGTAGTGCTCATGTGAAGGCGGAACCGATGGCCCTTTGCACGGCGGCACTTGGGAGCAGTTTTTTCTTTTTTTTTTTAATATAGTAATGATGTGCGCACACAGCAATGCTCGTACCCTGGTGCAACGTGTGTGCGCTGTGTTAAGATAAGACCACGGTTAGATTAATTCGGACCCCAGTGGGATATCAGAAGTGCTAGATCTTAAACGAGACAGAAGGGTAAGGCTAAGCTCTTGTTTTTGATACTAACTAAGAACAAAAGGGAGGGATCTGGAAGGAAAGCGGGATGAAGGGATGTTGTATAATAATGTGTTTGATTTTGTGTTTTAAATGGAGGGAGGGATTGTTTCCATGAAAGGTTTGCATGAACCATAACATGTTTAATTAAAAATAATTGAAAGAAGTGCCGACTAATTGCAGCAAATAGTAGGGTGACCAGACGTCCGGGTTTTCCCGGGACAGTCCTGGGAAATCACCGGACCTCCCGGGGTCCTGGGAGTTTTTTAATTTTATAAACCCCGTCCGGGGTTTTGGTCATGGTGACTTTTTTTGCCGGGACGCGATTTCGGAATCTCGAAATGGAGTCCAGGCGCACCTCTTCCTGCGCGAATGGGGGCGTGAAATGCTTTTCACATCCCCATTTCCTCCCCCTTCCCCTCCCCGGCGCTCTCCTCCAATGAGAGGAGTGTGCATGTTAGCACAGCCCCTCCCCACCTCCCGCAACGGGCCAGCGACAAAGAAGTAGGACTAAAGTTATATGTGCATTTACTTTAGTCCTACTTCTATTTCAATAGTGCGTCTGGGTTTAAAAAAAAAATCTGGTCACCCTAGCAAATAGGCACCTGGATGGAACATTTCTCAGTTTGCTGTGAATGCAGTGTTATTAAATAATGGCAAATATTAACAGCGTGGCAGTGGTTCCAAACACATAGCTTTGGAACCACTGCCACGCTGTTAATATTTACAACTAGTGAGGGGTGGGGAGTTTCTGTTGTAGATGGCAAGAACCATGTCCCACCAATGGTTTGGCATGGTCTCTGCCCCTCCACCCCCAACAAGCGGGGCAACCCCCATTTAAAGTACCCGAAGATCTAGTCACCCACTCCAATACCTGCGAGCATCATCTGACGAGAAACCCAGGCAGAGGCATGTGACGGGAGCTTGGGACTGTGCCCGCGGGGACCACGACACACCCTGCAACTACCATTATTGACCAAGCTGCCTTTAGTGTTTTCTTGGGTTCATCGCCAAACCCTCTAGCTCGGCGTTCTTCTTCTTGCTGTAAGATTCTATCCATCCGCTGTGATTTCTGGACACCGAGGCTTGCGTCTCATTACTCCATCTACTCTGGTTGAGGATGTAGTCGTAGGTTAGGATTCTTCATGGTCTGTGTAGACTTGTCACAGTAGGGCTGGTTTCACAGGGTCTTCGCCGTGATGAGCCGCGGGGAGCAGTCGAAACCACCCTCTACCTCTCCCGCCACACCCCATTTCTGAACTCGATTCGCATGACGGACGATCAGCAAGGAAAGGGTCACCCCAGAACAGGGTCAGGGGACCGGCCGCAAAGCCTCCTCTTTTAAATCCCCCTAGTCAGCCCTCTTGGCACCTTTACTTTAGCTTCCAACAGGAGCGACTCCACGCCAATCGGCCCTGTGAGAAGTGTGAAGTGTCCTGCAGCTCTGCTGGCACTGCCCCTACATCCCATTAAGGGGGTTGGAGGATGACATATCTCCATAGCGTTCAATCCTTTAAACAGGGGGTCAAGTCCTAAAAAAAAGTGGGGGACTCATTTACATACCAATGGAATGTGGTGTCACCAGAAATTTGCATATAAAGGTGCCCTCTGAAAAAGGTGGAGGGACTTCTGAAAAATGTTGGGGAACTCCGTCCACCCACATGTACCCTAAACTTGAGCCCTGTTGAAATCAAAATGCTGGTGAACAAGAAGACTTTCCTTTTGCGGGTGTGCTCTCCATTGACACCTATTGACGGACAAGGAGAATGGCGGGTAAGAGAACTGCCCAAAAGATAGCTCACGCATGACAGTCAGACCCCCACTGATCAGGGGAGAGACAATCAGTCTGAGTTTCCCAATTGAGTAAAGTGCACAGGACAAATACCGGTTTTCCAAGAGAAAAGGTTTTCCTGTAACATTGCTGGCGAGGTATAAAGGGTGTGTAGCTCTTATATGTAAGCATCCGTAATAAAACATGTCCTGTAAAGCAGAATGCTGATACGAAGCATTTTAGAGCGTCACATTAAGAGGTGTGCTCTTGTGGGTAAGGGCCCGATTCATGGAATTTTTTTGCACGGTTCAAAGTGACTTTGACTGCCGACACAACCCCCATTCATGGAAACTGTGCAAAGTGTTTTCTTGCGTTCCCAAGGGCGTTCAACCTACCAGCACCTTCAGACCATACCAATGGTATATAAGGCGCTATATAAATGCAAAGTAACATAACATAACATAACTGTACACATATTCATTGGCATGACATTCATCATGTATACATTTATACGTGAAAAAAAGATGGTACTTTTGGGAAATAGGATATGATTTTTATTGGGGTGGGGATCAATGCTGCAGTGCCCACCTGCACATTTGCAGCTAGACTGGATGAAAAAAACAGTGACAAATCAGCAGTACAGAACAAATGGGCCGTGTGAACACATGGAACCCACTTCTCCTATATTGGTATGAGACATTAGTCTACTTACAGGTGCAATGCAGACTCCTGCTTAGCCCTCAATGGGCCATCCTGCAAAAATTGAGGACTTACGAAAGGATGTTGACCCTGCAAGTGCAGTGTGAGGTCTCAGAATGGGAACGGTCTATATAAATGAGCTCCACCTGGCCTCCATTCTTTACTCTACTCCACTCTGATCTCAACTCATCAGTCATTCACTGTGCTCTACAAAAGTGCAGTCAGTAAAGAAGTGGCACTGGCAGTGGCTGAGCAGCCCAAAGCAGGCTGAATGCTGTAGGACTGTAGTTTTGAGGGAGGGGCATTGTACATTGGGGAAGGCTTGCTTTAGCAGGACTGGTTTGACTCTGCTGGCTGGCGTCTGATACATGCTGTTTGCTGTCTGGGATTGCTCGTGATTGTTAGAGAACTCAGGATGAGGCACTTCCTGCTTGTTAGTGCTGTTCCTCGGGTCTGAGTGCGGCCCAGTTAAATGGGGTATGTCCATGGAGTTTGACACAAGCATGGCTTGCTCGAAGTCTGTTGATGGAGTCGAATGAAGGCTGGTTTGTAGGGGGCTATGTTTGCAGGCATAGGCAGGTAGGTTCATTTTGTTGGAGTAATGCATCAAGTCTCGGGCAGGCGCAGTCTCTTAGGACTGTGCATCAAATTTGAGGCAAGCCTGATTTGCTCGAGAGCCTGGAGTTTGAAACAGGCTTGCTTGTTGGAGTTGTGCTTCGAGTCAGGAGCTTGGGGCAGGCAGCCCGCCCTGTATCATAGGACTCTACATGTTGTTTGAGTGTGAGGAATTTGACCATCCCCACAGGGAGTGTGCACTCGCCTGGGCTGTTTTGATATTTTGTTAAAGATGGGGAATGTTGGTAGATAAACCTCCGGGAAATGTGTGGGGCTAACCCACACACATTTCCCAATGCTCACCGCGCAATAAACACATAGTTAAGGGTACTCTTGGGGACACAGCCTACTGGCGCAGTCCTCCTGTCATGTTCAGCTGGAATGTGACAGCCACGGGTAAATCAAAATATCTCAAGAAGGGGGAAGGCAACACAACACGTTCCTCGGGCCATGGCCTGCCTAAGGCTCTAGGGATCCACCCTGCCTATTAAGTTATGTGTGGTGGCAGCACATACTGATGAGAGTTAATTGACAAAGGTCTACAAAGAGGCCTGTTCACAGAACTAACAAAGGGCAGGAAACCACAACACCTTTTTGATATGCAATGTGTCAGCTTGAAGCTAGCTCCCACCTCTCAGTATGAAGGGTAGTGAATGTCATGTCTGGGACAACTATTTACACTAAGCAACCCCTTCAGGTAACCCCCTTCAGAGGGAAGAAATATGTGATTTGATGGAGACAGAAAGTCTGTTCTCACCACAAACTCCAAGGGAGACCTCTGCTTTGATCAGTAGTCACAGAGAGCTCAATTAACCAGAGAGACACTTTGATCCACAACAAACAGGAAGATGGGTGGGACTTAGTAGTAAATGTTGTCACCCCTTACCTTTCCTGTTCCAAAGCATTCTGGTTATGACCTCGCGCATAACAGAAGATTGTTGGTGGGGACCCAGGATTGGTTCATTAAGGTAGGCTTAGCCTGGACCCATCACTGGTACCCATTTGGCTTTAAAAGAGGGATGAGCCCCTCACTTAGCAGATGGTCTGACGACTTTGAAAGGAGTAAGAAGGACTCATTCGAACCCTGGCTGAAGGTACAGTCTGCCTTACAGCTGCCACCATTGAAGGAAGGCCAGGATTTCCAAGAGGGAAGCAAGATCCCTCCCTTAAACATCTCGCAGGGAACAGAGGGAAATACCGGACTCAGAGGACCCATCCAGCATCTCCAGAACCATTACCTGGCCAGCACAGAGAATGCCCTGCTAGGTTCTGCCAGCAAGCTTCCTACGTGGGAAGTGCATAGAGTCTCTCAATAAAGGACCAGGCCGTTGCCTGCAAACACTCTCCTCAGCTTAGTGCCGTCCGCCTTAAAGGATGACACAAGCCGTGCGAAGAAGCTAAGAGAGTGCCACAACAAGCATCAACCAGCATCCATCTTTTAAGGACATTTTCGAGGCAGTCGAGCCTTCGATCCACGACCGGCTGCACCACTGACTGTTGTCACGCTGCAGTCACTAAAGCCATCTGAGACGCCTCGACCAGCGTTCCAGATCTGGCAACCAGCACAGAGACGATTCTTGACCCTGAGCCGCCATGTAGGCCAGACTCCAGGCATCCGTCCAGCTTTGCTTGCTGAACTGCCTGCCACCAGATACATGCAGCTTTCTCCTGTCTGTCACAGGAGCTGCAAAGCATCCTGGAACCGACACAACGCTGTCGAGCATCAAGATCAAGATCATCTGAAGCACCAGGTACATTGTGCTTCTGTCTTCCTGGTCCTTCTCCGAAGGCCCCTAGTGACATTTACGACCCCTTGCTCCCTTGGTGCTGAAACCATATAACCTTGAACATTTATTACTGATTTCTTTACCGACAACCCTCCTGTCAGTACCCAGAGTGCACCCCTTTCCTTTGTAAAACTGTCTGTCATCTGTGATCCTTTACAGAGTGGGTTGTATTTTGTAGTGTGCTAGAACTGTCTGTTGTAATAATAATGAAGTGTATATTTGTATACAACCTTAAATCATTGGGTAATAATTGTATTTTCACTGTGTTGCAACTAAGCCACCATCCCCGACCTAGCAGAGATAAGCCTGTCATTCCGTCTACGTTACCAAAATTGAACAAGGTTTATAATTTACTTATAATTTACTTGTGTTTCCAATCGTTCAGATCCCTTCTGGTGTACTAGAGGTGTGGATTTAGAACCTGATATTCATCCCTGGGCCACTGGTGGCCCAGAAGTTGATCCGTCACATTGAGGAAAGCCGTTCCTTGAGATTGAAGAAGCCTCTGCGTGTAGTAATTGATCAAGTCGGGTTTTCTGGACCTCTCTCTTTGTTCAGTCCTCTCTACTCACACTCTATTGGAGGTTGTCACCTGCCGTGGAATCATTCCATTCACCTGTAAAACACCCTACTCGCCCATACATTTCAAAGGGTTCTCACACACCAAAAATAAAATCATTGGTTTTCACCCACTCTGGGGACAAAATAGGTTGAGGAGTAGGGCTTGTTTCTTGAAGCAGAGTTGGTTGTCTAGGAATGTGTCCAGTCTAAGATGGGGGCTCTCATTATTGGTATGCCCGGAGTATTGGGCAAGCCTCTTTCTTAGGACAGCTGTGCATGGGGCTGGTGGCATGCCTTATTTGCTGGAGGGTTGCTGATTGGGCCGAGAGTGGCTTGTTCATTAGGGTTGTGCTTTGAGCCTGACCCCCGAGCAGTTTTGCTGGCGGCTTGGTTTTGTTGTTCAAGACAGTGCAGTGTCTAGTTTGAAGCAGGCTGGTTTGTTGTCACTGTACTTGGAGTCTGAGCTACTTCCGGGTTGTCAGTTCTGAGTCTGGGGCCGGCCTGGTTTCGTAGAGCTGTGTAATGGTGCATCCTGGCGTCTGCCGTGCCCGGTTTGCTGGAGTCTGAAGTGGGCTTCTTTGTTAGTGTTGCACCAGGACTCTGTTGCAGGCCGGGCTTCGTAGGGCTCCGCGCGCGGAGTTTGAGCCCAGTTTGCTAGAGGACTATGCCTGGAGTCTCAGCTCGGGGCAGGTTTGTTATTGGAGACTGGGCTGTTTGTTGTAATGCTGTATGTCTCGTAGTCTGAAGCAGGGCCGGTTTATTAGTGCTGTGCTTGGCGTTTGAGCCAGGCCAGGGTTGCTGTTTGTTGTGGGGAGGGCAGGCCGTGTCTGGACTCTGCAGCAGGCCGCTTTGTTGGAGACTAGCTAGAGACGTACTTTGGGACAGCCCTCGTTAGCATTCAGGCTCCGTTTTCACCCCACTTTATCAGTCTGGAACATGTCTGCAGAGCCTCCCCTTCTCGCTGAGCTCAGAGCATTTTCGAAGAGTGTTTTTTTTTCTCTCTCTTTTTTCCGGTGTCAGCACAAATTTCCCAGCAGCCGCCGGAGCTGCCTCTCTTTAAGGCCTGGGCTCTGGAGGATATTTGCTGGTACACGGTGTCCTGTGGAAGTGTGATGGGGGAGGAGGAGGAGGAGGAGGAGTGAGAGAGGGGAGGCACAGCAAGGGTACCTGGTGGGAGGCCGTGCCAGGGTTCACTCCCGCCACTCCTCCCTGCAGTGAGCGATGCTTTTGATCTGTTCGTATACGTGCCATCCTCCGCGTGGCCCAATTCGTGGGAGGCTAGAGAGGACCGCTCTCCCATAATGCAGCGAACGCATATTTACCCTGGAGGGACGCCTTTTGGGAACCCGGGTATTCGCAAAAATGCCAACATGTCCCATTCCATTCAGGAAATGGTAGAACAGTTCATTGATTTTATTGCCATTCAGAAAGATGTAGTCCGGCATTGATTTATAAGGGGTGGGATCCAGAAGCCCCAGAATGCATAGAAAAAAAGCAGGAATAGACTACCAGCTCCTAAATGGAATGGTCATGTTGGCATGTGTGTGTCACGTGCTTGTCATGGAGGCATTAGCCCTTGAAATGTGTCTGAGTGCTATTCCAGTGTAGGCGCCACCTCTCCTCTGTTGACGTGCTGTGTGATCTTGTGCAGGGTAAGATAATTAGCATTGGTGCATTTCCTGAATCTATTTGGGATTCTGGCATAATCGATAGCCAATCCATGCCCCAATCGTATAGAGTTATTGGGGAATCTATCTTCTGGGCTGGAGGGTGGGGGGGTGATCAGAATTCACTGATGGAAAGCTTAGTTTAAAAAGGATTGCTATAGGCTCTTGCCAGAACCATTGGAAGTCTGCTTGTGCCCTGAATGGCTGTGGAGGAGCATTCCAGGGTTTGGCCTCCATGATTCGCTGCTCTCACTCCTTGCCTGGATTGGCTCCATCTTACTTATGCACCGGACGGGGGGCTACTGAGAGGCCAGTGACAGAAGGTACCTGGGACCCTCTTCCTGGAGCACTTTGAGGATGGCAGCCTTCCTCTGCACTGGGTAGGACGCCTCTTCACCCTTCATAGTGTGGGTGCTTTTGAAAAGTGCCCTTGTGACGGGAAAACTCCTCCTAGGCTATGCATGGACATGGTAGGGTATCTAGAGAGCTGAAGCTCAAAGGCCAGACCAACAGGCACACGTGCTGTAAAGTACACGAGCAAGTCACAAATGCCGCCATATTGAAACACATTCTTGTAATGAGTGCAGACACCAGGCGTGGAGCACAGCACGCGCAGCCTGACATGGAAAATGCCACGAGGCCCTGCGAGCTAGTCAAACAACAGTGGAGTGGAAACTTAGCTAAGCATATATTTACATCCGTCGCTAGACAGTGGCTTTAGGTGCATGAGCACTTTCAGAGCCAGCTGCATCTGAGGTCTGCAGGTGCCAGTGCGACAAGTGCTTCTATATGCACGCTTCAAGCTTCTACTTTCATGCTCTCGTCCATCAGGTGGTCATTTGGTAAGTGCTGTGATAAAGGGTCGTCTAGCACTCTGTAAATCATCCAGATCCATTCTGCCCCCCCTTTATGTAACTGTTCCCAGAAACTTTGCATTGAGCTGCATGTGAGCCCGCACAGAGGTGCAGCAGGCTGCCTGGGCATTCATGCTTCTGCACTTGAATGAAGGCCCGCCCAGGCTCTTTTAGTCACTTGAATTTGAGGCACTGCCTAATTGTGCTCACTGGCCAGTAACATTGTTGCACGTTTGCTTCCAAAAAGGTTTAAAATGCACTTATTCCCCCGGGGAAGTCTCCCCAGGCCAAGCAATAGAATCATGTTTACAAAGCACAGGAACCTTGAGAGTGGCAGGAACAGGCAGAGAATGCAGAGAAACTGGATTCTCAGATCGGGCTCCGTCCCAGATCTCTGAATTGACTATAGACTGATCCCTGATATGCTGCCATTTCCAAGTCCTGAAGAAGAGCCACTTCCACTCTTTGGACAGAACTCTATAGTTATCCGCGTCTGTCTATCCGTGGGAACCACAAGCACGCCACCATCTCTATTCTCTACACTCGCACCTCTTCTACTAAGTGCGGTCCTGTCCATGTAACCCGCTTCACCATACTCACCACAATGGCTGCCCTGTGCCTTCCCTCTCCTTTCCTTCTCTAGTAGGGGGTCCCCCATACCACCTTCATCTCCACGTCCACCCACCCTCCTTCATCACCCCCCTTCCAGGGACACTCCACCCTCTAAATCCCCTCCCCCGCGTCCCTTGTGCCACCCGCATCAAAGGGGCTTTCACCCAAGGCATGCCTCTGTCATGCCCTCTGTAACCCCCCCTTTTTTCTCCTTCACTACGCCTCAGATGTAGTCAGACCACATCTTCTCTGCCCCATAACCCAAGCCTCTCCTGCGCTCGGGCTGTGAACACCAACTAGGACTACTGCCTTCTCTCACAGATTGCCTCCCCCCCCATCCCAGGGCCCTCCATTGGTTTCTCCCGAATCTATGAAGCATCACGTGACACAGGCATCTCTACATGTTTAGTTGTAACCGAAAAATGGTGCAGCGCTACAAAGTCAGGGCCAGTGTTTTGTCAAAACCAGAGGAAGAAATGAGCGCACAACTAGGGTTTAATCTGGCTACTTAAAGACTACTGCCACCCAAACCACAGCCACATGCTATTGAACTCTCACACTTGCCACTTACGTGGACTCTCACACCCTAGCTATCTCACACCGAACCCCTGCCTACTGGCATGCTACCTACCTCAAACACCTCCCCACATCCCCACATGCACACCAGTTCACTCACACATTATTTATTTATTTATTATTTATTTAAATTTATAAAGCGCGCAGCGGCCCCAAGTCATCGTGGCGCTGTTACAGAATATTCGCTTGGATGCATATTACATCAAAGCAAATCAGAAGGCGTTACAGAGGTTCACAACAATAATGCAGTAGGAATGTTCCATGGTTACAGGGGAACACCTTCAAGTACAGTCTAGTTGAAGAGCTTAGTTTTCATGCATTGCCATTTTCATGCATGCCAACATTATCCATGCCATTCGTGAAGTACTTTTCCAGTCCTGGTTTTAACTTTGCATTCTGGGGCCTCCATTCCCAATCACAAACAGACGACTACAAGCCCCAGAATTAAACTTTAAAACCAGGACTGGACTTGTGTCTCCTGAATGGAATCGATAATGTTGGCATATACCAGCTCCTCTTTGTTGCTACTCAAGTCTCCTACTCCATGTTTACAGTCCTCCACTCACATACTGCTCTTGCACACTGGCAGCTTATGTTCTTCCTGCGCTTATGCACTCCCCGCAACGGTTCAGTTTGCCTTTCCACACCTTCTATCATCCATATACTCCCCTGCCAACCCCTTCACCCACTCACAAACTCCCATTGGTACACACTCTCTGCTAGCCACAATCATTCAGTCCTCCAAAACCCATGCACTTAATCACAGATTTGTACACTCACAATATACACACATTCACGTCAACTCGCGCACTTACCCCAACTAATTCACTCGTACACATGTATGTATACACACACACACCCCACTCACTTAAACATAGGAACCCATGGGTTTGGCAGATGCCGTGAAAATATGGGGGTTATTAAAAAAAATAAAAATTGTACCCAATACTTAGAAAATGGGGATAATCTGGTAAAATCCTGTGTTAGTTGCCGAATTCTCTACGTCGTACAAGAAACTGCTTAATGGGGACAAAAATGTCCTGGTTACCTTGCAGTATGTTTAGATATATCTGACCCTTGTCAATAAAAGGATCTCATGGAGGTTGCTGTGTCTTCACATATGGTTTTTTATTGTTAATTTAACCCAGAGCCTTGCCGAGCTGTTGACCTATAGAAGAAGCGACCCACACTTCAAGCGGCAACAGCCTTAGGGATTATGCAAGATTGAGCAGAAACGTTGCCAACCGGCAGCCTGAACAACATGGGACAAACTCCCCCAGACATACTACAATTGCCTTGATAAAGACCTGTTGAGGTTGAAACATGTGTCGGCTGACCACCTTTCCTTTACCACATGTCCACATTTGGGACAACAAAAAACTACATCAACCTGCATGAGATCCTTTTATTGACAAGGGTCGAATGTATCTAAACTCACTGCAAGGTAACCAGGACCTTTTTGCATGAAATTTTAACAAGGAGCATTTGGCTTTGCCCCTTCCTCCCTGTGACCTTGCAAAGAAACACCAGAGACAGAACTATGACTGCACAGAACTCAGCACAGGAGCGTTCAGGTTCTAGAACCCAATCTTTACTGCTTAATGGGGACCTTAGCCCCAGTCCCTAATACAGAGACGTACTCCTTAGTACCTACACCAACGCACCTACTTATCACCCTGCTGAAAAGGACTGCACATATAAGCATGCTGTATCTTGGAAAATACTGCTAGTTTAAGGTGTATCCTTAATTAAAATGGCGACGCAGGCATCAGCCGCCAATGTCTGCTTGGTTACTTGGCATTGGGTCTGCTAGTTTGTTGCCTCTGGCTAGCGCTAACTAACATAAAACCATCTTGTTGCAACCTTGGATAAAGGCAACTTCCTGTTGACTCTTCTCGCCAGCCATATGGTGTGTGAAATGGCGCCATCTTTGAAAGGGTGGCTTGTGTATGAGTCAAATAGAGTTATGTGACTTTGAGTCCTTGTTGCTGTTAAAATGTCAATGCTTTTTTTGCTTGTTAACGGTAGGGAACCTCATGTGCCAGAAGGCAACCTAAGTTTAAGGACTTAAGTATTTAGCCAGGCTAGCCCTGACTGCTAAATATCGCAAAGGGCTTTATAAGAAATACTAGACAGAGTGATAATAACTTTCTGAGTTTATGCTATGCCCCGATCCCTGGGTGGGCAGTACTAGTGGGAGTCTAGAACGGAAGAGGCGAATGCCAGGTAGTGACCAGTCTAGCCACCTTTCGACCCCAAGTCACCTTGGAATGGATGTTGTTGCCAGCCGTCACCAACGTCCCCAACCTAGCCGCGAAGTTGCGGAGTGACGTTTATCTCTAAATCCGAATATATAACGCTGCTGACGTGAATAGTTATCAGGGAGCAGAATACTGACGTACACTGCATTAAGCATGGGCGAATTGCTGTGCTGCCAAATCCATAAGACAATCCAGATCTGGTATTCGACTGTGTTTTATTGTATTTGATGCAATATTTTATGAATGTACAATCAATCTAAATAAACATACGAACGAGTTAGGTGAACTTGCAGGTGCTATGGAATCACGCCCGCCTCTCTCCGCCCTACTACAAGATGGCGCATGTGTTGCACGCTCAATGATAGCAAGTCCTTGTAATCTCAAGGCTTTAAGTGGACACCCCGGGACTTCCCACTTATAAGCAGCCCCTGCGATTCTTTTTTGCTCATCATAGAGGGAAATTAGGCAATGTCCTCTAGTAGAGCAGCCCAAGCTTTAAACTAGTATGTGGAGACTGTCCAAATATATATATATATATATATATATATTGTGCATTCAAGACTGCTTTGTCCTCCTTGTCTATGCAGTTTTAATTAATAAAGGACACTTTAATTGCACAATACACAAAGACTGTTTGTGGATCAATTGGAGAAATACAACGTTTTGCTGGAAACACTGCCGGAGTGCCGATGCGACTCGGATTGGCTTCCAATCCACTTCTTTTTGTATATATATATATATATATACATATATATATATATAAACACACACACACACACATTCCCATCTTTGATTCTTTGATTTTGTGTAAAGGAACCTGGAACCCACATTGATGCCATTTCTCCCCCACCCCTTTCTCATAGGTGATTTCTTTACAAACTAAGGGAGGATAGCTCAGTGGAAACGCGCTTGTCTTGCACACAAGACAATGCAGAGCAACACAGGTTTGAATCCCAGTTCTGCGCTTAGAGACTGATCTCCGGTATTATTCGTGTTATAAAAGAAGAATTTATTAAGGGTGATTGACTCACTGATTACATTGTTTATGTACTAAGTGAGAGAGTGATTCATTTGCAACCCCTAGAGACAAGTATGTAGACAAACAAGGCAACCTAAGACCATGCTGAGTGACCTACAATACATGTGTGTGAGGTCTGACGGTGTATTGTTTGGATGAGACAGTGCCCACTATAGGCCATGGCCAGCACTTAGAACACACACCCTTGTTATAAAACCCCAACCCTGATTTAACCACTTCCCACTTACAGCACTGTGTCAGCCCTTGCCTACAGTCAACTCAGCCATTTTCTTCTCAATGGTGTTCCCTGACAAATGTTGCGCGTGTGTATGCCATGCAAGGTGGTCACTGGTATTCTCTCTGCACTAGTAGTCACAAAAAGATGGCCCAATCTGTTGCAGCCGCATCCATGTCCCGCAACGTGCTAGTCTTGCAAGCAGGACGACACAAAGCAACAGAGGTTTGATCTGATCCCCGGGTCCGCGCTTAGAAACCTCTGGGTATTTAATTATAAATATGCAATTTAGACAAAAAAAACAATTAGGCAACTAAAACACAAACAATTCTTGTAACAGCGCCTCGATGCCCGTGGGCTGTGTGAGTGCTTTAAAAATGAAAAATAAAATATAAACATTTTAAAAATGGTTATCTCGTGCCTGCATCCAAAAAATGGGGGGGGGGTTGCAAAAAATCACCCACCCTGTTGTATTGCCATTTTCAACCTCTCACTTCACTAACCTAGCGACTGCCTTAGTTTGTCTCTTTCTACAATACTGATTTTGAACTCCAACCGCACACGCTTCATATAAACTGTGAGGCGAACTTCCCCTCAAAGGAGGTTAGAAAAAGTTGAAAAGTTGCATTTTCATTGTTGTCAAATTTGTTTGCAGCTACTATAATTCAATGTTTGAGCGCCAAGTATGTTATTAGTACAAGGAAGTCATTATTGATTTCCTATTGGAATGCTCAAAGTCCAGTCAATAATCGTGTTGCCATTGTTATATACATTCTGACTTCAGCAGCAGTCAAACAGCCAGAATTGGCACACTATTCTATGCTAACACAACATGCTAATTAATGGCCTTAAAGAGCGCCAGAGAGGTCATTATTGCTTAGTATAGTGCCTTTCAATCCACCTTTGGGGGCTTTGCCTCTGACAATAATTTCGAGGCAGGCATTATCCCACGATAATGACCCTTTCTCAGCTCAGTGTAACAGCTTAAATATTGAAAGGCGGGTTTCTACAACCATTTGAAGGAGGGCATGGGTCTGAAATGCATCATGGAGAGATGTCATCGTGTTATTCAGGATGGATATAGTCAAGTGAGATGAACTTTTTCCTGTTTGGTTTTGGAAGTAACACACATAAGATTCCTCTAACATTGGATTAAACATCAGTCAACGTTCCGAAGGCTAGCAGGGTACTGGTCTCCATAATGGGCATCAACTGTTTGTCATATGTGGCAAGGGTGTGGGAAGGAAGCGCTGGTGTTAGTGGAATCTTCCTTGCCACTAAGGATACTTAATGACTATCATCACTGAACCCAGTTTCCAGACTTAACTATCAAAATGTTCTATATGAAATATTCATCTCCAACCTTGAACGCTTTGTTGAAGAACGGGTCATTGAAATTCCCAATACTTGTTTGTAAAAGGAAGTTCTAATTCTAAAGGGGGAGCATTACGCTTAGCTTTCTTGACTTGAACCTCTTCAGCAGCAAAACCCATTCCAACAGTCCCTGGGTATTTCTGAAGTGGCCATTTTAAGAAAACATGGTATAAACTGGTCAACCTCCATCAGGCCATCCCCATGACCTTACATCCTGTTCTTGGTTCATCCTCTTTCTTTGGTACTAATAAACCCAGACAAAACCCACTACAGATCCGCAGACCCAGAAAACCACCCGGGGATAAGCAACCAGTTAAGATACAGGAAACCCACAATTGTGGCAAAAAGGTTTGAGGCCCACGTTGAACAGACATCACCACAGAAAAACAGTCTGTCCCTCCAGCACAGCTGCGCAACCGGAACTTTCATCGCTGTGCCCTCCGCTCAGATTCTGCAAAAAATAAATAAAATCAGGGGAGGGTGGAGCACAAATGTGTGCCCACACAAACACCTTTCAAATATCATTGTCAACCACAAGCTGTGCACACATTTTCTCATTCTGGGAGAGTAATACTCACCGCCATTACCTTAATAGAGCGAGGGCACCCTTGCACTAACACGTAGAATTCCTATTCTATGGCAGAACCCGGAGGAAAGTATTATTTACTTGCTTAAAGCTTACTTACTGCCAACAAAGCTACCTCCCATATCAGCTTAACATGGAAAATTTTGAACACCAAGTCCTCTGACCAATCAGTCGCTTCCAGGATCTCCTCTAGTCACCTCTGACCAATCAGTCGCTTCCAGGATCTCCTCTAGTCAAGAACCCAGACCGAAACCCTCAGAGGCTCTAGATCCTCTGGCCGAGTGAGCTCCTAGCAAATAGGTGTCAATGCTAGCTTTTGTCATTAGCCATCTGACCCTTCGCAACAGTACTGGTGGGGGATGATACCAGGCTGAATGGTTTCCTCGGAGTCGAGAGCAACTGGGTCCTGTCATGTTCCATGATCTGTGCATACGGACTAAGATGCTGCCCAGCACACAAACCAGGTTTCTTTGGGAAGACCCGATAAGACACAAAATTCAGATTAGTTTTAGTATGTCCTGAGATTGGAAACCTAACTGCTTTGGGCAAGAAGACCCCACTAGTAAAGTCTACAGCCTGTTGTCCAACACCCTCTTACAAGAATTCCGTCGTAAGAGCAGAGCTAGCCTGGCTGATAAAGTCTTACGAGAAAGAATGTCGCTGCTGCCCCAACTGGTAAATATCTGCAACTGCAACAGGGTTTGGAGTTGGCTACTGTCATCACAGGAGCTGAAGTGGGTTTAATACTTCCTTCCAGAAACCAAACAGGCCAGACTGTCCATGTTGCCTCAGAGATCCTTGCTCTGGAAGAAGCCCAGACGTCCCTGCTGTGGACCTAGTCGATCGCAAAAGGCTTCGGGAGGCCCAACAGGCCCCAAAATCCTCCAGGCAACCAGTACTATTGTCCCATCTATCATCGTTGGATGTCTTTCTCCTGCAGGATTTGATAGGAGATCCTGTTTCTGGGATTAGAGAAGCCAAAGAAAGTTCCAGAAAAAACTGAAGCCATACCTGCTTCTTTCAAAGAGGGTTCACCTGAATCATTGCAAGGCCCTCCCACCTTACCTTCCCATGAACCTGAGGAATCCGGGCAAAGGAAGGCAAGGCATAATCTGTCCCACACGCTAGAGGTCCAGGAGGGCATATGAGGTGAGCATTAAGGCGTACGGTCTCCAACGGAAGAGGCAGGGTCATTGTGTGTTGGGAGGCAAAGTGAAGACGTCCATCTCTAAAGGTCCACAGGTGCCCTGTTTGACATTCAATACCTCTGGATATAATCTGTGATCACTTGGGTTCAAGAGGTTCTGGGAGTTCCTGTCCATCACCACATTGGAGAGATGTGGTAGGTATTCTGCAGTAAATGATAGCTGTTGCTGCAAGCGATAATACCAAATGCCTTTCACCATGTTGGCCAACAACCCTAAACTCGCCCGCCCATCCCAGGTAGTTGAGATAGTGCACCACGGGCATGTTGTCCATCGTGATGAGGATGCAAGTGTCCAACCTTCCTCTCGGTCAGGATCACGAACATCCCTACCAAGAGTTACAGCTGATGCTGAAGTCTTGTTTATCCAGAGACCATTTGCCTCCCTTGCCGATCTCGCCACAATGATCGGTACAGCCGGACCTGCTGCCATTCGACTCGATCAACTAAAACCGGAGATAAATCAAAAACAATACACCCCTTCCACGCCTCCGTGGTTCAGCAACCAGTGCAATTCCATAAGATGATACCTGTCCAGCAGCACAAGGTTCTTGATGCTTTATGTTTGGCGTCTATGCAAAAGGGGGCAAGAATAATGGGCAGGATTGATGAAGCCAACATGCCCGCTACACCAGCTAGTACACTTTGGGACACCGATCTCTTCCTGATGTCAGTGTGCAATTGCCATTTTATGTCTTGTACTTTTCTGCTCAGAACCTGCAAAGTGGTGGACGCGGAATCCACAGGGAAACTGAGCAATTTCAGCACACAAGAGAACAAGGTCCAGCTGTTCCCAGTTTATTGATAATCCTAGGCTTCATGTGGGAGTGAAGGCATGACATGAGAATCATGTTTTCTAGGTAGGCGATCAAATGCAACCCAGAGGCCAGAGAGTGGCTGCTACCAGCTGCAAGAGTTTCATGAAACTACGCAGGGCTGTGGATGGTCAGAAGGTGCAGTACATACATTCCCACACCTTGTCGTCCCATCTGAACTGGAGGAACTGCCACGTCGGGTGGAAAAAGGCCAAGATGAGGTAGGATTTGTTCATGTCAAGTCATGCAATCCCATCATCCATCAGCAAAATGCCACTGAGGAGGTGAATACCATCCATCTTGAAGTGGTAATAGACCACCCAGCAAGTGACCTCTCTCATGAGAGGGTTCCCCTTCCCTGTCAATGAAGGATAGTTTGCTCAGTAAGCCCTGTGAAGGGGAGCAGTCCACACAGTGGTCGTCTTGAGAGAGGGAGGCCCCTCCCTGCCCTCAAATGCTTTCTCCTCTTGTGGGGAGTGCTCACAACGTCCCTCTTGAAAGCGAGATCAATCCCCACCCTGCGCTCAAATATTTTCTCCTCTTGCAAGAAATGAATGGAAGATTTAACCTGCTTAGGTGTATCCAAGAGGTCTTAGTGGAAACTGCGTATGGTCTGTAATACCGAGCATGGACGGATATTAGCCACCAGTTGTTCACAAAGTCTGCCGTACAACCCAGACACACCACCTGTGAATGCATAGTAGGACCGCTCACTTGTGCTGATTTCTGATTGATTAAAATTCCTCCACCTGGGGCCACAACCACCACCACCACACCTGCTGGGGATGGAGATTTGAGTATGTGACTCCCAGTTGTTTGACTGGCCTCAGCCCTGGGGTTTTGCATAGTTTTTGTTGAAGTGGCCGTACGCTCGACCCCTACCACGTCCAGCCCCTGCAAAAACCCTGGGTGGGTAAGACCATACAGATTAACTATTTGATGAGGAGGCAGGAAGCCTCTGGACCCTCTTCGGAGCTGACCAGACCTCCCAATTTGGAATTGCCCTTAATTATTATGTCTCATCGTTGCTCTGTGGAAATTTCGCAGTTGTCATTGCTCAGGAAGTAAACAGCCCATTGGGCCCAACCCACTAGGGTATGAGGGTCAACTGGAATTCCGGTGTCTACTGCCCTTTCTGCCAAGTGCATGATTTCTGCCACTGGACCCATCCGAAACAATAGCTTGTCTTGACAAGAATGGTCTAGCCCCTTCCTATGGTCTGTGAGCACCTTAAATAAAAATGTGAGGGTCCAAAGTGAGAAGCACACATCCCCTGAATCGTTCCTCTGACAAAGGAAAAATCCCACCATTGTGGGGTTGCCAGTTCGGGCGGGGGGCGGCCAGGCCGAAGTGGCCGACGGATGCCAGCTGGAACTGGTGCCGCCAGTGGGAGGCCTGGGGCGGGTTCGCGGGCTCTGGCTGGTTGGGGGGAGTGCAACGGCTCCAATCTTTGGGCTTAAAAGCAGACCCTGTGGGCAAGGAGAGCACAGTTCTGTACCTCGCCTCAATGGGATTGTCGCCGCCTTGCTCGCACTGCCCTGCCCGAGCCTTCACCTGCAAAAAAGGATTTTGTTTTCCCATCCCACCCGCCCTGTTCTAGGTTGGAGAAGGGGGAAGAGTATTTTGCCGGTGGGGGAGGACCATGGAGACACTGCGGCCCCTCTTCAGCGGTCTCCGGAGCTGGAATGGGGCACGGCTACCGAAGGCACCCAGCAGGGGATGAGGGGGGTTGTACTGGGGGTCAGCTGGGCCCATGGAACTAGGGGACTGCCTCCCAGTAACACCTCCCGAGTAGGGCATGGCAGGAAGGAGATAGTGCCCCATCACCAGGCGCTGCCCCTTTGGGATGGGGGAGCCATGGTCGGCCCGGACCACTTGCTGATAGAAGTGTTAACAAATGCGTAATGATTGTTATTAATGATTGTGTTATTGAGGATTGTGTTTTTAAGGAATATCACATTTTTTGTATTAACCTGCTTTGGCCGGTTTTAGCATCCAAAAATGTAGAGTGCTGTGTGTTCACTCTTCCCCTGGGTAGCGCCCCCTGCTCAGCCCATGTGCAGGCTCATGTAACCCGCCTTTCTTGGCGAGGGAGCCCACTTCGAGAACCATGGGTGGTGGATGCTTTCACAGTTGAACATCTCTGAGGCCCTCACTTTTATACAACCTGGTCGGCCTGATCCCCTACACGGTATTCCAGCATTTTGGATTGCGACACTCCTTTTCGTCCAAAGCATAATCCTTGTCTGCTTCATGGTCCAAGACCAGAATAGGCAGTGCATTTCCTGCCTGACTTGTAGGTGCGAAGCCCCCTTCAAACCTTTGTCCCGGGATAAGCAGAAGATGCCTGGCACCATCCATAAAGCCCAATGTGGACTTGGCCAAGGGGCGAAGAGTCTCCCTCAATCCATTATAGGCTATAGAAGTACGTTGAATGAAGGCTCTCCTTGAGGTAACAATAACAGTCCCTCACATGAGCCGTAATACTGTTCAGATCTCCCCCAGTGAGGAGGCATATTGCTTGCATATACCGCAGAGGCCTGTCTACTTGCTGCGTGCCTCAGTGGTTCCTGTAGGACCTATACGGTCTTCCAGCCATCTGAGACGACGGGACTAATTGTGTAGTCTAGGGAGTTAGCTAGCAGCCTTAGGGTAACAGCGAGGGTTCTATCTGGTGACTCCTGAATCTGTTCATAATAATAATAATCACTGTGACCCTGTTCATCGAGGGGGCCCTCCTCATCCTACTCATCTTAGTCCAACTCACCCTCATTCTCCTACTGAGACCACTTTGACATGTACATTGTTAACCATTGCAGAAAAACAGTGGAACGCACTACCACTGACCCTGAGACATGAGCAATTCAATTGGGCATTCAGCAAACATTTGAAAACTTGGCTCTTTACCTAGGAGTAATACTGTCAGGTTGTTTCTAAGGGCATAAAGCCCGTCCACATCGTTGTGTGGGCGGACCGCCGTTGCGGTCCTACTTCCCAGCAAAAGGGAAGTGACGTTGGGCGAGGGTAGGGGTTGAGGGGTTGTTCGGCAGTTACTGCTGTGGTAAAATAAAGAAAGGTTATACGCTGACCAGGCTCCCGCGTGATCATTGCTTCGGCCGGTTTGAGGGTCCGTGCAAAACCTCACAATTGGCGACGAGGGGTGTACGACACCCGCCCGTTCCAGTGGAAGGCCCGCAGTTGAGCCGTTGTAGCGCGTCGGCGCACCTCCACTCCTCAAGGCACGCAGAGGACCGCGGTCGAGCGGAGTGGCGCGTCGGCGCTCCTCTTTTGAGAGCAGACCCGCCACGACAGGAAGGCCCATCCAGCACCGCGAGCAAAGCGGATGCAGGCCCTCCCTTCACACCACGTCGGGTGTGTGCAGAAACGCACAAGGCAGGCCCAACAGGCTCACAATTCGGCGCGGGTGTCAACCCCGCCCCCACCCTCCTCCCTCTCCACCCTCCACATGCCGCGGTAGGCGACACAGGGATACGGAGACTGGAAAACTAACCTCAAAGGGGTCAGGGAGGCACTCCATGGCCCGCCATGGTGAGCCTACGCGTGAAGAGGCGCATCCACATCAGCCGCAGAGTACTTGCGGCTCCTACAAAGCACGTGCCCCACGTGGAAGCAGCACAGGCAGCAACGCTGCAACATAGCAACGCCACAAGGCCCTGCAGGAACGGCGGGCCCTGACCAGAGCACACACGCCATGCTGACGTGAACAAGCCACCACTGACATGTCGGCTCCAACAAGCCTAGCAGCATCCTCATCAGGCAGATCTGGAGCTATAGCGGATGATCCTCAACAGGCACAAGGATCAGGTACCACACCTCAAAACATGCCCATACCTGGTCCATTTGATGTCAGAGACACCTCTAATCTGGGACCCAGACGGGTCATATGGTTAAGGGACTTCAAATTTTATATGGGAGCAATTGGCCTAACTGATGACGCACGGCTAAAAAACACCTTATTCATGACAGTAGGCCCAGCTGTCAGAGACATAGCAGGCGAACTGATGAATGTAGACACTGTTACTTACGGAGAACTTCATGGGAAATGATCGGAATACTTCACTCCCAACACAAACATTGACTATGAGCGCCATGTATTCCATACCACTAGACAAGAAAAAGGGGAGTCACTGGACAATTTTGTGATGCGCCTACGCATCAAGCTGAAATACTGTGAATTCCACAAATACTCCAATGAGGAAGCACTGAGATCCCAGGTCATAGCCGGTTGCATATCACAACCATTCAGGAAACAATTGCTCCAAAAGCAAAGGTCCCTCGAGGAAATCCTCACTCTAGCCAGAATGGAAGCTGCAGTCGAGTCGCAGCTGGACAGTCTAGGCAAGGTCACCATTCAACATCCGACACCCAACTCTGACACAATCAACAAACTATATGCTGCCCCCTCACAAGGTGGAAAACACACAGACGCCACCTGCTACCGATGCGGGTACGAATATCCACACATGGGCGATTGCCCTGCAGTTGGACAGAATTGCGCCGCCTGCGGCGGAATGGACCACTACAGAGCCGTTTGCAAGAACGCGCCGGGACCTGGGCCCAGCAGACCGAGACAACAGGAAAGAAGGAGAGGCTCACAACTCAGCCCACCCGCCGGGAGAGGAGACGAAGAACAAATGGGGTCACGGAGAGAGGACAGAACCAGGAGGAGCTTGTATGCAAGGGAAAACAGGAAGCCAACAGATGGCTCCAGACGGTCTCAAAGGAGGAGATTCGTCCGATACATCGAAATGCGATCCCCGTCAGGCAGCAAATCCCAGTCATCAGAGGATGATCAATGAAAAAAAGGATATGTGTGGGCGCTCAATAATGCCACGGCCACCCAACACAGTCCCACGCTCACACTACAAGTCAACAACACCCCGCTTGACTTCCTCATTGATACAGGGGCGACAGTTAACATCATAAGCGAACAAGCATACAACTCACTCATCAGCCCACCAAAAATCCGGAGGGCAACAGTGGACATATACCCATATGGAGCCACCACTCCACTACCTTGCAAAGGGATAATCTCTGCATGGTGCGTGCACAAATCACACGCTGCAAAGATTCCCCTACACATTCTGAAGATAGAAGCCAACAGCGGGTGCATCCTCAGCTTTAAGATGGCCGTCGAGATGGGTCTGGTTCACATACTATACCAACTCATGGCCCACAAATACTTCACCAGACCCGATGCGATAGAACAAACGTTTCCGAATCTATTCAAAGGACTGGGAAAACTGAAACACAGGAAGGTACAGTTGCACATAAACCCGGACATACCACCAGTCGCTCAACATACAACGCCAGGTCGAGGAAGAACTAGACAAGCTCATCAAACTCAACGTCATCGGACCAGTCTCGGGGCCCACCCCATGGGTATCCCCTATTGTCCCCGTCCCCAAAAAGTCACCCGGCGGATCAAAACGCCTGTGCATAGACATGAGGAGAGCCAATGCGGCAATCGAAAGGGAGAGACATCAGGCGCCCCGGATCACTGACATGATCCACCCCCTCCATGGCGCGCAGGTTTTCTCCAAATTGGACCTCACAAAAGGCTATCATCAAATTGAGATTGCACCCGAATCCAGGTACATCACGACATTCGTCACACACCTGGGCCTATTCTTATATAAGAAGCTCAGCTTCGGGATATCGTCTGCAGCCAAACTTTTTCAAGAAGAAATACACACAGTCATCAGGCACCTGCCAAACTGCCTGAACTACTCAGACGATGTTCTGGTCTTTGGAAAGACTAAGGAAGAGCATGACACTGCTCTTCACAGAGTGTGCGAAGCGCTGCAAGCGGCTGGGTTAACACTAAATAAAGCCAAATGCAAATTCGGGAAAGGTTGATTACGATTCTTCGGCCACATCTTCTCCAGCAAGGGAATGCGGCCGGACCCGGACAAGGTGGCAGCGCTCAACTCAGCCGCACCTCCAACGATCACGACAGAGCTCCGGTCCTTCCTAGGGCTGGCCAGTTACTGCTCCAGATACCTGAAGGACTATGCAACAATTAGCAACCCCCTGCGCCTACTAACGCCCAAAGATCAACCCTACACATGGTCCACAGACTGTCAGAGGGCATTTGAGGCAATACGTGATGCCATCACAAAAGCGGAGGACATGGCCTACTTTGATGCCAAACGACACACGGAAGTAGTCGTTGACGCCAGCCCTGTTGGCCTGGGCACCATACTAACGCAAATCGACCCCCATGAGCCCACAAACGTTTACATAGTGGCATACGCCAGCAGAAGCCTAACCCCCATAGAACAAGCGTACTCCCAAGCGGAAAAGGAAAGTCTGGCGGTGGTATGGGCATGCAAGTACTTCCACCTGTTCGTATACGGTAAGGAGTTCACCATCATAATGGATCATCAAGCCCTACTCACGATATACGGGGACCCAAAATCAAGAATGCCACCGAGGATAGCCAGATGGGGTCTGCGTCTGCAGGACTACAAATTTGCCATCAAGCACCGCCCGGGTAAAGACAACACGGCAGATTACTTATCTCGCCCCCAACTGGCCCCGCCAGCCCTCAACCATCCATCGCAGATGAATACCTCAACTATGTCGTCCATCACCTGCAACCCTTGCCCGTGGGGTGGGCAGACATAATCGCAAAATCGGAGCAGGACCCGGCACTACGAATCATACGCCACTGCATTCAAGAAGATAGAAGAGCGCACATGCGTCAACAAGCGAGACAAGAACCGGAGGATGTTCAAGAAGACATCAAATACATAGACCAAGTCCGAGATGACCTCTCAATAGTCGACGAACATGTAGTACTAAAAGGATGCAAGGTCCTCCTCCTGAAATCACTACGTACCGGAACGATCCAAGTAGCACATGAAAGCCACCGGGGGGTGGTCGCTACCAAGCGGCTACTAAGACAAAAGGCGTGGTTTCCCAGGTTGGACGCGATGGTGGAAGAGATGGTAGGCCAATGACCGACGTGCGCACAAGTAGCACCACCCCCAAACCCAAACCCACTTCACATGTCACCACTACTGGGACACGTGTGGGAGGAACTGGCAGTGGACTTCTTTCGACCCCTGAGAGATGGCACATACGTTTTGGTGTTGATAGATGAACACTCTAGATTTCCGGAAGCACAAATCGTTGACAGCACCGCAGCCTCCAGCGTCATCCCAGCACTGGACCGCATGTTGTCCACATATGGAATACCCCGGATTATAAAGTCTGACAATGGAGCACCATTAATGAGTAGGGACTTTGAGAACTTTTCGAAATATATGGGGTTCCAGCACCGAAGAATAGCACCCAGATGGCCACAGGTGAATGGCATGGTTGAGAGATTCATGGCCAACATCAAACGAACATTACAAATAGCGGCCATACTCAACAAGCCTTTCGAACAAGCACTCTATCAGTTCCTCAGGGACTATCAACACACACCTCACAGCATGACGGGTATATGCCCAGCTGACCTGATGTTCTGAAAACCAATTCAAACGCGACTGCCGGAAGACACCCACTCGGCAGAGGCAACGCCACTAGAACAGGAGGACGGAGACAAAGATGACACAGCAAAGACCAAGATGAAGGAGACAGCGGATCATAAAAGGAAAGCACAGGAGTCAAACATTGAACCTGGGGACCAGGTGTGGATACGACAACCGAAACAAAGGAAGGAGGACGCCAAATTCGCAAAAGAACCGCTGACCGTCACACAGAGAAGAGGGACGATGATCACGGCCCAAAGAGCGGATCAATCCTCCGTGACTCGGAATATATCGTACTTCAAGCCTGGATAGATCACACTGAGAACGCAGAGGTCAGAGCAGGAGACAGTGATGATGACAGAAGTCGGGATGCCCCCTACCAAGGAGATAATGAGGCCTCGGAAAGTGAAGACCATCTGATGCCACATGAACAGACAGAGTGGACACCGCGCAACTTCGGTAGACCACAGAGAAGCCGCATAAAACCCCACAGACTCATAGAAGAGATGGAGTGAGGAGCGGCAAGTATCTTGTCTGTAAAAAAGGAGCGAGATGTCAGGTTGTTTCTATGGGCATACAGCCCGTCCACATCGCTGTGTGTGCGGACCGCCGTTGCGGTGATCATTGCTTCGGCCGGTTTGAGGGTCTGCGCAAAACCTCACAAATACCCGTAGATACTGTTCAGGACAAGCAAAACGGAGAAGAGCGAGATTGTTCTTATGGCGAGCCAGCGGTCGCATTCTACAGCATCAGAGAGCCACAGGATAGGCTGCTGGCTGCGTGCAATGCGCCACGGCCAGCCAGGGATCCATTGCTATGACGGGGCACGCATGAGTTCTGGCACCATTTTAGATCTCACTCGGTCCACTTCTTTTAAGCGATAAAGAGGGGCCGATTCTAAGCTCATCATAAAAAGATACAACACTGTCACCTCCAGTTTCCAGCACCACCATTCTGAAGTGGGTGGAAGTATTGGAGGGGGAGATGTTGTACTTTCCAGCAGCAAAAGCTGCTAAAATCACACGTCTTCGGGGAAAAATTTGCTCCAGTGCCATTGTCGGCATTTCTTTAAAGACTACCACTTTTCTAATTTAAGAACATTTTCTTAAACTTTCATTAAACCAGAAAAGTGGTGCTGCAGTCTAGAAACGCTGTGTTTATAAAGGGAATAAGTGTGCAGGGGAATTTAAGGGCACCTCAGAGGTGTCATATTTGAACTCCTTTTATTGACATGCTAAACCAGTGCTGCTGGGAGGAGAATTTCCCCTCAATGTGGCTGCCATGCATTCCTGGTGGTTGCTAGGGCTGTTGTCAAGCCGTAAATCAGGCTCATGCAAAAGAGGCTTTTATGTCCCTGCACCACTTTCTTTCCCTGTAAGAATATGATGCATTTAAGAAATGTGTTGTTCCAACTTGGAAAAACACATTTGTGTTTTTACATGGACTTCTAAACCAGGCCCACAGAGTCTTAGTCACTTCTGGCGTTGTGAAATGCTGGGAATTCCCAACTTCAGCAACACGTGTTCTGTTCAATCTTGCCAGCTTAAGCCCTCGGGTCCAAAGAGCGGGAACTTTTCCCAGATTTTGGATCTCAGTCAGAGGCTCCCTATTTTATGCGTTGTGCTATAGGAAACCTCAGGAACTGTAGCTGGATGTAGGGTCAGACCGGTTTCAGGGTGGCAAACTCTGATTTTAGGAATGAGTGACCAGAGCCAAATGGGAGTGTAGATGTGAACTCGATGTGTCGTGTGCCATCCACAGTGTGCAGAGAAACCAAAAGGGCCTCTTTATTTAACTTGGGGATACATTACACTAAGCTCAGTGAACAGTGGGGAGGTAGAAGGGGGTGGCAGGGCCAAGTTGTTGCAGATTAAGCCATGGTTTCTGTTTGAAGAAGACAGGTAGGAATAGAGGTGGGGGGAAAGGGGGTAATAGGAAATCTTGAAAACGTGAGAGGGACCGAAAGGAAACAGAGGGGATTACGCAGAGCGACACGTAAAGAACAGAAACAGACACAAAATGGGAGCCAAAGTGTATCTCCATTAAAGGAAAGTGTTTAAAGGCATACACTGGTGACCAGGGGCACCCCCCCCAGCAATCAGCACATAAAGGGGTTGGGGCTGGTGCTGGGAGGTTGTCAGAGCGATACAGTAGCAGTAAAGAGAAACACACATTAGAAAAGTCAACAGTTTGTGTTTTTTATTTTTTTATTTTGTATGTGGGCACATAATAGGCATTTGCCAGGCACTGCCATAAAGCTACTGCCTGGCTATAAGATGGCACCAGCTGGGAAAGGGTGTGATTATCCGGGCATGTGGTAGCAGTGACTGGCAAATGTCTAATACCTGTGCTCTTCCTGTGCGACTGTGGGAGAATAGTAACCACCTAAGTTTCTGGAAAGCTTTAAAAACGTATATTACAAATCCGTTTAGACATTACACACGCCAAAACTGTTTTCTTTGTCAACGCTAGTTTTTAACAGGATTTCAGTACAATGGCTGATGGCACAATTGGTTAAGAGATTTTTATTACACCAGTACTCCATTTACAGCTGTAATTAAGCCATTAACTCTCAGCAGACCGCTCACGAATAACACTGGCAGGCCCAAGGTTGATGTTACTGCTTGACTAGCTCAAAGAGATCCCAGGAGGATGTGCTTTGGGTGGGGAGGGCCAGGTAGTAGATGGGAAGGGCCATATGGATCAGCGTGGCCATATAGGCTGTCAACGGGTGGGTAAATAACCAAACACCCACAAGCTGCGTCCCCTGCCCCAAATGTCTTCTCCCTCCTAGAAGTACTCAGTTTATAGGTGATATTCGAAATACCCGACAGAGCGGACTGATCCAGCTAGCGCTTATTGCCTTCATTATAAATGGGCTGCACAAAGCGTATAGACCCAAGGGTATCGCTACAGTGTCATATTGTACTGCTCCACCATCTTAGAGGTTGGCGTGACCATTCCACCGCGCTACCCACTGCTGAACAGTGCTACTCTGCGGCACTGGTTTGATTTGAGGTTAGGGATAGAGTCGACTGTTTGTTGGGGAATAAAGGTAGACCCCGGACTTGGAGTTCACAGATATTCCTCATCTCTGTGGACCTTTCCCGTCTCATAATTTTGTATGCCCTTGATACAGCACAACCCTAGGCCAAGGAGTCGAGAGGTAAAAATCCATGTGCTGTAGCAGCAGGAGCCTCTTGTAGAGTAGGCGCTGCGCCTAGAACAATACAGTATGTGAGGTCCTGCTGACGTCAGATTACAGAAACCAGGGTGTGATTGGGACACATATCACATCAGCACGATTTTTCTACATGTTTACATGATGTCGCTCATATTTAAAGTGTAGGCACACAGGTGGAGTGACATCCCGGAATCATTTAGTCTTGCAGATGGGCATTTAAAACTAATGACCACAGATTATCCCATGATGCCAGAGGAACAGGCTCAGGAACACTCCTATGCTGTGCTACAGGGGGTGTGTGTAAAGTACTTTACACAATTTCATGGGACTGATGCTATTTTCATGTCCTCGCCGAATCCTGAGCTGTGGTCGGAACCTAAGTTGTGTGGAAGGTTTGGAAGGGAGGGTGACCTTGTTTGGGGGGTGGGGGGCAGAACCCTATAGTCCCTCCCCATCTCCGTCCAGTCCAGGTTTGTTGAGGTGATGTGTGTGCATCTGTGTGAATCTTGTCTGGTGGTGTCAGGTATGGGTCCATTGTGCCAACTGAGATCTCCTCATTCTATAAATGTGGGTTTTAATAGTATTATGGTATTTATTGAGCGCAGGCCTAGCTTCAGGAAGCAACAGAGAACTTTACAATCATAAGAAGGAGAGCACAGCGAGGGAAGCAGAGAAAAAGGGAGCCGAGAGAGTTAACAACAGGGTTGGCCGGGCAATTAGCAGCTACGGATCTACAAGCAACCAGGGGAGGAAACAGTGAGGAGCAAAACACGGAGTCTCCGGTAGGGTGATGTGGGGAGGGTTGAAGGGTTGAAGTAATTGTGTATCTGAGAGTTGAGTAGGGGTACCGACCTGGAAAGGTTGCAGCTCCATATCCAACAGCCAAATAGGTCAGGCAGTCAGCATGGGTCATAAGGACCCCTGCAAAGAAGAACTCGGCATAGTTACTATGGAGATGTGTGGAGGATAGGCAGTCAGAAAAAGCGGTTAACGAAGGCAAGAGCATCCACATTGACATGACCTTTTGGTGGAAATGTCCTTGTGAGAATAGAGAAAGTTGGCAATAGGAATCCTCTCATGCAACGTGAAATAAACATGGGTTTATTTCGAGAGCCACAGGGATGAGATGAAGGCCGGGAGGGTAGCTCAGGGGCAACGTGTTTGTCTTGGAAGCAAGACAACACACAGCAACACAGGTTTGCATCCCGTGCTCGCGCTTAGAAACGGGTCCCTGTTATTAAGTACATTATAAAAGAGAAATTATAATGATAGGTTGCATTAACTTGGACTACATGTGAAATTAAGGGATTAAAGAGTAACTCTTAATGTGACAAGAAGGTAGGTTGTATTAGTGGAATTAGCTAAGTTGATCGTAAAAAAACGATTGAATGGTACATTTGACCGATTTCAGTCAGTACCATTCGATCGATTTTTCAAAATACTGAACACGGAGAGCGGGTGTTGCATGGGTGTCCCCCGCTTCCTCAATATTTGAAGCGGGGGACTGAACAAAAAAAGGAAAAAGAAAAGGGGCCCCTGTGGGATCGAATCTGACCCGCGTTAGAGAGACGAAACTGACACTGCAGGGTACAGGAGAGGTGGCAGCGGTGAAAAGGAAAGTAGGGAAGACTGGTGGAGCAGGGGGTTGTGGATGTACTGGTGAATTGGGGGGACATGGGTTTGGTTTGTTTGGCCACGGTAAAAATGAATTTGTGGCAAAAATGACCATGGTCAATTCCTCCGCGAACAATTTTTCAATAAGAGTATGTCTTGAGGTGAAATGAAGGTAGGTTGACTTTAAAGAAGTGATGTGAAGTGACATCATGGAAGGGTGAGGACCCATTGTGAAATTTTGCTTGGTTGGGTTTCAAGCGGGTGCTCTTGAGGTGATAAGATGATAGGTTGGGTTTGTATATGATCTCTTGATATGGCATGATAGTAGTTTGTGTTTAAAGAGAAGCTCTTAAGGTGTCACAATAATAGGTTGGATTGAAAGAGGAGTTGGATGCAACATGTTGATAGGTTGGGTTTGAAAAGGAGCTATTCATGTCACCGGGTATTAGGTTGAGTTTAAAGAGCAGCTCTTGAAGGAAATGATAGTGGGCTTCAATAGGAGCTCTTGATGTGACACAATGATAGGTAAGGTTTTTGCAGGAGCTTTTGAGGTGTCATATTGATTGATTGGGTTTATAGATCACTTTTTGAGGTGACATGATAGAAGGTTGGGTTTTAAAACGAGCTCTCGTGGGGGGTGGGGTGTGATGTTGGCAGGTTGGGTTTCTACTGGAGGACTTCTAGTCACATGAGAGCAGGGTGAGTTGAAAGGGGGCTCTTTTAGTGCGATGATATGAAAGTAGTTTCAGTTTATAGCGGAGCACTTGATTTAAAAATCATACGATCTTTGACAATATCATTTGGTATTAGATGTTTCATAAGCAGGAGATGTTTCAGGAAATCACGATTCCTGATAAAAATATGAGACTACAGAAGTTTAACATGATATTATGAGCCATCGTCTTCCATTTGTATTCATGAGACCAAATCATGAGATCCCAAAGGCCTAGCAGATGATCTTGAGAAGCTATGTGGCTGACATTGAAAGCGCTTTATAAAAAAGTGAGACATCAGGGGTCCAGCAGGGGGATCATGAACCCACATCCATCTGACTTCAAAATCAGGAGCTGTCTACTGCCAAGTTTGGAAGGCCAAGTACCTCACTGGGAAGCCAGAGCTCGGATTTCGCTGGCACGATACTTCTGATAAAAGCGGGGGTTAAAAGATGCCTTAGAGGATCATGACCCCATAATCTGTTGATTGAAATGTGCAGACCCCAAAACCCGCTTGAGTGGGTAAACTGTCCCAATGTGGTTGCAGCACCCAGGCCCTGTTTAGAAGGTAGTAAGTAAAAAAGAATTTTTCATTTTCGCAAAAATGAAAAAGATCGAATGCTCAGAGAGGTCTTTCTAAATCTTAACTGTCGCGCCCCTGTCAAGTGTGTGCAGAGGCTGACAGGCTGACCGAGATGGGCAGGGGAAGACGGGTTTCAGGTAAGTGTGTGTTTTCATGCGTGTGTGTATGAAAAGGTACAGTTTGAAGGAGTGTGTCTGCGTGTGTGTGTTTGTGTGAATTTTTATGTGAGGCCTGCCGCTAGGGAAAAGGTGTGGGTGAGTGTAAGACAGGGTTGAGGTGGGGCAGAGGTTGAAGGGGGTTCGGAGGTGAAATCCCCATTTTCAAAGGGGCGGGGGTTGGCATTTCGAATATGAAATGCCGCACAAAATCGGCCAAAAGAAATCGGTCAGGCCTGCCGGTAGTTCATAGCCCCCACCGGCAAATGTGGGTTTCTGCAGTCCAGTAACAATGCTGGTGCCAGTATTGGCGGCCATTTTTCAGGCATTTTTGATGAGGCCCACATGCTGGATGGGGACTTGTTTCCTGAGAAGTCGGGGGTTGTTTCCTTGGTCCCTCTTCCTTGAAAGTTAAAGGTGGTGCTGCTGCTTTCCTGGGGCGCCCCCTTTCCGTCCACATTACCCACCCTCTGGCCACCTTGTGGCTATAGTGATGTACAAGCCGCGCCATAAATAAGCGCTGGACGCAGGCATCGATTTTGCTGCTCTGACTCCGGTGCAAGGCGCTGCTTTATGGCTCCAGCTGAGATGGTCAGTGGAGGGCGAGAGAAAGGCCCTTCCGGAGCCGAGCTCAAGGACATGATCAGTTAATACCCAGCAGGATGGCCATCTGCAGGCTCATCAGGCCAGGGATTAAGGGCTGCAAAGGGCGGGAGTGAGGTAAGGAAGGAGGAGCGCACACGGATGAGGTCACTGAGGGACAGGACCAAACATAGAGAACCGCCTCACTGACAAGTTTCCTGGTTCCATGCGTGACACCTCGAGACAGTGCTGGTTTTTGCTTCCATTTGCATGCCGGAAAATGTAATCTTTGTTTTCCCATTGCAAGGGTGGGCCTACAAGTCCCAGCATGCACTGCAAAAGCAAACAGGGCTGGCTGAAAGATTCTGCATGGAACTGGGAAACTTTCCAGCCGTGGAACCTGATATAGTGATGTTCCATGTGCGCTGTGGTGTCAATAGCTTGTGCAGTGCCGTCATAGTGCATTCTGGTACTCGTGCCCCATGGGGAAAGCACTGGGGAAGTGGCTATGCAGAAAGATCGAAAAGGAGACACGGACTGGATGAACTATTTGGACAGCACACAGCACTACTTCTGACCTCTAAAGAACACGTGATGGTTTTGGAAAATGCACCCTCCGCTCATGTGGCCAGAGTGACTGTTGCGCATGGGCAGCTGTCCTTGTTGGACTGTGGCCCGGGGTTCAGGCCCCAGCACCTGCTGAGGCCCACTGCCTTTAAATCCGTGCACCATCGTCTGGTGATTGTACTAGCTGGCCAATCAGCAGCCCTCATTGCTCGCTGAGCCTGTGCTGGGAGTTAGGCCTGCGTGTCCGTGCCGAGGCTGAGGGTTAGTGCCAGTGTAGGTGGTACTCCTGTCAGTGTATGAGCTGGGCTGGGACTCAGGTCTTGTTGTCACCCTAGGCGCTCTTCAGGGATTCTGGTCTGGGATTTCAGGCGTCTGTCTACATTGGGCCTCCCGATTGATTCAGGCATCGGTGTCTGCTCTGAGCCCCTCGGTAGGGGTTCAGCTCAGCGTCTGTGCGGGCCACAGAGTCTCCTGTAAAACTCGGTTCTGTGATTCAGGCCTCGTTGTCTGCTGTGAAGCGCAGGCCAGGAATTCGGGCTTCCCTGTGCTGTGAGGCTGTAGCAGGCATCCAGGCCCAGTGTCTGTTGTCAAGCTGTGTGGTCATTGTCTGTTGTGAGGCTTTGTGCAGATGCACTATTGCGTGTCTGTTGGCATAGTGGTTGTTGAGGGGTTCGGTGTCTGCATAGGGACCGCACAGTGGCTGTTCAGCTAGTCTGGCCTCAGTGTCTGCCGTGAGGTTCTGTACATGGCCTTGGGCCTCATTCTTTGCAAAGTGGATGTGCAAGGCCCTCTCTAAGAGCAGGCAAAGCCGGTGAAGGCCCAGGGCTCATAATGGTAAATGGGGGACTGCAGTGACAGGAGATACATTTGTCCCTTTGACCTAGGATGGCGGGGGACAAAATCCTGCCGTCCTCATGCTGCCAGCTGCACCTTCTGCAGCTAAGGCTTTAGCAGGTCAATGTCTTGGGAGGGCTTAGCACCCCCATTAATTTCCATCTGCTTACACTGAACATCTCTAACACTGAGCTCGCCACAGTGCTCCCATGCCCCTCTGCCAGTGCCGGCCCCACGTCTGCCAGCGCCCTATGTGAGATTTGTGTGCCCCTCAGCCCCCACCCACCCACCACAAATGCAGAACAGCAGAGGGCCCAGTTCCATTGAACGCAGCCCCCTGCTGTTATTGAGCGGAGCCCCCTGCTGTTAATGTAAAGTGTGTTTAAGGGAGCCTTGCCTCCAGCTCAGTGTCATGTAAACTGTGCCTATTAAAGAATCAAGAATCACGCTTTGATTCTTTAATAGGCGCTGTTTACATGACACTGAGCTGGGGGCAATGTGTCCCCTATCTGCTGCGCCGTGGGGGGGGGGTGCCCTTGTGCTGCCTCACCCTCTGAGTGCACCTTGAGCCGGTGCTGCCCTCTGCCAATGAGATGGGGAAACCCAGAGAGACTGTCCTGACTCCTCAGGAAGAGTGGTGAGCTTACGGAGATCTTAGGAGACAGTGAGAGAGACCAAATAATGGCTTGTATTATGAGAAAAACAAGTAATAGAAGGTGAAATAAGGAAAGGGGTAAGAGGATGCAGCTGGCAACAGAATGAGGGTGAGAAAGAAAGGAGGATGTTAGCAATAAAACATAATAAAGAAATAAATGGAGTGAAAGGGGGATGACGAGGATGTGGAAAGAAAGGATGAATGAAAGTGGAAAGAGACGTTACGAAAAGAAGGAAATGTTAATGTTAAAGGATATTGTACCGTGCACTATCACCACCGGAGTGGTCCACAGGCGCTCTGGCGGCTCTGAAAAGGGAAGCGGGGTGAGTTAGTGGGAGTAAGCAGGAAAAGTGCAAGGGAGCAGTGACGTGCAGTTGCCAGCCTCAACACGGTTAACACCGTTCGCTGGGCTTGGGGTGTTTTCCGGTCCGCAGACATCGTGTGCTGTTGTGCAAGTCTATATGCGGTTTGTTTGGCTGTTGCGGTGTAGTGAAGTTTGTGCGGTTTGTTGTGGTATAGGGTTGTGGTTGTGTTTGTTTAGAGTTTGATAGGTATATGCAGAGGGGTGAAATTGTTAGTGGGTTGGTTATTGGCATTGCTGTTTAGAAGTGATGTGCTAGATTTCCACATTCTTACTAGATGTGGCGCATGAATATTTCTGTATTTTTATCTAGATCGGTACTGGCTCATATTCACAATCCTTTCTATATCTGACGCCCACCAAATTTAACAGCTGTATCCAAATGTGGCACTGGTGTACATTCGAAATACTTTCTATGTGTGAAGCAAGCTAGTGTTCACAATTCTATCGGAATTGGGATTTGATAGTATTCCTGATGCAGTCTTGGTGAGGCACCGGCTAACAATTGTTATTCTATCTAGATGTGGTACTGGCCGACATTCACAATCCTATCTCATTGTGATGCAGGCTATTCTTCACTGTCTTTTCTTAGTGTGGCACTTGCCAACATTCCCTATTTCATCTGAGTGTGGCATTTGCTAACCTTGATAATCCTATCTAGATGTGACTTAGGCCAATGTTCATTATTCCATCTAAGTGTGGCAAATGCTATAATTCACAATTCCATCTAAGTGTGCTAACCTTCACATTTCTATGTAGATGTGATGCAGGCTAATGTTCACGATCCTATCTAGATGCGATGCAGGCTAATGTTCACGATTACATCTAAGTGTGGCACATGCTGACATTTACAATTCCATCTAAGTGTGGCATATGCTGACATTCACGATCCTATCTAGATGCGACGCAGGCTAATGTTCACGGTCCAATCTAGATGCGATGCAGGCTAATGTTCACGATTACATCTAAGGGTGGCACATGCTGACATATGCAATTCCATCTAAGTGTGGCATATGCTGACATTCACGATCCTATCTAGATGTGACGCAGGCTAATGTTTATGGTCCAATCTAAATGCGATGCAGGCTAATGTTCACGATTACATCTAAGTGTGGCACATGCTGACGTATGCAATTCGATCTAAGTGTGGCACATGCTGACATTCATGATCCTATCTAGATGCGACACAGGCTAATAAAATGTTTACGATCCTATCTAGATGTGACGCAGGCTAATGTTCACGACTACATCTAAGTGTGGCGCATGCTGACATTTACAGTTCTAAGTGTGGCACATGCTAACATTCACGATTCTATCCAGATGTGATGCAGGCTAATGTTCACGATCCTATCTAGATGTGTCGCAAGCTTATGTTCACGATTACATTCAGGTGTGGCGCATGCTAGCCCTCGTAATTCTAGCCAAGTGTGGCACCTGCTAACATTTACAGTTCAGAGGTAGGGTAATGTAGAGTGGCAGGTTTTTTTGGAGTAGAGTAATTGCTCTACTCCCCAGCCATGCCACACTCACTTTGGTGGTTGGTGCTGGTTGATGGCTGTCCACTAGCTTCCCCTGGCGTCTCCTGCGGACACCTGCTCACACTTTCTAGAGCCGCCAATGTAGGAGCCGCTCTTTGCCTCTGGGCCCTTAGCCGCAGGAGCTACCGGGCAGTGGGCTGTCCAGGTCTGTACAAGATAAGGAGGGTTGGACCAATAAGGGCCAGGGGGAGGTGGGACCTGGAAGGGGGAACTGGGATGCCACTTCTGAAACCACAAGGGGCACGCAGGGAAAATGGAGCACTTTGGGCCAAATGGGGCAGCAGGACCTCAAAACGCTCGCTCACCTGGTCGCTAAAATGGAATTGGCCCAGGGAGCGAGAGTGCACAGGGTTAGGCCCTGAAACACACAATGGGGCAGATGGACCAATAAGGGCCAAGGGGCGGGCTTGGGAGGCGGGACCTGGAAGGGGGAACTGGGACAGTGCTGCTGCTGAAACCACCAGGGACACGCAGGGAAAATGGAGCACTTTGGGCCAAATGGGGGCAGCAGGACCTCAAATTGCTCGCTCACCTGGTCGCCAAGATGGAATTGGCCCAGGGAGCGAGTGTGCACAGGGTTAGGCCCTTAAACACACAATGGAGCAGATTAATTTATTTTATTTGCATTTTTAAAGCGCTCACACAGCCCAGGGTATTAAAGGAACTGTTGCAGATGTTTTTGTTGTTGTCTTAGTTGCATATTTATAATGTGCTTAAATACTCAGAGGTTTCTAAGCGCAGACCAGGGGATCAAACCTGTGTTGCTTCGTGTCGTCTTGCTTCCAAGGCGAGCACCTTGCCGCTGAGCTATCCTCACGGGACGAATGGGCCAATAAGGGCCAGAGGTAGGGCTTGGTAGGCGGGACCTGGAAGGGGGAACTGGGACGCTGCTGCTTAAACCACGAGGGACATGAAGGGAAAATGGAGCACTTTGGGCAAAATGGGGGAAGCAGGACCTCAAATCGCTCGCTCACCTGGAAAATGGGAAATAAAGGGTGAAAAAAAGAGAAGCAGAAAGGAAAGAGTGAGCAAAAACATCAGGAGGGGTCAAAAGAGGATGCATAAAAAGAAAAAAGTGACGCACAAGCTAAGGAAGGGAACATTTGAAAGAGAAAATCAGAAAGAAAACTAGCATCATGAAACAAAGTACAGGAGGAGACCCTGAAAAGGCTGCCAAGATGCAAAGCTGTGTGGAGATGGAGGCCGTCCTACCTCCAGTCAAGGGGGCGAAAGGAGGTGATGATGGCTGGAGAAGTGAAACACATAGTGAAGAGGGCAAGAGGGGGGAGGGTAAAAAAAGAAATGGGGAGAGCTGAGAGAAACCTATGGTCAGAAAAAGGATGCAGCATTAGTAGTTGATGCTTCTGCGGCAGCAAATCTCGCAGAGTGCCCATCAAACGGACAATTAACATGAAGACGAGATGAAGAACATGAATTCCAGTGTGTAGAGTGTTTTAGATTATTGCACCTGTTTATTGATGCTGCAGGATGTTTGGAGTGTGGCGTTTCTGGTTTGGGAGCAAGGCCTTGAAAGGTGGGGGGTGCATTCTAGTGCTTCGCCCTGCGCGCTATATTGTCTAGGAACTACACTGGTGTGTGGCCCAGCCATGCTGACTTCCCCTGCTGCGCTATACACTATGCCGTTGGCTCGCCCTCTGGCTGAAGCTCCCTGGCTTGGCTGGTAGGACAGGGCTGCTGGGGGTGGCTGGCTGGCTGGCAGCACCGGAGCGCCGATCGATGGGGAGGCAGACGCTGGCGGCCGGCGGTGTTCCCCCGGCCCAGACTGGCCCCGGGCCAGCGTATCTGATGTTCTAGCTCTCCTCGCCCAGATCGTTGCATTGCGGAGAGGCCGGGCCGCACGACGCGCCACCGTGCAGGCGTGGAGCACGGGGACAGCACCGCAGAGGACCAGGGCCGCCCACAGTTTCGGAACCCCGAGTGCGGCAGCGGCACAGTCCTCTCCGGTAGCCTCCCTGTGAGAGAGCGCGGGGGCCTCCACGCTGCAGTGGGGCCAGTGCCCCCCTCCTCCCACCCTGCTCCGATCCGGCCCCAGTAGACTCAAATGAGCGCTACTCCGTTTGATAATTATAGCACCTGTTATCTGAGTTGGTAAAGTCTGTGGCGCAAAAAGTTATTAATGATGACACGCCCGGGCCCTCTGCCACCTCGAAATGGGCGAGTGTCCCAGGGTGACCCGCAGTCTGCCGTAATGCCTGGAGCGTAGCTACGGAAGCCGTGATGGGCAATGACGAGTTCTACTTGAGTCCGAATGGCGTTTCCTTTTCTTCGTGTATTTTCTTTTTTTTGGAGGTGGGGGGGGGGGGGATAGAATGCTCGTGGCTGTTATAACACAGAAAATAATAAAAGCTCTGCCGTTTTAATTCTGAATATGGTACACCTATCAAACGGAAAAGAGGAGGAGTAGCCGTGCAATAAAGGAGTTCGGAAAATGGGTCTGGTATGGATAAGAAAGGCATTTTCATTGTAGACCAGTAGTCCCACACATCTGGCAGAGCTGGGGAAGAGTGCTTCTCAGGCAGGCCTGGCAAAGATGTGTGGCAGCCCGTTCCAACATTATGGGTGAGCCCCACCCCCTTGCTTATAGCGGAAAGCAGTCTTGAGGCACCCATGGGAGGGGGGGGCATATATTAAAATGGAGATCAAGATATGGTTAATAGCTCCCAATTATCACAAGCCAGCGAGCCAGCAGGGAGCTGAAACACTGAATTGCAATGAGGTGATAACACTTCTATTTTCCCCTATGGAAGTGATGGCCAGACAGGCTCCAGCCAGCGCAGGTTGTGAGGTGAGCGCTGCAAAACGCACACTGTAAGGCCCAGAACGTACGTGGTATTTAAAGGAATATATTGCTGTGCTATTAGACTGCTGACTGGCAATATGGGGGCAGTTGCTGGGGGCCCCACTAAGGCTCAAGGCCCCTTTCATTTGAAAGACCCTGCACCGCCTGGATTGGTCTACTCCTGCCCTTTTCTCGGCAGGAGATCTTTCACCCCGCCTCTGGATTTGGCTTACTGCCCAACTGGCCAGAGAGCCATGACCCCCAGCACGCGGAGGGGCTCTTGCGACGTAACCCTTTGGTTTGGAATGTTGGGGTAGTTCATCCCAAAGGTGCAGGGTTTGAAATTAAGATTCGATGAGCAGGAGATAAAACCAGTTCCTGGGTGTTGCATAGCACCCCTCCTGGGAGCATGGTAGCTCCCAGGATGTTGCACTGGGTCACGTGGCAGTAGCCACGTGACCAACTTAATAAAGGAGACGGGCCGTTTCCGGCTCGTCAGTCAATGCAATCCAGACTCCTGTGTCTACTTGCACCATGCTGGTGCAGCGCAGCGGGCCGTGGGCCCACCACGTGGCCCGGCCTGAAGACGGTGCCCCTGCTGGGCATCGCCTTCTACACTGAGGGATGCTTCCGTGTGAGCGTGGCGATTGTGTTGCCCTGACTTGGGTGCCCCCAGGGCTGGGTCTGATGCACCTGTGGCGCCGGTGCCCCAGAGCCCAGTAGGCCGCAGGGTGCTCCCTGCGGTACGCAAAGAGCAGCTTGGCTGGTCTGGTGATCTGGACAATGGAGGGTGCCCCTCTGGTTCTCACCCCTGCATGAGTGCAGATCCGGTGGGGGCCTGGTGATCCAGGCCCTCAACACTGGGTGTAAGGCGTCACCCACTAGGCAGGAGCTACCACTAGGCAACCAGGAGCGAGTACTACACGCGCTGTACAGAGTGGGGCGGAGCGAGGCCGACCATCATTAACTCTGCCGGTAGCTTGGCTAGTCCAGTCCTCGTTTCAAATGTTCATTCTGGAACCTGTCGTCCTGGGATTGCAATGGTTAAATCAGACCAAGGTGCAGCCTTTGAGTGCGGAGAACCCAATTAAATCAACCTAATTTGGCAGAGTGCAATGGTAGGCAGTGCCGTAAGGCATTGCCCAGTAGCTCCGACTCTATTCCAGGCCAGAGATGCCCACAGCCAGGCATCCGACTGGGGGACTGGACTCTCAGGCGCAGGAAAATGGGTGCAGGGGGAGGGATGGGGCTCTATATGATCGAATGCGGTTTCAGTCTGGAGTGGAAGAGCCCCACTTCCCAGTTGTAAATGTTTGTGCAGTGGTCTCTCTTCGCTTGAAATAAGTAGTGCGTCCCTGCCTCCCTCGCTGACATGACTCTGCACCTTCCAGCCTCTAGGTCTATGCAGCGGCTGCCTCTTTCGCACTAGTGTGTTTCTGCTGAAAGAGTCCCTTTCCTTTTGACGTGACCAGTTTGTGTCAGTGAAGCTAGCGGTTAGTCTGTTCGGGTGTCACGTGACCCGCTCTGTTATTTCCTGTTTCCGGCCTTTGTGGGATTCCTGCTGTACACATCACCGCCCCCAGTAAATGCGAGCAGCCAAACTCTCTGAAAGCTCCGGGCAGCCGTCCACTCTTTCAGGTCTGGGCGCTTCGTGCTTGGGGCAGGGGAGGGGGTTGTTAACAGAGAAAGCATACACTAAAGTTGGACGCTTGAAAGTATGTGCATTTTCACGGAGGAACTGTCTGTTTTGAAGAAAGTGTTCTCTACTCATACAGTTGGCCGCGTGCACAGGAAACAGCTTTGTCTCTTCCTGTACGATTAAGCTGCAAAATCACCCCGTTTGGACTGTGTCATGGTCGCCCGTCTTGGCTAATATTTACCCCATATCAAATGGACGAACTCCCACGGGTTTTGGTGGGCTCACACTCCCAGCTGAACTTCATCACCATCCAAAGAAATGCTCATCTATTGACTTCAATGGTATCACACTCCCAGCTGAACTTAATCACCATCCAAAGAAATGCTCATCTATTGACTTCAATGGGATCACACTCCAAACACATCAGAGGTCAGCCTCCTTGGAGACAGTGCAGCCAATAGGAGAACTGTGGGAAACGGTGAATAGCTCCACGGCACATTTTGCTGACCTTTCTCTCCTGGTCACCACCAGTACTGCTAGTGTTGATTTCATTCCACGCTGAACTTCATTTTTCACCAGACCTACAAAAGTGCCCAGCCCCATCTGGCATGGTTCGCTAACTGTACCAGGTTTGTATTTTGAATTTGAATTCATTTGATTTTTATATAGCGCTTTACACCAAAGCGCTGGTAGCTGGCAACCCACACAATATCAATACCACTTCTGTAGGGTGACCAGATTTCCAAAACGAAAAAACCGGGGCGACCAACAACATAAAAGAGGGACTACCCCATCGCAGCCCACCAATTACCGCCCCTCCCCCAACACGCCTCCACAACCACCACACAATCATATTTCCAGCACTTCTCCTTTCTATAAACTGTATATGATCTCATTTGTGCAGTTTTGTCTGTGAATCTTGGCATGTTAATTCAAAACAAGCGTTTGCTCTAATTGATATTACATGGCTTGCTGTACCATTATTTCCAAGCCAGTCTCTGTGGCACAGTCAGTAAGTGTTGTGACTTGTGCCTGAAAGGTTGGGGGTTTGAGCCAATCCTCCAACATCAACATTCTGAAAGTCTTGTTTAAAATAATTACAATTTAAATTACCGTAGGCATCCAACCATGCAAACCCCAGAAGGGGTTTCTAAAAGGACCGAGGGTGATTTCCCCAGACTGTCCCGGAAAAACCGGGACGTATGGTCACCCTACACTTCTGCCACCGTGTACCACTGGCATTGAAACAAAAAGACGCTACAGGCGATGGGGAGGAGGTTACGGTACTACGCCACGCTGCCATAATCAACACACATCAAAGAAAGTCAGACAGCGGGAAGAAGCATTGGTAACAGTGTATGAAATGTCATACGGGTTGAAGTTTCTGTAACCTAATACCCATGTGCATCACTCCCATACATAGTGGGGTGCTAGGCACCTTAGTTATTGACACGTTAATACAGGTGAGGGGGTGCTAGAGCTCCCACAGGACAAGAGAACATAACTAACGTTTCTTTGGCAAGGAGAGGGGAGGGATCCCACAGGCCAAGACCAGGACCACGAGCTCCCATAAAGCAGGCTCGTGTATGGCTGCCTTTGTCCGTCTATAGGGGGCGCATGTGTGGACTATTTCTGGGTTGGTAGCTTTGGGCTCCATGGCAGTCACCGGAATGGAATGCTTGAGGTAGCAATCGATGATGGAGAAGGGAAGATGAAGGCTTCCAGAAGATAAGCCGCGTGCTAGCTTTGCAGGGTACTTGCATGTTTTTAAAGCTGGTCCCTCTCCTACAGCACCGCGACACCTGGAAGATTTCAAGATTGGTAATGCTAATGGGTTATTTATAATGCGCTAAATGCCCAGAGGTTTCTAAGCGCATACCCGGGGATCAAACCTGTGTTGCTTTGCGTCAACTTGCTTCCAAGGCGAGCACGTTGCCCCTGCGCTATCCTCCCGAGATTGAGGTACCCCCTGAAGAGTCTACAAATAACAACACCATGATGCTCAGAAAGAATCTGGAATCTTATCTCAAACATTGACTGAATCACACCTCTGTCCCTGCATCACGCCCCCAGAGCCTAAATGATACCAGCAATTGAGGTTGAGCAGTCCCCACCTGAGGAAATCTGAGCCTTTCTGGGGCAACCTTAACCTCAAATTGATTGGGCCAATAGGAGACTCAAGCGGGGAGGTTCAGCCCAGGTTGTTGGGGCTGCCCTTTCACGTTATCCTGGCCCATACAAGGAAAGATGCATATGTACCACCTTTTGGTTTTTTTGTCACGTGTGCTCCAGATAAAAATAGCAGAAATCGGGTGATGAAAACTGCTTTGACCCATTAGAGCCGACACCTGCAATCTTTAACGCTCCAGATGTTTCAGACTACAACTGCTGTCAGCCCTCGCCAACATAGTCAATGCTGAGGGATCATGGGAGTTGCAGTGCAAAACGTCCGTAGAGCCACAGGTTGCTGACTTCTAAATTAGAGGGTTTAAAATATACGACTATAATTTTTAGCACGGGAAAACAAGACGCTGCTCCCTCACATCCTACTGCTGCACTAAGAGACCAATTGTGGGTAATCAGCGACCCCTCAGCTCAATGGTACATCGTCTCTCTTAGTCCCATGTGCTTTGGCACATGCCACTACACAAGCTAGGAGCAGACCTACATTCATCCCTGTCAGTTATGTTATAAGTGTCAGAGAAAGCTATGTAAACAGAAAGGAATTTGAAAAGCTTGTTGTCTTGGCTTTAACTAAGTGCTGCAGTGACACCTGGAATACTGCTCCGTGCTTGCTCAACAAGCAAGCATTGTAACAACAGAACTCAGCTGATTACAGAGCAATGGTGATATCGTGCAATTTTCCAGGTCATCAGTGATGTCACAACCAGTCCGTAATAAGAACATTATGAAAGGCTTTTATGCAAGTATTGCAGGATGCCATGTATTATAAAGCACTTCATGCTATATTCCTCCCGCTTCAAAGGGGTGCCCCAATAGGTGTCATTATTAGCCTATTTAATGATACCAAACTTAGCAATCTCAGAAAGATGAAGGGCTGAGTTGGCCATACTGGGATTCGAACCTGTGGCATCGGGTTGCACAGAGATTATTATTATTATTATTTAATTATTGTAGGGCGCCACATGCCCATGGCCCTCAGGGTGCACAAAAAGAAACACAAAAAGAGAGGAGCCATGACGTACAACGGTCAATGCGGGGGAGGGGGGAGACTCCTAAAATAAAATACCAGTTCAACCAGGTTTCAGATTGAAAAGGTGGCACTTGACCAATTTATTAAAGACGCTGCCAGTGCCTGCTGATCTTATGGGACCTGGTAGAGCAGTCCATGCCAGTGGGACCTGGACATCAAAAGTAGTGCTGCCAAAGCTGACGAGCCTGAATCTGGGTTGAAACAGTTTAGGATTTTTCTGTGATCGCAACTGGCCTACCAATTTGTTCACCTTGACCTGGTCTTTGAGATTTTTTGGGCTGGTATTGCTCCAACATTTATAGGACATAGTCGAAATCTTATGGGTGATACAGTGTCACATGGAGAGCCAGTAAAGTTCTCTTCTGGCATCGGAAACATGATTCCGTCTGGTCAGTCCATGAATCACGCGAACAGCACAGTTTTGAGATACCTGGAGCGAATGTAGATTAGCTTGCGTGGTGCCTGCCAGCAGACTGTTGGAGTAGTCTAGCTTTGAGTTCACCAACGCAGTGGCTGGAAGAGAGCAATTACTTGCCGAAATAAAGGTGTGAATATGACTGAGAAGTTTTGTTGTCTAACCGCATGAGGTGCTTGTGTGTGAGACATGAGTCGTCATAGTGAGTTCATCAACTAAAAATGACGCCGAGCGTCTTCATACTCTTAGAGACACTGATGGGATTGCCAGCAATGCTGAAAAGGCCGTAGGCTGGGTCGAGTTATTTCAGGCCGGGACCTGAAGCCACGATCAGCAGCTCAGTTTTGTCTGTGTTTAAGGCTAGTGAGTTATCAGCCACCCACATCTGTGGAGCAGCGTACACTTCGTTGATAGCATTAGAGTCCTTAGCATAATCCCCAGGGCGCAAGGACGACCTGGGTGTCATCTGCATAGTTGGTATACTGCACACCCAGATGGTCCAAGAGACTGAGGAGAGGCCTGATGTAGACATTAAAGAGTGTAGGAGCAATACATGACCCCTGTGGGACACTGCAAGTCTGCATGGTGGGTGATGAACTTTCCTCTCTGACTGCCACTCTAACAGTGCGTGGGCTGAGAAAGCACAAGATCCAATGAGCTGCTAGATCTGAACACTGAGCCTGCCACCTTGTCTGGTGACCAGCAAGCAGTGATCAACCAGATGAAAGGCAGCAGAAATAACCAACAGCATCAGCAGGGCATTATGACCCCGATCCACTATGCTGGCCAGGGTGGATTTAAGGTCCAGCATAGTGGTTTCTGTCTAATGCTGTGTCCTAAATCCTGACTGGTGTTCCCTAAGGAAACCATGTTCTTCAATATGATCCTTCAGCTGTACATAGGCTACCCTATCCATGATCTGCAGGAGAAATGGCACATAAGTAATCGGTCGATAGTTTTTTGCACCTGCTGGATCGAGAGTACCAACAAGGTGGTATTTTTAGCCTGAGGGTACGTGACATCCTGAGAGGGAGACACCGGGGCCGAGTGCACTCTGTGGACACTAGAGCAATTTTGAAGCTCCTTAATAGTCTGCCTATGGCCCAGTATTTTAGCAAAATAATTTGTTACGAATGGATTGACACCAAGCTGAGCCTTTGTAAAAAGCCAAGTTGACATTAGGTGTATCCTTGTATTCAGAGAGGATCTTGAACAGCTTGCTAGAGCTCGATCGAGCATTCGCAATTCGGGTGTTAAGGTGCACTGACTTGGCTACCATGATAGCTGATTTAAATTCATTCACCGCCTTTTTGTATTGAGAGAGAGTTGGGACAGGGGTTCTTCAGCCACTCTCTTTCAAGAGACCTTTCGGTACGTCTTTGATTGATAATGATATCATTGTTGCAGGTGTTCTTGTTAGTCTCACTTGATTTTTATTTAACTTTGAATGGTGCAAGGGTTTCAATGGTAGAGTTGATGGTGGCCGTAAGATGTGTCACCAAATTACTGGAGTCTGAAAAACTGTCAAGGGGCCTGAGCTTGGTCGCTAATAATGCAGAGATTTTGAGATGTCAGATGCACGCGCTTAACTTGCTCAGCTATCTTACGTTCAAAACGTGCATACATTTTTGAACTTGTCCACCAAAAGTGCTTTGTTTTTCAGTTAACAGACATCCTAAAGATGGCGGCTGTTCAATTTGAAGCAGAAGTTACTGGAGCGAAGCTACTTGACGGTTGGGGCAGAATGCTCCCAGAAAAGGGATCCCCATGTCATGGATGCAGGAGGGGAGACTTAAGATGATAGGGTTTGGGGAGCTGCATCGGATCCCTGCACAAGGGCCAGAATGATCTGAAACACTAGATTGATACACAGGTAAAAACAGCATGTTCTTGCCACAAAAGCCATGAGTGAGGCTTGGGCTGAGAATTCAAAAACCCAAGGGACAGCGCAGAAAGAGTAATCGAGGGACAAACACACACACATTGACAGAGGGCTTAGTGCGTGGAGGTTGCCTGTGGCATCAACAAAGGAGTATGTGCCAACTTCCAGTAATAAGCATACCAGAGAAAGTGTTCACATGTCCAATAACACAACCCTCTGCCACAGGCCCGAGTGTGTGTATTGTCTCCTTGCCAGACGCAGAGCAATTGGGTGGGGTGGCGGTTACTCCCACCCCCGCCCTTTAGGGTACTTTTCAGGAGCGTGATGTGCACCTGACCCCCCACCTGTGGCCAGCAAAGTAGTGAAATGCTTTTGACTAGTGATCTACTGACTATCACGAGTTTGCAGGCCACTGATAGGCGCAGGGTACAACACTGGGTCTTTCCAGTCTCAGTAATCCTCGCGATCCAAGCACACTGCTGTGTGTGGCTGGCTCCGATGCACAGCTCCATAATCTATGCATGTTTCCAGCACCCAAAGAGTGCTGCTGGCACAGGTGAAGGAGCTAAAGGGGACGTCGGTTCACAGAGGTTAATTGTAGATCACTAGCATATGCAAATCAGCCTTGGTCCTGCCACCAGTGAGAACCGTACAGCCCGAATTGGTAGGCTACTCCAGCCTCTAGGTGGGAATGAGTGCAGCCCCAGAGTTGTCTTAGCATTGGTGGTCCTCATCAGTGAGGTGCAGTTTGATTTTCTTTCATGCACAATGCGCAAGGCACCTACTGGGAAAGAGAGACTTGAAACTAGCACATTGTGTTGGCGCCGCTTGGATATTTGGAGATCTATTTTGCTGTTTGAACACAAGTTGTCACAGTCAATCTTCCCATCTCGACCCACGCTCGCAACCATGGCCTCCATATTGACTCCGCTCTCTCCTTCTCTAACCACATCTCTCTAACCTCTCGTGCTTGTCGGCACCACCTCTTCAACATCCGTAAGATCCGCTCCTCCCTCATCTTCCATGCTTCTAAACTCCTAATCTCCTCCCTTATTTTCTCCCATCTCTTCTACTGCTCCTCTCTTCTCTTTGGACTCCCTGTCTCTCACCTGACTTCCCTAAAATCCATCTACCACTCCTCTATCCGTACTCTGTCTTCTTGGCCCTCGAGACTCTATCTCTACCTCACTCTCCCAACTCGGCTGGCTCCCCTTCCTCTCACAATTGAAATTCCAATTCCTCTGCCTTGTCTACAAATCTGTCCATGACCTCGCCCCCCCCTACCTTGCCTCCCTCCTCTCATTTTACTCTCCCTCCCGCTCTCTCTGCTCAGCTGATCTCCACCTTCTCGCCGTACCCCCAGCCCCTTGTGCCTCCTCGCGATTCCGCTCCTTCCAACTCCTGGCCCCCCTCCACTGGAACTTCCTACCTCTCTCTATCCGCTCCACCCCTACCTACCCGTCTTTCCTCTCCTCCCTCAAAGCCCTCTTCTCCACTCCCCCCCTGACTCTCCTTCCCTACCTCTCCCCCTCACACGCCTGCCCCCCCTTCCCTTGCCCACCCCCTCCTCCCACCCTCCGATGACCCCAATTTAGATACATTTACCACCTTAGTGTGTTGGAGGTCACCCAGGGTCCTCCCCCTTCCCCTCCCCATCCCCCCATCCTCTGTGTAAATTGTTCTAAATACTGCATCACTGGTTTGTTTCATGTTTGTTTATTATGCTTCATTCATTACTGTACCTCTTGTTATTCTGTAAAGCGCTTTGGCGTAAAGCGCTATATAAACTCAATAAACATAAACATTACAATTCTATAAGCCACACATCTGCAGTCCGGCTACAGAAAAAGATCCATGATGGATATGCCCACTGGATACACCTGTGTTGCCAATCCTGTGGGCTCCTCCTTGACAATGAACATCTGCGCTCATACTTTCCGCATGTATAGAGTCTTCATTTAGGCAGCGTCTCCACTTCATGGCCCTTCTCTTGTGAGGAAATATGCCTGAAGCGCCCCCTCCTATCCCCCCCACACTTCCACCCTTCTCTTTTGTGGGCGACACCCACGATCTTCCACTAAGGTCGGCCCATTCTCTGCCGAGTGCATGCCCCCTCCTCCCTGTCCCTGTGCCCTGTCCATAGGAACCCCACATCCCCCCTCACCCCCGTCGTCCCCTCTTGCATCTTCACCAGCCACATCCAACCTCTTCCTGCCTCTCCCCATCTATGTGACAAAAGCACATGTAGCAATCCCGACAGACCGCCAGTCGGGCCTATAGGGGAAGAGGTTTGCAAGAAAAATGGGCGTTGATGCCATTCTTGCTATATGCACTTGATGAAAAGTAGGGCCATTTCTCCTGAATTTTGTTTCCAGTGTTGCCACTTGTATAGCAAGGGATTGGCCGATGGGTAAGTATATTAAATCCGTTCTTGGTCCAACCAGGGTCAGACCAAACCTCTATTGACCAGCCTGATGCTCCTGTCTTTACTTTTTAGTCTAATCTTTCCAAGGAACATTTTAGCAATCCAAACTCCATGCAGGCCTCATATGCTGGCAGAGGCGTTGCTGGGGTTTAGGCGGCATGGGGCTGTAGCCCTGGGTCATTTGGTTGTAACCCCAGATAGAAGCTCAGGGGCTACAACCAAACAGCTAGCTAGCCCTGAGTCCCAACAGTCCTAACAGTAGCATATCCCCGGATCTTTTCCAGACCTACCAACACCTCTGCATGCTAGTAATGGCCCGGGGCGCAAGATATGGGCCAGAGCAAACCGAGGGATTTAACACTGGGCCCTGGTGCAGTTACCAGCCTGTGAAGCCTGCAAGGGGGCGTATTATTCCTATTAGCACCCTAGATGTTTAAAACGGTATAACAGTGAAAGCGCAAGCCGTACATTCAAACAAGCAAATACTCACCCAAGATGGCTACCATGGAAATAAAGCGCGGGACTTCAGGTGGAGCCCCTTATTCATTTCTATGGTGGCCAAAGCTCACTCTCAAAGCTCACCTGCTCTCTTTATGTGTAGCTGCTGACAACTAACAATCAAGAAGCTACACATAGCAAGTGATAACATTACACAACAAGCATATACAAGGCATAGCAAAGTATTGGAAGTATTTGTATTTATCGATTTTTAAATCACTTTCACCAAAGCACTGTAAACATGTTGTACAAATGTATGCAAATGCTGCCAATAATGAAATAATTTTCATTATACACATAAAGAGAGAAAGTAATCTTTGAGAGAAGATCTGAATATGGAAAGAGAATGCACAGATCTAATTCGAAGAGGTCAAAATTACCAGTGTTTTGATGGAAATAGTGAAAGTATGAAAATGTGTGTGCCCAGAGAAGCTTAGGAATTGACAAGAGATGAGAGGTTGAGAATGCAAAGTGCGAGCGGGGCCATAGAAACAGACAAAGGGCGAAAGAGAGAGTGGAGCCAAACCATGAATGCATTTACAGACAAACTAACAAAGAAGAAGAAGACGGGATTATACCGGAAAGAAGGAGAAACAGAGGGTGAACAGAGATATGAAAACAGTGCGCATAGCAAGCAGAGTTAAACCTGGAACGCAAGTGAGCAAGTTGATAGGCTCAAAGGCCAATTAGCAGAGCTGGGTAATAGAAAGGCCAGAAAAGACCAGTGCAGAGAGAAGATTTGTGGTTTGAAAGGAGAGAAATGCACAAACTTTGCGAATATTATCATGTTGAAAGCTGGAGGGCGAAAAGGAGATGGAGAAGGGAGAGGTGGAAACAGTCAAAGCAGGGGGAAAAGAATCCTTTTTGGAAGCAGCAAGATGGAGAAAGTGAGAAGGCAGCCATGATTGGAGGGCCAGCAGACACGCAGTTTGAGTAGTGCGGAGCGAGTCAGAGAAAGAGGAGAAGGAGCCAAAATCTGGGAGTCATTAGCGTGCAAGTGGCAATAATGGCCGAAGATATTGTCAATAGAAGCAAGAGGAGATGTGCATAAAGAGAAAATAAGGGGTCGCCGCATCAAGCCTGAAAAAGGCTTAAGAATATGAACTCCTCCCCAGACCCCGACAACTGACCTCTGTCGACAGCTTCCTTTTCCATTTCTAATTTTGCCACTGTCAAACCCTCTCTCTCTCTCCATTTCCCACTCTCTCTCTCTGCACTCTCTCCCATGCTCTCGCTCGCTGCCTCCATCTTTCTTACTCGTTGTGTGAATCTCTCTCTCCTTCCTTTGCACTCTCGCACAATGAAATACATTGTACTCTCTGCGTAACAAGGATCTGGGCCTTGGTAGATGAGGGTTGGGCTGCCTGGAGACTCTACTTATTAACATCCGTGGAAAACTAAGGGCCATGGAGGCCTGCCATGTTGGTTCAGAGGAAGAGCGGCAAGAGATCTTAAAATCCCATGCCCTAGTTTCACCTTCCTTAGTATGCTGAGTGGCAGTCTGAGAACACTCACAAACCTCACTCTGACTTGCTTAAGTGCTGTGCCAGGCAAGCCCGCTAGGGCTTCTGCTCATCAGGTCAACGAACAGTGTTTGTCTGGCATTCATCAGGCAATGGGACATAGGCCCAAATCCGTCATTTCTCCCAGAAGCCTGCATCAGTGCCTCCCACAAGCCTCAAATCCCTACCATAGAGCCACAGGCCAAAATGAGGTCCCCACCATCCCCCAGCTGAACTCCTAACCTATTGTCGTGGCAGCTCCATAACATTTGATTCCGAATGGTGCGGGATCCTTGGACAGGGAGGTCTTGGAGATGAGGAGCAGGAAAGCTAAAAGGTGGGTGCACTTCCCCCACTGGCAACCCCAGATATGTTTCAGCCTAGTTGGAGGTCATCAGTGAAGTTCCTAGGCTTCAGTAACTGCAAGTTCAACACCCACGTTTGGGCATAGCCATACCACACACGGCCACTTGGCAACACTGTAGCCATCCTTCCATCTCATTGTCTTTCAGCCTGCTGTGCAATTAGAGAAGGCGAAACACCACATGCACATCTGGCAATTTAGCAAAAATTAGAACCTTTATGAATCCTACTTATCCTGTGAAGGGCAATTGAGTGTAACCCCAACCCCTCCAACGGATGTCAAAGCATTGAGTAATGGGCAGGCCTGGTGCTTGGCTATGACAAACTACACTGACCAGAATTCCTTGCACCTAGAGAATAGGATTCAACCATGCGCACCTGGCCTGACTTGCCTCCCTGTTGATTGCTGAGGCATGAAAGCGCAATTGGAGGAATGCATTACTGGACTCTTGAGGCAGTATGTGGTAGGAGCCAGAGTGCACCCCTCACCCACTCCATGAAGAACAATGTAGTATGAACACTAATGTAATAACTGAACTGGAGTCGTAGGAGTCCACCTTTGTCAACGTCAAGCACCTTGTATGGTCTATTGTGACAAACCCAAAGAGATGGTGATTTGAGAAAGAGGCCTTGATTTTCGCCATGTGTACAGAATAACCAAGCCTGGCACATGTGGAGAGAGCTCTGGGGCCTGAGTGCCCCTAGCCTGTTGTGGGCATTTATAAAGGTCGGCCCTTCTGAAGTGTCAGCACTGTCCCTTTAAGAAGCGTTCAGTGCCAGTGCATTGCGGCTGCTAGTGACACTCTCTTAAGCACTGCATGCATTGCGGCTGCTAGTGACACTCTCTTAAGCACTGCATGCACTGGGTCTGCCTGTGACACTCTCTTAAGCACTGCATGCACTGGGTCTGCCTGTGACACTCTCTTAAGCACTGCATGCATTGCGTCTGCTAGTGACACTCTCTTCAGCACTGCATGCACTGGGTCTGCCTGTGACACTCTCTTAAGCACTGCATGCATTGGGTCTGCTAGTAACACTCTCTTAAGCACTGCATGCACTGGGTCTGCCTGTGACACACTCTTAAGCACTGCATTCATTGTGTCTTCTAGTGACACTCTCTTAAGCACTGCATGCACTGGGTCTGCCTGTGACACTCTCTTAAGCACTGCATGCATTGTGTCTGCTAGTGTCACCCTCTTAAGCACTGCATGCATTGCGTCTGCTAGTGACACTCTCAAGCACTGCATGCACTGGGTCTGTCTGTGACACTGTCTTAGGCACTGCATGCATTGCGGCTGCTAGTGACACTCTCTTAAGCACTGCATGCACAGGGTCTGCCTGTGACACTCTCTTAAGCACTGCATGCATTGCGTCTTCTAGTGACACTCTCTTAAGCACTGCATGCACTGGGTCTGCCTGTGACACTCTCTTAAGCACTGCATGCATTGCGTCTTCTAGTAACACTCTCTTAAGCACTGCATGCATTGCGTCTGCTAGTGACACTCTCTTAAGCACTGCATGCACTGGGTCTGCTAGTAACACTCTCTTAAGCACTGCATGCATTGCGTCTGCTAGTGACACTCTCTTAAGCACTGCATGCACTGGGTCTGCTAGTGACACTCTCTTAAGCACTGCATACACTGGGTCTGCTAGTGACACTCTCTTAAGCACTGCATACACTGGGTCTGCTAGTGACACTCTCTTAAGCAATGCATGCATTGCGTCTGCTAGTGACACTCTCTTAAGCACCGCAACCATTGGGTGGACTTTTTCCAGAGACTAATGACAAGTGTACCTATTCACAGAGGCATGGTTCCGGAGGGGCGGGGGGCGGGCAGAGACCCTGGATGAATAGGCTTCACTGTCTCACTACTGACTCTCTCCTGGCACACGATTGGCACACTGAGCTCAGAAAGCACCTTTTCAATTGAACATGAAAGTCCATATTTACTACATTCTGTTTATTTGCATGTTCTCACATTAGAAAACAGGAGAGAACCAGTGTTGGACTGGCCTATAGGGAACTCTCGAGATTTCCCTGGTAGGCCTGGGTAGCATGGGCCTCTATTGTGTGGTAGGCTATTTTATTTCCATATTTTCTCATAGGGAAAAAATGGGGCTTGCTGAAGGTGTGTACTATGGGGCCAATATTTCCAGGACCTCTTTTGGTTCTCAGGCCAGACCCCGTCAGAACCCGCAGACGTGCTCCTCAAAAGGTACTGCATTAGAGGTCGGCTCGGCATACACCAGGGAAGTACTTCCGTTTAACTTGCCGAACCAAATATATATGCCCATCTGAATTAATTGGTAGACCGGCCATGCTTAATGCCATGATGACATTTTTTCCCAGCTGGCACCTCATTAATGCCTAAAAACTATATTTCACCACCGGCATCCCAATCAAAAATACAGAATAATATGAATATGTTATATTACCAAACCAACACATTTTACAGTCACTGTTGTGGCCTACATTGGCGAGTTTTGTTTTTATTTTAACTCTGTGGCACAAACCATTAAATAGGTCTCCAACCCGTGCCACCAGCGTGCAGTTGAAAGCAGCGGGAACAGTGAGGAAAGCTAACCTGATGGGTGCCCACGGACGGCATTGACTGCGATGGCAAACACGCCGTGGGCTGCAATTGCCACCGCCTGCTACGCATCCAAGGCCTATCCCTGCCAGGGACAGGTGGTCTTTCAAAAAATGTTCTTTTAGCAGGGCATGCGTGGCAGCCGTTCAGAATGGATTCCGGAAGTGGCAATTATACGTAAGGTCTCTCAGTTTTATGGTATTTATGTGTAAAAATCGGTAAAAACAGAAAACGGGGAAACGTAATCATCTGCCTTAAATCTCACTTGCTCGAGAAGAAGGCCAAAATTTGGAAGACAGCCTTACTCCTTGCCTACCTCTATGATCCTCCAGGATATGCAATCTTTGGCTCGCCAGAGGTTTTGGACTACAACTACCATCAGCCCTAGCCAGCAACGTCAATAGTGAGGCATCATGAGTCGAAGTGCAAAACATCTGCTGAGTTACAGGTGGCACTGACACCTGCTATATATAGACTTGAGCTCTTCTGCCATCGGTCAGCAGTGAATGAAAAGGGAGGGGCGAAATGGGCCTTTAGATTAGGGCTGTACCGAACTTCGGCTTCGAGTCCCTATTCTGCCGAAGTTCGGCTGAAATACAGCTATCCGGCTTCGGCAGAATAGTTTCTGTTTAGGGACTCGAAGCCGAAGTCCACTTTCTATGATTAGCTGCCCTCTCCCTGTTTGGGAGATGACAGCCAATCATAGAATGTTTGACAGTGTTCAGGCTGCAGAAGCCAAACAAGCTGTTTGCCTATTGGCTTCTGCAGTCTGACCACAGAGGAACCAGCCTAACGTGTTGAAATAGGAAGCGAGGGAAGGGAACAGTTCTTCCCGTCCCTCACTTCCTATGCCAGCACCCGGACCCAATCACCAGGTAAGTGACGCCCCCCCCCATACCCCCTCATCACGGTGAGGCCGCGGGGCCTCAGGGAACCCCCGCGGCCTCACCGCAATAATGTTCTGTTTGTCGGGCCACCGGTGCAAAGCCGGTGGCCCGACGTTTATTTTGCATTGGGGGGCCGCTCCTACAGGAGCGGCCCCCCCAGACTCATGAGGCCGCCGGGGCACTTTGCCGACCCCGGCGGCCTCGGTGCCCCCCATCCCCCTCACCACGGTGAGGCCGCGGGGCTTCAGGGAACCCCCGCGGCCTCACCGCAATAATGTTTTGTTTGTCGGGCCACCGGTGCAAAGCCGGTGGCCCGACGTTTATTTTGCATTGGGGGGCCGCTCCTACAGGAGCGGCCCGCCCAGACTCATGAGGCCGCCGGGGCACTTTGCCGACCCCGGCGGCCTCGGTGCCCCCCATCCCCCTCACCACGGTGAGGCCGCGGGGCCTCAGGGAACCCCCGCGGCCTCACCGCAATAATGTTCTGTTTGTCGGGCCACCGGTGCAAAGCCGGTGGCCCGACGTTTATTTTGCATTGGGGGGCCGCTCCTACAAGAGCGGCCCCCCCAGACTCATGAGGCCGCCGGGGCACTTTGCCGACCCCGGCGGCCTCGGTGCCCCCCATCCCCCTCACCACGGTGAGGCCGCGGGGCTTCAGGGAACCCCCGTGGCCTCACCGCAATAATGTTTTGTTTGTCGGGCCACCGGTGCAAAGCCGGTGGCCCGACGTTTATTTTGCATTGGGGGGCCGCTCCTACAGGAGCGGCCCCCCCAGACTCATGAGGCCGCCGGGGCACTTTGCCGACCCCGGCGGCCTCGGTGCCCCCCATCCCCCTCACCACGGTGAGGCCGCGGGGCCTCAGGGAACCCCCACGGCCTCACCGCAATAATGTTCTGTTTGTCGGGCCACCGGTGCAAAGCCGGTGGCCCGACGTTTATTTTGCATTGGGGGGCCGCTCCTACAAGAGCGGCCCCCCCAGACTCATGAGGCCGCCGGGGCACTTTGCCGACCCCGGCGGCCTCGGTGCCCCCCATCCCCCTCACCACGGTGAGGCCGCGGGGCTTCAGGGAACCCCCACGGCCTCACCGCAATAATGTTTTGTTTGTCGGGCCACCGGTGCAAAGCCGGTGGCCCGATGTTTATTTTGCATTGGGGGGCCGCTCCTACAGGAGCGGCCCCCCCAGACTCATGAGGCCGCCGGGGCACTTTGCCGACCCCGGCGGCCTCGCTGTGAAATGTGCCTCACCCCTTGAGCACGGTGAGGCCGCGGGGCCACAGGGAACCCCCGCGGCCTCACCGCAATAATGTTGTGTTTGTCGGGCCACCGGGCCAAAGCCGGTGGCCCGAGATTGTATTGCATAGGGGGGCCTAAAAAAAAAAAACTATTCGGCTCACTATTCGGCTCCGGCCGAATAGTTGACAAACTATTCGGTATCCGGCCGAATACTAAATATGCTATTCGGTACAGCCCTACTTTAGATCTACAAGTATTGTTTAGGTAACAATTAGGTATGGCTTATATATGGCTGAGCACCCCAGCCCATCATGAAGCTCGGAACATGGCATTGCTCGCTGCTTCGCTGCCTGAATTCTGAGTTTGGGTGGCCTCGCTGCACTCAGGCCACCTGAAGCTGGCAGGCTGTGCCACCCCATCGCAGGAAATTATTGCCTAATTCTCACAATATGGATGAAGATCTTTCTTGTCGTCGGGTGCGCCTGTCCTCCCGGGGAACTTGGTTGGGGCTTTTCCAGATATGAGAAATAAACTAAGAGAAGGCTTCCTAGAGGAGCAAGGCCCCTGCATAAGAGGGACCCAGGGCATGCTTTCCTCATTGATTTTATTTTCCGTTGCCAGTATACCTTCATTTGTAACTGTCACGCCCAGCTCTGATTCGCTGGGGTCTCGTTTGTTCTATTAAAAATCGTTAAATTCAGAGGAAGCATTGCACCGGAAAAAGACAGAACTGAGCTCTAAAAAAATGTGTCTTCCTAAAGTGACATTCCTAGGAGCACTGAGTCCCAAGACCCTCCTCAAGTCACACTGGAGTAGCGCTTCAGGAAGCCCACAGTCAGCAGCGGGATTGCGCGATTAATTCACGTGCCTCGTATCAAACAGCCCATGGCTCACATACGTAAGCACTGTCCACATGAGTGTGTGTGTGTCTTGTGTCTCACAGACATTGTTCTGTTAGGGTGGGTATTGTGCCAAGCGAAAAGAGCAAAGAGCTCTGTTTGCGCTACTTGCTCAGAGGGATTTCATGCTTCAATCGCTAACACGGACATATTTCAAATATTAAATTATGTGGTTATTCTTTTATTCCCAAAATGCTCTTTGGTTTTTATGCAAATTGCCAGGACTCTGCCCTGCTGCAGGTACCCCACATATGTGTTTACTGCAGATCCTTGCGTAGATGCGCTGCTGCCTGTGGTGTGTCTCTGCCCCTCAGGCCCGCTCAGATCAGTCTAATCCCTCCCCGCCCCACCCTGAGTGGGTGGGGTTTAGATGTAGGTGGCAGGGGGAGTTCCCATAGTACATTTTGCCCCTTTCCAGAACTGCTTTAGTAACATTAAAAACAAAAGAAAATACTCACAACTGCAAATCACCCCCTTCTGTACAAACATTTATTTATTTATTTATTTATTTTAATTTTATTTGTTATACGGCCAAACCCTGAGGCATCACGTGTAGTTTAAAAGGATACTTTATTACAGATGGGCTTACTAGATTCTTGGTTACATGAGTAATTGATTACAATCGGCAGAAGCAGTACGAGGAGAGCACGGGTTACAGTTTGCAAAGTTTGGCAACAATTTAAGCATACGTAATATTAGCATTTGGAGATGACATGTAGAGGTTCTTGTTTAAATCCAGAAGCCTGCAATTTCCTACACTCCTTGCCGCTCCCATAATGTCCCCCTTGACCAGTAAACGTTTTTGGTATTGTAGGAACAGATTTTGCATTCACTGTTATAAAGTGGAAGAGTCCAAGAAACCATCACGTTTCTTTTGATTCGTCATTAACGAGGAGGGTTGCAAAGCCCTTGGTGGGTCTAAAACTGGGTTACCTTTCTAACCCTTCACCCTCTGCAGTACATTCCCCCCAAAAGACCCGGAGACGCGCAACTGAACCCTACATGACTATATAGGACATGTACACGGAATCCATATGCATGACGTAATGTCACGTTACTGGGATTTATTCCACACATACCGCTGACATTTGCATGCTGCTCGGGCACGCGGTGATATGAGACATATATATATAGTATGTACAATTCAGCTCTGCCAATTCCTGGATCTTTAATCTTTCCAATAAAATGTGATTTCATTGGCTTGCTTTGCATTCCCTCTGCCGGCACTGCCACCCCCTCCCACCACAGTTGTTAGCAGAGGAGGGAGCTGATAATGACATTCAAATACAAGGCATCTGGAGGCCTCAGACATGCCGCATTTAATTGTCGCAAAACTTGGAATACATTAAACATGAGATCACTAGTTCTGAGGCTAATAGAGAAGTAAATGCACGTCCCCCGACATCTTAAGTTCCTGTAGCACCACCTGACTCCTCCAGCCAGTCATCGCAGCACATTGGCATGCCTTGGTGCCCGTGGGCGCCCCTGTGCTCCCCAGTCACACGCGAAAGCCCCTGTGCACGGTTCTCATGGCCCGGGGCACTGCCACTCCGAGGCAGCCTGGCTACCAGGTGTCTTGGTGGTGCCGGGCCCGTGCCTCCGAAGTGTTCGAGCAGATGGCACCAATCTGCTGGGTGCCATGTGCCCAGCCTCCTATTCCAGGGAAGGCCTTCTGTCACTGGCAGAACACCACTGCCAGGCCTGGCGCTCTCCCAAATGCGGGCAGGCTGTGCGGGCAGCGCTGCCAGCGGGATTTTAACCCACTCTGTGCTGGCTCGGATCAACTAGAAAGGCGGCATAGGCCCTGCCACATCAACACAATATTCGGTTAATTGGTAAATGGGTGTTAGGTCTCTTCGCTTCATTGGTAAAGGGCTTGTTGAACTTGGGATCTCCTAAACCGCGCTACCCAAGCGGGTACAGAAGCCGTGTCGGCGTAGCACTGACGCACAGCCCTAGCAACCTAGAGGCATCACTCCTTCCGGGACCGGCAGCCTACCCGCGCATGTGCGTCTGGAACAGAAGCGGGTTGGCTGATTTGGGAACCGGAAGAAAACATCATTGATAAACCCCGGCCTGCGAATGCAGTGGCTTTGCACGGCCGCTTCTGCATTATGCAGAGGGCCCGGTTGCCAGAATTCCCTTCTCAGCCCGCGCGTTTCTAATTTGCATTTGTTATAGGTTTTACTAAGCGCAGCTATGCAAAGTTCACCCAGTGGTCCCCGTGACCCGGTGGCAGGGCTGGACTGGGAACTAAAAGAGGCCCTGAAAATAATTACTGGGGACCAAAAGAGGCCCTGGAAATAAAGTTCAAAGTGGCCCTATATGACACATTTTCAGCAAGCCCAATGCTTTTCCTATGATAAAAAGTGGAAATACCACAGAAAAGAGGCCCAGGGTGCAGAGGCCCACCGGGAAATCTCCAGAGTTCCCTAAAGGCCAGTCCACCCCTGCCCGGTGGGGCGATAGAAGTACCAATCCTCGTGGAAAGTGCCGCTTATTTTGTGAATGTAAATAGGAGGCTTCTCTCTATATAAGAAGACTATCCCAGGGTGTGGTAGTCTGTAGCACCCACTGTTTCTTTTTGCCCTACACCTCTGTAGGTTGCAATAACATCCAGGGATTTAGTGGCGTAAGAAATCGAGGGGGAACGGGCGGCTCATTTGGGGGCATGGCCGTAAAAAGTACTCAAACCATAGTAAGGTACACACACACATATATAACAGTTATATATTTGTGTGCCTACCTTATGGTTTGCGTACTTTTCAAGCCTCCTATGTTTATAAAAGATGGCTTGAAAAGTACACAATTCAATCCATCTTTTATAAAGCTTTGACTATGGACAAAGTCCGAGGCTTCTTTGTCCGTCGACAAAGCTTTATAAAAGATGGCTTGAATTGTGTACTTTTCAAGCCACCTTTCCACCATACTCTTCAAATTGCAGTTACTCATCCCCCATGCTCATTCGTTTCAGGCTGCACTTACTCCTGCTGCACTGCTTTCTCTTACTCTTTTCAGGTTGCACTTACTCCCGCTGCTCGTGCTTTCTCTTACTCTTTTCAGGCTGCACTTACTCCCGCTGCACATGCTTTCTCTTACTCTTTTCAGGCTGCACTTACTCCCGCTGCACATGCTTTCTCTTACTCTTTTCAGGTTGCACTTACTCCTGCTGCGCTGCTTTCTCGTACTCTTTTCAGGTTGCACTTACTCCTGCTGCACATGCTTTCTCTTACTCTTTTCAGGCTGCACTTACTCCCGCTGCACATGCTTTCTCTTACTCTTTTCAGGCTGCACTTACTCCCGCTGCACTTGCTTTCTCTTACTCTTTTCAGGTTGCACTTACTCCTGCTGCGCTGCTTTCTCGTACTCTTTTCAGGTTGCACTTACTCCTGCTGCACATGCTTTCTCTTACTCTTTTCAGGCTGCACTTACTCCAGCTGCACATGCTTTCTCTTACTCTTTTCAGGCTGCACTTACTCCAGCTGCACGTGCTTTCTCTTACTCTTTTCAGGTTGCACTTAGTCCTGCTGCACTGCTTTCTCTTACTCTTTTCAGGTTGCACTTACTCCCGCTGCACATGCTTTCTCTTACTCTTTTCAGGCTGCACTTACTCCTGCTGCACTGCTTTCTCTTACTCTTTTCAGGCTGCACTTACTCCTGCTGCGCTGCTTTCTCTTACTCTTTTCAGGTTGCACTTACTCCTGCTGCGCTGCTTTCTCTTACTCTTTTCAGGCTGCACTTACTCCTGCTGCACATGCTTTCTCTTACTCTTTTCAGGTTGCACTTAGTCCTGCTGCACTGCTTTCTCTTACTCTTTTCAGGTTGCACTTACTCCCGCTGCACATGCTTTCTCTTACTCTTTTCAGGCTGCACTTACTCCTGCTGCACTGCTTTCTCTTACTCTTTTCAGGCTGCACTTACTCCTGCTGCACTGCTTTCTCTTACTCTTTTCAGGTTGCACTTACTCCCGCTGCACATGCTTTCTCGTACTCTTTTCAGGCTGCACTTACTCCTGCTGCACATGCTTTCTCTTACTCTTTTCGAGCTGCACTTACTCCCGCTGCACATGCTTTCTCTTACTCTTTTCAGGCTGCACTTACTCCCGCTGCACATGCTTTCTCTTACTCTTTTCAGGTTGCACTTACTCCCGCTGCACATGCTTTCTCTTACTCTTTTCAGGTTGCACTTACTCGTGCTGCACATGCTTTCTCTTACTCTTTTTGGGTGCACTTACTCCCGCTGCACATGCTTTCTCTTACTCTTTTCAGGCTGCACTTACTCGTGCTGCACATGCTTTCTCTTACTCTTTTCGGGTGCACTTACTCCTGCTGCACATTCTTTCTCTTACTCTTTTCAGGCTGCACTTACTCCAGCTGCACATGCTTTCTCTTACTCTTTTCAGGCTGCACTTACTACCGCTGCACATGCTTTCTCTTACTCTTTTCAGGCTGCACTTACTCCTGCTGCACTGCTTTCTCTTTTCAGGCTGCACTTACTCCTGCTGCACTGCTTTCTCTTACTCTTTTCAGGTTGCACTTACTCCCGCTGCACATGCTTTCTCTTACTCTTTTCAGGCTGCACTTACTCCTGCTGCACATGCTTTCTCTTACTCTTTTCGGGTGCACTTACTCCCGCTGCACATGCTTTCTCTTACTCTTTTCAGGCTGCACTTACTCCTGCTGCACATGCTTTCTCTTACTCTTTTCAGGTTGCACTTACTCGTGCTGCACATGCTTTCTCTTACTCTTTTTGGGTGCACTTACTCCCGGTGCACATGCTTTCTCTTACTCTTTTCAGGCTGCACTTACTCGTGCTGCACATGCTTTCTCTTACTCTTTTCAGGCTGCACTTACTCCAGCTGCACATGTTTTCTCTTACTCTTTTCAGGCTGCACTTACTCCCGCTGCACATGCTTTCTCTTACACTTTTCAGGCTCCACTTACTCCCGCTGCACATGCTTTCTCTTACTCTTTTCGGGTGCACTTACTCCCGCTGCACATGCTTTCTCTTACTCTTTTCGGGTGCACTTACTCCTGCTGCACATGCTTTCTCTTACTCTTTTCAGGCTGCACTTACTCCAGCTGCACATGCTTTCTCTTACTCTTTTCAGGCTGCACTTACTCCCGCTGCACATGCTTTCTCTTACACTTTTCAGGCTGCACTTACTCCCGCTGCACATGCTTTCTCTTACTCTTTTCGGGTGCACTTACTCCCGCTGCACATGCTTTCTCTTACTCTTTTCGGGTGCACTTACTCCCGCTGCACATGCTTTCTCTTACTCTTTTCGGGTGCACTTACTCCTACACATTCACTATCTTTGGTTTGCAGTTACCTATCCCCATACTCTTCAGATTGAAGTTACTCGTCCCTTAGATATGCCCTTTCTGCAGGTTGCAGATCCTCACCCCAAGCTGCCTCTTGTCGGATTGCAAATACTCCTCCTGTGCATTCAATTTGCAGGTACTCATCTCCCATACCCATTCTCTTTGTACGGAACCCCCGCGCCCCCAAACCTTCGCTTTGCAATTAGTCAATCTCTCACATTCACTTTGTGCCCATGCACTCTGCAGGTTTCAGTTGCTAATCAACCTCCCCATACTCTTCGGCCTGAGGGGGATTTTCTCCAGCATCATGTTACAACCCGTTTGCCACCCTCTCGGCTTCTTCACCCTGCTAGGGGACCACAGCAGAGTGAGAAACTGTGCCATCCTTAGTCGGGCCAATGAAACGACGTCTCCACTCCCCTGGGAGCCAATCAGGGATCAGAAGGCAGCCTCCCTCGGCGGTATAAACGGCGCACTTTCAGCACCAGGGCGTGACATCATCCTCCTGGGCATGGCCCGCAGTTGGAGACGAGAATATTTGGCACACTTAAGATAGCTCAGTTAGTTCATATGACCCCTGCAGAAATAGCTGTGTAATATGTGAGTCAAGATTTAAATCCTTGCAAAATGACTTGAGCTTTTATCCTCAATGGGCCAATGGCATTAAAGCCACGGAGATTGGGGAGGTGTTATTGTGGGTTTTATGTAGCAAGCCACTGCTGCAATGCGGATGCTCCAGAGTGCTGTGAGGGTCTATAAACCTTCAGAAATACTAAGCAAAAGCATGGTGGAATTCATGCCTCAGTGTCACACTGACAGCGGCAGCGAGCAGTGTGCCCTCTGAGCACTGGCCCTCGATCATTCTGCCTCGATCTGAATGCCAGTTTTACATGTGACTTCATTTACACTCTGCATTTCGCCTTATGCCACGGGAAGGCAAATTCCTAGCAGAGGGGTGTGCCCTGTATTCTGCTCATGCCTCTGTATGATTACCTTGCCCTATCTCCTGTAGGCATTGTCTTTCAGGTGGTGCGGCATTGCCCTTGGGCTGTCACCCGGGAAGGCTTTGTCTTGTCCTAGCTTTGTGTCTCTCAGCTGGCCCAGCATTGCCCTTGGGTTGTCTCTGGTAGGCCCTGTCTTGCCCTAGCTGTGTCTCTCAGGTGGCCCTGCATTGCCCTTGGGTTGTCTCTGGTAGGCCCTGTCTTGCCCTAGCTGTGTCTCTCAGGTGGCCCAGCATTGCCCTTGGGTTGTTTCTGGTAGGCCCTGTCTTGTCCTAGCTTTGTGTCTCTTAGCTGGCCCAGAATTGCCCTTGGGTTGTCTCTGGTAGGCCTTATCGCAGATGTATCTCTAAGACGGTTGGGTATTGTCCTTGGGCTGTCTCCCGTTAGGCCTTGTCTTGCCCTAGCTTTGTGTCTCTAGTGTTGCGGCATTCACTCGCCCTGCCTGCCGGTAGGCCTTGCCTTAGCTGTGTCTTTCAGGGGTCCAGTACTGCCTTTGCTCTATATCCCAGCTTTGTCTCCCAGGTGGTTGGGTACTGTCTTTGGGCTGTCTCCTGGTAGGCACTGTCTTGCCCTAGCTGCAGCCCTACAGATAAGGGGTGTATCGGCCACTTTTACTCCCTAAAAATTGACAAATACTCCCAAAAAAAAAAATAGGGTGTAGAAACACTCGCAACAAAAAGTAGGAAAAGGACATGTAGAATCTTGTGCCCCTGCTTTCACCCTCACAGGGATATGTTTGACCCAGTATTGCATTTAGTACCACAGGAAGAAACTACTTTTTGAACTGCCTGATTGTAAGAAGTAAACATGCATCTTTTAATGTGCATCAATAACTACGTGCATGGAAATTAATATTACAAAAACATTTGTTTTTCAGTTAAAACATATTTTTACTCCTTATAAAATACTCTCATTTGGAGTTGGACTTGCATTTTTACTCCCTAAAAAATCAATTTACTCCCACCTTTAAAAAATAAGGATTAAAATACTCCTGCTTCTAAATCTTATCATGAGCACTGCCTAGCTGTGTCTCTCAGGTGGTCCAGAATTGCCCTTGGGGTGTCTCTGGTAGGCCTTGTCCCAGCAGTGTGTCTCAGGTGGTTGGGTATTGTGCTTGGGCTGTTACCCATTAGGCCTTGTCTTGTCCTACTTTGTGGCTCTGGTGTTGAGGCATTGCCTTGCACTGCCTCCTAGTAGGACTTGTTCAAGCTTCGTCTCCCAGGTGGCCCGGCATTGCCCTTGAGCTGTCTCGCAGTAGGCTTTGTTTTGCCCTAGCTTTGTGTCTTTCAGGCAGCCCGGCATTGCCTTTGGGCTGTCCACTGGTAGGTCCTGTGTTGCTCTAGCTGTGTCTCTCAGGTGGCCCGGCATTGCCCTTGGGTTGTCTCTGGTAGGCCCTGTCTTGCCCTAGCTGTGTCTCTCAGGTGGCCCGGCATTGCCCTTGGGTTGTCTCTGGTAGGTCTTGTCCCAGTTGTGTCCCCCAGGTAGTTGGGTATTGTCCTTGGGCTGTCTCCCATTAGGGAACTAAACAAATGATACAAACACACTGCGCATGTTCACCTATGTAAGTGAGATCAGTACGTTGGTTTCAGCCGACACGTATTTCGCGCACAGCTCTTCTTCTCAGGCTTAAACGTCCTGTCACTCCCACTCGTGTTGGGTAAATACTATAAAAACTCAAGATTCTTGCAAGTGTGTAGTTGCATATCTTAATGCTAAAGAAGTTATAGACCCCTGCAATTGCGGAATATCAGTCTGGTGAGTGCTTTTCAGCCTCCAAGTATTGTCGCGCAACCGGTTGTCGGCTGCAACCAACTTACTGATCTGACTTACATAAAAACTGTTGGTGAACATGCCCAGTTTGTTTGTATCATTTGTTTGGTTCCTTAACTGTTGGAGTCCCTGGGCAGGGGTCTCACAACACAACCACCCCCGGCTGTATCACTACCAACCACTTAATTGGATTTGCTTGATTAGTTTGTATGTGACTACTACGTGTACAAGCACAGTGGTTCCCAGTCTTTTCCTGCCTGCTTGAATTTATACTGTCTCCCATTAGGCCGTGTCTTGTCCTAGCTTTGTGTCTCTGGTGTTGCAGCATTTCCTTTCCCTGCCCCCCGGTAGGCCTTGTCTACGCTGTGTTTTTCAGGGGTCCAATACTGCCTTTGCTGTATAACCCGGTAGGCTTCGTATGGCCCTAACGGTATCCACTAGTTGATATGTGTTGCTTGCGTTATCCTGGGGGTAACGTGTCCTTTCATCGACACCCGTTTTTACGACGGATGTTTTGCCATGGGGTTTTTCATGAAAAACTTAATTCAATTTTTTGTGGGTAGGGGGGTGGGTGGGAAAGGGCAAATAGAGTGTTGGGAGTTAAAAAAAAAAAGTTAAATGAAAGGGCGTTGGGGGGAACTCCTCAAAAAATCATTAAAAAAAATGTCGATGAGGTTTTTGGGGAAAAAAACCTGCGGCAAAACACCCGTCGTAAAAACGGGTGTCGCAGAACCATCTCTGTAGAGCCCCCATGTAATGTAACATCACTAATCTTGTAAATCGCCCCTTCTGCTACTTTGAGTGGCACCCATGGTGTGCACATGGCAAACCCTGACTTGGCATGCCTGTGGCTCTTCAGTAGGACTGGACCTCTGGAGCTTGTACTGCTGGCAATGTGGGTCACCATAGACTCTGAAAGCCTGCTTATTGCCCTTGCCCAGCAAGGGAGACAAGGGGCACCCTTTTGCCCCAAGATCCATTGCCTGGCAAACATATGGCCATTTGGAGAAGAATGGAGAGAGGCGGGGCCGCGTAGATGCGTGTGTATGTATTGGTGCCCCCAGGGAAATCCTGATCAAAGATGGAGGCGCAGAGAGGACGACTCCCTGTAGAGAAAGGGGAGTGGAGGAAGGTGTGATAGAAAGGACGAGAGAATTGACTGAGAGAGAGAGAGAGAGAGTGAGTGTGCAACACAGGAAAGCTGGGAGGAGGATGTGGGGAGGAAGAGGCAAGAAGAGGATGGATCAATGGGGGAGGGGAAGGAGAAGAAGAGGAGTGAGAGTCGGCGTACAAGACAGCAGGAGGAGGCGGAAGCCTCTGGGTTGGACAGACAGGGGGACAGGGCGAGGCAGGGAAATAGCTTCACACATCATTGGGTAACTGATTAAATAAAGATGAGGGGCTCTGTCTGGCTTACACCTGTCACAGCACCCTCCTCACCCCACAGGAAGCGCTGTTCTGCTCCCAGCATTGAGCGCTCTGCCTGAAACCATGCCATCTAATAGGGCCCGCAGTTGCCAGCCTGGCACCGTGCCCGCACCCATTCACTACCACAATGGCGGTGCGAGGGAAGTGGCAGCTGGCATGGCAGATGGCAGCGCTCACCTGCCAGGGGGCACGTACACTGCGCCGAGTTCTGCTCTCATAGCCGGCTGATGGGCCTTCTGGCGAGGGTGCTGCCCGGGCACAGTCATACATAGACATGGCACTCCATCTCTCAGTCAGGGGGGCTGGGGAGAGGCGTGAGCTTGAAGGGGCACTGATGCAGGCTGAGACACTTGAAATAGATCCCCGACTCGGCCCTGCTGATTAAGGCGGCAACGACCTGGTGACCCAGCTCTGACCCTGGTGCCACCTCCCCAGTTAAGCACTTGGATTTAGGGAAAAGCACCCCTCCCACCCCCCTCCACAAGGGGTTCGTGCCCCATCACCTCCTGCTTTGCTGACATCCTAAATCCTCCCGGAACTCGAGTGGCTCTGTGAGTTGGCAAGCAATGGTCCAGTGCTGATTTTTGGCATCGCATCCTGTACAAGGGATTTTACACACCCACGGTTTCCCCTGGGCAATGGAAGAGCCTGTGATGACCAGCGAAATAATGACCCCTCCCCCCCCATTCGCCTCGTGATGCGATTGCGGCCTATTGCTTCTCATTAGCCGCCGCCACCCTGTGCTATGGACAGGCTCCACCTGCAGGCGCCCAGTCTACTCAAGCAGTAATCAGCGAGAGTCTGCGGGCGCAATCAGGGGTCAGCTGAGCTTGCAGCCGTGGCTCCTATGGCGCCCCTTGCCACTGTGCTGCATGCCTCTTATCCAGGCTCGGACTGGCCTACAAGGCAATAGGCCCATGGCCGAACCAGAAACACAAAATGCTGGTGTGGGCCAGTTTTTCTGGTCAAAATGGGCCACTTTTTTGCAAATTTGGGCCAGTTTGATGAGTTAAGGAACTCTGCGGCTAGTAGTTTTGACCAGTGTTGCTGAATAAATATTCTCTAAAATGCACAATTTGCATCACATGTTATCAAAAAACTCCCCCTTCAAACAGTGTCACAAAAGGAATTAATGGCCATTTGCAACCGTGGGCCACTTTTTCATTGGTGCCTGAGACAGTGTTATGGCCTGGTCCGACTCTGCTCTTATCTTCTTCTTTGGGGCTTGTCCCGTTTATTACTGTTATTTTATCCAATCCCAGACATTTCCCGGAGGGCAAAAGCTGTGGCCGGACCCTTTCCGGTATATACACAATACAAACATTACATTGCAGTGGTCGGGGAAGCGTGATGCCATTGGTCCAAAAAGTTGCACAAAGGGTAGGAAATGGGCCGGAACAAAACGGAGCTGTGCTACCAGAAAGCTTGTATTGGCGGAACGCCATTCCGTTCTGAACCCTAAATATAAAATGATGTGGTCATTCTGATGTGGTCATTTTGATGGTGCCAAAATGATGTTTGCTTTTATGCAAATCACCAGGATTGGGTAACTTGAAGAGATAGGGCACTGCTCGACCACTGCTGGGGTTCTGCCTCTCAGCCCCACATACATTACCCCCTCCTGACACCCACAAAGGAGGATGGATGTTCCCAGAGTGCCCTTTTCCTTTTCCGCCACTGGTTGCAGACCTGAATTGATACACAATCTTCACCCCTTTAACTGTTTACAATAGTTTTAATTAACGAATATTTTTATTGTGGAAAAAAAGTTTTTTTTCATTTGACAGTGCACTTGTTAGTTACAATGTGCACTGAACCAGTTGTACAAATGTAGTGGAATACGAGAGAATGCACATTTGCAACTTGTTTTAAGGATAGGTGCACGCGTCCCCATACACACCCTGATTCACAGAGCGTTTTCCAGTGGGGTTTTGCCATTATAACATGCTTCTATGAATTAGGCCCCAAGTTTCATGCAAGGGCGTCATTTCACCAAAATGCCAGGGGTAGCGGAAGTGACATCACACAACCCTTGACCCCCTGATGACATCACAGGAAGTGATGTCATTTGACCCCATCCAAAGTCATATCGCGGAAAGCGATACAACACAACTTTTAACCCGTTGACAAAACAGGAAGTGCCATCACATAGCATTGTACACTACGAAAAATGTAATTACGATAACAATATAATGTGATGCACATTTCATACAAGAATGGCTCGCCCTATGTATCGTTAAGATCAGTGTATAGACCCATATTACCAAATTACTGTGAATGCAAGCAGACGTCCATGACCAAATGATAATGATGTGTTATTATATAGCACTTATGCTTAAGCGCTTTATATAGAAAAAATATACACCCCATATCACCCAACCTGTGTTGGTACTCATTTATCGACCTCAGAAGGATGAAAGGCTGGTTTGAGGCATTTAACAACAGACCAAATTAGTGACTCAGCCCCTGAAGTGTGCCTGAAATAAACGTTTAATGAGTCTAGCAATTATTGTATATAATTCCAGAAAGACAAATTATTTGGTATTCCTATTCTTTCTTATTGAGGGTCACTGCTGAAAGTGTTAGACTTGTGGCACTCCTGTTCTTATTTGTCTTCTTTGTTGTAAGGGGCCTGAACAAGAAAGCCAGCCACTCCAGAAGTAAAGAGCCACATGGTTCTGGCCACAGCCCAGGAGAATGAATTACAAAAAAAACCAAAAAATGTACTCTTTTTTTTTTAGAGGTCGCAAGTGAGACCTCAGAGGTCGCAGTTGCGACCTTTGGCGACCCCTAAATGACCTCCCTGGTTTCATGTAGTTTGCAATTTCGTTTTCTGGTTGGCTAATCGGGGCATTGCTTGCATGTGTACCCATGCCTTTTCCTGTGATGTCATCAAGGATGCACACTGTGTGAGTCCGGACAACGCAACAGCTGGAGCGTGGAAAACAGGGATAGATGTTATTAAAAGATGGGGCCAAGTTGTGTACAAACATTGGGGAGGTCCACAGAAATACGAACAAATCTGGGGAAAATGAGGGTGAGGCAGAAGGTACAAGCCGAGACGTTGATGGGGGTAGGGGGGGTGGGGCTAAGGGGGCTATAGCCCTGGGTCTTTTGGTTGTAGCCCTGTATAAAAGCTCAGGGACTACAACCAAAAGGCTATAGCTAGCCCTGAAGCTCGCCAGTCCCGACATTAGCTCAGCCCCTGATCTTTTCCAGACATAGCAACACCCTTGGGTGCAGGAGATGATAAACGTGAGTGGGAAGGGATGGGGTGGTGGGCGGGGGGGCGCATAGAGATGTCTCAGAACAGGGGATACCGGTGTCAATGTTCTAACGTAGAATGCTTTGCTTTGACCTTTAATATACCTGTTAAACTCAATAAAAAAGTTGTTTAAAAAAAAAGGAACGCAAATTGTGCTTCAAGGAACCAGCTGAAGGCGAGCAACACTTTACCCCTATGTCTCGGTGCTGGTGTCAAACACTATAATAAGGGTCTGCAGGGAGGGTGGTGATGCGTGCAAAGGACCATTGCGAGGTTCTCTTTTCTGCTTCTATTTGCTAAGCTTCCTTGTAGAGCACCACAGGTCACCTTGCGGTCACTTCAGAGTACTCAGGCCTCTTGTTGGCCTGGAAGTTCGGGGCTCATACTGGGTAGTCCCCCTGATTGTCTGATCAGGGGATGGGTAGTGTCATCTGCAGATTGAAGGAGGGCGACCAGCGGAGTGGGACCCTCAGTCGAGGGGAAGGATCCCGGTCCAGTTTCCAAAGGCTCTTTTCCCATCTTCCTTTACTCCTGATCAGAGGCGTCGCTAAGGGGTGTGTGTGGGGGAGTTATAGCCAGAGGCATTGCTAGGGGGAGGGCTTAGGGAGCTATAGCCCCAAGTCTTTTGGTTGTAGCCCCGAATAGAATCTCTGGGGCTACAACCAAAAGGCTAGCTAGCCCAGAGTCCCGACAGTTCCGACATTAGCGTAGCCCTGGATCTTTTCCAGACCTAGCAAAACCCCTGGTTATAGCCCCGGGTCTTTTGGTTGTATCCCCGGATGGAAGCTCAGGGGCTACAACCAAATGTCTAGCTAGCCCCAAGACTTGACAGTCTCGTCATTAGCGTAGCCCCGGAACCTTTCCAGACTTAGCAACACCCTTGCCCCTGATGATATTGAGTTGGGGATGGATACTAGAGAAAGAAATGCTTTCTGGGATGACAACATCACAACATATGAGTGAATCCCCCAACATAGCATCTGCCTTCAGTTACATACCATTTCCAGCTCAGAGGGAAGACATACCATTTCCAGGTCAGAAGGAAGGCCTTTCAGCGCTCTGAGGAGGCTATTGAATACAGTTTAGTGGTGCTAGAGAAAATACATATTTAGGCATTCAGTGTGAACATGAAATGTACCTCCTACACAGAGGGTTAACTGGCCCTTCACGTCAATGGCTTCTACAATTTCATATTGGTCCCCAGAGTGGAAGTGTGCATTTGGGTGATTTTGGCAAGCCTGACTCTACAATAATTAAATTCTAAGCAACTGGCTAGGAAACCACCAGCAAGGGGAGTAGGGAGAGTCTGGGGACCACACTGGCACCTTATTGGCCTAAATGCAGCCCAATGTAATGGCGGGGGCGGAAATAACAGCAGGTTGCCTGAGGCAGCATGACTCCTTGAACCAGCCCTATACGTGTTCTGCAATTCCCAATGCCTGCCTCACATCTTTACCCTGCAGTCCTTTTCCCATACCAATCCCACCTGATGTCGCCGCAGGGATGGGGTATTGAGGATGTGGGGTCTGAGATCTCCATCTACTTCCAGCAACGTAGGCGCACAGGAACTTGGTACTGCTGGTTGATACAGGGCTCAAAATAAAGATTGGATAAGCAGGAGCTAAAGCAGCTCTTGGGTATCCGGAATTAATCAGTGAGCAGGAGCTACCACTGGGGAACAAGGAGATAGTACATAATGTTCCGCAAATCTAGCTTCCACATACGATGCACACGTAACCTTTTGCTTCTATTTCATCACCCCTTATTCTTTAGATGTCATGTAGATGTGCCTTAATGCTTATTTATAGGTTGTCCCAAATGTACAGAGTTCAATTCACATAGGTGTGTTTGTTCGGCACCAGTTGACCTGGGGAGCCAAAAGAAGCTCCTGGTAGCTGTTGGTGCCACGCTAACCAGGCTCTCCCAGGGGAGAAGCAGGAGCTAAATAGCTCCCAGCTCTCTGTTTTGAACCCTGTTGACATACTGATGGGGCTGTTCCTGATTGGTTCCTACACCCTCACAGAAACGCTGCACCAACTCTTCACACCCCACAGTTTTCCTTCCATCCTACCGTGGTGTTGCCAGAGTCTTCATGTCTTCTGCTGAGTGGAAGGTCTTGGTAACTACATGTCTCAGTGTTTTTCTTTGTTAGGCCAAGGGTGTGTACTCACACAGCTCACAGGTGTTTTTTTCTTTCTCATTGTGATGTTCTTAGGGCAATTTCTTCAATATCACCTTAATACACAATGTGGTCTCCTGTCATGGGTTCAGAGGCATTCTGGTTCTGGGCCGAAGGTGCAAACCTTTTAAGTCCCGGGGATGCTGGGTCCATTTATAGTCTTCTGTCTGACCTCTGCTTGTTCGACAATGGACTAGCAGTGGTAAAAGAGTCAATTGCCATATTCGGCCTACTCCTCCCTTGTGACATGGAGTTGCAGATATCATAGGTGTCCTTCGTGACAATATGCACTGTCACGGGGGGGGATTACTGTGGCCGGGAAAGAAGGTGGCAGCGGCAGCCATTTAGCGGCAGAGAGTGTACATGGAGAGTTGGGCATTGAGAGCCGAAATTGGTATAGACGAGGGGAACAAGAAACATTGGGGTAGATGGGGAATGTGATGGTGGGTGTGACGAATCACTGGGGCACCAGCGGTCCAGGGATGAATATCGGTTTCTAAACCATCAATTAGTCCCACACCTCTAGTACACCAGAAGGGATCTGAACAGATTGGAAACATAAGCAAATTATAAACCTCCCTGTCCAATTTTGGTAACGTGGAAGGAACAGCAGGCTTATCTCTGCAAGGACGTGGATCTTTGGTTAGTTGCAACACAGTGAAAATACAATTATTACCCAATGATAAAAGGGACTGTCCAGTCAAGTTTGTATAAACACATCTTCTTTATTATTATCACAACAGACCATTCTAACACACTACAAAATACAACCCACTCTGTAAAGGTGTGCAGAGGACAGACCGTTTCAAAGAAGCAAAAGGGATGCACTCTGGATACAGACAGGAGGGTAGTCAGTATAGTAACTAATCGCAATAGTTCAAGGATACTTGATTTGAACACAAAGGGAGCAATGGGTCTCAAAATGTCACTACATGCCTTCGGAGAAGGACCAGGGGACAGAACCACAATGTACCTTACCTTGTGCTTGCAGAAGTTATTGGTGCTCGACAGTGTAGAGTCGGTCAAAGGGTGCTTTGCAGCTTCTGCAACAGAGTTCAAGACGGGAGACAGCTGCGGGTATCAGGCGGCAGGGAGTTCGGCGAGCAACGCTGGATGGACGGGAGCAGGATGGCCTACATGGTGGCTCAGAGTCAGGAATCCTCTCAGTGCTGTTTAGTGGATCTAAATCACTGGTCGAGGCGTCTCGGATGGCTTTAGCGAGTGCAGTGTAACAACAGTCAACGGTGCAGTCAGTTGCAGCTCGAGGGGCTCTACTGGCTCAAAATTTCCTTTCAGGCTGACATCGGTAGATGCTTGTCGATGCACTCCTCCTTGCGTCTTCAACGGGCTTGTGTCGTCCTTTAAGGCGGACAGCCCAAACCTGAGGAGAGTGTTGCAGGCAGCAGACTTGTCCTTAGTTTGGTTCAGAGACACTCTGGAACTTCCCACCTAGGTAACTTGCTGCAGAGCCTAGCAGGGCACACTGTGTGCTCTCTGGGTACTGGTTCTGGAGCTGCTGAGGGACTTCTGGATTCAGTATCTCCCTCTGTTCCTTGGGAGATGTTAAGGGGAGGGATCTTGCTTCCCTCTTGGAGGTCCTAGCCTTCCTTCACTGGCAGAAGATTTAAGGCAGACTGTTCCTTCAGTCAGGATCCAATGCTGAGTTCCTCTTGCTACTCCTTGTGAAGGCTTTAGATGATCTGCCCAAAAGAGGGGCGCAACCCTCTTTTAAAGCCAAATGGCCCATAGTGATTGGTGTAGGCTAAGCCTACCTTAATTAACCAATCCTGGGTCCCCACCAACAATCTCCTGTATGCCTGAGGTCATAACCAGAGTGCTTTGCAACAGAAAAGGTAAAGGGGTGAAAACATGCAATACTAAGTCCCACCCATCTTCCTGCCTGTTGTGGATAAACAGTGTCTCTCTGGTTAACTGAGCTCCCATTGGTTCCTGATTAAAGCAGCAGGTCTACCGCGGCGAGACCAGACTTTCTCACTTCTGCAAACCACATTTGCGTACCTTCTGAATGAGGTCCCCCTGCGGGGGCTGCTTACTGTAAACAGTTGTCCCAGACATGACTGTTCACTGCCCTTGCTACTAAGAGGCGGTAGCTGACTTGGGTTTTCCTGTCTCCTTTGTTAGTCCTGCAGCCAGGCCCCACATGGGCCTGTTTGAATTAACTCTGACTAGTATGCGAAACTGCCACCAGCAGAGCTAACAAAAGAACAGGGTGGATCCATGGAGCCTTTGTTAGTTAATTAGTCTGGCAATGGAAGGAGGAAGGTTTTGCCCTCCCCTTTCTGAGATGCCTTTATGTACTCTTGGCTTTCATATCACAGCTAAATATGACATGGGGGACAGCGCCAGTAAGCTGTGTCAACCCAGAGTACACAGGTTTGTGTATGTCGTGCAGCGAGCATAGGAAAATGTGTGCGGATTAGCGCTAAACATTTTCCAGAGGTTTATCTACCATCATTTAATTTCTTTTAAAATTGCAAAAAAAAGCCCAGGTGAGCGCACACCCACCATGCGGATGGTCGCATTCCACACAGTGGTAAACTAGGGGATCATGCAGAGAGCTCCCATTTCAGAGATATGGGAGTGGGGTGACCGGGAGAGGAAGAGAAGGAGTGGGGAGGTGGTAAACTAAAGCGGGCAGGTTACCAGAAAAACGGGTTAGAGGAAACAAGTTTGCCGCTTTTCTGTAGTACAATGTACAACCTCTGGGATTAAGTCACAGGTTTTATTTGCCCTTGATCGCCATATATTTTGGTCATGGGGGGGCTGCCTCCCCTTTCTGGGGAGATACCACATACATTGCTATTATTTTAAGAGGATGTCATCAATGTTTTGGTGTTTTGAATAGTGATGATTTGAGAGCTATTTACTGTCTTAATTTTTTTAATTAATGCATTATTTAAAAACAATAATAAGAACAAATGTTATATATTGCTTCATACCATTGCCTCCCATTTCTAAGCGCTACCTTAACGGTGTAATTATTGCCCAATGGTATGGTACTCTAATGTATGGACCTCGGAAGGATGAAGGAGTGAGTCGGCCCTGCTGGCATTCCACACTATGGAGTGCAGGCATGGCCCATGTCAGAGGAGAGCTCTTAACTCACTGAGTTACCTCCCCTACCTCATCTATGTCTAACAAGACACGCCTGAGGCACGTCTTGAACTCGTGTATCTTGTGATTGCTTGCTGTGGCCATCCAAATGACAGCAACATTTCACATGTGCCGACTTATGTCCATTGATTGGACGTCCTTAAATCCTGTCTGCTCAAGGGGCCATGGCCCTGAAAGCACAGCACAGTCTTCCCAACCCAACGGAGATGATCGAATGCTATATTGGCGTCCTGTATAGGGCTTTACACGCTGCCACGCGGCCCCAAGGAGCTACAGGTGGATAGAGAAGGGGAGCAGGGGCTGTGAGGGGAGCTCGAGGGTCGGCACTATGGGGAAGAAGTCTGCCCATTCTGGTGTGATGCTGTGCTGCTTGAATAGCGTTCTTTGCCACTTTCAAGCCCTGAGGGTGTAGAGTAAAGAGGCTTGAGAAGCAGGAGGAGAGGTGGCCTGCTCGGTGCATATGCCCTTCCCTGGTGAGTTTCTCCCTCCTTGTGTTTGTCCATTTGGCTGGTGAACAGGCCTACACGTGGAGAAGAGATCTCCATGACACAGGTACACCATTGTTCCAGTGCTGGGTTTTCATGTATTAATCGAATGCATCCTGGGATTTGTAGTCTTGATTAAAGTTAGTTAAAAGTATAATCCCCGAATACCAATGTTTTGTAACAGGAAAACCCATGACTGAAAATGAGGTGTCAGTGACATGGCGTGTCATCTGCTCGCCCTACTTATAGGGTACATGTGGGGAGTGTGGGGTGAGGGAGATGGAGGTAAGGGTCCAGACAGGCGATGTTAAACACAATCGCTTCACATGTTGTTGAATGGGAATGTGACTTACTGTGACTCAGCCCTGCCGGCCTCTCAGGCAAGTTGAATTTGGTGAGTACATTGCATACATAGGGGGGGGGCGGCCTTATGATAAGGTTTTTGCAGTACAGGCCGGGGCCTACAGAGTATCCTTTGACAGACTGATAGCCAGCGCAGCCTCTCTAATGTGTCTTTGGCCGCCTGCCAGGCGGGAGTTTGGTGGCACGGCTTGATTTTTTTTTCTTATGCGCTTCTCATTTTTCCAGGTAACCCCTAAGGAATGAATGGTGTGTTTGTACAGCTCGGCTACTGCACGATTCCCTGAGCCTTTGGGCCCCTTGAAGATGCCATGGTGTATCAGGACAGGGCATAGGAGGGGCCTGTGCCAGTGATTGGAGTCGGTAGCAGGTCATCAGAGAATGTGCCGTGGAAGGAGCCTTGCCAAAAGGCACAACAAGGCCTTTTAGGGTAAGGTCTGAGTAGGGTGACCAGATGTCCCTGTTTTGCCAGAACCGTCCGGTATTTACCCATCCATCCCGGTGTCCCAACACTTTTTTTAGTTTAAAAACCCTGTCCTGGAATTTGGAGGTCGGGTGCATACAGTGCCGGTTGTTAGCTAGACCGATGGAAAAAATACCGGTATTGGGCCGGCTGCCGCGCTCACCACTCGCTTTTCAACCGATTTCCATGCCTTACCCCTTCGTCCCTGTCCTCTCTCCTCCAATCAGCGCTCTGTGGCTCCAACATGTGCCAGGACAGACCACCGACATAGACGTAGGACTATAGTTTCATTAGCGCACAGTTTGTATTTTAGTCCGTCTTTTGTGTTTATTTTCATTGAAACTGTCCTAATTCTATATCAGTGGCCTGTCCCGGTTTTTTATTTTGAAAATCTGGTCACCCTATATCTAAGAGCTCAACATAGTACACCCTGGGCTGCACCACAGAACACCAGTGACACCTTGATGTCAGCGGCTGAGGGGTCCGATGCCAGGTGTGACCCCTTTATGTAGTCCTGCCCTTGCACGCAATAGCACTTTGCATTCTGAGACTTGTTGTCGTGTCTTCCACATTGTAAATATTGGCCTACATACATAACTATGTGGCTTAATGCGGCTTAATGCCCCGGGCTGCTTGAAGATCCCACACTTCATATTGTGCCACTTGGCAGCTCCACCAATAGCCGCTGATCAGCTGATCATTCCACAAGAAATGTGCCCATGAGCTGTTATTTCATGAAAGCCAGACGTTTTCCTGGCATAGACTCCACTTGTGGAGACCCCAGTTGGAAAATAACTATTGCAGTGACGAACAGGAACCCGTATCAGACAGTCGCTCCGATTACGGGACTGGAAGCTCCTGTAAGCCCAGGCGTCTACATGGGGCCACGAAGATTTGGGCTACCAGCAGACTCCATGAGACTAGGGGGGTCATTACGAAATTCGCAGTAAAAAGCAGTTTTTACCGGCATGGAGGTAATACTGTCTCCGTGTAGCAATGACGCCGCTAAAAACTGCCAATTACGAGTATGCGTGCATGACCGTAGCGGCATGCTGGTATCGACAGTACCGGCTTGCCGCAAAACTCCAAAAATCCCCCTTAGCGGCATCATGGAAAGCGCAGACAGCCCTTCCGCTGCCGTCCACCTCTAAATAACGGGCCTGGCATCAACGGCCACCGCTAATAGCGGGCAGCGCTAATACCGGAACCAGAAGTAACGTCATTGTGCCGGAACGGGAGGCGGCACGGCGGCCATCTTGAAAAACACTATCCATTACCATCCTCGATACACAGGACCTGGAGCCTCAATCCGACACCACAACATTTTCTACACCATCAGCATCATGCCAAAGGCAGTTAAGAAAGGGGTATCCCGGCAGCGGAAGGAGCGGTTCTCGGAGGATGAACTGACAATGCTTGCTGGCACTCTGGCTGAAAATGCAGAGGTGGTCTTTGCAAATGACCTGAAAAGAGCAGCACAGCTAAAGAAAAAAGAGATTTGGAAGCTAATAGCCCAGAAAGTGAGTGCGGTTGGCAACACCCCCTGCACAGTAAAGGACATCTGAAAACGTTGGGACGACCTGCACCTCAGAGTGCGCAATATCTAGTCGGCCAACTGGAGCCAGGGCCTGGCTACTGGTACTGGCTCTAACTCTTCAATAAAACTCAGCCGCTGGGAAGAAACCTGCACCAGCACAATCGGCATGGAGTCGATAGAAGGTGTGGGCGAAATGGAACATGGAGCCACGTTATCGGCAGATGCAGGTGAGTGTCCTAAGAAAACACTGTAATGCAAAGTATGATGATAGTCCACCAATGTGACCGTGCTGTGAGGCAATGCATGACCCATTACACACATGGACACATCCCTGCCTAGATGCCGTCCTCAGCACTGACACATCCACATGCATGCAGCATGCCAATACCATACCAGAGACACACCCGACAAACATGGAAATGGCATGTGTCACACTGCACGCATTCCACAACAGAAAGGCATGTCACACAGCATACACCACCTCATACATGTCTGAACCAGACATATGCCTGTATGATCCCCCCCATATAGCAAGCAATCTGAATGTCACAACTCCAATACCGAATCCCCTCAAATGTGTAGAACAGCAACAATACCAATGTATGCATGATGCATGTAGAACCATCACTGATGCTGTCCCTCTCTCGGTCCCCCACAAGCTCAGATCCTGACAGCGAGGCCCCGGACTCTGCGGCACAGGCAACGACTCCCAGAAAGAAGGCCAGGGGCAGGTAAGATAGCAACAGGCCTTCTATGTCAAAAGGACCAGGTAAGGCACATCTGTCACAGAAGGCGAAGGCACCACAGGATGCAAAGTCACTGGGGCAGCTAAGGGCCACTGCCACAGCAACAGTGCCCACAACAGCTGTATCCACTGCACAGGAGCCAGTGGCTGATGGGGCCCTGGCTGCTGCCAACAGCTCTGTTGGGGAGGCAGCTGCCACGAAAGCCCAGAGTGACGACGAGGTACAGAGCCAAGTCCAGGTGTGTGTCCCTGTGGAGGATGTGTCATCAGAACAACCTGGCACACCCAGCCCCCCGCCATCACCCCAGATCACCCCAATCAGCACCTCCAATGGCAGCACACGGGAGCAGTATGGAGGGGAGCCAGGGCCAGGGAGCTGGAGCCCCACAGAGGACCCACATGAATTGGGACCCTTGCCACATGCAGCATCCACCTCCACTGGTGTCTGGGATGGGGAGCAACAAATGCCACTGATGGAGCAGCGCCAGGAGGAGCTGACAGGGCTAGTCAGACAGTTCGTATCTGATGGTGCCCTGACAAGGCAGGAGGGCAGGGACAGCACAGCGGCCATGAAAGTGGTCATTGAGGTGAGCACAACCCGCTTCTGCAAGGAGTTGTCTGCAGTGAGGCAGGTCCTCAGCCGAATTGCGCATGCCTTGGATGCACAGCGTCCTGCCCTGAGACTGTAGCAAGTGGGCACGGCTCCTCTTCGAGCTCTTGCACCCTGCGGCACTCAGACATGCCACCACCAGAGGCGAGAAGTGTACAAAAGTAGCAGAGGCAGCCTGAATATGGCAATTGATGCAGACACCTGCAGCATTCGATGGCACACCATTTGTGGGGGAGTTGTGGTGGGAGGGGTAGGGGGAGAGGGTGTGTGGGGGAGTGGGAGGACGGAGAGTGTGTGTGAGGGAGTTGTGGGGGGAGAGGGTGTGTGGGAGAGTTGGGGGGGACGGGGAGGGGGAGAGGGTGTGTGAGGTGAAGGGTCAGAGCACTATGTACATACTTCTTGTTGAATACACCTGTTGTGTACCGAAAAAACACATGACTGGACATTGGTTATTATGTATGTGTGCTTTATTGGTTTACAGTGCACAGTGACCATGTACCCCCACACCCAGTCCTCTGAGTCCCACCTCCCTGAAATCCTCTGCATCCATGTGTCTTAGTAATATTGGTCTATCACAGACTGGCGCACAGCACGTCCCTCCTGTGCATCGCCACCTGCATGATGTGCAACCCTATTATCTTCCTCATCTTCATCCCTACCTGGTGGTTGCTGTTAAATGTCAGGGGGCAGAGGCACGCTCCGTCGGATGCACATGTTGTGCAGCATGGCAAATGCAATGTTGATCTTGGCCACCTTCTCATGCCTGTACAGGAGTGCCCCACCCGACCTGCTGAAGTAGCGAAACCGTGCCTTCAGTCATGCCTGTTCTGTGGGTTCCGTACAGGGGGCAGGAGCCACAGCTTCAAGGGATAGCCAACATCACCTGATGGACACCTGTACTTACCACTCATGCCTGCAGATATGTGTTGTTCACATGCACATGTCCACGGTTGTATGCACGCATTTTACCTTGCCACAAAGTGTGCTGTGCCATGGTCTTATGGTGTGGATTGCGTCTTCAAGATGATACACGGTGCACACTCCCTTGATGTTGCTCATGCACTGTGGACACATTCTGCTGTGTTTGTTTTAAATATGTGATGTGTAGTGATCAGTATGATTTTATTACTGGCAGCCTTGGCAGTAGTCTCAGCATTATTTATCATTCAGCGCTTATTATTCCCATGGTGACATGCAGCGCTACTATGGTGGTGGCCCTGTGACAAGCAGTGTATTCCCTTGGTGGTTTTGATTTGTGCACTCTCGTGGATGCTCGTCCTGTGTAGTGAATTGCTGCGGACATTTACATTGTGCATACTCACAGCATGTTGCTGGATTGTGTTACGGAGGGTGAGGTCTGATGATGGGTTGTGGATGTGTTGTGGGATGTGGGGTGGTTGAAAGCTAGGAATGGTGTAATTGGTGTGCAGCTTCCATCATTAATATGGGGATTAGTTGTCATGTTCAGTTTGGGATGCTTTGGGGCACAGTGTTTTGTGATGTGGACATTGTGCTGTCACCACAACAATGACGCCATGGTGGTGTGTGCATCTCTCCCCCCATTACACTGCCATGTGTCTGTCATGCAACTTACCAAGCAGCCAGGCACATTGTCCTGCATGTCCCTTCATGCAGCGTGGTAGCGTGGAGTTGCGCAGGACCATTGAGTCGTGAGTTGATCCGGGGAATCGGTCACAACAATGTGTGATGATCTTGCTGGAGACACGTACCATCTGTACATTGATGGAGTGATATATCTTACGATTGCGGTACAGCACCTCTGTGGCAAGCGGGACCACCAATTCAAAATAGGTGCAGTCAAGTGCACCAATACAATTTGGCATGCCTGCCAGTGCATGGGAGCCAACTTTCGTGTGAAAGATCTCCTGGGCAATCCGTGGTAGGGATATGTAGTTCCTTGAGTGCTTCAGGAGGGCATCCAGCCCTTGGTTCAGCATGCAAGAAAACAAGGGTTGTGAAATGCTATGCATGTGCCCCTCTGTGTGCTGGTAGGTGCCTGTGGCCAGGAAGTGGAGCACAGACACTACCTTCATTAGAGGTGGGATGGCGGTGCGTATTTGAATCAGGCTGACAATGTCATTGTGTATCATGTCCACAATGGTGGTGATGGTGTCCCGGTCCAGACGGTACAGGGTGTGGATCTGCTCAGGGGTTAGGTTTGTTTGTTTGTTTGTTTATTCACTTGTTATGCACACCTTACCCCTAGGTAAAAGGGCGCAGCAGTATGAAGATGCAAGGCTAACATAGTTACAAAATGCACACCAGATACAGAGCTTACATTATTACAAAATATACAAAATATGAAATCTATACAGATATAGAATGACCTATATAGTTACAAAAATAAACAATGTACAAAAATACAAATTACAGAGTGATGCCCTCGTATATCACTAAAGCTCACAAGTAAGCTTGATTACGTATGAGCTTTAAGTGATAACACAACATTGAATGAAGAATATAGGGTGAGTAGGAAAAGGTTACTCCAGCTACGGCCATATCCTAAATGGTAGGAGGCTAGGGGTCAGTAGAGATAATGTGTTTTATAAAACAAAAATCTGAAATTTAGGTAAGGTTGGTCAGCTCTCAAGTCTTGTGCCAGTGAATTCAAAGATTTAGCAGCCTTTACTGAGAAACTAATACCATCAATAGTGGTGAGCTTGTATTTAGGTATGATCAGGCAGTTGACATTACCAGCTCTAGTTGGTCTAAGAGAAATTATTCTCTGGAGTTTGTAAGGTAACTGGGGGCAGCGTTATTGAGAGCTTTATGAGTCAATGATAGCGTCTTTAGCTGTGTTTTGTTGGCCGTGGGTAGCCATTTGTGTTGGTGTCCAAGGGGGGAAATATGGGTTATTTTGTTTATGCCCAAGGCCGCTCTTAAGGCATTATTTTGTAACGTTTGGAGCTTTTGGGTGGTAGTTTAATTAGCAACACTGTATAGAGCATTACAATAATCAATTCTAGAGAGTATTAAGGCTCTGGCCAGGATCAAGCATCTATCATCAGAAAGGAATGGCTTGCCAGCTCTGAGTAGCTTGCAAGTGTAGGCCGTGGAAGAGGTCAGGGTTTTTACCTATTTATCAAAAGACAGTGTGGAGTCCAGGTAGAAGCCAAGGGTTTTTTACCTCCTTGGATGGAGTTTCCGTCATTATTGAATGAAGAAAATTCCTGGCCTAGATTTTTAATGTTAGCCTATGAACCCAGAATTATCAATTCCGTCTTATCATCGTTCAAGCATAGGACATGAGTGGCCATCCATGCTTGGATGGTAAAATATACTTTGTTCACCAACCCCATGTGCTTACTGTGATCCCCAGAAAGCGGGAGGAGAATCTGAGTATCATCTGCGTAATTAGTGTAGGAAATACCCAGATGGTCCAGATCATCAAACAAGGGTTTGGTGAAGATATTGTAGAGAGTTGGCGAGACGCAAGAGCCTTGAGGAACACCACACAGGATAGGGGTCGGGTCTGCAGCTGCCGACGGAGAGAAGACTCTCATGGTTCTCTCGCTCAGGAAGAGGACTGGCTCTGATGCGAGGGATTGGAGGCTGCCTGCGTGGTACCACTGGCTGCACTGGTGGGGGTTGCTGGGCCTGTCTCACCCTCCTTCTCATCCTGCATCTCCTCTGTGGTGCCTGTTGTTGTTGTTGTTGCTGGTGTAGCAATGCAAGCATGTCCTCCAGCCCCAATATCGCTACTGCAAGTGGAATCATTTTGGTGTGGAAAGGGGTGTGGGGTGTGGGTGTGCTCCTGTTGTGCTGAGCCAGACTCCATTGCCTCCACCTGTGCTGATTGTGTGCGCCTGTGGCAGTTGGGTACACTGCACAGTGCTGTTTGTGGGTGGTCCGCGATGCCGGTAATGGCTGCATCCCGGTATCCCTTATTTCCGCCTTCATGATGCTGGTATTTGCATGTCCGCATAACTTGTGATCTCCTCCTGTTTGCGCCATCCTGGTATTGCCGGGCCGAAGGGCCTCGTGCCCACGCGCATGCCGGTACGGGGTGCACGGTATCAGTGGTGGCACTGATACCGGGTTGCTGACTCGTAATAGGCCGGAGCGGTATGCGGTGCCGGTAATCCCTTACCGGCATCGTTTTTCCATTGCCTCCAACCTCGTAATGACCCCCTAGGACAACATTTTTCTGTTTTTTGCAGATATCATGGGCATCAATTTCACAAGTTCAAATGGTTCAATGGTAGTTAACCAGAACTTCAACTTCCAGAATGCATTGAAGGTTGAAATGAAAGGCTAGGTCTAGACATTGGTGCCTGGTGGCTTGGAGTATCGGGTAATTCTGTGCAGAGCTCCCCTCTTTGACCATGGTAGTCGTGCACTGCACAAGGCCATTTGAGTCTTGGATGGTCCTTTTGAAGGTGGGTCAGATTGGTTAAAATTTTGCTTAGTTCCTCGACCAGCGTATCTTGAAGGTGGAATCATCCAATGAGGCATCAGCATCCCTGTCACGTGAGTTGGGGCTCCCACTGTCACCCGGTATTTGCTTAGGGGAATAACTAAACCACAATATTTTGTTTTATTATAAGGCAGCTTACAGCCATCGCACAGTTAAGGAGCGTCTTGTGAAGCAGCAGTGCAGCACGATTTGAGATTGAAATTGCAGAAGCATGCATTTTGTATTAGGAAATCAATTTACTTGAAATCAGTGTTTACGGCTTAACTTTGGCATTTCCGCTTGCAGACTTTACCGTTTTATAGCTAGTAACGTGAATGCTTCAATACATAAAATCAACTGCTAGAGGTTTGTCTTCTTCCTCACTGTCTCTCGCTGTCTACCTCTAGCTTTCTTTTTCTACCTCTAGCTTTCTCTGTCTTTACCTCTAGCTTTCTCTGTTTCTTCTCTAGCTTTCTCGGTTTCGACCTCCATCCTGCCCCAATCAGCAGCGTCGCCTTTGGTAAGATCCCCAGTCAAAGTACCACTCAAAGAGATGGATTTTGAAAGCTTAAATGTTTTGCACCTCTTGATCAAACTTTCCAAAGCATTTCTTTGGGGTAACTTTGAATTTTTTGTCATGTTAATGAAGAACGCAGATGGGTCCCAAAAACGAGTGGTTCTACAAGTTTCTGCAGTAGTGGATCGGGAAGGGAGAAGTCAAAAGAGCGCGGCACAGAACTGGGACAAGTTCCCCCCCAGCAATCATAGACTACTCTGAGCCGGTGCCCTCTTTGGTGAAACTCTTCTCAGCATCTTTTGAGAAATTCCACAGAAATGAGGTTTCTAGTACTGATTTGCGGGTTCGAGGTATAGTGATGATTCATTCACGACTCTGCAATCCTGACCGAAGTGGAAATCCCAGATTTAGGATTGCCTGCTCCTGAACATTCTTGGAAATGCTGCCATATTGGAACCCCAAAGATCCGAATGGACTTGAAATGTTCAAGAACACAAGTCTTGAGCAAAGGTTTTGTCTTTTGCCCACAGGCTATTCCATGGTATGCCCGATAAGTGTCGGGGAAGGTTTTTTGGCTGATTAATTTTATGGAAATGCTTATTTTGGCTAGAATCTCAGGACCAAGTCTGAGGTATGTAGATAAATACAACAGCTTATCGGGATCTGGCTCAGGATCTGCTGATCCTCGGTGTTAAATCATTCAAATGTGGCCATGAGTTGCTCATAGGCGTCCGGAGTCCCTGCAGTTGATATATGCAAAAGGGGGCCATTGGACGCCACCCACAGACATACACATGTTGACACTGTTTGGGTCTATTTGACCTAAAACATTTGACCTAATCGCATTTGATGGAATTTACCTAACCTTTTTTTTCAGTCTAAAATGCGGGAGGAGATCCTCCACATCCCCCCGACCCTCCCATCCTAATCTATACCCTTACCCACCCCCATATATATATTTAATTAAGTTTGACCAAAAAAAAGGTCAAACAAATTCGATCAAATATTTTAGATCAAATGTTTTTAGGTCAATTATGCTAATACCGCTCACACTCATGGCACATGTCAACTAGCAGCTTTCACCCATAACAAGCCCTATTTAAGCACCTTTGTGTCCATCACAGATTTTTTGCACCGGGACTCCAGCCACCCAGTTTAAGCAAGCACTGTGTTGCTCTCTGACCCCATACTTAACTCCCCCCTGCACTCGGATATTCGCATACTCCAGTCATAGCAGGATTCCTGCCAACCCCCTCTAGAGCTGGCATAAGCGACATGAAGCCCGTTCTATTCAGCACCATGCTGGGCCTGCGCCAAGTCAGTATGCCAATGCTGTGCCTTTTTCAGCACCCTGATACCCCAACTTCCTACTCACTGATGCCCTACCCTTCCTTCATCACCCTCATAGCTCTCATCACCCACCATCCACACCCTGATGTCCCTAGTTCTTCTTTCAGTAGACCGATTTCCCCATGGTCACAAAACATACATCACCGCCCACGAGACACAATCCCTTTACTGCACAGATTCACCAAACATGCTTCCAGCCACGGCTGCCATCCTGCTTTCTGTGTTTATTGCAGTGGGTCAACAGCAATGGTTGTCGCCACAGGCCGCCATCTTTATTTACAATGTATGGACACGTATTGCAACCAGTGACAGGGACTATCTTTGGTCGTCCTTGGTCGCAATCCTTGTTTGTGACTGAGGTCCACCAAAATGTGGTTCCTGCCACTGGTGGCAATCCATACTTGCCACCCCATTACAGCAAGCAGATCCGAAAGCATAGGCTGTTTTCCTGCTTTGCAACATGGGTCCAGGAGTTGGGGGTCAGAGACTTCCAACCATAGTTAGCGTCTACCACACAGCACCACACTGGAAAGCAGGCAGGGATGGGATTACCCAGAGGATAGCCCACGAGTTAAGCACTTGCTTCTGACACAGGGCCAGCCTTCACTTCACAATTCAGAAGGCGCACCCAGCACTTTGCTATACTAGGGTTAAGAAATTGGGTACCATTAAACTGGGTTATAATAACAGATATTATTAAAACGCCTAGAAGCCGGAGGAATTCTGCATGAAGCACTGTATAATTCCATAAAAGCAGGCACTGATCCTTTTGGAACAGAGGATGGGTGTAACCCTTATTTGGGTAAGCTTGGACGTGAGGAGCCGGGCACAGCTATATAAGGGCCTGGCATCAGGCAGGAATGGCGCGGCGCGGGCCTGCGGTCTCCGAGGAGCTAGCATGGCCTGGATTGGGTTAATCTCCTCAGATGCAGCGTTGAGTCACCCCCCTGTCTTCTGAACACGATGTGCCAGGCTTAGCGAGGCGTGATCTCCCACAGAGACCCGGGAATCTCTGGCTGCGGAGAGAGGACGGACCTGGGCATCCCTGTGCCAGCTGGGACAGCTGCTGCTATTATTGGCACTCTAAAAGATGCCACCAGGGAAAGGGCACAGGGCTGGGTGTGAGCGAAGGCTGGCGGAGTGGGGCGCAAGCGACGCAGTGATGCCAACTCCCGAGCCATTAGCATTTATTAAGTGGTCCTCCTGCAGGGGGAGGTCTAGGCAGCTGGTGGGCGCTGCACTGCAATTAGGAGCACATGTGCCAGCATCCCGCCAGCCTGTCGTGGAGCACCGTCTTCTAATCTCGTTGCCGCCCGTAGATTCATGTTTTCTCTTTCTATCTAGTAATATATGATATACGGGTCTGTGTGATTTCTTTGAATTTCTTTGATCGAGGGAGAATTGGTCGATTTTTCTTTTCTTTAAGGACATTTTACCGCAAAGTATGTGGGGGGAGACCCCCGCAACCCTCTCCAATCACTTGCTACCTTTATTATTCCCCTAACCCGACCTCCCCCACATGCATTTGCGGTGGCAATACAAATTCGGCCAATTCTCCCTCGATGAAATCTACTTCGGCCATACTTCACGTTACCATGATATACAACGCAGAGATGTGGGGCGCTGGTTCGATTTTACGGAAGCAGGCACGGCACCCATCACACCTTACACACGCACTGGCAAATCATACTGTGATGAAGAGACAACATAGATAACGCCTTCCCGAAGGCACACATTAGGGAAGGCACAACGGATCATACCTTCAGGAAGACACACCGCCATCACACCTGACTCAGCAGTAACATCCTATGGAAGGTCTGGCTCCAATCACACCTTGCAGAAGGCGTGATGCCTTAGACACTTTACAGAAGGCGCTCCATCGATCACGCTTTACTTTGAGGAGAAGGTCTATTGATTGTACCTTGAGAAGAACGCTGCACTGATCGAACTTTATGGACGTCGAAGCATCAATCACTCCTCTCGAAATGTACAGCGATGATCATGTGGAAGGCTCAGTGCCAAGCACACTTTTCAGAAGGCACAGTATTGATCACATGGTATATAAAGCACAACTCGGATCTTCCCTTAAGGAGTCCACAGCAACAATCCCAGCTAAGGGACGGCACAGCATCAACCACTTCTTAGGACACAACGTAGGCCACATCTTATGGAAGGCAAAGCATTAATCACACCTCGTGGAATGGAAAGCGCTGGTCAGATCTTATTGAAGGCTCAGTGCTAAGCACACACTGTATTGCTCATGCTGCATAGAAAGCTTGTCTCAGATCATACCTTGAGGAAGTCAAAGCACCATTCACAAATTAAGGAAGGCACAGCTTCCATCACACCGTATGGAAGGCATGCCATTGATCTCACCTTATGGAATGCACAGCATCCATCACACCGTATCGAGTGCCATTGATCCCAATTTATGCAATGGCACAGCTTCCACCATACCTTATGGAATGGCACAGCTTCCACCACACCGTATGGAATGCCATTGATCTCCCCTTATGGAATAGCACATCATCCATCACACCTTATGGAATGCCATTGAACCCAATTTATGCAATGGAACATCTTCCACCATTCCTTATGGAATGGGACAGCTTCCACCACCCCTTATAGAAGGAATGCCGTTGATCTCCCCTTATGGAATGCACAGCTTCCACCACACCTTATGGAATGGCACAGCTTCCACCACACCGTATGGAATGCCATTGATCTCCCCTTATGGAATAGCACATCATCCATCACACCTTATGGAATGCCATTGATCCCACCTTATGGAATGGCACAGCGCCCACCACACCTTATGGAAGGAATGCTATTGACCCCCTCCCCCCCTTATGGAATGGAACAGCTTCCACCACACCTTATGGAAGGAATGCTATTGATCCCACCTTATGGAATGGCACAGCTTTCATCACACCTTATGGAAGGAATGCCATTGATCTCCCCTTATGGAATGTCACAGCTTCCACCACACCTTATGGAAGGAAAGCTATTGATCCCACCTTATGGAATGGCACAGCTTCCACCACAGCTTATGGAAAGAATGCTATTGATCCCACCTTATGGAATGGCACAGCTTCCATCACACCTTATGAAAGGAATGCCATTGATCTCCCCTTATGGAATGGCACAGCGCCCACCACACCTTATGGAAGGAATGCCATTGACCCCCCCCCCCTTATGGAATGGAACAGCTTCCACCACACCTTATGGAAGGAATGCTATTGATCCCACTTTATGGAATAGCACAGCTTCCATCACACCTAATGGAAGGAATGCCATTGATCTCCCCTTATGGAATGGCACAGCTTGCATCACACCTTATGGAAAGAATGCCATTGATCCCACCTTATGGAATGGCACAGCTTGCATCACACCTTATGAAAGGAATGCCGTTGATCTTCCCTTAGCACAGCATCCATTACAACTTATCAAAGGCTTTACATTGATCACAATATGTGGAAGAGGCGGCACTGATCACATGTTACACACTACTGTTTTTTTTACCTTGAGTGAGAGCTCTTTAATAGTGTAAAATATAAAAATGATGAACCTTCAGGAGACAGGGAGATATAGTTGCCCAGGATTACACACTTTAGCTAAATATTGAAGCCAGGGTTTGAACCCTGTCCACGATTCTGGCACTTGACCACACGTTGTTGTATCAGCACTTGTTGGTAGACATATGCATTGCTTGGCTTTCAATTGCTAAATTGAGAAGTACAGAAATCACATACCAAACACTTTGTAAGTTCTGCTGTTCCTAAATACACACTGCTAATTTAGCATTAGATGTACCCTGAGTTTTTACATTCCTATATATGTTAACATTGAAGATATTGCTTCGCGAAATGGAAATCTTACTCTTGATACATGAGCAGTCAAGGTATTTATTCATAATATTATCGATACACAATTTAGAGCTGGCATCAAGGCGATTTGATTTTTAAACTGCTGCCATACAAGTTTTTCACTATGTGCATAGTTCGAAATTGAGGGGAGCAGGGAGCTATTTAGCTCCTGCTTCCAACCTAGGAGAGCCTAGTTAGTTTGAAAGCAACAGCTACCAGGAACTACTTTTGGCTCAGCGTGCCAACTGGTGCCTTCCAAACATGTAAACGTGACATTAACTTTGAGCACTTGAGAATGTTAATGAAGATGAATTAGAATACATCTAATACACATTTAAACACAATAGTTCCTACAAAATGGACACAAAGTTAAAGGAGCATCTCTGGTAGCTCCTGGTTACCCTGCGGTAGCTCCTGCCTACAGGGTGATGCCCAACACCGAGGAGCTGGTTTTAGCTCCTGTTCTCTGAATCTCAATTTCAAACCCTGTGTGTGTTCATATGAAGTCAATTTTCAAAGAACCCAGCTCCTTGTTTCGATTCATGTAATCATTCTTTGTTTTGGTCAGTGTGACTTAAGAAATGCACAGAAACTTCAGTATCTCTCAATTGTTGTTATTAAAAAGCTATGAGGTGTACAAGCAGCCAATCACCCTTTCTCTTGCCGGTGAGCCTGTTTTAGGGCATTTCACTTCTGTTTCATGCCCATTCGCTACACTTTGACTGGCTAAGAGGCCCCTCTGGGTCGATTCACAGGCGCTCTGGTGTTCATGTTGTTGGCTTGCACCCTAAAATATTCGCCTCCTTGCTGCTCAGCCCTGTCAGGTGGCATAAAGTGCTGTACAAGCCTCAAAGCAGGGCATAGCCTTATGTTAGGAGTCATGTAACGCACGCAGCTCCCTGCACAGGAACCCTGAGCTGTGCAACGTCAGCAGCCTCAGACATTATATTCTCAGAGTATCAAAGGATTCCCTCTCTTTTTGAGTGCGGCCTATGTTCGAATGTGTCCACAGATATATATGAACCAGCCCTACCCTACATTCAGCTTTCACACAATCTATCCTAGACCGGGCAATATCTGGCCTCCCGATTAGCCGGTCCCAAAGTATATTCAGGAATTTGCCCGTGGAATAATTCCAAAAAGCCACCACAGTTTTACTGAGCAGCTGGAGCCCATCTCGAGTCCTTCACGCAGCCAAACACGGCATGTTTCGGCTACCTATCGCCCCTCTAAAGTACACAGAGGCCTCAATCTCTGCAGGAAGTTGCTATATCCCCATGGCTAGGGTCTACATTTTAGACTGAAACCACACTTCCTGAATGCAGAGCCTATTTCATTGTGCACAATATCATGGTGTCTGATTCTCACATCTGCCAACACAACAGCTAGCTAATCTGCACGGCACTCTGCTGCATTGCCTGCCAATTTTACCGAATTGGACCAACAGAGTGAATTGTTCTGGACACTTTATTTAAAGAAAACGTTTTCTTTGCCACCCAGCTCTGGAAGAGCATTCCCTGGCTAGTACAAAATCAGCAAATAAGGAAACGGGTTATCATTAGATATCCTAAGAGTGAGTTCCCTTAAATGTCACTATTGTGCATTCATGTCACTGGATTATAAGACACAGGCACCCCAGATCCTGCACATCTCTTTCCAAATCCCACTGACATTTGGTCAATGCCTCATAAGACAACCGAGAAGAACAAGGAACACACTAACATTGTCTGCCTTTACAACTAGTGGCCAGGGATAGTCACATGTTACTTTATTAAAGTTGAATTCAATGGTGTACCAATTAAGCAGGTCAGTCATTCCGATCATGTTGGTTGGTTGTGTGTGTTCTTAGCTAGGTCACTTTTCTCGGTTGTACATTACTTGTGCATTTTTCTCTCCTGTCGTTTTTGTTTTTAAATGTGGGGTTCCCCACAACCTCCCTTTCTAAGCCACCCCGATCACCTCACCCGATAGCCACCCACCCCGATCACCTCACCGTGACAGCCACCCACCCCCAATCTCCTACCCCCAGACACACAAGATATTTGTATAAAAAATGTTTACAGAAACGATTGCAGGGAAAAATGCGCGAGTAAGGTGCAAACAAGGAAACTGAACTTATTAAAGACACGGCATTCGTCTTGTTTTAAGACTAGCAGAAATCAGTACATGCAAGCAACAATTAGAACGAAAGCGGATATTATTCATACAACGTACTGGGGCAACACTGGCACTTCCAGGACATATACGCATGACTGAAAGCCTGGCTCTTTTTAAAAGGAAATAAAAATGCTTCTTTTCAATCAGAACCCTGACTGAACTCAGCCTGTACCTTTTTGACTCTCCCCTGCTGATCCCTGAGATCACTATTTGTTTGTTGTCCGTCCTTATTTTTTTGTGCGCTCGGAGGCCTACGGGTGTGTGGCGCGTTATAAAAATTGAAATACATTATTAAACTTGCCCATCAGTTTGGGGGCAAAGCAGTAGTGCCAACCATAGAGAGCTGTAAGGCGCAAGTATGTTCAGGATTTTTATACGGTGCAGAATTAGGGTGACATGTAATGTTACGCCCTACCCTATTATAGTTTGGCTTCAAAATGGCTAACTCATATCAAAGTGTATCTTAACAACTTAAATTGAAATCCTTTTTGGGACCCTTGTTGCCTGCTGGGGCATTTGAGTGTGACTCAGTCCAAACAAAGTATGAAGAATGGGCTGTGGGTGAGGGCATTGTCCCCAAGGAGGAGGGGTGTCACCCTGAACTACGTGCCTATCAAATCAAACTGGGAGTGTGAATCTTATCTTTCATGGTTGATCGAGCCAAGAAAGGAAACCCTCGTTCTCAAGTTCAGGGTGAGCATCCTCTCTCTTGCCTCTTCTACTTCCAAATGCCCCCCAACTCTTCAAGTAAATGCACTTATTGCGAAACCCTTGAGGAAATTGAGAGCCTCCCTTTGTTGGTTTGACCACTGTATCGCAAATTAGGAAAACATTAATTTGATATTACATAATACCGCATTGGATTTGAAATTCCATCAATGCATTGGTGTTTTCTTAAACTGGGGGGTCTCACCTAGTACGCCTGTTGGCTCTGCATTATTGCCGAAATTGGTTGTGGATGTCCATCCGGATACCAGCACGTAGGTAGACCTGCTATGTGACCAATAAGCTCATTCAAAAATTCAAAGTTTAGAAATGATTGATTTAATTCTCAACGATCTCTCATAAAAATCGTTATTTTCATACAATTCCTTATCTTTTATGTTTTCAACAATCTTTTTTCCATTTCTCTTTGTGAATTTGCCAATTGTTTTAACATGTGTTCTTTTTGTGTGTTTTTTCAAATATGTGTTCTCTTATGTAAAACAAGGTTTCTGTTGTTACAAAGTTAATTACAATTCTATTATCTTTTTGAAATCGAATACATTTACACAGTTTATGATACAACCAATATGATTGCTTTCAGAATTTAAGTTGGCATAAATCAGAGTCACTGTGATAGCATAAAAGATGCACACAACATTTTAAGTTAATTAATAATTGAACTTACACTTCCAACACGGTGGAGCTTGTTGTTTTTGTTCAGGTTTGTGTCCTATTCCACCGTGTTTAATAGGACTCTCCCCAATTTTTTGTATGTGCTCTGCATTATATACCAAAATGTCAAAAGGAAGTACCTTCAATTGGCAGGTCAATGATTTAGCTACATACAATGATTTTGCTTTTATTTTTTAGGCTTGATGCTTTCAATCTTTCAAATCTTTGTATATTGTCATGTGTATATATTATGTGATTTGGATGCTTGTAGAATGATGTATTTGTTTGTGTGTTTCTCTTTTTTGATGTGCCTTGGAATGTATTATTTCTGAATCAAGTTAGTAACAACAAATGTATTGCCTTTTTGTTTATAACAACATTCATTCCTCACACATCCTAACTGTGTTCTAGGCCATATTCTGGAGCCAGCTTGGCTGCACAGAATTGCCGTTCGGGAACTTACCTGCCGTACCACAAGTAGACACCTCATGGATTTGAAGCCTCTAGATCTTCCAGGGTTTCTCGAGTACACTCTTGAGCCCTGCACACAAGAGGTGTAGCTAGAATTGTCTAACAAGTGGGGCCTGAATCTAATGTACTTGGGACCACTGCAGTGGAATTAACACCTGTAAATGCCCACAAAGCACTGCTGTGTGTGCATACACACATTTCAGCGGGCCTTGCCCGCTCAGGCTCTACCCTGTCTACGCCTCTGTTGCACACACTCAACCCTGCACAACTCAATCGCTAGCCTGTCAGTTTTCTAAAGCTGCCTTTGAATCCCAATGAATATTAAGCCTACACATAATTGTCTGTCCACAACTCTCTAGGAGTTAGTAGGGAGTAACTTGCTTCTCAATACTAGCATTTCCCCTGGCTTCACTCCCTCTCTACGTCTGCCACCGCCTTTTCCACTTTTTCTCCCTCTTACTACTGATCGTGCCCGCTTTCACAGCAGACTGGGATCTGATTTCCTTAGGTGGGAGCACATTACGCTGCAGACAAGGATCAGCGCTTTGAAACTACTTGCGCAGTGATCCGGTGCCGTGCAAAATCGTAATAGCATAACACAAACTAGCATCCTTTATTTACAGCACGTTCTTGATTCTGAGTATCCTCGATGCTTCGGCATCCATCCACAGGAGGATAGCTCAGCGGAAACGTGCTCGCCTTGGAAGCAAGACGACACAGAGCAACACAGGTTCGATCCCGGGTCCGCGCTTAGAAACCTCTGGGTATTAACTGCGTTATTAATAACCTATCATATCATATCATATTCTCAGTTCGCCACCTCCTTATTGCGGTGAAAGGGACTTATAATGCATATGGTGTGATTAGTTGCGCCGTGTAAGGCCGCCTCCAGATATGGTCCGAGTCCAGCAGGCAGTAGGACACCAGAAACCATGGGTCTCTCAATTAAGAATTGAAAAGTACTTGCAGGGCAGCAGTTTAAAGATTAAAATGCCCTGATGAGGAGCCGCTACATGAGTGTGCACATTCTACGCCACTATGAATGCATTGCCTAACTGCACATCCATGCACAGTGTGAATTCCCATGTTCTACTATTAAACATCGAAGCAATAGCATCGATAGGAACATGAACACTCGGAAGTAGTATCCGGATTTCAGAAACCTAGGCATCCAGGAACGAGGTCCTTATAGGAAGCGTTTAGCTTGAGCGTGTCTTCCATGGTGGGGTACCACAACATGTGAAGTGTATCTAATATACTCACTGTTAATTCTCAGCACCGGATATTTCCCTATTAGTATTAAAATGTCCACATAGGAAACCAAACAGAAACACATACAGGTCTTTATCAAAGCATACAAGAAAAGACTATAATTATAGCTCTATTCTTTCCAGTCAAGATGGGGGACATATTGCAACCCTTAAAAATCTCCTGATTTGTGTAACTATGCTTTTAAGACATCCAGGCACCACTTGGAGCAATCGGTGTGATATGATGATCTGATTGTAGTCAATGTTTGGCACAGAAGGGCAGATTGTCACTATAGAAATGTGAAGTTCCATTAAAGAAACGTTTTGTTCGTGCCAACGAGTATACACTATTGGAACTAAGTAGGTGGTTTGAAAAGTGGAGTGTATTTTGCGAAGGCTCAGAAATGGCACACACTTAAGTAGCCAACGGGAGCTGTGCAGGCTTTTGCGTTTAAATGGTGCCATTGCTGGTCTTATCACACGTAACTGGGGAACACTCTCCCACCCTGCCAGTCGCTTCATTTGGGACGGAGGGAGGACAGGAGGAAAGGTTTTTCGGCAGGTAGAAGCCCGCCCACGCTTCACTCCCAAGACCAGGCTTTCAGCAGGGTCAGCTGCTGCACTCTTGGGGCCGGCCCTAGACGCAGGCTTACCAAGCACACGGGATTGGACCGTAGTCCCCCCTGAAATTGACACAGGTCAGTGTTGATTTAATAGCATATTCAAAGAAACTAAAAGGGAGTACAGACCTGGGGGCTTGATGTGAGACTACACAGATGTAATCTCTCTTATACATCGGATACAGACTATTAGCTGAGAAAAATCGCTACACTGATGTAGATACAACAACAAACGCGTGTTATCCGTGTGGCGATGGATTTTTTACGCACTTGTCACTTTAAAGGTGTGTGTTTTTAATAGTGATATGATTATTCGGTGAATAAATATATATGTTTACATTTTTGTAATATTTCAGGCTGTGCTTACGTGTATTATCACCTACAAAAGTATGAGACAAGGTTTATAATGTGATATAATGTTATTTGTCTTCTGAACATAACAGCACTTCTCACCACGTCGGCCATACTTTTAAAGACACAGTGTCCCTTTTAAATGTATTGTGCAGGAAGAAATCCCTCCTAGTAGGATTGGTACGGGTTGCCAACCCTAATTGGGTGGATTGACGGATCTCTCTGAAAAAGGTTGCCCCGTCCACCCAGAAGTAGATCCGTCTCCTGCCGTGTTACGGTGGGCTGTCATGACCCCTCCGGCCTAGCCTTTCTGCTTCACATCGTCATACATGAAGTCAAACGTATTAATAATGGCAATAAGTATCTCTGCCATGCAGCTTTTGAAATGATATATTTCTTCCCCAACTCAAAAAAAGTGAGACGATCAGTAATGACGACAGGCCTGCGGGTCCAATTAACCTTTGGCCAGACAAAACATTTTGACTGGCTTTTACCCATTAGCGTTTCATTGAAAGTCATTGGACCGGGTTGGCTTTTTAGAAGAACATTTTGTTTGTTCTTTATGTTCATAAAAGCGTACTCTGCCTTGCAAGAGCTGATTGGATGAAAGCTTGGTGCTGGCAGCTATCTTTGAGAACCAGACTTGCGTAGCAATTTATGCCACAAAGTATCGTCTCCCACCCTCCTCAGAAAGGCACGCCCCGATGCTTGAAAAACCCTTGTTTTCACAATTTACAGGGTGCAGTAAGAATCCTGCCCAACAAAGCTTGTGCACACCACTGGGGACCACTCATCACTCAACTCAGTGCACAGGCACACCATCAAGCAATACCCATAAGTCCCCTCAGAAGCCAGGCACATCTTTGAGCATCAACCATTATTCTCAGATCTTAGGCACATCATTGAGCAGCACTCATTCTCCCCCTCCGAGCCCAGACACATCATGGAATATCAACCATTATTCTCAGAGCTTAGGCACATCATTGAGCAGCAATCATTCTCCCCCTCCGAGCCCAGACACATCATGGAACAGCAACCATTATTCTCAGAGTTTAGACACATCATTGAGCAGCAACCATTATTCTCAGAGCTTAGACACATCATGGAGAAGCAACCATTATTCTCAGATCTTAGGCACATCATTGAGCAGCACTCATTCTCCCCCTCCGAGCCCAGACACATCATGGAATATCAACCATTATTCTCAGAGCTTAGGCACATCATTGAGCAGCAATCATTCTCCCCCTCCCAGCCCAGACACATCATGGAACAGCAACCATTATTCTCAGAGTTTAGACACATCATTGAGCAGCAACCATTATTCTCAGAGCTTAGAAACATCATGGAGAAGCAACCATTATTCTCAGGTTTAGGCACATCATTGAGCAGCACTCATTCTCCCCCTCCGAGCCCAGACACATCATGGAATATCAACCATTATTCTCAGAGCTTAGGCACATCATTGAGCAGCAATCATTCTCCCCCTCCGAGCCCAGACACATCATGGAACAGCAACCATTATTCTCAGAGTTTAGACACATCATTGAGCAGCAACCATTATTCTCAGATCTTAGGCACATCATTGAGCAGCAATCATTCCCCCCCTCCGAGCTCAGACACATCATGGAGCAGGAACCATTGTTCTCAGAGCTTAGGCACATCATTGAGCAGCAACCATTATTCTCAGAGCTTAGACACATCATGGAGAAGCAACCATTATTCTCAGAGTTTAGGCACATCATTGAGCAGCACTCATTCTCCCCCTCCGAGCTCAGACACATCATGGAGCAGGAACCATTGTTCTCAGAGCTTAGGCACATCATTGAGCAGCAGCCATTCTTCTCAGAGCTTAGACACATCATTGAGCAGCAGCCATTATTCTCAGAGCTTAGGCACCGCATTGAGCAGCAAACATTCTCCCCCGCCCTGAGCTCAGACACATCATGGAGCAGCAACCATTATCATAGGAGCGTAGGCACATCATTGAGCATCAACCATTATTCTCAGAGTTTAGGCACATCATTGAGCAGCACTCGTTCTCCCCCTCTGAACTCAGGCACATCATGGAGAAGCAACCTTTATTCTCAGAGCTTAGGCACATCATGGAGCAGCAACCATTATTCTCAGAGCTTAGACACCTCATGGAGCAGCAACCATTATTCTCAGAGCCCAAACCTTCTCCTCGACGCTCATGCTAATAATTATGCAGTCACCATTTTTCCAGAGCTCAGGCACATCATTGAGCAGCACTAATTCTTCCCCTCAAAGCTGAAAAACATAATTGAGCCTTACCCGTTCTTCCCCTCAGAGCTTAGGAACAGTTTTGAGCAGCACACATCGCTGTTGACCTTCCTGGTAGGCCAGAACGATGAGTAACTGATAAATGGTGTACTGCAGAACACAGTGCCTCAGTTAGTGAGGGTTTTGCTTCTCCACATGTTCACAGATGGCTCGCAATGAGGCCTACTAGTGTTTATTCCATTGACTTCCTGTTGGCGAAAGGAGAAGTGCCGAACATAAACAGATAGTTCAAACAACACCCAAGCATGTGTTTAGCAACACTCATCAGCTGACACCCTCTCTTGCCACATGAGGTTACCCCAGAAAAGAAATGACCCCATAATAAATTGACACTGAAATAACACACATTGAGGGACACACATTTTTTTACTCTGATTTCTGCTCATAAATCAGGCAATGTTACAATAGTTGTCACAGTTTGACAACACTGAGGTGCCTTAGTCATAAGCCATCAGCAGCTGTCACGGGTTATGGCATCACAACGTCTTTAGCTGGAATTATCAATCCTGAGCTGCTACAAGTCAATGACAACACATAGGCCTCAACAGGCACAATTCATACGCAACTGTCATGGAGTTATGACTTCACAGCAGCCTCCATATGCTCCATCCATTAACATCAGACATGGGGTACTGACATCACTGACATTTCAACGGAAGCAAACCAACAGCTGGTGTTGCTGACTTTAAGAAGCAATATTCATCAGCGTTCACCCTAGGGTTATTTCAGGGGTATCCAACCTTGTCTCTCCAGATGTTTTGGATTACACCACTTCCATGATCCCCCACCGTTGACTATGCTGGTTGGGGCCACTGGGAGTTGGAGATCCAAAGGTTTCAGGCCTCTGGGTGCTTGCATTATAGAAGCTTCCACAGCTGAAATCCATCAGGAGCTGTCACATGTTCTGTTATTGGGACTTGTACCGCGCACTGCTGACAATTTTCATGGTCTCCAGGTGCTCTGATGGATCTGAAAAGGAAGGGGGTTGGGAAGGTTAGTGGGGGTGAGAGGGACAAGTGCAAGAGAACTTTGATGTGCTGTTGGTAGTTCCATTTCGGGAAAAGCGGTCACTTTGTACTAGTATGATTTTTATGCCTGGTTATGGCGGGGCGCCTACTCGATTCTCTCAATTATAAAGCTACAAGCATTTGGGTGTCATATTAGTGTCCGCTAGTTAAGGAGACTCATTCATGAGAGGGGTGGTGTGTATTAGCCGTCTGGCCTATATGTGCCCACAACAACCATTTGGCACCCTGCCCAGGAAGCTTCTCTTTTGGTTCACACAGGAATGGTTGACACCTTCCTCCAGGAAACAGGAACACTCCCCGGAGAACCCCTGGGGACCAGTGCTTCAAAGACAGTCCAGGCAGGACAATTGCCTTCTCATTTGAGGGTGCTGACTTCTGGGATACTTTCGAAGTGGACAGACAGAGGAAAGGGGTAGCTTAGAGTAAAAAAAGAAGGGGTACCACCAACTTGCATTCTTTTCGTGCTCCCTCAATTTCATGCCACCTCCCCTCTTCCTGCAGGTATGGCATTTGGGTATGACATTGGAGAGCAAAGGACACTTGTTACAGCATCCTGGATTGGACCCTTGACAACAGACTTGTTCTTGACCAATCCGCTGGTGCATTTTGCTTGTATAAGGGGTGAGGGCCTTCCCTTACTTGATCCTTGTTTGAATTTCAAATCATGAAGGATTCACCTGTTGGATATAGTATCTATTCCAAAGTCCTCTGCAATAGAGGTGAAGACAGATACGTCCAAGCAAGGGACACTCTCTTGTCCCTAACATCACAGGGCCCTACGTGGGATGACCAGCTCTCTGTACAAGGGCTACTGCAACTGAGATACTGTAACCCAGAGCCCTGCTCCCTGGAGGGGACAAAATACAGACAGTGTTCTATAACACCCTCCCTGGTGGGGAAGAGCAGATGAAAGCTCTCATTTGGCATTGAGTCCCTGCACTGGGTCTCTCAGCAACCACAGAACCAAGAAAAGGGACCCCTTGATCTCCCTGCGTCTCCAAACTGCTTAGCCACTGGTTTGGGCATGTTTGCTAGTTGCCAGTTCTAGTTACGCGACCCCCAGTGGCACTATGTAACCACCATCTGATTTGGTACCTGTAACATAATGTTTTCTTAACCATTTAATGAGCGCTGTGATACCTCCGGGTCTGGGCGCTACCAATAAATAAATAAATAAATAAATAAATGTGACTCCATCCAAGCTGCTGAGAGGAATTTGCTGGAGTCATCTTCGCCCTCGATGCTCGACCGCCTCTGCATCACTGTGATTTGCTTGATGATGCTGGCGCCAAAGCTGTGCTGTCCCCACATCTGATAAACCCCAAATCTTCTAGTATCACCCAACTCACCACGGCCACCTGGTCACCAGCTTCGTTGAGCTCAAAGCTGTTACTGCGAGCTAGCTTAGCCTGCATGCTCGAAGTCTTCACTACTCTGCACCCAAGGCCACCAAATCTTCTAGAGCTGCTGACCCAACATTATCTACATTCCCCAGAGTCTTCGACCAAAAAGTCGTTGTCGTTGACGAACGGCACTGCATCTTAGAGCCCACCCCCATGCTCCCCGACTCGACAGTGGGCACGCGCCGAAAGCACACAGACTCCCGGTTCGATGCTGAAAAGCCTGGTTCAATGCTGCATAGCCGCAAAGACAAGTTCAAACGGCCACAGGCCAAAAGGAAAGTGGGTAGCAGCTGTAATACTTAACCAGACAAACCATCGGACTGCTATTTTTCAAAATAGATTTTAATCCAAGAAGAGTAGAAGATTCCCAAGACTTATGAGCATTAAGCTAAGCCTGGTGTGTATCAAACCTTTAAACACATATGGCGATCCTCTATCTGTACAAACGATTTTAGCATCATATGCCTCCGAGATATTGATGGGACGATTTACCCCATAGTGTCATATACACATTTCAGACCAGTTATGGAGCTTAACCAAAGGTAAGAGATTTACACATGCATTATATGCACATTAGTTGTTATTTCTCTGCATAACAGAATCATTAACCCAGAAAATGTAGTCATCGAATCACTGTGTGATCGATAGAGAGGGCATCATTACCGTAAGGCCAAATACTTCAGGATTCACAATCCTGGTAGGGGAAAGTTCCCATCTTTAATCAATCATGGTACAAATTTACTCACAAAGAAAACTGAATCACAGGATTGCTAAAAGGTACCATTTGCCCTAACGATATCGGTCCTAGAGGAAAGAGAGCAAACGCTTGCATTTTTCAGTCATGGTTGGTGCCCCAACTGCAACACTAACAGTCCTATTGGAATCTCCATAACCAATAAGGTCCTTCACAGATTGCATCTTCAACTGGATCAATAGCGGCCCAGCAGTCTACACATGCCGATAATGCCGTTAAGCGGGGTCCCTGGAGGGGCTCCAAGACATATTATCCAATACCACATTCCGCTTCCAGTTAGACCCGCCTCTGCCTGAGGCTGGCCTTCCTAAGCCCTAGTGTTTCACCATCAAACACATAACAGATGTGATGCCCACATTTTTAATAGGTCAAGAATCATGAGACGAAAGGCCAGTATATCCTGCCCTTCTTGTTGGGCAAAGCTCGTCTCCAGCCTTTGGGACTGTTATAGTACAGAGTTTGTATGCATGCACCTGTCACCACTGTCCGCCAATGCTGAGGCACGCCTGGAGAGTGGTGAACAAGAAACGCACCTGCAAATTGGTATTTGATTTCCTTGATTGTCCCTAGGCAGCCACCATCTAAATTCTAGTTGCTGGCATGGACTGCCATACCTTCCTTCCCCACCCAACCCGGTGGTCCAGTTCTGAGTCGCTTTTAAGCGCGTACTTGCATAGGCAACATGTACAGAGGGGGGTCTCTATTTTGAACCCCAATTCTGCCCGCAAATGAGGGGGGAAAGGACCTCGATTAGTAGATGACTCACATCCTTAATCGAACGTCTCTTGTCTGAAATCGATACTTCACGCATTGCCGCAGATTTATCTCTGCCATCTGGTTATTATTACGTGCTGTGTGTTGTTAAGGGTTGTTTTGCTCCGCCTGTGAGGAAGAGGATTGTTTCCCAAACGCTGGCGGATTCTCTGCTGCCATGTACTCTGTGGCAAAACCACTAAAATGTTTTGGGTTTTTTTTAGATTAGAAACTCAGAAGCCGTTCTGGAAGAGACGGTAATGATGTGTTTTCTTGTGGTTGCATTTTACAAAAGTCTTTATGGCTTTGCAAGAGCTCTTTCTGCGGCGTTAAACCTTTGACAGCTAAGTGGTGCCTTTGCAACAGTTACTGAATGCACGACAGGCGGGCTGCTTCTGCTGCTTCTGCTGCTGTTTCTGCTGTTGCTGCTGCTACTGCTTCTGCTGCTTCTGCTGCTTCTGCTGCTGCTGTGAGAGACTTCCGGCCTTCAAACGAATTCTCTCTCCAACACCTCTGAGTGGGTGCAGCCGCGCTATCCCCGATGGCATCGCCCTACCAATAGGTGGTCCCCTCATGTGTAAGTTGGCCAGACGAGCCACCTTACATATTAATGGTGAATTTGAGATCTAAATACAAAGAGTGAAGCTTATAAGTGTAGCTATGACGGCACCATGGAAAAGGCTCCTATAAGTAGAAACGAGCTAGGTGGTTCGTGTGATTTGTTTTTTTTAAATTAATTTGAAGTATTTCTAATTAGAGATGTGGTTATTTTAGATGAACGATATTATACGTTGTTTTGATAGAGCACATTGTAAGATGTTTCAGTATGTATTTCTTGTATTAACTGTTATTAATGTATTTTGTTTGTGTTTTAAAATGTTTTTCTTTTCATTCTTTATAAAATATTGTAAAGTTGAAATATTTCAGCTAAAACAATTTTTAAAAAAAAGAATAAAAAAAAGATTACTTTCCCTTTTACCAGTCATAGGTACGGGGTGTGTTCCAATGACATACACCCAAATTATAGCTCCCAGAATTCATTGGTTTGTTACGTGGAAAAGACAGTGACGGTGGTGTCTTGATGACATGAAGTCATCTGGCCCCCCTGACCAGGAGACACAAAGTCATAATTGGTTGAGCTTCTTAAACAGGTGTTCTGGTTGATGGTGCCCTCTGGACTTTTAGTTTAAAAACACACCTACATGTGCTACGAAAAGGAAACGTACACCCCAATGAAAGCAGAAGGCAATAGGGGTTCGAATAAAGGTATTTGGCAAACTGCAGACGTTTGGTTGCTTTCCTTGTGTTGCACCTCAGATGCTGGCTTCAAAAGAAGAAGAAACGTCCATTGGCCCTCATCACCTTCAAAACATTATCACCCACACATACCTATCTAACTCTGCACCGTTTACCTTTCACAAAAATTCAAAAAAAGTTCAATCGTCGAGAGCGATTCGCTCCTCTTACGCTCCCCCTCTTATCACAAGATTCAGACTCACGAGAGCAGGCCGGGCAAGTTTCCCGGTCATCGCCACAAAGCACTGAAACTCCCTGCCACTGAGGTCTGAGCAATCGTACTGGACCTTTCGCAAACATCTCAAGACACTGGGGGTCATTACGAGTTTGGAGGTGGCCATGGTGCTGTTAGCACCATGGCTGCCTCCAAAGTCGTGTCCGGGTTCTCTGAATCGGGACTTACCGGGTCATTCCAACCTTGGAGGATCCGGTAAGTCCTCATTCAAAACCCCCATCCCCATTCCCATTCGTGCCCCCATAGGGCTCAATGGAAATGGGGAGGGAGCTAATAACGGGCACGTAAATTAGAGGCCCATTATTAGCTCCCTGGTCCCTTAGCGGGTCCCACTAAGGATGGCTGGTTTTACCTCGGAATGCGTCGGTAAGGGCCTAACGGCACCGACATCCTTATCGGTGCCGTAAACCCCTTACCGCCATACTCGTAATGACCCCCACTGTCTCCGAGGAGCTCTGAAACCTCTGCCTGCTTCAACTGCCTAGCTCCTGTCAGTTAATCTTGCAACCAGTGCCTTGACGGCCATGGGTTTAGAGCGCATTAGAAATATACAAATAAATAAATAAGTAAAATGCCTGACAAAGCGGGCACAATCTTTGTTCAACAACTGAAAGAGTCCGGGAAGCTTGGCGATGTAATCTAGTAATCAAGGTTGCTGGTCTATGATGCTATGCAGAACCCTCTTCATCTTTTGGGAGTTGTAATTGTCACTCTCCTCATAGCTCTAACTGTAGATCTACCCCCATTTTGCTATGGTAGACATATTGGCACAGGCTTCTTTATATCCCTGATTCAAACACTGGAATCTTGGTGGTTCCGTGGCAGACAATGGAGTGGCAGAGGCCCACAATATAGTACTATGGCCTGCGTTGAGGGGCAGGCTTTCCCGGTAATGGCCAGTCAGCCCAAGCCTTCGTAGGCCAAGCAAATCGAAGGCCTAAGAGACGTTGCCACGCAACCCTGCCCACGGACCTGGGGCTTAACGCGTTTCGCAACCCTGCTTGTTGCTTGTGGTGCCCATATGTAAAGTTGAAAAAACATTCATTTTGGGCATGCACCCAAGTTTCCATCTAATCTAAGATGTCCACCATGGATATGTGATTGTGGTACACAAGCAAGTCACTTCCCGCTGGTGGTTTGGGGAAGGAGGGAGCATAGGTGTAATTTTAGGGGGAACAAGGATGTTTGTCCTCCCCACCTTTCATGTCTCAACATGTTGTCCCCCTCATTTGGCAGAAGCCCCTTTCCTTTCGATGTCATGTCCCCACCCCCACAACATTTTCAGCAAAGTTACTCCACTGGGATGGAGGTGGCATTGTGGCATCTGGAGGGGTGGGTGAGCACTGGCTGCAGTGGGCATGGAGGGAGACGGGGAGAATGGAGGCTGTGAGACTGCATCCTTGGGAAGGTCCGAGTGAAGGCATGCAGCCACAGAGCTGTCAGGCGAGCCTAGATCGCGTGGATCAGCCAGCAGCACCCTACGAGCACGGGCAACTACTGGTGGATCTAGCCTGGGTTGGAGGGAGCTGATTGGCTGGCTCCCCCGCGCCAGGAGGGAATGGCTAGTATACGTCTTCTGTCCCAACAGTCTAATATTTCTGTATCCCCCAGAAAGTGTTCAAATATTGTATTTATCAATCGAGAGTGAACACTAGTATGGTGGACTTCAGGCACATGACCCTTCCACCACGTGGCAGTCTGTTGGCGGCCTGCATTTTGTTCCACCTCTTGGAGGGGTATTGTGCTACATATATCCATGGTGGCGAAAGGCCCCGCTGGCCGAGCACATGCATCTGTATTCAAGCAGCCCACACTGCCAGGGTTGGAAGGTCTTAATGCCACTGTATTCGTCTGTCAAGGGTGTGGTAATTTAACAGCTGCAGTAACTTTCTGCCTGGCATTGGTCTGGTTGGCTCCGATCTTAAATGACATACACATTCTGCCCCACAGAGCGCATGGCAAGACCTTCATCATAGTGGGGAGTGTCTGTGCGGCCTCAGTTGAGAAAGGGGTTGGTCTTAGATTTGAACCTGACTTATGACTGACTCCCACCCCAACCGGCCTTTGAAGGGCCCAGAGTCCGTCTGTCTGATTGGCTCTCCCACAGTAGGTAAATGCTGCCGTGCATCGCGCAGGGTCAGAATGGGGCATAAAATTGTTTCGGGCACCAATGAAAAAGTGGCCCACAGTTGCGAATGGAAATTTGTTCCATTTGTGACCTACTGTTTGAGTAGTGCCCAAGGGGGAGGTTTTGATCAAATGTGATGCAAAGTGTGCATTTTAAAGAATATTTAATCAATAATACTGGTCAAAACTACTTATCAGACTGGCTCACAGGGGCAAAAAAAGTGGCCCACTTTGGTAAAAAAAACAAGGCCACACTAGCATTTCGAGTTTTCGGTTCTGGCTTTGCCCTAGTGCCCTGTATGCCAGTCCGAGCCTCTCCATCTGGTCTCCCAGGCTCTAGGAATCCCCACTTATAGGCCTGGGTAAGAAAACAAAGGCACTCTTCCAGGGTTCTCGTCAAGCAATTGCCTTCTGAAAGTCTCTCAATCCCTCTCAGTCCCTGTCTCTCTTTCTCTCTCTCTGTCTCCCTCTGTCCCCTTCACAGCCTTTCTCTGTCATCTGTCACCCTTCAGAGAACTTTATTGGCATGCCAGTAAAAAAGTTTCATAACATTACTACACCAAATCTATTAAACAGTTGTAAACATGTGCATACAGTGCCCGCCGTTGCAGTGGCGTGTCCAGGCATTTTTGACTGGGGTGACCCAAGCGGGACACTGACTTATGCACGGATGGCATGAAGTATGAGCACATACACACACATAATGATCATAGTTTAGGATAATGGGGTAGCACCTGGGATGGCCAATCAGATTCCAGGGGTAGCACATACCACCCCTGGCCACTCCCTGGACACGCCACTGTGCCGCTGTGTAGGAGGGCCGGCTGGGCTCATGCTGAACATTGCATTGAATGTCGCAGCAGACTAGGAATAATATGCAGCAATGGCGGCTTCTGCGTCTGTCCGCTACAGAGCATGCGCCTGTCTCTCGCTCCTCTCACTGGTTTCCCCCACCCTGTGCTCCCTGATTCTCAGTGGTAGTTTGTGATGTAATCTTTGATATCCTGGGTGTTAGTCTTAGCAGTGCATGGTGGTGGCGCGAGATTTGGTTGCTTAGCTTACCATAACTGCTGATTTTCTGAGGTTTTCCTTCCAGTTTTACTTGTAACCATAACTTCCCTTTAACAACGTTTTTTCATTGAATTTCATAGGTTTTTATCAGTGCAACTTCAACATAACGTCCCTTTTAATAAAGTTTTTTCATTGAATTTCATGGGTTTTTAACAGTGCATGCTATTTTCCTCCAACTTACTAATATCATACTTACCCCAATATAGCAACATTTCTGTCCAATTTACAAAGTTTCACCTTAAAATTCTGCCATTTATCACCTTCTAGAATAATTTTTAAAACTTCTATACACTTTCTGAAACTTTATCCACTGATCGCTGACCCTCCGGACAGTACCACGTGACCATACACTCACGCGCGGCATGATGACATGTCTGCGAACGCGTCCATACTTCGCGATCGGGTCCGTGCTTCGAGGACAGTTCAGAGCTACATTTTCTACCGATCTAGGAACTTTGAAGCTCAAAATGTACCCTTGTACAGCTCCTACACCTAAACTTACTCATTATCCATTAACAATCCAGTACAAAGCACATACCTGGAAGAATATTAGCAAAACTGCTATTTATCTTAAAAATGGCATCAGCTATTGCCATCCCTCCTCCCTAAGAGCCACCACCACCACCAGCTGGAGGATCTACACAACAAAAAAAGCGCAGTACTTCCAAAGACAATGAAGACGACCAAGAACATGAGGTAGAGAAAGTGCCTACCTCTAGCACCCAGAGAGAATCATGAGTGTGGCAGATCTTTACCACTGTTGGGAATGTACCAATGGCTAAATCTACCAAAGTGAAATGCACTCAGTCGTGGACTACCTGGACAGTACTCCTACGGGACCACCTCCATGCACCACCACACCAAATCCAACCACCGCAATGCTCTCAGAAAGATTGTTCCTTTCTTAGCAGGTTGTAGGCTGTCTTCCTCCACCTCATTGTCCTCACCCAATGCTGTAACCACACAGCCTACTTCTGTGGGACACAAAATCCCAGCAGCTACCTTGCAAGCAACAAAAGAGGTTGTTGATCCATATCTTTCGAAATACAACAGTCCTCTGCATGTACTGCAACACACCACTCTGCAGTGGGAAGCAATTTTGAAGTGATTTGGAAGGTGTAAGCAAGGAGCATGAGAAACACTGCCCTTAACATAGAAATTAACACACCCGCAACATCTTCCCCCCCCCCCACCTGAACCCTCTGTATTAGTGTTTGGTGCCTCATCCCTCATTTCTCTCCCCACCGTACGTTCAAACCTCTACTGCAAAAAAAAAATACATCAAACAACAACAAAAGGAAGGTTCCTTTAGGAACCACCTTTCACAGTTAAAAAATAGAACAAAAAAATCTTATAGACTCCACCCACTTTACATTTCTCAGTAAAGTACACAGACTCAATAAGATATTCCAACATTTCCATTAGCATTTTGTGTTATGGTAATGGAAATAATGTGGTGTTCATCCCCCGTTCCTGCAAGTGGATTGAGGGATAATGGCCTGGCAGCCCAAGTTATTGGCTCAAGCGAAGCAAGGGCAGATAATGAGGGCTGTGGACCGTTAACCCCTGTTCCAGCCCCTGCAATGGGGCATGAAGACCATTAGCACCCTGGGTTTCCGAAGCAGTACCCGGGGTGCTAAAATAAAGGATTTTTCTTCCTACAGCGGGACAGACTTTACACAAACATTCAAGGATGGGTCTATAATCTTTTTGGAAACTTGTGTCCACATTCGCCAAATGGCAACAACGTTATAAGCCATTTAAAAATGTTGAAACCCCCCTCTAATTTTGCCCCCTCTTGACAGAATCCCACCAAACTTTGCAAAACCATTCAGAATCAGGTCTAGAAGTTGCAGTTTTATTGAGTGGCACCAAAGTCATAAGCCATCCAAAAACTGCTTTTCACCAACTCTATATTGCAGAAATAGGCATAGGTGTCCCTGAACATCTGAAGTGTTCGCAACATCACAGGACTGCCCCTGCACCGCCCGGAACATCTGGATTGTTGCCGGACTTCGGGTTAAAAAACATCTTTTTGTTTGGCTTCTTACAGCCATATCCCATCACATCCTCATCACCCCTCAGCTCCCCAGGGATTGTTTGATAAGTTTGACAAGTGCAATGTTGTGTTTTTAAATATGTTTTACCACGATGTCCGCGGACACCGGCCGCTGTCTGTGAACCCATCATGGCAGGCATTTCCAAAAATCTGACGCACTTCACGCTTTTCACCATCCAATCAGTCCACGGATCGAACAGGGAAGTGGGACCACAGACCAAACCCAGATATCACTATTCTTTTTTTACCTGCTTTTAGCCCATTTTAAAGAAAACTACTGGATGGATATACACCAAATTTACAAAAGCACACTTTTGGGATTAAGCCGTCTCTCCTGCCGCATATATGGTGAAAATCCATCCATCAGTTTAGGCTGTAGGCGTGATCAAATTTTTTTTCCCATTGCATCTATGGAAATAAAAATGGGGGACAACTCCATAACTTTGCCTCCCCCCTACTTGACAACACCTCACCAAACTTAATAATAAAATTCACAGCGGCCATATACTTATTTTGAAAAGTTTGTTAAGGATTCGTCCAGTGGGAGCGAAGTTATAAACCGCCCAAAAAGAGTGCTCTTCCTATGAGTTGAGCAACTTAACCATAACTTCACGACCGCTACCGGAGGCCGTGCAATATACATACTACGCCATTGAATGCATGCATGTATGGGAAGTCATTATTAGCTTGTCATTCAAGTCAAGTCAACTTTAATAAAAGCATTTTTAAAGGTTAACAAAAATAATAGAAACATACACATTTTAAAACCAGTTAAAAGATTATAAGAACATTTGTCCAAAAAGCTACTCTTCAGTACAGTTAAAATAAACATCCATCAAAAATGCACCAATTGCTTCTGAGCTCAGCTTAGCACAATTCTATGACCAAAGGTCTTGCTACAAACTGCTTTCAATGTTGATCAAAAACAGTCTGATTAAATTCACAGCAGGCATTTAGACTTCGCTAGATCCGCCATTAGTAAAGACCAGCTTTCCCAGCGGGCGAAACTGTGTTAGAGAAATTGAAGGGCCTGACCGGTCTTCGTTTTGCAACCTCCTCAGGTGACCAAGCTTGTCACAATGTTCCTAAGGCCGTGCAATAGAAGCAGCAGACCCTCAGCTTCTGGGGGATTCATCCCAGTTTATCACAACAATATTAAAGCGTTATTACTCAAAGCAAATCGGTTGAAGATTGACGTGTCCTGTGGTAAGTTAATTCCACTAGATAACGCTATGTTCCCACACACCAGGCAGGCAAGATGAATTCTTAATTTTAAAGTATGTCTTTATTGGACCACCACATGTTCTGTGTAGTTTTTAAGAACAATGTAAATTGTGTTTTAGACTCTGAAAGTTCATGTGGGTGAGTCTTCAAATTTAGGACCAACAATGACCCCTCTCCAGGTATTAAACAGATGAGAGGGTCGCTGATTATCGTCAGCAGATATTTCCATATGGAGAACACCTGACAGTGGTTACCTCCTTGCATGCCGCTTAGAGAATAGCAGTCTTGACCTGGCAGCCGTAATGTTGGCACATAATAAAGTGTGACCCAATGGCAATCTCACTAGACCAGGGTTCTTCAACCTTTGGTTCTGCAGATGTTTCGGACTACAATTCTCATGATATCTGGCTATTGACTATGATGGGTAGGGATGATGGCAGTTGTAGTCATAAACTTCTGGAGAGCCAAAGGTTGCGGACCCATGCACGAGACTGGTGGGTGAAAAGTCCCTCAATGTCAATAGTTTTCCAGAGTTCTCACTGCAGCACCAGGTTTCCGCACCAATATAGCAGCAAATGAGCAATTTTCACATTATAGGTGCGCAGAAGTGTATCCAAATATAAAGCTTCCACTTTCCCCTCAAATGTCTGACGGTCACTAACATGCACCCCTGGTCCACACTGCACTAAATTATTATTGGCTGATCAAGATCAAGACCATATACCTCAGTATCATAGGACATACACCTCATCCAGTTTAACCCTTTCTGGCAACCAATTAAAAGCGTGTGCCCGATATTGCCTCTTTGCCATTCTTTTTTATTTGCCAATTTGAATAGTTAAATCATTTGCCATGCTCTGTTTAATTAGGACAACTGGAGAACACTAGAGTCTGACCTCGGTTGCTTTAGAAATGGCTGTATCATCAGTCCGGTTACTATCTGGCTATGTCTGGTGTTTACTTTAGGAGAGAAGCAATGTACCTGTTAAGGCCACAATATATAGACATTGTACAAAATAGGGCCTGGCTTCAGTTCCCATTAGTATAAAACATGTGTGAATTTTGGAGGTGCTATGCCCGCAGACTCATGAAATGGGGTTGATCCTAGGAGAGGACTGTGGAGTTGGAGGGGCCCTCCTTCTTATTTATTTATTTATTCATTGGGCATTTGTATGGCACCTATACACAAATGTTTCCAGGCACCACAAGACAAGAAGCGGTGGAGGGGCGGCATGGGATATCATACGAAAAACAGAACAGGAAAAACAAAGAGATGGTTATATTGGCCATGTGACAATCCTATTGTGCTTCAGGATATAAGTGCAAGAGGGTAGGGGTTAAGGAGAAGTGCAATAGTGGGGGCACAAGGGGGCGCAAGTGCTGTACAGGCCAAGGCGGCAAGTGCCAGGGGAAAGAGCGTAGGGCAGGGGATGCAAAGTGCAGTGGGTAGGTAGACTGGGTAGGGATGGTCCGGGAAAGGGGGCCAAGGGCAAATGCATGCAAAGAATGCTGGGAGGGACTGGTGGGGGGGGGTTATGGTCCCTGTATTACTCAGAAGTGACCAGGCCCCAGTCGTAGCGGCAGGTAGAGAGCTTAGCAAGAGAGGGGGAGCTGGAAGGCAGAGGAGAAAAGGAAGGTCTAGAGCAGTTTCCAGAACTTAAGAAGATCCGGCTCAAGTCTGATGGGGAGAGGGAGGCTGTTCCAGAGGGAGGTACCAGCTGAGGAGAGGGATCTACATCTAACTATCTGCTTGGAGAAACGTTTGACCTGCAGAGAGTTGGAGCCAGAGGACAGACGTGTTCTGGCTGGGCAGTATTTAGGGATGGAAAGCTGGATGGAGAGAGGCCCCAGGCCCCAGACAGCCTTGTGAATGATACAGAGGGAATTTGATCCTTGCAGTCACTGTGAGCGAGTGTAGTGACGTTAGGGCTGGAGAGATGCGGCCCCTGGGCTTGAGGCCAATGATAAGTCTTGCAGCCCTATTTTGGATTAGTTGGAGGGGGCAAAGGGAGGAAAGAGGAAGGTTGAGGAAGAGGCTGTTGCAGTAGTCAAGCTTAGAGGGAACCAATGCTCTGGAGACATTGAGCTTCTGGTGGAAGGTGATGAAGGGTAGAATGCCCCTGAGGAGATAGAGTTGAAAATTGGACTTCTTGGCAAGGTCCGTGATGTGTGGAGAGAAGGAGAGAAAGGAGTCAAAGATGATCCCAAGGTTTTTTGCCTCACAAGTGGGTGAGGGGAGGGTACCAAAGGAGTCTGGCCAGAGAGTGAGGGGGAAGCTGGGAGCAGGAGTCCCAATGAGGAGGATCTCAGTCTTGCTGGCATTGAGACAGAGATCATTGTCAGAGCACCACGCCTGAATAGCAGTCAAGCAGTCAGGTATGAGGCAGGAACAGGAGGAGGCAGGGGTAGGGGAAGTCAGCTGGAAAGAGAGTTGTGTCATCTGCGTAACACTGAAAGTGAGGGGACTAGGTGGAGATCAGGTGGGCCAAAGGGGCCAGATAGATGTTAAGGAGCTATGGTGCAGGGTAGAGCCCTCAGGGACGCCACACGTCGAGAGCCTTGTGGAGGCCAGAAAAGGACCAATTTGAACTTTGGAGGGTCTAAGCCATGCCATTGCCTGTCTGTGATGCCTAGTTACAGAAACGGCTTATGAGGATATAGCGGTTGACAGTGTCAAAGGCAGAGGAGAGATCGAGGAGGATCAGCACAGATGGAGAGTTAGAGTCCAGATTAGAGAGTAGGTCTTCTTGAGTATTCAGGAGAGTGGTTTCGGTGCCTCTGGTTGCCCTGAAACTGGACTTGTGGTCATGGAGGCAGCCGGCCAGTTCAGTGTAGAGGACCAACTTCTCCATGAGTTTGCCCAAGAAAGGGGTGATAGAGATAGGCCGATAGTTAGCCAGGTAAGAGGGGTCAGCAGACAGCTTTTTCAAGAGGGGTGCACAATGGAGTGCTTTAGAAGTTGAGGGAGAGAGCCTATGGCAAAAGAGTGGTTGCAGAGGTCAGCTAAGGCAGGGGCGAGAATGCGGATGTTGTCCTTGATGGTTCTGGAGGGGTATGGTAGCACCTTTTTAGAGGGGACTTTCATAGAGCGGACGACTCTAGAGATCTCATCTGGTGCAATGGGAGAGAGGGAGAAGAGTATGGGGGAATAGGTGAGTCTGAGGATGTGGAAGAAGGAGGGGGGTGAGAAGAGGGATCAGATGACAGATCGGACAGGATGTTAAAAGTTTTGGAGGAAAAGTGGGAGGCCAATGTGGATCTTAAGGCCTGGAAGGGGGGAGGAGAAGAGGAGACTGCAGTAGGATTGGCAAGTTCCTTGCAGATTTGAAAGAGTTCAGTCGTGTTGTAAGTGGCTCCAGAGATGTGAGCTTGGACATGAGCTTTTTTTTGGAGCAGATGGAGAGATGGTATTGCCTTTGGAGTAGGCGGCAGACCAGTTTGTCTGGGGATGAGCTAGATGTCTGACACTTCCGCTCTGCCGCTTTGCACTTGCATTTCAAATCGGCTAAGTCAGTCATACCACAAGTTGCATTTGGTGGCAGGCTTCATGCGAATCCTCATGGTAGGGGCAAGGATGTCTAGGGTGTTAGTGATGGAGAGATGGAGGTTAACTAGGACAGAGTTAGGGGGAGAGTCCAAAGAAGGGGAAGGGGGAGGAATGAAAGAGGAAACCTAGGCAGTGACTGACACATGCTTCCTCAGTTGCATGACGAAGGAGGAGACTGGCAGTGCGAGGGAGAGAGATTGGGGACAGCGAAGGTCAAGGAAAGAGGAGAGGAGAGAGTGGACAGACCAGGATAGAGGAGTACTGAGGGGGTTGGAAAGAGGGATTCAAGTCGAGATGAGAGCATCCAAGGTGTGCCCTGCAGAGTGGGTAGGACCAGAAGGAAGGATAGAGAGGGAGAGAGAGTTACATAGGTAACGGAAGAGAGGGGTGGCCGCATCAGGGGAATCAAGATGGATATTCAAATCCCTGAGGAAGAAAAGGATTGGGGGAGGAGGTAAGAAGAGAGCAGGCAAGATTGGCCCATTCAGACAAGACTTTCAAAGGAAATGTAGGATTGAGTGGGGATGGAGGCAGGGATCCACTCAGGGAAGATCAGTGCCACTCCACCACCAAATTGAGAGGGTCTGGGGTTGGATATGGTCTTGTAGCCCTCAGGAAGAAGAGTGTATAAAGCATTGACGGAGCTAGCCTTGAACCATGTCTCAGTAAGGGTGAGGACATCAAGGTCTTCAAGGAGGCGACAGATGTCAGAGGAGTGTTTAATGGCAGAGCGAGAGTTCAGGTAGCTAAGTGTAGATGGTGAGCCCCTTTGAAAGATTTGCAAGGGGGAACCAGGCTGTGGGATAACCCTTGGGGTGCGGGGACGGGGATAAGGGAGGGGTGGAAGGCGAGGGTGGGAAGTTGAAGAGAGTAGGAAGGTGCCTATCCAGAAAGTGATGGTTGGGCTGAGTCGAGGTCGAGGTCAAGGTCTTGTCTATCTGGAAAATGTTTATGCATTGAATTGTTTTTTGTAAAGGCGTGATAGGGTTTCAAGCTCCCAGGTCCTTGGTGGGAGACACATTGGGGTTGAAGAGGTTGCGGAAATTCGAGGGTAATTCTTTTTTTGCTTTCTTTTTCTCTTCTTTTAGTTTTTATCATTTAAGACAAAGTGAACATGTCAAATGGTTGTTGCCTTGAACGCACAGGAGCGCCCTTGTAGAGAGGATCCAGGAGATTAAGATTACTGTTGATTGATAAACAATTTGATGACGTGTTTATGTTCTCCTCGTTTGTGAAGAATGTAAATGCACTTTTATTATTGCACGTGTCTCAGGTTATGAAAATAATTAGAAATTGGAACACAAAAAAACGAGTGACCGGTCTAGAGTTCCGTCTGACCTACACTCACATCTGAAAGTGCCATGCCACACCTTGTCAGGCATTCCCCCACCAAGCTATTTTTTTGACCAGTGGCAGTGATTTGCTGATCGCCATAGCGCTCTATAAATACATAAATAAATAAATAAAAGCAGCGCTGTAATAAATTAAACAACAGCAGATCCTCTGATTTCAATCTTCATCGTATTCAATCCGTAGCTATTTCAGGGTGCAACAGGCTTTCACGTTGCAGCAAACATTTCTGAACTCTAGTTTGCTCCACAGGATCAGATTTTCTTGTTTCGACAAAAATCCTGATCTCATTCATTGTTGGCAATATCTTTTTCCCTAGATTGGTTCGGACGATGATTCGGTAATTTCTTGGGTTGTATGGTGGATCTTTTAGTAGTGGAACCAACAGAGCAGCACTCTGGTTGCACTAGATTACGTGAGCACAGGTTTTAATGCAATTGATCAGCAATGACGTCGGTATAACCAATAGGGCCAGAGGCACAGGAGGGATTTAGACCCCGGAAAAGAATATTGACTTTAGTGTTCCTAACCTCAACTCAGTTTTGTCATACATCTTCTGCCAAAGTGCAAGTGCTGGCATGAGTAGCACTCCCCGCCTGGTTGCAGGGGCCGCCAGAGTTGCAAGGCAGCTCAGATATATGAGTTGAAAGTTCTGACTTGTTAATGAGGACAAAAGCGGCATTCCTCTTTATCCCTGATCCGCCTGCCACACTTTGCCAAAAGGATGGACAGACCCTGATGAAGGAAATACTGCATATCAACTGTTTGATAGAGCGCTTATGATTCCGTGATATTCTTTTCACATGAACAGTCTCATTTGCATGCGAGGGCAATACCTGGACCTCACACAACTCTCAAAGTCATGATCCAACCACCCACCAGCTAGTTCTTCATATTCTTCAAGCGGGAGGTCGTTATGGACATTAAACAAAGCGTGCAAGACCGAAACATGCTCAATTTCACTGACTAGGTTATGCAGGATGCCAATGCCTTTATCGTTGCTTTTTAAGGCAACCCCACCATTAAAATTGCTTACGACACGGCAGCGCGCGCTCGTCTTGGAAGCAAGATGGCCCAGAGCAACTCGGGTTCAAATCCCGAGTCCGCGCTTAGAAACCTCTTCGTTATTAAGCATGTTATAAAAAACAAATTATAATTATTATCAAAATACAAGCATTTTCCCCGTCTGAATGGAACTAGCATTTGTATACAAAGTGCCGGTGGAGCAAGGCTGTCAGTTGTTCGCAAGACCTTGGTGTTGACTTCTTGTAGTACATGAATTGGATTGGTTTAGTTTGACGTGATAGCAGTGTGTTTTTTAGAACCAGAAAATATTTATTGAGACCAGAAAGTTCAAAACTACACATTTGGTAGACTATGAAAAAAAATAGATTATGCTACAATTATGTTTTTCAGTAAATCTGGTTTTGTTGAATATTTTTTTTCTATTTCCAATTTATATATTTTAACATTATTTGTGGCACTGGGTTTTCAAAGCACGAGTCTGCATTGTGCAGCTAACAATGAAACTCCCCGGTTGTGTTTTCCGTACCAGGTGTGTGTTTACATTTCTTGTGAAGCGAGCTGCTGATTAAACAAAGGAGTCGATTACATTGGTTCACAGCTGTTCCCTACCATGGTCATCCCACATTGGCAGCAACGGACAGTTATTGGCCTGGAAAAGTAATCGCATGCTTTGTTTTGATATTTTACATTGATTGACCCGCTTGGAGATCAAGGGGTCTAATTGACCACTGTGAAATTGTAGGCTTCCCTTTGGCCGAAATCCATTAGTCACATGAATTATGGAAAAAAATCATGGGTATGACACCATACCTGTGAATTATGGGCCTTACAACCGTTGCTTTTTGTACAATAAACATAACCATATTAAATATAGGTGTACACATATACCAGCAAACCCATCCAGCTGCACCTATCTGTCTGAGTTTGTTTGGCACTTTCCTGTAGTGACTTTACGCTATGACACTGCCTTACCAATCACTAATGAATACATAAGGTGCATTCTATTTCATCATCTTGTTTGTGGTGTTAATGTCTCCCTCCTCCCTGTTGTGCCTCCAAGTTGCAGATTCTCCAGGGTTTTTCTTTTGTGCTATATAAAACATACAAGCGTAAACCTACAGGTACTCTTATAGTCTCCCTTTTTCAGTTTACTGTTCTCTTCCATCTTCCCTGCATTGTTGCAATTTTTGTATATTTCAGTCTGTCACCCGCCCCCATGAATTCGACCATATCAATTCCTGATTCCTGCTTCAGTGTCATCCTCGGCTACCTGTTTCAGTGTCACTCCCTTATTTCTGTTTCATTTTAGGTCAACCTCTGATTGGTCTTCCACTGCCACTTCTACCTCAGTGCACAGTCAGGCAAATCCCTTGCCACAGACTGTAATCAAGAGACTATGCGCAGAGTACCTAACCATGCTCGGATGTGGCGGGTCTCTATGCAGGGGCATCCCCTATGATCCTCCCCAAGGGATATCCAACAGCCCTCAGACCATATTATACCAAGCCAGTCCAAACTACCTTTCCTTAAATCTTCCCCAAACACTCTGCAATGGCCATCTTCTGAAACGTAAACATTTCACACCACCACACATCACAGGGCAACCGCATGTTACAGTATAGGTCTGCTCCCAAGAGCATAAAGATACCATGATGGAAACTATGCCCACAGGATCCAGCGAGCGTGAAGGCCTTAGTCTCAGATTACTTGCACAAAAGATCACTACTCCTACCAGACTACACCTGCATACACACACACACACACACACATACACACATACAAATGCCTTTCACCCACTGCACACTTGGGAGTGGGAAGCTGCAATAGTTTTCCCATCAACCTGGAAAAACAAGCAAAGGGTCCACCACTAGCAAGCAGCCACACAAAATGCTGTAGAAGAAGGGCTACAATTAGTCTCTGGAGGATAGCTAAGGGGCAACGTGCTCGCCGTTGGAAGCAAGACGATGCACACGCTTAGAAACCTCTGTGTATTAAGCGCGTTATAAATAACCAATTACAACCCCGAGCGTCCCACTGAGAGAACTCTTCTGCTCCACATTATTCTCATGCACCCACACACATCCTCCCACAAATGACCATTCACTAGGCAACACCTCTTGCGAAATCTCTTAAACGTTTCACTCTTTTCATTTCGTATCATCAACCAGCACCACTTTTGCTGAAGACCCTTCTTCTGTGTGCAAGTTGACATTTCATTGATACGACCCTCAGTAGGAATGCCTCCAAACTGGCACGGCAGGGCCACAAACGTGCCTTGATGTTAACTGTGTGTTAGTAAATATCTTGGGCATAAGTGCAAAAGCGAGAACACAATTCTCGCTGTTCTTTTCAAAATGAATGTTCCCCGTCCTCCCTGTGCTCAATCCCGCTTTCGTCCTTGTCCACTCCTCACTCCTCTACACTGGAACAAGCTTCACCTTTCTCTTCGTTCCATTACTTCTTATTCTCTGTTCCGTTCTTCGTTAAAAATGCACTTGCTTCAGCCCCCTGATTGATTGACACTGGCAGTATTTGAACATTGATTTGCATTACTGATTTTATGTACCGATGACCTTTTCTCATGTAAAGCGCTTTGGACAAAGGAGCTATATCAAGTAAAATAAAAATAATAATAATTTAAAAAAACAACAAAAACAATATTGTATTTTTCCAATAAATATACATGCACGTTGAGGGTAGGAGGGGGGCTTTACAGACGGTCACATGTCAGTTAAAGCACTCAAGGTTGTAGGAGCCGCCAGGATGAACAGGTGTGTATGAAATGACCTCTTCTACCACCGACGTCCTATGTGCCTTGCGCTCCACCCTTTCGCCTCTCCTCTGCCTTCTCTGTACCCCAGCAGTCCTTCTTCCAGTCCTCCACTCCCAGCGCCCTCTGCTTCTTGCTGCAAGCCCTCTGTTCCTTGCTTCCTGCTCTTGGCCTTTCTATTCCTGCATCTTCCTTCCAGACCTCCTCTGTAGAACTCCTTCCAGTACCATTACCTTGCGCTCCACCCTCAGCCCCCTCCTCTGCCTCCTCTTTACCCTAACAGTCCTCCCGCCACACCCTTCTTCCAGTCCTGCTTTCCCCAGCCCTGCCCTCTCTGCTCTCTTCTTGCAGCCCAACCCTCCCTTCTCCTGACACCCTCATTCACCAGGGCATAGGATCCAGACTTTAGGGGGGCCTACCCCACCACATTTTCAGTATAGAGGGAGCACCTTCAGTGCAGCCTCCCACCACACACATACAAACTTTCTTAAGGGGGTGCAGTGATATGGAAGGCTGGAGGAATCATGCTGGTTCTTTCTTCTGAAGTGGTGTCTCAGACTCCTAAGGCCTTTGGAATGCGTGCCTGGCCGAGTAGCATTGGGGCTCAGGAAAGATTGCAGACTGTCCTGCCCACTGCTTACCTTTGGGTGGCTCGACACAGACCGAGTGGGGGGGGGACTCTGACACACGCATTGGGAAGTGACGTCACATGAAGAGAACAGATCCTAAAACTAAATATGCACATTTCATTGAACTTGTCTTTCACAATTGAGGAAAGTGCATAGGCCAAATAAGTAGTTGACATGAGAACATATTTTCTAAGAAGACTGCGGGCCAATTATAGGAAGTACGCACCTTCTAAAGCTAAGACTCTACAACAAAACATGGCCTGCATTGCGGGCTGTCAGCATGCCGCATTTCAGTAGTCCTTTGTGGAGGAGCCCTGTGGTCTTGTGGCTAAGTCTCTTGACTCCCATCCCTACGACCTGGGCTTGAATCCTGCCAGTGGCATTTCATCACATGGGTGTGCAAGAAGCAGACTTTTAAAAAATATTCTTTAAACACACAAAAGAGGAGGCGTCCTCCCTTTCAAAAGATCCTAATCTTCTTCCCTGGTCTCCAGCTCTGTCTATGCCCTCGCACCACCATGACTCTACGCCTGTACCAAGCTGCTGATTTAGCAGCCACCACTCCAGCATTTGCCGCCCCTTACATGGCTGGTTGCTCGTAATACTAGAAGCCCTATACCGCTGAGGTTTAAAGTCAGCTCAGTGCCCAGAAGTGTTGGTTAGAGTATCCAGGCACTATCCAAGGCCCACTGCCAGATCCGGCATGGTTGTGGGACTGTGGAGACGAAGTGCTACGCTGTGAGAAGAACAGAGGCTTGTCTGTGAGGTGAGAGGAGCCCGGTAGCCCCCAACTCGCCAGGGTAAAGAGCACCCCGCCTTCTCGCTGTGGCTGCAAACTGGTGGAGTTTGGTGCTTGCTCGTGGCCTGGGCATGTGGGTCTGCTCTAAACAGCAATGGGCATGCACATTTCAGCAGCTGGCCCCACCCTCTCGCCACCTGACCCATGCAGTGCCCACCAGGCAGCCCTGATAGAATTGGTGCCAATGTTGTCCCTGGAGCGCGCAGTTCCAATATGTGACATTACACCTTCGGTCGGTTAACCTCCTTCCTCGAGGCACATGGGGTAGAGGTGAAGTGTCTGACCTGTGAACCAGGCGCCCACGGTTGGAAGAATAGCCAGGCGCCTACCAGTGACTCGTTGCAAATGCAGAGTAAATTGTACAAATTCGAAATACACAGTGCAACGTATTTTGTTTTACCTCTGTAGGGTGACCAGACGTTCTGGTTTTGCCAGGACTGTCTGAGTATTTGCCCCTCGGGCCCGGCATCCTGAGGGTTTTTTAAGTTTTGAGCAACGGGTGGCTACTGACCCCGTTTTTGGTGGGAAACGAGTAACAAATCCTGATATCCGGCTGGGCACCGCTCTCCCTGCCTGCTTTTCACGCACCCATTTCCTCACCTTTCCTCCCTGCCCTCTCTCCTCCAATAATAAAATTGTGCCTGCATCAACCCCCAAACACCCATACTTTAGGCCACCAACATAGAAGTAAGACTACAGCTTTATTAAAGTCCCATATGTGTTTTAGTCCTTCTTTTGTGTTTGTCCACTTAGACTGTAGCCCTACTTCTATGGTTATCGCTCATCCTGTTTTGTTTTTTATTTAGAAAATCTGTTCACCCTATACCTACGGTGTCTAAAATACCTAAAGGTCAGGGACGTCATTTAGGGTTTGAGGTCTCCCTTGCTACCGCTGTGGTTTCCCTTGCTACCCCTAAAAAAAAAAAAAAAAATGTTTTCCCCCCCAAGTTAAACTGAGTCTCCTGGGCTGTGGCCAGCAGCATGTGGCTCTTTGTTTTTGGAGTTTTCTGATAGCTATAGCTGGTAAGATAGCTCATTGGGTTGAGCGCTCACTGCTGCAATGTGTATGTGATCTGCAGGTTGTAGGTTCGACTCCCGGCAAGGTCACTCAGCCTTTCATCCTGCTGAGGTTGATAAATTAGTACCAACACAGATGGGGTGATATTGTATGTATATTTGTTCTACATGAAGCGCTTAAGCTTAAGTGCTATATAATAACACATCATTATCATTTGGCCTTGGACGCCTGCTTGCATTCACAGTAATTTGGTAATATGGGCCTATACGCACTGATATTAATGATACATATGGTGATACATTCTCGTATAGATGTATATCACTTTACAGTGATATTGTAACCATATTTTTCGAAGTGTACTTAGAAAGAATGCTATGTGATGCCACTTGCTGGTTTGCTTCCTATGATGTCACTTCGGGTGGGGTCAAATGGCATCACTTCCTGTGATGTCATCAGAGGTCAGGGGTCGTGTGATGTCACTTTCGCTACCCCTGGCATTTTGTTGAAATGACGTCCCTGCTCTGAAAAAAGTGAATGGACGCCGTCCATCCGCATGTAGCCTCGACTTGAGCCCCGGTGAAGGGTTGAAGAGAAGGCAATCATCCTTGCACCAACTTGGGCGGGCAAAATATAGTATGAAAAATACCTTTTATACAACTTCCGCAAAATGCGATCCAGCTGGAAGTGATTTGGGACGTAACTGTTTCTGAGCCTAGGCTTTTTTTTGTCTACATTACACATTTATGGGGGAGGGGTTTAGTTTGCAGTGCCTCCTTCAGCCCTTCTCTGTCCACGCTATCATTCCACCAACCCCCCCACAGCTCTTATTTCCACAGCGGGGGGGGGGGGTGTGTGTGTGTGTGTGTGTGTCGGTCGGTCTCGTAGGCAGCGTTCCCACAGTGATTCTGCAAACAAACGTCCCCGGGCTGCAGACAATGCTGCGTCTGTGCCCAGGGCCGGCCTGCCAGCAGCATCTGCACCGAGCAGATGGGCACTGCACGGGACTGGAGGCGACCCGGCCTGCAGGGAAATCCTGCGGTTCCCCTCGAGGCTCGGCCGCTTTACTCTGGACTTACTGGCATGCTACCAGCCCCCAGGTTGCACGAGGCAGGAGTCCATTTTCGAATCGTGTACCATATCGCCAAGCACAGGCACGTGCCATTGTCAAGGCCAGTCTGCCCAGAAGGCCCCTCCTTTCTGCACTCACCGTTGCGCGCGCTCTCTCTCGTCTGAATCATCCAGTCTACTTGCACCCTCATGTCTCATCTAGACGCCCCCTGCTCTGCCAGACTCCTCTATCTAGCCTTTCCCTCCCAGCCTATTTAATTCCTCTAGCCTATCCCTCTCTCTCTTTTCCTCTAGCCTATCCCTCTCTCCCTTTTTCTCTAGTCGTGAGCCTCCCTCAAGCCTTGCCCTCTCTCCTTCTTTCTGTAGTCTGGCCCTCCCACACTTTCTCTAGCTCTTTCTCTAGCCTGGCCATCTCACTTTCTCTGGTTTAGCCCCCTCTTATTCTTTCCCTAGCCTTGCACTCTTGTTCATTCTCTAGTTTGACCCTCTCTCCCTCTTTCTCTAGTCTGGCCCTCTCTCCTTTCCCTAGCCGGGCCTCTCTCCCTCTTTCTCTAGTCTGGCCCTCTCTCCTTTCCCTAGCCCAGGCCTCTCTCCCTCTTTCTCTAGTCTGGCCCTCCCACACTCTTTCTCTAGCCTGGCCATCTCACTTTCTCTGGTTTAGCCCCTTCTTCTTCTTTCCCTAGCCTTGCACTCTTCCTCATTCTCTAGTTTGGCCCTCTCTGCCTCTTTCTCTAGTTTGGCCCTCTCTCCTTTCCCTAGCCCGGGCCTCTCTCCCTCTTTCTCTAGTCTGGCCCTCCCACACTCTTTCTCTAGCCTGGCCATCTCACTTTTTCTGGTTTGGCCCCCTCTCCTCCTCTCTCTAACCCGCCCCCCCCTCCGCTCGTTCTCTAGTGTGGCCCTCTCACCTGGCCCCTCACCCCTCTATACCTCGCTATTCCCTCTACCTCACCACCCCTCCCTGCCGTGATCCTCTGTCACTTCTCTCTTTTCACCCCCTGTCTATTCACCTTCTTCCTCCCCACTATCCAGGGGCGAGGGGGGGTGGGGGGGTGTCAGGCAACCAAAAGGAGCCCTGGATGTTTGTCAAAGTGGCCTCATATTACACGGAGTACGCGAATATCGCAGGTAAGTCCAACCCGTCTGACTAAAGTGGGGGAGTGGGCAGGGGTGGTCTATGGGCCCAAATGGTGCATTTTAAAATGTGTGTGTGTGTGTATATATATATTTGCTATTTGCAAAGCCGGGAAAAAGAATTTCTGGTTCTCCCAGGGAGGGATGGCACTCGCGGCAACACACAAAACGCTGGTGTCAGTTGCTTCCTCGAATCAAAAACCAATGCAGTGTAGGGTTAAGTTCATTATCCAGTTTTATTCGGCATCTGCCAGATTAAAAAGTGCACGGTACAACGCGTTTCGCCGCCTACTCGCAGCTTGTTCACGTACAAGTGAACCCACAACCAACTGTGTTAATATAGGTTTGCAAACAATTAACCAGTCTCTATGGTTCTTTGTGCCATTTGTCCTTTGTCGCTTTCTAGTACCGGCTATATATATATAGCTTCAGTGAATGGAGAGAAAAACATGGCGGCCATTTTGTAAGTGGCAAATTTGCCTTGTATAATGGATGTGTTATAGCCTAAACCATGTTAACAAGAGGTTTATTTCTGGCAAGTATAACCCGAGTGGGTTAACTCTTTTGTAAATCTGCCAGGGTTACAACCAATGTCCCTTTCAGAATTGCACATTAGTCAAGAAGTTATTAATTCTAAAATAGAAAACATATAATCCTAAAATTCTTCATTGTTCATTTTTGCTTTTACTTTTACTTGCACAGTGCACATGCCTGAAAAATTCGATTGACAGGCTATGATTCGATATAAATGTTTGCAGCTGATTGAATATAAGCAGAGTAGTAAAGTGCTAAGTGCTCAAAAGTGTCATGTGCTAAAGTGCATCTATTGCTATATAAAGCAACAAAGGTAAAGTGCTAATGCATAAAGTGCCAAATATGGCTAAAACCAATTTCTGTTATTAAGTCTGCAAACATAAATATTTAAAATAAACCACTCAGTACAAAAGCGATAAAATCAATAAAAATATGTGCACCATTATAGTACAATAGGATTTAGAACAATTATGCAATGTAGGGGAAATAGCTATGTTTAAAAGTTAACCTCTCAATTCAACCTTTTGACTGGACAACCATAAATTGAAGAACTGGCAATAAGAACCATCTAGGTGAATAAAATTTAACAATATAACACAACACAAATTTAAAAAGATGTTTTTGTTGACGAACAGACTTCAAATGGAGAGCTTAGCACTTGTCAATACACCTAAAAATAAGCTATATCGGTCCTGTGGATCTAGGTTCCCAAGTAGGTATATAACTCTTCATCTAGATTGTGTCCTTTGGGTTTTTTGGATTCAAAGTCTAGAATATATTTGGTTTCTTTTTTCCGCAGATCAAGTTCTCTATTGCCTCCCCGTGGGGTGGCTTTTATATGATGTAAGCCAAGGAAACTTAGACAGTCCAGTTTGCCCTGATGAACATCTTTGAAATGGACAGCCATAGGATAGGAGGGGTCTGAGTTTTTTATGGCTCGCATGTGTTGTAAAATTCTCAGCTTCAATTTGCAGATAGTGCTTCCAATGTGCCAAAGGTTACATGGGCATAAGAGTCCATAGACCACAAACTCCGTATTACATGTGATGTAATTTTGCAATTCAATTACTGGTCTCGTAACTGGATGCGTGTAGTTTGTTCTGTTTAGGGCATACTTGCAGGCTTTGCATTTAGTGCATTTGTAAAATCCTGTTGGATTTGCATTTAGCCAAGAACTGTTCGATATTTTCTCCACAGGGGGCAAGAAACTGCTGACTAATGAGTCTTTGATTGATGGAGATTTTCTGAAAGTGATATTAATACGATCTTTAAGGATGGTAGAAAGTACTTCATCAGATTGCAAAATATGCCAATGTCGATGAAAGATTTGACGAATCATATTGGCGTGAGTTCCAAACGTCAAAATTAGCCTCGTTTCGTCATCCTGTTTGTCTTTCTCAGGAGTACGATTGGAAGAGAGCAAGGTATTTCTGTTAAAATTACGAGCTTTCAAATAGGCTCTCTCCAAAACTGATTTTGGATACCGCTGTTTGGCGAAATTTGCAGCAATGAATCGACACTCCTGATCAAATTTTTCTATTGTGCTGCAATTGCGTCGTATTCTGACGAATTCACCATAGGGAATACTCCACTTTAAAGACACCGGATGGTTGCTGGTTGCGAAAAGAGGCATATTGGAACTTGTCGGTTTCCGATGCAATTCAGTTAAAACTTCCTTCTGATTCGATTTCACTAACACATCCAAAAAGACCAACTGGTCTCGACTATGGGTTTCTGTAAATTTCAAATTGATGTTATTCGTATTCAATATTTTGACGAATTCCAGCCAATCGCTCTTATCTCCGTTCCAAAGGATGAAGAGATCATCAATAAACCTAAGCCACAGGACCACTTGATTTGTGTATTTGATGTTACGTTCAGTCCATACTATAAACTTCTCCCACCATCCCATGGTTAAATTTGCATAGGATGGTGCAAAGCTCGTACCCATAGCAGTTCCTCTGATTTGGTTGTAAAATTCATTATTAAACAAAAAGACGTTGTTGGTGAGGCACATCTCTATGATTTCAACTATCATTTCACCATGTGAAAGATAGTTGAGAGATCTTGTGTTTAAAAAATATTTACAAGCCATTTTACCGTTCTCATGCTGTATAGAAGTGCATAATGAGACAACATCTAATGTGGCAAACATGTAATTTTCTTCCCATGCTATTCCTTCGATCTTACTGAGGAAGTCTTTTGTGTCTCGTAAATATGACGGTAAAGTGAATACGAGGGGAAGAAGAGTCTGATCCACATATTTAGAGAGGTTTTCTAATGAAGCTCCATTCAGGGTAACAATGGGACGGCCTGGAGGATTGGTAGGATGTTTGTGGATCTTGGGGAGAAAGTAGATGGTTGGAATGCTGGGGAATTTATTATACAGGAATCTGCAATCGTCTTCATCCAGAAGGCCCAAATCGGACCATTTCTTTAGAAGACACTCCACCTTAAGTTTTATTCTTTCTGTCGGATTTCCTTCAAATTTTTCATAACAACTGGTATCTAATAATTGTCTTTCAGCTTCTCTGATATAATCCACTCTGTTTTGTATAACAATATTAGTACCTTTATCAGAGGCTTTAAACGATACTGCTGATTTCTTGTATTTCTTTCAGGGTTTGTCTTTCTTTGGCGGAAAAATTGGTTTTAGCTTTAGTTGTTTTGAATCGTGCTTTTTGAAGATCGTGAATCACCAAATCTTGAAAAGCTTCTAGTTTACCGTCAGGTTGAAATAGTGGATTAAAACGTGATTTAACCTTCAATTTGCTTTTCATGGGCCAGTCTGTCTCTATATTCAACATTTCTAATGAGATTTCTGATAAGGCCTCTTCGTTATCGTTTGTTGATTCCAATTCTGCCAAATCAAGTAAAGCATCAAGATCCTCTATACAAATAGCTGTTTTTCCTTGAAGGACTTGTTTAGGCTTGCTTTTCGGAGGATTCAAAATAAAGAATTTCTTTAATCTGATTTTCCGCATGTATTTATAAAAATCAATCCTAGTTTCAGCATAGTCGTATGAAGAAGTTGGACAGAAGTTAAATCCATACTGTAAAACTTTAATTTGATCCATATTAAGGGAATAACTCGACAGATTTATGATACTGTTATCAGTATTAGTACTGTTCTTCATTTCTGTTTTTTCTGACCAGAGCGTGTTCTTGAATTCCCATCTGGCCCGGCGCTGCTTGTTTCTTTGTCCCCTCCTTGTTTTCCTTTTCCACCTCGTCCTAGCGATTTTCCCTGACCTTTGCCTGGAAATTTCTTTGAGTTGCTGTGTCCGTCTAGTCCTAGCATTCTCATCTCCTCTAAAAATTGGGTTTTTTTGGAATATTCTCCTTTTCGTTTTCACTGATGGAGGTTTCAGATTCGGATGTTGTAGCTATCTCGCTAGATGAAGGGGCTATACTTTCATTGCTGCGATTATTTTTACTTGATAGATTTTTCCTTAAATGGTCGAATCTCCGGGCAAAGGTATACACTCTACCCTTTTCATAATCGTCTTTGTCTCGAAGAAATTTTCTTTGTTTGCGTTGTTTGATTTCTTCTTCAAAAGTCTTGAGATTCGATTCCATATTGCCTCTCAATTTTTTGCCCTCTTCACTCACTGGTAACTGGGATAGCTGTTCATTAATTTCTTCCATTTGAGATAGGGTTTTTTCTCTATCTTTACGTGCATATTTTATCAAGATATTCAGGAATTGTCCTGAACATCCATTCGTAGAGTCCCCCCACTCTCTGAGCATTTCCGGATCTTGATCCTCAAAAGATGGTGAGATTAGAATTCTAAGACCACATGGGATTCTGCCAACATCCAAGTAATTTTGGAGGGAATGTTCCTCCCACCATTTACTTACTTCTTTTTTCTCCAATTTGTCCAATGTTTTAAGTAGGCTAATTTCATTTTTATCCACAATGCTGTTCTCAGCTGTGTTGGAAACTGGTGCATTAACTTGTAAGGTCTCACAAAATAAAGTCTGGGCCTGTTCACGACGTGCCTTTTCTCTGTCTGAATGTGATGCCATAATTTGCAGTAATATACTGGAATAAACTGCTTTGGTGAGTACAAGTCCAATTGTTAGTTGGGTTTACCAAGAGGAATGAATTTGTTGAATTCACGCGTTTATTATGTATTGCCAAATACACATTGCTTGGAAGTGTAAATCTCTTGCAGACACATATACGGACGTGAATACAGGGATGGACGGGGAGCCAGAAGAGAAAGTCTTACCGCAGTTTCAGGATTCGCGTCTATCCTCCGATATACGCGGGAACATCTGCTGCTGCAGACGACCTCAAACAGCTGCACCCACTCTATCCCGCATTCAGCTGTGCGACGTCCGGGTCTGGAGCGTTATAAAGGAAGTCTGCGAAGAGACTCGATACTCCCTTCGCATCAAAATTGGGAGCGGTGCACATCCAGCACCTGCCTCAGGGTGCGACGTCTATTTGCAAAGCCGGGAAAAAGAATTTCCAGTTCTCCCAGGGAGGGATGGCACTCGCGGCAACAAACAAAACGCTGGTGTCAGTTGCTTCCTCGAATCAAAAACCAATGCAGTGTAGGGTTAAGTTCATTATCCAGTTTTATTCGGCATCTGCCAGATTAAAAAGTGCACGGTACAACGCGTTTCGCCGCCTACTCGCAGCTTGTTCACTTACAAGTGAAACCCACAACCAACTGTGTTAATATAGGTTTACAAACAATTAACCAGTCTCTATGGTTCTTTGTGCCATTTGTCCTTTGTCGCTTTCTAGTACCGGCTATATATATAGCTTCAGTGAATGGAGAGAAAAACATGGCGGCCATTTTGTAAGTGGCAAATTTGCCTTGTATAATGGATGTGTTATAGCCTAAACCATGTTAACAAGAGGTTTATTTCTGGCAAGTATAACCCGAGTGGGTTAACTCTTTTGTAAATCTGCCAGGGTTACAACCAATGTCCCTTTCAGAATTGCACATTAGTCAAGAAGTTATTAATTCTAAAATAGAAAACATATAATCCTAAAATTCTTCATTTATCATTTTTGCTTTTACTTTTACTTATATATATATATATATATATATATATATATATATATATATATGTGTGTGTGGGTCCCTGTGTAAGGATTTCAATGTAGTTAAACATAGCAAAAACTGGTGAGCAGAATTTTGTGAGAGTGAGGAATTGTGTTACCAAATATTAACTTCAGATGGAAATGGAGGAGGAGGAGGAGGAGGGGGGGATTGGGGGTTTGCAAGGAAGGGGGCAGTGCGGGAGGGAGAGAGGGCTTGATGATCAGAAAACCAAGATACTTACTCAGCGGAGGCCAGGGGCAGATGCCCGCCGGGATGTCTCCTTAGTTCCCTGTATGCCAGTCAACCACTGGCACCGTCTCCATCCTTTGGCTCCGCCTTGGCTGCCCGGGCCCCCTATGCCACGTGTCCCTCCACCTGCCCTTTGCCCCGCCTACTCTCTGTCCTAGCTCCCTCTCTCCAGCCCTTTCTACTGTCCCTTGTCCCTTCTGTGCCCCCCTCTCATGCTTGTGCCACCGCTCGTTTTGTCTGTGCAAAGTTTGCGCTATGCACTAACAGCCCTGAACACTGCAAGCCGTGCACGAAAAACTCTGAACACTGCAAGCATGAACGAAGAACCCTGAACACAGGAAGCATGCACGGAGAACCCTGGATACTGGAAGCATGCACGGAGAACCCTGAACACCGGAAGCATGCACAGAGAACCCTGAACACTACAAGCATGCACGGAGAACCCTGAACACTGCAAGCATGCACGGAGAACCCTGAACACTGCAAGCATGCACAGAGAACCCTGAACACTGCAAGCATGCACGGAGAACCCTGAACACTGCAAGCATGCACGGAGAACCCTGAACACAACAAGCATGCACGGAGATCCCTGAACACTGGAAGCATGCACGGAGAACCCTGAACACTACAAGAATGAACGAAGAACCCTGAACACCGGAAGCATGCACAGAGAATCCTGAACACCGGAAGCATGCACGGAGAACCCTGAACACTGGAAGCATGCACAGAGAACCCTGAACACTACAAACATGAACGAAGAACTCTGAAGACCGGAAGCATGCATGGAGAACCCTGAACACTGGAAGCATGCACGGAGAACCCTGAACAATGGAAGCATGCACAGAGAACCCTGAACACTACAAGCATGAACGAAGAACCCTGAACAGTGAACACTGGAAGCATGCACAGAGAACCCTGAACACTACAAGCATGAACGAAGAACCCGGAATACTGGAAGCATGCACAGAGAACCCTGAGCACTGCAAGCGTGCACTAAGAATGGGGAGCCCTAAACACTGCAAGCATGTATGGAGTACCCTAAACACTGCACACATTAACAATGCAAGCGTGCACAGAGAACCCTGAGCACTGTAAGCCTGCACGAAGAACGGAGAGCCCTGAACACTGCAAGCATGCACAAAGAACCCTGAACACTGCAAGCATACACAGAGAACCCGGAACACTGCAAGCATGTATGGAGAACCATGAACAATGCACGTGTGCACGAAGAATGGGGAGCCCTAAACACTGCAAGCATGTACGGAGTACCCTGTACATTGCACGCATTAACACTGCAAGCGTGCACCGAGAGCCCTGAGCATTGCAAGCCTGCACAAAGAACAGAGAGCCCTGAACACTACTAGTGTGCACAAAGAACCCTGAACACTGCAAGCATGCACAGAGAACCTGGAACACTGCAAGCATGTATGAAGAACCCTGAACACTGCACGCATTAACACTGCAAGCATGCACGAAGAGCCCTAAACATTGGAAGCATGCACAGAGAACCCTGAGCACTGCAAGCGTGAATGAAGAACGGGGAGCCCTAAACACTGCAAGCATGTACAGAGTAACCTGAACACTGCACGCATTTACACTGCAAACCTGCACAGAGAATCCTGAGCACTTCAAGCATGCACGAAGAATGCAGAGCCCTGAACACTGCAAGCGTGCACAAAGAACCCTGAACACTGCAAGCATGCACAGAGAACCATGAACACTGCACGCATGGATGGAGAACCCTGAACACTCAAACATTAACATTGCAAGCGTGCACGAAGAACCCTGAACACTGCACGCATGCACGTAGACCCCTGACAATAGCAGCTGCATTGCCTGGCCTTTCAAGCTGGCAGGCCTGCAACTCTGCATGTTGTCAGCAACAGAATAAGCAGTCATGCACATGTCCAGCCCCTGAGAACAGGCAACCCTGAAAAGTAACCCCTGTGTACAGGCAGCACTGCACATTGGCAGCCACAGAGAGTTGGCCTCAAGGATTTTAGAGGTTTCAGTGGCAGCATTCCCTGTTTGACGGGCATCCATGCATATAACAAGGGGGGTCCTAGGAGTGCCTCTGCCAGACATTAGTACTGGTTACGAGGGACTTACCCAGAGTCTTTAGCTCACTATCTTTCACAGAGGAGAAATATCCAAAACATATTAGTCTTTGTCCTGCCCTGGCGCAGTCCAGCACCGAAATGCTAGGCAATTCTCCTCTGAACAAGTGTACCAACAGCAACCCCAGACACGTGTTTCGGTCTGGTTGGACCTCATCAGTAGGGTGGAGCTGTGCCTCTCTAAGAATAGTGAGGGCAGCCTTGGATCTTTGCATGCCACTGGCCTTCATTTTTGATTTGAATGTATTGCATACAATTAATATTTCAAGCGCGCCACAGAAGAAAAGTTGTATATTGTAATCAAATGCGAGCAATGCCAACCGAGAGTCAACTGACACCAGTTTTGTTTTTTTTATACAGTTTTATATGGCGTGAATGAAAACAAAAATTGTAATGGATCACTGTACGCCATTCACCACTCGGGCCCGCATGAGCAGCTCCAAAGTCCATCATGCAACCACTCGCCATATAACTACATCTAGTACCATGCTTAGTTGCATCTCAATATTGCTATCACAATAAAACTCTGCTCTAATCCAAGCTGTACTCTCCTGAGTCCTACACTCATGCTTACCAATAACTTATCACAGTTTATTTATTTATTTTTTTGTATTGCGCCGTAAGCCCACAGGCATCGGGGTGCACACATAGAGACAGGGGACAAACATATAAAACAAGACAGTAAGGCCTGTCTAAGGGCCAGGGAGAGATAACTGGGTCAGTGTCTTCACTTAAATAAGTGTGTTTTCAGAGTTTTTCTGAATGTTATATAATTTCTCTAATCTGTGTTGGTAGGCTATTCCAGTTTTGTGCTGCCATCAACGGGAAAGCTCTACCAAGGCCGTTAGACCGTTTGTGGGGCGGGCATGTAATCAGACCCAGTACCTCTTATCTTAGTGATCGCCTGGGCACATGCTGAGTGACCCATTCTTTAAGATAGGTCAGGGCCTGCCCAAACAGGCATCTGTGGACTACAGTCATGGACTTAACATGTATCCTGTCCTCTACGGTCAACCAATAGAGAGCCACTCTGTCTGCAGTAATGTGTTCTCTTCTCGATTTCCTTTTTATTATTCTGACTGTGTTCTTTTGAATGATTTGGCACTTCTTTAAGCATCCTTTATTGATGCCTAGCAGTAGTGTGTTGCCATAATCGAGCCGAGATAATATTGTGGCCATAGCAATGGTTGCACAATTTGTCTGCACTCAGGTAGGGACCGATGGCTTTAAGGAGCCGTGGGTAGTACAGGCAATTTTTGTTTAAGTACATAACCTGCGCTTCGGCGCCCATGGAAGCTTCTAAGAATAGCATCAGTGTTTTCACTTTCCCTGCCACAAGGATAGGGGAGTCCTTGATATGAAAGGACGTATATTCTGGGCCTAGCCTGGCTTGGGCTTTGTGAGAGCCAAAGATCATCATCTCTGTTTTGCTTCCATTTAAACACATCCAGTTTCTTTCCATCCAAGCTTCAATGACTTTGTATAGTGCCGCCACCCTGGTACTATCACAATTGATGGGCGTTTCGCGTGAGAATTTTTCCCCCCCAATGGATTTTAGAATTTCTGCCCGATAGAAATTAAACTACCCACCTAGTAGCTAGTGCGTATTTAGGACCGGTGCAAGGGTTTACGCTGACTCGAGCCAAGTGTCACTTTTGCACCACTGCAGCGTCCCTTAAAATGAAGTCAGATTTTATATTTTTAAGGCCAAAACGGCGCCCTCCCTTGCTGGTGTCACTTTAGGCGGCTGCCAAGAATTGCCTTCTTGTAGTATCAGCAAGCGTTAACGTATGATTTACTTGAGGAGCGATTATTTATTTATTTGTCAGTCCTGAAAACTTGAGGGGATGTTGCTATTCACTAGGGTTAAAATACCGGCCTCGCTGTGAACGCCCATCTGTTTCAAATGTTGATGGTTTCAAAGGATAGCTCAGACTAATAGCGTAATATAAAGGCATTTTGTCCCTTTAAACTTTGAGCTGTCTCCAAAGATAGACAATTCTTGAGATCAGAGGTTTGCTCCTTAATTTTGTCTCCCGCACTTGTGATCCACAAGACATCATTTAGACAGTGGAAGGATATTACTTGTGGGTCCTGTTTGTACTCACTGTGGACCCTTTACAAGCGCACCACCTCTTGAGACTTAGCCTAGACCACTCGTCACTCCTACCTTGAACTGGTTTGGCTACAGCTCCCAGAGTTGTCCCTGTTACAATATAGGTTGGTCTTCTATGCATCTGTCCGCCAGGCCAGAGTATAGAAAATCAGTCCTAATAAATTATATCTTACAAATGCACAATACATAAATAAATAAACAAACAAACAAACAAACAAGATGGTGTCACTGCTAGTTGACCAGTTCCAAGACCGAGTGACTGGCATGTGGGCCTTGGAGGGACTTCAATTAAACTGCGATGGAGAAAAGTGCATTGACATCTTGAGTGCTTGCATTGGTTTGGATTTTCCAGTAGGCATATGGTGTCCAGTATCCAAACCCCACATGCCATAGCTGGATCCAACAGAAACCACGCAGAACTTGTTAGCACCCGCTGGCCTTTGCAAATGCCCGCCAACCACTATCCCTGCACCACTTGTTCAGTTTAGAGAGGGGGTTTTGCATGGTCAAACCACTTATTTGGATTGCATTTCGTAATTTTTAACTGATTTTCACACCTGGTGCGCGTTGTTACCAGGACCCAATTTTATACCCGTTCCTCCTAAAACGATTGTGCTTCCCCGACTTTAGCGACTTTGCTCATTCGTCTTTCCTAAACTATGTCCAGGCCTCGCCAGTGATGGCGGCCATTTCTCCCCACATTGCGCTCTGGACCACCACACACACTCACTCATTGGCCTAATGGAGTGCTACGAGATACTAGGGGGCATTGTGAGCAGCCCCTTGTGGGCCTCCTCTCCCTCGCCTGCCCCCCCATCATACTCCATTCCCACCCCTTAATTCCGCGGCCAAATTCTCTTGTTTTTGTGTTTCCCGCTTCGTCTCCCACCTCTTCCTGTTCACTTCTACCTCAGTCCCCTACTTTACATCTCCCCTTGCTTCTTAACGGATTACCCCTGGTACTCCTTACACATGTTTCTTGCTCTCACTTTCCATGCCCCCCACCACTTGCCGTACACTTTAGCCTCCCCTTTTCATGTTTTTCTTGCCCTCCATCCCACTCACCTCTGTGGTTGTGGCAGCGTTGTTGATGCCTTGGCAGTAGTCCATTTGTTCAGCTGTGCCCCCCTTAATTTCTGCTTTCACACAAACTGCAGAACTTAGACAAATATCGAAGCACAATATTGATCACTTGTCCCATAAGGGACCCTCTTGTACCCTAAAAATATGTAGTCTTATCATATCCCCCCACCTGAAATTAATGAACGGCTAAGCCCATCTCGTTCTACCACCCACCCACCCCTGCGCCGTTCCCGCCCATCTTTCTCAGCAGTTTGGAATCCTCCATCATAATATTTATATTCTCCTTGAGTGCTGCCACAATGACCTGAATTTGCTTCAAGCTTCCCTCGTCAGTGCTCAATATATTAGTGGAGCCTGACTCCCCCACTGGCAAGGACTCTCCACCCCCACCCCCATTGCACCCACCCTCCGTAGAGCTCACCAACGGCAGTAGACACCACTGTTCCGGCATACCTATCCCAACTGCCCGGAGTTTCTACTTCTTCATTCCCTATGGGCCAGCCAGAGCAACCCTACAGTACAAACAACTCCCCACTGACCTCACTAAATACTGATGCTGTATCCAATGTGAGGGTGCGTGGCCGCGCGTGGAGACTTTCATAGTAGACACTTCAGCAAGGAATCTCTCAGTCCAAGTACAGTTTATTGAGTAGTTTGTCAACGTGATAGGTCGCAAAGCTGAGATGAGATATCACTTAAGATCTCCAAGATGGGTCTGCATTTGATTGAGAGGTCCATGGGCACAGCCCAGGGCTGAGCGGGCGAGCTGGGCACAGTCATAGGCTGCTGACAGGATGGAATGATCCACAACTGGAACTGAGGATGCAAGAGTGGCCACTTTTTTTTAGAGGTTTGCTTTATTTCAGGACGTCTGATTCGCATCCTAGAAGAGGAGGTAGAACCCTGGAGTTGGACAATTCTTCCTCTGAAGCATGTGTATCTTGACATGGCAATTTTGGCATATTGAGAGAAGCTGGAATCCCTGGGCGTTGTGTGAGGAAGAGTTGAGGAGGAGAGGCTTGCATAGTTTAAATGGTATGGCCAAGTATAGAGGGATACAAATGTGCGAATAATAATGTACCAGACGCATATCTAAAATGGCTGCACTCGCTTTTCGTCAGCCAGTGGGGTGCCTGCAGAGCAAGTGGGAGGCCTCCACGTATGCATCTTGCCGTGTGGTCCTGTACTCTGGAGTTTGGATAGTGTTTTGCTGTTACAGAATCAAACCTTGACATCACGGCTGCAAGAATTAGGGACATTTGCTGGGTTAGTGGCAGGACTTCAGAGATTCCCTCATAAAAGCAGTGATCGAAGTGAGCGGGAACGGTCAGGACCGGTGCTCTACTACTTTTATTTTTTTCTGTTTAGCATTCCTCTACTTTTAAAGACCATATTCACCGTTCCATACAGAGGATTTGTCCATTCATGTCCTTGTGCTAGTGTAAAGTTGTAAAAGGGCCATAATTACTGGTCACTTGGACTAATGCAATGCCTGGCCGCAACACCATACCACAAGTTGCACTAGGCTTCTGCCTACTCTCTGCCCTGCCGAGACAGCAGTTCCACTACTTTTTTCGGTACACTTCTACCACTGCGTAAAAGGTGGAGGTGGTCGGAGAAATGATTTTAATATCAACTTTACATGTTAGTTGAGTGCAAGATCATGCAATAGTGCAAGTCTCGAAAGGATAGCTCAGGGGCAACGCGCTCACCTTGGAAGCAAGATGACACAGAGCAACACAGGTTCGATCCCCGGGTCCGTGCTTAGAAACCTCTGGCTATTAAGCGCTTTATAAATAACCTATCATATCATGGCATACAGGGCCTTAAGATTACATGCCATATGCATGGGTGTAGCAGAGGCCTCAGTGAGTCAGGCTCCTCAAAGAGGAGGTTACGGGATGCCACAAACTCACGAGCAAGATCTACATATTTTTTTTATCGTTTCAGGCAAGGGCAATTTTGGCACCTCCAATGTTGGACCAGTTTCAGGGACGATACAGTCGCTGCAAACGTCCTGATGTTAGTTATGGGAGACCACATATCAAAGGTGGAAGCCTGGATGTGGGTGAAAGGTGCAGTGAGCAGGATTGGACATAGAGCCAATCCCTGCCACACCTCACATTTAAGAATGAATGAATGATATCACCCATGTGCTAATGCCCATAAACCCCTCTCATTCTCGGGCGTTTTCACTACCAGGGGGCCTCCTATTGTGCCCTCGCTGTTTAGATTGGGGCTCGCTATATAGGATAGCTCAGTGGGTTGAGCAGTTGCTTCAGAGGTATGCGACCTGCAGTGAGAGGATTAAATCCCAGCATGGCCGACTCGGCCATTTATCCCTGAAAATGTGGAGGGGCACCTAGGATTACAGCTCTAAGGGTGAAGAGAATACGTCAGAACCGTGACATTTGTATTGTGGCTGCCCTGGAATATTCCCCACTGCCAATAGCCCCCGACTGTATCCCCCAGTTACTCAGCACTCCACCTCCGCTTCGGTGCTAAGGCTCCCCAGGGCCTGCACCCACCACCACTGGAGAAGGGTCACCCCAAAATATGTCATATGGCTGCGAAGGCCGTTTCACTTAGCTAATGGAGGTGATTACCAGCACCATATTCCAGACTCTCCCGGATAATGTGGCAGGAAATGTAACATTTTGATTTGCACTCTGCCTCTTTCCTGCAATGTGCCAATCTCACGCCCTCCAGTCAAAAAATGTGCCGCAGAAATGCTGCAAGAAATGCAATTTCCTGCCGCAACATTTGCACAAATGCCGCAACATTTTACATTTCCTGCCGTAGTATCCTGGAGGGTCTGATTTTACAGGCTTCTCAATGTCACGTGTATTCAGGAGAGTTTGTGCTATGGATCACTGGAAGGATGCGGCACAGGTGCTATGGGAACATGCCTCTCAGATGTCCCCTCTCTAACAGGGTGCCCATACCTTCTTTCAGCCCCTTCATGCAGGCCTGTGCAGTGAGAACTCTGAGTGTGATCCGGGTCTGCACTGATAAAGGCCGGCATGATATGATATGATATGTCATTTATAACGTGCCTGTACGCAAGTTTTTCTAGGCAAGACAAGGTAGGGAAGACAGAGGGAGGACAAAACAAACGATCTTACTAGGCCTTGTGTCATTCGGATCGTGCAAGTGCGAGAATGAGAAGTGCAAGGCGAAAGGGAAGGAGGAAGTGCAAGGGAGAGGGGAGGGGAAATCAGGGCAGCAATGCTCTGAGTAAGTTGCAGCCAGGGCAGCGCAGCTCTTTGTAGGGGAAGGAGAACAAGGAGCTGTAGGGTTACAGTTACAGCCCCTGTGTGCGTGCTAGGCCCGGAGGCAGTGTAAGGGTGACTGATTAAAAAAGAGTCTAGTATCAAGTGAGACTCAGAGGGTAGCCAAACAGCCAGTCAGTGCAGCAGACGGGTAGGTCAGCAGGGGAGGGGGAGAGAGAAAGCAGACGAGAAGAGGAAAGTTTTGCACTGCTTCCGGATCTTCAGGTGGTCCAGCTCAAGTTTGAGAGGGGCAGGGAGGCCATTCCAGAGGGACACACCTGCAGAAGCGAGAGATCTTCCACCCACTCTCTGCCTGGAGAAATATCTAACCCTTAGAGAGTTGGAGGTAGCTGAGAGAAGGGCTCGAGAGAAAGGTATTTTGGAAGAGAACGTTGGATGTAGTGCGGGCTCCGGTGCAAGAAAGTCTTGTGGACAATGCAAAATGTCTTGAACTTGATCCTTGCAGCCACCGGGAGCCAGTGAGGAGATTTCAGGACTGAAGAGATACAGTCCCTCGGCTTGAGGCCAAGGATAAGCCTCGCAGTCCTGTTCCGGATTAGTTGCAGAGGGCGGAGAGTAGAGGAAAGCAGATTGAGAAAGAGGCTGTTGCAGTAGTCCAGCCTAGAGAGAACCAGGGCTCTGGAGACAGTGAGCTTCTGGGGGAAAGTGAGAAAGGGAAGGGTCCCTTTGAGGAGGTGCAGCTGGTAGTGGGACTACTCGGCGACGTCCGAGATGTGACTAGAGAAAGAGAGAGTGGAGTCGAAGAGGACACCAAGGTTTTTTTGCCTCACATGAGGGCAAAGGAAGAGGGCCCAAGGCAGGCGGCCAGAGTGAGAGAGGGAAAGCAAGGGCAGGGGTCCCAAAGAGACAGATCTCCGTCTTACTGGCATTAAAGCAGACCCCCCCAAAGTGGAAGGCCAGAGTGAGAGAGGGAAAGCAAGGGCAGGGGTCCCTGGGACTGCAGTGTTGGGCCAGTCAGACCGGCCTAGGGTACCTGGAACTCCCATAAATCTCCCCATGTTATTATATTCATTGATGTAGCGTTCTTTTATTGCCTCTTTCATCTTTACTTGATAGAACAATTACAAGTTGGGTGGTATTCTGATGGTAAATCTGCTGGAATACCGCCCAAAGGAATTACTGTTACCACCAGTTAGTCCCTCCGATTTACCGCCAGATTGCAACTGGTGGTGGCGGTGTCAGTCCCCATTAATTTGGAGATTTCGGCAGAATTACTGCTGTGGTAATTCTGCTGATTTTGCTGATTATTCTGCAGAAAGTGGGAGTATCGATCTGCATCGCGATGCTTCAGGTAAATCCCCCACTCCAGGGTCAAACTCGTACTATGGCAGAGCGGGAAAAGTGCTGGTAATTCCATTACCGCCACTTTTTTTGCCTAATGTGGCCCAAAAAGCAACCAGGCAGACTCAATGAGTCCATGTTTTCCCGCAACGAATCCACCTGAACTCCCCTCGTCATCACCCCCCCCTTCACTCATTAAGGTTCTCCATTTCCCACATTGGGTAAGTGGACCTAACCTTTACATCACCATAGCTCTCAACTCTCCTGCCTTGCAAGCAGCTGAATCACCCGCCAAGTCCCTCATACGCCCATTCACTTCTATGTGCTCTCACCCGCCAAAAAGAAAATCTGGCGTTTTCACTCGCCTTGTTGACACAAAAGGTTGGGAGCTATGCATAACTCTGCCGCTCCCCCCCATGTTCTTCCCCCTCCACTCCCTGCCTGCCTCTCAACTGCCAAACTCACCGGGCGCTGTCGCATTTTTGTAAGTTTTCCCGCTCTCTTCTTTCAGTCACCTCCCCCGGCCATTTGTGTTGCCAAATGATCAGATGTGCCTTTAGTGGGAGCCCGGGCGGTGGCACTGCGCGTGAGCAGGTGACATGCAAAGCGCCATGTTGACATAAATGCATTCACGGTGACACCTTTTCGAAGACTGGGCCCAGCAGAGGAGCTAGCACACGTGCATTGTGCATGTGTTCCCCGCTGTCCAATTAGACCGCTCAACCGCACTTTTAAGAAACCGCTTGCATTGTTTTTAATATAATGCACCCGATCCATCACCTTGCCATTCTGGACCTCGGAGCTACGTTTAGAAGCACAGCGGAGCTGTATTTGGATGTAAAGGGCTTGGGTCCTTGGGGTTGTGCACGCGGCACCGCCCCGCCCTCCATCCGTCCAGAGTCTCGCTTCTAATCGCAGCCCTGTTCTCCCTTCTCCCCATTCACTCGTTTCGCTGCAGCTCTTCGCCGTGTCGTCTGCTTCTCACCTTTTACTCTCATACTGCCCGTGGAAGGCACACTACATACATATGGTGCTGTGCTCCCGCCACCCCTCCCGTTCTCTTCCCCTCTCCCATCTCCTTCTACACTCCCCTCATTCGTTTTCCTCTCCTCATTCACACTTTGTTTCTCTTTGTGTTCCTCCTTCTGTCTTTTGCAGCCTCTCTCTCGCTCTCTTCTCTCACTCCTCTTCCCCTGCAGTCACTCAGTGTGCACTTTTCGTACAACCTCCCTCTGTTTCTCTCTTTTCACCTTTCTCCATCCCTTCCCTTCCCTCTCTATCGGCCCCTCCCACTCACCCGTTCCCTCTCTTCGTAAACCCTGATCTCGCTCTCGCTCGCCGACTCTCTCTCTCACTCCCCCTCTCTCTCACGTTCACTCTCCCCTGTCTCCTGAAGCCTCTCTCTCACTCGGTTTCCTCTCTTCGTTCACCCCCATCTCTCTCTCTATATCGCCTTCCCTCTCTCTCTCCTCCCCGTCTAAGCCTCTCACTCACTCTGTTTCCTCTCTTCATTTACCCCCATCTCTCTCTCTCGCTCTCCCTCTCTGTCTCTCACTCTCTCCCGTCTCCCACGTCTCTCTCCCTCTCTCTTCCTCCTTCTCCTGCAGCCTCTCCCTGATTCGGTTTCCTCTCTGTATACACCCCCATCTCTCTCTCTCTGGCTCCCTCTCTTTCTCTCCTCTCTGTCTCGCTCTCGCTCTGCCCCCAGTCTGTCTCTCTCTTCCTCCTTCTCCTGCAGCCTCTCCCTGACTCGGTTTCCTCTCTGTGTACGCCCTCATCCCTCTCTCTCTGGCTCTCTCTCTCTCTCTCTCTCTCTCTCTCTTTCGCCCTCTCCTGCAGCCTCTCCCTCACTCGGCTCCCCCCTCCTGCACATGCTCCCGCCTGCCCCTCCCTCCTCCCCCCTCTTGGCCCCCGTCCAGCCCCATGCAGTCATGCAGGTCACATGGGCTCCGGCTGCAGAAAGAGCCCCTTGTCTTCCCAGGTGCACTTGCTGATGACTTTGGGAGCATGTTTGTGTTTGCCACATGGCACAACCTACCAATGCTGCCCTTGTACGATGCCAGCCAAGTGGCTACCCGGGGGTCATGCGAGGACAGTGCCCCCAGCCCCCTCCCTTTTGGAGGCACAGGCACCTTGCACCCTCCCCCCCTGCTCGTCTTTTCTCGCCAACCAGCTGCCTTCTCTATCCAAGAGAGAGGTGTGTGTTGGGGGGGGGGATTTATTGGGGTGGGCTCGCAAGCCGAGGATTTCCTCGCGACTTCTCCCATTACATTCCCGCAGTCTCCGGGCCTGCCTCCCTCGTCTTCGTCCTCCTCGTAGGCTACTAGTATCCAAGCGAACTCTCTCCTCGCCCTGGCAGGCCTGGCGGTGAATTCCAGCACTCACGTGTGAACTGCCGCAGTTAGCAGGCGCTCCTGATCAGTGGGCGATGACGATCTGGAAACTTGACTTTTAACTCGCATTTCCCCCACGCCTTATGCTATTCACTACAGGCCACTCACTAAGTTATGGTATTTAATGAGCGCGGGCCAAGCTTTCAGAAGCAACGTAGCGCTGTACAGACGAATTCTAGCGTAGAAGACATCAAGCAGGGCCCATCAGAGCTAAGAAAGTGTAGGGGAAGGCAGAGACGTCTTTATGGGAGAGTAAAAGGGGCAATTTCCACGGGTGCCCACCTTGGAGGGGACCCCAGAAGGCTGCCTGATCAAAAGCCGTCAGTTTCACCAAACCCTAGTCAGGATATTTGATGGCAAGCTGCTGAGGCTTTGAACCTATTGCCTGCCCCTTGTAGACAAGCACATTGCGCTCTGATCAGTTCATCCTGCAATGTTTGCTGCGTTCACTGTGGCATACATAGTGTGCATGCTCACTACTGCCCAACTCCTGTAGCAGTCTCACCTTCCCGTGGGGATAATATTGATCATGTCCAATAGCCAAAGTTGAAATGATACATTTGAGTGCTGCAAAGGCTATGGGCCCCATTACCAGGTCAGCGGTGCAGCACAAAAAGTGCTGCAAATTCAATTGCTGCCACTTCTCGGGTGGTAATGGAATTACCACCATTATTACTGCACTGCCGAATACTGAGTTTGGATGATACACCCGCAGCAAAGAGCTGGAGGTGAATCCCCCACTTTTCCTCCAAAAGTCTGCAAAATTACTGTGGCGGAATAAACCGCGCATGGTAATTCCTCCAAAAACCCCATGCAGTCCTATGGACTCCAAACATGGGGACTAACATTGCCCTGCCACCACTTGTAATCCCATGGTAAACCCACGGGACTAAGTGGCTGTAAGAGTAAAAGACTTTGATGGTAAATTGGCTGATATACCACCAAATTACTACCAAACTCGGAATGAGGCTGTTTGTTGTGCAGCGTAAAAGCTGCTATTTTCACCATACCTGCACCAAATAGCTGTTAGAAACAAACCTACCATCAGTATGCTGAAGGTCTATAAATTGGTTTGTTCAGATAGGGAGTTGTAGAACCTAGTCAGCCACCTCCAATGATGAGCATAGAGTGTTACCCCGGAGAGGTAATTAGGTATCCAAATGTAAGACTGTGGAACCAAAGCATTCATGCAGATATCCTGGCTCTGCCAGCAGACGATACAGTGATCCTGTACAAATCATCTCAAATCACTAACATTACTGCACCGTCTCTTGTGAAAGAGTTGGCCTTCTCAGATGCTAGTAGCATTGTTTAGCCCATTACCTGATATTTTATTTTATGTTGGCCATTTGTAAGGGAACAGTTCTAGACATAAGAGAGCAAACCAGATATCACAGGCCCCTGGCAGTGTATTTTAAACTCTGTTTATTTGACACAAAAAATCGTTTGCTTTATTGTACAATTCAATGGTTTTTCTTCAGGCTTTTAAATAACAAAACCACAAGCCTGTGTTGTGGGTGTATTTAAACTTTAAAATACAAAAGAAAAATCCAGAGGAAATCTTTTAAGATCACATCAATTAGAATGCTGCTACTTATATACTTCCCTTGATGATGGAGACAATGAAGCTATACTCCTTCCCATTTTGTATAATATGATTCTATACCTTTTCTTTTTTTTATTGTCAAGTTGAGTTATGTTTCTGTACTTTCCAAGCCAGTTCTATAAAATGAGATTACTGTAGAGTTAATGAAAGTCAAACCTTAACAAATAATTGCACCTTGCTTATGGTAAGAACTTGAAGAGAAAGTTGTGAAGTGCAGACTTTGCTGATTTGGTGCAAATCCCAGCTTCATCTGTTAACCAATGTGTGATCCGGGGCATCTCATGTAATCTTTTATTGCCTATCCCTTCAAAATTGTCACCCCTTCAGAGAGATTTCATTCTAAGGGTACGATCTTCAAAAAAGCCTCACTCATGGTTTCACTGGCTACAGTGTTACTTCCTCTATAACAGCGGTCTGCAACCTGCGTCTCTCCAGATGTCTAGGGCTGATGCCACGTGTAGTCCAACACATCTGGAGAGCCAAAAAGTTGCAGACCTATGCTCTATAATAATAGTGAGCATTGTTATATTGCACACCGCCACAACTTGTTACTTTGATCTGCAAAGACAACACTTCTTGAAAACCATGTCCCTCTTCTAATCTTGTCTGACTGGATACAGACACCTTCCTGGTAGCTTCTAATCGTCATCCACTGTCTATGCTATGATATGTGGAGCTTTCTCCTTGCTTACAATTGGTTTCCTGTATCCATGCTTGAGCGCATTTGCCTTCTGTGAGGCAGCTGATCTGAGTCATCTGTCTATTCTGGATTATGTGCACCTTTTCCATTCAATCTTGATCCTGCATTTATACTATGGCCAGTGTACCTTCCTACTATTGATGAAAGGTTTCCTGTCCCTATGCTAGAACACAACCTCATCATGGACTGCTAATCTTGCCTTGAAATGCTACTTGTTTATCATTCTGATCACAGCAAGAACGAAGCTGATAAGGGGACTGAAAGTGAGTTCTGTATCCTTATTTTGATCGCTGCGATGCAACATATCAAGCTATGGGTTGTGATCGGGATGAGAGAGCTCAACCAGATATTTTGTGTTTGTTAATTCTTTTAGTTTGGTGGAGAGGGGCCCCAAAGTTGTCCACGCCCCATGCCCCAAAAGTGCTTAAAATGGCCCTGGAGAAAAGGAGATGGAACAAGAAAGTATTTTAGCACACTGGGCGGGGGAGCAAGCCAATTAGGTAGCTATGAACCAAGGCTTGAACTGCTGGTGTAAGCCTGCGGTCCAAGCCGCCTGATGGCCAGCCCCACCGCTGCCATCTTCCCCCACCCTCTGTCCCTGTTTTTTCTTTTTCTTTACTAAACCCCTCTCCCCCCCTGCATACCTTATTTCGGCAGCCGCACCTTCCTCTCAGCTTCCCACGGCCGCCATGGACAGGGAAGATGGGCTACGTATGGAGGCCCACCTTCCCTTTCCATGGGGGGCTATCTTGGAAAAGGATTTTCCTTCTGACAGCGGGACACTGCGTGCGTCCCTTTGTAGAAAGGAAAACGCTTTTAATTTAGCACCCCGGGTTACCGTTTTGCTAACCCGGGTGCTAATGGCCTTCATCCCCTGTTCCTGCCCTGGAATGGGGGATAACGGCCTGAGCCCTCATTACCCACTCTCGCTTCACTCGGGCCGATGACTTGTGCTGCCGGGCATTTATCCCTCGTTCCAGGCCTTGGAACAGGGTATGAATGCAACAGTACAGAAACTAAGCAGGAAATGATAACAGCTGGTTTTAGACCACACTTGCCACCTCAGCTGTACTGTTAATCCCAGTTAATACTATTACCAAATTCAGGGGTACACTTTTTATTGGCGTGGTATCAAGATATTGAAATAGTATTGCATGCATTCAAACATCAAGATCCACACACGTTTTCAGAGTGCGCTGATCGCGCAGAAGGAGACGACTACTTACGGGAAAAGTAGAACGAGACAGAAACAAATCTTGAAAAAACTAAAACTGGCATGCAGGGAATCCCTGGAAAGCGTTTTATATGATGGGAAAAGTTGAGGGGAGGAAACTAATATACAGAAAAAGAAAACACAAAGGAAAATACAGGAAAGTAGAAGGAAGGAAACTATCACACAGGAAAAGCTTTTATAAAGAAAAACCAGCAGGCAGAAGCCGCCGACCATAAATCATCTGAAGGCAATAGAGGTGAAGACTATTTGTGAGCAGGCAAGAAAAGTAGGAGGAAACCAAAACTAGCAGGTAGGAAAAGTATAACTAAAACCACAATGAAAGCAAAATCATATACAGACAAACAGGGGAGTGAAGGGAAACAACCCCAGGGAATGGAAACAAAAAGAGGAAAAGCAGAAGGAAACGGTCACCACAGAAAAGCATAAAGTAAAAAAACATTGTGTAGGAAGAGTGAGCGTAAAAACACGAACAAGCAGTAAAAGGAAACCGAAAGTAACACATAGGAGAAAAAAAACATCATGCATTAAATAACTAGGAGAACACATCTAGGATCCAGGAAACGTTATAGTAAAGAAATGCTTAAGTGGGGGAAAGCAGACTGAAATCACCACATGTACAGTAAAAAGGAACAAAAAGCAGCATGCATGCCACCTAGAAACAAACCATCTAGCATTCAGAAAGGTACAAGCAAACACAATCTAGCAGACACAAAATGTTACAAGTAAACAAAAAACACAGGAATGTGGCAGGAAAGAAATCAATTGAGGAAAAATAAATCAAACCCAATGTTCCCAAAAAGTAGGAGGTGAACGAAACGACCAGATGGGGAAAGAAGATGGAAAATCCTGCACTAGAAAAAGAAACAGAAGCTAATGCATGAAAAATGCCAGAAGCAAAATGAAAAGTGGAAGGAAACGGACACTGCCAAAGTAGACAGCAAGTGATAAGGGCACAGGTGTAGTATAAAGAGGTGCAGTCTTACATGCTGGGGAATATAAAAGGAATCCGGGTTATATGCAGTAAAAATACATAACAGCAATATGTCATAAAACAGAGCAAGCAGATTAAAAAACAACACAAAACTGATATGAACACATGATATGAGTCTCTGATTCTTTTTTGCTATGACAAATGAATGTGCATTAAAAATCTTGGGGGCAAAAACCCCTTTGACCCTCAGAAAAAACTAAAAATGAAAGGTTTTTCTTAATTGTGCAGGTATCTAGCTACCAAAGTGTGTGTAATCTCTCACCCTGATTATTGTGAGATTGTATAAGTATATACCCAACTAGTTAAATCAGGGCCTTGCCAGGAGCCCTTTTGCATAACCAAATAAACAATTTAAAATGCAGAAAACAGCAAACAAGCAAAAACAAGCAAACAAGCAAAAACAAACTCAAAAAAGTCAAAAGAAACAAGCATGAAAAATACAAGATAAGAAATAACTCAAAAGTAGAAATACACTAACAGAGGAAACCTAGTAGGAAGCAAAACTAAATACACGAAAAGAAGAAAATACTAAAATAACAGGAAAAGGAAAGGAAACGTAAGCCAACAAAGAAAACCAACAACTCGGAAAGTTTGAACAAAGTATTAACAAATGCAGTGTGTAAATTATTCCAGAATTGTAAAAACACATCCAGAATCAAGCCTTTCCTCCATGCCCAGGTCTATGTGGTATGGTCCACAAACGTATAGGCCAGAGAAAACAAGCCGAGCTCAGAGAGGAGAAGGTGGATGGGCAGATCATGTATTCTGATGGAGTGGTGTGAGAGCAAGAGGCTAAGCTGTGGACAATCCAGGAGAGTCGACCAAAAAGGGCAAATTTCGGAGCCAGAACCCATTAGCAGTGGCAGGAGAAGGCAAGCCATATGCCCAGATGGGCGAAGGCCACGGGGCAGAGAGTAGCCACCAGAAGCGCAGGGCGGTTGTTGTACTCTATGCTGAGAGACAGCGAGGCAAGACAGGAGCGGAGGATGGAGAGGTGCCAGGACATGGAACACAAGCTGGCGAGAGGCTCTCTGATGTCTGCTGGTACCAAAGAGAGAGACACACTCACAGAAATGAACACTTGTTGTGGAGAGGCCTCTGGTGCTGTTGATGGTAAAAACAGTGTGGATTTCATGGAAACTGAAAGCCTGGAGATAACGTCCTTACAGCATATTGCGAAGGTGCATCCGTGTAGAAACAGTGACTTCTGGATCCCGGAGAACAGGTTCCAAGATCACACAAAGAAAGTGAACGAAGGGAAAGAAGCAGGGCATATGGACCAGGGAAGAGTGTTCTTAAAGCATCCATAGAAACCAATTAACGGGCAGAGTGCATTCTGGGAATCGAGGTCCAAGTTCACTGAGACATTTCAGAAACTGATCACTATGTAAAGGTGGACCCTCTGGCACTTGAAATTAGAGTCCGCCAGATACTAAAAAAAAGGATTACTAAAATGAACCCAAAGATATACCCAAGAACACGCTCAGTTGCAGACCACCTGGAAGTCTTACATTTCCACAAAATGGCTGAACTATACTTTGGCGTTTGATGTCACTATAATGAGAAACTGTCATGATACATATAGATTTTCCTAGAGCTTTTAAACAAAAATTACAATCTGTAACTTCCTTTTCAGACGGTATTCAGACCAATATTGTTATCCATGTTCAACGATTTACAGTATGCGCTGTGATAAATTATTATGAAGGAAAGGCGCAAGAAAAATATGAAGAATCGGGACAAGTAAAAGAAAATAAGCCATGAGTAAAGTAAACAAATCAATACGTTGTTCTCCCGGTGTGTTACCATGCTTCCTCCTGAAAGCCTGGATTCTAGTTGCTTACTGCCAGCAAGGAGGTCCATAGGAGGCACACATATACATCCATCTCTTCTGCGGTGGGTGGAGGTCTTGGTGCATGCCAGCAAGGAGGTCCATAGGAGGTACTTATAGAAGGCATATATCCACATATGTGCACTTCTTCGGGGATGGATGGAGGTCTTAATGCTGCAGACTTGTCCAGAGTCCTTCCTTCCACTATAACTAGGAGGGATTCACCACACTGCCTTATCCTGATGTTACCGTGTTCACTTGGCGAACATACACATGCAGGTGTTAGGATATTGAGTCTGTTTTCTATGTCCAGGGGCATCTCAAACCTATTTCCATTAATTCTCTGCTGAATGGATACTTAATTCTTATGTTCTGCTTTATATTGTGCTCCTTATATCTCTCTGAAAGATGTTGCTTGGACTCTACGCTTTAGTGTCTATTTCCGTAAACGCACACCAAATTGTGTTGCTCCATGAGTGGGGGTTCGAACCGGCAGCCCCGCACACTGTAGGTGTTCACGCTAAAGGTAGAGCTATGCTTCCCTCCGCTACTTTCGCCATGGTTATCATGAGCAGTGGGATACACGTGGTGCTGTAGCAAGGGTATAGAGGGGCTGCTGACCTGCACTGCATCAACTACTCCTCAGCCACCTGTCCCAATAACGATGCACAGGGCAGTGGAGGGGCAAATCTACCCCATAATGTGTGCATCCGTGCCACACAACACATGGAGCATTGTGCCATACAGTAAATAACACAAGCCTGGTAAGGTCGCAGGTAGTGGCTGAGGAGGTGTAGAAATAGGCGGACGGGATATGGTAGCACGAAGAAAAGAGAAACAAGTCTAGGAGAAAGGAAAGAAGGAGAAAGAATGGGAAAAGAAAGCGAAAGCAAAAAACTTGAAAGAGAATGAAAAAGACAGAGGCAAAGCAGACATGTGAAGTATTAAGAGTTAAAGGAAGACTGAGCGACAGATACAGGTAGATACGGAAAGAGCAATAGGGGAGCGAAGCAATAAATGGACGCAGATGACAGGAAAGGGAAGATGGAATTGAGAACACGAATGAGTGCAGCAGAGCGAAGAAAGGACACAGAACAGCACAAATACAGAGGGGGGTGAGAGAAGCAAGAGCTGACGTGTAACTAAGAATGCCAGCGATGGCAGTGACACTAAGTGAGAAGTGTAGGTGAAAGGCAGGCATTGAGTAAAATGTGAGATGAGGCCAGAGGTGGAAATGGACAGGTATGCCCCTCTGCGCATCCGTGTGCGCATGTGTGAGCGATCAGCGCACAGCCAGCCTGCAGTCATGGGTTCGATGCAGCTATGGCCCGCAAAGCCCTTCGTCCCAGTCTAGGTAACTACATCCAGGAGCATTCGCTTGGGAAACGATAGCACCTATTCGCACATGGAGGCTATTATTCACCTGCTCTAAGCCAGTCAGAATGCAGACAATCCGTTATTGACCTCAGCCCTAAGGTTCTGATTTCAGTAGCTCAGTGACAGCTGGCACTGAATGCACTGTTTGATTTTACCACGAATTGCTAATAGCTGTATGGGCATTGTTGTAGGTCATTATCACATGGGATAATGCCCTTACCCGGCCCATTTACCCCAGCTTCTCCTCAGGCAATAACTTGGGGAAGATGTAAGAGAGAACATGTCAGACGGATCGGATCTGAGACTGTGAGTAGTAGAGATAACCTTTCACAAAAGGTACTAGTGCATCCCAAATTACCAATAGGGTGTGTGGGGGGGGACTGATCAAAGAAAGAGACAAAGAGACAACCATGGCTGTTGGCTCCTCTGCTGTATTTATTTGTGAAAAAAGCACGCAATGTTGCGGTCTGTGTGTGCGGGGGAGCACTTCCGCTGCTGCACCTGTGGGCGAGGAAAGCTTGCACGGCAACCTCCGGTGCTGTACCTGTGGCACGCGGGGAGAAGCTCCCATTTCCGATGCTACCTGTTGTATGTGTGGCCTGGCGGGGGAGGCTCTCGGGTCTTGCGCTGCTGCCATGCTGCCTCCACACTCTGCGCGGGTCCCGGTCCTTGGATAGGAGGGGGGGCACGTGCCAGGCTGGAGGCCCATTGACTGGTGTGCCTGGGGCGAGTCCGAGAATAGCAGAGGTGCTTTAGTTCAATTTGTATTTTTCTCGATCCCGACATAGAAGGTCTGAATAAAAGCACCTTGACAGGGCCCTGTGCGTAGACCAAAGCTGAAACAGCATCAGCTTCTGTGGGTCAGATGTATTAATTGGCACAATATTTGGATCTAGGTTCTGAAATAATGGCGTGCTTACTGCCAGGCTGGAGGTACAGCGATGAAGACACTGAACTTCTCACTAGCTGCAGTCTACACCCTTCCTAACTCCTGTTCCAATGTTGTAGAAGGGGGGCCTCTTGTCCTAACTGCACCCAGGGTGACTACAAAAGTGGGCCAGAACACACTGTGTACCGCCCGCATTTTCCAGCCACCTGAGATCCTTCGTCGGGTGGCACCATCTTGATTGTGAGAAGGCAACAGGGAGCCTCTCCCTGATGCCTCCTCACATCCCCACCCTCCCCAAACCCCAAAAGACATCCCAGACTCTTTCCCCACCCCTCTCCATCCCTCCCCTCTTACCTACTGGGCCAGAGCTCTGGGCTCTGGTCCGAGCGCTCCTCCTGCTCGCAGTGGGCATGGGAATACAAAAAGGACTAAGTCCCTTTTACTATGGCGGTAGCCATCTTGGTTTTTTTTTACGGGGAATTGGGCTTCCACAATATGCGGAGAGCATATCTCCCGTAAAGAAATAAATAAAAAATACACTATCCGGACCCCAGATGAAAACCCTGGGGTGCGAATAGCAATCACCACCACTCAGACATACAGGGTGTTTGCAAGCACTGTCTTTGCTCAGGCCTACCTAGGCATGGGCTGGCGAGCAGTCACCGGCCCTGTACACCCCCCTTGAGCAGGGTGGGGGGGGGATTGCTTGTGACGAATCAACTTCCGGAGCACCAGTGGTCCAGGGATGGACATTGGTTACTAAACCATAAATCAGTCCCACACCTCTAGTACATCAGAAAGGACCCAAACAGATTGGAAACACAAGCAATGGATTGTTGGTTAGTTGCAACACATATACAATTATTACCAACTGATAAAAGGGACTGTCCAGTCAAGGGTGTATAAAAATATCTACTTTATTATTAGCACAACAGACAGTTCTAGCACACTACAAAATACAACCCACCCTGTAACGGAATTTAGAGGACAAACAGTTTCAAAGAAGGAAAAGGGATTCACTCTGGATACTGACAGGAGGGTAGTCGGCAAAGTAATTTATCGTGAATCCACAATTGTGTCCACCGTGCACTCCTATTTTAAGAGGTTCAAAAAGTTCTAATTATGTTTCAGTAGCAACAGATTGCTTTTAATAAACTTAAGGTGCAGGGGAGATAAAGGTCAACCCTAGCATATGGGTTGTGAGACAAAAGTAGAACAAAATAAGTTCCTAAATGAAGGAACCCCCGTCCCCTGCACACTTTAACAAGCTCAATAGGTGAGCCAAAAAGTTAAGGTTTGCTTATGAGCATACTCTAGGTATGTAGTCTTTTTTGTTCAAACCAACAGATTATGGTCATAGATAGTAAACATCAAAACTTGATTTTGGATAATAATTCTTCTTTAGAAAACAGTTTTTCTTCAAGTGTAGTTTTTATTTTGCAAGGGGCCCAATGCGTTTCGAGAAAAACATCTCTTCTTCAGGGGCATATTCAATTGTTCAGTTCAGTTCAGTGTCCTCTGAATTCAATATCTCCATCTGTTTCCTGGGAGATGTTTTGGGGAAGGATCTTATTCCTTGTGGAGGTCCTGGCCTTCCTTCACTGGCAGACTATGGAAGGCAGGCTGTATCTTCAGCCAGGGTCCAATGTGAGTTATTCTTGCTGCTCCTTGCAAAGTCTTCAGATGATCTTCCCAAAAGAGGGGCTCAGCCCTCTTTTAAAGCTAATTGGCCCACTGTAATTGGTGTAGGCCAAGCCTACCTTAATGAACCAAACAAGAGTCCCCACCAACAATCTCCTGTAAGCATGAGGTCATAACCAGAGTGCTTTGCAACAGAAAAGGTAAAAGGGGTGAAAACATGTAATACTAAGTCCCACCCATCTTCCTGTCTGTTGTCGATCAAAGGGTCTCTATAGTTAATGAATCTCTCCTGATTAAAGCATCAGGTCTCCCTTGAAGCTGCAGCGGGACCAGACATTCTGTCTCCATCAATTCACATACCCCTACCCATGGCTCCAGATAAGGCGAGTACAAGGCCATTTTACGCATGAAAATCTTGTAAATACACAAGCTTTATTTTTTTCCTGGGTACATTTACACACAGGTTTAGAGCAGAGGGTAGTGCAAAGGTCAGGTTACTTGACAGAACCAGAAGGCTTCTTGTGATTTTGATCTATATGGAACTAATTTCAAGCCACCTCTGAAATAGAATGTATTTCTCTGAAGCCTTTCAACAAATAAACTGCACACTAATAAAAGGAATGGTTTGTTTCCATTCAGCTTCAGAAGCACTGTGCATGTTTTCCTAGAATTTTAGGATTGTATAATTAATAAGATGGAAAACTAATTTGCAATTGAGAATTCTTTTGTTTTTTTAACAAGTTATGCTTTTTTTCCAGTGAAAGCAAACCAGTATTGCACAGTTGTATTTTTCAGAGTTCCAGTGCTGTGTGCATAATCGTGCAGAGGCGGATCATTTGTACACTTCTAATTTAATTTACAGTCTAATTATAAAAACAGTGAGTAAAATGATGACTATGCAGAGTCTAGTTTACATCCATTCAACCTTGCAGTCAATTGGGTACATTACTATAAATGGTCAGTGGCATCAGAGTCTTTGCTCAAGGGTGAGTAATTGTCATTAAACTGATCACAGGTGTTCTAGCCTCTCAAATCTTCAAGACTACAAATAAGACATCCAAAACCTGACTCTCCAGGAAGTGCAAGCGCTGTTCAAAAACAAACAAATGAAAGTTACATTAGTAATTGAACTAGAAACTCAGCAAAACCTGTCCCTGTGATAATCCAGATGGGTATTTAACTTTATGTAGCGCTTCATAAATGGTTTGTCATATATCTAGGTACTGTGATCATTATACCTCAGTCGATACTCCATTAACCAACCTCTGAAGGTTGCTAGCCAATAAGATAGCTCAGCCGTTTGAATACTCGTTGCTGCAATTTCTGTGTGATCTGTGGGTTGCGAGTTCGAATCCTGGCAAGTCCAACTCAGCCTTTCATCCTTTCGAGGTCGATAAAAGAGTATCGACTTTGGTTTGGTGGTTATTGTGATATATATGTGTTATGTACAGCGCTTTGCCAAAAGAGCTATATAAATAACCATTTGACCACTAGATTAGATATAGAATTTAGCATGGACTCCTTGCCTCTCTGCACTGTTGTATCATACACTGGCATACCATTAGGTAGTAATATCCCCTGGAAATTAGGACTTTCATTAAACATCAAAAGACAATTCTGCTATCGAATCTCAAAACAAACAATTCAAATTCATGTAGGCTTTACTACATAATTGGCTAGGTTTTAGTGATTTCAACATTTAAATATATACAGGAGAGCTCAAATGGCCAGAAATAATGAAAGGTGTATTCTGTCACAATGCAGAAAGTTGCCGCATAGTAATGATTTTTGCACACATCGGCTGGATGTCACATACATTTTGCTCTCTTGAGAAGGAGAAAAGTCATTTTTACTCTCTTAAAATCACATTTACTCTCAAAGTTTAAAAATAGAGAGTAAAATACTCCCACCTCAAAATCTTATCTGGAGCACTGCCCCTACCTTCTGAATGGGGTCCCGCTGCGGGGATGAATACTGCAACAGGCAGTCCCAGACATGATATTTCACTGTCCATTGATACTAAGGGCTGGAGCTGGCTTCAGGTTGACACAATACATATCAAAGGTTGTTGGGGTTTCCTGTCTTTTTTGTTAGCCTCTGCAGCCAGGCCCCATGTGGGCCTCTTTGAATTAAACTCTTGTCAGTATGTGAAGCTGTGAATATACGTGGCAGAACCGTAGCATAAAACAACACGGCACAATTGTGTGAAGTGGAAAACTTTGCATAAGAAAATGATTGAATCCCTCTTTCCCCCTACCTGCGACCCCACTTCCGACGTACCTTTGTTGTTGCCACTTATCCCGACCGATCCTCATTTCGCGTTTCCCCCTGGGACGTATGTCTCCTACCCCTAAAATGGGTAGTGACTGCCATTGCAGGGTGCTTTACTTTGTAAAAGAAAAACATTATTGTTCCTCTACGCACTCCTTCCTTAGGATGTAGGGGTCACCCCTGCATCCCGTGCAGCACCCGAATCCCATTATAATGATAATGGGGAGCGGGGGAAACCCATGTTTGATATAATGGCATTATGTTTTTTTCCATGCCGAATGCTCATTTTTTTCACATTCCTCATTTTCTTTTCGACATTTTCGGCCAATACAGAAGCTGCCACCAGCTGCAGAGATAAAAAAAGGACAGGGTGGCTCCATGGAGCCTTTGTTAGTTAATTAGGCTGGCCATTGCAGGGGGATTGTTTTGCCCATCCCTTCTGAGAGGACATGGTGTAATCCTGGCTGTCATAGTCCAACAAAATATGAGGGGCCGACGGAGCCTGTAGGCTGTATCCACCCACAGTACATGTGTCTATGTGTATGTCGTGCGGTGAACATAGGAAAATGTGTGCAGATTAGCCCCACACATTTTCCGGAGGTTCATCTACCATCATTCAATTTCTTTAAAAATTTCAAAAAACCCAGGCGAGCGCACTCCCACCTTGCGGATGATCGAATTCCTCACATTGCTACAATGTATCTTAGTGAAGACGCCAGGTCTTTTTAAACTACGTGAAGGTACAATTTGCAGCATTGGTCCTGCCGCTGGGCGTACCCCGAAACAGCACAAGAGCATCCAGGGCCCCCCCTGTGGGCCCTTCCATTCATAGGAATATCAGCGCGGAAGGTGGGTGCAATGCACTGTCTGGCTATGGATGCGAGGCGATGTACCCAGGCGTGACAGTGCCACAGGGACATCAGGGGATGCTGGGCCAGACTGGCTCCTGCCATAACACAGACAGGGCACAGTTATTTACAAGTCAGCCCCTGCCTGACATGTGACTGCCTCCCCCCCGCCCCTCCTAACAGCCTTTGGTGGCGGTATCGGCCAGTGCACCTCTCGATGCTCCTACAATCTATGATTCTTGGTCTTTGCCTGCGGGAACCTTTAGAGGTCCAGAGCATGCGAAGTCTAGGGAATACTAGTAGTCCTCAGAAAGAACGTTAAAAATAATAACGCAGGTGCTTCTATGTAGAGCCTTTTAGTGGCAACATCAGGCATTGATGCCGTGAGGCTTCCCACGGGCAATATGGATGCTTTTCTACTTAAGTGACCTCATCTCCGACGCTCAAGATATATATTTTTAAAATGGTAAGCGTTAGTGCCCTGATGTTATGTTATTGGTTCTGATGCAACATTCCACTGCCCCTCCCCCCTCGCACTCTCTCCCACTCAGATAGACGCACAGTACACGGTGTACAACAAACACGGATCTTGCAACTGATAGATGAGGACGGGGGTGGGGGCCCTGGAAACGTCCGGCATTACTCTAGGGGGGGATGGAGGGCTATAAGTAATGGGAGAATGGGAGGCTGGTGGTCCAGAGAAAAGGAAGTCTCATGTGCCAGTCGATGACATGCGGAGCAGGAACAATACAAGGTGGATAGTGGATTCCTTGAAGTGCCCCGGGACGCTGAGTGCACCTTTCCCTGGCCTACACTGGGGGGGCCTAGCTGCAACCTGGTGGCAGTGAAAGATGGAGGGTAGGGGGCCGATCCAACACTGCGATCTCGAGCTACCAGTAACCCTGGCCCCCTTACCCGATACTGACCTCCGCAAGAGTCCAACGGAGATCCCTGTGCCAGGGCCAAATGATGAAGCAGGACCGAAGCGTCTCTGCAGCGTGCATGCAACCTTAGGGAGATATGGAAGGGCTGCGGGGCGTATGTGCACAGGGCGGGAACTGGCCACACAGTGGCTGTGAAGGAACCACCTCACCCATAACCTTGTGGTATCATTGCTCCTCCATATAGTTCACTGGCAGCTCTTAGAAATCGGAAATGCCCTCTTCTAGAGCTTTGAGTTCTCTTCGTTGTTTGTTACTCAACTTTTATGTGAATTTCAAACTTCTCAGCATCGCCCTCCAGTGCTGTGCAGTGCGGGGAGGCGCTGCAGTGAGGTGCACTGGCACACCTGCGTGCCTGGAGCAGCCTGGGCGGGCGGGCTGCAGACCTCAGGGGAGATGTATTGGCAGATCTGGGTCTGGAGTCAACATTTCCTGATAGGCCAGTCCTATCGGGCAGGGACTGGCCTTTGACATCCATCACTTAATGAGTAGATCTGGCATAGGGCAGTGCAGTTTACCCGAACAGGCTCACTGTGCATTCTTGCATAGTCCCCGACGAATCCTTTGAGATAAGCATTTGACAAGTCTTGGCTGCAAGCTTGATTCCCTTCCCTCAACATAATCCTTGACTGAAGCATTCAGGGCCCCCTTTTAATTGTGACCTCAGTCGCACAACACCTGGCTGTGATAGACTGCCTTTCAAATCACAGAGGGACTTCCTAGCTCTGTTTACATCTTAAAATAATTCCAATAAGAAAGGGGGCCCAGTATGTGTTACAATTGTTTGTGCAACTTCCCTAGATTTCACTTTCTGCCTTGTCCTTTCCTAAAATATTTCTTATTCTAAGATCACTAGGAGGAGGTTTGTAACCTAAGGCTGCCCCCCAGGGGTGTTGCTAGGTCTGGAAAAGACCTGGGGCTACGATCATGTCGGAACTGTCAGGACTGGGGGCTAGCTAGCCTTTTGGCTGTAGCTCCTGAGATTCTATCAGGGGCTACAACCAAAAGACCAGGGGCTATACCCCCCTTAGCCACCCCCTAGCAACGCCTCTGCTGCCCCCAAATGCCCATGTGACGTGTGCAATAGGCCAAGCATGCACGCGGGGCAGCACGTTTCGGGGTGCAGGGGCATCGGGGAGTTCAAAGGGTTGACCATGGGTCGGGGCTTGGGCCTGCCTCATCCTGCCAGCCCCCCCTCCCCACATACACAGGAAGAGTGGAGTCCATAGAGGGGGAAAGGGCTGGCCTGCAGAATGTGTAAGATGGGGTTCATTAAATATTTGCTGAATTTCCAGCTTGCGCTTCATGTGGTGTGGTGGCTGAACCCCTCGTGCGTGGAAAACTATATAGCTATTGTGTTTTTACAACTATATGCCTTTAAGACCTGGGACATGTCACACATGTAGTTCATTCACCCCAAAGTCCTGCCCCAAGCTTCCCCGTACGCTCCTAAGGTTGTAGGCCACACCGCTCATTTGGGGGACTTTCAGATGAACTTCTTTAAAATGTTGAAGCTGCCAGTGCACACATACAATGGTTAGTGCTATGAGGCCACGGAAGAGGTAGATGTGCGCTATGCACAGGGCCATTAACATGCATGGGTGCAGGCTGTCCACTGCCAGTAACTGCCCTTAAACGGTCCATCACCATCAATGGTATTTAACATGTCTGGCCCTGGAAGGGAGAGAGCGGGAGTACAAAAGGAGGCGAGGAAGACGTATATTAAAAGGCTAGGGAGGAGGAGTAATAGGTTCTGTGAGAGTAGCGTGCAGAGGTGTGAGGAGCAAGAAAAGAGCAGCAGTGAAAGCTTCAGAAACTCATGTCAGGGGATGCAGTGCCCTTCGGACCCAATGCCTTAACCAGCTGATGCTCGTGAACCCGCTCTATATTTCTGTGCAACCCCGGGCTCTCAGGGTGTGAGATCTGAACTGTGGGTACTAAAAGGGGAGTATGATGCTCCAGCAATACTAAAAAAATGGATAGCTCTGCCAGGCTTGGGGAGGAGGGGTGCTGAACTCCCATAGGTGATGCAGAACTTCTTGCGCTATAAGCATAGTAGAAAGGCTATCTGCTATTACATGTCTAGTATACAGATGGCTAGTCTTTCTTCTATGTTGCTGAAGAAGGCAAACTCTGCTAGATATCACCCTTTTAGTATCTATGTTTTGCCAGTCTGTATAGGTCTGCGCCCCGTTGGTCTGCCTCAGAGATGCAAGAGGCGAGCCTCCATCCTGAATATTCACAGCGAAGCCTGCGTTCACTAGTGAATTGATATTTATCACTAGGCCTTTCCTTGACCATGGGAATGACCGGTGTGCAGCTCTTTCCTGGTGCTTGACTGGGAGACTTGAACTAGGGCATAACACTGCTGCTTGAACCCTAAGCGGAGCCTCTCAAGGAGAGCAACCTGTTATGGTGACCAGTGCCAGGGCATCTCTGGCTGAATTTGAATTTGATGGCCTTCCAACCTCAGTGGGTTCAACATCGCACTATGTGTAAACTAAATGTGTGTCTCAGAGGATTGATTTTATTTATTTATACCAAACGTATAAAGCGCGCAGTCGCCTGAAGGCATCAAGGCGCTGCCAAAAAAGTAAACGCAAAGCTAAAACAGATAGGTCTTCAGTGATCTCCTAAAGGCCAGATAATCATCCATCCACCGAAGGGCCGGAGGGAGGGTATTCCACAGGAGGGCACCTGCCAGAGAGAAGGCCCAACCACTGACTCGGGACAATCTGAAACTAGGAACCTCCACCAGAAATCTCTCGGCCGAGCAAAGGGAACGGCGGGGTACATGAAACCGGAACTTCGCCTGCAGATAGGCTGCCCCGTCCCATGAGTAGCAGGAACTAACCTGGCGATCTTCTGCTGAGTCCTAGGGTCCATTCCTCTGTTGACATGTGTTCTCCAGTGATTCACCAGAGATGTGGAGCCCACCCCCACCAGACCTTAGGTGAACTCTGAGCATCGAGCAATTCCAGTCTTGGTGCAAGAGCCCCTCCATTCCCCATCTTTCGTCTGCTTCTTTTTCTTTTTTTGGTAAGGCATTATTGAGGTCTTCCTCAATCTCCAGCAAATGATTGGTTTAAGCCCATGGAAGCAGAAGGCCAAAGACTGCACAAAATCAAGTTGATTCGGTCAAGCATGAAGAGGGAACACGCAATTCTAGAGGTAGACTGCATTTATCTTTCATAGTGAGCCCAGGGTTTGAAATTGAGGGGACGTGGGGGCCATACCCTAGAAGAGACTGGTTAGCTGTAAAGCAACATCTACCAGGAGATAATTTTGCCAACAAACATACCTATGTGACATTAACTGTTTGTTTGGGACAATCTATAAATAAACATTAGGACATGTCTCTGTGGCATTTAAAGCCTTAAGGGGAAGAAATAATGGACAAAATGATAACTTTGCATGTTGTGAGAAGTTAGATTTGTGGCATACTGTGTACTAGATCCTCATTCTCCAGTGGTAGCTCATGGTCACTAGTTAATGCGTGATACCCAAGAGCTGCTTTTAGCTCCTGCTTATACAATCTTAATTTGGAGCTCTGGGGCCCCTGGCCAACACCCTTTTCTTGGATGATGCGAAGGGACAATTAAATCAACAGTGGCCTTGGATACAAAAACCAATGTCCAGACAGCTGACACCCAAAGAAAAGAAAGACATCGAGATGAAACCTAAAAATTATCCTAAACCCAAATGGAGAGTTCTAGAAATGCCTAGATCCTTAAAACCTAGTGCCTCTGAGGAATGGTGATGCAGGATATTAAAGGGATGCTGCATGTGGCACAGATGCTTCAATAGGTGACCAACATTGGCAAGACGATGGCCAACCATGATGACTAGGCCTGCCCAGCAGAACATTGGTCGGTGCCAAGGCATAGGTGCCACTGGGAAGAAGCCAGCATTGTGGCTTCGCCTCAGGAGCTGTGTGGACTGTGACCCGTGGGCAGCAAGCACAGACGCCAGGGTTTGCTTTAGGAGCTGTGTGGACTGACCCGTGGGCAGCAAGCACAGACGCCAGGATTCGCCTCAGGAGCTGTGTGGACTGTGACCTGTGGGCAGCAAGCACAGATGCCAGGGTTCGCCTCCGGAGCTGTGTGGACTGTGACCTGTGGGCAGCAAGCACAGACGCCAGGGTTCGCCTCAGGAGGTGTGTGGACTGTGACCTGTGGGCAGCAAGCACAGACGCCGGGGTTCGCCTCAGGAGCTGTGTAGACTGTGACCTGTGGGCAGCAAGCAAAGACGCCGGGGTTCGCCTCAGGAGCTGTGTGGACTGTGACCTATGTGCAGCAATCACAGACGCCGGGGTTCGCCTCAGGAGCTGTGTGGACTGTGACCTGTGGGCAGCAAGCACAGAAGCCAGGATTTGCCTCAGGAGCTGTGTGGACTGTGACCTGTTGGCAGCAAGCACAGATACCAGGGTTCGCCTCAGGAGCTGTGTGGACTGTGACCTGTGGGCAGCAAGCACAGACGCCAGGGTTTGCCTCAGGAGCTGTGTGGACTGTGACCCGTGGGCAGCAAGCACAGAAGCCAGGGTTCGCCTCAGGAGCTGTGTGGACTGTGACCTGTGGGTAGCAAGCAAAGATGCCAGGGTTTGCCTCACGAGGAGTGTGGACTGTGACCCGTGGGCAGCAAGCACAGATGCCAGGGTTCGCCTCAGGAGCTGTGTGGACTGTGACCTGTGGGCAGCAAGCATAGATGCCAGGATTCGCCTCAGGAGCTGTGTGGACTGTGACCCGTGGGCAGCAAGCACAGAAGCCAGGGTTTGCCTCAGGAGCTGTGTGGACTGTGACCTGTGGGCAGCAAGCACAGACGCCAGGGTTCGCCTCAGGAGCTGTGTGGACTGTGACCCGTGGGCAGCAAGCACAGAAGCCAGGGTTCGCCTCAGGAGCTGTGTGGACTGTGACCCGTGGGTAGCAAGCAAAGATGCCAGGGTTCGCCTCAGGAGGTGTGTGGATTGTGACCTGTGGGCAGCAAGCACAGACGCCAGGGTTCGCCTCAGGAGCTGTGTGGACTGTGACCTGTGGGCAGCAAGCACAGACGCCAGGGTTCGCCTCAGGAGCTGTGTGGACTGTGACCTGTGGGCAGCAAGCACAGACGCCAGGATTTGCCTCAGGAGCTGTGTGGACTGTGACCCATGGGCAGCAAGCACAGAAGCCAGGGTTCGCCTCAGGAGCTGTGTGGACTGTAACCTGTGGGCAGCAAGGCTGCCCAGATGCCAGGGATCCAGAATCAGGCCGGTTTGTTTGTTGCTGTTGAGGAAACGCGTCTACGTTCTCCTGGAGATGCCGGGCAAGAAACCGTAACTGCTGGAGTCTATCCCCAGTTCTTACATTAGCTGGTAGTTGGCTGGTGGAATAGCTCAGCAATTAGGCGTTTGGCTCCGACGTCTGTGCGCACCATATGGTCATAGGTTCAAATCCTGACTGGACAGACTGCACTGTTCTCCCTCCAAAGTCGATACTTTGCGTACCATGGATTGGAAGGACAATAATAAATTCTTCTGTTGCTTATAAGCAGGAAGAAGAACCTTAAAAATAAATGGGGACATCTGTATTAGTATTATATTATAGTTCTTGTATTATACGCCATGCATTTCTTTTCTTCTAAGAACTTGTCTTTACTCTTATGTTCTTTATTGAGTCTAAAATACATATCCTTCTGGTGGAGATGTTTGTGAAGACATTTCCTCACAAGTAACGCGTAGCTCTGCTTTTACCATAATCTACTACTCCAGTACCCAGTGATTTGCAGAATGCCATGTGATTCCATTGAGCTCTTTGTTCTGCTTAGGCCATGAGTCTGCAACATCAGGATCGTCCGATGTTTTGGACTATGACTCGCGTTATCCCCAACCTTTGACTATGCTGGCCGGGGCTGATGGGAGTTGTAGTCCAAACACCTGGAGAGCCAAAGGTTTTACGACCCAGATTTAGTCAGAGCATGTACGCCTTCTTGGATAGTCATGCTGGCCTGACCTTGTGTGAGAACCTGGGACAGGCAAAAGGCCTGTGCAGGCTGCAGACTGGCTCCTAGTCTGTTTACTGGGGAGTAGGTGCTGGTAGACTCTGATCTTCCATATGGACTAAGAGGGAGAAACACTTGCCTACAGCAGAGGGTGACTAGGCCGATCTGCCAGCTAGCCCAAAGCAAGACTAGCAAACTCTGCAACAGAGTTATGACCCCTTTCTTGCGCTCTTTTGGCGATTCAACAAAATGCCTGGCCTAGAGCATCTTCCAAAGCATCCCCCAATCAAAGACCCCCTTTCTCTTTTGAGATAAAGCACCTGGGGTAAGGTAGAGGGAGACCCACTTGGTTAAGCTCAGTCAAGCTCCCGCCCGGGACTTCCAATTTAAGCCAATGGGTAGCCAGGTCCCAGGCCAGCCTTCTCGCTGGCAAACCTACATTACCTCTGCAAAGGAAGGTGTGCTGAAGAAGACCGCTAACACCACGTGTCCTCAATTAGCCTCCTGGCCAATCATCTCTCCTGACAGAACGTCCTTCTGGACATGTGATGGCTCTCCCAGGGATGAGTGGCTGACATAGCCGGGCAAATACTTTCGTGCTACAAAGATCCATGTTAGTTCAGGAAGGGGGAAAGAGGTGCCAGACGTGTACGCCCAGCTGTAGACATTGGGATTTGGGGGTAGGAGGGCAGATGAATCCCATGCCGCTGTTTTTCACCCTCAGGATTGAGGATGGGGCTGATGTTGGCAGGGTCGGCCTGGCTGTCCGCCAACGCTGGAGTCAACGGGCGAGGTCTGTAAGTAGGAACTCTTCCTGGCACATTCAGCGGGGACACGTCAGAGGAGGGAAGTGTCTGTTCTCAATGTTAATCAGAGCCTGTAGTGGCGGCCGGATCGCGCCCGATCGATGAGTATTGATCAGAGCTGGCTGCCTCAGAGGCCCCGCCGGGAGTGCGGCCTCCTAGCTCTGCCTCTTCAGAGGCATTGATCTGTTGTTCTCATGAATATTCCGCAGCAGGTTCTTAAGAGTGGGGTGTATTGTGCAGGGTCAGGGCAAGGCCTGCACAATGATGGATCCCCTTCATTCTCCCCTCCAGAGCATCCCAGCGGCCCCTCTCGCCCCCCTCGATTTTTGCCCACCAGTACTGAGGCAGTGGCCTGGCTGCATGCAGCGAGTGGGAAAGTGTGCTTGCCAGGAGTGGGATAATGCTGTACTATGAAATGAAATTATATTTTATTTATATCGCGCTCATACACAAGTCTTTAAGTAGGCTGGACACCGGCAATCTCCAAAAAGGGAGGCTGTGCTGCCCCCCCCTGTCCCACCACAACATTAACACAACATTAGCGGCACACATGATCTCTCCACAGCCGCAATGGGAGATGTGATCGCCATTTTCAGGTCAGGCAAGTTGACAGAAGTGCCAGCCAGCCACAGCCATGGCTGGTTAGCATTTCTGTCAGTCACTACAACTTCCTCTTGTGACCCCTTGCGTGAGGGATCACCAGAGGAAGTTACTGTCCTTTTGTTTCCCCAACCACTCACCAGGTCATCGAGTCATCTTTAAACCTTGGCGTACATGGGGACTGCATGACATATTTCTAGATTTATAAAAGATGGCTTGAAAAGTAATGTACTTTAAGCCATCTTTTAGAAAGCTTTGCCAACGGACAAAGATGACTGGTTGTCAAAGCTTTTCAAAAGATTGATTGAAGTGTGTACTTTTCAAGCCAGCTTTTATAAACATAGAAATGTTTAAGAAAGATGGCTTGAAAAGTATGCAAACCATAAGGTAGGCACACAAATATATAAAAGTTATATATTTGTGTGCGTACCTTACTATGGTTTGTGTACTTTTCAAGCCACCTTGAAGTAGACTAACCATAGTAATGCACGCAAACAAATATATAAATGTAAGCATTTATATGTGTATGTGCGTACCTTACTATGGTTTGTGTACTGTACTTTTCAAGCCATCTTTTATAAACATAGAAATATGTAACATATTTCTAAAAGATAGCTTGCATAGTACACAACCCATAGTAAGGTACTCACATAAATATATAAATGCTGACATGCATTTCTATATTTGTTTGCGCACCTTACTATGTTTTATGTACTTTTTAGGCCACGCCCATCCTGCAAGCCATGCCCCCCAAATGCCCCCACCCCTCGATTTCTTACCCCCACTTAAAGCTCTGGGATAATGTAACCATCTCAAACTAATTTGTAAATGTGTGTTTGCCACATGTAGGATAATGTGCCCATTTCGCACAATTTTGTAAAATGGTTTTGCCACAAATGGGATGATGTGCCCATCTCGCACTATTTTGTAAAGTGTGCTTACTAGGAGTGTGATAATAGGCCCATCTCACACTATGTTGCAGTGTACTTGTAATGACAGAGATAGTGTGACAATCTTGCACTATTTTGTAAAGTGTAGTGGGATAATGTGCCCATCTCGCACTATTTTGTAAAGTGTAGTGGGATAATGTGCCCATCTCACACTATTTTGTAAGGTGTGCTTGCCACGAGTGTGATCATAGGCCTATCTCACACTATTTTGTAAGGTGTGCTTGCCACGAGTGTGATCATAGGCCTATCTCACACTATTTTGCAGTGTGCTTGTAATGACTGGGATAAAATGCCTCTCTCACATTGTTTGTAAAGTGTGCTTACTATGTTCGCTGTTTAACTGTGTGATGGCCACTTTATAGATGGGAACAAGATGTGTTCACAATAAGTGGACGGTATGCAGTCTACCGGGCGGTGCCTCGCCATGCGTGGGAGTGGGAAAGGTAATGGATGCAACTGCGGTGGTTCTTCCATGTGGGCACGTCTGTTAACCTACCAGCTCCAAGTGCAGCCCCCTCCTTCCCTGAAATGCCTGGAGTATTTATTTTATTCATAGTTAATTTACTAGGTGCCCACTGTGGAAAGATTTGCTTTGTACACACCCCTAGGAAAATGGCCGATCGTTCTCCGTCCTTGGTCTTTCGCAGGGGTGGGATGGGGGAGCGGGAGAAAGGAGACACGCAAGCAGTGCCCTGCAGTCCACCCACACACTTGTAACTCTGTGTGTCGCTAAGGAGCTGTCCTGCACAGCCCCCAACGCTACATCCAAAAATGTTTTTGCAAAGTGCCATTCCCTTGCTTTTCAGAAGTTCATCTGAACAGGGCAACTCCTATTATCTCGCTATAGTAAGCCGATTCTACACCCCTGGGTGTCCCAAGATCACACAACTGCCCTCTTTTAACAGAGGGGGCTGCCGCCTGGGTAGAGAGAGGTGAACAAGGTCGCTGTCTGAAGATAACTCCCATAAAAACCAAGACTAGCCCAAGAGGGGGGCACCCCTCCCACACCACTATGGGGCTCCCATGAGGCATGCAACAGGCCTCAAGAACTCCCATGCACCCTGCTGCTCAGCATTGCTCGCAGGAGACCCACCCTCATTGTAGAGTGCTGCTATTTCCACCCACCTTTCCTACCCATAGAACCTGGTCACACGTGGCCTGTGGAGTGAGTAAGGCAGTATATACTCTCTCCTGGGAATTGCCAAGTCCATCACAGCCTCTTTTTTCACTAGGCTGGCTCAAGACTATACATACGGATTTCCCACAATTCCTCCTTCTGCATGGAATTGTAACTGTCCTACAATAATAATACTGTGTTCTCATGTAGTGCTTCATGCCAGATTCCTCTCACTTCTAAGCACCATAACAGCATTTGTTACATCCTGTTTTTATGGAATATTATTTATTGATCTTAAAAGGATGATAGGCTAAGTCTTCCCTGCCTTGGGTTCAAGCATGCAAAGTTTAGGCTGGCCTTCATGGCAGGGACCAGCGCTTTACTCGTGAGCTATCTACCCTGTAATGAGCTTTCACCCCATAGTCGAGACTCGGACAGCCTACATTTTGGCAGAGGGAGTGGGCCCCATCAATCTAAGAACATCCAGCGTGTCCTTTCCTTCAAACTCCAGATGATATAATCCATTGGCCAATCAGGCAAATATGGTGACCAAGCAACATGAGCCCACACTTCCTCCATGATCCTGCCAACGAGGGGCACAAGTGTATTGAAGCGGCCGCCCGGTAAAATCTTTGGCAATACAAAAACGAAATACATTTTTTTTAAATCATCACTTTCACACATACACCTGGGGATTGTCCAAAACACACACACCTGTTTGTAGTTACATGCCTATAACTTAGTCTCCTGTAACATTCTCGTAGCACACACTTGCAGCTGTGCAGTAGCATCCGTACAGCGCACACAAAGCTGTTACAGCATATTAAGTGCCAGTCTAGTTTGACTCTGTGACCACAAAGTCCTCTGTATACAGCACATCTGTAACTTACTCTCTGCCTTGCAGTAACTCTCGTGTGACACGCACAGATCCATATACAATTACAACGAATCCAGAACTCAGCAGCAAAACTCCTTCTAAAACTCAGCAAGAGTGATTACATCACACCAGCACTAAGATCACTACCCTGGCTACCAGTCAAGCAAAGGATCGATTTCAAAACACCCTGCATTGTTCACAGACCACTTCACATCCAAGGAGCCAAATTCCTGCAAAATAAATCTTCATCTACAGACCAAACAAGATGCTAAATTCTAGCGATAACATACGCCTTGACACCAAATCTTACTTGAGAATGAGTTACAGTGAATCAAGGAAACACTGGAACTTTCTCCTCAAGGGAATTTTCAAAATGTAGGAACACCTGACCTTTAGGAAAGCACCAACTCGCAAGCCATAGGCCATTGTCAAAGAGAGACAACCACAGCACGCAGTTACCCAAAAACCTACCTGGCCGACTGCGACTTCACCCAATGCCATGAGGATCGCATTCGTTTTCCACCGCTTATGCATACTAAAACCATCCATCCTCCTGCAAACACACCACACGCAACACCTATTACACCCCCCACCCACTGACACCAAACACAACTCCACATCTCCTCCAATAAGCCACACAATCTGAACACAGGCACTGCATCCTTACGCCACGGGCACACACGGCCTCGAATATGGATGCAAAAGCCTGCCATGCCCACCGACCCAGACCACCTAGAAGCAAATCCACACACAGTGACTGTGTTTTCTGAACTGAAACTACCCACACCAGAGCAAAAGCACTTGTGCACCCTCCCACTAACAAAAAGACCCCTTTCTTATTTTCAGATCTGCCAGAGCACCTGGTGACCATGGAAATGGCAGCAATGTGCGGTTTACATCCCCCTAGCATAACATAACTTCTGTAACAGAGAAAAGCCTATGCCGTGTTGCCCATCTTGTGATCGATTTGGTATAGTGTCCTCACTGGTAAGCGATGTTACATGCTCATTTTATGCAAGGCTATACTATGATGCTCGGCTGTGCTTAGATATATTATGTTTGGCAACAGTGGTGAGCTGTGTGGCAGGGTCTCATTATGCTGCCGTATGGCAGTACACTGTGCCACAGTATGCTATGTTGTTTTACTAGACTACATCGTGTTGTACTAGGATATGCTATTGATATTTTATTTCTATCGCGCTCGTACACAAGTGTTTCAGAACGCGATATGCCCTGTTATGCTTTATGATTTGCTAGACTATGATGTGGCGCATAGTAAATCGTGTGATGTTGGCTGTGGTTGCAATCACATAGTGCTATGCAATAAGATCTTGAGTGTTTGGTAATTGATTCTATGATCTATTGTTACCCGCCCTTTTTTCATTTTTAATTAGTTTGATTTTTAATATTTGCATGTTTCAGTTTGGAGTTTTGTAATTCATTGATTTTATATATGTGCTTACTGTCAAGCGCTCAGATGCATTTGTGCTGTGTTCGCACTGTAAGAACATTGTAATACATAAATATGTTCAAGAATGTAAAGGTTGTCCTACCTATGAGAGCCAACGGTTGCATTCAGATGCACAGGGGTAGTAAGATGCAATATCAACTGGCCTCACACACATCTCATGTGCACAGGGTCACACAGCTGCAACCAGCTGCACAGGGATAGTAAGATGCAATATCAACTGGCCTCACACACATCTCTTGTGCACAGGAGCCGACAGCTGCATCAAGGTGCACTGGGAGAGTAAGATGCAATATCAACTGGCCTCACGCACATCTCGTGTGCACAGGATCACACAGCTGCAACCAGCTGCACAGGGATAGTAAGATGCAATATCAACGGGCCTCACACACATCTCTTGTGCACAGGTGCCGACAGCTGCATCAAGGTGCACTGGGAGAGTAAGATGTAATATCAGCTGGTCTCACACACATCTCGTGTGCACAGGATCACACAGCTGCAACCAGCTGCACAGGGATAGTAAGATGCAATATCAACGGGCCTCACACACATCTCTTGTGCACAGGTGCCGACAGCTGCATCAAGGTGCACTGGGAGAGTAAGATGCAATATCAACTGGCCTCACACACATCTCTTGTGCACAGGAGCCGACAGATGCATCAAGGTGCACTAGGAGAGTAAGATGCAATATCAGCTGGCCTCACACACATCTCGTGTGCACAGGATCACACAGCTGCAACCAGCTGCACAGAGATAGTAAGATGCAATATCAACTGGCCTCACACACATCTCTTGTGCACAGGAGCCGACAGATGCATCAAGGTGCACTTGGAGAGTAAGATGCAATATCAGCTGGTCTCACACACATCTCGTGTGCACAGGATCACATAGCTGCAACCAGTTGCACAGGAATAGTAAGATGCAATATCGACTGGCCTCACAGACATCTTTGGTGCACCGGAGCCCATAGATAAATCCAGATGCACAGGGATAGTGAGATACAATAGCAACTGGCCTCACACACATCTCTTATGCAGAGGAGCTTGCAGCTGCATCCAGCTGCACTGGGGTAGTAAGATGCAAAATCAACTGGCTGCGTGCACTTCTCTTGTGCACAGAAGCCCACAGATTCATCCAGCGGCACTGGGAGAGTAAGATGCAATATCAACTGGCCTCACACACATCTCGTGTGCACAGGGTCACACAGCTGCAACCAGCTGCACAGGGATATTAAGATGAAATATCAAGTGGCCTCACACACATCTCTTGCACAGAGGAGCCCACAGATGCATTCACAAGCACAGGGATAGTAAGATGCAATATCAACTGGCCTCACACACATCTCGTGTGCACAGGATCACACAGCTGCAACCAGCTGCACAGGGATATTAAGATGCAATATCAACTGGCCTCACACACATCTCTTATGCACAGGAGCTCGTAGCTGCATCCAGCTGCACTGGGATAGTAAGATGCTAAATCAAATGGCCGCATGCACTTCTCTTGTGCACAGGAGCCTACAGCTTCATCCAGCGGCACTGGGAGAGTAAGATGCAATATCAACTGGCCTCACACACATCTCGTGTACACAGGGTCACACAGCTGCAAGCAGCTGCACAGGGATAGTAAGATGCAATATCAACTGGCCTTGCACACATCTCTGGTGCACCGGGGCCCATAGATGAATCCAGATGCACAGGAATAGTGAGATACAATATCAACTGGCCTCACACACATCTCTTATGCAGAGGAGCTCGCAGCTGCATCCAGCTGCACTGGGAGAGTAAGATGCTAAATCAACTGACCGCATGCACTTCTCTTGTGCACAGGAACCCACAGATTCATCCAGCGGCACTGGGAGAGTGAGATGCAATATCAACTGGCCTCACACACATCTCGTGTGCACAGGATCACACAGCTGCAACCAGCTGCACAGGGATAAATAGTAAGATGCAATATCAACTGGCCTCACACACATCTCTTGTGCACAGGATCACACAGCTGCAACCAGCTGCACAGGGATAGATAGTAAGATGCAATATCAACTGGCTTTGTGCATATCTCTTGTGCACAGAAGCTCACAGATTCGTCCAGTTGCACAGGCAGAGGCAGATGCAATATCACCTGACTCACGCACATCTCTTGTGCACAGCATCACTTAACGACTGGCTGTGTCACGCTGTTTTGCCACTGTTCGCACCTTCCGTCGCCATTACTTAAATACAGGCAAACCCTCATCCCATCCTAAGCCGGCACACAGTCTTGTTCTACAGAGCGGATGTTAACATGTTCTGCCCATGGACTTGTCTGTGTTAGCCCGTGCACTCACCCCCTTATCTGACCCCGATCCTTCTGAATTGTAGCTCTCCTTCTCCACATTCGAGACTTTGCCAGTGGCTGGTGCTGAGCAGATGGCACAGGCTGCATAACCTACCTGTTGGTGGGCACGCAGGCTAGTGGGCAATATCCCCACAGGCAGCAGCGGGCATGCACGCCACCCTCAAACACAAACTGAACAGAGCATTTATTTTCTATTGTATGTATTCACTAAAGTGCGCATCATGGTTTATAATCAACATCCGCACTATCTATATAATTAATATACAATTACATCAATAGTAAACCCCGGCCCCTCTCCCATAAATGCGATACATTAAGAATGTATCTATCTGTGTTTACCTTTTATAGTTCTAGTCCAGAAAATCGCTGTCTTAATAAAATCAGGACTATAGACAAACGTCCCCAAAATGTGTTTTCTAGATCAGAATCGAGAGATGGACGTCGTGGCAAGCAGAGAATTGAAAGAATGTGTAGATTGTGTGGCGATTCAAATGAAGTGGAAACAATAACGCATTTGCTTATATTTTCCCTCTACGGTCCTCCAGGGCTAGATCCATGCCGGGTTTTCAGGATACCCTCATTAATATTCATGAGAAAAATGTGCATACAATGATGCACATTTTTCCTCATGAATATTAATGAGGGACATCTGAAAACCCGGCATGGGTCTGGCCCTCGAGGACTGTAGCGGGACTATATAAGCAAATGCGTTATTGTTTCCACTTCATTTGAATCTTTACACAATCTACACATTCTTTCAATTCTCTGCGTGCCACGACGTCCGTCTCTCGTTTCTGATCTAGTCCTCCCTTATAGCATGCCTTGCCTTCTCTTATTCGTATCAGTGGAGCACACAGTATATCTCTGTACTCTCATAAATTGGGGGCGGCGCCCTCATGTACTCCACTGAGGATCCCTTATATTCTAAATATGTTAAATGTGCACATCGGCATACATGCTTACATTAACCATTCCATTCTGGCACGCTAGTCCAGTGCTGGTTTTAATTTAGCCTTCTGGGTCGCATAGTCCTGGAGGTATAGTAGGAAAATTATAGACTACAAGTCCCAGAGTGCAGAGTTAAAACTAGAACTGGATGACATCTGCCGTATGGAGTGGATAATGTTGGCATGAAGGACACCAATCGTGTAGTAGCACTTTATTTTTACATTCCCATATCATTACTTCTATCGGAAAAGACCAATCCAATCTCATTTTCTTGAAACGGATTTAATTCATAACATAACAGATTGTGCTGAAAGTGAGGTTTACACCTCTGCTAGAGGAGGGTTCTCTGCCTGTGGTTGTGGTTGTGGTACCGGCAAGTGTGAGGCCATCATCAGCCTATGGTAAAATGGTGGTCAGCACTAGCTTGAGATTAATGTGAGATGTTAACCAGCAAGTGTGGCATGCGCCGAAATCTTCGATAAACACACACGTTCTGTGCCACTTTGTAAGAGCGACTTTGCACAACCGGTGGCAATATTGTGGTCTGCGTCAGCCTTTGCTAACTGTGAGGCCTCTGCCAGCCCGTGGAAAGCGTTCTAGGCCGCCCCGTGCTAATGTGTGCTGTGCGGCAGCCTGCGGCGTGCTGGTGTGAGGTCTCGTTGAGCGTTGTGAGGTCACGGTGTTCCCGGGGCGGGATCCGTAAAGTAGCGGGAGAGCGGTCTGTGAAATAAATCCTGACGTGTTTTAACTGTGAGTCAGGAGACCCTGCTGCAGCTACGGTGCGCGAGAGGGCCCAGTCTGGAAACGCTCAACGCGGCCTCTCCGCGTCACGGCCACTGTGGAGCAGGCAGAAGAAAACACAATGTTCCCGCAGCCGTGGCCGAGTCCTGTTAATCATTAATCATTGTACACCGCGGAGCCAACATGCTGCAAATCTTTCCGAAACGTTGCTGCGAAGTCACCTCACGTGATGGCGGGAAAACGGGCGAGCCACACCAAAACCTCCTGCGCGCACGAGGAGCAACGCCACACTGCCGGGTCATACTCGTATGATCGTAAAAACCTTAGGCACTGTAATGGTGAGGCTCGTCCAGCAGAGGTGCCAGGCTCTACATAGCACAGAGACCCCCGTGGCATCTCTTAGGCCAGACACGTGACTGATTTTGTGCCAGGCTTCCCTGTCTGCAGGCAAGCTTTCCCGTGTAGAGTCTCACAGGCCAAGCCACCTAGCCTTCAAATTGTTGGGTGCTCGAATTCTACTACTTTAAATTCTAGGTAGAGTTTTTTGACTTGCAAGGACAAGACAGCCGCAGCTCATCCGCCTCCCTTGCTCGCACATGGCCGACGCCGGTGTCTTCTTGGCCGGCTCCCTCTGCTCCCACGCCTCTGTGGCCTTCGCCACTCGTGCACTCTTTCTTTGGGATATCCTGCAGACCGCAGGGGAGGAGTGCAGCCGCCTCCAGGCCGCGTGCCTTGGCTGGGAAGGTAGGAAGGGCTCCTCGGTGCTGTCCCTTGGCAGGCTCGGCTGTTGGAGCAGATCGGGCCTGTCTCGGAGCCAGAATGCGCGAGGTCCCCGCTGCACACGGCCGGGTGGCTGCCGGACTGTAGCCCAGGCCTGGGGGCAGGCGTGAGTCCCACTTCCTGCACTGTTTATTCGGAGCACTCGAGTGGCCGTCATTTGAAGGCTCCAACCATTTTCAGAAATACAAATTAGAATATACTCCAGCCCAATGCATTCCCAGGGTTGCTGACATTTGGCCAGCATTCTAATATCAGAGGACCCTCATTTCAAAGCCTAGTGGTCATTGTCTGCTGGTGCTGTTGTCATGCTGCCTGGCCTAGGCGTCCATTTTAATTCTCCCAGTGCTTCCTTCAGACTCGACTGCATGCTTACACTTCCAGACTTGCAGCTGCAACGCCCTCCTGTTTCACACTGATCAGGGGGCACACTTTTATGTCACCCCACCCCTCTTTTCTGAAGAAGGTTATTAAACGATTGTGGCTGTGTAACCCTTTCCTGTCCCCTTCAAAACTTACTGCGGGGCACCAACAGGGCTGGACTGGGGGAAAAAAAACAGTCCCGGCAGAAAAAAAGAAATGGGCCAAGTTCACAAATTCCTTATTTTTTTTATAACTTAAACTTTGGGTAGTATTTGGGGTGCTAGTTTTGGTAACTATTTGTGGCATTCTGTGCACATTTAAGCACATTGTCCACTACTATTGTGTAAAACTGGCAGACCCAGAAAAGGGGCCCACACCACCTGCCAGGCTGGCATCTTCGTCGTTGCCCTATTAGGTAGTTGGAGCACGGGGACCAGAAATTGGCAGAATTGCACCCCCTAACCACCCCCCCCGCCCCCCAGATGTGTACATGCATTTGTTTCGATTGTGTAACTGAAGATGTTCCTCGGAAGCAGGGGTGTAGGGAGGGAGGGGGCAGGATGCAAGTGAACCTTGGGATCCGTAGGAGAGCGAACACAGCAATAGGGTATTGTCCGGGGTGGACGAGCTGTCTCTTAAATACAAGAAGACAATTCTGCTACTCGCAGAAGGGGACTCGTGGTTGCCATGCTACCCCCAAAAGCACCACATGTAGATACATTGTAAGGAAAGGGGGCACCCAGTTGCCAATTTGCCTATGGCATCATGGACCTTTGCCCCTGCCTGATTGAAGAGATGGGTCTTTAGATTTGTTCGAAAATGCAAGATAGAGGGTGCGAGTCTAATGTCTAGATGCACTACCACACTCGCCATCAAGTATGCATTAGCTTAAGCGGTGCAAAGACATTTTTTTTAGTGGGGGGCGTTCTCGTGAAGACCTCTACACAACCACTTAAGCCATGGGTGCAGATCTGCTGGGAAGGTCGGTGGTCTCACGAAAGGGGGCGTTGCATGTGCTTCATGAAGTGCTTTGGGTAAGAACGCCGGCCTGGGATGCACGTTTCTGTACATAGCTGTGGAGGAAAGACTACTATTTCATTTGCCCAGAGATTGTGGGTTTCTTTGGGTGATCAATTTTACAGCTGTCTACCAGTCTACCACCTGTGTCTGTCCAGGTATTTGCTCCTACAACCCCCATGATCCTTCACCATTGACTGTGTAGACTAGGGTTGATGGGAGTTGTTGGCTAAAGCATCTGCAGAGTGCAGACCCCTATACATATACATTAATTTCCAGAGATTTTGCAGGCAAAGCGGGAGTATTTGCTTTCTGGATACACTTAAAACATTACAGACATCCTCACATCCAGCAAGGGGACAGGCTTTCTGGGATGTTATGTGGAGTGATACTATCCTGTTTCATTTAACCATAATGCATTTATAGAGCTTTTTTAGAAACCGAGTGCAAAATGAAAAATACAGGTAAATGTTAAGAAAAAGATGAGCAAAATGGGAAAGTTAGTTAATTTTCCTATGTGTTTGTTCCCAAGAAGGAATGCATCATGCTCTCTATGGTACACGGAGTGATTGAATGCACTGCCCTGTTGTTCTTTTTCACTTTTCTGTGAAACAATCTCTGTGGCTAGTGGAAGATATTAAAAACACAAATAAAAAAAATGGAGAAAAAAAATCAGATGCGATGCACCCCAACCAGGAGAAAGAAGGGGGGTTTAGGGGGTGCATACGAAAAACAATGGTCCCTAAATAAAGGAAGCTGAAATAAGTGGGGGCTGGAGCAGAACATCTGAAAGCCTACAGTGAACCCACAAAAGGAGCAGAATGGAGATGAAGCGCTGGGTGAGCACCCACTCTCGAGGAGTGGCAGTGCGAAGGGTTCCCCAGTGAGGAAAGGTACTGGGAGATCCTATACACACCTGAAAACTATGCAGAGAAAATGAGAGGGACCTAGAGACAGTGACACCCATCAAGAAGCAAGAGTGGATTTAAAAGGGCACAGCTGGGGAGTGGACCAAGACCAAGGAGAATGTGGAACAATAATCCAGAGGGGAGAAACACCACTTACATAGCGCTCATTCCTGATTCCACCCATGTCTAAGCGCTAGAATGATAGATTGTATTATTACCCCATTTGATGGTACACCATGTAATGGCCTTGGAAGGATGAAGGGCGGTGCCTTATGGGGATATTTTACAGACTATACAAAAGCATCTTTTCGAAAGCAAACAAATGAACCACATTCGCCAAGCAGCCCCGGCAGATGCTTATCTATTGCATTTCTATTGTTACTGGAGGAAGAAAAGCTGCTTCCGAGGGTGTTTGGTAGTGACACAAAGGAAGGGATTTAAGTGCGATAGGAACTCGAGGGTGGCTCTAACGAGTCCCAAAACAATCTTTGGAGCAATTTAAAAGGCATGTGGGCTATGTTACTAAAAGGAGTGGCCTAAAATACATGGTCACGTTTTCACTTTTGGCATGAAGTTGAGCAAGCTGTATTTTATAATTAATCAAGCAGTAGTCAAAAAAATCGACTGCAATAAAAATACTCAAATATAAAAATGAAATTGAATCAAAATATTTGAATACGGGTTCCACCCCTTCAGTGTTCTCTAATGAAATTCATTATTGCCTGACAATCTTTGATTATATTTCACTCTGTTAAATATTTTCCCTTCAGAGTATTCAAAACCAAATACGCCATCTTCAAAGGTCTGTACATGGATTACGTGATTCTAATGACATCTACTGGGGAATAGCACTATTTTCAGGCAATCTTTTCAGTGATTTAACATGGGGGGGAAAGGGTAATTGAGCCCTGGCTCCGGTATACTGTTTGGACCCTGCTGGGATTGAGCCCCAGCTAGCCCCAACACACTTAAAGCCCTGCACACACAAGACATATGTACACAAGTCAAGATTGGCTTAGATAACGATTCTTCACAGGGTTCAAAGGTTGCATCGCAGTGGTGAAGAATACAAAAATAGATAAACAAGTGAATGACTACGCATATATAACACATCTGCGGAAATTGAATCACTCGAACGCACTTTGTGACATGGGTAGGTGTGCAGAGAAGCCAGAAGAGGCGCCCAAAGTGTTGATTGGACCCAGTGTATTGTGCCCTTGCATTCTGCAAGATGGAGTGCCAGCCTTCATTTCTGGGTACCAGTTTGGCTGCGTTAGTGTCATATATCGCCCATGGAAAGTATGGAGCAGATGGGCGCTATGGAAGAAGGACTAGACTCCGAGTCACTGCAAGGTGCGGTCTAGTCGTTCTGTTGTACTGCCTACAAGTACCTGAAAATGGAGAACACCTATGCGTTGCAACTTTCTTGCTGCCTACGTGAGTACACCACGCTTGTGCTCTGCCACCAGTTGTTTCTCTGTGTTTCCCATGCCTTCCTTATCTGTTCGTCTGCCCGTGTCTTTCCGTTACCGCTGTTCGCGGTTTCCTCCTCCCGTTTATTCCGCTTACCTGTTTGTTTTCTGCCTCCGCTGTTACTCGCGCTCTGCGCTGCCTTCTTGTACTCACTCCTGCTTCAGCGTCTCATCTGCCATCGGACGCTCTCTGCTGGGAACACTTTGTTGTCCAAGTTCTTTGGAGTACTGTACTGTTTGTGCTGTTCCTCACTGGATCGTTATTCCCTTATCCACTAAGAACACTTACCAGTGCATGCTGGTTCTTGAAGTACGGATACACGCCGACAACTTCCTGCCAACTACAGCTACACAATCTTCCAAGGTTTTTCGGCAAGGCTTTTCCCTGGTTTGGGGTGGGCTCCCCGGAGTCCCCGCTGCCGGGCTAATTGCTTATAGGCAAAGTGGCCTCCGGGGGAGCTCGCTCCTATTTCGTCAAACAGAAGAATAAGATCGTCAAGACAAAGACAGCCTGGAGGGAAAAGCCGGAAAGCTCATCAGACGAATCCGTAAAGACCCACACAGAATCATCAGGTGAGGAGTGGGAAAGTGTGAGTGATAAACCTACAGAATCTGAGAGATTGCAACGCCAAGAGAAGATGGCTAGTCTTGAACAGTACCAGAAGATGGTTAACGCCATACAAGCTCTGAGGGTTGAAGTACAAACCCTAAAAACTGATAATGCTGCATTGAGGCAACAGAGAGAAGATTCCAGAGGAGAACTACCTCCTTTATCCCTACCTTGCGGTAAATTTGAGGGAAACCCCAGGAAATTAAAGGAGTTCTGGATGCCTGCACAATACACTATACTTTTCGGCCCAAGACATATGAGTTGGATCGAACAAAAGTGGGTTTTCTAATTTCGAACTTAGCTGGTAATGCCCTAGCCTGGGCTACCCCACTAGTGACAAACTCAGACCCAACTTTAAATAACTATGGTGCCTTTGTAACACGTTTCAAAGAAAGATTCGAGAGACCTGAAGTCTTATTCTCCACCTTTGAAAACCTGTTAGACATACGCCAAGGAAACTCCGACATATAGACATATGTTACCTGTTTTCAGAAGGTGGCAAGTGAAGCAGGTTGGCCGGAAACGGTGCAGCAGGCTATTTTCCGTCGGGGTCTGCATGAAGACATAAAGGACAAACTGGCCAGAGTAGCCAGACCTGCTTCATTTCAGGAACTCGTGTCATTGGTATTACAGATAGAATTCCGCATGTCGGAAAGGAAAGCTGAGAAGAAGAAGCCCCGATCTTTAGTACCTTTCTCTAGCCTACCCTCAGTCCCTGAAAGGGTTCAACACGAAGAACCAATGCAGATAGGAACTGCTAGAGCACCACTTACAGCCAACGAACGGAAGAGACGCAAGGATCTTGGACTTTGCATGTATTGTGGGTCCAACACACATTTGCTGCAAGATTGCCCAGAAGTCCCTCCCAGAAAGCAGGGAAACGAAAGACCCCAACCTTGAACAGGGATAAGGAAGGGGAAACATCGATGCATCCCTGTGCTAATGCTCAGCCAGCTTTGATCAGCAATAACACACTGATGGTGGTTAAGATTACGTTAGACTGGCACTCTACCAAACCCATTGAATGTTTAGCTATGCTGGACTGTGGAGCTGCGGGCAACTTTGTAGATGATAAGTGGGCTAAGGAACACCACCTGCCTCGACGCCCTAAGATTAAACCGATTCCAGTAGAAGGCGTGGATGGCACACCTTTGACATCCGGACCCATTTGTCAGGAAACACAGGAATTACGGGTCAGAGTGTCAAATCATTCTGAGTACCTATCTTTCGATCTCATTCGAGCGGCTCATTTTCCAGTCATATTAGGCATACCTGGCTCAGAAAACACAACCAGGCAATTGACTGCCAACTTAACACAATAGAGTTCAGATCCACGTATTGCTCTCAACAGTGTTTGACTAATGAACCCGCTTTGTCCTGTGTGCTTCCAACAATACAAAATACCGTCCTCAGTGTTAATACAATTCCCATCCAGTACCTGGAATATGAGGACGTGTTCTTAGACACCCAACCGAGGAATCTTCCTCCTCATCGGAAAGAAGACTGCAAAATCGAACTAATTCCGGAGGCTGAAGTACCCTTTGGAAGGATGTTCCCTTTATCTCTACCTGAAAAGGAGGCATTGAGGGAATACTTGTCAACCAACCTACAAAATGGCCTCATACGGGAATCCTCATCGTCAGCAGGGGCATCTCTTTTTTTTATCTCAAAAAAAGGAACCACGGAACTAAGACCCTGCATTGATTACCAGGTTTGAACAGTCTGACAATACGAGACAGGTATCCTATGCCCTTAATGAAAGACATTATTGAGGCAGTCCAAGGAGCACACCTCTTTACCAAATTAGATCTTCGAGGGGCTTATCACCTACTTCGTATTCGTGAAGGGGACGAATGGAAGACAGCTTTCAGGACTCGCCTGGGACACTACGAGTACAGGGTTATGCCCTTTGGTTTGGTAAATGCACCATCCCAGTTTCAACGCTTCATGGACAAGATATTCGCAGATATGTTGTATTCCTCAGTTGTGGTTTATTTGGACGACATTCTCATATTCTCAAACACTCTTACTGAACATCATCAACACGTCAAAGAAGTTCTCCACAGGTTAAGACACAATAGTCTATTGGCCAAACCTGAAAAATGTGTTTTTGAAGTTACTACGGTACCCTACTTAGGATTCATCCTCTCTGAAGATCGGGTACAAATGGATCCAGCCAAAACTCAGGCAATAACACAGTGGTCCAGACCCAATTCAGTTAAGGATATACAAAGGTTTTTGGGACTCGCAAAATTTTATCGTAAGTTTATACCAAACTTTTCGGACATCATCCTTCCTATTACAAATCTCCTTAAAAAAGGAGTCAAGTTTCTCTGGGACCAGAAGACGGATCAGGCATTCCAAAGGTTTAAGGAAGCATTTGTGACAGCTCCTATCCTGAGACAACCGGATCAATCCTTACCATTTATTGTGGAGACCGATGCTTCAGGAGGAGCGATTGGAGCTGCTTTGTTACAAAAGAAAGAGGATGGGTTGGAACACCCTATAGCTTATTATTCCAGAACTCTTAGTCCCAGTGAACGAAATTACTCAGTGCTGGAAAGAGAACTTCTGGCCATAAGATAGGCCTGTGAGGAGTGGAGGCACTTATTACAAGGAGCTGTTTGTCCTTTCCAAGTTCGTACAGATCACCAGAATTTAAAGGTGTTACAGAAAATGGAATGCCGAAATTCCAGACATGCCAGATGGGCTTATTTTTTTTCTCAATTTGATTTTGTAATCACCTATTTACCAGGAAAGGATAACTCATTAGCAGATGCCCTTTCCCGCAGTCAAGGGAATGACTGTGGAGGATATCAAGGTCCAGAAATTCTTCTAGCAGGGAAAAGGTTCATCAGCGGGACACAAAGGTCAACTTGCCACCATGGAACTGGTGTCTAGAAAGTTTTGGTGGCCTACCATGAAAAAAGACATCAAAGAATATGTGGCTACGTGTCCAAATGTGCTCAGAATAAACATGCTTACTGTAAGCCATTGGGCTTACTTCAACAGGACGTTCTACCAGATGGGCCGTGGCAACACATTTCCACAGACTTTATTGTAGACCTACCAGTTTCCAATGGACATACGGCCATAATGGTCACTGTGGATTCATTCAGTAAAATAGCACATTTTTCACCATTGAAAGGTCTACCGACAGCAAGTATCACTGCGGAGGTGTTTCTGAAAGACGTGGTTAGGTTACATGGTCTTCCGCAATCCATAGTCTCGGATAGAGGCTCACAATTCACCTCGAAGTTTTGGACTGCCTTGTGCAAGGCCTTGGGTATAAAAAGATCACTGTCATCAGGATTCCACCCTGAGAGCAATGGGCAAACTGAACGTCTTAATGCAACATTGGAACAATACATTAGGTTCTTCTGTAATCAGGAGCAAAACGATTGGTTTCACCTACTTCCCATGGCAGAATTCTCTTATAATAATACAAGACATTCCTCGACAGGCATGAGTCCCTTTTTCTGTACCTACGGTTTTCATCCTAGACACATTCCTCTGTTTGGTCCGGTGTCTACTAACATTCCCTCTGTGGACCATCTTTTGGACACCCTTCAGACCCTTCACAAAAGAACCAGATCTAATCTTGAAACCTCCCGTCTAGAGAACAAGAAGTGGGCTGATCTCAAGCGAAGACCCAATCCACAATGGGACATTGGTACCAAGGTATGGTTATCCACCAAGTTTTTGCCCAGATGGGTACATCAAGGAAAGTTTTCTCCCCGTTTTATCGGACCTTACAAGATTACTGCCAAAATCAATCCAGTTGCCTTTCGATTGGCTCTTCCTGCAAAGCTCCAAAGGATACACCCAGTGTTTCACACCTCTTTACTAAAGGAATATGTGGAAGATCCTCGAAAAAGAAGGAAGAGAGGAACCGGTAACCTACCCATTGAAACATCGAAGGAGTATGAAGTATCCGGATTATTGGATTCAAGGTACAAGAAAGGCACCTTACAGTATCTGGTATTATGGAAAGGATACCCAAGGTCAGAGAGTTCATGGGAACCGGTCAGTCACATCTCTGTAGCCCAACTTATCCGAAGGTTTCATCGGCTACACCCGGGTAAACCGGGAGGGGGATCGCTGAGAAGGGGTCATACTGTCATATATTGCCCATGGAAAGTATGGAGCAGATGGGCGCTATGGAAGAAGGACTAGACTCCGAGTCACTGCAAGGTGCGGTGTAGTCTTTCTGTTGTACTGCCTACAAGTACCTGAAAATGGAGAACACCTGTCATGATCTCTGCTTCCAAAAGGCCAGGACTTACCCAACTCTCTTGGAAGCAGACCCATAACCCAGGTTCCGAGTGCCAGCCAGTCCCAATTGGGACCTTTTGGACCCTGTCCTGGCGCCAGTGGCGCCAGGCTCATAAATATGCCCAGTCCCAGCGCTGCAAGCGCCGGGCTCATAATGCTTGGGTGGACTTACCTGCAGCAGACCATGCTGCTTACTTACCTGCCAGTTGAACCCCTGATCCTCTTCTGTTTGGGACTACTTTTCCTGTTGGGTGGGGCAGGAGCCACTCCCTAGGTTCAGAACACTGGAAATCTTCTGGAAAGCAGGAACTCTTTTCTTACCTAGGCATGGCTGTGGAAGGAGACACCTAAGCACTACAGGAGGCTATTTAAACCACACCCGATGGATGAATCTTGCTTTGCGTTATTCTGCATCCTCTGCAGCAGAACGCTCATCGTGTCTTCTGCATCTGATCCTGGGCCTAAAGGAAAAAGGCTTACCATCCTGAATCCAGTCTTCAGCAACATCTATAAAGACAAGAAAGAACAGGTTAGCACTATGGTCTTCAGTGACAGCGCATCTCTTACCTGGTCCATCGGCTGTCATCAACGCCTCGCGCAGCATTCCTGCATCTGAAAGACAAAGGCTTACCTACTCTTCACGCGCTCCGGAGGTCATCGCACTGCATTCCGGCATCTGAAAGACAAAAGCTTACCAACTCTTCGCACGCTCCGGAGGCCTTCGGCGCTGCATCCCGCATCTGTAAAACAAAAGAAGGTGCGTTTAAAGATATTGGGTAACGTTAAATACTCACGTGCCATTACTCCATCCACGCCGAACTCAGTGGGCATTCCGGCATCCTTCAGCAGCTCCGAACTGGTACCTGCAAAATAAAAGGACAGTTAGTGCGCATCGTGAAGCAAGCAACAAGCGCTTACTTACGCGCTTCCAGGCGCTTCTATTCCGCATACGGGTCCATCCTCAACTCATTTTAGCCAGTCAACCGCCATCGCCGGAACCCTGCAAAATAAGAGACAGCATTACAAAAGACTTTTAAAGACATTTGAAATACTCGGAACTCACCGTTCGTGAAGTAAACGACGGACAGCAGTCCTCTGAAGTCAAGAGGCCTGCGCTACCTATCCAGTGAAGAAACTGGTTACAGCACCCTACCCCGAGGCAGATGGAGAGCTTGGCGTTCACTTACCTAAGGTGAGAGCGTTAACCTTTGGGGTTCTACAGGAGAGGAGAAAAGGAAAGAGATAGGGACACCCCAATAACCCCAGTTCATTAATCCCATATTTTCTATCTGCAGACATCTTACTCTTCGAGTCAGGCATACAGTGCACAGAGGTCCAGCCCAAAGAGCCAACCGGGTGCTCACATCACTTTTGAAGATACGGTAGTCGCCCAGTCAAGACCGGCGCCTCTGCGAGAATCAGGTGAGCGTTACAGAACGCAAAGCCAACCGCAAAACTCTCGCCCAGGCGCTATGGAAACCTCGGATACCGACCATCTAGCCCGGTTACTTGGGGAACTAAGGGCAGAAGTGCATGCAGCTCGTCAGGAAACGAATGCTCTAAGAAGGGAACTAATTATTTCCAAGGAGCGAACAGACGATCTTGCTAGACAATTGCTACAGTCACAAGCCGGACAGACCCCGTTACCCGCATCAGGGGCAAATCTTCCTTCAACATACCCTATGAATCCAGTGCAGATCAACCTACCTGGGAATGTACCTCTGGCTCCGCCCGAACGATTTTCTGGTGACCCAAAGAGGTTTGCAGTATTTATCAATCAGTGCCGGTTGCATTTTTTATGCCGGCCAGCAGCCTTTCCAACTGATCAAGCTAAAGTAGCTTTTGTGCTTTCGTACCTTAGTGGCAATGCGGCAGACTGGTCGATCCCTCTAGTTAATCAAGATGATCCTGTTCTCCATGATTTTCAAGCCTTTCAGCTTAGTATGGAAAAACTGTTCGCAAGACATTCACAGGGGCAGGCCTTGGACAATGAGCTTCTTTCGTTGCGACAGGGTAATCAAGACCTTTTGGCTTATATTGCATCTTTCAACAGACTAATAGTGGAAACTCAATGGCCTGAGGACAAAAGGATTACGCTGTTTTATAGAGGTCTACGTGGAGAGCTCAAAGACGTTTTAGCCCAAGTAGTGAATCCCCCACAAGACTGTTCGGACTATATAGACTTAGTCGTTCAAATAGATCACAGACTGCAGAACAGGAAGGCCGATCGTTCCAAGTTTGATGCTCGAGTATTTTCCAAACCACCAACTCCTTCCAAAGGAGTAGACTCCGGGGAACCCATGCAAATAGGGGGCCTGAAAGGACCACTAACACAAAAGGAGCGGGAAAGGAGAAAACAGTTGCAATTATGCCTCTATTGCGGAAACTCAGGGCACTTTCTTCGAGACTGTCCGGTGAAACCAGCCAAGAAGGCGGTAGGAGCTGCAGTTACCAAGGTCACAAAATCTGAACAGGGAAACGACCTCGCCCGACAAGAATAGAGGTCCTCTTGCCGAGCGTTAAAACCAGTTCCGTGACCTCGCATTTCGTGATACCTATGGTCCTCATTAGCCCTGATCGTCCGGATCGATTACATGCGATTGAAGCTTACGTCGACAGCGGTGCCATCGGCAATTATGTGGATCATGAAATGGTTTTGAGGATGAATCTAACTCTTTGTCCCAAGGCTGTAAAGGACGTCATTACTACGGTGGATGGTACGGAGATAGCCTCCAGACCAGTAACGCATACCACCCAAGAAGTGACGCTAGTAAGTCAAGATGGACACCATGAGAAGATCATGTTCGATGTGATCAAGGCCCCTCAGTTCCAGATTATTCTAGGGATACCTTGGTTAGAGAAACACAATCCTCGGATCGATTGGCGAGCAAGAACGGTTCAGTTCCCAGAATGTGTCTCTACTTGTCACCCTCCACCTGGTGTTGCTCTAGCAGCAATTTCTTCGGAGACTCCCCAGTTACCTCCCGAATACCTAGAATTCAAAGATGTTTTCCGGAAGGATCAGGCTAACTCTCTACCTCCTCATAGGTCCTATGACTGCCAGATAGACCTGATACCTGGATCTACTCCTCCGTGTAGCAGAATTTATGCCCTCACCGAGCCTGAGAACCTTCACCTCCGACAATACCTGGATCAATACCTAGCGAATGGGTTTATTCGTCCTTCTAAGTCCCCTGCTTCTTCAGCTTTGTTCTTCGTTCCAAAAAAAGAAGGGGACCTTAGAACTTGTATAGATTACCGCGCCCTGAACCAGATCACCGTTAAGAATAGATATCCGTTACCTTTAATCCCTGAACTCCTGGACCAAGTCAGAAGAGCATGCATATATACAAAGCTGGATCTTAGAGGAGCCTACCACTTGGTACGAGTAAAAGAGGGCGATGAATGGAAGACGGCCTTCCGCACCAAGTATGGGCTATTTGAATATCAGGTCATGCCCTTCGGACTTTGCAATGCCCCGTCCGCCTTTCAATATTTTATGAACGATGTCCTCAGAGAACTCATAGATGTATGTGTTGTCGTTTACATTGACGACATCCTCGTTTATTCTTCATCGGAATCTGAACATCGGAAACACGTGAAAATGGTCCTCTAGAGGTTGTGTCAACACAGACTTTTCGCTAAGTTGGAAAAATGTGTTTTCAACGTGACTGAAGTTGAATTCTTGGGATTCATATTATCACCTAGCGGAGTGCGTATGGATTCAAGGAAGGTCGATGCAATTCTCAAATGGCCATCACCATCTTCCGTAAAAGGGGTTCAAAGCATGTTAGGCTTCGCCAACTTTTACCGCAGGTTTATCACTGAATTCTCTCGAATAGTCCAGCCCATCACCGCCTTGTTAAAGAAAAACAAACGTTTTGAATGGTCTACCGAGGCGGAACAAGCTTTCCAGAATTTGAAGACAAAATTTATATCTGCACCAATTCTAAAACATCCTCGCCCCGAACTCCCATACATCGTTGAAACTGATGCTTCGAGCCTTGCCATGGGGGCAGTTCTATCACAGAAGGACCCAGTAACCAATCAGTTACATCCCGTGGCATTCTGGTCTCGCAAATTCTGGCCTCCTGAGATCAATTACACTATTACTGATAAGGAACTTCTGGCTATCAAGTCTGCCTTTAAGGCTTGGCGGCATTATCTTCTGGGGGCCCGACACACCGTTACTGTGATTACGGATCACCGAAACCTGCAATATTTGAAAACCGCAAAAGCCCAATCCTCTAGACAACTCCGTTGGGCACTATTCTTTGCCGAGTTTGACTTCATAATTACCTATCGACCTGGTACAAAAAACGGTAAAGCTGATGCCCTTTCTCGGATGGGAGTGGAGGAACACTTGACCAACCCTAAACCTGTACCTATCATTCCCGAACAAAGAATTCTGGGTGTAATAACCACACAATCCATAGAGGAAATTGAGGATAAGGCCAGGCAACTTGTAACTCCAGCAGACATACAGAATTGGCATCTGCAGGGAAAGGACTTTGCAGTAAAGGACAACTTATTGTATTTCCAAGAACGATTATACCTACCCAGCACAGATTTACAGAAAAAGGTGATCTCTTGTTATCACGAGTCTCTAATGGAAGGACATCCCGGTATGGCCAAAACCTCAGAAAAGATCAAGCGCTACTTCTGGTGGCCATCTTGGAAAAAAGATATCAGAGACTTTATAATGTCCTGTGGAGTATGCGCCCAAAACAAGAGTCAAAAGGAAAGACCAGCCGGCCTCTTACGCCCTATTGACATCCCACCTCGCCCTTGGCATACGCTTTCTATGGACTTCATCACCGACCTACCTCCATGCTCCAGATACAATACGATCCTGGTAATCATGGACTTATTCTCCAAGATGGCGCATTTCATTCCACTCAAAGGCTTGCCAACAGCAACAACTCTGGCCCGAGAATTTCTCGAAAACATCGTCCGACTGCACGGTTTTCCTTCAGTGCTAATTTCGGATCGAGGTAGTCAATTTATTTCTCATTTTTGGCGAAGTTGTTGTCGGTCGGCTCAAATTGATGTGAGATTATCGACCAGTCACCACCCTCAAACCGACGGACAAACCGAGAGGACCAATCAAACTCTGGAACAGTATTTACGCTGCATGCTGCAACAAACTGAAAAAACTTGGAAAGATATCCTTTGGATAGCCGAATATGCCTACAACAACTCTGTCCACTCAGGAACTGGGAAAACCCCGTTTTTTCTTTTATACGGCTGTCACCCTCGAACCTCAGAGTTGGATCCACCCCAAGATCTTGGAACACCAGCAGTAGACTACCTGCACTCTACAATCACCCAAGCTTTTAAGGAAGCCGTTTCTCACCTTCAAAGGGCTAAGGAACAATACAAGAAAGAGCAGATCAACATCGGAAGGAAGCCTCCCAATATTAAGTAGGAGATCAAGTCTGGTTATCCACCAAATATCTACCTCTAAAAGGACCACGCACATTCAACCCAAGATACCTTGGTCCCTATTCCATCACTGCCATAGTAAACCCAGTAGCGGTCAAGTTGGACTTGCCCCCTCACATGAAGATACATCCGGTCTTCCACGTCTCTCTTTTAAAACCCGTGCAACCTCAAACCCGACTAACTAAATCCCCAAAACCTATCCTAGTTGATGGAGAACTCGAGTTTGAAGTCAAAAGCATCCTGGACTCCAAGATCTCCAAATCTAAGCTATTTTACCTAATTGACTGGAAAGGCTACGGCCCTCAAGAAAGATCCTGGGAACCTGCAGAATATGTCCACGCTCCTCGTCTAATCAAAAGATTTCATCAAACATTTCCTGACAAGCCAAAACCCCCAGGAAAGGCCGGTTTGGGAGGGGCCTTGAGGGGGGGGTACTGTCATGATCTCTGCTTCCAAAAGGCCAGGACTTACCCAACTCTCTTGGAAGCAGACCCATAACCCAGGTTCCGAGTGCCAGCCAGTCCCAATTTGGACCTTTTGGACCCTGTCCTGGCGCCAGTGGCAAGCGCTGGGCTCATAATGCTTTGGTGGACTTACCTGCAGCAGACCATGCTGCTTACTTACCTGCCAGTTGAACCCCTGATCCTCTTCTGTTTGGGACTACTTTTCCTGTTGGGTGGGGCAGGAGCCACTCCCTAGGTTCAGAACACTGGAACTCTTCTGGAAAGCAGGAACTCTTTTCTTACCTAGGCGTGGCTGTGGAAGGAGACACCTAAGCACTACAGGAGGCTATTTAAACCACACCCGATGGATGAATCTTGCTTTGCGTTATTCTGCATCCTCTGCTCATCGTGTCTTCTGCATCTGATCCTGGGCCTAAAGGAAAAAGGCTTACCATCCTGAATCCAGTCTTCAGCAACATCTATAAAGACAAGAAAGAACAGGTTAGCACTACGGTCTTCAGTGACAGCGCATCTCTTACCTGGCCCATCGGCTGTCATCAACGCCTCGCGCAGCATTCCTGCATCTGAAAGACAAAGGCTTACCTACTCTTCTCGCGCTCCGGAGGTCATCGCACTGCATTCCGGCATCTGAAAGACAAAAGCTTACCAACTCTTCGCACGCTCCGGAGGCCTTCGGCGCTGCATCCCGCATCTGTAAGACAAAAGAAGGTGCGTTTAAAGATATTGGGTAACGTTAAATACTCACGTGCCATTACTCCATCCACGCCGAACTCAGTGGGCATTCCGGCATCCTTCAGCAGCTCCGAACTGGTACCTGCAAAATAAAAGGACAGTTAGTGCGCATCGTGAAGCAAGCAACAAGCGCTTACTTACGCGCTTCCAGGCGCTTCTATTCCGCATACGGGTCCATCCTCAACTCACTTCAGCCAGTCAACCGCCATCGCCGGAACCCTGCAAAATTAGAGACAGCATTACAAAAGACTTTTAAAGACATTTGAAATACTCGGAACTCACCGTTCGTGAAGTAAACGACGGACAGCAGTCCTCTGAAGTCAAGAGGCCTGCGCTACCTATCCAGTGAAGAAACTGGTTACAGCACCCTACCCCGAGGCAGATGGAGAGCTTGGCGTTCACTTACCTAAGGTGAGAGCGTTAACCTTTGGGGTTCTACAGGAGAGGAGAAAAGGAAAGAGATAGGGACACCCCAATAACCCCAGTTCATTAATCCCATATTTTCTATCTGCAGACATCTTACTCTTCGAGTCAGGCATACAGTGCACAGAGGTCCAGCCCAAAGAGCCAACCGGGTGCTCACATCACTTTTGAAGATACGGTAGTCGCCCAGTCAAGACCGGCGCCTCTGCGAGAATCAGGTGAGCGTTACAACACCTGTGCGTTGCAACTTTCTTGCTGCCTACGTGAGTACACCACGCTTGTGCTCTGCCACCAGTTGTTTCTCTGTGTTTCCCATGCCTTCCTTCCCTGTTCGTCTGCCTGTGTCTTTCCGTTACCGCTGTTCGCGGTTTCCTCCTCCCGTTTATTCCGCTTACCTGTTTGTTTTCTGCCTCCGCTGTTACTCGCGCTCTGCGCTGCCTTCTTGTACTCACTCCTGCTTCAGCGTCTCATCTATCGGACGCTCTCTGCTGGGAACACTTCGTTGTCCAAGTTCTTTGGAGTACTGTACTGTTTGTGCTGTTTTGCACTGGATCGTTATTCCCTTATCCACTAAGAACACTTACCAGTGCATGCTGGTTCTTGAAGTACAGATACACGCCGACAACTTCCTGCCAACTACAGCTACACAATCTTCCAGGGTTTTTCGGCAAGGCTTTTCCCTGGTTTGGCGTGGGCTCCCCGGAGTCCCCGCTGCCGTGCTAATTGCTTATAGGCAAAGTGGCCTCCTGGGGAGCTTGCTCCTATTTCGTCAAACAGAAGAATAAGATCGTCAAGACAAAGACAGCCTGGAGGGAAAAGCCGGAAAGCTCATCAGACGAATCCGTAAAGACCCACACAGAATCATCAGGTGAGGAGTGGGCTAGTGGTAAGGAAAGTGTGAGTGATAAACCTACATAATCTGAGAGTTAGAGAGAGTTGGTAGGAGAGGGAATGGTTGAGAATAGTTCTGTTTTCTGGGAGGATGGAATAAAAGAGAGGATTCTCTAGGGTGAATTGATGAAGGTAAGGGTGGGATGTTCCAATCACGGATCTGATATGAGCATCTAATATTTTCTGGAAGAGAGTGATTGCATTTATTATCTTGGAACGAAGGGTGATCAACTGGCCAGAGTTGGGTGAGTGAGTTGGGTGTGGTGTTGACGGTCAGAAATCGTAGTATGACTGGGTAGCTCGCTCTCTGCATATAGAGCTATTCCGTGTCTACTGCTGGTGTTACTCTAGCTGGTCACCGCTTAGGAGAGCATCTCATAGCTTAGCTGTGCTGGTCCACACGGTTACTCCCCCAGGGATTGGTCATTATGCAGTTCCTAGCAGAGCCGTGTTACTTCCACAGCTCTTTGCATGGAGACTGGGAATGTATTTAGTAGCACCGTCCCCCTGGAATATGCCATTTTATGCCAGCGATCATTTCAGAGGGTTCTCCATATTGGAGCCCCTCTTGTTGTTCTAGATCTCCTGGAGATCAGTTGCTCATTCTAAGGTTGAGCCCCTTCCTTCATAGTAAAGTCTCTCTCGCTCTCACGGTTCTTCTTTTGGGTGCCGCTCATCTGGTGGAACAGCCCCTCTTGTCCATATAGTTCTGCCTCTGGAGAGTAATAATGTGTTCTGTTCGGGGCCCCTTTAGTTTCCATTGCTCTTAGACAGAAGATTTCTTAGCAGGGCATTCCATCGAAGAGCTCCTTGGGCCAGGACCGCATTTCTTCTGGTGAGAAATCGGGGGGGGGGGGGGGGGGGATTCCATGGTGAAGACCCTCTTGGCAATTTGATGGTTATTAGGAACAGTGATTGGGAAATTGACGAGAGTCCCCTTTCTTTCGACATGCTTCTCCTGGAAATTGATTGGGCATCTCTAGTCCACATGGCTCTTGCACAGAGGTTTATCAGGAGGACATGCCATAGAAGCTCTCCTCGTGCCAGCGTGCCCCCTCCACTGAAGAGAAATAGGGGATATTTCATAGGGGAGTCCCTCCACTGCACATGGCCGTTCGCTTGGAGATTGAGTAGTTCATATTAGGGCCCTCTTCTGCCCATCGGGGTGGCCTCTCAAGTATTATCTTGGGACATTTCATAGTGAAGGAAGTCCTTCCCCCGCCCGATACTGACGGTCCTTCTCCCTAGGATTATACAGCAGTGGAGCCCTCTAGGCGGCATGTTCCTTGCCCTGTATCTTTAACATTATTTCATGGCTGACTTGAGCACACATCGACTACTGGACCCACAGGGCCCACTTAATGTATAGCCCTGGAACATATATTGTATGTATGCTTTACGGGTGAAGCAGAGCTTGGATATTGACACTGTGTTTGACTGTTTACCAGTGGTGAGATCTCAGGGCAATGTGCTCCCTTTCGATGGCTGACATCTCTGTTAGTGGTTTATTCTTTCCAAGTTTCCAGCACGTATGCATTTATTAAGAGGCTCGGGGATTGGTAGTACCATGGACAATTGCCTGTGACGAAGAGGATCATGAAGAGGGAATCTCATGGACACTTGGCCATGATGAAGACACTCATGAATGGGGAATATCATGGACACTTGCTCATGATGAAGGGGCTCATAAATGGGGAGTCGCATGGACACTTGATCATGATGAAGTGACTCATAAAGGGGCAGTCCGTTGAACACTTGATCATGAAGAAGAGGCTCATGAATGAGGAGTCCCATGGACACTTGCTCATGAAGAAGAGGCTCATGAATGGGGAGTCCTTTGTACACTTGCTCATGTTAAAGAGGTTCATGACTGGTGAGTCCCATGGACATTTGATCATGATAAAGAGGCTCATGATTGGTGCGTCCCATGGACACATGATGATGAAGAAGAGGCACGTGAATGGGGAGTCATTTGTACACTTGCTCATGAATGGGGAGTCCCATGGACACTTGCTCATGAAGAAGAGGCTCATGAATGGGTAGTCCCATGGACACTTGCTCATGATGAAGTGGCTCATAAAAGGGCAGTCCATTGAATGCTTGCTCATGAAGAAGAGGCTCATGAATGGGGAGCCCTTTGTACACTTGCTCATGATCAAGAGGCTCATTATTGGTGCGTCCCATGGACACTTGCTCATGAAGAAGAGGCTCATGAATGAGGAGTCCTTTGTACACTTGCTCATGATGAAGAGGCTCATGATTGGTGCGTCCCATGGACACCTGCTCATGAAGAAGAGGCTCATGAAGGGGAAGTCCTTTCTACACTTGCTCATGATGAAGAGGCTCCTGATTGGTGCTTCCCTTGGACACTTGCTCATGATGAAGAGGCCATGGTGCCTCCCAGGGACACTTGATCATGATAAAGAGGCTCATGAATGGTGAAGCTATTATTTGCAGATATCACCATTGGATATAAACGAGAAAGCATGACTGCTCTCAAAAGTTGTTTAAAAGAAAACTCTTGAAAATGTGGCCGTGTTTAGAATGAGAAGCCTGTTGTGTTGGATTGGATTGCATTCATCATTGCATAGTGCACACATCAAAACAAATTGCCTCTTGGAGCTCGAGTAGCAGGTGCCACCATTAACCAGTGCAATGATTTAAAAACAAATTATTATTAGTGTTATAGTTCAACGTGGAACTTTTCACTTTTACAAAACAGTTACGAATAAAAAACACAATTAAACATTACCAAATTAGAGATACAATAACAGAGAAGCAAATTTACAAATATACAAAAATTAATAAATCCCCAGATTACCAAAACATTAGATAAAATACGTGTACATAAGGCACAATATTAGTCTTACTTTATTATACATATAACAATATGTCATGCATCCGACTACATCAGCTAAAACACATTCCCATTTCTCAAGTGTCCTCCAAATGCCGCTTCCACTAGCGTCCTCAGGGAGCAAGTCTTTTAAAAAAAAAACGCAGTGCCGCAAGTCTCCGTGCACTTGATCTTATAGTAAGAATGTATTGCCACATTACACCAGGAGAAATGACTCTAAAATCCTATATCAAATACTTAAAACAAAGTTCTCCTCGGGGACGAGGGGTTTAATGTATGACATTCTAACAGCAAGCGGTAAATTGGTTCGATGGTTCCCTCTGAGTTACAAAATCTACAGGTCCTTAAAATCCCGACCACCCGTAATTTCCTTTGCGGGTAGGAGGTCAAGCATTGTGTGCGCCAGTATTGAATGGGACATGTTTGCAGGTAACAAGGGAGGACATGTAAGGTCTAACATGGAGTCGAATTCTTGAATATAATTGGTAGCCCCGAATCGCCTGGTTTGTGTATATCCAATCCATCTCTCATAGTCCTACATGCCACCATTCAGATGCACCTGCGAGGGAGATTTCCACAGGGAAATGGGGAGACGCATATTTCCCCATAGGAATGCATTGGGGCTACAGTTATTTTAGGCAGGAGATCGTGAAAAATAGCTATATTTTTCACCTAAATATCGGCAATCTCCCGCCTAAATCGGGAGGGTTGGCATCTATGCATAGTTCTTGTTTTGCTTTATCAGGCGACATAAGCAGTAGGTCCAAACTTAGGTCACTACTTGGGGCCCGATTCATGGAATATTCGGAGCAAGTGGTCATTTTTGCAGTACAAAATGACTTTGCACTGCAAAAATAGACTTTGCACAGTTCCACGAATCAGGGTTTGTGTCTGCAGTGCAAAGTCACTTTTCAGCAGTGCAAAGTCACTTTGAACCGTGCATAAATTCCATGAGTCGGGCCCTTAGTCTCTGAAACCCTAAACGATTAGAATCAGGGTTGACTAGGGTACCTGGGGCCACCCTACACTTTGGAAGTTCGCTTGCTGCTGCGCGGCCGATTCAACCCTTCATCCGAGGTTGATAAATGGAGTGTGATTAACACCTGTTTCTACAGCACTCAGACGCTGGAGTAATCTGGCATGAAGTGCAATGAACTCTTTTTTTTGCTGCTGGGACGTGTATATATCTTGAGTCAGAAGCAAATTTTCTGGCTCATGTAAATCGTCCCTCGTGTCATTCAGAAAAGTTACCAGCCAAGAAGCTGGCACAAGGGCACTGAAAGAGAAAAGCCCTTCCCCGCCTCCTATGCTCTCGGTCTTCCCATTGCCAGCAGTGCCCTCTGGCACAGGATTACTCTACGCCACGCAGCACTCTCCTAGTGATCCCAACCCTCGCTAAGATGGCTGCCAAGTGGGCGGGACTGTGTTTTTTCTTCTCCCACTCCAGTCCTGAAATGGCTGCCAGGACTGAGTCTTCCAAACCCTCCTTCAGCCAAGAACGCAGTGAAAAAGTAAACAGGGAGTTATTTATAAGTCCACTTCTCCCTCTCTCTGGCTGCGTGGTTTTCCTTTCTGAATTTGTCGCTCGCAACTTCGCAAGTAGGGAAAAAAGGACTTGCATTCTCTATGTTTTCATAAACAGACGTTGCAAAAACGTTATTTTATTTCGAACTTGTTTTCCCCCCCACATTTCACTGTTACCTTTTAATTTTTTTGTTTCTTTTAACTGGCGTTGTATTTTTGCCAACAATTCCACAGAAGCTTGGCAGACTCGGTACCCTCGTCTGCCAGCAGTGGAATAGAACAGTACGTTGGCAGGGTGGCACAGTATGCTGTTAACTCTTTGTCGTAGGTGATCCTGGCATAAAAAAATAAAAATAGAACAGTGAATCTTGCAGCGACAGACATAAATGTTGCGAAGAGATTGCTTTCTTGGAGTAGAGCTGCCTCTCCCAGCCCCCTCTCCATTTCCTCCTCCACCAAGTCCTCTGGGCAGAGAGCGCAATTGGAGTGTGTGTCGTAATCCTAACTCGGCAAACACTCTGATCACAAAATGGCCGCCCTCAGGAGGGGGAATAGATTTGGAAAAGGGAGTGAGAGAAAATGGCTGCCAGGCCCAACCCCTTACTGTGCTTCCTTCAAAATCTTCCCTCCTGACCATTACCCACAATTGTCAGAAAGTTGTTACTTTAAAATGCTTCCCCTTTTGCGGAGAAACTTTTCAGTGTCAGTTTGCACGTTTCCTTCGGCTTGGTTTGAAAAGACGCCAAAGCAAACTTGGAAGGTGTGCAAGAGGAACACAGTGATATGCAAAAGGCGCAATCTGTAGAAAACGGGAAAGAGCGCATTTGTTTGCAGTTCTTGAAGTATTTGCCTTTAAAAACTGGTTTTGCTGGTTGCGTATAAGGATACAAAGAAAAAAATGTGATGCTGTGTTAATCCAATTTTAAATTTAACCCAGAATGGAGGTTTTTATACCTTTTTATTGGACTAACTGAAAATACTGCATAGCAATGGAATAATGCATTAGCTTTCGAAGTCCCACAGACTTCTTCATCAAATTGTGCAGACTCTGCACCAAATGGCTCTGCTGATCCTGAGTCCAGAGACAGGATTTTCACTGAGTGGACAGGAAGTGAAATGTTGTGAAATTGCTTAGTCCACGACCTCTGACCCAAACATGGAACCCCCGTGCCTTCTTTTACTGAAATCTCAAGTAACCATGGTGATCACAACTGTGTTTTTTTTTTAACATGGGGATGTGTAGGAGCCAGCGCTGACCCCTAACTCTTGGCACCATACCCTACCTTAAGCCTTCTATGCAAAGCTTTCATCGTGATTCTTGAAAAAGAGCAAAAAACAGCAGCTTCAGTGGGTAATCAAGTCTCCAAATTTGAGGAAATTCCCCCACATTGCACAGACTGCATGGCTTGTGCACCGCTTACACATGCATGCCCCATATCATCCGTGGCTCTGATTCGTACCTGGCTCTTTAGCCAACAGCCCTTTGTATAATGGATGAAGATACGTGATGGTTGGGGTGTAACCTAGGAAGGATGCGCTAATCTCCTAAACTATGCGTGTGCCGTTTGCAGCAGTATCAGCATTGAGAGGTACCCCGAACCCTCCCAGAGGTTTACAGGAAATGTAAAGTTTGATGCTGATGTAAAGCGCTATGACAACGGTCATTAGTGTCCTTAGACATCTTTCAAATTGATATGGCAGTCAACGCAGTGCAATTTTTGCAGTCCATTTTTTAATAGTGGTATCTATCACAGCCGACATGTGTTTCGACCTGGGGTCGTCCTCAAGAATGTTCAATAAGAGTTGCATGGTATGCATCACAATTACATCTTTTTCACCAATATTATGTATCCAAAACATTCTATTGGTGCATTTGAACAGAATCCATTGCAAGAAAAAGAAAAAGATTGTTGGTACCTACCCATCACACAATGCGGTGTCAGATGAGAGGGCACAAAAAGAAAAGCAGAACAGAAAACATCCATCAGATAGACACAAATTCTACACAGTGATATATTGGTCTAGACTTTATAGTCCCTAAACTCCATGCCTGAGTCTAGGTACATCCTCATCAGTTACCCTTAAATCCTGTATGAGTTATGTTGCATAATTCCATTTTATTGACATTCCATACTTTAATATCCATTTGTCTCAGGAGAATAGCTCAGGGGCAACGTGCTCGCCTTGGAAGCAAAACGACACTGAGCAACAGAGGTTCGATCCCTGGGTCGACGGTTAGAAATCTCTGGGTATTAAGGGCTTTATAAATAACCAATTGCAATTGCAATTACATTGTCATTGATCATTATCCATCTATCGCACCATGGGTGACCTGTCAGTTCTCACCCCATTACTGTCATGTGTTTGTGTGATCTAATTTCCAGCACCAATTGCGTGCCTATAGTGACATGACCAATTTATTTCCCATTAAATGGTGCTTTGGTGATTCCACTCCCTGCATGTGTCTAGCGTGAGTACCGCTCTAGTGGTATGTGTGCCTATAGCGATATCAATGGTTAGGTTGATTCAGCTCACCAACTTCTTTCATCAGTCAGTTTCTGAAGATAAGCATGATTAAATATTGATAATTAGAGTTTCAACTAACATGTGTGGGTAGCTCATATTAGGAAGGAGAAAATGGGGCTCACTTACCCCTATTATGCTAGACACCCATCCAGTTATAGCTTCAACCTATTGCCAATCTTATGAAGAGAGTTATCGCTCTGCATTCCGGTCTTAGAAGATAAAGTGAAACAAGAGTGTGCTTGCAGTTCATTTCACACATATCGATTATTATTGCCAAATTCTGTCTGTTAAATAAAAAGCCCAATCAGCCTTTCCTATTGGCGAGACAAACTAAAGCTCTCCATGGGATGGAGATGCATATTCAATCTTGTATGGTTTTTCCTTCAAATTATACCTAGGTTAGAAGAAAGACCGGTATTAACCGATCTTGTGGCATCAAGTCTTATTATCTTTGTTTCTAACCTATGAGTTTCGCATTTGGTAAACATTCATAAAAGTGAATGCTTACCAGAAAACTGGTTCCAAGTCTCCTACCTTACTAATGTTTTTATTGTCCCAAACAATTCATTCTGTCTCTGATATTAATGCACCCAATACCTGTAGCAGAATCAATAGTTTAAGTACTCTATTTACAGAGTTCTAGTCCCATTTTGTGTCCAAACCCAGCCCAATTAATATTTAGGCACATAGCCTATGAGAAATAATGCCACAATGCCAGAATTCCTGATTGGCTAAAGGCATCATCACACCCATGTCGTCCCACTCTGACTGTATATTTCATACCTCATGCACAGACCATAAACTCGACTGGACAGTGGTGCCAGCATCCAGGGCTCAAATTGAAGGGACACGCAAGTTGATGATAGACACCCACTTTTTTCAGAGAGCATATGCAACTCGCGTGGGTGTTGGATTAACCTCTTAAGTGCTGAGGACGAGTATGTTTGTCCTATTTGCATAGACATGCATAAGAAAGGTTTCTCTTTTAAATTAGTTTAGTGTGTCCAGCCTCCTTCAAACAGTGCCGAAGCCACCCACGGTTAGACCACCTGACGGTCTGTTCGTGGAAACAGTGAAATATGTCATTAGGATTTGACCAGCTTTTCTAGTCTAGAAAGGTGTACACCGTTTATACTTTTAGGCGCAGCATTATAGCACATGCTCTCTGGGGTTATTTTTCAGGTGTTTGTGGGAGGCAAATGCATATTTGTCCCGTGCACTTTCTTTGATTGGGAAAGACAAATTGAGTGAAATTTGCATATTTCACTTCAACGTCTGTTCACTTCCTGTGAGATCGCTTTCCATTACCAGCCACACACTTGCTTTCTTTTACGACCTGTCAGAATCCAACGCTTTGGAATTCAGGGGGGGATCAACTGACCGCACCAAGGGTATTATAACTGATACTGGCAGGCTGAGCCTAGTAATAAAGCAGGCTATCACCGGAGTGGGGAGGAGAGAGTCGGGCATCTTGGCACTGAGGGAGAGCCGACACAGTGGGAAGGAGTGGAGGATGGCGCAGCACACAGACACTCTGGTATTGATGGCCCGGAAGTTTTAGGTTTGATTTTTGATCTGTGGATCCAGATTTGATTTTCGATGGCGAAGAACCCAGAAATCAGGGAGGCCAAGACTGAGAAAGGAGGATGTCCTTCCTTTCTATTGTGGCCAAAATGAGGAACCATTAAGAGGATAGGCGCAGAAAAGCAAAGCGACTTGGAAGAAAGAGCTGGCATTAGTTGGCTTTTGAGGTGGCAGGGCCAATCACAAAAGGTTTGGGTGGGGCATGCACCCCCTAGTCAGATGGAAAGGCTATTTTTATCTTTCTATAGAACCTATTAAGTAGTTGGAATGTTTAAATGACAGTTCACAAGCAGTGATAAGCCGTTCTCTTCTACCAGCAGATCATTTTTTCCTGGAAGCATTATTTGAACTGCTTAGAAAATGCTCACTGACGGTTTATTTTGCTAATTTACATGTGTCAGGCCTGGAAGGGCTTTGTTAACGCTTAAATAACGCCTTTTGGAAGAAGTTTGCTTACTTAGTCAATGAACCAAGAAATGCCTTTCATTTTGACTTGGGTAGGACATGGAAGGATGCAAAAGAACTCCAAGGTGGCTCGAGGGCTCCAGGCGGCGGTGCAGTCCCGGCGGCGCCAATCTGGCAGGACGAGGTAAAGACCTAGTGCGCACCTCGTCCCCGTAGGGGCCTGCTCCCGGGATTGATATAATATGGCATTTATAAGGCCTGCGCACCCCCTCCCATGCTGCGGGGTGGCCCGCTCCTTCTCCCCAGGCTGCCCAACCCAGCGACGCCGTACTTGCGTGCCTTTTGCTTTTGAAACACCTAACCTTAGCATTCTGGCGTCTCCTTATAAGCTAGAGGAGACCCAGGTGGAAGGAGGGTTTTTGAAATAATGTTGTTGTCCTCTCTTTATGTCCATTATCATGTAGAGCATGGCGTAGCCCACCCTGCTGAGAGTGGTGGGTGAAACTGACTGTAACCAGTAATACAGTTTGCACTTATTTTGCTTGTCCTTCGCTCACGCTGCCTCCTCTTAAGCTGGGGAGAGGTGTGACCTTTGTGTGCAGTTTTAAGCAGGTTGCTAAGCAGCAGCATCTGTGGTTTTCCTTTTGAGTTCAGTGTCGTTGAACTTGCTCCAGTGGATGGAGGCAATGGGATTGCAGGTGGTGTGGTGGTGTGCAAGGGGAGAACAATTGAGGAAGGACCCCATGCACCTGACTGAATACAGTGAGTGCGAAAAACAATAACTAAACACATTAGCTAAGACATCCATTGCAACAACTTCACTGGCAAATGGGTGGCGAGAGGCCGCAGGGCCGAGGCCCACGCGTGAATACCCAGCATGTACGCGTGCATGTTACCCCGGGGTGGATGCGCACGTGTTTACGCATGTTTAACAGAAAATCCCAGTTTGAAAAGTCTAAAGCCTAGTTACAGTGCTCAGGCACACATGACATGATTTCATTATCGTAGATATAGAGTTCGCTGAAAGTGGGAATTGACGATTGTACATGTTTGGAAAATGATACAATACTATACAATAATGGTAGGGGGAAATGCCTAAAGGGGAATACACATTTTCTTGGCATATCTATATAGGTCATTTATCTATGGTCTAGTTAGTCATGCAGGGTTTGGCTTTTTGTCTCTGGTCTTTCGGGTGCCCTATATTGTGAGATGCTGCTTTTTGTCTGTGGTCTTTTGGGTGCCCTATATTGTGACATGCTGCTTTTTGTCTGTGGTTTTTTGGGTGCCCTATATTGTGACATGCTGTTTTTTGTCTCTGGTCTTTCGGGTGCCCTATATTGTGAGATGCTGCTTGTTGTCTCTGGTCTTTCGGGTGCTTTATATTGTGACATGCTGCTTTTTTGTCTCTTGTCTTTCTTTCATGTGACTTATAATGTGACTTGCTTCTTTTTGTCTGTTTTATTGTGGCATGCTGCTTTTTGTCTCTGGTCTTTCGGGTGCCCTATCTTGTGACATGCTGCTTTTTGTCTGTGGTCTTTTGGGTGCCCTATATTGTGACATGCTGTTTTTTGTCTCTGGTCTTTCGGGTGCCCTATATTGTGAGATGCTGCTTGTTGTCTCTGGTCTTTCGGGTGCTTTATATTGTGACATGCTGCTTTTTTGTCTCTTGTCTTTCTTTCATGTGACTTATAATGTGACTTGCTTCTTTTTGTCTGTTTTATTGTGGCATGCTGCTTTTTGTCTCTGGTCTTTCGGGTGCCCTATCTTGTGACATGCTGCTTTTTGTCTGTGGTCTTTTGGGTGCCCTATATTGTGACATGCTGTTTTTTGTCTCTGGTCTTTCGGGTGCCCTATATTGTGACATGCTGCTTGTTGTCTCTGGTCTTTCGGGTGCTTTATATTGTGACATGCTGCTTTTTTGTCTCTTGTCTTTCTTTCGTGTGACTTATAATGTGACTTGCTTCTTTTTGTCTGTTTTATTGTGGCATGCTGCTTTTTGTCTCTGGTCTTTCGGGTGCCCTATCTTGTGACATGCTGCTTTTTGTCTGTGGTCTTTTGGGTGCCCTATAGTGTGAAATGCTGTTTTTTGTCTCTGGTCTTTCGTGTGCCTTATATTGTGACATGCTGCTTTTTGCCTCTGGTCTTTCGGGTGTCTTATATTGTGACTTGCTCCTGTTTTCTCTGGTCTTTCTGGTACCTGCTGCCAGGTATTCTCTGCCTTTTTATGCTGTTTTGCTGTTCTCGCCCAATCGGATTTGCAACTTTTGTTCATCATTTAGATAAGGAAGTCTTTAATTTTGGTTGATGAAAATATTTGCCAGGAAAAGGAATTTCTGTGCTCCACATGTATCCCAAAATGATCTTTATATATATTTTTTCCAAGCTTGTCCAATTGTTGGGAACTATTTCTCTTAACTCAATGGGGTGCCTGCCAAGTTGCCCTGTGCCATGCCTGACTCCTCGAGTCAGTCCTGTTTTTCTTTCCTGTGGCATGCTGGGGTTTGTAGGCCCATACTTGCAACGGGAACATCAAAACTACAAGTAGCAGCATGCAACGGGAAACACCAGGACTGGCTCGAGGTGTTAAGTATGACAAGGGACAGCTATGCGAGGGGGGAAGGTGGGGCTGTCCAGTATCAGCGTATGTCAATAAACAAGATGCCCTCGCACCCAAAAAAGTTTCTCATCCATTCCACGTCACTCTTGAAATGACGTTTCCAACTCAGCAAGAGACAGCACTAGTAGCTGGCCTGCCCGATCCTTCACATTCATGACACGCAGTGCTGGAAATTAGAATAATGTATTGGGGAACCCTCTCCTCCTTTGGGGTGGTGGGGATGTAGGGCAGTGGGCACGGCCGAGGGGCGTGGTCCCAGGCCAGGTCACTAATGCAGTATCTCTTCAAAGAACCCAATCCTGGTGATTTACATAAAAGCAAAGAGCATTATGGGAACGTAAGTATGTCCAGAATGTTACATTTGAAACATGTCTTATTGTGATTCATTAAGAAACCCTTTTGAGAGAGTAATGGAAGTTAGCGTCTGTATTTTTAATTGGTCCCCTTACTCTCCCTAAGAAAAAAACATGTCTCTACATTGCAGGGCATGTATACCAGTCTGAACAGCTACACCAAGCATGTGAGGCTTTAGCTGTTTCCACGTTGAAAGGCCCATGCAAAGTCTATTGGAAGTGTCTTTTGACACTTGGGTTGCTTGTGCACATGATAACTCGGCTTCAGGACAGATTTCAACTTGGAGTAACCTGTTTTGTCTTCATCGAGCAGACTGGTTACAGAAGACTCTGCATTCCTTCAGAGTCTTCTGAAACCTGCTGTTAAACTGTGTGTGTTGCCGGCAAGCCCCTGAGCCTGGGTAGAGGGCAGCAAAACATGTTTTGCAGGAGCCGAGCTCCGTTCCGGCCCATTCCCTGCGCTGATGGAACAGGACACTGCCGCAGTGGCCAGGGGAGTGTGAACAGGTAGCAATCATGGAGTGGGTTGGGATGGAGCAATTATAAGCCAGTGCCTCACAGAGATGCATGACTAATAGGCGATGGGGACTAAGGGGTGTTAACACAGACCAGGTGCATCAAGACAATTCTAATTGGCCCTTCCTACGTTCTGCAGGCACTATAAATTCCCCATAGTTCATATACAGAAACGGGGCATGAGGTGAGTTGGGGCGGTGTGTGCAAGCGCACTGGAATATTCAGTTTGCTAAGAAGGAAAAAACAAGCATTGGCAATGCCAAACCTTTTAGCTTGTGTGTAGGCATGGGAAATGGTTTTGCCAGGCATTGCCGCAGTGGTATTTACTGGCCATCTATGGTAGCAGCTGAAAACATGGTGTGAGTACCTGGGCATATAAAAGCAGTGCCTGGCAAATCCCTTATACTTATACACAATCCCAAACTCTTGGCTTTGCCAATGCTTTTTATAACAGGGCTTCAGTGAAGGAAATGTTGAGTGCTTATAAATCGAGCGGCTGAGTGCGGACCTGGTTAAGACATTTTTATTATAGCAGTAATATGTGTGCATCTCCAATTAAGTCATTGGGCCTCTTTATAGTTTTGCCTGTGGTATAAATGCCGGTAAAACGGTAATTCCGGCACCAGCCTTTTTACTGGACCGGCAAAAGACAAGTTTACCAATGGGGTCACTTATTTACCTCCTGCCCTGAGCTGGCAGTAAATCAGGCCTCTACCGGCAAAAAATCCTGTAGGACTCCATGTAAGGAGGATTTATTGGTGTTTCCGCAACGTGGAATATCCTGGTGATACCGGGATATCAGGCGGCAGAAACGGTAGGGGCTGTTTGCCGGTATCCTGCCGGAATTATCAGCGGGATACTGGCAAACTCATAATGACCCCCATTAACTCTCAAACGACTGCTTTGAAAAAACACTGGCTTGCACTTCCACCAGACATTTGATGCCAAGGCTTGATAAAGTTAGCTGAAAGAGCTCCTAGGAGAATGTGCTTTAGGCGACGAGGGGCAGGAAGTGGGTGGGAATGGCCTTAGGCCCGGGGAACCTGATGGGTGGGTAAGTAACCAAACAACACTTACAAGGTGTGTGTCCCTCCTCGTGTGCATGTATCCCCAGGTGCACTGAAATGCAATAGTTTCGGCATAGCTACAACTCAAAAGCACTGCAAAAAGGACACCTTAAGAACAATTCCAGAACCAAAAAATGGAATTGTCATGCTTGACAAAACCCTCACAAATCTCAACACCCACGTATACCACGAGACCATGGCACAAAAATCCCATCGCACGCAGATATTCAAGATACACAGCAAAGCATAAACAATGTTACAGGTTTTTAAACCGCGCGCAGATGCCGCTTGTGTGGTCTCCATGTAGACACCGCGTGCGCACAAGCAGAGTCTCCGGCCCTTGCCATTGTATGCCTCGGGTGGCGCAGTGCAGGCTGGGGAGATTGTGAAGGAGGTAGGGGTGGTGGGGGCATCGCTAATGTCCGATGTGGTGGGGGACAGATCTGCGAATCTAATCTATAGGCTGCTGTGGGAAGCAATAGTGCTTAGCTCAGCGTCTGAAGACTGAAAACAAGAACGTGCCTATATTTAGAAAGAACAGAGTGGGCAGAGCTGCAGTGCCCGGGGAACCTGATGTGGCAGAGCTGCAGTGCCCGGGGAACCTGATGGGGCAGGGCTGCAGTGCCAGGGAAACCTGATGCAGGCAGGGCTGCAGTGCCCGGGGAACCTGATGGGGCAAGGCTGCAGTGCCAGGGAAACCTGATGCGGGCAGGGCTGCAGTGCCAGAGAAACCTGATGCGGGCAGGGCTGCAGTGCCAGGGAAACCTGATGCGGGCAGGGCTGCAGTGCCAGGGGAGCCTGATGGAGGCTGGGCTGCAGTGCCCGGGTAGCCTGATGGGGCTGGGCTGCAGTGCAAGGGGAGCCTGATGGAGGCAGGGCTGCAGTGCCAGGGAGCCTGATGGGGCTAGGCTGCAGTGCTGGGGGAGCCTGATGCGGGCAGAGCTGCAGTGCCGGGGGAAAGCCAAATGCGGGCAGAGCTGCAGTGCCCGGGGAACCTGATGCGGGCAGGGCTGCAGTGCTAGGGGAGACTGATGGGGCAGGGCTGCAGTGCCCAGGGAGCCTGATGCGGGCAGAGCTGCAGTGCCTGGGGAACCTGATGGGGACAGGGCTGCAGTGCCAGAGGAGCCTGATGCGGGCAGGGCTGCAGTGCCTGGGGAACCTGATGGGGACAGGGGTGCAGTGCCAGGGGAGCCTGATGCGGGCAGGGCTGCAGTGCTAGGGGATCCTGATGGGAGAGGTGCTGCGATGTTATGAAGACCTGATGGGGCAGAGATACGGTGAGAGTGGAGCCTGGTGGGGGCTGGGCTGCAGTGCCAGGGGAGCCTGATGGGGACAAGGCTGCAGTGTTAGGGGAGACTGATGGGGGCAGGGCTGCAGTGCCGAGGGAGCCTGAAGGGGGCTGGGCTGCAGTGCCCGGGGAGCCTAATGGGGGATGGGCTGAAGTGCACAGGGAGCCTGGTGGGGGCTGGGCTGCAGTGCCAGGGGAGACTGATGCGGGCAGAGCTGCAGTGCCAGGGAAACCTGATGCGGGCAGGGCTGCAGTGCTGGGGGAGCCTGATGCGGGCAGAGCTGCAGTGCCGGGGGAAAGCCAAATGCGGGCAGAGCTGCAGTGCCCGGGGAACCTGATGCGGGCAGGGCTGCAGTGCTAGGGGAGACTGATGGGGCAGGGCTGCAGTGCCCAGGGAGCCTGATGCGGGCAGAGCTGCAGTGCCTGGGGAACCTGATGGGGACAGGGCTGCAGTGCCAGGGGAGCCTGATGCGGGCAGGGCTGCAGTGCCTGGGGAACCTGATGGGGACAGGGGTGCAGTGCCAGGGGAGCCTGATGCGGGCAGGGCTGCAGTGCTAGGGGATCCTGATGGGAGAGGTGCTGCGATGTTATGAAGACCTGATGGGGCAGAGATACGGTGAGAGTGGAGCCTGGTGGGGGCTGGGCTGCAGTGCCAGGGGAGCCTGATGGGGACAAGGCTGCAGTGTTAGGGGAGACTGATGGGGGCAGGGCTGCAGTGCCGAGGGAGCCTGAAGGGGGCTGGGCTGCAGTGCCCGGGGAGCCTAATGGGGGATGGGCTGAAGTGCACAGGGAGCCTGGTGGGGGCTGGGCTGCAGTGACAGGGGAGACTGATGGGGGCAGGGCTGCAGTGCCCAGGGAGCCTGAAGGGGGCTGGGCTGCAGTGCCTGGGGAGCCTGATGAGAGCAGGGCTGCAGTTCTCCGGGAGCCTAATGGGGGATGGACTGAAGTGCACAGGGAGCCTGGTGGGGGGGCTGGGCTGCAGTGCCAGGGGAGCCTGATGGGGACAGGGCAGCAGTGTTAGGGAAGACCGATGGGGACGGGGCTGCAGTGTCCGGGGAACTTGATGGGGTCTGGGCTGCAGTGCCCAGGGAGCCTGCTGGGGGCAGGTGCTACAGTGTTATGAGGACCTGGTGGTAGCTGGGCTGCAATGTCCAGGGAGCCTGATGGGGGCTGGGCTGCAGTGCTGGGAACCTTGATGGGGGCAGGTGCTACAGTGTTATGAAGACCTGCTTCGGCAGGGCTGTAGTGAGAGTGGACGCTGGTGGGGGCTGGTTTCATTGCCCGGGGAGCATTTTGGGGGCTGGGCTGCAGTGCCCGGGGAGACTGATGAGCACAGTGCTGCAGTGTCCGGGGAGCATGATGGGGGCTGGGATGCAGTGTTAGGAGACCCTGATTGTGACTGGGCTGCAGTGTCCGGAGAGCCTGATGGGCAGGGTTTCAGTGCCCAGGGAGCCCGATGGGGGCTGGGCTGCATTGCTAGGGGAGCCTGATGGGGACAGGGCTGAAGTGTTAGGAGAGCCTGATTGGGACAGGGCTGCAATGCTCGGAGAGTCTGATGGGGGCTGGGTTGCAGTGCCAGGAACCCTGATGGGGACAGGTGCCACAGTGTTATGAAGACCGGAAGGGGGCAGGGCTGCAGTGAGAGGGGACCCTGGTGGGGCCTTGTTTTAGTGCTTGGGACGCATACTGGTGGCTGGGCTGCAGTGCCAGGGAAGCCTGGTGGGGACAGGGCTGCAGTGCTAGGGGAGACTGATAGGGGCAGGGCTGCAGTACCCAGGGAACATGATGGGGGATGGACTGCAGTGTTAAGAGAGCCTGTTTGGGGTAGGGCTGCAATGCTAAGGGAGCCTCATGGGAGTGGACTGCAGTTCCGGGAACCCTGATGGGGGCAGGTGCTACAGTGTTATGAAGACCTGATGGGGGCAGGGCTGCAGTGAGAGTGGACCCTGGTGGGGGTGGTTTCTGTGCCCGGGGAGCATACTGGGAGCCGGGCTGCAGTGCCAGGGGAGACTGATGGGGTGAGGGCTGCAGTGCCTGGGAAGCCTGCTGGGGCTAGGCTGCAGTTCAAGGGGAGACTGATGGGGCAGGGTTGCAGTGCCCAGGGTGCCCGATGGGGTCTGAGCTGCAGTGCCAGGGGAGCCTGATGGGGACAGGTCATTGCTAGGGGAGCCTGATGGGGGCAGGGCTGCAGTGAGAATGGACCCTGGTGGGGGCTGGTTTCGGTGCCCAGGGAGCATAGTGGGGGCTGGGCTGCAGTGCCAGGGAGCCTGATGGGGAGAGGGCTGCAGTGCTAGGGGAGACTGATGGGGGCAGGGCTCAGTGCCCGGGGAGCCTGATGAGGTGCCCGGGGAGCCTGATGGGGGCAGGTGCTAAAGTGTTATGAAGACCTGATGGGGGATGGGCTGCAATGTTAGGGGACCCTCATGGGGGCTGGGCTGCAGTGCTAGGGACAGTTTCTGGGGAGGGTGCCAAGTGGGGGCAGAGCTGCAGTACTAGGAGAGAGTGTCTGGTGGGGGTAGGGCTGCAGTGCTAGGGGGTGCCTGGTGAGGTCAGGGCTGTAGTGCTAGGGGAGTGTGTCTGGGAAGAGTGCCTGGTGGGGCAGGGCTGCAGTGCTAGGGGGTGCCTGGTGGGGACTGCAGTTCTAGGGGGGAGTTGCATGGTGGGGCAGGGCTGCAGTAATGGGGGAGGTGTCTGGTGTGGGCAGTGCTAGGGGGGTGTCTGGTGCGGATAGAGCTGCAGAGCTGGGGGGGCTGGTGGGGCGGGGCTGAAGTGCTAGAGGGGCAGGGCAGCAGTGCTAGGGGATACTGCCTGGGGAGGACATAGCTGCAGTGCTAGGGGAGGGTGCCTGGTGGGGGGTAGGGCTATAGTGCTTGGGGAGGTGTCTGGTGTGGGCAGGGCTGCAGCGCTAGGAGGCGGTGTGTGGTGGAGGCGGGGGTCGCAGTGCAAGGGGAGGTGTCTGGTGTGGGCAGGGCTGCAGTGCTAGGGGGCGTGCCTGGTGGGGACAGGGCTGCCCTGCTAGGGGGTGCCTGGTGAGGTCAGGGCTGCAGTGCTAGGGGAGAGTGTCTGGGAAGAGTGCCTGGTTGGGGGCAGGACTGCAGTGCTAGGGGGTGCCTGGTGAGGTCAGGGCTGCACTGCTAGGGGAGAGTGTCTGGGAAGAGTGTCTGGTGGCGGTATGGCTGCAGTGCTAGGGGGTGCCTGGTGAGGTCAGGACTGCAGTGCTAGGGGAGGCCTGGTGGGGCCAGGACTGCAGTGCCAGGGCAGAGTGTCTGGGAAGAGTGCCTGGTGGGGGTAGGGCTGCAGTGCTAGGGGATGCCTGGTGGGGTCAGGACTGCAGTGCTAGGGGAGAGTGTCTGGGAAGAGTGCCTGGTGGGGCAGGGCTGCAGTGCTAGGGGGTGCCTGGTGGGGTCAGGACTGCAGTGCTAGGGGAGAGTGCCTGGTGGGGGTAGGGCTGCAGTGCTAGGGGAGAGTGTCTGGGAAGAGTGCCTGGTGGTGGCAGCACTGCAGTGCTAGGGGGTGCCTGGTGAGGTCAGGGCTGCAGTGCTAGGGGAGAGTGTCTGGGAAGAGTGCCTGGTGGGGGCAGGGCTGCAGTGCTAGGGGGTGCCTGGTGGGGTCAGGACTGCAGTGCTAGGGGAGAGTGTCTGGGAAGAGTGCCTGGTGGGGGCAGGACTGCAGTGCTAGGGGGTGCCTGGTGGGGGCAGGGCTGCAGTGCTGGGGGGTGCCTGGTGGGGTCAGGACTGCAGTGCTAGGGGAGAGTGTCTACTTTTCTAAGAGTGCAGATTGCTTCATGCGCGTTTCTTTGGGGGCGTGCTAAGGGATATTTTTCTTTTCTTCCTGCTAATTCCGGTGTTTGAGAATGATACAGAGCTGCTCTTGCCCTGTTTTACTTCCAAAGACTTCCACGTTCTCGCAGAATGTGTGGAAATAGTAGGCCCTGATGGTTGCTGTACGCAGGACAGCGCACGAGATGCTGTCTCTGGGTTTACTTCTCCCATCTTGACGTACAGAGACTGTTCAGATGGGGGACCAGTACTGACTCTGTCGCCAGCTTTAGCTTTTATCCTTTTAGAGTATCGTAACAAAGGTCAGACAGGTTTGAATCTACACGAGTTCAGGTGCTGAGGTTGTTTCAGGCAGCCACTTTAGGCATTGAAGGGGAAGCAGTCAGACACTGATGAAAGTCTGACACCTGGTGGCCAGATTGATCAGTGCCGGGAAATAATCAGAAAAACAATGTGTGAAGGCTCTAATTAGCACACAGAAAGGCGTCTTTCCGATAGCTATAGTAACGTCAGAGAATAGGAAGTCACAGGAAGACATTGGGCCTCATTACAAGTCTGCCGGTCTGGAAATAAGGGTGCCGGTATCAAGGTACCGGCACCCTTTCCAGACCGGCAGACTACAACTGTGCCTGCCAGTGCCGTTGTGCACTGCAGGTCTGACCTGCTGGGCACAATGGCTCCGGTAGGCATAGTTGTCATGGAAGGTGCTGGCGCTTCCGAGTCCCCATTCCCAGGAATGGGAACTAACATTTTCCGGCGCCTGACATCCCAGGCCGCAGAGACTTGTAATGTCCTGGTGGCACCGGGATATCAGGTGCCGGAAACAGTGTTAGAACTCGGCAGAAATCCACCGGTAGCACCGTCGGGTTACCGACGGAATTTTAATGAGCCCCAATGTCTGTTTCTTTTAACAAATGCTAGTGTAACTGGTCTTTTGAGATAATGATAATGATGTGTTATTTATATAGCGCTATCACCAAAGCGATTCACATAGAACATATCGCCCAACCGAAGTTGGTACTCATTTGTTGACCTCGGAAGGATGAAAGGCTGATTTGACCTTGTCGGGATTCGAACCTCCGACCTGCAGATCGCAGCAGCAAACACTAAACTCGCTGCTTTCTTACCAGCAGATAAATTCACTTGACAGATGTGTTTTTTCTTCTGCCACACAGAAGTTATGTGAAATAAGTAACCCTTGACGATGAAATGCTAAATTCCAATATATCAAATCATATTGACAATTGCTGCTTGCGCTTCTTGGGTTAGTTAATTTGCTTTTTATAAATGTAGAACTACAAGTACCAGAATTCAAAGTGATGAGAGCTTTGCAGCCAGGACTAGCTGAACAACTTGAGATCTGAAGTCTCCTGCACCTTCGTGCAGCTTGCTATCCTGCACAATGAGATTACATCTGCTACCGAACAGAATAAATACTTTCCATGTCTAGCAAGCAATCATCATGGCATAGATTTCAGCAGTTTATGTTTAATTGTTTTGCTTTCTTGAATGCAGTCAGATATTGGGCAGCCAACTGTGAGAGGTTTTTGGTTGTGGCTGTGAGATGCAGATGTTCAACTAACATATTCAAAGTAATTGAAACACAGCGTGAGACTCAGCTGGGCCCCTTCGCTCCACTGGCTACCAATCAAACAGCACACTCCCCATCCTCACTCCTCTTGCCTTTAAAGGGCTGAGACCCCCTTTTAAAATGGAGGACACAGTCCACTCACATGTACCCTCGGCATGTTCCATGCTCTCAGGCCATCTGCCAAAGTTAATGTACAGTGCATTATATAATGTAATAATGTGCACCCTCATGCGTAAGCTTAGCAAAATATAAATCATGGACCCTGTACAGTCGGAGGATTATATGTGGGATAAAGTTCCCTTTACCAAATGTGTTAAGGATACTGCAAGTCACTGAGGAGTTCCATCACCAAATAGTGGAACGTGTCCAAAGGCAGAGCTCCTTTGTAAGCCCACGGAACATCAAGGTGACTTGAAATATCCTTTTTATGCACAGTAGTGGGTATTCTACACCTTATAACACATGGCCACATACTATCATCCTCTTTTAATACCCTCCTCTTGCTCAATTTTTGATATAAGTAATCTTCCATTTGCTGATCTATATAATCAATCGGGAATCGATTTGGATTTTTTTTAAAAAAAGCTAAAATGCAGCCTCCTAATGTTTTTCTGAAAAATAGTTTAAGGAGTTTAATAAAAATGCATTGATAAACACTTTAACCTTGTGCTTTACAATAGGTAATACATTGCATATTCTTGTTCACACGTGTTAAACTCCAGCAGTGCACACATTCAATAGTCTACCATAAACAGTTCCTTGTGAAGTAATGCTATAAAGTGTCACAGAAAAACTATTTAACAAGCAAGGAATTTGAAAAGCGGGTCATGGCTTTAATTAAGTGCTGCAGTGACAGCTGGCTCAAGCAACAGACATTGTGTTTTCACATCTGAAGCATAAAAACTGATTACAGAGCAGCTGTGATGCCAGGTTCTTATTGCAAGTCAGTTGTGATGTCACAACTAGGCTGTAATAAGAACATTATTTCTAGGCTTTTATAGGGGTATTGTGGGCTGCCATGTATTGGTACAGCAGTCTGTGCACGGCACTAACCAATAAACAGATCCATAAAGTGTAAAATAAGCAAACCCAGAAACCAGGGTATGCCCTAAAATGGACAGTATTTCTCATGTGACAAGCAGATAGAGATGTCTCCATTGGCTCTTAGATAAGGATAGAATTAAACAACAACACTGTGCATTAATTATTGTTGATTGCCACTTACCTTTTTAGTTACTCTTGGTGCTAGCTACCAGCTTGTTGCTTGCACTCGGTGGTTTCCAATGTTCTTTCCGATCTTTGCCATCACAATTGATTTCAGTCACTTACCTGTCTCCGAGTCCTGATACACTCCTGCTATAATAGGGCTAGCATTCACCCACCTAACACATTATGGAGTCGAGCATCCCTCGAGCCCTTCCGGCGATTCTACACCTACCGCTCTTATGATAGTCACACTCGACCCTCACTATGTGCTTGACTCTGACTCCCCTACTCTTGGCCCTCTTTCCATACTTGACCCAGCATGATAGGATCTGGAATCCCCCCCTATCCCATCGCCATTTTACGCACCACCCAAAGACACCCTTGTAGTCTTTTATTCCAGCTTAGCCTATCCCTCTTGCCTCCCCTCTGGGTTTCTCGCTCAATCAAACCTTCCTCTCGCCCCCTAACCCATCTACTACCCTCACTCTTGGGCTCTGGAGTGCCCACTCGTTTTTTGAATAAGTCCTCATTCCTAATTGATCACTTTGACTCTCATATTTCCCAGATTTTGGTCCTGGCCATCAACAAGATGTGGATCACTGACTCGCACAGCCATGTCTTCCGTCCTTCACACCAATGTGGCAACCTGCTCCCATCCTCCCTGGCCTTTCGTGGAGGGATTGAACTCATGATCAACCAAGCTGACCCATCACCAGCTTTCGATCATCTGACCTTCACCCTGTCTCATTTGAATATACTGCTACTTAATTCCTAAGTTAATGTTAAAGGATATTTGTACCGCACACTATCACCACTGGAGTGGTCCCCTGATGCTCTGGTGGATCTGAAAGAAAATGGGGTAGGTTAGGGTGGTTAGTAGGATAAAGTTTGGAGAGGAGCAAGGGAGCTGTGATGTGTGGCAGCTTCAGTTCGGTTAACAACGTTTGCTGAGCTTTCTGGTATGGTATCCGGTCGGAGTCCGTCGTGTGCTGTTGTGTGAGGGTCTGTGTGGTGTGTTTGTTGTTGCAGTGTGGTGAAGTGCGTGCAGGTTGCTGTGGTTTAAAAGGCATGGTTGTGTTTTGTTAGAGTTTGAGAGGTGTGTGAAGAGGGGTGAGGTTTTTAGTAGGTTTGGTTCTTAGAATCATTGTTTGGAGATGACGCACACTCCTATTGTGTGTCTTTCGAGATTTAGACACAAATATCTTCCATACAGTGATCTAGTTTCAGCATGATAAGGCTGTCTCTCCTCTCGCTTTCAATATGTTGTGCTGGTAGTCTCTACATTCCTATCTTTGTTCTTACTCGGGCCAGTCCCTACATCCCAGTCTGGGGTTGATGCAAACTGGTCGCTGCGGATCTATCTTCTTGCGGCCTGGCCCCATACCCATCGCAAGTGCCACCCATGAATTTATAAGTCTCATGGCCCCTTTTAACTCCTTCGTTGATTGCGGCAGTCTAAGGGACTCCGGCCCTATGAAGGCCTGTTTGCTTCTTAGGTGACTTCAGTCTTCGTAATGAGCACCTTACACGACCAAGCTCTGTACATGATCAAGCAATCTAGGCAGTAGAATCGCTGCAGCCAGTAAGCATTAGGCCTTCAGACTTAGCATCCAGGGTTTGAAAATGTTTTCAGCAATGCAATATTACCTGTGAAATTAATTCTCTACAACACATGCTTCCCCTGCCTTCTTAAACGCTGCACCCCAAGACTTACCATTAAAAGAAATGCACACATTTCTGCATTGTTTGTCACATGTTTGGAAATGCACAAAAGACAGGACTGCTTTAACTATGTAAATGGGCCCGTCTCTTTTTTAGCAGTTCAATGTTTCTAGCTGCTCTTCGTGCAAGCTAATGGTTTTGCTGCGTAGATTTATAGCTGTAGATAAAAAAAAAACATCACAATACTGCATTCCTTGCATGCCAGTCTTTAATATATAAAACTCATTCCTGTTCCTTCCCCCTCACTTTTGCTTTTTACAATCTTAAAAGAAAAAGATCTATGTGACGTTAAAAGTTTCAGCTTTATTCCAGCACAGAATAATATCGTGGTAATTCTAATAACAGGTGTCTACACTCCAATGTTTGTGATTTTTTTTAAAAAACTGGTCTAACATGGCAACAAACTTATTTTGCACCCAAAACATGAGAAATTCGCGGCTTTGAAACATTATGACAATTTTCACCAATGGTGCTAAACATAACATTTCACCTACCAAACTAAGCTTTTAAGGGGATTAACAGAAAAGGTAACTTTGCATATGTGAGTACTGCAGCTCACATGACTTGAAGGATGCACCTTATTGTATAAGGACTTTATTTCAGGCACTGGAGCAAAAGGGCACAAGGAAGCACATATTTTTTTTTGTTTACTGATTTTATTCAAATCCAGGCAATTACAATACAATTCATTAATGAAGCATATATCTACATATAGCCAAGACGTTATGTATTGTAAAAAGAAAAGATAAACAGTCATTGCAGAACTACTTGCAAGAATAGCAAAATGTAGACCTTAGAACAGATAAAACATAAGACTCGAGCCTATGAAGCTAATTATACGGCTAACCTTAGTAACACGTATAGGTGTTACTAAGACTCAAAACTTTAACATTTCTAACAGTGAATCATTAAGATGTCAGTCTAAGAAGCTGATCAAATCTCAAACTAAACTGAAATGACAGAACCAGAACAAGCAAAAGGTAGGCCAGGAAAAAGGGGAGGAGTAAAACAAATACATACGTGCATAGAGCACATCACAGTGCATTTCAATTCTGGTTCTGTGTCTCATTACCGACGTTTCTCTGTTTGTTTTTAAACTAATTTATAACGCCATAATTAAAAAATCTCATTAAATTTGTATTTTTTTTTATTTTTGGGGGGTCCACCCCTTCAAAACCCCCTTTCCCTATATTCTAACTTCTACCCCACCCCTTTCAACCTCTTACCCCTCTATATATTTCGATTAGGTTTTTTCATAGTAATTCTGGCGTATAAAATTACTTCGGAAAAAAATCTGTCGGCAGAATAACGGACGGGATACACCAATTCATATGGTGAGATACCTGTAATCAATTTGAAAAGTTTTTTTTTTCTTTTTAATCATTCAGTTGTAAAATGAATCTATTATAATTACTATGAACGAAATAATCTATAAAGAGACGTGGTTTCACATTTGGCAGAACGTGTAGGTGTATTAGCTATGCATTTCCCCATTCTGATATGATATTGAGGATTTATTACGCGCATATCCTTACGGAACCAAGCAGCAGACACTGCATCTAGGCGCTGATGATAACCCAACTTGCTCAAGTACCCTTCTTTAACGGTTCCAGATTCAATCAAAGACATGTTTTCTATAGATATTACGTTTATTATTCCACCATACTTGTATCGTGATATTCTTACAGTCCGTCCAATTAGATGTGATCAAACGGTGTTCTATCAGAATCCATAAATGAAAGATAATCTATGAATATAATGAACTGTCTACGTCACACTACCGGGCCTATTGATCCTGGTCGAGTGTGCACAGAGCTCTCTCCTAGACCGGGATCTATAGCCCCGGTAGCAGGGCTTAGACAGTAACAGTGATTGCTGCACTCTCTAGCAGTCGCGTGCATGCCGGCCATGCTCCTTTCAGCCACCACCTTCTGGATCCCTTAGAGTGTGGGGGACATCACTGTGTGAACATATTACAGCACGTGGTGCTGCGCTGTCCCCTCTGGTGTAGTCACCTGAAGCACATTATGGGTCGGGTACCTCCGCTGCTGCTGCCGACCGCTGTTCTCTGGGGTCTAGGTAGTGGCAGCAATTCGGTCTGAGTGGTGTTCTGCAGGAGGGGCGGGAGCAAGCCCAGGGCTGTGCCCAGGGGCGTTGCTGGGGGGGCTAAAGGGGCTATAGCCCCTGATCTTTTGGTTGTAGCCCCGGATAGAATCTCAGGAGCTACAGCCAAAAGACTAGCTAGCCCCCAGTCCCAACAGTTCCGACATCAGCTTAGCCCCGGGTCTTTTCCAGACCTAGCAACTCCCCTGGCTGTGCCTGCAACATGAGTCAAGGGCCCCGCAGGGAGACCCACCTGGTCTTGTTCAATGGAAACAAAAAAGAGAATGTTAGTAACAACTTACTTGTCTTGAAAGGCAGAAGCTAAAGGTGAGTACAAATGTGCGACTTGCTTATTCACTTCCCAGTGAAAGGGTATGAGGAGTTTCCACTTAGGAGAGAGATTTCTTTTGCGTGACGTGTATTTCTCTTTCTGTGAGGTGATAACTCATCAATCTGTAAGGACTGGGACGAGAGGGGGTGCTCAAGCCATGTGTGTTGGAGATGGGAGTGGAAGCGCAGCCTGAAATGGGTATTATTAACTGTGGGATTCCACCAGTGTTGGAGAATGGAAAAAGGGGGGGTGTTCTCAACCCCCCTATAGATTTGCCTCTCAGAAGATTAATCATAAACACCTGGAAAATAGACAAAACGAGGAACGTTTCCTATAATGTTGCTAGCAATGTATAAAAGATGACACACCTTTTAGGCTTGAAAAGCTGTATTGAATTCTTTCCTGCAGAGCATAATCCTAACAAGTGATTTCACAGGCATCCTCGTCAGATGTTCGAGTGCCCCTGCTCATAACAACCTGGGTTCAAATCCAGGCTTCAGCCCTCTAAGCAGTTTGAACACACTAAACCAATATGAGGGTGCAAATGGATTTTTCCGGATCAGAGATCCTGGGAGCGCTGTTTTTCCTAGATCTCGGATTCGGGGAAATCCGGCTTAGTGCCAGCACTGTGGGGAAGTGTAGAACAGTGATGCACGAGCTACCGGAAAATCCTCAGTGCACGTTCAGAGCATGAGAAGGATTGGGGGGTCTGTGGCACCATGTTTGCAATGTGTGGATGATTCCCTGGGAGGGGGCCCAGGATTTATCGACCAGGGGCACAGTGATGCCTTTGATAATTCTCTGTGTGTATGGGATGGTCGTTCCGTGATATGATATGATGTCATTTATAACGCACCTGTACACTAGTGTTTCTAGGCATGTGTCCGTGCACTAACTAGTTTAAGCCCAGAAGCTCCAAAAGGATAGAATCCAAGGCCCACCAGAAACTGTAATGAAACTGGAAGCAGCGAGGTCCTTGGAGATCAACTGCAGATCCGTGTCTTATTTCCATGGCCTGCAGGTGTCTGGTCCCTCTCTGAATGTTAGGGGTTCCCCTAGTATTGGCTAGTTGAATTGCAAGTCGTGATCAAAGCAGGCATGGACCATTACAGCGCCAAACAATATGCGCTTGGGGCAGACAGCTAGGCATTAATAAACAAACTGGCCTTAATGTCAACATAGCAGCAGAGCTCTCAAGATGCCCTATACCAGGACCTAGTACTGTGTCCAGTGTGTCCTCGTTTTACCAATTCATTCTGTTACAGACCGTCCTGAATTTGTTTTTGTTGATTTATGACATTTATGTAGCGCCCAAACCCGAGGGTATCACGGCACTTGTACAAGCACACGCAAGCCGATTAAGACAGCCTGCATGGAAGACCCAGATGAAAGCGATAGGGTAGAACATCCGTCATATTTGTTGAGCAGCCATGGTTTTAGAAGATTCCTGAAAATTTGGTACGAGGGTTTGTTTTTGATGACGGTTAGGTCCAAGTTCCAGAGGGTAGGTGCAGTGACTGTGAAGCTGGTGCCACCTGCTTGCATACTTTTGAATCTGGGTGTAAGGAGAGAGAGATTGGAGGACGTCCATAGTGTGGGGCGAGAGGCGGACTTTATGGAAATATGGCGGTTGAGGTAAGAGGGTGCAGATCCATGCATACAGCGGTGAGTGATAGGATTTTGAAGTCAATGCGCGCTTTGGTGGGTCACCAGTGAACTTCACGTCTGGCCTGCGAGATGTGATCTAAGCGATCTTAAGCCCCGAGCAGCTCTGAGGGCATAGTTCTGAGACAGTTGAAGTCTGGATAGGTGCCTATTAAAAGGGCATTTATAATGGAAAAAGCAAAACTGAAGGTGCAGGAATGGAAAGAATAAAAACAGAACTCATACCGGCCAAGGGATAGTTTAACCGTGCTGCCATGTCTGTCATGGCACGGGCAGCTGGGGGTCGGCAATTTGGTGAACATGAGGCATAGTGGGTTTAGATAATCCTAAACTGCAGGCAGGACAGGCTAAAGATGTGTAGGGGCCCATGTCAACATGATGGTAGGGGGCCCCCTGCCTAGGGGGAAAACAGTCTATGGCACTCCTGGGGTGCATACATTACAATGGCGACAAAGATAAGGTTAATAGCCGCCAATTCTCAAGAGATGGGCAGCTAGCAGGGATCTTAAGCACTAAATGCCCACGGAAGAGCTATAAACCTTTCTTTGTCAGCAAGTGGCTCATGTGGAGGAACCAGTGTTAGAAGGCAATGAGGTAATAACACTTCTGTATGAGGGCCGGAAGGGCTCCAGGAAATGCATCTTGTAATGCGAGTGCTGCAAAGCGCACATTTGAAGCCCCAGAACAAGAACAGAGAAAGGAATCTTTTGCCGTGTTACAAGACTGCTGACTGGCAACATCGGGCCCGTTGCTGATGGCCCCCCAGAGGCTTGAGTAACCTATCATTTGAAAAGGTTGAAAGGCCCTGAAGTCCTAATAACCATAGGTGAGTTAGCTGACGGGCAGGCAAAGCTCTTTGGATGACTAACTTGCAAGTCGGTGGCAGTAGTTGCTTAGGATGTGTTCTTTTTCATGAAGGGTGTGAGGTCGATGACTGCGGGTCTACGGCAGAGAGGGGGGCGATTGCTTATCTGTATACACTAAATCATACTGCATATTCATGTCCTTTTTGCAGGCCAGATGTGTGTTTCCCTCTCTCACATGCCCACCCTTTGAGTGGGAATTCTGTTTTGCATGGGACGAGTTTTGGAAAGTATATGGTGCTCGTCTGTTTTATGTCATCCACACAAGCTTTCAGCCATGTGCATAGCACTTCCATGCATGCCAGCAAGCCCCATTGCATTTGAAAGATGGTAGCCCATTATTTTACTTAACATTGAGTTCTGTAACTTTCATCCACGAATTTCCCTTTTATAAATCCTCAACCACCCCAACACGCAAAGAAAAGAAATAGGACTGCAATAGTACCTTCCAAATGTAATTCACTCATTACTTACCAGCAATATTCATCACTCCTCATCCCAATCCGTACAGAGGTGCCCCACCTCCCAGATAGGTCATACAGTAAAAAATAACTATATTTCACTACCTTCCCCAAGAGAGGAAGCTCCTCCCCTCCATCACGTGACAGGATAAGAGGAACCTCCTCCCCATCATCCACCTGTATTAACCAAGTCAGTGACCAGGTCCAGCCGTCAGGGTAGGTAGGTGGGAAGCAGGACTTGGACAAGGAACAGTAGGACTTGGAGTAATGAAGATTACCAGTAAGTAATCTGAGCATTACACCATCGTCGCTCTTCCTCGTCCCAGTCCTAATAAAAGAGCATATGGCAAGCAGAGATTGGTCACGCTTAAGCATACAATAAAGACCCCAGAGTCTGATTCTGCACACCTGCGGCTTTATTCCCTGGATAGATGTAACCCTCAACTAGTGATTCGCTATCAGGCCCGCTAAACCAAATGTGGTTGCTTCGTCAGTGAGAGAGGGAGAGGGAGAGATGGTAATGTCTAACAAATGTGATCGTGGAGGCCCAAATGGCTGCCTTGCAAATGTCCAATATCGAAACCCATGAAAAGTAGTCCAAGAGTTAGCGACCCCCTGTAGATTGGCCCTGAGTAACATCGGGGAGCAAAACCACAGCCATTTCGTAATACGTAGACATAGCTTAATCGAGTGGCTGACATTTGGCACTGGAGGCTTCCTGCTGAATGGCTAGCACCAAAGGTGACCAGGCAGAGTCACAAGTCCTTAAGGGAACCATCTTCTCTAGGTAAGCTCTGACCAGCCTGCCCAAATCCAAATGCCTCAGGGAGCCCTCTGAATCCACTGTCTTCTCCAAGATGGTGGACAGGACCAGGTCCTCAATGAGGTGGAAAGCTGAGATGACTTTTCGTGCTGTGAAACGCTGGAGAAGTACTCAGGACCAGACTCTTCAGCATGAAGGGAAGTTAAGGACTGGCACAAAGAAGAGAACACAACTCACCCTGGTGTCTAGCTGAGGTAATGACTAGTAAAAAGACAGTGTTAAGACATAAATCATTAATAGAGATCTCAGCTATAGGCTCAAAAGGAGCCACGGAAAGACTAGCAAGAGCCAAGGCAAGATCCCAGACTGTACAATGTGGTCTACGATGAGGCCGGGCCAGTGTCATCGTCCTTATTAAATGTACTGCAAAGCCCTCTGCTTCCCCCATGCTTTCCAAAGATCCCAAAAGGTCATAATGGATGTGCCTGAGTGGAGAGGGTGGACACTGCCAGACCTAATTTAACAATGTCTTCGCAAACGAGCATAGAGGGACAGGAAAGAAGATGAAAGTCGAGCTGAGAACACCAGGATCTGAAAGACTGCCAATGTTATGTTATACCACTACCATTTACATGTTCTCCAGGAGCGCAAGAGTGGAAGGTTTGCAATAGCCCTGGACATCAACATCTAGACCATGAGACATGACATTATTCAGGAGGCCCTCTAATTCACCAGATCATTAAGTGTAGGCTTCCCAAAGCCAAGCAAGGAGGAAGGGGAAACATGAGGAAACAAGGGACCAGAAGAAGACTCCAGGGTGGCTGAGACGCCATCTCCTGGATCAGAGTTACCCACCCTCTCCTGTGTCATGCAAGGTGGTTACCAGAATGATTGGTATCCCCTCCCTCCTGACTCTAATCAGGAATTTGATCAAAAGGGGAAAAAGAGGAAGGCATAGAGGAGGCCCAGAGGTCAAGGGGTCCAGAGGACATCCTACCCTCAAGCCTCATGATTCTTAGCCCCGGAGCAATAACTCAAAAGTTGACGGCACTGGTGGGAGGCACACAGATTCAAGATGGGATGTCCAAACCTCCTGCACAGAGATCTGAAGGCGTCCTAGCTCAGAGTCGGCTCCTTTACAGGGGACCAAAAGATCCTACTCAGGGCGTCAGCTCTCCCATTCTGGAGTGGATACTCCTGGTAGATAAGCTACCTCCAGGAAAGAAAAGATGCTCTTCTACCCAGGTCATGATCTTCGAGGTCACCTGGGCCAAGGATGCTCACCTCACTCCTCCCTGGTAGAAAGATAGTAGTTGGACACCATAATGTCCTTCCTGACCGGAACTGCCTGATTGAACGAACATCAGCTGAGGGCAGAAAGGGTCAATGAAATGCCTGTAGCTCCATCCAGTTCAACGAGGCTAGACCCAGCATAGCTCTCCAATGCCTGGAGCTGGCATCGGTGGGGATAATCCAAGGGGCAGGGCGATGCAGAGGGAATCCCTTCAGGAGGTTGGAGGATGACAGCAACCATTGAAGGTCTGATGGCCGAGTTTAGGGGACTAGACAGAGAAAAGTCCTGGAAATCTGGACGCCAAAAACTCAAAATGTGTGCTGCCGTTGCAGGGTTCAAAATTGAGATTTGACGAGCAGGAACTAAAGCCAGCTCTTGGGTGTCGGGCATCACCCTGTAGGCAGGAGCTACCGCAGGGGAGCCAGGAGCTACAAGAGATGCTCCTTTAACTCTTTGTCCATTTTGTACGAACCATTGTGTTTTAATGAATATTAGATGTCTTCTAATTCCTTATTAACATTCTCAAATACTCAAAATGAATGCCACATTTACCTGTTTGGAAGGTACCCGTTGTCCTTAGGAGCCAAATGTAGCTCCTGGTAGCTGTTGCTTTGACACTAACCAGGCTATACAATGCTAAAAGCATGAGCTAAATAGCTCCCAGCTCCCCTCACTTTCGAACCCTGCCATTGGTTTGAGGTGAGTCCTGTCCCAAACAACCACAAATACTGTAGCTGCCATCTTTCCCTAACTGTGTAGCCATGTCCAGGTAGGAGATGAGTGGTGTGTCTGCTCTGTGGACAGGAAGAGATGCACAAAGCAGGTGTGCATCGAAGTCTGCCCTAATGAATTCCAGGTGAGAACACTGCAATAGATTACTTTTTCCCAGGGGCTGAAGGGGCAGAGGTGGCTGGCTGGAATCGGAGGGGCCACTGCTGCCTGACCACAATCCCGAAACGCTCTCGATGTGCAACAGGTAGGTCTAGAGGGCTGATATCTGTAAGGCTTTCTGAAGGCAACAAGTTTGTTTTATAGGATGAACAAGACCTGCGTCCTCCCTGGACTGGTTTACCAATTCTTCCATCCTGTGGCCAAATAGATTCTGCCCCGGGAAGGGAAGATGAATTCAAATAGATCTTTCAGAGTCCTTCCTGTTCTAACCTCTCAGCCAAAATATGTTCTGCCTGCCAGGGCAAACACCTCTTCTAGCACAAAGGGCATCACGGGTAATGTCAGAGGCAAACTTCAGTTCCTTCACCAGTAGGTCGACTAGAGCAGTGTAGGCCGAGGCTGCCTCTGTTTTTACAAAAAGAACTTAAAATTCCTATGGATGTGTCTGCTTGTCCACCTGGTCCACAGGTGATACTTCCTCTGAGGAAACTGTGGTCTTGGAGGCAGTGCAAGGCAACAGAGAGTCAATGTTTCAGTGTTCCTGAAGCTCAGAGTTAACCCCATCCATGGCCTACATATTTGGACAATGTCTTGTGGATGATATTTCGGACACTCTGCCGAATCGGTAATCCCCAAACCACATTGTTAATGTAGCGGCTGTAAGCATTCAGAACATCTGGGGCCACAGGAGACTTGGCATCCAGCAGATCTAGTTCAGTAAAGAAACACGCTGTAGCCATCTGTATGATTTCCCTTGGGTGGTATTGCCTCACGGTGTCCCAGACTTCCTGATCACCTGGGTCCAAGAACTTGTGATCCACTGCTGGGCTCACCTGGCAGCACGATCAGTGGGAACGTCCTAAGGTAGAGAAACAGGAGCAGGTGGAGCAAGCTATGGGAATGGTAACAGAGACAAACTTCCCTCAATGGCTTCTGCCACCATCTCCACAATCAGTCTCTTACGTGTCTCATCTGGGAAATTGATAGAGGGAGGATGGGATGACATATGAGAGGCATATTGATGCCACCTTTGATGGTGTCAGGGTGGTGAGCTCTCTCCCTGCTCTCTGACCCATCTAGATGTGTAGCAGGCTCTGGAGAATGAAGCAGATCTCCCTCTGTCATCACAGGACAGGGACGGAATCCAACCTGCACTTGGGGCGCGGGTGAGCATGCATATGGCTTCTTAACATAATGCTGCTGCGTCACTAACCAGCTTCACCTTTTCTGCTCTCTGGACCACCTTTTGAATCCACAAACGCCTTTCCGACAGTGCCGCAGGCTGCACACAGACTTCCTTCTTGCTGCAGAAGCCCCTCCATTTCAGCGTCTCTTGAAGAGGAGTGAGCAGTGTTAGACCATGCTGCAGCTGCAATAGAGCATCTGATGCATCATCCCCCATAGGCTAAGCTATGCCTTGAGGGTCGAGACCTCAGGTTCCTCAAATAGAAAACAGATCAAAACAACAAACACTGAGAAGAAACTACCTGTGATGAATCACCTTCTGGGGTACCAGTGGTCCAGGGGTGAATATCGGTTTCTAAACCATCAATCAGCCCCACACCTCTAATACACCAGAAGGCTTCTTTGACATAGTTCAAGAATGGGAGTCAGCTGTGGGGATCAGGCTGCAAGACGGTTCAATGAGTGAATCTGGACGAACGGCTCCAGGCTGGCCTACACGCTCGGGATCAGGAATCGGTGTCTCAGTGCTGTTCAGTGGTTCAGAACACTGGTCGGGACGTCTCAGATGTCTTTAAGCGAGTGTGACTTGACAACGGTCAATGCTGCCATCCATTGCAGATCGTGGAACTCTACTGGCTCGAAAATGCCCTTTAAGGCAGACGTCGGTAGATGCTCGTGGAGGCACTTCTACCAGCTTCTTGAGTGGGCTTGTGTCGTACGTTAAGGTGGAGGGCCAAAGCTGAGGAGTATGTTACACACAGCTGTCTTGTCCTTGGTTGTAGGTTCGAGAGCTCTGGCACTTCCTATCCAGGAAGCTTGCTACCGAGCCTAGCAGGGCATGCTTTGTGCTGGCTGGGTGCCGATTCTGGAGCGGCTGGAGGGACCTCTGAGTTCTTTATCTCCCTCTGTCCCCTGGGAGAGGTTTAGGGGAGGGATCTTGCTTCCCTCTTTGGAAATCTGGGCCATCCTTCACTGGCGTAAGATGTAAGGCTGACTGTACCTTCAGCCAGGGTCCTAGGTTGAGTTCTTCTTTGTTATTTCGAGTGAAGTGTTCAGATCTCTGCCAGAAGAGGGGCTCAGCCCTCTTTTAAAGCCAAACGGGCCACAGTTATTGATGTAGGCGAAGCCTACCTTAATGAACTAATCCTGGGGTCTGTACCAACAATCTCCTGTATGCATGAGGTCATAACCAGAGTGCAATTCAACAGGAAAGGTAAAAGAGTGAAAATGTGTGGTACTAAGTCCAACCCATTTCCCTATCTTGTTGGTCAAATTGTTGTTGGTCAAAGAGTCTCTCTAGTTGATGTATCGCTCTGTGGTTCCTGATTAAAGCAGCAGGTCTCCCTTGAAGCTGCAGCAAGACTAGGCTCACTGGCTCTTGCAAGCCACATTCTCGTACCTTAAGTATGGGGTCCCACTACCCGGGTGGCTTACTGCAAACACACAGTCCCAGAAATTACAGCTCACTGTCATTGATACCAAGGGAGGGAGCTGGCTTCAGGGTGACACTTACATATGAAAGGTTGTTGGGTTTCCTGTCTCCTTTGTTAACCTCTGCAGCCAGGCCTCGTGTGGGCCTGTTTGAAATACCCTCTAATTGGTATGTTAATTGCTGCCACCAGTTGCATGGCCCAACAAAAGAGATGGGCAGATCCATGGAGCCTTTGTTAGTTAATCAGGCTGGGCATGGCAGGAGGATGCTTGCTCCTTCCCCTTCCTGGAAACAACCTAGGGCCTCATCATGAGTTGGGTAGTAGCCCTTAAATGCGACGGAAACGCTATTACCTCATCTGCATAAAATGGGAGTTCCACCACCAGCATTTTTCTGGAGATAAAAATCTCAATTTTTGGCCTGCTTTCGGCGCTATTAGTGTGCTGCTTATTGCACCGGCACTAATAGCGCCACCCCAAACCCAATGGTAATGGACACTTACCCCCGCCCTGCAACTCTGGTTCCGGCGCTAATTGCGCCAGACTGAGTTGTAGTAACGCAAATAGTGTTGGGTGGTATCCCAGCGCAATTAACGCTAAGATACCCCCTCAACTTGAGATGAGGCCCATAGTGTACTCCTGGCTGTCATGTTCCAAATAAATATGACATGGTGGACTGTGTCTGCAGGCTGTGTCCACCCAGAGTGCACAGATCTATTTGTTTGGCGTGGTGTGGGCATAGAAAAATGTGTGCGGATTAGCTCCACACATTTCTGAGGTTGGTCTACCATCACTCCATTTAATTAAAAACATCAAAAAGCACAGGCGAGCGCACACCCGCCATGCGGATAGTCGAATTCCTCACACTACCTGAAAAATGTGGATGTGGGGGAGTAGGTTTGTCTTATCCAGTTACTTGATAGAGGGAAGGTGTCTTCTCCCCCACCCTCCCTTAGGGATGGTAGTAAAATATTATTTTATCTGTGTGAACTGTCTGGGAGCTTGAATCACCTCTTTTTCTAGGACCACGATGAGGATGTTATGCTTTCTACCATCACCTAGCACCTTCGTAGCACTGGAAATTGCATTTCTTATTATTACCCCGTCAGTGGCACATGTCTTATCGTTGAAAAGATAAAATTGGTCACCAAAATCTGAGCTTCAGTACTTTACTTTCCACACCTGCCGTGTGGTGGTTGCTGGGAGGATATAAGGAAGGAAAAGAGAGGAGGAAAGAGTGGGAGGTCAAGAAGAAGCGAGAAGGAGCAGAGGGAGGGCAGAAGGCATGATAAGCTGAGATAGAGATGGCTGAAGGAAGTGAGCAATGGGGGAAAAAACAAAGTAAGTTTACCAACAAAGAAGAGTAGATGACTGCATGGGGAGGGGAATCAAAGAAGACTGCAACAGGGGATGGTACAAATGGGACACAGTCTTGGGGGAAATAAGCGAGGGCAGTGGATGAAATAAGGGGCATTGGACGAACATACAGAGTGAGTCTGATGTAAGTGTCCCGATTGCTTACCGGCCGCGTCTTCTTGTCCCAATCTGATACAATTGCGGAAGCTCTGGCCCCGGGCAGACTTTTATTTAAGCAAGCTTTCCCTTAGGAACTTTTTCTATTTCTACTTTAGATCCCTAATGTCACCACTTCCGGGCTGGGACCATATAATACCATCTGACAAACGCATGTTGACACCTTCCCTGAATAGATCTGCTTGACGATCTTGCATGGAAAAAGATAGGGGTAAGGTGACCTGTGGAGCACATGCGGCCTCGAGGCAGGAGAGACCCTGCCGAGTGGGAGCATTGGGGCACTTGTGTTAGGGGGACCAGCGGCATGGATATAGAAGCAGCCCGGGTAGGCGATGCATTGGCCCTGTTACATAGGCAACCAGACCCCTGGCCTTGGGGGGGGCGAGCCGGGCGACCACCCGGGGCGCCACGCCCCGCAGGGCGCCATTAGCCCCCACCATGCCAGCTCAGGGGAGTCTTTCAAGGGCTCCCCCGAGCTGGCATAGCAGTAGAAGGCGCGGCAGGCGGGCGAATTCAATGGCAATAGGGTGCTCAGCACCCCATTGTCACCAAATGCACCCCTCTGCCGCAGGTGCTTTCAGCAACAAAAGGCGCTATTAGCCCCCCACTACGCCAGCTGCGGGGAGTCTTTCAAGGGCTCCCTCGAGCTGGCGTAGTGGGAGAGGGCATGGCAGGTGCCTCATTGTTGTTGAATGCGCCCGCGGCAGCGAAGCGCATTTAAGAACAATAGGGCGCTAATGCACTCTATTCATAGCATTTCCTCCTCGCCGGAGCGAGGAGGTTAAAAAAAAAGATACATTTCCTGGTCCCGCCCCCTGTTCACCAGGGGTGCGCGGGGGGGCCAATTCACCCAGGGTGCTGCTGCCCCTAAGGCCGGCTCTGTTGGCAACCTGGATTCCCACGCCTCAGAACGCCATATACATAGCTCTCAACTCACCTGCTTTTGGGGTGTGCCTCCCGCTTTGCAATCAGCTGACTCACCCACCAAGCCCCGTATACCCCATTCACTTCAATGGGTTCTCACCCACCCCCCCAAATAATCGGATGTTTTCACCAGCCTTAGCAACAGAAAAGGCTAAGAGCTATGTATATAGGAGTAATTTGCGCAGTGCACAGAACTAACTGCTGTTCTATTTGAGAGGTGCTGTCCTTCTTGAGGGTATCCTGATGCCTGCTTCTCCTGACAGGAGCCGTTCCAGGTCCTCCAAAAGCCACAAACAAAAATATGAGCGTGGGCATTGCTTCACACCTGCTTGGCTGAGCCCCTGCAGTGGCCATGGCCCTGGCCCTGGCTAAATGCTTCCCCTCTTCCCAGGGGGGTTCGGGGTCGCCTCCATCCAAGAAACGGGTTCTTGAGGAGGGGATAAAGTCTGCCCTGGGGGGGCAGGAGGAAGGGTCTCCTGGTCCCTGCCACATGGCCCAATCCCCCTTTCTATTGTTTCAGCGTTGCCTCTTCAGTCCGAGTCCCCAGCACTAGTTTCCTTTGACACATTCACACTATTTCAGATAAAAGACAGAGTTTGACGTTTGTTCGGTTTGAAAGTCGTTACATTTTTGTTTGGCATTTTACGCTGTTTGTCCAACGGAGTTGATTCTATTTCGTCAAGGGTGCTCTTCGTGCAGGCAGGGTCGTCAGAAGGAAAGCACACGATATAAAATAAATATGAGCATAGAATGAAGAGGAAAGGAACACGTATGCAGAGGGAAACTCACAGAGAAACAGGAAATAAACCGGAAACCGGAAGATGCTCCTTGTTCGCCCAGCGTGACGGCAGCTCTATGGCACAGAGGAGCTCCCGGGCCAGGCAGGCCGCGTGCTCGGTCTCGCTGCCAGCCGGGGCTAATGGATATTAGTGGTCTTCTCACGCAAAGCAGAGAACATTACTTTCCTGGGAGAGTGATGGGTCCCTGGGCCCGCGAAGGCGATCTAACCTCGCAGACTGGCCGCCGGCGTATAATGCAGCTGAAGAGCAACCTCGGCGCAGCTGGCGCCTTAAACACCACGTGCAATGAATCCGAATGCGGCTTCCCCACACATGCACATTCCCCTCCCAGGGTCTGTGCAAGCCCTAGGCCAGGTTAGGCGTTTGCCTACAGTGTGACTGTCTTAGGGCGGCAATAAGGACTTTTCACACGTGCCCTTCACATTCAATGAATCATGTATTTCTCCCACTGCTGTGTTGAGTATGATGCACTGATGTGTATAGCCTGGCTGGGGGGCGCCTGCACAACAATTAGAATATTTAACAATTACTGCAACTCGCCTGTTAATTGGGCTACAGTTCACTTTTTGACAGTTTGCCCAGGGGGGCGGCCAAATTCCTTGCATCCCTGCCAGGGGTGTTGCTAGGTCTGGAAAAAACCTGGGGCTACACTAATGTCGAAGCTGTCGGGACTGGGGGCTAGCTAGCCTTTTGGTTGTAGCTCCTGACATTCTATCCGGGGCTACAACCAAAAGACCAAGGGCTATAGCCCCCACAACCCCCCCAGCAACGCCTATGATCCGCGCTATCCCCTCTAGCCCCTCCCATCCTTCTCCTTTCTCCTGCTTTGTTTTCTTCCTTTCATTTAGCCCTTCTTTTCTTTGATGTATTCCAGCTGGGCGCTCACAGACCTGTGTAACTTCCAAGTTTGTCCCTGAGCCTCTGGGTTTTCACGCTCTTCTCCGGGGACATTCCTGTGATGTCATTGATGATGTCATTTGTGAGTCATCTTTGATGTGCTGGGTGTTAGTCTTAGCAGTGCATGGCGGTGGTGCTAGTTGTTGCATAGCGAAGCATAACTGGCACATTTCTTGGGTTTTCCAATTTCACTTTGTAACCGTAACATTCGTTTCACAAAAGTGTGTTCACTGCATTTCATGGGTTTTTATTAGTACAACTTAACCATAATGTCCTTTCAACACATTTTTTTCACTGATATACATATGTATATAAATAAAGATATTTTTTTTTATGTGGCCCCTTTTTAACTAAGGTGTGGCAAGGGGATGCTGCGAGTTGTGTGCACACTGCGGGCCGCAGAAATATCAGTGTTTTTGATTTTCAAATGTAGGCAGGTCTGTAATGTAGTCTATTCATTTTTGGTTTTGCTTGTACCACTCACCTCTGCGAACGCCTTCAGCCACGAAAAGCCATAGAAGCTGAGAACGCAGTGCTTTACAAATACTGCTCAACATATCGTAGTGTTGGCTAGTGAGTGTAAAATGCAGGTATGCTGAGATGTCCGCCACTGTGAAGACAGGCACAGTCTGCATGGGTCCTTATGCTGCATTGTTTGGGCTCATAGCACCACAGAGTGAAGCATACTGCTTTGGTTCATAGGTGACGCCGCTTTAGTGCCTTAGGTTTTTTTTCACAGTTGTCGTTTTAGCACCCGCTAGCAAAACAGTTTTGGCTTATATAGTCAACATAGCTGCCAAGTGGCCCCAGGTCCTGCATGATGCCTTCAGCCAATCCCAGATTTGCATATTGAATGCTTTTACTTGTATGCCAATAATTTCAGTGGGAAAGCACATAGCCTCTTGTCTGCTATGTATCCAAGTGACTGCCATGCCCAAGGTTTGTGATGTCCTAGTGACTGGTGCCCATAGGTTGGTGAATCATGTATCTTAATGGGGCTGACCAACCTAGAGCTGGTGTGCACAAGTCGAGGGAAAACACGAGTGGACGGTGTCCGGACACTATTTTAAGATGCCAGACACAGTACACCCTCCTGCTGTATATATGTTCTGTTCTTTTATTACCTCTGAAAATCGCTCTGTTGTGCATCTGTACTGTTGCATACCTCTGTAAAGCGATCTGTTGTGTATCTGTATTGTTGTATACCTCTGTAAAGCGCTCCATTGTGTATCTGTACTGTCGTATACCTCTGTAAAGCGCTCCGTTGTGTATCTGTATTGTTGTATACGTCTGTAAAGCACTATGTTGCTTCTCAAAGCTAGGGTCGCACTCAATAAATAAGATATTAATAATAACAAAATGGTCATACCTCTGTAAAGCGCTCCGTTGTGTATCTGTATTGTTGTATACCTCTGTAAAGCACTATGTTGCTTCTCAAAGCTAGGGTCGCACTCAATTAAATAAGATATTAATAATAACAAAATGGTCAGGGGTAAGACCCAACCAGGAGACCAGATGAAAGTCTGATCACAGAGCCTGTGAAATTTATCATCATGATTGTACTCTGCAGGGAATATTGGGTCTAAAATATTCAAGTGTTTATGATTACTCTTATAAGAAGCACATTTTTTTTGTCCTGTGCTCTTTCTCCGATTGGGAAAGGCCAAATGAGTGAAATGTGCATATTTCACTTTATCTGTTCACTTCCTGTGACATCACATGCCACTGCATATGTTAATGAGACCCCACTTTTTTGTGGGGTGGGGTGCTGGTTTCCTGTGTGCTACTCATGGAGGCGCAGACATTGACGCATCTAACTGTCACTATCTCTTTCCCTTGCAGACTCTGACCAAGACAGCAGCCCGAGGACAGGGATTGGCTCGGAGCAGGAGGACACCAAGCCCATCACGTTGGGTGAGTCATTGCATGATCTCTTAGAAGGTGTTCAGAAAGGGCGAAGGTACCTGTGTCACCTATAAAGCACTCTGGGCGCCTTTATTTGCACTGCTAGAAATGGACAAACATTACTCAGGGGAAACCTCTATTCCTTGAGGGAGGTGAGAGGCGTGGCCACAGGCCAGCCAGGTCACTCAACACAGTGGGCCTCATTACAACGAGGGTGGCCACGGAATGAACGGTGCCAGTAAGGGACCGGCATCGTTCATTCCGGGACCTGCAAGCAGACCAGGATGCTAACAACGGGCCTGTCATTAATGGGACCGTTGTTAGCATCCTCCCCATTCCCATTGATCCCTGTGGGCGCTCCAATGGGGATGTACCAGGTCTGGGTCCCGAGAATGGGAATTCCCTCTTTTTGGGACCCGGACCCGGTACCCGGTTTGGGGGTAGTAGCCGTGCCGCTAAAAACAGCATGACTACCTCCAAACTCATAATGAGGCCCAGTATCTCTTGATAGAACCCAAGCCTGGACATTTGCATAAAAGCAAAGAGCATTATGGGTACATAAGAATTCCCACAATTTCATTCAAATTTGAAACATGGCTGATAGTGATTCAGCAAGAAACCCTTTTGAGCGAGTGATGGACAGGCTTCGACTGGTCTAAAGGGCAATAGGGCAATGCCCGAACCAAAAACACAAAATGCTAGTGTGGGCCAGTTTTGTGTGTCAGAGTGGGACACTTTTTTGGCCCTTGTGGGCCAGTTTGATAAGTTACTGGTTTTGACAGTGTGACTAAAGAATTGTTTTTTAAATCTACAATTTCAATCACATTGTATCAAAAACCTCCTTCTTGGGCACTACTGAAACAGTCTGTTACAAAAGGAATGAATAGCCATATGCAACTGTGGGACACTTTTTCATTGGTGCCCAAGAAAATTGTATGTCCCAGTGCGACCCTGTTCACAGACGTTGGACTCTTTCCATTAGTCACAATACTCGCCCTAACAAAAAAAAAATCTGCAAATTGCAAGAGATACATACCAATGTGGACAGCGGCTTACAGTACGTGAGGCGTTTCTGCATTCCCGTGCCCCTTACCTGCGAGTGCCCTGGGCTAGCCTTGGGTGCGGGGACGCTCCTGCAAGGCAAACGTTGCCGTTTGTTCCAGCCAATTTCCTACCCCGCTTTTAAGTAGATCATTTGTGTGATCTGTACCTGAAAGGCATGCTTGCTTTAAAACATGGTGATGCCCAACCCTGATATTGGCAGAAACGGACTGGACTACATGGTGAGGCCAGTCAGCCTCTGTGCTCCGCCTTGCATGCTCGTTTAAGCATAGTCGGTGTCTTCTGACTCCTTCCACGTATTACAGTGCATTGCCGGTTGCAGGGCTGCTGTGGAAGCACTTTGTACGTAGAGAACTCTCAAGTTTCCTCTGGCCATACCTGAGAAGGGCATCCAGTCCTGTTTTTTCCGTTTGTATTCTGGGACATGTAACTTTCTTTCCCCTTTGAAATTAAGGGCAACTACAAGACCCAGAATTCCAAGAAAAACAGGCCTGGATGGCATTTTCACGCATGTCCACGGAAAACTTGGAGAACTCTGTAGATACAGCCTGGTGCACCGGCCCCACCACTCCAGAGAAAATAACCCAGTGTATTAAGCAAACACAGAGCAACTTTACATTATTAACGGGACAATGTCATAAAGTCACTGTGGCACTCCCGAGAACATGAGCAGACTCTAAAAGCATGTTAACTCCCCCCCCCCCCCCCGCCTCCCAAAAAACGAGTTCCTCAGTTTCTTTCTAGCCCCATCTTTTTATTTTTTGTTAGCCTTACGTTTTTTTTGCTTCCTTTCTACTCATCCATCACTTATTTCCATCTCTTTTCTTCTTGATCCATCTATCACTTATTTAGATTTTTTCGTTTCTTTCCCTTTTTCCATCATTGTATGTATGCCATTCTTTCTATCCTGATTTCATTTTTCTTTCTTTCCCTCCATTTAATCTTTCCTCCCTTCATGCCCTACTTTTTTCTTTTATTAGCTCCTTCCTTCTTTCTTTTTTATCCTATCTTGTCTTTATTGAATGTTTAAATCTTTCTTTGCTTCCTTCTTCTCAGCTTTCCTTCTTTATCAAGCCCTCTCCTTCCCATTCTTTCTTTTTTCTTTTTGTTCCTTTTTTTCATTCTTTTGTCTTTTATTCTTGCTTTCTATATCGCTTTACGTCTCTCTACTCATTTATTTCTTTAGTTTGTTTCCATTTATCCGTTCCTTTCTTTCTCACTCTTGTCTTTTTCCTTCTCTTTTTTTGTTTACTTTTTTTTGTTTATTTTATCTCTTCCTTCTCTCCATCCTGCTTTATTTTCTTTCCAAAATGGGGAAAGGCATCACAACCCACCATGTTCATCTTTCTTCCAGTTGTTGTTACCTGTGCAAGTCGCGCCTTGGAACACTAGTGTTTAGGCGCGTTATAAATGCCATATTTTATCAAATATCTAGTGAATTTTGCTTAGAAGATCTGGCAAATAGAAATGAAATCTTTGACCATCTTTTTCTGTCCCTCAATATCATGAGCCATCGCGTCTCAGCCCTTCCTGCAACTGTTTGCAAAGTGTCCCTACTCCTCAAACCTGAAATAAGAAAACAGCTGAGAGCGTTGCGTCAGAAAGGTTACATAGTGCAACAGTTCACACAGTAACCAAATACTTTCCTGTTGGCTAAGGCGCTTTTTTTCATTCAATCTCTTTGGGTGTTCTCTTTAGTTTATTTTGGGGGGTAATCCAGCAACAGATTGCAGCAAATTAAGAGAATGATATGATAGGTTATTTATAATGCGCTTAATACCCAGAGGTGTCTAAGCACGGACCCAGGGATCGAACCTGTGTTGCTCCGTGTTGTCTTGCTTTATCCTCCCGAGACAATGGTTTCTGACCACTCTGCCACACCTATGGAAGCACAGCTGGGGCTGCCAAAGAACCCGTGCCTGTTCAGTGCTGAAGCAGATGCACAACTAATGTCAATCATTGAATCCCCAAAGACAGCAGAAGGACATCGAGGGAGTGGGGACTGGTACTTACTGCTGAACAGATAGATACCCAACATCTGCTTCACACATTGAGCCGTCACCAAACATCTGCCTTAGCGGCGAGCAGCCACCTGCTTCTGATTACTGACACAGCCTCAGCAGAGGCAGCTTCGGAGGGAAGGTTTGCGGCTCTCCTCATCTCAACTAAACTCGGCAGCGAAATCAAGTTCCCTACTCTCCTTTCCTCAATCAAACGGAGCAGAGACCGCTGTAAAAAGAAGGGGCTAGCCAACAGTAGCCAGCCAACCTTAAGTAACCTCAAGAGAACGCTCTTGAAATCAGCATCTCTGCACTCCTCATCTCATCCATAACTCAGAGGATACTGCTTCCAAGATCAGCATCTCTGCACTCCTCATCTCATCCATAACTCAGAGGATACTGCGTCCAAGGAATTCTGCCCTCTCTCCTCATCCTAACAAATCTCTAACAGGGAACGCTTTAGAAGGATGTCACTCTTTCTCCTCATCTCAACCAACCTCTGAGATGCTGCTCTAGAAGCAATGCGGTCTGCGCTCCTCATCTCAACCAACCTCGGCGCATTCTGCTTTCAAGGAAGGCTGCCCCTCTCCTCATCCCAACCAAACTCCTAACAGAGACCACTTAGGAGTGCACTCTTACCTCCTCATCGCAATCAACGCCTGAGACGCTGCTCTAGAACCAATGCACTCTGCACTCCTCATCACAACCAACCGCGTCAGAGCATTCTTCAGAAGAGAGACACTCCCCTCTCTAGCGGTCAACCGCCCCTGCACCTATCATGGACTCTCTCAAGCAACCTCTGGAGAGACTACTTTAGAAGGCAGGTGCTCTGCTCCCTGCTCGGTATCAGGTCATAATGTTCCCATACATAATGTCCATACACATAATCAGCCTAGTCCGATAGCACAGCGAGTAGAGCGCTCGCTTTGACATATGTGCAGAGCCCACTGACGCAGGTTCGAATCCTGGCAGGGCCAAACTCAGCCTTTCATCCTTCCGAGGTCGATAACTGAGCACCACACACCGTGGGTAATAATAAGCAGCGCTCAGATGCCTGAGGGTTCGTTCCGCTATGTAAATGCTAAATTATTATTATTATAATGTCACAGGGAAAAGCCATTGGTGACATTATATATGGTGATATTATGTATGATGGGTTGTGGGGATGTCCCCTGCTCCCCTTGTAAAAAAATAAAATAATTTAGGGGTTGGGAGGTTAGGGGTCCCTCGCATGTTCAATGTAATAATGTCTCTGCAAAAAACGACCACTTTTTTCTCAGGAGACATTTTTGCGGGGATATGATTACATGGCCCCTCTGCTTGACAGCAGGTGCCACTTTAAAAAGAAGACATCCTGTTCTCCAGATCTCAGCCAACCTCCGAAGAGACTGCTCTAGAAATGAGGATTTGTGTCCTCCTCGCCTCAACCAACTTCAAGAGACTCTGTGTTATTGGGGCTCTGCACTGCTCCGATCAAACAGCCGCAGCAGAGACTGCTTTAGAAGGAAGACTTCTATTTTTGTGGCCTCTCCAAAGCCAATCGCAGCAGAGGCAGGTCCAGAAAAAGGAAGCCTTTTGCTTCGCTTCATTCAATTATTTTCTGTGACTGTTTAACATGTTTCTCTCTCTGCAGAGGACATTTTACAGCAATATCTACTACTCCACTCATCCTGTAAACAAAATCCACCTGCTCCTCATACTCACTAAATCCAGCATCAGGCGGCAGAGGGGTGCTCATTCTTCTCTGTGGAGTGGGCCTTTTTCCAGGCTATCCAGTACCCCAATGATAACACACCACTGCAGAGACCCCTGGATTGCTTAGACTGCCTAGTTAAGAGTATTACTGAAAGAGCGGACGCCCTGGCCGTCACGTCACCATGCTATTGCAGTTACCTTAGTCTACATACAGGTAAATGGCAGTGTTGTGGGTACATCCTGGAAGGGTTTGCCGATACTTCTAATAAGCAATGGTCCAACAAAGCAGACCACAGAGTGCCTTGACCCCTACACCAGTTAAGCAGCTCACTTTCCCCTCATAGTGTCAAGCTATGCCACACTGAGGTTGGAGCATCTTCAGAGAAGCTCTCTCCACACCAAGATGAAGAAGAGGAGGTGCTGTGTACTTGCAGGAGGGGTGATTGCTCAATAGGGTTGAGGAAGATCTCTTCCCGCCACCTCTTGAGGCAGAGGGGGAAGATCTCCCATTGGTTTGAAACCTGGGACCTGCCTTGCTGTTTTCGGGGCTCATGTTCCAAAACACCCTTCAAATGAGTTTGACATCTGTGAGCCCAAGTCCCTTAATTTGAGAGGGTAAGAATGGGTGGCAAGGGCTATTGAGGTAGGCACTTGAGTAGAGTGGCGCAGGAGCATCTAGTTTCCAGACCCTAGGCCATGAAAGCACAGGAACATCTGAGCATTGGCACCTCACCCTGAGGTCCATGGCAAGTGTTGCACTAATGCCTTTGCCAGCTGCATGCAAGTTTTAAGGAATGTTCTATGTCTGGGAGCCCTCATGCTCTGCACCAAGGCGTGCTCGCTTGCCCATTGACAGAATCCTCTGAAGGAGGCTGCCTGTGAACCCCTCTACTGGAAGAGTCCACTGAGCTGAATTTGGAGATGTCCTGCCTTCTAGATGCCGCCATTTTCATCTGGAGCTTGTAGCTGTTTAAGATGCACCAGAACCTCTGCTCCAGCTCAGACAGAGCTGGACCTGGTTCCTGGAACCCTCTTCCTTGACTTGGCACCGTCGTTTGTTTGTTTATTTTATTTATATCGCGCACCTGACCCGGAGGTAATTGGGCGCTTGAGGGTGGAAGTGGTTACATGGTATAATATAGGCAGTTGAAAGCCATTAATACCGTTTGTAAAATTACAGTGGTACATATATACATAAACATTATACATATTAAACATATTATACATTGGGTCATAGCAGTAGTATAGGATATACATAAACATTATACATATTATACATCTTATACATTGGGTCATACCAGTAGTATAGGATGGGTGACACGTATACTAGATGTGCAGATCATCTAGCTATTAATGGTATCAAGAGCTACTGTTTTGTGTTTTGTTAAGAATCCAAATGATAACATGACTTCTGAAGTTGTTGAAGGTTTGAATGGTTTGGATGTTCTGTGGGAGAGAGTTCCAAAGTTGTGATCTGAAGAAAACGTAGGCCCTAAATCTCTGCACCAAAGGAACAGAACAGATGAGGAGGACCCGCCACGTGGATCCAGACCCCTCACATCCTGCTCCATCCTCAACAGGCTCCTTCTCAGTGGCAGAGCAAGGGGGACGGAAGGGGGGGTGGGAAGGGGCTGCCCCCCCAGACCTCCCTGCTGCCCAGTGTGCCCCCCAGCAAGAGGCTGGGGGGGCACACTGGGCAGCAGGGGGTGTCAGGCGGAGGTGGGCCTGCTGCCCAGTGCACCCCCCTGCCCCCACACTGGCACCCTATTATCTGCCCCCCTGGCAACCAAAGCTGCCTCTGCTACTGCTCTTTCTCCTGCCTGGGCCTCTTTTCCACTGCACGTGTCCCGCTGATCTGAGGTATTGAAACCCACCTTTACAGAATCAGCTACTGCAAAGCGTAAAAGTAGTCCCTGGCCCAACACTCTATAGGCGGATCGCCTAGTCACCTCTGGGAGGATAACTCAGCGGCAACGTTCTCGCCTTGGAAGCAAGGCGACATGAAGCAACACAGGTTCGATCACTGGGTCCGCGCTTAGAAACCTCTGGGTGTTTAAGTGGTTCGCAACTAAGACAAAAAAAAAAAACAATTCCTGTAACAGCGCCTCGATGCCCGCGGGCTGTGTGAGCGCTTTAAAAAATGCAAAATAATAATAATGGCCTGGCCATTGAACCAGGCATCACTCAGCAGATACATAGTGACACTTATAAGAGCTTTGATCATACTAATGTAATCGGTTGCCATAGACCATCATTGGAAAAAACGCTCCGGTTCACTTTTCATTATTTGGAAGTCACCCATTCAATTCAATTTGAAATTGGAAAGATATTTTTTATAAGGTTTACCACTCTTTACCCCAAACCTTTTATTAGTACCTCGTAATCGTTTTTTTTTAATGTTCATAAACATTCGTGTTGCGTCCTTAACTGCTTTTACTGAAATTGTGATGATCAATTGCTGCCATCTCCAGCACCGCTGACATACTGCATGCCTCGAGTTTGGACTTTGCTACCATTGGTGAGCCAAGAGAGGTTCAAGTTGTCTTTTCATGTTTCTCTGTTTGTAAACCCCTTGATTACAAAATGGTGGGCCTTCAGCTAAAGCATGACAAGCCCAGTGTCACTCTCCCACTTTGTTTCTGCCAACCTGTTTCTCTCAGGCAATCGGACAGAATCATTTTTCGATACTTCTGCTGCGTAAAATGTTATGTAACAGGCAGTGCAATCGTGTGTTATACAGAAGCAGCTCTGATTAGGCCTAGGTTCAAGTAAAATTAGCTTTCTTTACAAGTATGTGTATCTGAGTAAATTGCCAGTGTTGATTAATAAGGCAGCTATTTAGACTTTAGTCCTGGTTTCATTCTGTGTCCACAGCGAGCGCCCAGTGATATTTGGGCCTGGTGGCTGGTCGGGATTTCATAATGCAGTTCCTTTCAGGCCAAGGGGCTCTCTGTACATATCTGTGCGCATATCTCCTTGTGGTCACATGTCTGCCTTTGCTCCAATGTCTCGCCCTCTCTCCTTCCTTTTCAGACACGACAGACTTCCAGGAGAGCTTCATGACCTCTGGTGTCTTCAGCGTGACAGAACTCATCCAAGTTTCCAGGAGTGAGTATCAGAAGACCCCATCTCTGATCTGCACCTTCCTAGTACCCACATGCCCTAACTCCCGTCTCCTTGCCCTCCTCCCACGCCCTCGACCACACCCTTTAACCCCCGGAAGTGCTTTTAATGGTAAACATAAAAGAAGGTGCTCTCTGTCACGGTGCCTGCTTCCTTCCGAAAAGCGCCCATACTCTGCTCTAGCTGTGAAATGCAAATACTGTCCCAGAAAAGGTTTTAGGTCGCTGTTGGCATGTATGGCACTGAAAATTAAATGTTTAAAAGCCCTGCTGTGGAATAATTGCCCAGTACGGATATGTAAACATGTTACTACAAAGACTCCAGTCGTGCTTTCTCTTATGAATCAAGGCCTGGGCTCCATCACTATGAGAGGGAGGGCCGCAGTTCCACCTCCCAGTCACACCCCAGTTGGCGCCCCAGGAGAATGGCGCTGACCGTTGCTGGGGGCAATGCTGGTGCGTCACGGGGTAAAGAGAGCAGCCTTCGGTCTTCTTATTGGGCGTCTAAACACCAATTTCAAGACCTGGGACTTTTTCTTTACCAGAAGCCCCATAAGCATCTCTGAGAGTCCCACAAATGCCCCCACTTCCAGAAGCCGCAACTCTACCTCCAGGCCCTGTGTCGGAAGCCTTGCTTTCTGCTCAGTCTGTCCCCCACCCCCTGCCTTCTGAATCCAGGACCAGGCGTCACAATACATAGCCTGCACGGGCCAGCTGTCTTTTAGTGGAAGTGGGACCATTTTACACTGCTCACCATTTAGTTTCTGTATAGTTGCACAGTAATGTAATGAGCATCTCAAGTCCAGCATTGCAAATGTGGCATGAGATGCACATTGTCCAGCAATGCCATTTGGACCACAAGTCCAGCATTGCAAATGTGGTATGAGATGCACATTGTCCAGCAGGGCTGTGTGGATCACAAGTCCAGCACTGCAGATGTGGTAATAAGATGCACATTGTACAGCAATGCCATTTGGACCACAAGTCGAGCAATGCTGTGTGGATCACAGATCCAGCACTGCAAATGTGGCAATGAAATGCACATTGTCCAGCAATGCAATGTGCATCACTAGTCCATCAATACACATGTGCTATGAGATGCACATTGTCCAGCAATGCAATGTGCATCACTAGTCCATCAATACACATGTGCTATGAGATGCACATTGTCCAGCAATGCAATGTGCGTTACTAGTCCAGGATTACAAAAGTGGTATGAGACACACATTGTCCAGCATTGCACATGTGGCAATGAAATGTGTACAGCAATGTTGTGTGCATCACAAGGTCATCATTGCAAATGTGTCAATGAGATGCACATTGGGGTCATTTTATAAAAAGTGTTAATTGCATTCAGAGGAGTACCAGGATTAGCTGTCGTGTGGTTTTGGGTCCCCTGCATGCAATTTTAAACATTTACAAAAATGGAGTGGAAAATGAAAAAAGTCAAATGGCCATTACTCTCGTTTTATGCTCCGTTTTGCAACACATAAACATTCCGCCTGCAAATGACACTTGCGGAGGACATTTATCAATGGATTGCTCTGGAATCTGCATGCTTTTAGCAGATGCTTAATGGAGGCAGTTTCCCTGGGAATCCGTCTATTGCGTGCTCATGCAGGCGTAAAACTAACTGTACATTGAGGGAGGAATAAAGCACATGGGAGGTGTTTACTCAGCTGTGTGCGCCTCCTCTGTTTTTAGAGTAAACTATCGAGCCCTTACCAGTGGTGCCCATGCCCCTCTCCTCCCAAGATGCCTTGATCCCCTCAGCACTGCCCCTTCCCTGCTATCTTTGGCTTTGGGGGTGGGGGTCTATGGTTGGTGTATTGTGTGAGCATTGCCTGATTGCATCTCCCTCTCTCTCTCTCTCCTCTCTCTATGTCTTTCTTCTCGTTATTCAGGAGACTTGCAGGAGTCCATACCGAGATGGGGGGAGGGAGGGCGGGCAGTAAACTCCTGGCTGGGATATCACTGGCCTGACGCAGGTGCAAAGTGTAAGCTAACGACCCCAACGCTGATAAAGTCATTCAAATATTGAGACCCGTTCTTTCCCTGTACAGGATCAAATACTGCCTGCCCGACGGCCAGCACAGACTGTGGGAGCCGCCCTGCCTGCCTGACACTAGCAGCACAGACTGTGGGAGCCCCCCCTGCCTGCCTGACACTAGCAACACAGACTGTGGGAGCCCCCCTGCCTGCATGACACTAGCAGCATAGACTGTGGGAGCCCCCCCTGCCTGCACGACACTAGCAGCACAGACTGTAGGAGCGACACAGTCTGTGGGAGCCACTATGCCTTTTAGCCGCACAGACTGTGAGAGCCATTATGCCTGCCTGACTATAGCCACACAGACTGCGGAAGCCTCCCTGCCTGCCTTACTATAGCCACACAGACTGCAGAAGCCTCACTGCCTGACACTAGCAACACAGCCTGTGGTAGCCACCATGCCTTCCTGACTCTAGCAGCACAGACTGTGGCAGCCACCCTGCCTGCCTGAAACTAGCAGCACAGACTGTGGGAGCCACCCTGCCTGCCAGACAATAGCACGGACTGTTGAAACCACACTGCCTGCCTGACACTAGCAGCACAGACTGTGTCAGCCACCCTGCCTTCCTGAAACTAGCAGCACAGACTGTAGGAGCCACTCAAACTGTGGGAGCCACTATGCCTTTTAGCCACACAGACTGTGAGAGCCACTATGCCTGCCTGACTATAGCCACACAGACTGCGGAAGCCTCCCTGCCTCCCTGCCTGCCTGACATAAGCAGCACCGACTGTGGGAGCCACCATGCCTTCCTGACTCTAGCAGCACAGACTGTGGCAGCTACCACACCTGCCTGACACTAGCAACACTGACTGTGGGAGCCACCATGCCTTCCTGACTCTAGCAGCACAGACTGTGGCAGCTACCACACCTGCCTGAAACTAGCAGCACAGACTGTGGGAGCCACCCTGCCTGCCAGACAATAGCACAAACTGTTGGAACCACACCGCCTGCCTGACATAAGCAGCACCGACTGTGAGAGCCACTCTGCCTGCCTGACAATAGCACGAACTGTGGGAGTCACCCTGCCTGCCTGACATAAGCAGCACCGACTGTGAGAGCCACCCTGCCTGCCTGACTCTAGGAGCACAGACTGTGGGAGCCCCTCCGCCTATCTGACACTAGCACAGTCTGTGGGAGCCACCCTGCCTCACACTAGCAGTACAGACTGTGGGAGCCAACCCGCCTGCCTGACTCTAGCAGCACAGGCTGCGGGAGCCTCCATGCCTGCCTGACTCTAGCAACACAGACTGCTGGAGCCACTGTTCCTGCCTGACACTAGCACAGACTGCTGGAACCACACTGCATGTCTGACACTAGCAGTACAGACTGCTGGAGCCACCATGCCTGCCTGACACTAGCCCAGTCTGTGGGAGCCACCCTGCCGGCCTGACACTAGCACAGACTGTGTGAGCCACCCTGCCTGCCTGACTCTAGCAGCACAGACTGTAGGAGCCCCCCTGCTGCCTGATACTAGCAGCACAGACCGAGTGAGCCCCCCTGCTGCCTGACAGTAGCAGCACAGACTGTAGGAGCCCCCCTGCCTGCATGACACTAGCAGCACAGACTGTGGCAGCCACCCTGCCTGCCTGCAACTAGCAGCACAGACTGTGGGAGCCACCCTGCCTGCCAGACAATAGCACAGACTGTTGGAACCACATTGCCTGCCTGACACTAGCAGCACCGACTGTGAGAGCCACTCTGCCTGCCTGACTCTAGGAGCACAGACTGTGGGAGCCCCCACGCCTACCTGATACTAGCACAGTCTGTGGGAGCCAACCCACCTGCCTGACTAGCAGCACAGGCTGCGGGAACATCCATGCCTGCCTGACTCTAGCAACACAGACTGCTGGAGCCACACTGCATGTCTGACACTAGCAGTACAGACTGCTGGAGCCACCATGCCTGCCTGACTCTAGCAGCACAGACCGTGAGAGTGTCCCTGCCTGCCTGACAATAGCAGCAGAGACCGTGGGAATCACCCTGCCTGCCCGACAATATCACACACTGTGGGAGTTACCTTGCTGGCCTGACTCTAGCACCACAGTCCGTGGGACCCCCCCTGCTGCCTGACACTAGCACAGACTGTGGGAACCCCCCTGCCTGACAATAGCACAGACTGTGGGAACTACCCTGCCTGATGCTACCACAGACTGTGGCAGCCACCCTTCCCGCCTGACATTAGCACAGACTGTGTGGTTTTCACCCTACGTCCCTGACACTAGCAGAGACGGCGAGAGCCACAGATTGGGATAGCCCTCACCGCTGGCCCTACCACCTCACAGTGGGAGAGACCCTTCTGACTGAACAACACTATCCTGGACTGAAAGAGCACTCTATGCCTGACACTAGTGTAGAGTCGTCAATCCCATCCATTTGCTAGACACAAGCAGAGAGTGTGCAGGCCTGGCTGCCAGGCGCTAGCACAGTGTACAAGAACCCCTATGCCCACCCGCCTCCACTTGTGGAGCCCTTTCTCGAACACTAGCAGAGACTGTAGTGCCTGACCCTAGCACAGAGTGCTTTCTGGACGTCCCCATGTCACCAGAGTCCACACACAAGTCCTAATGCCCGATTCATTGTAGCGCTTCTAGTCTTGGTTGACAACTGGAGTTAAGTACCCGAGTATATTGGTTTATATAAGGATAGCCCAGGACCGGTGCCGGTCACCCTGGTGACAGTCATCTGGTGCCCCATTACTGACTCTAGTGCAGGTTGGTAGAGCCCACTTTGTCTGACTGGCAGAAGCACTTCCAGCCGTTGTTGACTGGCAATGTGCTCCCTCTGTGTAAGAAAACTGCAGTGCAGGAAGCTTCCACTTGCCTTCTTAGGGTTCGCGCCCCCTCCTGTGCCCACGGATTGTGTCTTGTCTTGTCTCTGCCATGTCACCTTATAACACCTCTCTCTCTCTGTTCATAGCGCCTGTAGTCACCGGTGGGGGGCCCAATTTCTCGCTGGGTGAGTTACAAGGACACCTGGCTTATGATCTCAACCCTTCCAGCACGGGTATGAGGAGAACGTTACCCAGCACCTCCTCCAGCGGGTGAGTACAGTGTGTCACCCAATGTAGGGCCCACCGAGCCACGCGACAGGCTAAACTCAGCGTCACCTTACACACCCACGCTGCATGCCACTCACTGTCCTCCAAGCACATTCACATGGCAAACCAAATTGCACTACCACCATACAGCATATCACACACCACAATGCCGCCTGCATTACATATTGCAACCTGTACTTCCGCCATATATCACAAAGCTCATTGCCACAAGCAAACTGTTCTAAACTGTGCTGCACGCCATTCACTCGACAACCGAAGCGTTACTACCACCACGGCACATAATCCGAACCGCACTGCCACTCGCACTATCAACCCCAAACTACCGCCTTTAAACTGCATAACACTAGCCAGGCAGACTGCCACCTGAGCTACATTTGCCATCGAGCACATCTGCTCACACTGCATATCACAAACTGCACTGCAGGCCCATTCACATCACATCGCAAATGGCACAGGCGGATGCACTACACACCCTAAACTGTACTGCCATCCTCACAGCTCTTCACATTAACAACCACAAACTACACTGCCATCTGAACTGCATTGGACAAACTACACTTCAGGCAGTTGTGATACTTTCAGTGTCCTGTCGGAAACTACACTACACTGAACTGTGTTCTAGTCACTATAAAATATATATTACATTGCAAACACTGCCAATCTCAATGTCACACATACTGCAATGCCCCCAAACATCCCCACCAGTAAGCTGCACTCCATCTATCATTAGTGTAGGACCAGAATAGGCTTGTTGCACCCAGAGACCGCTGGCTCACCAGAAATTGTGGTGTGTAAATTGTTTGCAGAGGTGTAGAGTTCTGTTGTTTGATGTCTGTAGGGAGGGATTTGTTACTTGACAACCCCGCAAAGTCTCCTAAAAGTGCCACTTTTTGTGAATGGGTAGCAAAGTCGAGCAGTTCCCGGATGGCTGAGGCTTTCTGCAGTGCAAAACTGGTTCTTGTTCACTTGTGAATCCTGCTTTTGTAATTGGAATTCTGTCTGTTGTTGGCTTATCCCTTTGGTAAGGTATACACAATGTCAGGCTTATGGGTACAGCTGGTCTGTTTGGCGACTTGAGGAGCAAATAATAGTAATAGTGCTGTTAATCCACGTAAGTGGAGAGTGTTCAAGTAGTTGGAGGGGAGTAGGAGACCCCTGATTCCCCTGGAGTTAATGTTTATTTAAGGTCGCATTTCACTTGATTGATGGTAAGCCACTGGAAACCCATCATAAACTATGAACAACACAAAAATGAAGATCCAGGATTCTGCGCCCATTCCTATCAATACGTGTTTTAATGAGTTGCCCTTTAGATAACACGTGTTTCAGCCTTCCTTGGCCTTTCTCAAATCAGGGCTATTGTATTTATATAATTCTCCTGTGTCGGGTTAATTTGGTAATTGTTAGCCTTGTTGCTCGTGTTCTCGAATTACTGGTGCAATCCCATGCTCAAAATGTTAAGCTCTGGTCAGAACTAAGCTTAAAACTAACAGCAGGCAGCCAACGCGCATGACCAGAGCTTAACATTTTGAGCATGGGATTGCACCAGTAATTCTAGAACACTAGCAACAAGGCTAACAATTACCAAATGAACCCGACACAGGAGAATTATATAAATACAATAGCCCTGATTTGAGAAAGGCCAAGGAAGGCTGAAACACGTGTTATCTAAAGGGCAACTTATTAAAACACGTATTGATATGACTGGGTGCAGAATCCTGGATCTTCATTTTTGTGTTGTTCATTATCCCTTTGGTAGCTGTTGTTATTTTTAATGAAATTCTGACTGTAGTTGGCTTGTGGATACTGGCTGCTGTTGATATTCTACCTGTTGGTTGGTAGCTTGTGGATCATGGCTGCTGCTGATATTCTGCCTGTTGCTTGTGGATCCTGGCTGCTGCTGATATTCTGCCTGTTGGTTGTTGGCTTGTGGATCCTGGCTGCTGCTGATATTCTGCCTGTGGTTGTTGGCGTGTGGATCCTGGTTGCTGCTGATATTTTACCTATTGGTTGTTGGCTTGTGGATCCCGGCTGTTGCTGATATTCTGCCTGTTGGTTGTTGGCTTGTGGATCCTGGCTGCTGCTGATATCCTGCCTGTTGGTTGTTGGCATGTGGATCCTGGCTGCTGCTGATATTCTGCCTGTTGGTTGTTGGCTTGTGGATCTTGGCTGCTTCTGATAATCTGCTAGTTGATTTTTGGCTTGTGGATCCTGGCTGCTGCTGATATTCTGCCTGTTGGTTCTTGACGTGTGGATCCTGGCAGCTGCTCATATTCTGCCTGTTGGCTGGTGGCTTGTGGATCCTGGCTGCTGCTGATTTCTCAGTGTATTGCTGGCTGTTAGTGTGTAAATACGGATAGCAGACAATTCAGTGTCCCGTTGGCTTGTGACTGCGCTAGCTGCTGTTTCCCAAGTGTATCTGTGGCTACTGTTGGCATCTTATGTTTTATTGTGTTATGTTACTGGATTTTAAACCATGCACAGCTGCCGTTTGCATGGTTCTTGGCTCTCTGCCGGATCTAAAAGAGAGGGGATGGGTTAGGCCAATGGGAAGAGAGGGAACATGCAAGATAGCGTTGCTGCCAGTTTGGTGTGGGCTGTGTGCGGGTCTGTTTCTAGGTGATTTGTGTAGCACGTATAGAAGCATTTGTATTCATAGTTGTGCCTTTGTGCTAGGGTGCATTGGCTAAGACAGTGATGTGTACGTTGTATGTAGAGGTGTAGAGTTCTGTTGTTTGATGTCTATCTGCAGGTATTTTAAATGGCTCTGTTCTCTCTGTGCTTTTTTGCTCTTGGTGCAACTGTTACTGTTGTTGGTTTATGATTTGCAAAAGCTGTTGGTTGCTACAGGGTGATTTTACTGTTGTTGGCTGGTGATAGGAAAGCCTCTGTTGCCCCATCGTAGTTCTGATAAGTGTTTATATTTATTTGTAAACCACTCCCTGCATACCATGTTTGCTTCTAGGCGGTGTTAGCTGACTCCAGCCGTGATGTTTTGTGGGAGTAGGTTTGTTCTGAGGTTTGTCCCAAAAGGTATTAGGTTGTGGGCGATCCTTGTTCTTACCTCTCAACTCACAAGCTTTGGGTTGTATCAACCACCCTGTAATCACCAATCGCCCACCAAGCACCCTGCGCACCCCTACACTCTGTTTTCACCCACCCTGGGGCACAAACGTTTGAGAGATATGCTTGTGTCTTGGGTGATTGCTGGAAGTCATTTTTAATCTCTTGAATTTCTTTGTGTGTATGCTTCTCTCAGGAGTAAACGACACAAATCGGGCTCCATGGAGGACGACATTGACACCAGTCCAGGTGGCGATTTCTATGCCTCGCCCAGCTCACCCACGAGCAGCAGCCGGAACTGGACCGAGGACATGGAAGGAGGTATGTGGAACAGAGGCCCCTCACAGCAGGCACTTATGGGTCCTCCAGAGGGAAGGAGGCTTCTCAAGGAATACTATTGCCTTCCATGACTAGTGATTTATGATACAGGTGTGCAGGTACGCCTTGGCTATACCCCCTGTTGCCAACCCCTCAGCATACTTGTATGGCCTGTTATTTTAGCTCTGCAGGGGGCTCACCACTTCCCCTATATAACCTGTGACTATACGCTTCGAAGACACATCACTGTCCCTGTCACCAATTTGCCGTTTATCTCTGGTCCTAAAACCTTCCCTTATAGCATATTGTTTACCTGCTGTTTTTCCAGGTACCAGGGATTGAGCTGGACGCTGCATTACCAACTTTCCCAATCATTATATAAGCTCAGGAGGATAGCTCAGGGGCAACGTGCCTGCCTTGGATGCAAGACGACACTGAGCAACACAGGTTCGATCCCGGGTCCGCGCTTAGAAACCTCTGTGTATTAAGTGCATTATAAATAACCTATAATAACTTGCCCCTGGGAGTGCATTCGCCAGGTATTGGATATTCGGCGACTCTCCCTTCAGCTCGGGGTCTACATCTCTTCTTCCACTGGTCCATTCTCACAAAGCACGGCTTGGATCCAGCCCCTGCCCTAGCACTATGTGGGCATCACGCCTGTATGTTACTGATGGGGCATGTCTCAGATGCAAAGTGCTGAGAGCTGGTTCTCGCCTAGGCGGTGGCAGAGTGATGGTAAATCCAGCCTGCAAGTCAACACACACTGCCTACAGCACCATCTGCCCTCCCTCCCCCCGCCTCCCAGCAGCCAGGTCCCACAAACCTTTCCCAAATATTTCCTCTCGGGCAAAGCCTTGTGTGATGAATGAGGGTCCTTTGCCACTTTCTCTTCACAGGTCTGAGGGTGTGCAGCACTCCCACCCCCTCCACCTACACCCCCACAGGAATCCTTTAAACCTCCCCCCTCCCACCCTATCTTCTCCTCTAAACATCCCATCGCTAAACCCGAATTCCTTAAGCTACTGGCCAGAGGCCGTCTGTCCGGATCCCTGAGTGACCCAAGCCCTCCTAAAAGAAATCTTAACCTCAACCTGTGTAGGCGGCATCGCAAGGTCCATCCTCAACTCCTCCCTCACATCAGGCAATTACCCAGCAGCATTCAAAACATAACAAGTCAAACATCCTCCTTCAAAAACCCTCACTTGAACCCCTCTTTCCAGCCAACTACAGACTCATTTCTAAACACCCGTTTCTTAGCCAAACACACTCCGAGCTCAGCATTTTGCCTGAATCGAACTACCTTCCCAACCCCGCTCAGTCCGGCTTCAGACCCATTCATGTAAATAAAATAATCCCTAATCTTCATATGGGATGACCTCAAAAGCACTGCAGACACAGAGGGCTGTGCCGCACTCTTACTCCTCGACCTCTAGGCAGCCCTCGACACCCTCTGCATAAGGAACACATCACTAAGGTGTATTTCCTCATTCTTCACCAACAGACTCCAAATCACCCATCTCTCTCCCTTCACATCGACCGCTCGCCCTGTCTACAACAGAGTTCCACAAGGTGCTTGCCTGTCACCTCTTCTCTTCAATCTCTACATGAGCCCTCTCCCCACACGTATCCGCTCTCACAGACTCATCAAGTACAACTATGCAGGCAACACCCAAATCCTCTTTAATATCACTGAATCCACCTCATCCTCAATCCTGGAAAAACAGACATCATGTTCTGCAGGAAGAGGGCTCTTTTCCCCCCACCCACCCGCATGTCCTCCTTCCTTAGCATTTGCCCCCCTCCCACCCGCTGCATCCACCGTAGTTAAAAACCTGGGATGCACCATGGACACTGACCTGACACTCTCACACCACATTAACACTGTATCTAAATCTTCTACCTACACCTCCACACTCTGATGCATCTTCCCCTACCTCTCCTACCACCACAGAGTCACTGCAATCTTGTCCACTGTCCTCTCCTGCCTAGACTATGCCAATTCCCTCTACCTGGGTGCCCCCGCTTATCAACCCAGAAAACTTCAAAGAGTGCAGAATTCTGCAGGGAGGCTCCTCCTTGCCCTCGGCCCCAGAGAGCACATCACCCGGCCCTCCATATCCTCCACTGGCTCCCAGTTGGATGACGGGCCGCTTTCAAAGCCATGTGCATTGCTCACTGCACCCTCCACAAGACAGACCCTGAATACCTTCAATAGAGAATCACCTGCTACCAACCCAACAGAAACCTGCGTTCACGCACTGCACTCCTCCTTGTGATCCCCACCTTCAAATCGACTAGAATAGGAGGATCCTCCTTCCACGACTAAGCCTCCACTATCTGGAATTCAATGCTACTTAACCTCTGACACACAGAGGAACATCTGGCATTTTCCGGAAGGGCCCTCAAGACATGGCTATTCACGCTACCACCCTGACAAACCCTGCACTCTTGACCTAGTCAACCACTTCACGGAGGCTGGAGCAGCAAAGAGATTCCATGAAATAACTGAATGGCGGTAAGAATAATCTAATAATCTCCAGCAGTACACTAGAAAGAGTCCATACCACACATACAAAACCAAAAAGTCAGCCAGAGAACACAAGTACGTATCACGCTCCATGCTTTTGGAAGATAGTCAAATGACACATCGCACAACACTTCTGCCATTAGCATGCAGCTATCCCCCATGACACAATTTGGTATAGCTGAACACATAATGAGTTCTACTACTCTTGCATTCTCTCGTCTCATCTTCACATCCAGTTGTCAGCTCGATATGGGCAGCTAGTAGGGACCTGTCCACCCCTACCCCAACTTTCCTTTGGCCAAAACGCACAAACGCATTCTAAACTCCTCATCAATTTTCCCAAACCCTGGACTACGTTCCCCTAAGGGTGATCACCTACAGCGCTTTGAGGTCATACCAATGGGATAAAGACACTATACAAATGACAAATTGCATTACATGTCTGGAAGGTGTAGAATTAATCTTAACCTCTGGCATGGCTTTGGGTAAATCTCCAGACCATCACTCTTTAGCCTGCCAAGCTATTACAGAAAGAGTAAAGAGCATATGAAAATCATGCTTGGTCCAACCACAAAAGGGGCAGTATAGCCAGAACTCTTTTGCCATTCTGAAACAACTGCAAGGTCCCTTATGGTGCATTTAGGGGCTTCTGCATAGAACCATTTGCAGTAGTCAAGCCTGGTCAGGACAAGAGCAAGGACTATGTGAAAGAATTTAAAATGTGTGTACAGCTTGCAAAGTTGATTAGTGTGCACTGTTGACCACTGCATTCATATGGGCCATCAAGGTGAGCTCTGAATCAAGTGACCCTCAGGTTTCAGACTGTTTCTCCTGATGTTGGAGAAGCACTCAGGTTTAAGGGTCAGTCAAAAAGCAGTTTTGTGATTTTTGGTAGACTGCAGATCAGGATTTTTGTTTTAGGAAGTTGCCTCTCCTGCAGGACTGGATTTGGAGCAAGTGTCCTGGAATGTTGCTTTCTTGCGTTTGGCCTCTTTCAGGTGGATCAAGATCTGAGTGTTGACTACTGAGAGTTGGATCAGGGACTCAAAGAGTTCTACAAACAGGTTTATGTTTGCGTTGAACAACCGCAGTGAGAGCGGCAATGGCAATCCCTCAGGGACCCTATTTGGTTGTTGGTAGGAGTTTAGACGTATGTCATCCCATCAACACCTGGAGCCACTGATCCATTGAGGAATGATGTCGGCCAGGCGGGAGTAGCGTCTACCATCCCTATTCCAGCTATTTTCATGCCTGGTGCGCCACAGTATCATAAGCAGCCGAGAGGTCTAGTAGAATCACGGCTACTGGGCAGATGCCATGGGGAGGTTTTAGGATCTTTTCTTTAATGTTGAGTACTGTGTGTTCTGTACCCCGGGCTGGTCTGAACCCCCATCGTGGAGGATTGTGCAAGTTTCATTGCATTCTTGTATTTTGTCCGTGGCCACCATTTCCGTGATTTCTGCTTGTTAGCGACCAGGCAGAAATTATCCAGGACATTTTGATCAGCATTAGGTTTTTTGACAACATGGACGACCAAGGCCTTCTCAAGTGGAACAGGGACTATTTCTGCTAAGAACGGTGAGTTGTGCAAAGTAGTGAGTGCCTATGTCAGTGTTTCCATGCACTTATCCTAGTAGCCCACTGGGCACAAGTAGCCAACATGGATGAGGTTTTAAATTTGCAGGCCCGCTTGATCAAATGGAGGCGGGTCCCCTAGCCTCCATTGAGGGGCCACAGGGGGGGAGGGGTGGGAGGCGCCAGGAAGACTGGGGAAATGGGCGGCTGCAGTAAGCAGCCGCTGGGAACTGGCTGAGGGTGTGGTGACAACAATGGGGGAACCACAGGGGCCTCAGCAACGGTGCTAAAGGCGCCATTAAAAAGGGACAGGGGAGTGGGGGAAGAGCAGCAGCTCTTCCACTCCTCCACCGTGACCCGGCCGACGCCACAAGGACCTGCTGACCTCCTTCTCTGCCGGCTGGGAATCTCTGCTGTGCTCCAGTTCAAGTTTCCATCCCACTCTCCTTTTTAGTTAGGAGGCGGCAGGGGGTTGGCAGTCAGGTGGGGGTGGACCATGTGGTCAGTGATTTTCCCCAGAGGACCCCGAGGTGGGTTAGGCGCAGTGGCGAGGGCACGCTCTGACTCTCACTGAGATGTCTTTTGGCCTGGCAGGAGGGTCCGATGGGGAGGTGGACGGATAAGGGGGATGGGGCCAGGAGGCAGAAGGTGTCGGACAAGAGAAGGGTGCCTCCTGGGATCACCCTCCAACATAGGCTATGACGGGAAGGTCCGTGACAGTGTAGGGGGGACCTCACCGCTGTACAACGCCCATGGGGGCGAAGTTAGCGGCTCCACCTGGACCGCCTGTCACAAGGAAGAACCACTGCAAATATGTTTATGATATGATACTTTATTTGTATCGCACTCGTACACAAGTGTTTATAGGCGTTTATGATGTACCTGTTATGCTTATGCAGTTTGGTATTTTTAAGGTTACCTTTATAATTGGATGTGTTCAGGGGCACAGACTTCAGGGTTTCCCAGAGGGCGCCGGCGCCCAGAAATAAAAAGTCCCGTTTAAAGTATAGGGACTTTTACGCAGATGGCCTTTCCTGGGGTGGGAGGGTGCCAAAAAGAAGGTGCCTGTGTTGTTTTCTCCTGTTTGGCTGGCACTGCCTCTGCCTCCCTGCTGAGCCCACTTTCACCCGTAGTTTGGTGTGAAGGAGGTGTGGAAGGATGGTGTCGCCTGTGTGGGACCGCATAGGCTTTGACTTATCGCAATGCTCTGACCTATGTCCTGACGTTTTCCACTTTGTCCTCAAAGAATGATCTGATGTCGACCCCGCGAGCACTCTGTACAGATTAGTTTTCAATTTTTGACATTTAATTTTGTAAACATTTCAACAATGTGCAGGGTAATGGAGAGCTCGCAATGACCCTCCACAATTACACTTTTGAGTCTGTGTCGCGTGCCGTAAATCATGTGTCTCGTATTGGTGGCGGGAGGGGTCACTTGCCAGACCCTCTCCCTCCCTTGAACTTCTTTATTGACCCCTTGTCCCCTTCTATCTCTCGCCCCGTCAACCCCTAAGGTCTGGTCCAGTGTTTGACTTGCAGCTCACAGTCCATTAATCCCTCCCTCCCCCATTAGGGCCCAGTGTTTGCGTCTATTTTTTGCTCATTAACTTCTTTTCGCCCAGTGGTCTGAACTCTTTGTCTATCTTGCCCCATTAACCCCTTCCCTTCCTCGCCCCTGGTGGCGTGGTTGCTCGCCGATGCTGGGAAGCGTACACCCCTCCGCACTGCTCTGCAGCTGCCAGACGGCCTTGTAGAAAATCTCTCTTTTTTACTTTTTCCTCCCTTTTTGTCTTCCTGTCTAGACAGCCCCAATTAGCTGTTCATTAAGGCCAGAAAGGCACGGGGAGGGGCGCCGGCTCTTTGAGCTAATTAAAGTTGTGGGTCCCCCTTTCTGGCACTCTCATGGCATCCAGGAGTGAGGAGAGGGCGAGAAGGGGCGGGGGTGCGCAGGGTATTTCCCCCCATTTCTCTCTAATCTCTTTTCTCCATTAGATCCCTTTAGTCCCCCCCCCCCTTTTTGTCTTGCAAATTAGGCTCGCCCCTTAAACACCGCCAACCCCCCTCCCAATCAGGCTTCCAGTCTAAACAGAGGAGTTAATTCTCCCTTCCAAGAGTTGGGACGTGGGGGTGCTGAGGGGCTCGCCCTGAAGGGCGCGTGAGCTTGGATTTAGCAGTCTTCTAATAGGAATGTAATTTGGGCCTCAGAATTTAGGTACTAAGAAAAAGAATGTATTGTGTCCATACCTGCTCATAACAGCCTGGTACTGAGCAGTGAAGAAGACCATGTGCCCATAACAGAAGGTGAAAGCCTACTACTGGGCAGCGAAGAAGCCATACCTGCTGATAACGGTGTGATACTGGGCAGCCTAGAAGACCATGTGCCCATACCAGCAGGTGAAAGCCTGCTACTGGGCAGCGAAGAAGCCATTCCTGCTAACGGTGTGATACTGGGCAGCGAAGAAGCCATACCTGCTAACGATGTGATACTGGGCAGCGAAGAAGCCATACCTACTGATAACGGTGTGATACTGGGCAGCCTAGAATACCATGTACCCATACCAGCGGATGAAAGCCTGCTACTGGGCAGCGAAGAAGCCATACCTGCTAACAGTGTGATACTGGGCAGCGAAGAAGCCATACCTGCTAACGGTGTGATACTGGGCAGCCTAGAAGACCATGTGCCCATAACAGAAGGTGAAAGCCTGCTACTGGGCAGCGAAGAAGCCATACCTGCTGATAACGGTGTGATACTGGGCAGCCTAGAAGACCATGTGCCCATACCAGCGGGTGAAAGCCTGCTACTGGGCAGCGAAGAAGCCATACCTGCTGATAACATTGTGATACTGGGCAGCGAAGAAAACCATGTGCCCATACCAATGGGTGAAAGCCTGTTACTGAGCAGCGAAGAAGGCCATACCTGCTGATAACGGCCTGCTCAGTCTGGCAGACGGTAAACAAAAAAAAAAAAAAAATGATAACGGCCTGCTACTGGGCAGCGAAGAAGCCATACCTGCTGATAACGGTGTGGTACTGGGCAGCCTAGAAGACCATGTGCCCATACCAGCGTGTGAAAGCCTGCTACTGGGCAGTGAAGAAGGCCACACCTGCTGATAACGGCATGGTACTGGGCAGCAAAGAAGGCCATACTTGCTGTTAATAGACTGATCCTCGGCAGCAGAAAAGCCTGTATGCCCATACCTGCAGGTGAAAGCCTACTATTGGGCAGCGAAGAAGCCCATACCTGCTCATAACTGCCTGCTATTGGGCAGTGAAGAAGCCATACCTGCTGATAACGGTGTGGTACTGGGCAGCAAAGAAGCCATACCTGCTGAGAACCTTGTGGTACTGGGCAACATAGAAGACCATGTGCCCATACCAGCGGTGAAAGCCTGCTAATGGGCAGCGAAGAAGGCCCTACCTGCGGATAACGGCGTGGTACTGGGCAGCGAGGAAGCCATACCTGCTGTTCATAGACTGGTCCTGGGCAGCAGAAAAGCCTATGTGCCCATATCAGCAGGTGAAAGCCTGCTACTGGGCAGCAAAGAAGCCATACCTGCTGATAACGGTGTGGTACTAGGCAGCAAAGAAGACCACGTGCCCATACCAGCGGGTGTAATCCTGCTACTGGCCAGCGAAGAAGACCATTTGACAATGCCAGCTGGTGAAAGTCTTGTACTGGGCAAGGAAGAAGCCCATACCTGCTGATAACGTTGTGGTAGTGGGCAGCGAAGAAGACCATGTGACAATACCATCAGGTGAAAGCCTGCTTCTGGGCAGCGAAGAAGGCCATACCTGCTGTTAACAGACTAGTCCTGGGCAGCAGAAACGCCTATGTGCCATACCTGCTGGTGAAAGCCTGGTACTTGGCAGTGAATAAGCCCATGTCTTCTGACCCGCTGGACAAAACCTGAAACCGGGCAATGAAAGAAAAGTTCATGTACCCCTTAAGAGTACTTGCCAATAAAGAAGCCACTGTGCCGATACCTGGCAGTGAAAGTCCAGCACTGGACAGTAAAAAAAGCCCACATGCCAATACCTTGCAATTTATACTCTTACTGGGCTGCGAAGAACCCATGTTCCGATACTTGGCGAAGAAGCTCAGGTGCATATACCTGCCAGTGAAAGCATGGTACTAGGTGGCAAAGAAGCCCATGTGCTAGAACCTAGTGGTTAACACCCTTATTGTGCAACAAGATGGAATTTGGGGTGGGCAATGTGTTGCACTAAGAGGGATGTTGGAGGTGGGAAATGTGTTGCACTAAGAGGGATGTTGGAGGTGGGCAATGTGTTGCACTTAGATGGAATTGGAGGGTGGGCACTGTATTGCACTTTTTTGGATAGCCTTTCTATTACACTAGACATTTTATAGGAATAGCTTGTCTACTACACTTAGAAGATAAATTATTGTAGCCTGTCTCTTGCAGTCAGAAGATTTAGGACTTACCCAATATATTGCACATAGAATATACATACGGGTAGCCCTGATATTGCACTTAAAGATTTCTGAGGGTAGGATGTCTATTGCACTTAGAAGATGTATTAGGAAAACCTGTCTATTGCACTTAGCCTTGGCTTTGCACCTAGAATATTCATGATGTTAGCCTGTCTATTGCGCTTAGAAATTGAAGAGGAAAGGCAATGAATTGCACATAGGAGATAGATGCGGGTAGCCTTGAAATCACACTTAGAAAATTTACTAGGTAGCCTGTCTATTGCATTTAGAAGATGTATTATGATAGCCTTTCCATTGCATTTAGCCCTGTTGTTGCACTTAGAAAATGTATGATGGTAGCCTGTCCATTGCTCTTAGAGGATCTATGAGGGTAGCCTATTTATATTACAGAAGATCTAATCACACAGCTACATCAAAGACAGAGCTCAATTGAGCCTCAAGGCAAGGTACGTATTCACGCACCACATCAGTGAACATCTGCCGCAAGCATGGCTACCCAGCTGCATGCATCAGAATGCAGTGATGGCCTAGGACAAAAATTCAGGTCTAGCTGGACACAATGTTTTGGCCTCATACATAAGACTAAAAACACAAAGCACAACACCTCTGCCATCAGAATGCAGCAATGACCTATGACAAAAATTCAGTCTAGCTGGACACATAACGAGTCTCTTGCACTCCTGCACTCTCCTGACCACCTCAGCACCCTTCCACATGCCTGATCCCCTGCGTTGCTTACTGGAGCTCGGCCAGCCCACCTAACTCCCTATCTTGCCCAAATGCACACACACATTCTAAACCTTCTGACATTTTTCCCATACTTTGGACTTCGTACCCCCCTAGGGCGTTCCCACCACAAGCACGTTAAGGCCATACTACTGTGATAAAGGCACTATATAAATTACGTACTTGTACTACTACAAAGAAGCCCATTTGACATACCTGCTGATAAAAGCCCAGCAAAGAAGCCTACATGCCATTTTCTACTTAATACCCCTACTGGGCAGCAAATAGCCCATGTGCCAATACCTGCCTGCAAAACCCTGATACTGGGCATCAAGTATGCTCATGTGCCCATTACCTGCCGAAGAAAGCCCAGCCCTGGCAACAAAGTAGCCCATGTGCCCATGGCAGCGAACATGCATGTGTCCCACCTACCTTTGAGACCCTGGTACTGGTCGGTGAAGAAGCCGCGTGCACATACCTGTCTGTGAAGGGCTATACTGGGCAGCAAAGAATCTGATGCAACAATACCCTACCTTGAAAGCCTGGTGCTGGCCATTCAAGAAGCCCATATGCCATACCTGCCTTTGAAAGCCCAGTACGGAGAAGGGCTCGTGATGTCTCACTGGAGTAAGCCTGACACGGAGCAGGAAAAATGCTCATGTCCTCCTTCCCAACATGCTTATGCTCAAAGGGGAAAGCAGAGTAGCCCAGGTTCCCTAGACTGCTGGAGAAAGCCTGGTCCTGAGCAGGGAAAGGAGAAGGCGCCTACCTGGTAAAAGCCGATCTGATCCAGGATCTTTGAGCATCATATAGAGGGTTTCAGATCTGAAGTAGAACCCCTCCCCTTTTCAGGCTCCCTTTTATATCGATTGACTGTAGGTTGCATCGATTCTATCATTATGTTCGGGCTTCTCATTCACATGCAGCGGATGAATTGTAAGAAAATAACTAGTGCTACTCTGGTCTTGGAGACAGGTGTGCAAGGGCGGGAAAGTGGGCAGTGGAGTTATTGCGCTTTGATAGGTGTTATTCGTTGGTCAAATTAGATTCTTCGGGACAGCTGGCGACAGACATCTCTCAAAGATGGTTAATAATCACAGGCACATTTTATCATCATTAGGGCTTGTCGCAAGTAAAATCTCCCATTTCCTTCACCGATCTTCTCATGAGAGGGGGTATTTCGATACTTAACACCATTGGGGTGCAAGGGTATAACTGGGTCACTGATAGTTTTGAAAAGTGTATTTGGATAAGGGATACTTTTTTCCTGAAAATGAAACACTAGCTTCTCTCGCTGTAGGCTCTACAATTGGCATCTGGCCCATCATTAGCAATTTGATTTGACTAAAATGTTCCGGCGCGCTAAATCACCCATAGGCCTCAAAGCGCACACAAAGACCAAGGCAAGACATGCAACACAATGTAACCAGCAGTCCATGGGCGGGATAAGTCATAATCGAGCAGGGGTTACTTTTGGCGCCCCAGAGATAGTTAGTGCGCTCGGATAGTCAGGGTCAAGATTGAACAAGTGTGTCTTGACTCCCTTCTTAAACTCGGTGATGGATTTAGCCAGCCTCAGATGGGTTGTAAGTTTATTCCAGGCCAGGGGGGCCTGGACATCAAATCTGATTCCACGACCACCTGAGAGTTTAAATCTGGGTTGAGTGAGCTTTGTGGGGTCATTAGATCGTAAGGTACGAGTCGCTCTTTGTGCAGATAATCAGACAGATACTGTGGGGGCTTCTGAATGACGGCACTTTTAGGTAATGGTAAGCATCTTGTGAGTAACACGTTATCTCACTGGAAGCCAATGAAGGTCCTGTCTGGTCGTGGAGACATGATCCCTGCGAGAGAGGCCAAAAATGGCCCTGACAGCATTAATTGTGTAACCTGCAGCGTATGCAGGTTACCTGCTGCTGTCCCTGCCCGGAGGCTCTTGCCGTAATCAAGGCGCGAATTGATGAGTACTGTTGCCAGCAGTGCCCTGTTCTGTAACAAAATGTTGGGACGAATGGGGTTCGAGAGTTTGGAGGTTTAACTACGTGAGGCTTAAATTGGGTGACATGTGGCTTCATGGAAAGTTCAGCATCCAATGTAATGCCCAAGGTTTTCACTGACTTTGCGACTTTAATTGTGATGTCAAAGATGGTAACAGCATCGTAGTCGGAACTGACTGTCTTCAGTTTACTGCCGGATGCCATAATCAGAAGTTCCGTTTTTTCGGCATTCAAGGCCAGTGAATTTGTGGCCATCCCTACCTGAATGGACATATATATGAAGTGTCCTTAGCGTAGCCTCCAGAGAATTCAATGATGACCATTCAAGGAATAACGAACAGGCACACAAATATTAAGACGGCTCTCAGCAGTGTGACATCAAACTATCTAGGCAGAGGAGTCCCTTTTATCAACTAGTAAATTGCCTGGTTTACAGTATATAGATTAAAATCGAGACGTGGCACTCTATCATTTAGATGTGCTTGTACAATTTTGTTTGCTTACTTTATATTTTTTTAAAAACTTCATTTCCATTCTCACACTACACACTATGCATTTTACATGTGTATGTAATGTCTAACTGGAGCTGGGGCTTTGCAGTGGCATAATAGCGATCACAATGGCTGTTCCTTCAAAGGTTCTGTTATTCCTAGTGCACCGCAAATACACTATACTATGCACATACCTGTATGCTGTAGGGGAAACAGAGCGAAAGGTTCATGTATCCTGTCCAATGCAATGAAAGGGCCCCCTAGCGAGACCACCATGTGTGTCCACTTCAGCCAGTGGGATAAATTAAGATGTTTTGCACTCATCAACACATGCTGGAAACACACAGGGGGCTGATGTTATTCTACGAGGGGCAGTGTGCACTAGAAGGGAGCAACACAATTTCTTTGGCAATTACTTGGCTGCATTCATTACAGCATGCAACAAAATAAAAATATATTGACAATGCATCATGTTGGTTTTCCTAGTTAACAAAATTGATGGTGCTATGCAAAGAACACAGTTAAAAATAACTGAAAATCCCATTGTTTCAACCCTAAGTACAATCAGCTAGGTGTGGGGGGGTTCCCCTCTCACCAATGGATACCCTGTGATGCCCCTGGAGCGATCCCAGGAAATGCCAAAGCACCCCCTGAACCAACCTGGTCTTGATCCTACTCCCCTGCCCCTGCAGCCCTTACTGATTCAGGGGCCTCCCACCAGCGCCTGCCTGGCAACTTCACTGAATGGCCCCAATCCTCAAGACCACCACTAGGGGCAAACAAGAATGTCAAAACTCAATTGCAGTTTACAATCAGGCCAGTGTCGTTGTGTCTGTCTCCCCTAACACCGCCAGTGTGCGCCATTGCCGCACGTGACAAGTACCCTGACACCTTGCTCCTGGGAATGTCTTCTTCATGAACGACTCCAGTCCCATCAATAAACATCTCAGTCCCTTTGTTGTACGCATGCAGTCCATCACGGTGAAACATTTTGTGTCCCCTGTCAAACAATGAGCCACCACCCTCATACCCCCGCTGCTGGGTGCCAATTGAGCCATTGGTTAGTTTCGTCACCAAGGGAGTTAACGGCCTTCCCTGAAACTTCCTGCCTGAGAAACGTCTGGTAATCCAATGTGACCATGCAGCAATCGCCCCAGGGCAGATCCTCAGCACCCATGCAAGCTCCGTCAACAGGCCCTCTCACAGGCGATTCCACCCCAGATGCACTAAACTGTTACCTCCAACATGCATCCTTCACATGCCGATCCAAAATAACGTCAAGCCCTCCATGCCTTTCCTATGCCCCAGACCTTGCACCCTCTTCACGAAGGAATGGCTGATGCTTCAGACAGCCCGGCAATTAGCTATGGTCTGCATGAAATGGATTAAAAAAAACGCAATTGAACACAACCATCAAAGCACACGCCTCATCCATTGCAATGTCACATCGCTTCCCCCTTAGTTGGGCTAAATGAGGTCTGGCCTAGTCCCTTAATGCATCTAACCTCCATCCCCAGTACTTTTTACCTGCTCGTCCCCATCCCAGAATCTGCCACTGTAGTGGCCACCCCAGTCCTAAAGGAATGTGTGAAGTATTCACTCTTCCCCTGTCCCGACAACCCCAATTATTTCTGAAGCAGCCTTCTGAACTGGAACAGCAACGACCCATCCTGGTGCACCCACAACAGACAACCTTTGCCGTCCTAGTGCACCCACACCAGACCACCTTTCCCGCTAGCGATGTCTGCTAAAACTCTGCCCATAGCGAACATGCACACTGTCCATTGGCCCGCTACACCAGCACCCTCGTTCCCTTTACCTGCTGATCAGCCTTTGACCTGCAAAGTCATATCCTTACTAGACTGCCCAACCCCTTACCTCCTCCATCATCAGGCCCCCATTGGAATACTTGTAATGTGGTTGTAAATGCTAAACTCTATGATTAACTATTACTGAACTTGAGCCCACCTGAGCTGATTTTAAATATCCCAAACATGCCAACTTCTTCACTGCTGCTCACAGGGTACTCTTGTTTCTTCATACATAGAAGGAGGCAGAGGGTAGGCTCCTGAGACGCATAAGTGCAACTTTTATTGGAAGGAGATCTTTTTTTTTCTGAATGTTCCATGCCAAATGGTGGGAAGAGGGGAGGCTGAGGATGATATAATTAATAAGATGGCTTACTGGTTTTGTTACAAGAGATGTGGGATGAATCCTGCAGAGTCCTCACAGAATCCCTGCCTAAAGTCTCCTCCCAAGTGGCCAGGGGAAGGCAGCCGCTACCTTAGCCTAACCTGGGGGTGGTATTATCCGGGTGGATCACCTGGGAGGAGAAGGCCACCAAGGGAATAGGATGACTCACTTAGGAGAGGCGCAGGATTCATCTTCTTCGGAGAGTGATGTTTCCCCAATACTGGAATACCTAATGGCTTGTGGCCATAGTAAGGCCTCCCTTTGCAGAGTTACTCAAATTGTCAATGGTGAAAACCCTAATGGCCAACCTGGGAATGATATACATTAGGATCAGAGAATCAATACCACTACTTTTGATAGTTGTATTTGCACCTTAGGTTGGAATTATAAAACTAAGAACCAACCATTAATTCCTTTGAAAGCCATCCCTAAAGGTACATTAAATATATCATTTAAAACAGTGAATTATATAACGTTATCCCATAATGCTCTAGGTACTGGGATGAGGAAGAGGGGATCAGAGGTGCAGAACTGCAATGCACAGTCTAGTGGTTCTAATGACTCGCACCTGAGCGGGACTGCAATGCACAGTCTAGTGGTTCTAATGAATCACACCTGTGCTGGACCTTTAAATATGTAATGCCCCTTCAGGGTCAGGCCATTAGACAGAAGCAGTGGGAACAGAAGCAGGAAGAAGAATACGCACGAGCCACTGCTGTGTTTGCAGCGGGACGCAGTGCTGAGAGAGTCGTAGAAGTTGGGACTCTGAAGTGCAGAGGATGCACAGCAGGACGCGATGCCGTTATTGGCTGTCCCATAGGAAAAAGAAGCTTGCCTGATCCGGCATCCTAGTCCATTGGTTGGAGTTCAACAGAGTATATGAGGAGCAAGACAGGCTCCCTTTTCCGAAGGCGCGGGCCACAGGAGTGTGACCGGAGTTGTCAGATGCCCAGGACCCGACGAGAGAAGAAGGTAAAGCATCGGCGGGTCAAACGGAAGTGCAAGGAAAGACCGGTGAGTTGGCCTTCATTACGTAACCCTGGGGTGCTCCGCAATAGGCCGATGTCTACCAGCACCCCTTTTGAATACCAAACTAATGAATTAAAGAATTCTTGGCATAACACTCATATTGAGAGAAAGCGAGTGGAGAAATATTGTAATTAACATTACCAAATTAAAGAGGGAGCAATATTTGAAGAAGATGAGTTCAATCTACAAAAAGAGAGATTACCTGAAAGAGAAAATAACAACCAGCATTGCCTAAGCCAAACAAAGGCAATTATAAATAAGAGAGGATACCGTTTCACCCGTAGTCTACAAAGAGGGAGATTACTTGAATGGGAATATAATATCCAGTATTGGCTAAGGCAAAGAAAGCTAATTCTAAATAAAAGGGGATACAGCTTTCCTAAAGGGGGAATCCTTAACAAGAGACATTACCAGCAGCTAACTGATGTTGGAGAAGAAACCCAAAGGTGGCAGGAGAGAAACCTTCCTTGTATAAATCTTCAAGGGGGAGAGGAACATAACCTGCGCTGTGCATTACATGTGGCAAACAAATCAGTGGAACAAACAGTATCAATGTGTATTGTGTATTGTAACCTTATGGAAGAAATTGTTAACCCCAATGTTGTTGAAAGTCAATGACTTGTCTAAAGTTTGAAGCAAGCCTCACCACAGAGTACTTGTAGTAGTGGTAGGAGTTTTATCCAGGGAGTATACCAGGAAAGGGACTATTAGTGGTTAGTCCTGGCAGGTTAGTGGACCAAAAAGAAGACAGGTACTGCATTGTGGTGGAAGGATGTGGTGGAAAGAAAGTGGCAATTCCACTAAAGTATTATGATGAACTGTGGTAAGACCATCCTGACAAAACATTGTTTATGAAGAAGACACATGAAAGTGGTTGTTCTTCGAAAAATAGAAGTTATATTGAATACTGACTAGAAGTGTAAGGACAAAGTCTCTTTGGTTTATTAAGCAAGAGCTTGTGGAATCTTTGGACAGTCATTTTTGAAGAGTGATAAAGCTTGTATAGCAATAAGGCAATCCAAATGCCAAGTGAAAGAATTATAGAGTGAAAATAACTTTGTGTTGTATTTGGAACAGAACATGGTGATTGGAAATAACTTTCTTGATTGGAACATTGGTTTGGAAAATCCTGAATTAATCCTGGGGAAGGGTCCATGAAGACCCTGGTTACAAGGTTTATGTTTGAATATAACTGTTATTTTGTTGGGTTTGTATGGCCATATGATACATGGATTATTTTGTTGTATGTATCTTTTGAAATTAGAGTGTTTTCTTTTAGTGTTAGCTTGATAGGTACGGAAATCCATGTGAGGTTAGGGAAAGCAAGATGTTTATCACACCCTTATTATTTAATAAAATGGTTACTTGTGAGAAAACTTTATCCACTTGTCCGTCTCGTATTTCTGACCACTCACAGATGTCACATACCAATTGATAAATTCTCATCCAGTCCATGTTGAGCCTGCGAGGGATGTAAGGATATAGTGAAATTTTACATTACCAAGTAACCATATGACTGTGGGGGCTGCTGTACCTTGGAGAGAGAAAGCTGCCCGATAACAAAAGTTAGATGCATTTATCAGTGAAAGTACCCAAATACCATCAAAAACATCTGCAACATTACCTTCCACGTGGGACAATGCCAGATTATGTGAAGAGGTCCAGGCGAGAGACCCTACTTGGATGGTGGACTGACCCTAAAGAGATGGGAAGGTGAAACCCCAAGGGTCATAAGGTGCGATGGAAAGAAAGCATCTGGTGTAGGGAATATTATGGGTAGCCGTAATGGTGAATCGGTGGACAGACCTCCAGTAGGACCTTAACCATGTTGAGCTGGAACACTGCTGAATTCTTTGGCAAGCTGGAAGACATGGCAAGAGTTTGTGGTGTTGCAGATATCATCATCCACAAAGGTCCATGTTTTGGTGTTGAGCTTTAAAGGGTGCCTTTCATAGAGGAATGGGGTGAGAATCCGATAACCCAGTCTGTTGGTGGATGATTCGGAAAGGGCAATCCCAACGATTTCCAGAAGTCATGTTCACCCAAAGAAGCTAGGATGAGGGGCCTCGGAATAACATAGGGCTTAAGTATGAATGGCCCTATTAATGTTGATACCCCATGATTTTAATGTTTGGGGGCATCTCAGAAAGTAGTTTGATAGATTTTCTTTTTCTTTCAGCAGGGCACTGGCACCTGGTACTTGACATGGAGGAGATACAGTGCTTGGAGAGTGACCATGAGCCGCTGGCGGGATATGAAGCGCCTCTGTGGGTTGGGTAGTGGTGGCAGAAAGGCCGTAGAGTGTCCAACATCAGAAGTATTAAACCTAGTTCAAGAGAAGTAAGTGAAGGCCCAATGCCAAGTCTGAGAAGAACCCATAAGGTCTGAAAGATGCCTACGCCTTCTGTACCATGGTGATATAAGGGAAGAAGAATTGTGTCCCTCAACTGGCTACTTACATCCCAAGGGCAAGGTGGGAGAAGCATTACAATGCCCTGTATCACCCTGTGGTGGATGTAACCCTGTGTGCTGTATGGGCAAAGTAGAGCATTAGGTGGTCCTTCTTCTAGGTCTCAAAAATGGAACTACCAAAAGCTTCAACTGTGATAACTAGTTATGCAATGTTATTGTGATTTATACTGCACACTGCTGCCATTTTCAAGGTCTCCAGGTGCGCTGGCAGATCTGAAAAGGAAGGAAGATTAGGAGGGCTTAGTGGGATTGAGAGGGAAAAGCACAAGAGTGCTTTGATGTGCTGTTGGTAGCTTCAGTTTGGAAAAAATGGTCACTTTGTGCTGGTCTGTTTTTAGTTGGTAGGCGTTATGTGGTGTTTGATGTATGAGTGAGTATGGGGTGATTTGTGTGTAATTGATTTAGTTTCTTTTCTTCTTGGATATTGTGTACTGTGTGCAGTTTGTGGTGGTTTTAGTTGTTTGTTGTGGTAGAAGTATGAGTGTGTTTTGTTCTGTGTTTGAAGGTGAATATTCAGGATATTGAAGAGATTTTAGAAGTGTAGTGGACAGTATCATCGAAATTCAGCTAAATTCAACACAGTGGCTATACTACACAATTCTGCTTAATTCCATACATTGGCTATACTAAAGAATTCAGCTAATTCAATACAGTGGCTACACTCAGAAACTCATCTAAATTCAGTACACTGGCAATACTCAAATATTCAGCTAAATTCAGAACAGTGGCTACATTCAAAACATCAGTAAAATTCAATACAGTGGCTATTCTAAAAAATGCAGCTAATTCAATGCTGTGGCTATACACAAACATTCAGTAAATTCAATATAGTGGTTATACTCAAAATTTAGCTACATTCAATACAGCGCTCTGGGTGTGTGCAGAGGAAGATCTGCAGTGTGTGCTGCCCTACCCACATCACCTCCTGACTGTCACTGCTTACTTCTCTGTCCCTGTATATACTCATATTTGTATGTGTTGTTGTCTCTTTGTGTTTTGTCTGTAATAATGTAATTATGTATTAAGTGGGTTTTATTAGCTACTTATTACATGTTTCACAGTATGCAAAACTCTAATGAGAAAGCAGTTATCATTTCATTATTCTACATGGCAAGATTATGAATATTGCACCTTCATCATGTATACTGCACACACTGCCTAAGTTTCTGCATGAGTTGCTTAGTATACTGGATAAAACTTCATAATAGAATGCTATTTATATCAATGCATTGCTTAATGCACTAATTAGCTCATGATATTTATTCAAATGATCCTTGACACTTTTTGGTCAACATTATAAGAATCCCTCCTACAGAGTTTTCATGAAAAGTAAATGCACATGTGATGTCATCAGTGATGTCATCAATGACATTTGTGATGTCATCTTTGATACCCTGGGTGTTAGTGTTAGCAGTGCACGGTGGCGCGAGTTATGGTTGCTTATCTTACCATAACTGCCGAATTTCAGGGGGTTTTCGGTTTTACTTTGAAGCATAACGTCCCTTTAACAAAGTTTTTTTACTGAATTTGATAGGTTTTTAGTAGCGCAACTTAACCATAACGTCCCTTTAACAACGTTTTTTTACTGAATTTTATGTTTTAGTAGCACAAATTAACCATAATATGCCTGACTTTATATACATGTAACATAGAACATACTGAGCCCCTAGCTAGTGATTTCGATGTCCGCGGAATACCGCCATGTCCGCAGACATATCGAAAATCTGAGCGTGGTGAATGTAAATTTAAATAGTGTGCCCCATTTCCCCTTTGAGGTTGGCTCTGAAAAGAGCCGTTTTTTTGGGGGGGTTTTGCAGATGCTTGACAGACACCTGCTATTTTGTATTTTGTTTTTATTTTTCTTACTTTACTCCTAAAATCTTCACATAACCTTCTCCAAAGCAACCCTTACATTCCAAAACAGAATGGCATTTCCCATAAAAGATAAGGAAATGCCATCTTCTTTAAAATAAACAGCATTACTGGAATCAATATTCTCATTATTACAGAAGAACAAACCTACCAGCTCTAAGCATGAAGGCACACTTGCCTCGGTTGATTACACACCTAACATTGTTTTGCTGAGGAAAAAAAAACGGAACTATTGTCCCATGTTGCCCTAGGTACTAATCCAGAAAAAATTACTTTGGCATTTGGAAGGATGTTCATTACTGATTGAACCAAGTGTTCCAAATCTGCCAACAAAGTAGGGGCACTGACATAGCCCAAATGGAAAGCACCATAGTGCAAAACTACCACATGGGGACTGTTGATCCTGCCCATATCTTCACAAACTTGTACAATTCCCTGTACATTGCAATCAGGCACAGTGCTCCACACCACCTCCACTCCTTTAACATCAAAATTCTTTGCAACATGCCTGCATTGAGCATACTGTTGTAAACCATGCACAAACATATCTCCAAGCAGCAACACCCTGACTTTCTCCACTTCTGCCATCTTCACTACACACGGTCTCTTTGAACACAAATTTACATCCTCAACATCTGATTGGCTGATCCCTACAGTCTTCTTTCCATGCTGGATTTGCTGGAAAAGCCCGGATGTAGCACGCCCTGTTCGCGGACCGCATAACTCTTAGACAGCCCTTCTACCATTTCCACTTCATTCTCTGTGCCATTCCCTCATTGGATACAGCTAAGCAGGCACACAATACGGAGAACGTCCTTAGAACACCCTCATTTTCTTTATGTACGAACATTTCAGGACACCGCAAGTGTTCTTAGAACACTTTCAGCTTGACAACGAACAATACAGACAACGTCTTCAGGACACCCCCTGTGAACATTCCAGGACCCCACGAGTCTTCTTAGAACTCTTTCAACTTGACACCGAATCTATTCTGTTTATTTACGAACATTTCAGAACAGCCGTGTTGTCCGCAGAAAAATCAAACACAACAAATGTGTCTAGCACATAAAAAAAAACGAACATTGAACCTATCTCATACTCCCCCACCCTCCCCAAACACTCTTACACACCAACACACTCCACTAAATACAATTTTTAATCCAAGTTTCACCGCGCTGTCCGCGGTCGTCCGCGAATGCAAGATGGCGGCCGCCACAGAAAATCTGACGCGCTTCACTCACCACGCCGTCCAATCAGCGAACACGTCGCATGTCCGTGGACATCACACAAGCTGCTCGGCCAATCAGGGCACTGTCCGCGGAACGTACTGGGAAGTCCGTCCGCAGAGCGAACGGAGATATCACACATTTTTTTGCCTTACATTTTGGTCATTTTTTAAAAAACTACTGGACGAATTTACACCAAATTTGCAAAAGCACGCTTTCGGGACCAAGCCCCCACTCCTGCCGCAAATTTGGTGTAAATCCGTCCATCGGTTTGGGCTGTAGGCGTGCGAAAAGATTTTTCCCATTATGTCTATGGGAAAAAACAAAGGTTTTGGGAGCCCCCTATAACTTTGCCCCCCCTGGACCAAACCTCTCCAAACTTTGCAAAACAATTCAGAGTGGGCCATATACTTTTTTTGCAAAGTTTGGTGAGAATTCGTCCAGAGGGAGCGAAGCTATAAGCAACCCAAAAAATGCTCTTCCTATGGAAACACCAACTTAACCATAACTACATGGACGCTACCGCGTCCATGTAATATATATATATACATATATATATATATTTCTAAGGCTTGTGGAATCTGCTTAGATCACATGCTGTGCATAGGCCGACATCTAGTGGAAGCTGCGGAGTATTACAGTTTGTTTTTCGAAACTCGAAAATGGGCGTCGACACAGGGCGTGCCAGTAATACTATCCCTAGTGTGACGTCCACTGTACCCAAGATCCCTCACGCGTCTAGGATCCTCAGATTGTTTTTTTCCGCCATACTGGTCGGAAGCATTTTGCGGAGTCCCCTGGCCTTAGCCATACTTTTGATAGAATTTAAAATAATAATCTATTGACATCCTTTCCCACCCCAACGTCGAACTTCGACACTCGACGCCGGCTGGAGAAGAAATCGACCGTCGCCTGCCCTGCTGCACGACGGATTTGGGCCTCGGAAGGCCGCTGGCCTCGGCCCGGGCCTGGTAGGCCGCTGGCCTCGGCCCTGCAAGTAGGGAGAGTGGGGGGTGGTACATACTCTACACTCTTGGTATATAGGTACACCTTATACATTTCCTGCACTTAACAGCCCGCTGCCTCAAGGTGCGTATGGAGGGTACCCCTTTTCAATTCTGCCCCAAGTGCAATCGCAAATACCCTTGGGTCGACAGGCACGCCACGTGCAATCTCTGCTTGCCGAGGGACCACCCCGAAGCGAACTGCAGAGCGTGTAGTAGGTTTAAACCTAAGACACTTAAGGACCGTTCGACGAAGCGTTGGGCCCACCATGCCAGGCAGGTGGCCATGGCAGCGGAGGGCGCCTTCAGCGATGGCAGCGACGCCGTACTTTCGGACGGCGAGGGCATTACGGCGTCGAAAGACAGCCGAGCGCAGATCCCCGCCTCGGAAGGTCGTCCGGCAGGGCGGCTATGGGGAAGACCCCCAGCGACACAAGCGCTTCACATACTACACACACTAAACACACTAAGTCCAACCGAGACTCAACGACGTCGAGTTCTCGGAAAGAGGCACAGACAGAACGGTCCGATTCGGTGTCCTCTGGGCGCTCTCGATCAAGATCGCCGCATGACTCCAGGCAATCATCCACTCTTGCCCAGAGTGCCTCGCTCCCTAGGCTGACAGAAGTTCGATCGTCCGAAGACGAAGACGACTTCCACCCCCAGGCCGCGCTCCAGGAGTCGGAGCCTGCAATTTAACCCAGCGAGGCCCCACGCTCGAAGGACAGGGACACCTTTCCCGATCCTCAACGCCTGGCGTCGAAAAACTCCGGAGCCACTAAGGGACAGGGAAAACATTTTTCTATGCACGGGGAGGGGGGAAAACAGCAGAAGAAACTACCTGTACATTCTTCCACACCTGTGAAACTCTCCACCCCCCCTAAACAGACAGACAAGCCCAGGTCTGCTGATAGGTCTACAACCAGCAAAGCTACTCAAGATAAATCCCATAGACTTGCTGAAAGAGTCATTCCCAGTTCCAAAAAATGGTCCAGTGAAGACATAGATAGGGTCATGTCTGATTTTTATGATAAAAATCCAGAACATTTCCTCTCGTATGATCCACAAGGGCCCACACCCTCAGTCTCTACTGATCCTATCCCCCCGAGTAAGAAGGCCCGGTTTGAAACTCCAATGAGGTCCGAACCCTTCGAGGTACAACCTTATGCAAGACCATACTCACGGTATCAAGGAGAGGCTTCCTTTTGTGAAGACCAAGAATTTGGGTTGATAGAAGAGCAAACCGGGACGGGCTACTATGGGGATGATGAGGACCAGGAGGAAGAAGAGGATGACCCGGAAACATACAGAGTAGATTCCCCGGTAGAGAACGAAGCCCCGGTTACCGACTCCCCGGTCGATAACCAACCCCTCCTAAATGAGGTTGTCGCTCGCGCAGCAGAACATTTCCACATTGACACCTACGGTGTACAGGAGGAAAGGGACTTCGCAGAAGAGTTAGTGGGAGAAAGGAGGCCTGTTGCCCAGACCATCCCTATCCTTAAATCCATTCAGCGTAGAATAGATACGTCCCTGGTGAACCCAAACCTCACCAGAGCAGTCAATCCCAGGGTTGAAAAACTTTTCAGGGCAGCACAGTCTGACCCTCTCTATGTAAGAGGTCATCTGAAGCCAGACTCCCTAGTTGTCACCATTACTTGTAAGAGGGCTGGGACACCCTTGTCTTCGTCAGAAGCTCCTCCCGACAAGGAGAGCAAAAAACTATACGGTTTCGGCAGGAAGGTAGCCTCAACGTCCGCCTATCAAGCAAGGATTGCTAACTCCACCACCCTGTTGGCCAGCTACAACTGCCATCAGTGGGAAGAAGTCGCGGCTCTCATAGCCTCTGCTCCTGAACCGTTAAAAAGCCAATTAGCTCGGATTTCCGCAGAGGGTAGAGCCGTGTCTGGTTGCATTTTGAAAGCAACCTTCGACGCCGCGGACAACGCAGGCAGATTGATAGCAGAAGGTACTGTTATCAAGAGACATGCGTGGTTACGGCAGTCTGGTTTTAAGGCAGAAACTCAGGCATCATTGTTAGACAAACCGGTGGAAGCCAATCTGTTGTTTGGTAAGGCGTTCGAAGACGCACTAAAAAATGCCAAGGACGAATACCAGACTCTCAAATCCCTTGGCCAGTTAACCAATAAACCCCCTAACCAGAGAGGGAATAGTAATTTTCGTCGCCCACGCCGCCAAAATTCCCAGAGAGGATCTAACTATTCCCAGGGGCAGAGTACACAGTGGAACAACAACCAACAGGCTACCCAGGGTTACGGCATAGGTAATAGGAGAGGTCGTGGTAAAGGCAGAGGCAGCCCCAGCAAGGGAGGCGGTACGCCTCCACCAAAGCAGTGACGCTCAGTTCAGGGTCCCTTCTCACGCAACTCCAGTAGGGGGACGCATTTCAAACTTCACCCAGGCTTGGGAAGGGATCACATCAGACAGATGGGTGCTGTCAACAGTATCCACGGGATATTGTATAGAGCTACTGCAGCGTCCCCGGAACCATCCTCCACGACAAAGAGTACACTCCTTAGAACATCAGAAGATTCTCCTCGAGGAGATCGCCATTCTTCTACAAAAGGACGCGATAGAACTCGTCCCGGGACACCAGGTAAACAAGGGTATTTATTCAACTTACTTCCTTGTGCCAAAGAAAGACTTGACAATGCGCCCAGTATTGGACTTACGGCCTGCCAACAAGTATGTCAAGCCCCAAAAATTTCGTATGACCACGCTACAAGAGGTAATCCCCCTCCTAAAAAAGGGGGATTACATGGCAACCTTGGATATGAAAGATGCTTATTTTCATATTTCCATGTTCCCAGCGCACAGAAAGTACTTGCGCTTCAAGGTGGACAGTCGCCACTACCAATTCAAGGTACTGCCCTTCGGGATAGCTTCAGCACCAAGGGTATTCACCAAGGTTCTGGCGGTGGCGGCTGCACACCTACGCAGGGAGGCAATCCCAGTGTACCCTTATCTGGACGACTGGCTCATAACGGGGGAAACCCCAGGAATTTGCAGGACAAACATTCAAAGGACTATCGACCTCCTCCACGAGTTAGGCTTCTCAATCAACGAGAAGAAGTCAAGCCTGGTGCCAAGCACCTCAAAACAATTCCTAGGAGCAATCCTGGATACCCAGGAGGGGATGACCTTTCCTCCAGAAGAAAGAATTCGGAATATACTACTGCAAATTCCGCATTATCAGTCCGGTCAACAAATAACGGTACGCAAAGCAATGCGTTTACTGGGCTTGATGGCGTCATGCATTTACCTGGTCCCCCGCGCGCCTGCGCATGCGTCCCATGCAGGAATGGTTGGCGAAACAGTAGTCTCAGGCAAGTGGTCAGTGGGCCGATCTAGTGGTCGTTTCGCCAACACTGGTACAAAGCCTTCACTGGTGGACAAGAGAAAAACTTGCACAGGGGAAACCCTTTTACGATCCCGAAGTACAGGCAGTAGTCACTACAGATGCATGTCTGACGGGGTGGGGAGCTCACCATCTCCACCACACAGCTCAGGGTCTCTGGTCTCACTCAGTGGCCAAGAACCACATCAACCTGCTAGAGCTTCTGGCAGTATTCAGAGCGCTTCAGGCGTTCGAGCCCCACCTACTAAACCTGCCAGTGCAAATCCGGATGGACAGCACTACAGCCATGTTCTACCTGAACAAGCAAGGAGGGACTCGCTCGCCAAATCTGTCCAGACTTGCCCAGAAAATCTGGATATGGGCACTCAGACGGAACATCTTCCTATCATCACAACATGTTCCAGGGGAGCTCAATTCCCTAGCGGATGCTCTGAGCAGAGACTCCCTCCCAGAGGAACACGAATGGGTTCTTCACAGAGAGGTCGTAGAAGATCTCTTCTCTCAGTGGTGTTTCCCCACTATAGACTTATTCGCCACAAGCGAAAATAGACAATGCCCAGGATTTGCATCCAGGTTCCCCCAACCAGACTCCCAGGGGATCGCCCTGTGGATGAACTGGTCAGGGATGTTTGCGTACGCTTTTCCACCAACTCCTCTCATCAGGAAAATGGTGAACAAGATGAACAGGGAGTCGATGACGCTCGTCCTAGTTGCTCCCATGTGGGCAAGACAACCGTGGTTCCCACACCTACGCAGGATGGCGGTGTGCAAGCCCATCAAACTTCCAGCCTGGTACAACCTACTGTCCCAGCACCAAGGTCAAACAGTGCACCAGCAACCCAACTCAATGAACCTGGCAGCATGGCTCCTGAGGTCATAGAGTTTGGACTCCTCAATTTACCACAGAGGTGTATGGACATCCTAAAGGAATCTAGGAAATCAAACACAAGGCACTGTTACTTTGACAAGTGGAAAAGGTTTGTAATCTGGTGCCAGAGTAGACAAATCAACCCAGTTGTTTGCACTCCTTCCACTATTGTTACATACATGCTCCACCTGCTAGATGCAGGATTGGCTTTTAACTCACTAAAAGTACACCTGGCAGCCCTCTCGGCTTACACCACTTCCCATAACAAGGTTTCGTGGTGGAAAGTACCAGTAGTTAAAGCCTTCATGGAAGGAGTAAAGTGACTTCACCCTCCTATTTCAAACCCACCACCAGGGTGGGACCTTAATGTGGTGCTAGCCAAGCTCATGGGCCCCCCTTTCAAACCCATGCATAAAAGCAGTCTCAAACACCTGATTTATAAAACGGCCTTCTTAGTAGCTATTACTTCTATAAGAAGGGTCAGTGAAATTCAGGCTCTGTCAGTGCAGGATCCCTTCTTTACTATCCATAAAGACAAACTGGTTTTACGCACACACCCTAGGTTCTCGCCTAAATTTATATCAAAATTCCATGTAAACCAGTCCATCGAGCTTCCGGCTTTCTTCCAGAACCCGCAAAGCTCGGCTGAAGTGAAACTACACACCCTAGATGTACATAGGGCGGTCCTCTACTATGTAAATAAAACCAGACCGCTAAGGAAAACAGATCAACTGTTTGTCTCCGTAGCTACAGGCAGAGAGGGGGATCGCGTCTCTAAAGGTGCCATCTCGAAGTGGATTATTAACTGTATCCAGCTGTGTTACTCACTCTCTGAAAAGACTCTGCCTTTTACGCCAAGGGTCTACTCTACTAGAGGCATTGGGGCCACTCTGGCTTTCATTGCAAATGTACCCCTTTGCACCATTTGCAAAGCAGCTACTTGGAGCTCTGTTCACACTTTTACTCAGCATGACTGCATTGACACCCATTCCAAGGCAGATACACAAGTGGGACAAGCGGTTCTAAGACATTTATTTGCTCATGACCCTTCTCACATCCCACCTCCTGCTTCTGGTACTGCTCGCTAATCTATGCACAGCATGTGATCTAAGCAGATTCCACAAGCCTCAGAAGGGATACATTACTCACCGTAATCGTATTTCTGATGCTTGTATCTGCTTAGATTCACATGCGACCCACCCTTCCTCCCCTCCGAGAGAAGGCGCATGTTTGCTTGTAGTCTTACCTTTCTGTCTATCTGCTTGGATTATCTGTACTCACACTACTCCTCATGCTACCTCATGTCAGAAAAAATACAATTCGAGGGTCCTAGACGCGTGAGGGATCTTGGGTACAGTGGACGTCACACTAGGGATAGTATTACTGGCACTCCCTGTGTCGACGCCCATTTTCGAGTTTCGAAAAACAAACTGTAATACTCCGCAGCTTCAACTAGATGTCGGCCTATGCACAGCATGTAAATCTAAGCAGATACAAGCATCAGAAATACGATTACCGTGAGTAATGTATCATATATATATATATTCCTCTGACTAGTAATAATATATATATACATATATATATTATTACTAGTCAGAGGAATGATAATGCTGCAGTGTGGCTAGTGTGCCTGGGGCCTGATATCAAGCTTTGCGAGAGTCTGGGGCTCACAACCTTGCATGTAATTTAATGCACTCCTCGGGCTGGGGAAGACCTCCAAGTTGGTCTCGATATTTAAGAAAAGTTGTAAGGAAACCCCAAGCTATTATTGTCCTTATTAACACAGCCTGCAAACAATTATGCAGAAAATTCATACAGAGGTTGACAGGTGTCTTAAAGCGCCTGAAAACAACATCGTACAGGTGCAACAAGGCCGCCCTGGTGTCAGAGCAGTGCCTGGGGTTATCATTACTAGCCCTGAAGTACGTGCAACTGAAGGGCGGGCATCTATTTCTGGCCTGCGTTGATATGAAGTATGCGTGCGACGCTGTGGGCAGGGCTATTTGTGGGATATCTGGAGTGGGCTCTGTGTGGAGCCGTGAGAGATAGCTCTAAGCCAGACTACACACAAAGGGATGCATGGTAGGGTGAGGTTTGTACGCAAAGGCACAGTGACCGAGAAGTTCCTGATAAACCTCGGAGTTACCCAACACCAACACTCCTTAAACTCTCCAACAATAATTTTGATGAGCAACTGACCGCCGTTAGCGCCGTTTTCCCAAAGATGAGCACTAGGGATATCCAGAATGGTTTTAGGAGACTCCCTGGGGACATTGGGGCTGACCCTGGAGCTAAGAGGTTGGTGATTCACACTAGTAAGACCAAAGTGATGTCCTGGGGCACTAACAGGCCTTTAACCCATGAGAGAATCCTGGGAAGGCACATGTCCAAGTGATATCAGAGTTTGACTATGTGGGGGTGAGGTTTTCCTCGTCAGGCTCCGGGTACCCACATATTGTTTATAGCACCTCGCTTCTAAAGCTGAGAGGCTCACCCACGAGAGTGGAGGAATATCATTGAGGGCACAGCTGTTGCGGGTGTTCTCTATGGGTGCAAACTCTTGGCTAGTCCAACCTCTGACAGCTGGGAATTGTGTGAATATGTTCCTGAAGTTACTGCTGTTGCTTCGCATGCGATCCCTTAATAACGCTATAACGGAGAAGATAGGGTTAATTGGTACTTCTCTAGCTAAGGGTTTGGGCCAACTGAGCCTACTGTGTATCAGGCACAAAAGACTGTGATTTTCGGGGTAGCAGTGGTGGAAGAACTCGTGGTTGAAACAAGTAAAGGGTCTACGAACTAGACTACACTGGAGTGAAAAGAGCTCTGGGATTAGGCAAAGAGTATCGGGCCCTGGAGGGAAACAACATGCTTTCCCCATGTTTTCCAATAAACATGTTTGGGGATTGGAGCAGCCAATAGCGCACATGCTAATCCTGTCCATTATACTCTACAGCTGAACGCATTGTCGGGGCATGCCAGAGGAGTGCAGGTCTGGCGGAGTGTGCCTATACCTTTGACATGCGACCATGTGAAACAGTGATCCACTTTACCCTTCCTTCAGCAAGCTAAGGATTAGCAGGAGTAGCCCGACATTGTGGCATGAGAGGATCAGGGGTCTGTAGGAAGACCTACCATGAGCCTCGTGTAATGAATTCCCCCACCCCTGTGATCTTGGCACTGGGTCCTTTTATCTGGAGGCAAGGACATTAAGGGCCTATGTTATGCACCTTCCATCCACCCAGGACATTTGTGGATTATAGTTTGTCTACCTAAGTACGGGAGGGGATAACTAGCATAGCCGATGAGGCCCAACAAGGCCGAAAAATACCTGGGGTTGCTTGTGTTTCCATACAGAGGGGACCTGGCCTGGCAGTTCCAAGTGGGCCGCTCCCATGGATGGTAGTTCCATTGCTGATTTACACATGGCCTGTGCCTTCTGTAATGACACAGGCTAGCTAACAAAGTTACCCAGAGCTATGCCAATGGTTAGGAATCGTTCTAAATCTTCCGCCCATCACATGTTTTTCCTATATTGGGCTATATTGGGAATGCGAGCTGCTTTAACAGGTGGATGTTAAATGTTGTGGGGACTGCTAGATAGAAAGTTGTATTCTCTTCTCCTGTTTGTATGATGCTTAGTGTATTCACACGCGTTTAAGAGTTTGACTTTGTCAATGGGTGGATTTAGGACACAGGAGAGAATGTTGGGGCGGTACAAGTCACCCCACTGACTGTGCTTTTATATAGTGCTGCTGTTGCCATTGTTTTTGTTTTTTATGTACATTGTTAAGGCTTATGGCTAAACAACTACAGCAATCGGTTGATCGTTGTGCAGGACCACTGAGGTGTAACTCAAGGCCAAGCTCTTTGTGTTCTAGTCGTGATATTAAATATGAGTGAAGATTAGTGTATCTGAGAGCGGCGCATTATAGATGTGTGTTTGCGTGTGTCTGTGTGCGTTTGCATACACTGGTGTCCTGCGGAAATCATGTGTACTGTACCCAGGCACCGCTCCTGTTATCTCAGTGAGGCAGAGCAGGCAGGCCGGCCTGCAGCGGTTTAATCCCCGGGCAGCGAGCCAGGCCCTGAGCTCACCTCGCATGGCCTTGGAAGTGTGGCTTGGCACATCTCTGCCCCCCTCCACTTTGCCTACGCTTTCTATCGGTGCCTTCTGTGCCAGGCCCACGGCTCCCTCGTGCCTGCTGGCCACACACCTCTCATTCTCCCGCTCTCCTTGACTAGCCCACCGCTCACTGCTTCTCGCCAGGACTGCCTTTCTCCAGCAACCACTTCCGCCCACCCGTCTTTCTGATTTTTCTGTCACCCCCCATGCTTCACCGCCCCTCTCTTTTGGCCTTACACTTTTCGGAATGCCCCTGCCCTTCCGCCCCTCTCTTGCGGTCGCTTCCCCTGCGCCTCCTTCTCCACCCAAAATGGTCTCTATTTCTCCTACCCCGACCAAGCCCCTGAACCCCGTGTGTTCCTCCCTCTCTTTCCCCTTCGGCGTATCTTTTGCTTCTTCCTCAGCCACTCGTTGTGTTTCCCTCGGCCTCCCACTTGCCCCCCCCCCCCCCTCGATCACTTTCTCCCTGCTTCTCTCCTGCTTCTATGCCACGCCCTCTGTGAGGGTCATTAACATGTGACGAGTACATTGCACATAGGCGAGTGCTTCCGTTTGCACGTATGCACATAAGAGATGTTCCGTGCAATGTGTAACTTTTCCAGCATGTAGTGGAAACGTACAAAGTAAAACGAAGGGGATCATTGCCTTTACGTTTCACCTTGGCACAACATTCGTGAAAAAGTGAAAACGTAGCCTGCAATTAACAACGGTATTGGGCGTTTCGAATGGAAAGCACCTGCTTACCTGCACTGCGTGTTCATTGCAGCCCCCCGCACCGCCACTTCAAAACAAAAAGAAACTCCTCAGGATCCTAACAAAAGGTGTGAAGCCAGGCGTGGCCTCGAGCTATGCAGATATCGAGGCTGCGCGAGGAAAGACAGCGGGGCGCGGGGGGAGGGTGGGGGGATGCTTGCCTTCTTTGACTCTCGCCAACCCTTTACATGTCTCCAATATATTTACGTTCCCAATACTCCCCATTCTCTCTCTTTCTAGCGCCCCCCCTCGCGCTCTGTCTCTCTCTAACTCTCCAGACATCCTCTCCAGTTCTCCCTTTCGCCTCTCGCCTCCTACACTCCTCCACCCCCCCCCCCCCCCCCGCCCCATCTCATCCTTTGCCTCAGAACAATGTGTGCTTTGAGCTGGACTTCTAGCAAGCGGCTGCTTTCACTCTACCCTGGAATTTATTGTGTTCTGAAAATAAAAACCCACGTCTGTCTCATCCCTGCCCCCACGGCCACCCGCCCTCCACATGGAAAAACACACGCCAGCTCTTTGCTCCTTCCTCCTTTTTTATTTATTTAGTTTAAATTGTTACGCACATACCGGTGTGTAACGATGGCGGCAGAGTCCGAGTGATCTGGGGCTCCTCCTTTACTGAAGCTACTTAAGTACATATAGGGCAGACCCATCGGTGCCAATCACCCACCCATGCCAGTCCCCCAAAAGGGAAGCTGATGGCGCAATATTGATGCTGTGTGTTTCTAACTTATCCTTTTCTTGCAGATGGACTTTCTAAACTAAAGTAGATATTTGAATGTCTCGAAATACATTTCCTCCAACAAGTGAATTTAAAATTGGTGCATTTCATTGTCATAACTTATGCTTATGGATGCTGGTAACCATTTTTTTCTACAGCTGAACTTTATTGTTTTCAGGGCTTGACAATCTAGTTCACGAGGCTTAGCAACAAAGCGCCCACAATGCTTTGGGGGCCTCGTGCTGTTTGACCCACGTATGCGTCAGTGTTCTTGGTCGCCAATGGAGGAGAACCCTTGTGCCATCCACTTCGTGCTGCCAGGGTTCTTGTTTTGCTTGGCAGTGGGTGAAGACCCTTCAGCCTTGGTCGTTTGTGGCCAAGGGCTTGTGTCATTCTACTTGTTAGTTGTTGTCTTGTTCCAGTGTTATGCCGGGGTGGGAAATCCTTGTGCTTAGCGACGGGCCACCAATGCAGAAAGGTGCCAGTTTTATTGTTCTGCAGTCATACGCCACAATGCCAGAAGGGTACCAGCAGTATAGCATTGCCTAGGTGTTTGTGCGTTCACAGCATCTACTCACAACGTATTCTCACATGGTCTCAGCGTTGCGGTGTTCGGTCATGCACACACTCGTTTGTGTATGGAAGGTGCAGGAGGTGCCATGTGGGAAGATGCATGTGAAAGGTTCAGTGCCCGTGGATTTTTGCAGTGGGTGTTAGTATCAATGTACTTTGCACCGGAGTTCGGGTGGATTTTGTGAAAGGTTCAGTGCCGGTGGATTTTTGCAGTGGGTGTTAGTATCAATGTACTTTGCACCGGAGTTCGGGTGGATTTCGGAGCCAGCGTCTTTAGCACCAAGTCCAGTTGCCCAACAATCACTTCTGGTACAATATGGCATATAGTATCCTAAAAGTCCTTCAGTGTGACTATAGAACACACACACACATTCATGGGTAGTATAGGTCAGTGGCAACGTGCTGCAGAGCAACTCAGGTTCGAATCCCGGGTCCGCGCGTTATAAATAACCAATTATACATTATGCAGTCAAGTAATGAGACAGATCAGGCCACTACAAACCTCCTCCCTTTACAATCAACATGGGGCTGTCCCTGGAAACTATTAAACGGGCTGAGCTAGATGAGAGGGCACCCAAGGCAACGCATAAAACCCAACACCCCGGCACAAGCAACAACCAGGGAAAACAGAAGGGAAACGACTCTCAGAGCACCACACGTTGATTTAATCACTATATATTTGTCCTTTCTAACATGTTTCCTGCCACTCGGTCACTTGACTGGCATCAGTTTAATTTAAGACCTTTCGCTTCCTTGTCTCTCCCCTTCCATAGGGCTCCAAGCCTGCTTCATGGCACAAGTAGTTTGCAAGCACAATAAAATGTCCGCTCCCTATCGCCCTGCTTCATAATATAGCCCTTTGCTGGTATGCATTTGGTTTCTTGCCTGCTTCCTAGGCTTTGGCAGTCTGTTTATTCTTTGGGTACACCTCCATCGTGTTGAGTGACAGGGTTTGAACAGGTCAATGGATGTTCAGCAGGACTCGTCTATTTTAATGCTGTTTCACGCTGCATTTTTTTTTTTTTTATTATTTTTTATTTATTTAAATTTGTATAGCGCGCAAGCAGCCCAGGGGCATTGAGGCGCTGTTACTTGCATGAGCTTAGTTACAGGCATGGTATCAGTAAATGGCATATTACAGATAGGTACAAGCATGGTTATCATTACAGCTTATGCGGTTGGTCAATACAACTTAAGCAGTGGGTCCTATGGTTGGCATACACCTGGTCAGGCGTGTAGGCACCCCAACAGAGGCTGCAAGTATACAACAGAATTATTGATGTCCTTATATTGGGTACAGGCCTGACACAAGTAACAAGCAGGTGGCTGGACAAATACTGGACAAATACTGTTCACAATTTACCACAAGAACCATTGAGGAATGGTGGTCTGTGCTGCTAGAGGGGAAGAGTATCCCCTTAACACTTGCTCTTTTAAACTTTTTGCAAGAAGCATTTGTAATGGTAAAGGATAAGTAACAAATAAGAATACTATAGAAAGTATTGGATCAATCTAAATAAGCTAAACAAAAAATGCTTCTTGCTTCGAAGTTAAATTGTAAAATGTATTTTAAAATATGGTAACACTGGATATTTTTGTATTTTTGTATCATTCATTTTATTTTATTGAAATATAGCAGTCCCCATGTAAGACGGAAGCAACTACAGAGGAAAACATAAAGCGGAAACAACAAATGATCCGGTTTGTGAAGAAGTGAGAGAGACATTCATCCTTGTATTAGAAAATCATGAAACAATTTTCCTATTGTGGGAACCAATTGGGCCTGCAATACTACATGGAACCTTCAGACTAATGGAGTCCTTATTTCTAAATGAGAGGCGATTTGTTTCCCCTGCCAGCCAACTAAGAATAAATGCGGAGTGAGCAGCAGAGTGAGGTCGCAGACTGTGGCAGACCGGAGTCTTTCTGCAGTGTTCTCTACTTTTCTCAGCACACCTGATTCATAAAAGGGCCTCCCACCCGCGGAGTGAGCAGCAGAGTGAGGTCGCAGATTGTGGCAGACCGTGGCCTGACCACGGCCCCCAAGGGTAAAACTACCAGCATGGACTTACAGCCTCGCATAGACGAGACTAACAGGACTGCCTCCGCACTGGAAATTTCGAACGAAATATCAACATCAACATCAAGAGAAGAGTTGCCGCTGCCACCATCGGGAGCGGTTGCAGGTACGGCATTTTTTTCCCCTTCTTTTTCGGCAGTTGATGGCGCTTTAAAGTGTCCTCCTGCCTCTGATACCCTACCCTCTCCAGCCTTCCCCCCGTCCTTTACCGCTTTGTCAAAATCCCCCCTCCCGTAACTTTCCTTCCCGTTATTCCCCCCTTTTGATCCCACTTTCCCCGTCCCTCTCTTCCCGCCTTACCTGCCTGCCCGCCGGTGTCGAGGCAGAAGCAAATCGCTGGGTGCTCCGGCCATTGAAAGAATCTCTCCCGGGAAGAGGGAACCCCCGGCAGCGTGGTGAAAAGCTACGGACACCAAAACGGGTGCCGAAACGCACCATTTCAATGGATCAATCCGAGCTCGCCATGGACTCCAAACCTAAGAACGCGAGGCTGTCGGCGAATACCCCCAGCTGCCGTGACTTCTCCATCGAGACGGGAACGGAGCAAGTTCTGACACCGCCTTTGGGGATGCGGAGTAGCCATCTGCAAGTCGAGTCCCCGGCGACTGTTTCTCCTTGAGACGGTTGTGCCACCCTCTCGACCTGCGTGTGGTCCTCTCGCAGGGGAGGGTCCCCAGGCCACATTGAAGCAGACAGATTGTGGCTCTCTGGTTGTGCGCACCACGAACATCAGCAGCCTAAAGGGAGATATCGGCCAGATCGAAAACCACACAGAAACGTGCTCCCAGATGGCTACTGCTACTGATGGCGAGCCATTACAGCATACAAACAACGACGGTAACGAACAGGACATAACGATTGGCCCAACAGGGGCTGTAATGAAAACCCTCTGTGCTGCTCAAATACACAATGTGTTTCCACTGGAAAATCCGGAGAGTCTGACAGATGAGCCGCGACCAACACAAACTCCCTTTAATGAAAAGAACGGAGGAATATTGAATTGTGAAATTCTGCACCGAAATCCTGCTGTTTTCGATCCTGTCACGGACGGATGCATTGAGGAAATTGTACTCGCCACTGAACTGGGTATTTCCACTAAGAGCCCCGAAAAACCTACAGTTGCATGCATTCAAATGAAAACTTTATCAAAAAGAAAAAAAGAAAAATTGGGAGTGCAAAACGAGGGCCAAAACACTTTACCCTCAATGATGAACACCAAACCTCAATGATACAATCACAACAAGGTGAGAAGTAGAATGACCAAGACCCGAGGCTCCCCTAAACAAAAAAATGGGGCCAAAATTTGGACCTACTAAAGTTTGTACAGCGGCAGCTCTGAACGACTTCTTCAGGAAAAAGATGGAGCTACGTTTAAATCCTCAGCAAGAGTTGTCAGACTGAGAAATCCTAGAGAGTTTGGACGAAGCAGAGGTAAATCCATTAAATTTGGACTGCCCTGTAGAAGAAGACTTCATAACTTCAGAATCTCCGAATACCATCTTACCTATGACACAGGCAGTGGTCGCTCCGCCACTTAGATGGCACTATTCAAATAAACACACGGACATGGCTGAAAATACCGAATCACCAAGGAGAACCATTGAAATAAGCAACCAGGATTCATCCTCTGTTGAACCAACAACAGAAACAGAGAGTACCGAAGAGGAAGGCTCGAAGCAAAAGCCCAGTAGAAGCCTGCACGAAACTTCACTCACAAAATGCTGTCTTACCCCAGAGTTACGAAATGTGGAATTAAGAAGTGGGAAGAGTGCTGGGTCACAGGCAGATGAGAATCAAATGGCTTCGATAAGATCCCTGGCGCAGATAATGGAATGCGGCCAGATCAACTCTTTGAAAGAAAACGAGATTAAAGCGGCAAAATCAACCCCATTGCCCTATGTTCCAATTCCCATGCGGAGACTTAGCAAAACCCAACAGTCTTCTCCGCTAAATTTTGTTCAGCAAAAAGTGGACTTAACAACAATAATGTCCACAGTCAGGATTGCCATGGCGCCATTCACAAAGATGTATGAGAATATAAACGACACGCTGCATGTTCAGGTGTCCATGCTGGCCACAATGCAATTAAATCTGCAATACTTGGAAGGCTACATTACGGGGTCCCAAGACTCTGAAGCAGGCAGAAGAATGTGTTGGAAAAGGCAAGTTGAAACCTGCCCATGTCACCATCTTCCTGATTCCCACTCACCTGCTGATGAACTTCCAAAGCGACGATCGCAATATATCAACGCCCAACAGACAGTTCTGTCTGTGACAAAGGACGAGACAGTGAGACCACTTACTCATCAGGATAGAGTTCCTGACACCTCTATACACAAACAAGGGGTTGAGCCACTAGACGCCATTATTGCCATCTTAGAGGAGGGAGAGTGTAGTCTTACCTTTCTGTCTATCTGCCAAGAGGCAACTCAACAAGTGCATATGGAACTGGTGGATCAAGAAATACCAAACCCCTTTTCCTACACAAAGACTGGGGAAAACGTGAAAAGACCAAATAAAGGCCTAGACATAAACCCGAAGATTTTTACATATGGCATATTTACTCAGCAAAAATCCATCGTTAATAGAAAACTGAAGAAGGACAACAATATGCCACAGGTTTCACTGGTCTCCCAGCTCCGACCAAAGCAGCTAAAGACTGCCGTCAGGAAAGTAGGCCCCTCTGCTAAACCAGAGAAGAAAGTTATCGCCCGTAAGAATGGTGAGACAGAAAAACGACCCCAATACACAAAGGAAAACGCGCCTGTTTTTGTTGTAGAGGAGCAGTCAGATTAGAGCATCTTGACAGTGGATGAGACAGGGTTCGAAAAAATAACCCAAAGAAACCACCAAAGAAAAAGGTGAACAAAGTTATCACTGACTCTCCTAAAAATGAACCACCGCATAAGGTGCAAGTTTATGAACTCTCTGAATCACCATCAAAGTCCCCAGAGAAAATTCAAAGATCCCAAAAAGGGGAGCTTATGAACACCACAAAATCAAGGGCAAACGCCCGTGAAGAAAAAAGATCTGAGCGGGGACGTAGAGGTAGCACAAATATATGGAAGAGAAATAAATACCTGTCCACACCTGTCCATGCTCGAGGCTGGGGCGACAAAGAAGACGGGAAAAAGCCTATAAAGTTCAACAACGAAAAGGGAAAAAAGACCTCTGATTCATATCTTCAATACATCTCTGAGGTGAACACGAAGAAAAAAGAAGAGAGTGCACTAGAACAAGATCAAGATCGGAAAAACGAATCTAAACAAATCGTGAGCACTCACATGCTAAGGCTGAAAAACATTAACTTAAAGCAGGAAGATTTGATTATGAACAGAACTAACATCATCAAAATCCTAACTCGAATTCCAAGCCTGCAGCATATTGAAAATAAAGATTTTTGGATGGTGGAACCGAGTACTTCAGGGAGAACTGATTACTCCTATATACATCTTACCTCGGAAACTATCAAACGCCATCTATTGAGAGAATCCAAAAATCTTCTGTACATGGGTTTCGAAATATCAGAAACCAAACGCTCTCACGAACAAGGGGTCTCAGCAAAAAGAAGTGAAAGAGTAACAAGATATCAAAAGGACACTCAGCAGACGACCAAACATGAGCGTACCCGCTACATTAGCAAAATGCATCACGCCCGTCCAGTACAGATCACTCAAAGCACAAATAAATCAGGAACTGGTACCCTTAACCAGAAAGAAAGTAAAAGATCTGAGACAAACCTTCAACTGGAATTTTGTCGGGAACAAATCTTTTCCCGAGGTAAAAGGTTCCAGCAACCCTCTCGTAACGATCAAGCCCAAAATCGCTATGGAACATCAAGGTCAAATCAAGCTGAATCATGGACCTGGCATAAAACAGATGCCAATTCTAGAAAAAAACACTAGCCACGAGCGACGGATAAGGAAGCCTACCTACACACGGGCCAGGAAAAAGTAAAGGAGAAGCAAACTTCATCGCCAAAGCCATTAAAATTCGGTTGCTGGAACAACAGAGGCTTTGCTCACCTAACCAAGGAAACTGATGTTAACTTGGGAACTTTCGATGTACTGTGCCTACAGGAGACCTGGCTAACCACCAAACCCCAGCTAGATGGCTATGAAATTATATTCACGAGTGCCAGGAAAGGAGTAACAGGACGACCTTCAGCGGGCCTTATTACAGCTATCAAAGCATGGTCGGGCCTGGAAATCTCCGAAATACTAACAACCCCGTACTGGATTCAGGCTTCGGTACTCAAAAGAAAATCTTCCCTTTTAGATCAAAAGGAGAGCACGGTCCTCTTAGTAAATGTGTATTGGAACCCTTCGACAACAACGAACAAAGAATTCATTAACGAATTCCAGAATATTTGGGAGGAAGCCCAGAAGAAAAGGATTGACCACAGTACAATCATAAATGGTGACTTCAACGCCATCTGTGAAGGAATCGGAAATCGTTCTAATGTACTAACCCAAAAATCTCCAGCACGGGAGAGAGGAAAATTCCTCGATAAAATAATGTCTGACAGGGATATGAACAACCTTCATTGGCAGCGCATAAAAGCAAACCTGTCGATCCCGTCATGGCAAAGAGGTGAACAAACAGGGACGATAGACCATATATTCGTCTCGAGAGACATCTTGCCAGAGATCCGCTCCTTCATGATTAGACCAACAACCTTTAGCGATCACAACCTCTTAGTGATAGAAGGTTGGGCGTCCAGACCACAAACAAGTTTGTGCCCCTTACCATTGGAAACAACGGAAAAAGGCAAACGAGTCAAGATATCCGAAAAAGGATTGCTGGAATTGGAAGCCCAATATACACGTTTTCGAAGTCAAACCACGACAGATCCAAAAAGAAAAGAGATCGACTTGGACTATACTCCCTTGCTAACCAGGTTTCTTATGGCTCCAGCAAAAACATCGACCTTGAAGAAAGATCATTCTCACTCGTACAGCAAAGACTTAGTAGAGAAAAGGAAGGAGCATAGAAGACCCAAAAGATTGTTACAAAAGGTACCTTCTCTAGGGAATAAGGAAAACTGGCTAAAATCAGTGCGTCAATACAGAAGTTGGCTGCTAAACTACCGCCATCAATTATACCTGAACGACTCTCAGCAAATGCTGTCTGCCATCTGTGGAAGTAAACCCAAGGAATTTGGGAATTTGATCAAGGGAACAGAAAATAACACCAATGATAATATCCAGAATAATGTGGGAGAGGCCCGTTGGATCGAACACTTCTCAAAATTATTTGCACCCACTTCGGATGTGAGCACAATCGAAACTTCCAAGAGGGACTGTCAGAAAGCGGAAACACCATGGATCATCCCCGATGATAAAGACTCCATCTTAAATAAACTCAAGAAATTAAACAACTCGAGGGCACCTGGTCCTGACGGTATCAGCAATTTGGAATTGAAAAAACATCCTGAGCGGTGGGCCAACATCATGAGTGAGCTTTTTGCAAACTGCAATAAAACCAGAGCAATACCACTGACATGGCAAAAAGCAAATATCGTACCAATCTTCAAAAGAGGTGCAACTGATGATCCAAATCAGTACAGACCTATTGCCCTCCTAGACGTAATGGGAAAAGTTTTTGCGTCCTTCGCCCTAGATGCTTTCCAAAACTGGTCTCGCTCCCCCAACGCAATGGATCCATTTCAGAATGGTTTAATTAGAAATTCTGGAACAATCACTAACATCCTGCACATGAGTGCCCTGAAGGCTAAAGTTCTGCAAGGTGGCCTTCCAATCTACGTTGTCTTTATCGACCTGGTCCAAGCCATTGACCAGGTCGACAGGCAGCGTCTCTGGATGAAACTGGAATCAAAAGGTTGTCCTGATTCAATCTTAAGCCCTATAAAGGCTTTGCATCGTGGGACCTCGATTCGAGTTCGCCTGAGTGCAGATGGCCGTCTGTCGGATGAAATTGGAACAGCTCGAGGAGTCAAGCAGGGCTGCCCTTTGGCTCCATCCTTGTAAAACTCCTACATTGCAGACTATGGAGATTCAATCCATATGGTCAGGCATTTTCCGCCATCGATGGGTGGTGAGAAGATAGATCGCCTATTGTACGCGGACGACATCATCCTAATGGACCTAACACCCATAGGCCTCCAACGCCAGCTGGACAACATGGTATCTTATATGTCTGAAAATAACCTTTGCTTAAACAACGAAAAGACTAAAGTGCTCATCTTGGACAGGCCCGTAAAGAAGAAGCATAAACTCATCTGGCATTGCGACGGCAAGAAACTAGAAATAGTCGAGGCCTTCAAATATCTCGGAATTACAATCAGTAACGACAGGGACGAAAAGACCATGCAAGAAACACTCTGGGTAAAGCTAAAAAACCTCACAGCACAAGCAAAGGCTGGGGACAAGAAGCATGGCCGCTTCTCGATTATTCCTATTCTGAGATTTTTTTAATCTAAGGTTGTCCCTGCCTTAATATATGGCATGGACGCAATGCCTCCGGCTCCGAAAACCATATGGGAGAAATTTTAAGGTTTTCTTTTGGCAAAGGGTCCTTTGCCTAGCCCCATCTACACCAATTGCACTAATAAGAAGGGAACTCTGTATATCGTCATTGTTGGCAACAAAATTGAGAGCAACTTTGATGTTATACCGTAAGGTAATCAACAACCCAGAAGCGCGTGTGTTGGATCTCATACGTAAAGAACTTTCTGAGGGTGATAATTGTAAGCTTGTAAAATGGGAACAATCTAATTTGAAGATCTTGGAAGAACTGGATCTGTCTGTTGAGACACTTATTCAAAATCCAAATAGAGTGTCGAAAAAACTGTTTGAAGCAGACTGGATCCACACACAAGAAGTGGCCTACACGTATTCTCTTACAGCTAACTTACCAACTGCACCAATGAAGCTCAACGCCACGCGTGGTTACTTGCACAGGTTTCCAGATAAGAGCCTTAGTCGTTTGTTCCTATGATTCAAACTAAATCAGCTAAAAACCAACGAGATCCTGGCAATCCGCAAACAAGCGCCATTAAACACCTGCCGCTTCTGTCATTCAAAGGACAATATTGAAAGCACAAAACATTTGATAATGGAATGTTCCAGCCTAGAAACTGAAAGGGTTCGGTTTCTTATGGACCCACTGAAATACTATTCAACTCTTGATGAAGAAAACCTGTGGACACTGTTGACCAACAGGAATAACACCCGCTGTGTGATAGGAGTAACTCTGTTTCTTAAATCTCTGAACCTTTAGTAGATGAAACGAGCTTTGTGAAGACGACTGTGGAAAGAAAGGAATACAAACCCTCTGAAGGCCAACTCTACTCTCTGCCCTATATGCCGGGACTTAGAGTCAAAGAATAAAGAATAAGAATAAGCTAAAGATAAAAGAAGGAACTGTTTTAAAGGAAGTTTGCAGATAGGCTTTCTGCAAACTATTCATTTTCTTTTTTTTTGTAAAAATTGTCATACAATTAAATCAAAAATAAAAAAATACAAAAATAAAATATATGTAAATAGCTTAAGGTTTGTAATTGTAAACCAAATGCAAATAACAAAAATATATATTTATATATTGGGTACTTGATTGGTTTGCAAGGATGAAGTGCCACCAGCGTGAACAGGAGCATTTTTTAAATCGTGCATATTAGTAAGTGTTGTGAAGATGTTTTTATCAAAAACAACAATGAAAAAAAAGAAATAAATAAAAAATCGTGCATATTTTTACTTTTTTGTAATTATATATCATACAGATAATATTTCAGATTTACATGCGCTGCAGAGCTCTTCCTCTAGCAGAAAATACTATTCGTGGAAGCCTCCAATCTATGGGAAAAGAAACAGTAAACAAAAATGATATGGTTCATCCTTTTTGATTGTGCCGCTAAAAAATAATTGGCCAATGATATTGAGACATACATGCTGATACTTTCATACACATGCTGTTTTAAATGTTCACTAGATTAGATCTAAGCTTTTGCGTGCATGGTGTTGGAAGAGACAAAAATACTGAGATATTATTAGAAGCGGCCCATAAGGCAGGTCCAACATTCACGATAAATAATTTCCTAGTCAGCATGTAACTAGTGACCCAAAACTGCAGAGAGTCCATCTACTTTGCTCTCACCAGTGGGGACAGGATTCGCAGACTTGTTATAGGCGAATGACTTTAAGTTTGATACCAGCTGTCATGCCTTGACCAATATCCGCTCTGGCATCATTCAGAAATGTCTGATTTATAATATTTTATTTATTACATTTCTATAGAGCTGAAGACAAAAAGCCCTGCGGCATAGGAGCGCTAAGACAAGACAAAACAATAACACAACAAGAAGTAACAAAAGCAGGAGAAAGGGTTATCCAGGAATTTATAGTCATTCAAATAGGAAAGTTTTCTGATTATTTTTGAAATTGGAGAGACTAGAACATAGCCTCAAGTCGGGTGGAAGGGCATTCCATAGGTGGGGGTTCGAGGATGGAAAACAGCCCTCTTTTACTTAAGACAGTTTTGTCTTTGATATCTCGAGCAAGCCAGTGTTGTTGGATGTCAGGCTGCGTCTGTCCGGCAGCCATTTGAGTTGTGCTGCCAGAGGCGATGGGCTCTTACCATACAAGCAAGAGTGTGCGATGCACAGAATGCGAAACATAACTCTCTTTTCTATAGGCAGCCAGTGCAGCGATCTTCGTGCTGTCTACATATGATCAGTTTTTCGTAGACCTGCTACGACCCTCACTGCATTGTTCTGAACAACTTGCAGGCGGTTTATTTCTGATTTTCCCTGCTCTCAGTAGAACACTGGCACAGTAGTCCAAGCGGCTTCCGATAATTGCCCTGGCTAACGTGGTGCAGCTGGATGCATCAAGAAAGGGTCTAATCTGTGCCATGAGTCTGATGTAGTACGAGGAATTTGCCACCAGGCTGCTGATGTGAGCCCTCATTCAGAGTTCTTGATCAAAAGTAACTCACAAGGTTTTCACTTTCTTGAGAGTTTACAGAAGACTGTCAGCAATTCAGACAAAGGAATAGGCTATGCACAAATGGGGCAACTTAGTGGCAGTGCCCAGAATAGTAATCTCTGTTTTAGAGTTGTTTAAGGCTAGACCATTATGCAGCATCCAGGGTTGTATTTGATTATACATTGCGTTAATGACCTCAGTGTCCTTAAGGTAGTCACGTGTGAATGAAAAAAGACACTGAGTATCATCAGAGTAATTTGTATAACAAGTGCCTTCGCCATCCAATTGGTCGAACAGGGTGAGCATGAAAATATTAAAAAGGGTGGGGGACAAACACGAGCTTTGTGGCACTCCACAATTCAAAACACCTTCTGACATATCATCCTCATGGAAGACCTCTGTAGTTTGCAGGATGTTGGTCTTAAGGTCCTGCAAAGTGGACTCAGTGCTATGCGCACTCCGAAATCCTGACTGGTTATCGCCGTGAATGCTAGGAGTAACCAGAAATGTCTGTATCTGCTCATGCACAATTTTGTCCAGAATCTTCAGAAAGAAAGGGGAGTTTGTGATTGGTCGATAATTGACTGCTATAGATGAATCCAGTGAGGGCTTCTTCAAAAGGGGCCTAACCCATGCTTGCTTGATATCTAAAAGGACTGTCATTTCTTTGAAAGATGCGTTTGCGAGGGCTTCTTCAAAAGGGGCCTAACCCATGCTTGCTTGATATCTAAAAGGACTATCATTTCTTTGAAAGATGCGTTTGCTGATGCTGATGCGCCTCTAGGGAGGCTAAATAGCCGCTAGGCGACCAGGGAAATGTAGTTTATAAAAACTACACGCATAGCATACAGCAAAGAGCAAGCTAGTTTCAGGTAAAAAAACGCGTGCAAGTAACTTAGATCAAATCTAGGTGTAATTTAGATAAAGTGTTAACTATAGCAATGTCTAAGACAAATATTGGCACAAGCTCCAAAATATTGGCACACGCTACAAAAACTTCCCTAAACAATCAAATAGTCTCATCCCATGCAGACCATGAACCATGTTTTTGGCTTGTTTGGAAATGTTCATGTAACCAAATGTTCCTTTTTTTATTGGATTCTCAAATTGCCTGGGTGGCAAGGCCAATTTACAACACAGAACACACAACCTTACTTGCAATGTCTACATTTCTCATTTGTACAATGTAGTCCAGGGTCAAATCTGCATGCTTGCAAAATGAATCCTCCCATTTCTACGAGTTGTTGGATCCTCGAAAATGGTGCTTTATTGATAGCTATGGGCCAAATTCTCAACACCTTTTTGTGGTGCAAGTGAGGCGATGCCAGTGGTCGTTTTTCTTTACATCCGTTATCCATACGATTTTTGTATTTTTCATATGGATTATTTTGTATAAAGGTATTTTGATTATTGTTTTAATTGATGCTGGTAGATTTCAATTCGAGTTTCTTGTTGATAGTGTCTTAGTTTACAACAGTGTACTAGAAGTGGGATCGAACTGTCAGTGGTTCGATGATGTCTCTTTTTTGTGTTATTAGTCGTAGCCTTTTCTTAGCATTTATTCTTCTAGTTTTTACTAGTTTTTACACTGTCTATATATTTGACTACCTTTGTGGGTGGGTCTTTGTACATCAGAGATCTTAATACATTCCGCAACTATGGGGCTGATTCATGGAATTATTTGCGCCAAAAACAGGGATTTGATCGCCATTCTGCCCGCAAATCCCCATTTCCTAAACAGGGATTTGCTGGTAGAATGGCGCACAAATCCCCGTTTTTCAGTGCAAATAATTCCATGAATCAGCCCCTATGTCTGTGATCTATAGGTTGGCAATGTTGTTTTTCAATGCTGTTATGTTTAGGCAGTTTTATTAGAGCCAGGGTAGTATTTGTTGTATGCATTTGTGATGAAATTGAAGTATAATATATGTCGGTTTAAGGCTGTTATTTTCTTCTTATTTCTTTTTTTTGGCAGTAGTTTTGACCTGCAAGTGGTCATTTGTACACTTCGTGGTTGCAGTTGGTTTGTACCCAATTTGCCCTTCTTTTGTTTGGTAAGCTGGAAGTAATATTTTGTATTTTCTTTTTGTGTGGGTGGTTGTATTATGTTTTGCATAGTCGGCTTTAATGTATCCATGCAGAATTGTTTTCCTTATGTTGGTTTATATATATATTTTTATAACGAGGATGCAGTATTTCTGTGGCGTAAATATCTGTGCATTGGTAGGTGAGTGTTCTATTGACAATTTAGAGACCATTAAGCACTATTGGTAATACATGAGTAGAAAGTGTCTGACTTTTGGCCGTTTTGTCTGTGATTCTTCACATGTTTGTGTTTTATGTTTTTACCCTTTACCTTTTTATTTTTCCCTATTTCCTTTGTTGTTTTGGGCTGGTAATCTCATTGCCATTATCTTGGTGGACTACCTATGCAGGGAGTTTTTTTTTTACATTGTCAAGCAGTATCATAATCTGCAGTTTAGAATTAATGCTAAGTCTGTTGTGTTATTCTTTTTTGATTTCCTGGTATTATGTAGTGTTTGTTATTTATTGGTATGTTTTTATCCTGTATTTCGTTTGACTGATTTGATTTCTTATATGTATTACAGATATGTGCTCTTCAAAAAGGACTTTCTGTCCGAAACCCATCGAGCTTCATGTACATATTCTTCTATATTTTGCAGAAGAATAACAAATTTATTGGAGTGAATAATCATTGAATGAAAATGAAAGTTGTATTTGAAAAATATTTGTACAGTAGTGGTTCGTATTTTGAACCACATATTGGTGTGGTGCCCACAGTGGAGGGTTCCTCGCTGTTTTGTATGTGCATTTAATCGAGTATGGAGCCAGCAGTCTAGATCTCACTCCTACCTTTGTCCGGGATGCAGGCACTGAGGCCCGCACAAATTTAAACAACTCTTCCGTTTGGCCTTTCTTTCTTGATTTTCTTTATCCCAGTTTTAATGTATTTGTCATGCACATAATTACTCTGTAAATAAAACAGATGAGTCTTTGAATGTGGCTTCCTTTACTATAGATGATGAAGCACCTACTGCAATCTACCACCACCCCCCAAAAAATCCCCCAGGGAGCACTCCCTCAAAGTTCCCACCTTCCTTATAATTCCCTGCAGTGATCACTAAGCCAGGCTGGTAACTAAGCAATGAAAACAAAGCAATTAGAGCTCTGAAGTCCTCTTTTTTAGGGGGCTGTGTGGCGGAGGACTAATGTAAGCGTCGGAGTTTGAAAGTTATCAACCTTTCACTAAGATTGGGCGAGCAGCATTTCTCGCTACCATCGGACAAGGCACGTGTCAATATACCCGCGGCTTGCTGAAACGAATGATAGCACATTCTGCTTTCTTTGAAAGTTTCAATAATTGTGAAGATCTACAGCCTGGACAATTGAATTTCGTCCACATTTATACCTCATCTGAGGCCACACAGGTCAACCAAGTAACTGAAAGATCGCCATATGTGAAGGGCGTCAACCATTGAACTACCTTTGACATCTAATCTCGGGCATTTCCATACAAAGTCGTGAAGACGGGTCTAGCACACATCTTATAGCAATTTCAAACTGGCTACAGAGTGTTTTTTCTATTCAACAAACATTGCTAAGACCCAGAAACACACTTCTCGGTGTCGACAGAGTCAGGACAAGTTTATTTTAACTTGAGGTTTCATGAAATAATAAGATGTTTACCTCACATCCTTATCAACCCCACAACACCACCATTACACGATGATTGTGTTAAGTTCAAAGAAATTGTTTTTGGTTGAAAACATTGACTTTCACTATATGTTTTTTATGTGATGTTCTGTACAAACAAAATGCATTTTTGTCTTTTCCTTTTAACATTAATCTTATTGACTGTTTTGTAATCATAAATTAAAAGATGTATATCTCTATTGGTTCTGTCGCTATTAATTAATTGACATGATAGGTAGCACTCTCTGCAACTAAACACGCCTAGCACGTGTGTAGGCGGGTAGCTGTTTCTGTGGCACTTTTTCTATATATATGTTAACTAAGCAAGAGAGATGCTCTCCTGCCCTCTCGGTGTGTTCGGTGTGTTCATGCCGTGTTCACAGAAGTCCTTTGTATCTTGCAACGTGTGTGCACTGTGTTATCTCGCGATATCTGACTTCAAATGCCATTTATGCTCTCGTTTGTACAGCACTGAGCGTTGTTTTCTTTTGCTTCGGGCTGTGGCAGGATTGACGATTTGTGTGGCGGGAGAGGAATACACTGACAATATTCTCTTTTTGTGCCCCCATTTTAGGGATCTCCCCTGTGAAGAAGACTGAAATGGACAAGTCCCCTTTTCACAGCCCGTCCCCCCAGGACTCCTCTCCTCGACTCTCCAGCTTCACCCAGCACCACCGGCCTGTCATAGCAGTGCACAGTGGTGAGACCCCCCGCGGGACGTGGCGCATAGGGATGGAGTGGCCTTGGCATAGTGTCCCTGGTGCCTTTGCCCCTGTGTCCCCTGCCTAGATCCACACCAGCAGTTCGGTAGAGATCAGAACTTCCTGACATGTTGGGAGGGGGGCTCGGGTGTGGATCCTGAGTTTTCTGTGCCTAGGTCAAACAGCTACACCTCACTCGCGAGGCCCAACAAGGCTGAATTGCATTTAGTAGCGGGCATCTTCCCATGTGGAGAGGGGCATGAAATCCATACGGATGTCCATATTTGTGGCCTCTTTGAGTAATAATGGAATGGTGTTCTACCCGGAGGAATTCCCAGCGTTTGCTCTTGTGAATGTTTCCTGGATCCCAAAGCGCACCCTTTCTAAGCACAATCAATGTGATCGGTGGTGCTTTTACCTATGAGAAGAATAGAAGCAGGTCAGTTTCCTCCTCACTCACATGGGGCCCTAAATCCTAGCAGGCAGTGCGGGTCTCCATATTGTAGGATAGTGGAGTGTAAGTGTCCCACAATGTAATCACTCTATGGCCTATGTACCGTAAAGTGACCTCATATAGCACCTTTCTGCCATTAATGTTGGCCTCACTGCACATGGTCTTATAAAAAAGACAGGCAGGGTGTGTTAGTCAGATAGCCGGAAGGCAGATGCAGAAACCTTTGGTGTAGATGGATGTAGGTCAGAAGTACCCGTTAACTGTGTACCGATATGGAAATTTCTATGTTCTTTGTGGTTGGGACCCACCATGCAGATTAGCCATATGGGCATATGCCTGATTGTGGTGTGCAAAAATTGACAGCATGTAAAACATTAGCTACACATGCCTTCACTTTGTTGTGGTCCTATGCATCACTGTCCCAAACAAAGAAACAATTGCGCCCTTTACGCCCTGACAACAGCCCTGGTAACCACCAGGAATGCAAGACAGGGACTGTGGGGGGGATTGTCCTGGTAGAGCCCTGCTTTTGCATGTCAGAAAAAAAGGAGTTAAATATGCCGTTAACATCTACTGCACACGATTTCCCTTGTTAATTAAGATATTTTCAGACTGCAGCACCACTTTTCTAGTCTGCTGAAAGTTTAAGGACACTTTCATAAAATAGAAAAGTGGCAGTCTTCTACGAAATGCTGGCAGTGATGCTGGTGCACACGCTGCCCCCACAATTAAGGTTTTTAGCAGCGTTTGCTGCTGAAAAGCACAACACTTCTCCTCCAATCTTTCCTCCCACCCTCAGAATGTTGGTGCAGGAAACTGGAGGGGAGAATGTCAGCTTTCTAAATGACTTTAATCGCAAACTCAGAATCGGGCCATGAGGCACAAGCAACTCACTCCAGTTCCTTCAGGCTGCTCAGAACGGAGGCTTGGATCGTCGGAGTCAGTCAGAGATCCGAGCAACCTGATTGGTTGGCCCTATATAGTAGATCTCGGTGATCAGGGCCTACGGATCGTCGCTAGCTCTCATTCTAGAATTGTGGAGTTTGGGGGTTAAAGTGAACATGCAGCTGGGAGGTGCAGCGTGAGTGATGGACTTTCCATTGTTATGTCATCCAATGATGTCACAGGTGCCCCACTGTCATTGGCTGGTGTTCAGCTTATTTATTGTTCAAAGACACGTTTAGAGTGACGTCTGAATGCCTTAGTAGATGCATACATTTTGTCGTAATAGTGATCATTGTGTTCACAGGTCTTTCACGGAGTCCACATCCTTCATCAGCTCTGCACTTCCCCACCACATCCATCCTCCCACAGGCAGCTTCCACGTACTTTCAGCACACAGCGATCCGCTACCCCCCTCATCTCAACCCCCAGGACCCTCTGAAGGACCTTGTCTCGTTGGCCTGTGATCCATCCAATCAGCAGCCTGGACCGGTGAGTGTCTCCCTTTGAGTCCCTATCCCTCCACCAGGCACAGCCCAGCACTGGTGCCAGACTGGTCTTGGTGTTTCAATGCTAACTGCTTTATGAATGCTTTGTTCAGCTATGGGTCAGTATGGACCCAGCTCACTTGCTCTATGAGAAGTGCTTTACCTCTCAGCTTTAATCTCCCACCTGCCGCAGCCAGCAGCAAGAGTGGGGTAGGCAGACAGTATAGCAGCAGAGCTCTCAAGTTTTCTGTGGCCATGCATGAGGCCATCCAGTTCTGTTTTTACTTGAGTTCTGGGAATTGTAGTTTTCCTAACTTTCAGATGGGAAAGAAAAATGAGAAGTCCCAGAATCCAAAGGGAAAAAAACAGGACTGGGTGGAAACCTAGGAGCTCTAGAGCAGCAGGGGCCCATTGGGCCAGTTACCTAGGACATTGGCTGCAGTCTTACAGGAGGGCTGCTCTATGCTTCTCAGGCACCTGTGGCAGACGCATTTCCCTGTAACACTCCTTTCTTTGCAGAGCCTAGAGAGGAAAGGGAAATGTGAAAGAGGCACAGAATGATGAGGCATTAAAAGGGCTCTACCTTGTTTCAGGCTTTGTTTGACACGCTGGTGCTGGGGCTTCAAACACAGGGGATATCACAGACTGAACCAACCTGTCCACCTGCGCCTTTCAAGGGTGAAGGAAACACTGAAAAGGGTATTTCATTTGGCACCTTTTCACCAGAGCACTATGCACTGCACCGCCTATCCCGAAGAAGCCCTTGACTGATGAGTTTAACGCATCCAGCTTTCACCCAGGGTCCATTCTCGCCCACTACTCAAAAGCCCTCACACAGATGGCCATCAAACAGATCATCACCTACCTTAAAGCCAATGATCTGTGGGCCCCCCACCACTCTGCAGGCGGCAAGACTTCCAGCCAAATGTCTGACTCATTTCAAAGAAGCATAAAAATGTGCAGTTTGTACATATCATGATCGTACGGGTCAATCCATATTCTGGTTACCCTTTAAAGACCTCCCACCCAAAGCTTTCACCAACAGATTGACTAACATTAAGCCAAAAGATCCCATTCAAAAACTAAGCTTAAGCTTTGCCACTCTGATCTCTGCCACCTAAAGCTTTCTCCAACAGATTGACTAACGTCAAGCCAAAGGATTTCATTAAAAAAATGCATCTTAAGCTTTGTCACTCTTGGACCCTTCTCCAGTCTTCTACACACTGCAGAATGTGATGGTGTGTTTCTCATCATATGGTCACCTCTTTGGCAATTCCATTTGCCGTGGCAACCTAGTCTGTATTTTCTATAATCATCCAGTACTTATTTTGTAGCTAAAATGAATCAGGAGGATGTTAATGTTCCTTATCAAAGCATTCCTAATAGTCTATTGGTGCTAATCCTCATGCTTGTTCGGTGATATTTTCTGAGAAGCAGCGTTTTGCAGCATGTATCCATTATCGATCCGCATGTGGGGTGTGCCCCCCCCTTCTACATCCTCCTCCTTCTTCTCCTTCCCCCACTGTCACACCTGCAAAAGTTGCCAGAATTGTCTGCTCCATGAAGGCCACCTCTCAGCAGGTTTCCCCCTTCTCATCCAGGACCATCAAGGATAACATTGGCTCTACTACCCCTGCTCTCACTGATTTCTGAAATCACTCATTCCTCACTGGATCCTTTCCCTCCTCCCTTGTATTCCCACTCCTAAAAAAAAAACGAATCCTACCTGCCCTGCCAACTACTGCCATAACCCCCTTCCTGGGGAAACTGCTGGAGAAGTTGGTTTTGCCCCAACTCAACTCACACACTGAACTTGTTGGTCTCCATGACATCATATCATATCATCAATCTGGATTCCGAGCGTCCGGAGGCATAGAAACAGCTCTTCTGAACACCCGTGAAGAACTGCTTGCATCTCTGGACTCCAACTCCTCTGCTGTCCTTAACCTTCTCAATCTCTTCTCTGCCTTTGACACAGTCAACCATTCCATCCTTGTGCAAAGGCTCCACAATACCCTTGTTATCTCGGAATGGGCACTGGACTCGCTGACATCCTTCCTTACTGACTGCTTTTCCCAAGTCATCCTGGGCACCTTCTCCTCTCCTATTTCCCTCTCCACCTGTGGTGTCCCCCGGGGTTCTATCCTCTCCCCCTGGCTCTTTAACATCTACCTTTCTTTGCTTACACGCCTCATCTCCTTCTCTTCCAATTTCCAGAGTAACGCAGCTGACACTCAGCTCTTTTTCAAACTCTCTGCCCACCCTCTTGCACCCTCCATCCTCCCAGACTGCCTATCTGTCATCCAGTCCTGGTGCACCGCCAATGATCTCTGCCTCAACACATGTAAAACTGAGATCCTTCCGAACAGTAGCCCTGCACCCTCCTTCTTCCCTTCACTCTGGCCTTCCTTTTTTGGGCTATCCCCCTGCACCCTCTTCTGAAGCCAGAAACTTCGGTGTCATCTTTGACTCCTCCCTCTCCTTTCTCCATCACACTCAGGACATTGCCAAGAAATCACACTTTCAGCTGTTCCTTCTGAAAGGAATTCTCCCTTTTCCCACTTTCCCACAGAAGGCTCAATGTGACCCAAGCCTTGGTTCTCTCTAGGCTTGACTATTGCAATAACCTCCTCCTAAATCTACCATCTTGCACTCTGTGACCCCTCAAGCTAACCCAGAATAGAGCAGCAAGACTTATCCTTGGCCTTAATCCCAAAGACTGGAACTCTCCTGCACTAAAAAGTCTTCAATGGCTCCCGTTTGCTGCTTGAATTAAATTCAAATCCCTCTGCATCATCCACAAACGGTCTGTGCCCGGGGACCACACTATCTTCAACTTTATCTTACTAAATACCCCCCCTCTAGACCACTACGCTCCTCTGGCTCTAACTCTCTGTGAGTAAAGCGTTTTGCTAAAGAGAGAGCAGGTGGACGTTCACTTTGCTCAGCTGGCCCCCTCCTATGGAACAGACTCTCCTACCCTCTTTGCCTTGAGCAGGATCTTCTTACATTCTGCAAGCTTCTTAGGACTCTCCTATTTACCTCCTCCTTCCCTTCTTCTTTCCCCTGCTAATCCCACAGTTGCTACGATTGGGCATCCTGAGCCCTTATGCATCCTCAGGGCCCTGACCTCCCTTACCCAATCGGCCCATTTCCTGTATATCGGCACTTACGCTTACACCCTCTGCCCTGGTGGCTCGCACTTACACCCCTTGCGACTCCAGGCTGTGTAGCACTCAACATTCCAAGCACTTCATCTGTGGCTCACCCATGAGCTCTGACACCACAGCACTGACCCCTGCCATCTTCCTTGCTGCACTTGCACGTTCTGAATATTCACAAGGCTTAGTAGGTGCATCCTTTTCTCCTCTTTCCATCACTGCTTTTATTTTATTGTGTTTTAATGTATTCATGTATTTCCCTTCCCTGCTCCCTGCCTTGCCCTGTGGGTGCTAAGAAACAGTATTTTCTTATTGTATAAGCTCCTAAAAAGTAAACAATAAACATACAGCTGTTGATTGCACCATATATTTTTTATTGAGCATTTTTTTAGTTTTCAATTATATATTTGTGCACTTAATGAACATATTAAAAAAAGAGAGAAGAATGAAAAAGCATAAATATATAAATACATATGTCCATCAACGTTTTTGTGTTCAAAAGTAAGAACTCATTAAACAAACAGGAAAAGAAAAACATTCCTTAATACTGCAATTATAATAACCTTCATGTGACTCCTTACTCCTCAATCTTTGAGTGCATCATTTACAGTACAGGATACAATTCCCATCAGTGCATTCATTGAACAGATTTTAATAATGATATTATTCTAGCGCTGTACTTCACAGTATTCACCAACTTTGACGAACAGCCCTCACAGTTCCAATCGTAGGATTTAATACATCTTTAATTCGGCTATTCTTGAGTGGCAATCAATTTCTCATCTTTTATCATATGCTTTGCGTTGTTCCATATGTTGAGGGCACCCGGGTGTTGACTGTATGTGTATCTGGAATTGTATGCGTTTTACTTAGGAAGAGTCAAATTGTGCATGTCCGCGATCATCGGCTGATGTGAAGTATGACCGCTGAATGAAGTTAGCCACCATCCCTATACCTCTGTGCCATCTGAGAGCTCCCCGCCTCTGGAGTGCTTTACCTCGAACCGTGAAAGGATGAAGGTTCATCTCAGATTTCGTAAATGTCTAAACATCTTGCAATTGACTAGGCCAGGATAGTGGCTATAGTAATTTTCACTAACTTCTGGATCATCTGGTTTCTTTCTCTGTGTAGCGCCAAGAGGCCCAAGGGTATTTGCGCACAAAAAAAACTAAATAAAATCTTAAAAAGAGTGATGTCAGGCGTACTGACAGCATGTGAAGCTGTAATCAACATCTCACTGCAAATGGTGAGGGGACGGGACTTTACCCGATGCGTATTGGTGACCAACAACCACAGTCACATACAGATCAGAGTAACTTGGAAGTGAAGGAGATATATTTAATTTTTCTGTGAAGCTGGTGATTTTTTTTTGTATGTCAACTTTCCAGTATGATTTATATTCCAACTGTCATAGCCTTCACGAAGGCCAAGAACGGTCTCTTGCCCACATGGCTCTAACTTTGGTGCTAAAATCCCCTCATTATACAGAATAGAAAATTGATATGCAGTTAATTTTAGAGACAATTCCTACTCTATGTTACACAGATAAATGCAAAGAAATCCAAAGTCCATATCACTATTGTTCTTTCTAGGGGTGCCTTTCGGCCTTCTGGTCCTCATCATTGGCCTCCTTTTGGGACTTACCAGTTACATTCTCACAAGGCAAAGAAATCAACAGCTTTCCCTCTCCATGTGTTTTCTTTCATCTCTGTAGATATGTGTCAACCCAACAAGCCACCCCCTGTCTTGTTGGTGTCATCCCATCCTTGTTATCCCTTTTGCCACCAAGCGCAGCAGATACACCCGTACAGCCCGCTTCTCGATGGGCCTTTCTTCCGCTAGCAGTTCCCCTGTCCTTGTCACCGATGCAGCTGACAATTTGGCTGCTGTTGCCATTTCTGCTGTATTCCTTTTGAACCCCATGAACCTTGATTAGATCTACACCTGACACAGTTCCTAGCGGTAACGCTGCAGCTCCCATTGTCTTAGCAGTAGACAACCAATATCCTGCCATCCCTACCAACAGTACATCTGCTGGCATACCTCTGTACCACACTCGTATCCCCTGAATACCCCCATGGGGCATTCCTGTAAGGTGGCCCCCTCCTACAAAGAAAGTAGGTTCTCTAAGTGGGTACCCAGGCACGGCTGTATGTCCAGTAGAGTCCCTCTGAATCGACAGTGTTATATGCTCCGAGAGCTGGTCTTTTCCCTCACCTCTGGTTCTCTTGGTTCAGCTCCTATGGCTCAGCGAGGCACCTTCATCTGGGTTACCTCCTTGTAGGGCTGTGTCAGAGGCCAGGACATACTTCGGAGCTGCTGAGGCTGGAGGAGAAATGCTGGCCTTTCCCATGAGAATAATCCTATGCAGGACTGTAACTCCACCCCTGTAAATGGGGCATTCGCAAGCTAAAGGAACCCCAGTCCTTTCAGGATACTTTCATCTAAGTCTGCACAGCAGGTCTCCAGAGGGTAATGCTGATTACGGTTGGCATCAGTGTGCACATGCATGGTAATCATGCAACAAAGCATTCACTCCCCACGCCTAGGGCGCCCGTGTCAATGGTAGTCCAAAGCCACACGGTGATGGTGGGCCTCACTGGACGTGAGGCGCCCACCTGCAATACTATTACCCTTGGGTGCTGGAGAGCGGGGTTCATGGGTCAGCGGTCCACTGTGGCTAGTGACATATGTCCGAAGGGTGTACCAGGCCGGTTATGCGGGACTTTGAGGGTGGGCCTGCAAGGCCTCACTGTGAACCACTCAGGGGTGCGCTCCCATTGTTTCTTCAGAGAGACGTATGCAGTGTTCAGGTTGCTGTGCAAGTACGTTGTGGAAGGTTGTGCAGAGAACAATGCATGGGGGTTAGAAATCAGTGGCAGTAAGTGCGCGTTACCTTTGATTTTAGAGAAATGCTGCTCCCCTCATATCATTTGCAGGTGTGTCCATTGGGGAGAGTTCCAAAGGGAAAAAACTCAGGACTAGGTTAACACAAAAGAGAGGACTGTGCTTCTGGAGTCCAGCCCTAAGGGAGGTTGCATGTGATGACATCACTCTAGACAACATGGCTACTGAAAAGGGTTACAAAATAGCCCTCTAGATCACCTCCGGACCTCTAACCTCATATAAACAAACTCCAGACCTAGAATATGTGGGGGAAGTGCTGGATAGTAAAAAAGCACGGCTCTGCTGAGCGATATTTTCTGGGTGCGATGAAATCGCGCGTACAGGCCAAAGGGGGGTAATTGCAACTCTGCCTTCTTCCTTGTGGGTGTTCGGCCACATTTATTACAACAATAAAGCATGAGCGCTTACAATGAACTACTTACACAATGTTCTAATCTTCACAGCGCTGCACACCTAATAATTAATCTTTCCACAAGCCCTGGACCCTTGGGAAAAATGTTCACAATGGGCCTAGGGCGGTGTGCACACGTCGCTGTGCATCCCTCCACGCACCTGTGGAAAATAAGATGGCTCCTCGTGAACCAACCATTGCCCGGACCTATTTCCCCAAACCTGCAAACCTTAGAGAATGCCCCATCACAACGTACCTGCGTTTTGTTCAGCTTTGGCCTACAATTAGGAGGAAAAAGATCCTACTCAAAATACCGAATGCAGCCTGCACGTTTTCCCAGTGTGTTTAACACAATGCCAGTGTATGCCAAAATACTGGTCGGGGGCACTTCCACCCCCACCATGATATTGCACCCCTCATCATATCATTGAATACACCCATTCCAGCCCTAAGCAAATGCACCTCACAAGGCCTAGTAGGACTGCCTCCCTCTTTCATTGTCATATTTGCCTTTCATTCCCATGTTCCCTCCCCGTTGCCATGTGAGCGCTTTGAAACAAAATGTACTTGATGTATAAGCGTCTTACAAATGCACAATAAATACAAAATACATATGCCGGCCCTGGATCAGTCCACAAGGTACCCTCAGTAAACACCTTTGACTCAATATCAACTGGGATATTTCATTGGTCAACTTCCATGTGGGAAAGTTAAATGGCCTTGCTTCAATTCCTTTTCCCAAATACCTTCTTGTGATCATGTGCAACCAAGGCACAATCGATCTTGGAAATAAGCTCATCACCTATGCCAACTGTCCAATCAAATGTTCGCACAGGTGCTGCCGTCGCAAAGATGTCAAATCGTTTCCCCCAAATGCACAGTGACCAAATTTGCCCCTGGAAGATTTCCCTTCTTAGGAGCTTTAATCGCTGCACCCAACAGTTGCTGCAATCGCAATCCTCTGTCACAATCCAAAAATGTCAACTCCTCAACGCCTCTTCATTGACGCTGACCCGGTATCCCATACAGTGCCGTCTTCATAAAGAAATACCCCGGGATTCACACAACACAATGTTCCATCCTCTCAAATTAATTACAAGGAAAAGTTAGACACATCCCACGCCTCCCGAGGCAGGCAGTCACACAACGAAAGGAGGTGTTCCTCAACCTTCACACTAACGCTGGTGTGATCCATTGCATCGTCTCTTCTGAACAAATCTCAAGACGCACTTGTTCAACCAATTAAGACTACGTGAACTGAGGTACTGAATGTATTGTGTCTGTGCCCAGCGCTGAGATGCCCATGGGCTATGCATGCTCCTACAAATGAGAAAACAAATAAATAAATAAATAAAATGTACCTCTCAAAAGCGTTAGACTTTCAACGGCCAATCCTCTTGACCTTGTCATCCCACAGTCCAATGCTTGCTGCCAATGTTGCAGCCCCAATGCGAAAATAGTGCGAAACCCTCCTGTCCAAGACCGATGGCCCCCAGAGCCACACTAAACGCCCTGTTTAACAGAAACAGTGGCATAGCTAACCGTCTAGTTCTATCAAAGGGGGACCTTCCATCCACAGCAGTCTCACCTCTAAGAATTCAGACACTACCTCAAAAGGGCCAATCCGCTGTCCTGGGACCTGGCTTAGTGTGGCTAGGATCTCTTTCCCCTGTTGATCAGTTTCTGATCTCAGCAACCATATTTGCACTATTCTGTTTCTTAAGATTCACCCTTGGGGGTCTTTTTCAGAAACAAGGAATAGTTCTGCAATACGAAATAGCCCCATAAAATGGCAAGCAGAACGCCACGCAGAAGAAGAGAAATTCTGCCCCACCTGGGCAGATCTTCTGGGGCGCATCTTCTGTTCTTCGCGATCTTTGGGCATCTAATGGTCCCCTGTTGTCTGGGTGCACCTTGCCTTTTCCCACGCTGCTAATGGACCAAGGCACCAAAGGATCTATGTGATTTTAATGAATCTATAAATTTTAACAAACCCAAATAACCCAAAATAACGAAAAACGAGTTCGATTTCAAAATGCTGATTTTCTTTTTTTTTGCCACTGAAGAGTGAACCGTTTCTACTATCTTCTTGCAGGGTTTCATTTACTGTTTCTTAGGTGGCAGAAGAAACACTGTCTAAGAGGGACTGCTGTCAGGGCCTCTCTTTGCCTCCTCCTGATCAGAAGTTTTTAGTGTGCCACCTGGTATCTGAGTTGCTTTCAGCTGATCTCCCCCCTATGCTATCCTTTTGTAACCAACATTCCAAACAGTTGATCAATTACTTTGTCAAGACCCCCTGCTGTTCTCCTATTCCTGCTTATATCACTAAAACATTTTTAGAAACCCAAGAATAATCAGCCCTACGTATGCTAACACTCGGCCGGAGCCTTCCACTTGATCACGAGTCCAACGTAGTATCCACCTGTTGTCACAGATGACCTCACAAACCCATCAAGTCTTTTTGAAGCGTTTTTCTTGAAATAGTTCAGAAGTGCTTGCTAAGGGACGTCCTTCCCCCTCTCGTCCCTCCGTCCAGTTCTCTCCTAAACCCACTAAACACTAAACCCCAAGATGGTGACTAGAGATTAGTAACCCCTACTTCTAGATATCTCGTTATGATGACCGGGATCATGCCAAAATACCTCATCCCATTACGGGTGGGCGGGTTAAGTTCATTTAAAAGAAGATGGAGAGGTATGTGGCCAGGCTCCGGAGGGGGGGCGGGCGATCACCCATCGCATATATTTGGTGAAATGGGGTAAAATAAAAAATAAATGCTGCCCAAAATGTTCATATAGATCCATGATATGATAGATTATTTATAACGCGCTTAATACCCAGAGGTTTCTAACCGCTGACCCGGGGATCGAACCTGTGTTGCTCTGTGTTGTCTTGCTTCCAAGGCGAGCAAGTTGCCGCTGAGCTATCCTCCTAATGGCAAACGCCCTCTCTCACTCCTGGAACAATCTATTTGAATCCTAACCTAGGCCCCACAATAAAGTGTTACATTGTTACAAGAAGAGGTGTCTTACAAATCACTCAGAGCTTACTTCGTCTTTTCCTTGCACACTCTTGTACTCTTCGCCCAGATATTCTACCGCCCCTACCTTCTACTCACCTCCCTTCTCTCCCTCGCTCTCTCTGCAACTCTATCCCTCCGATGCTCTCCTTTGTACTCTTACTCTCTTCCGCTCTGCACTTCTACTTCCCTTTCTTCACGACTACTCCCTTAACTCTCCACCCTATTACTCTCCTCCCTCTCTGCACCGCGACTCTCCCCTCCACACTGCAGCTCTACAATAAATTCTCCCACACTCACTCTCTTTTCACGCTCAGCCCCTTTCCCAATGAATCTCATTCGCCCCATACTCTCCCTTTATTAGTCTCACTCACACACCGTTCACACACTGACACCAACCAATACCTCAACTTGCACCCACTTTCACAATCCTTTTCCACACAACCACATGCTAAAAAAGGGGAAAAACGCACAAACACATTTGGCGGGGAACAGACACAAAAACATTCCAAAATAGAAGTGGAAAACCCTGATGCCATACCATGACGGACCTCTCACAATCAAGGTATGCAGAAAACACGTGGAAAACGTGCGTGGAAACGCACATACATCCACCAGTCTTACCAGATGAAGGAAACCCACATGTTAGCCTTATGCACAACACGTTGAAAACCCCATCCAAAAAACAGATACTCTACAACACAAAACTATCTGGACATGCAGAAACTACCACGAACATAACAGGCCAACAAATGAAGGGGAATTAGTGGCAGAAATCAGTTTACGGGGGATAAAGGTAAACAAGTCATTGCTTCTTGTCAACACCCACTGTAAATATTAGGTAGCGTACTTTAATACTATAGCTAAGGTGAGTCCTGGGAAGTAGCGGTCTGATGTTCGATAAGGTTTGATTGGAGGTCGGCTAGATAGCTCCTTTGGACAGTTGGCAATAACCTTAACATTGGCACTGGCCTCAGTTGATGACTTTACTTTTTATAGGTAATAATTCAAATATGCGCTTGTTTCACTTATCATATTCATGACCAATTGCGGAACTCTTTCGGAGTTTCTAAGTCTTCCAATTAAGACTTGCACTGTAAGTAGAAATTGCACGTTGTTACGACTTTACAACTTGTTTCTTTGCGGTGTGGTATCCTCAATATTCACATTGTCTTAACTTCTGAAAGAGGAAGAGGAAGGTAATTGAGACGAAGGGGAACACGAGTTAGCGTCTTCGGATGTCAGTTCACACCTTGGTTTCCTTTAAATTGAGCAGTGTGGTTTAAGCCAACTACATGCTCTCTTATTCTGCTCTGGTCTGCAAAACGTCTTGTATTTCTTTTACACCTGCCGGGCCTGAACCCAGCTGCTTCTGCAACCTTCAGCTGAGGGATGAGGTCACTGGAATATATTTCACTCCCCATGTGGTAGTCCTTGATAACAATGCAGGAAATTGACAATGGTTCTATGTCATCTCATCGAATTTATTTTCTTATTTCTTTTACATTTGGCCTCATATATATGCAGGGGGAGATCACCGCAGTCCGTGACCTCACCCTATATTTATTATGACGATTAACCCCCCACCACCCACACACACACACACACACATACACATATATATTTGCGTCCATAATCAAATTAAAAAATGCAGCCATTCAAAGAATTCTGCCGCAATAAAATCCCCCGTTACCATTGACAACATTTACTGTGGGAACTCCCCCGATCTCCCCCTACATGGGACGGGGTAGGGGATTCTCAGAGTGATGTGAGTGGGGATGGGCGTGGAGCTAGGTGTTGAATAATGGGGGGTGCCATGCATTTTGGAATCTGGCTAAAACCAAAGTCTCTTTTGGGTCCATAAGAATGAGCAGCCATGTCACAAATATGTCTGTGATAGTAATTCAAGCATGCACTCCTTCTGAGCATGTAATGCACACCAGGGCGGTACTCATTTCACCTGTAGCAATCCCCAAATAGTAAAATCCCTACAGACTGTGATCCATTTATACTCATATGGACCACTTTACCCTTTGGGTTTGGGCTGTCCTAGTGAACAAAGGATGACTGTTCAATGCATCTTGAATGTCACTTTTATATTCATCATTGTATGTTATTTCGGAAAAAATCCATAGAATCCATAAAACAGTACAACAAATACATATTTAAAAAACATCAAAACCTCAGCCAATCATAAAAAAGCAGAGTAATACAGCGAGTTAGAGCAAAGTCATTAAAGTGCACAAGTGATAATATTCAGGAGAAGGTTCTACAGCAATTTCTGCTGCTATTCCATGCCCTTACAAAAACGCAGGGCACTCTGTGGGCATCTTTGCACAAATCAATTGCTTCAATTAGGGTCCCAACATTAAAAGATTTAAACAGAGGAATTAACCAAGAGCGGCGAATATCGTGCAAAAAAGTGCACCAGAAAAAAGATGAAACACATCTTCAGGTGAAGATTTGCACATTGGGCAAAGATGGGATGGAGATGAGTTCCATTGGCACAGGACACTCAAAGTGGGCAGTATAACCAAAACTGAACTATAAATACAGGGTGCTCTCAGTAGGTACAACAATCCAGGGAAGATATCTTTCAAAGCCCAAAATAGCTTGGATCTCATAGATTTGGTAGATAAAGTTTTCCGGTCTGCTCAGTCGAGTAAGTCTACTATTGGCCAATCCCAGTATGCTTTCTTCATAGCGTTGATGCTTGAGGCATTAGTGGCCTTGCGTCTGTCTCATAAATGGCCCGTCCATATCTCTTTTAAGATGTTTTTATATGAATGAACCAGGGCCCTGTTTTACAATGATTGCCCCATAGAATGTAAATTATGGCACCCCTGTAGACAGATAATGCGGCCTTTGCCCAAAGTCTGAGCCACAGGAGTACGGGTTTGATCCTAATAGTGTAGTAAATGCCCAACAAGCCTCACTCAAGTTTAAGGACTATGTTAAGAGTTCCCTGGCGCAATGGCAAAAGCTTCTAGAGAAGTATATGTTCACTTATGACCAAGCTGATAGACCTTGAGTTCATCCCCATAAAGACCAGCTTGTATAGCCTGGGCTTAATATACTGCAAGAGCAGGTTTGATAGCTTTGCCCTAACATTTGTTGGTGAAGTTCAGTGTGACTTCCGAGCTTCGCTTCAAGGTTAGGTCAGATTTAACTAGCTGATTACTCCAGCATCCCTTACACCCACCCAGGTAGTCAATATGTGGCACCTGCTCTATTTGAACCTATTTGAACACCATTTAGATTAATATTAACGACTGGATGCACTTTCCAGTTTCAAACCATAATCTTAGTTTTGGTTTCGTTTATTATTAATTATTTTATTCTACAGAGTTCAAGTAGTATTTTAAATGCTTTCTGAAGACCGAAAGGCGAGGTGGAGAGCAGAACCTCATCATCGGCAAAGAGGAGGATACTAAGCTTTTCTCAATTTCACACTGGAGCGTATACAGAAGAGTTGAACAGGGTAACCGCAATAGCATTTACGAAAAGGGAAAATAATAGGGGGGCCATGGCACAGCCTTGATGCACACCGACAAAGGGGTGGTTAGTTGACCTACTGGTCCCCATCTTACTGATTCCACGTTAACAGTATAGAAGGACCTAATAGCATAAAATAGATCCCTGGGGATTCCCTGGTTGACTAGGGAGGGCCACAATAAATTGCGATTAACGCTGTCAAATGTTGCACGAAGGTCCACAAACAGTAGATAAAGGGAAGCGTGCTTTTGCATCAGATAGCTTTGCATGACCACAGCCAATCTAAAAGTTTGCTCAATGGTTCCCATCCCTTTTTGAAATCCCACCTCGGCGTGGGATAAAATACTGTTATCGAAAGCCCCCTGACTAAGCCTGGTTTCCAAAACTTTGCCATGTTTTCCCAAGGCAGCCAAGAAGTGATATGGGACGATAATTGGCTCGGTCATTTTGATTGCCCTTGTATGTATAATTTCAGCATTTCTCCAAGATGGCAGAGGCAGTGGAATGATACATTGCCATGAGTACCGGAATCCTAACTGAAGGTTCTGATTTAAATAGGTCAATCGATAGTATGTCCAGTACCAGAGCCTTGCCTGTAGATTCCAAACTCAGAGCCAGTTCAACTTCTTCCGATCAGAACACCAGGTGGTGGAGGGAAGCCTGAGCAATAGGCAAGTCCTTAGGGACAATATTAGTCATTGACAAATTATTGCTATAGACCTTTTTAAAATGTAAATACCAGACATTTTCTGGAAGAAACATAGGCAACCGCAAGGGCGCTTTGGTGTTCCCATGAGTAACTATCTGAACTAGCTGAATGATCGTGGTCACTGACTGCCTGTTTAAGGTCTTTTCATAATTGATCATAATTGATCAGATGCTTCTTTATTTTTCTTAGCTAACTAATGATAGTTGGCTCTTAAGCTAAAAATCAGGTCCCTGGTTTGAACAAGGACTACTAGTCCCGAGTCTTGGGAGGATAGCTCATTGGCAACATGCTCGCCTTGGAAGCAAGACGAAGCGGAGCAACACAGGTTCTATCCCTGGGTCCAAGCTTAGAAACCTCTGGGCATGAAGCGCGTTATAAATAACCAATTATAATGATAATTCTAAGTGCTGGATTAGCACAGGCCCCTAACCTCTCATGAAATTATGAACCTCCATGTTGGTAATTGTATCATTTGAGAGATACTCACAACACAGGGAACAATCCACTGTATAATTCAACAGACAGAGATTCAGCATTAGAAGGCAACCATCTGGGATTACGTTTATTAATGGTAGAACAATACCTGGTCTATGGACCATGCAACCACCATTCCTTTTATATTGCTGCATGCCACAAGCCTCGTGTCAGGGGAGAGAGCTTTCTCGACTTGGAGAGTTTTGACCTAGGGCCTTCACGGAACAGCACTCCGGCTAGGCAATTTTTGCCAGATTGCCACTAGACCTTGTTTCAGCCCAATTCTTCCCTTGCTTAATACTATCCTAGGCTGGACTCCCTGTTCCATTCTTCATAATCTGTTTTCTACTGTTTGCACAAAGCAATATAAGTTACAATGACCCTCCTCAGCTGTTGCTATTGGGCACTGAAGCAAACCATGGGTATAGGCAAGTTTTAAACATAATCACCTTTGTGATGGGCTGTTTCCACAGCCTACGGTGAATTTGGTATGGATGGTGCTAATTTGCAGACTTGAAGATCTGCCAACAATTGTGACTTTGTTTTAACTACAATCCCGTGCCTTACCTGCATGCACAGGCTTGCAGTGAAAGTACAATTATTTGTGGGCAATGAAGCACTGTTCTTGGAATGTCTTGGGATATTACAAGCACGTTCTTTTAAAGCGTGATTGCCGCATCATGTGGTGATGTGCAGTATCCTATGAAAGCTTCACAAAGGTGTGCGTAAGCATTTTATGATGTATGTGACAGATCCAAGAGTCAATTTTTCGCTCCCATTACATTTACTCCAATCTGATTTGAGATTTCTTTTCTTTGCTTCTATGATGGAAAGTGGGTTATGAAAAATGATTGGGATTCCTGGGAAAAGATACATGCATGGCTACGATCACCTAACCAGGGATGGACGCTTGTTGCTAGGTGATAAGGGCAACTCATGCCTCCTCTTCCTTCTTGACCTTTCAGCTGCATTTGACACCGTCAGCCACTGCACCCCCCCTTACTGAAAAGATGCAGTTCTTTGGCACTGCCATGAATTGGTCTAAGTCCTACCTCTTAGGCAGACAGCAGGCCATCCAGATGAACTCCCTACATTCTAACCAACTCCCCCAAGTTTCATCCTTTCACGAATCATTGTAAATTTTAAAATGGAGCCTCTCCTCTGGGCACTCTCCTGAAAGAACCCAATAGAGCCATCCACCAATAAGCGGGCGATACGCTGTTGCACATGAGAGTAAATAGCACACAGGACATCACTCGTCTGTGCGAAAACCTAGCCATCATCCAGTCCTGCATGTGAACTGCCTAACTCAAACTAAACCCATCCAAGACTGTCCTCATCGGTCCACTCGCTCTAACAATGGCTCTAACAACTCATCTAACAATTGCTCAATGATATGCACATAGAGGAATTTGATCCACAACTCTCAGACTCAGGGAAATCCTTAGGCTTTACAATCGACAGCAGGCTGTCATTCCAGAAACACATATCCAAGAGGGCCCAAAAGCCTGCCTATGAATCTCGACTCTTCGTAAAATCAAACCATTCAACACGCTTCAGGACTTCCGGACCGTAGTGCAGGCCTTTGTGGTCTTCCACATCGATGGAGGAAATACCCTCCTTATGGGGCCCATGCTGCTCACTTGGCTCCCCTAAAAGCCGTCCACCACGCTGCAGACGTCTTATTATGGGTGCATGGATATTTGACCAAATCACCCCTGACTTATGCGAACTACATTGGCTTCCTCTCCAGGCCATGAAAACATGGCTTTTTCAGCAAAACCTGACATAAGACTAATTCCAATGGATGCACATACCGATGCAAAGACCTCAACTCCCAAGGCGTGCTATACTGTCTAAAGATGCCAGCCCAAATGCTGCCTACTAACACTATACAGCGCTCTGCTGCTCTCGAGCTAGGTCTGTGCTTTAAACGATAAAATAAAATAAAAATATATATAGGAAATATATTGGGGCGGCTCACACTACATCATGGAAGATCTCTGATTTGTATCAAACCTCCCTCTCCCAAATAGACCTGTCAAAGGAAGGTTCTAGGTGGATGCGTTGGGCCTTTACGGCTAAGATGTCTGAATCAAAGGCCCCATCTCTCAACCTCTACACCTCTCTAATGTTTATGCAGTGGAGGGGCAGTCCTACTACCAGGTAGATGGACTGGTATTACAGTTTATTGTGACAGGTGCATTATCAAACCCTTTGTGCTTGATCAACTTAGTGGCATCATCAGAGGTACTGTGTGTGTGTATTCCTTCAACAAGCCGGTACCCTCTACACCAGAAAACCTGATCCTCAGATCAAGAGTGAGCAGAGGGCATGGTCAGGGGTATTGTGATATTGAGGGTACTCACCCTGGTGTCTAGAGACAATCCTTGCTATGTTGTCTAGGAATAAGAGCAGTTATTCATCTTTCTTGTTTTTTTTATTTGTATTTATTTGAAGAACAGGGATGACAAATCTGAACACAAATGACTTATAATAACACATTTACAAATTGTAGAGGAATTTCCATGAATGGTGCCTGCATGATAGTGCAAAGATGAGAAAACGTTTATGAGGGTGTAAAAAAGTCGGTCATATACTAGGGACAAAACAAACATAACATTAAATATATATAAGAAAACAGGTGACTTACAAAGCTAACATTAACCTAAGGGGGCAAGTGCTTTAAACTAAGGAGGAACACTATTTAAATAATACAAAATTACATTGTTAAGTGTGGCTGGAGGCGGGAGTGGGGTCAGGTAGGGAGGATGGGTGAGAGGGCAGAGGGAGGTCTCTCTATAGCAAGTAAGTGAAGGTTAAGCTGAGCTTTGAAGAGCTCCTCAGTATGGCTGGCTTTGATTGTTGTAGGCAGTGGATTGTTGTAGGAAGTGGGTTGAGCAGGGAGAAAGAGCAGAAGCGAGAGGAGGCACAGGAAGTGTATGGGACAGTGAGGTTGAGTGGAGTGGAGTATCGGAGGGAACGAGATGGTGAGTAAACAGAGATACAATCAGACAGGTACTAAGGAGTAAAACCATTGATTACTTCGGAGCCTAGGAGTTGCAACTTAAAAAGAGAGTGGTTGTGCATGGAGAGTCAACCAGCATGTTGTTAGTAGGTAGAAGGGGGGGGAATCTGGGTAGGTTGTAAAGAAAGCCGGTAGGAAAGTTGAGGACTTTGTCTAGAAGGAGGAAAGAGCAGATATGAAGGCCAAGGAGTAGGCTTGAGCGGTAGTCCAGTTTTCTGAGCATAAGAGTGGAGATTCTTGTTTAGTAAGAAAAGGGTACATTTTCTCAATGTTGCGTGGTGTAATACAAGCAGCAGAGGCAGTGGTAGTGATGAATTATTGCAGTTGTACGTCGATATCAGAGGACCCCAAGATTGTGAGCCTTTGATAGGGAGCAAGAAGTTCAGGTGGGAAGGAGGTACACGAGAGAAGGGTAAGAATGCATTTGAAGCCATGAATAAGATTAGTTCAATTTTTGAAGAGTTCAGTATGAGGCAGCGGTGAGCCATCCAGTGATGAATTGTAGTGAGGCAGTTCATAATCCACTCCAAGATGGCTGGGGTGAAGGAGAGAAATGAGAACAATATTTAAGTGTCATCAGCAAAATGGTGATAGTGAAAGCCAAAGCATAAGATACATTCCCTAGGCCAGAGGTATAGAGAGTGAATAGCAGAGGTCCCAGGTTTGATCCTTGTGCGACGCTGATGATTTCAGTGGTGGGGTCAGAGTTTTTGAAGTGCCAAGAGATTTTAAAGGATCAACCTTCCAGATAGGAGCTAATCCAGACAACAACAGATTTGCGAAATCCAAGGTCCTGGAGAGTTAGAAGGAGAGAGGAGTGGTCAACACTGTCAAAAGTGGCATTAAGGTAAAAAAGGATGAGTATAAAAGAGAGAGTTTGGAGTAGTGAGCATTAGAGAGAAAGTTTGAGGCATGCATGAGTATAGTCTTGTTGGAGTGTTTACTGCAGGAGCCAGATTGAAGTGGATCTTCAAGACCATTATCCTCAAGGTACTTGGTGTTCCGGACGAACACCACATGCTCAAAGACTTAAATAATGGGGAAGGAGAGAAACAGGGCTATAGTTTGCTGGGACATTTGATCAGCAAGGTTTTTCTTCAATAGGGGGTAAAACAGGGAGAAAGAGGAGGGCTATGTGAGTGTTCCAAATTTTAGAGATGTTAGAGGAAAAGTAGTGAGCAAAGAATTTAGCAGAAATTGAGGATTTGATGGATATGGGCTTGGGAGCTGTGACTAAACATTGCAGTCTAGATTAAAGTTTGCGGGGATGATTTGGTTTGTGAAGTAGGAGGATTTGAATGAGTCCAGTGCAAAGGTTCGGGTAGCAAGGTAATTTCTGTAGGCTAGGAGTAGGGTAGGTGTCTGTAATTTTCACTAGTGTTGTAGGTCATGACGCATGTTTGTTTTAAGAGTCTAAATTTCAGAGGTGATTCAAGGCAAAGGACGGGAAGGTGTGAATGTGCAAGCAGGATAGTGTTGGTCAAATTGAGTCATAACTGCATTGTGAAAGTCTGTGAAAACACAGTCAATGGAAGTGGCATGAATAGGGGAAAGAGACAGGAGAAGTTCTCACATTGTCATGGTGAGGGGCAAGAAAGTTCTGTCTGGCATTCCTCTTAGTCATTGACAAGTGTAGATGAGGAGTGGAGGGACAGAGATGTTAAAGTGAACAATGGAATGATCAGGGGCACAGGAGTCCTGAAGAACTCAGAGGAGGAGTGTGAATTAAGAGTTGATGTCAGACAGGGTTAAGATGCAGTGTTGAGGATCTTCTTGATGAGGAACCCCACATTGGGAGAATGGGAGAAGGTATCAGAGTCAGTGAGGATATTTGTCATGAGGGGAGATTCAAGTTTCTCTGATAGGAAGAAGTCAAAGTAGTGGGAGATGAGAGTGGAAGTGGTCAGTAATATAGGGAGACTTGTTCCAGAGGAATTGTGCATTCCAGAGACCAATTGTGGGAGAACGTAGAAGGATGCTGTGGGAAAGGCGAGGGGGATCGATAAGGTTGGAGATCCTGGGAGCACAGGACTGTCTTATTTGAAGGGTGCGAGTGCACGTGGCAAGGAGGACAACTGGGAGGCTGGATAGTGATGCAGAAGTTAAAACATGCTGAGGCTGAAGGCTATAAGAGAAGGGAAGGAGAAGAGTGAGTCGAAAAATGAATGGAACGAGAGCAAAGGTGTATGATGAAGGGTAGAAGAAATAAACAAGTGAAGACAATGAAGAAAGGGTGCAGCCTGAGAGAGAGAGGGAGAGAGAGAGAGTGAGAGTAGGTGGTTGAGTGGAAATGAAAGGGGTGGCTAAGTAGAAGAGGGTGAACGTTCTGAATTGGGTTCAATTGGGGCTATAGGTAACCAAAAGACAGTTAACATGGCCAAAACAGCTATGTTTCTTGATCCTGTGAGGTAACCGAAGCTCTGCGGTGAAAAAATATGCAATGGGTGGAAGGATCCCTATGCATGGAAGCAGAAGTCAGGTAAAGGGTGAGCTTGGTGAAGTGCCCGCTTGAGCAGGGGTTCTGATCCTAGGCCCTTTCCAGCCCTAATAGGCCCAATCAGGGAGTGGCTCTTTGCTGCTTTTGGTCCTTGGCAGCAGACACCTGATCTGGACATCCAGGGGAGACTGAATAAGGAAGACAGAAAGTCATATGTCCCTCAGAGAGCCCATTACAGTGCGCCAGATTGCTCCCCCACTTTCAGGCAGAACCCTGGGTGTTTAATGCCCAGGGAACCTTGTTTTGCATGCAGGATCCTCAGTTGGTCTTATCCATCTGCATTTGGAGTAAAAAGGTAAAATGCCTAGGCACCTGTAGCTCTTGATTAATGTTTTGGTATCTCTGGTATATCTATATTTAGTACTCGGGTGTGGGTACGTTTGTGTGTGTGTAATAAGATAATCTATATGTGTATGAAAACTCTGGTGGTCGACTGATTTTCGGATTTCACGTTTTGTCCAAATATGGCAAGTAAGGAACTTGGCTCAGAAAGTAGGGGTCTAGGATGTTCATAGTCGGATCTGGGAAGGACACATACCTGGTTTGTGGCATAGCCCTGGTTGTGCTGGGATTGGGTGAGTACTAATAAACCACTAATTGCAGAGGTAATGGCTTCTTAAACAATTGGTGACATAGCAAAGAAAGAAGCTTGCTTTCAGCTGAATTAATATGCTTTTCGGGGACTTTCTGGTAGGTTCTGTGAAAATCGGCTGCCGCAGGAGCAGAGTGAACGCCTTTGCTAGAAATAGACCTTAAGAATTGCCTGCTTCTATGCATAGAAAAAAAATAATTTCTCCCGCCCCCCAAAAAGCTGATAGATTGTGGTTGAAAAGATCAAATAGGTGTCAATGGGCCAAGTGGACCCTGCTGAACTAAAGCACTGCTTAAAAGGGTGGGTGGTATGCATCGCGTGAGCTCATGGGCCCACTCTTGCTCAGTGTCTGCAATTGCGGTTTGGTTGACTGCACAGGCGGGTTAGGATTGCCCCAACCTGGCACACTACGTGCTTGAGTTGCTGCCAGCGATAAGATGTGTAAAGGTTATTGCTTTATCTGCTGTGCTGAGCCTGGTCTTTGTCTGTTCTGTTCCCTCAGCTGAATGGAAGTGGCCAAGTCAAAGTCCCCAGCCACTACATTTCTTCACAAATGCTGGCACCGGCACCCCCAGGCATGACCCGACTGGCAATGCCTCCTGACTCCAAGTCAACCACCACAGCATCAGATGGAGGGACGTCCTCTCCCACTTCACCCAGTAAGCAGAGCGAAAGCCCGATACAAACACAGTATCATGTCATGGTGGGTGCCTGGCATGGATGGGTACCATACCTGACAGAGGGTGCTACCAGGAGATATATCTGGCATATATGGGGCAATATTTGGGGAAATATCTAGCACGTAGAAATATCTTTGCTAATATCTGAATCGGGTGATCTCTGGGTGGGATATATGGGGAAAATATCTGGTGCAATATTGGAAGTAGCGCAAAATCAGAATCCATATCTGTCTTTGGGTGAATCTAGGGGTGGTATGTGTGTGGTGTGGCATATGATCCAGCAATATCTAGGGAAATATGTGATGTGAACTAAAATGAAACGTAATACCTGACCTAATGATATCTGGGTTGATATCTGCCATGTGATGATGATAAGTGAGAAAGGATGACATCTTGCATGACTTTGGCCTATATGTCTGATGCAGGAGGGTATATCTAATGCAAAATGTTATATTTCAAAAGATGATGACTGACAAAAAGTAATATTTAATGAAAAAGTGCATCTAACAAGTATTGTTATCTTAGCTCAATATCTGACACAAAGCAATATCTGGGGCAACATTTGACACACTCTGACATGTGAAATGGAGTGTCATCTAGCACGTGCAGCTATCTGTGCCAAAAGCGTACACAAGAAACATAAGGTCTGTCTTCTGACTCAAGTCTGTATTTGATGCAGGGTTACACCGGATAGGAGCGGGCACACTTGGGTTGGTACCTGGACATTGAGACATGTCTATGTACATATCTGGGGCAAAATCTGAAACAAGGAAATATATGAACTAGAGCGATCATTGTCTCAGTTGATACTTGTGGTGGTATCTGACAAGGTGCAATATCTGAAGAGATATTTAACAGGGTTTGATATCTGAGGTGATAGCTGGAATGAGACAATGTCTGATACAAAAGATATCTAATATGAACAGGTTAGTCGGTCCTGGAATGGGACAATTTCTGATACAAAAGATATCTAATATGAACAGGTTAGTCGGTCCTGGTTGAGTATGTGCTATGTTTAGGTATGGTACAGTTGGCAAAAATGTGACATCTTGTGGATATTTGCAATAGAGGAAAGAAGGACAACTGCCTTTATGAGAAGATATCTAACAGTGGGAGACGCCCACCAGGGACTATTTCACTGGACAGTAGCCATTGTAGAACAAACTAGAATGTGGGATGTGTGTGTTTGGTAGGCATGCAATGGAATGACATTTAATTTGTGCATTGGTATGCATGTTGTTTGTTACCGTGGCTTTGTCTGCAAAGCAGGTCATGTCATAATCCCCACTGCATATTAGCATGTCATGTTTCCCTTTTCTGATCAGCACGTCATATTCCCCACTGCAGATAAGCACATAACATATTTCCCTATGCATTTCTGAGCACAGCCTAGTTGTTCACATGTCTACTCATAAATTGGGCTCCAGGGCCTCTGTAATGGTAACAATCATATGAAAACAAAGATGTATTATTTTACGGGCATTTGTTTTGTGGATTTCTGCAGTGTCTCATTTGTGTAGACAGGTCATTTTGCTAGACTAGCCGTCAGTCTAGGGGCCACTGTGGTTCTGCTAACACTCACAATACCAGCACAGGTGATGTCAGTAGTAGTGATCCTTAAAGTAGCAGTAACAGCAGTGGTGGTGTTTGCGGTTGTGGTTCCAGTAATGATGGTTCAAGCAGTGATACCTGCATTGACGAGTCCATCCGTCGTCCTCATCAGTGGAAGCACTTGCAGTGGTGAGATGAGACGTGGGGCAGAAATATTCGTGGTGGTATCCTTTGCTGTGGCCCCATCGATGTTGGTGCCAGCAGTAATGGTCACCCTTCCTTGCATGTCCCACATGCAAATCCTCTAACACGCCACTCAAGTGCCCGCAGACACTCCACTAACAACCTCACACATATTCAATCATACGGCACTCATATCTTTACACACAGACACACCACGTATGCTCAAATACTACTCATGCTCACACATAGGCACAACATACATGTGCTCACACACCGGCACCCACTCACGTTTTAGCAACGAGGGCAGTCTTTCATGAGTTCCTCCAGATGCCTTTGGGCCATCCAAAAATGTTCTCAAAGAAGATGTTTTATTGTACTTTTAACCCAAAAGCCACCAGTCATAGTTGCCTGTTCGAGGCCATGAACAAGGAACTACGTAGAACTCATCACATCCTGGCCCGGTCATAGACAGGTAGTGCACGGTTAGGATAGCTCAGTGGCAACGCTCTGTCTTGGAAGCAAGGCTATGTAGAGCAACACAGGTTCGAAACCGGGTCACGCTTGGAAACCTCTTGGGTATTAAGCGCGTTATAAATAACCAATTATATATAATTATATATACTGAAGAATATTCAACATTCACAAAAAAGAAATAAAGGGTTTTGAAGATGAGCTAATGACCCAGAACGCATAATGAGAAACAAAGAAAATAGTTGGAGACAGCCTCGCTTGGCGCAAGACAGTCTTGCTTTTAAGATCCATGCAAAGGGGCACTGAGTTAATATTGAAAATAAGAAGTAATACTTTCAGACTAGAGTATACACAGCACTGAGCAGCCCATCAGAAGAAACAAATAAACAACTGATCAACCCATCGCACATTAAGACACACCCAGAAATTGGCACAAGCCTTTCATAGAAAAAATTCACAATAGCCAAGCAAACATTGATAGGGTAAAGACAATCCTCCCCTGCGCCCCTAGCATGACTCCTGTGATCACACCCTCCATGCCTTTTGACAAATACTCCTCACTCACCAGAATCCCTAACATTGGGGAAGGCATGAAGGCATCAGGAGAGCAATGTCTACCTTGCACTGCGATCCTTATTAAGAGTAACCCCAGTGCTTTGGCCACCTCAATAGCCAATATCTACAAAGCTTCATTTAAGATGAGCCAAATACCCACATCCTCAAAGAAGTGACCATCACCACCTCCTAAACAAATCTCGAGGTACCAGCGGCCCCACTTGCTACTGCCCAATCTCAAATGTACCATTCATGGCAACAATCATCACACTGCTAACAAACAGAATGTAGCCTTCTCCACAACAGTCCATCCAGGATTAGACCCTGTAGGATCATGCAGGAGTACACAAACTACCTTCAGCTTTATGAGTGAAGAGATTCTCTAAGCTCTGTAGTCCTCATCCTACCCGATCTCTGTGGCCTGTGACACAGTAGGCCATTCTACTTTAATCTCTATACTGCATCATGGACATAAAAGAGCATCTCTTGACTGGCAGACTGCGTTTCTCAAGAAACGCTCCGCTCATGCCAAAATAGATGACCTCGATCTAAACAGCCTAGGGGTGCCACAGGGGTCTATGCTTTCCCACTGGCTGTTTGGCATCCCTCCTTCACCAGTGCTCCCCTAGATTCCAACTCTATGTGGATGAAGCTCATACCAGATTCGACCTTGATTGAAACGACAGGCACCATGAAGACATTACCAGCTGCCTTCGCTCAATGCGTGCATGGCTAACCGAGAACAGTTTCCGTCTTAAGTCCGCAAAATCAGTAATCTTGACTTTTGTCATCCCTACCCCAAGCACACTCCCTTGATCAGAGCTTACTACTACCCTGCCAAAACTATTAAAAACGATGAATTCACCTTACACACTGACATGCCCTTCAGTCCCCAAATTGATGAGATTTGCAAGAAAGCACACTTCAAACTCAATGTTCTGCATCTGATTATGCAATTATTGGGAATTGCCCAAAAGGTAGATTTGTCAAGAGCCATGACCCTTTTAAACCTGCAGTACTGCAAAGCCACCCAGTGACGCTGATTCAGAACCGTGCAGATCGGGGCATTACTACGCGGGATTGCATATCTGTAGCGCTAGAAGCCTTGCATTGGCTATGAGTTTAAAATCGGACGGAACATATTTTGCCACTCCACAGCATGCAAAATAAGGGTCCTAAATATCGTGCAGATTTCCTGACCCTGTATGCTCCAATGAGTATCCTCAGGTGACAATTTCTGACACAAACCAAATTCAACAGGTTAGGGCAGTGGGGCAGAAATGTTGCAGCCACCACTCCTAAACTCTAGAATGACCTGCCCAAATACCTCCGATTAGAACCCAACTACAACCCATTCGTGTCATGCCTCAAGGTCTCGCCTTGTGTGTGTTCTGATCATTTTCTGATCCACACCACTGTCCATCTCTGTGCACCACCAGCAAAAATGAATGCACTACCCAGAATCAAGAAACTCTCACGCAGCATAAAAAATGTTAACCCTGTTAAATTCACTGCTCTCTTATCATCCAGCCTCAAGCCCCTTACCAATTTCTCCAAGTCCTCTCACTTAGTGGAACATCTTACCACATCCATAAAACAGGTAATCTCAGTTTTAGCACCAATAAAAAAGCAGAATAATCAAACCTGAGACACACAAAAAGACACATAAAAATATGTTGTTCACTGACGATATCATTGCCATCTGACAGACAAAGAGGGCACGAGAAAGAGCCTGGCGCAAAAACACCTACCCAAACACATCAGCCCAATATGAACAAGCACTGAAGAAATTTAAAACTGCCATCATTACCTCTAAATCTACCTATTTTAACAACAGGATTAATAATGCTTGCTCTAATACCAGCAAACGATTTAAGATCCTGACAGACCTTCAGATCACCCCCTCCCCACCAATTGTGACCTAATAAAGGACTCTGCCTGGTGCCAGGAAATCCACAATGAATTATTAGCCAGATCGCAGTCCACAGTCAGACCATTAGCAACATCCAGACATCATCACAGGGATGTAATACTCATACAAACGTCTCTCGAGACCCGTCCCCCGCACCTAACAATATTCCCACCTTTAATTTTTCCCACTCCAAAAGTCTCCAACGTCCTTCCCAATCTGAAACCCACCTCATGCCTCTGCGATTTATGTCCGGCAGATGTCTTTAAGGACTCATTGGAACTACTGGCCCCCTGGATGACTAAACTCAGAATCTTTCCTTCGATGAAGGTGTGGTCCCATCCTCTCTCAAAAAGGGTTGGATTACACCACTACTAAAAAAGGCCAATGCAGACCCTTGCCTTATCGGCAACTATCAACCTATTACAAACGTTCTATTTGTCCTTAAAATCATGGACAAATTAGCATACAGAAACACATCGAAGACCACCACATTCTAGGCTCCCACCAATCAGGTTTTAGAGCTCAGCACGGGATGGAAACCGCGATGCTAGATCTTAATTCCACCTCGGCTGGCAGAGCGGACAGAGGTCATCCCGCTTTGCTGAAGCTTTTGGATCTCTCCCCAGCCTTCGACCTGGTGGGCAATTATCTACTGGTGACAAGGCTCGGGGAGATCGTACACTGCTCCAATAAGGTATCCCATTGGATATCATCATTTCTCGGCTCTCGGACTGCCCGGGTAGCAGTCTGTGAAGAAAGTTCCGGCCCTGTTCTTCAAACATGTGGCATGCCCCAGGGCTCTTGCCTGTCGCCCACCCTGTTCAACATATACATCAGGCCCCTGCTTGACTAACTGGATGCCCTGGGTGTACAGTAAACAAATTATGCTGATGACACTCAGGTCGTCCTTGAGCTGAGCAGGAAATATGAGCAGGATCTAGCTTCCATAAACAAATCTACGATGCAGTCCAGGCATGGATGGCAAGCAACTCACTCGCCTTTAACTTTAACGAAACTGAGCTCCTGATCGTAGCATCCAGAACTCCGGAACTCGCCTTAATAAACTGGCCCGGCCTACGCCAACCTTTGTGTTGCGGATAAAATCATTAAGGTGTCCAAGAAAGTCAAGACACTAGGGGTTGTCCTTGACAGTGAACTATGAGACTTCATGTCTCCTACATCCAATCCTCTTGTGGCCTCATCTCTATGCTACTAAACTACATTCGCCCATTCCTCACTGTCAAGAATTGCGCATTTTCAGCCTCCACATTAAAAAACTCCAGACTTGACTATTGCAATAGCCTTCTAGCTAGAACGACACGCTCAAACATACAAGCGTTACAGGTTGCACAGAACAGCGCAGTTCGGGCGATCCATGGTATGTCTAAATGCGCTAATGTATCCGACGCCAGGCGGACATTACACTGGCTGCCAGTACAACATAGGATCACCCACAAGCTCCTGACGCTGTCATTTAGATGCAGTACCAATGTCCAACATATCTAATTGATCGAGTGAAGACCCACACATCAGGGAGACCACTCCGTTCCTCTGCCTACCACCCCTCGTACAGCCTAGATACAAGATGGCATGCTTTGGTGGGGGGGTGACATCATTTCACATCCAGGCCCCTCTACAATGGAACTCACTTCCCGGGCTTATACGCCTGGCTAGCAATCTTGCACCATGCAAGAAGCAAGTTAAAACCTACCTGTTAAACCTTAACCCAGGTTGCACTCGGTACCTCCCCTCTCACCATCCTGATCACTGACCCTGCTGATGCCTGACCCCTTGTTTGTCTTCTCTGTGCCCACTGAGGCCCATGGGCTTTACAAATGTAAAATAAAAATGTTTTTAAAAACGAAGATTTAAAAGAGCCTTAATATCTAGTCTGTGTATCTTAAGAGGGCTGCCTCTCCACCTGATGCTAGTAGCAACTGCATCCTTGCTGTCACCCTAGGCCCTATGTTTGCCTATTAAGCAGTACTTTGTTGTTCAATTACATTATCTTGTCGAATAAGATTTGAGTGTTTATTGTATGTTTCTTAATGGTTTGAATGCACTACCTGTAATACTCGCTCCTGTCCCCCTTCCCCCTGCTCTTTAAAAAGATTTGTTGTAAACTGGCGTGTTGTTAAGCACAAATAAATTATAAATAAAAAGCAATACAATGTATATATATATATATATTTTGGTGGAAAATATTCCTGTTATTTCAGAAGCTTCACGTTTCCTCCACGATTTTAAGGCAAAGCAGATGCGTGCACAATGTCCTTTAAATAGTAAAGGAAAATTGCCACCAAAGGTGTGATTAATAACTCCTTGGTACCTCCCATAAGTACAAACGACATCCTTGAACCGGAGTCACTATTCTTATTAGCATTCTGGAATTTGACCTATGGTACAAAGTCTAGATATGGCCAGGAAGACAAAGCCACCAAACTTCTCGATTCCACAAGCGCATCCTTAAACATCTCATGCATCCGACACTACAACAAATCACAGTACCCCAAATCTGCCTGGGAAACGCTATCCAACTATCACCATACATTACAACATAGACTCCTTTTTCATCCTCCATCCTCTCCCCACCTATCAGGAATGACATCCGCACATTCAACCACGCCCCCATGCTTGCTCATTATTTGTATTTCCTGCTTTGCCATCCGCTTATCTCCCCCTTGTTTAATATTTGTCCTCCAGCAGATTACGGTCTCATTTCCCCGGGGAGAGTGGCAGGGGCACAATATGCTGCTGTATGGACTAGCCTACACACTCAGGAGCTCATTTTATACAAATGAGTAATTTGTAATTTGCAGAGAGCCATTACGTGTTGACATACACATAGGTTGCTCTCCGCCCCCAAATGTGCATACTTTTAACAGCCAAGTGCAAAAGTGCATGGCAAAAGGCGGAGTACACATGTATAGGTCGCTTTTTGCCATGCATTTTGCACTCTGCCATGCAAAGTGAGTAAATGCTACCTGGCATGCTTGCATCACAGACAGCATTTACTTTCAATTGTGAACGCTGCATACCACGCTCCCATTGCAAGCATCGCTCACAATTACAATTAAACCCTGCCCAACATGCTTCTGCCCCTCCTGTCATACAAATGACTGAAAATGAGACGTGGCATGAATGGAAGGCGTTAAAACCTTACTCAAGGCTTTTACGACTTCCATTTACATTGCGTCTCATTGGAACATGAGCTCCTCTGAAACTACTTCGTTGGTGATTTCTCTGAGTATTAAAGCATAAAAACATAGCTAACAAACCATAAACAATTCAAGTACATGCATTTAGCAAACTGACGAACGAACACGTGACTTAACAAGGATATATGCACACTGCACAAAAACCCATGCTTTCTCAGCATGACACTCTCCAAGCACACCCCATTTGTGCTGCCCTCAAGCACATTCATTTACACAAATATGTACTTCATGTATACACCAGCCGCAAACCTCCTAAATGCACCCCGACACGCACACAGCCATGCCACGTATTCACCAACTCTTGCCTTAGATACATCCATGCACACATACACATACGCCACATGTAAATCCCAGCACATATAAACCCATGCCTCAAATACACAGATTCCACATGTATGTGCACTGAAGCTGTATATCTGTGCTACATAGGCCAGTCAAACACTCATGTCACATAGATACACTTTTCAAATATAAAGTAATGTCACATGAACAAAAAAAATGCAAAAGTACATATAGACCCCTGTCACATATGCACACGCACCCTATATACACGCACACTGCATATTAATGCATGTAATTTCCGTGCCTAGGTAATATACATACACACATAATGCAGTCACCACAGCACAAATGTTTTTCAATATTTACATGGCCGCCCTTGCCAGAATGATTGGAGCCACCAGCACTGACGATCACCTGAGGCTAGAGGAGGGTGCTAAGGAGCATGCTCTGTTGGGTGCTGAGGAGCATGCTCTGATGGCCAGTGGCTGTCACCTGACGCTAGAGGAGGGTGCTGAGGAGCATGATGTGTTGGCCAGCAATGGATGCATCTGACACAAGAGGAGGGTGCTGAGGAGCATGCTCTGTTGGCCAGCACTGGATGCATCTGACACAAGAGGAGGGTGCTGAGGAGCATGCTCTGTTGGCCAGCACTGGATGCATCTGACATAAGAGGAGGGTGCTGAGGAGCATGCTCTGTTGGCCAGCACTGGATGCATCTGACGCTAGAGGAGGCTGCTTAGGAGCATGCTCTTTTGGGTGCTGAGGAGCATGCTCTGTTGGCCAGCACTGGCTATCACCTGAGGCTAGATGAGGGTGCCGAGGAGCATGCTCTGTTGGCCAGCACTGGATGCATCTGACGCTAGAGGAGGGTGCTGAGGAGCATGCTCTGTTGGCCAGCAGTGGCTGTTACCTGACGCTGGAGGAGGGTGCTGAGGAGCATCCTCTGTTGGCCAGCACTGGCTATCACCTAACGCTAGAGGAGGGTGCTGAGGAGCATGCTCTGATGGCCAGCACTGGATGCATCTGACGCTAGAGGAGGGTGCTTAGGAGCATGCTCTGTTGGCCAGCACTGGATGCATCTGACGCTAGAGGAGGGTGCTGAGGAGCATGCTCTGTTGGGTGCTGAGGGGCAGGCTCTGTTGGCCAGCACTGGATGCATCTGACGCTGGAGGAGGGTGCTGAGCATGCTCTGTTGGCCAGCACTGGATGCATCTGACGCTGGAGGAGGGTGCTGAGGAGCATGCTCTGTTGGCCAGCGCTGGATGTATCTGATGCTGGACGAGGGTTCCCGTGGAGCATGCTCTGTTGGCCAGCACTGGATGCATCTGACGCTGGAGGAGGGTGCTGAGCATGCTCTGTTGGCCAGCACTGGATGCATCTGACGCTGGAGGAGGGTGCTGAGGAGCATGCTCTGTTGGCCAGCGCTGGATGCATCTGATGCTGGACGAGGGTTCCCGTGGAGCATGCTCTGTTGGCCAGCACTGGATGCATCTGACGCTGGAGGAGGGTGCTGAGCATGCTCTGTTGGCCAGCACTGGATGCATCTGACGCTGGAGGAGGGTGCTGAGGAGCATGCTCTGTTGGCCAGCGCTGGATGCATCTGATGCTGGACGAGGGTTCCCGTGGAGCATGCTCTGTTGGCCAGCACTGGATGCATCTGACACTGGAGGAGGGTTCCCGAGGAGCATCCGCTGTTGGCCAGCACTGGATGCATCTGACGCTAGAGGAGGGTGCATAGGAGCATGCTCTTTTGGGTGCTGAGGAGCATGCTCTGTTGGCCAGCACTGGCTATCACCTGAGGCTAGACGAGGGTGCTGAGGAGCATGCTCTGTTGGGTGCTGAGGGGCAGGCTCTGTTGGCCAGCACTGGATGCATCTGACGCTGGAGGAGGGTGCTGAGGAGCATGTCCTGTTGGCCAGCACTGGATGCATCTGACGCTGGAGGAGGGTGCTGAGGAGCATGCTCTGTTGGCCAGCACTGGATGCATCTGACGCTAGAGGAGGGTGCTGAGGAGCATGCTCTGTTGGCCAGCACTGGATGCATCTGACGCTGGAGGAGGGTGCTGAGGAGCATGCTCTGTTGGCCAGCACTGGATGCATCTGACGCTAGAGGAGGGTGCTGAGGAGCATGCTCTGTTGGCCAGCACTGGATGCATCTGACGCTAGAGGAGGGTGCTGAGGAGTATGCCCTGTTGGCCAGCACTGGATGCATCTGACGCTGGAGGAGGGTGCTGAGGAGCATGCTCTGTTGGCCAGCACTGGATGCACTGAACTACTGTCTCAATGGACAGACAACTGGGCCCTTCTGGTAGGCCGAGTGGGCCCATCACCTGCCACCCTACCGCGCAAAGGTGGCATCTTGGGTGTGATGTATGATGACGATTCCCCTTTCATTTTCCCAATGAATTAAGTCACCAAGAATGGGTTTCACAACATACACACCTCCTCAAGAACCAGCCCCTCTGCCTCCGGTGACTCTGTTACTAAATCGACCCCTTCTCGCCTGGACTGTTGTAACCGCATATACACTGGGCTGCCGACAAACAAACCTCTAAAAGTACACAATAATGCTGCATGCGTCATTGTTGACCCATAGCACCGGGACCAAGGGCTCGGCACTGCCTTCCAATGCGGGCAAGAGCGCTGCTCAAGACTCTGTGCCTGGCCCACAAGACTCCCCATGGCCCTACTGTGAGCTATCTCGCCAACGACTTGTAACACAACTTGTCCGCTTAGTGTTGAGATTGGCCAACTGAACCTATTCCATACCGCCTGACCAGGTGCAAGTGATTCAGAGTCAGAACCCTCCATGATCTTGGCATGACTCTCTGGATTTCCATCTCATCGGATATTTGGCTTGAGAAAAACTTGCTTAAATTCTGTAGATCTCTTAATGTTCGCATCCTGAGCTCTGTTTATGGCGCGATGTCCGTCTAATCCAGGGGGGAGCTCTCTCCCCAGTCCTTATCTCCCGGTCCCTCCATTGTTTTCACTAACTTCCTGACTCCTACCCTGCCGGTCAGATGCCAAAAATCAACACCCTACCCCACCCGCCACTTCCCGTAGACTTCTTCATCAATCGACCATGGCCTTAGACATTGGCGTTGATTGAAGATACATCCTATTTCTGTTAAGCATATGGTTCTTCACTCAATCTATGCTCCAATCTGATCCTGGCATCCCTCCCCTTGCCACTTAGCGAAGGCACTCTGCCACAGCCAAAACGAAGTGTGTGCCACCCTCAATATATACACCCACACTTTAAAATCACATGTCACACGTCCCCCACGCGGCATATCAATTATGCTCCCCTCCTTCCCACACCTTTCCTGACCCAGAAATGATGTTCTTGAGTTGATTGCTTGTGTAGGACATGCTCTCTGTAGCACTGCCAAATGGAGTTAGGTAGGGTTTTGGCAGCGTAAGAGTCTGAACTGGGGTATTGCCATGGGGTAAGACCATGGTCTTTTAGCCAGGTGTTCCCCTCCGAAGCAGTGTGTGATATTGTACATACTATGTCATCTCCCTGCACATCTTTGACTGTCAATCCCCCAACAATGGTTTGCTCCCGAAAAGTTTGTGTTTGTAATGTATGATATGCGATTTAAAACACCTCAAGTACTGTCTCCTCGTGTATTTAATACCCTGTTCTCTCCCTCGTTTCTCTACAGCCTATTCTGCCCCCAGTACACCTCCTGCAAACCGTTCCTTCGTGGGCCTTGGACCAAGGGATCCCGGGAGCATCTATCAGCCACAGGTTGGAAGTCAATATGTCTTAGAGCTCGACATTCAGATATGCATAGACAGATGCAATAAGGGGTGGGCTAAACTATTTCTGGAGCCTGTGTTCATTATGCTTCACTATTTCTGCCACAGACATAGCACGCACATCCAACAGATTGCTTCCACAAGCCTACTGTGCCTACAATTAGTCAACACCTTGAGAAGGCGCCATGTGCTGACAAAATGGCACTTTGAGGGTCGTGGCTTACCAGTAACCCGCCTGTACTACCGGTGAGTTACCTGTAAACCCACCTTACAGTTGCTGTCCCCCGATATCCCGGTGTCACCGGAATGTTATGGGTGCTGGCAATGGCGGTAAATCCCCATTCCATGAAGACCCATATGACTCCATGGAATGGGATTGCACTGGTAGTACTTGTGCCAGTGATTGCATCAATTATGTGCTGGTAGTGGTCTGCACTCCCGGCATGTCAGGCCTGCCAGTAGTTCACTGCCCTTACCGGCAAACTTGGAGCATGCCGGCTGGTAAAAATGTCAGAGCCAGTACTACCAGCATTTTGTTCCTGAATTTGTACTGGACCAGCACACCAGTAATGAGAGCAAATTTCTGTCTCTCTGTCCCTCTCAATCACGCTCTGTCTCGCTCTGTCATCTCTGTCTCACGCTGTCTCTATCTCTCTCTGTGTACAATAGCCACTGTGTCAGGGGCAGGTTTTCTAGAGCTTCACCAGCTGTTACTAACAGGAGCATGACCATAGAAAAAGCATACTTGTCTTGAGGGGAGATGGTTGCTGTGTTTTTTTATGGTTAAAAGTAAAATGAGAGTAGCAGAGACACCGGCATCCCCAAGCCTGGTATATGGAGACATACAACACTTGTGGCCTGCAGAAATGGCGCCATCACACTGAGGGTGCATTGTCCTGCAGGGTGAGTCGAGAGGGGGTGCACATAGTCTCTGTGAGGGAGGGGGTTTGACAGATCCTGTAAGAGACCAGGTGAGCAGGTGCATGGTTTACAAGTGTGGTTATTATTTTCGATGTTCTGTTAATTATTGGTGTTTGTGCGTACTCTAATTGTGCTCACACCAGAAGCCAATCAGTGAAATGTGGGCACAATCCTTTCTAAGAGGGAAGAACATTTTGAGAGGCAAAATGGCTTGTATTCACAACGAAAGAATCTATAAAAAAAAGAGTTAATTATACTAACATTGTATAGTTGCCCTTTTAAAAATGTTAGTGTTCGTTTCTATTGATAGCGTCCAGTGTAAATTGTAGTCATAATAAGAACATTACACTTGCCTTACTGAACAAAGCACATTATCAAAACATAAGTAATGATATAAATGATTTTCTGATAGAAGGTTATCGCTCCAAGATCGGCAGTCGAGTACACCCTAAGAGAATGGTGACTGGGACAAATAGCACCAATGATTGCCTGCTTATAACATCAAAGAACATTTTGGGGAACATAAGAATGACCCCATATATTTATATTTGATAAATGTCTATGAAACATATGCTGTCTGTTTAATTCACCAAGTACATAATGCACACTGAGCTTAATGCTCATTTAATTGTTCACAATACTCGCACTAACATTGAAGGGTTTGTAACCATAAACCATATATACTCATTCGGACATTCTCCAGGTTTGGCAGGGAGGATAAAATGGCTGTGACAGCTGCTGCTCCATTGTGGCCCAACGGCTGCCCTGTTTGTTCCTGGTGATAATGTTTCCTCTCCTGAAACAGGGCTGTATTTAGGAATATCATTTTACAAGAGAAGGGGCTGCGAGGAGAATGCAAAGATACCATTAGAGAAATATAGGAAATGTGCTTGCTATCACATGATTATATTTCTATAGCATTGTGAATACGGGTTCTTACTAGTACCCATCCCTTAAAGCGTGCACTGTATCGACCATACAAGGGCAACACGCTGTGTCATTGCACACAGATCTGTACAGCAAATGGCTTAACCCTCTATGCTATCTCAATGCTTATGAATCAGTATGGTACATGATCAGAATTCCCTTTCCTGCAGAAAATATGGGTAATTATGTGCCTGGAAGCCTGACTTATGGGACTGAATGAAGTGTTATGTTATGCGATCTTATGACGCGCATTATCGCCTGAAGGCATCGTGGAGCAAGGAAAAGAAGACCTACTGGCCCTAACCATGACCCTAAAACAAAAGGGTCTTCAGCGCCCTTCTAAATTATAGATGATTATCCAAGCGTCTGAGACATGTGGGGAGCCCGTTCCACAGTCTACTCGCTGCGTAGGAGAAGGTTTGCGGGATTTAGGGATTGCCACTAAATTGGCCTCACATGAACGGAGAGCCCGGCCTGGCATGTAAGGTTAAAAGGTGTCTTGCGGGAATTCCGGACCCTGTCTAGAAAGAGCACAGGGCCTTGAACTTACCCTCTGTGCCACAGGGAGTCAATGCAAGGTGCAGAACGCTGGACCTATATGTGCTCCAAATGGGGAGGCAGTAGGCACCCTAGTTGCCACATTTTGCAGCAGTTGCAGCCGATGGATCAAGCCATGGGGCTGCGCCAGTTAAAGAGAATTACAATAGTCGATCCGACTGGTATGATATGATATGGTCGGTTATTTATAACACGCTTAATACCCAGAGGTTTCTAAGCGCGGTCCCGGGGATCGAACCTTTGTCACTCTGTGTCTTCTTGCTTCCAAGGCGAGCACGTTGCAGCTGAGCTATCCTCCCAAGACTATAGACAATAGAGGCCACCGCCCGAGGTCGCAGAGATTCCGTCAGAAAGGGCAAAACTTTGCGCAGTATTCTCAGCAAAAAGTGGTGACAGATAAGGAGGGCCATAGCGTATGACTGCTTTGACAAAATTGGCAAAAACTATTCAGGGATGGCTGCTAGGCAATGGCCACCAAGCGGCCTAGTGCCCACTGTCTGTTTTTACTTTAGACATGGGGCACCGTACCAGTGATCTCACCGCGAGCAAGAGGAGGACGTCTGCAATGTGGGTGAAGAGAAGAAGCTGCAAGCGAGGCTGAAGATGAGTCAGATCCGTGGGGAGAGGCAGTGGGGAGAAGGCAGAGTATTAGGCAAACAGGGCAGCATGTGGAATTCATAGAGCCTTCCTGAGCCAAAGCCACACAGGCGAATAGTGCCTTGAAAGACTTCCATATGACTGGCACTCAGGATTCTTACGTCCACTCCAGGGGACAATAGTCAATATGGTCCACAATCAAGAAGCATATTAATTATTGGTACACATTAAGATTAAAGCTTTTGTGGTAATGAGCAATATGACATGACAAGAGAATAAAATGTGTACCAATGATCGATAGGGTGAAACATCAGAATAAGTATTGGTGACTGGTGAGGTTTAAGACATAGAGGCAGAAGATTAAGAAAGGTATTTACCAATTTGATGCTGGACCGGGATATGCAGTAATGATCAACAACGTGTAATATTAGGGTATCTATGGCAATGGTGCAGTGTTAGAAGATCTGTATTATTCAGTTGAATGGTGCAAGCTCAGAAGATCTGTGACTACTCTCCCTGCTTCTCTGATCGGGGGCTAGGACTCTGCTCCTGCTTCTCTGATCGGGATTGCAGGTTAGGGCGCTGCTCCTGCTTCTCTGATCGGGATTGCAGGCTAGGGCTCTGCTCCTGCTTCTCTGATCGGGATTGCAGGATAGGGCTCTGCTCTTGCTTCTCTGATCGGGATTGCAGGCTAGGGCTCTGCTCCTGCTTCTCTAATCAGGATTGCAGGATAGGGCTCTGCTCCTGTGTCTCTGATCGGGATTGCAGGCTAGGGCGCTGCTCCTGATTCTCTGATCGGGATTGCCGACTAGGGATCTGATCCTGCTTCTCTGATTGGGATTGTATGCTAGGGCTCTGCTCCTGCTTCTCTGATCAGGATTGCAGGCTAGGGCACTGCTTCTGCTTTTCTGATCAGGATTGAAGGGTAGGGTGCTGCTCCTGCTTCTCTGATCGGGATTGCAGGCTAGGGCTCTGCTCCTCTGATCGTGATTGCAGGGTAATTTCCACCATAAAACATCCCGATTTTGATGTTATACTTTTCATAACTTGTCACTGGGGTCCGGCAAGCTTCTTTAAAACAGTCAAAGGGCTCAGTTTTAAGAGAAGCTTGATCGTTTCCGGCCACTTCCTTGATAAAGGGTATGTGCCGCCCAGGATTCAGGGAAAGCCGGATGTGAAGTAGAGGCAGTGCAAAGGTCAGTATTTCTTCTGCTGCTGAAGGCCAGATAGAAAACGAAATGGGGGGCTCCAACCACATGCCAAATATTGTATGCTCCCTTCCTAGTTAGAGTCATTACTGTACTGTATCAGTTATCATTTAAGAAGTATAGTGCTTCACGAGTAAGCTAAGTATCCAATAATAGGGTTAATTTACTCTGGAACTAAATTCCATACACACATCTTGAAACACCACTTATTTATGCTCAGAATAAAACTGCTTTTATTTAGCAGGTGCAGTCCTCTGGCTGGATTTACACCAATTGTATTCATGTTTCAACAAATGGACACTGTCAAGTTGGGAAGCCCGAGAGGGCCGCGTACCTGATGTCTTGGAGGTCGATCTCGCAGAGGTCGCCAGTCTGGAGCTGGTGAAAAGATGAACAAGTGGTACGAAGAACCAGCCTCTCCACCACCCACGATTAGAAATGGGTGGAGGATGGACCGACTCCCAATGTCACGAAGGCACTCTTCTGATAACTGTGACAGTGGGACTGTGCAAGCACAGACTGGTGAGGCCAAAGTTTAGGTGAAGATTGCTGGCAAGATGAAGTCCGATGACAATGCTCCGGAGGCTCAAGAACTGCAGTAGTAGTCAAAATGTCCGACGCGGCAAGACAGGTCAATACCGCAGAAAGAAAAGATCTTGGCAGATGCTGGTGGTCCGACAGGAGCAGGCAGACAGGAATGAGGGAGACCAGATATAACTAGCAGTCAGGCCCTAAAAGGTGCCGAGTAGGCAGACCCAGAGTTGACCTAGAAGAGTTGCTTGGCAGGACCCAGGTAAGTGATTGGCAGGTTCTGGACGGGATTATGGCAGGAGTGAGCAGGCAGGCCCAAGACAGGGCCCAGGTAAGGGTAGCTGGCAGTCCCAGGGCAGGTCCTAGGTAAGTAGTTGGCTGGCCCAGGACAGGGCCCAGGTAGGGGTAAACAGGCAGGCTCAGGGCAGGACCCTGGTAGGGTAAGCAGACAGGCCAGGGCGGGACCCAAGTAAGGGTAAACAGACAGGCCCAGGGCAGGACCCAGGTAAGGGTAAACAGGCAGGCCCAGGGCAGGACCCAGATAAGGGTAAACAGGCAGGCCCAGGGCAGGACCCAGATAAGGGTAAACAGGCAGGCTCAGGGCAGGTCTCAGGAAGGTGGAAGGCTGGCCCAGGACTGGACCCAGGTAAGTACAGGAGCACAGGAACAAACAAAGCGAAGCGAAGCAAACCGCGTTGAGACGCGGCTTGCATCGATACGTGGCCTCTTTTATGGGTCGCCGGTGCCCGAGAGGCTTGGAACGCAAGCCGCTTCGTCTCCGGGCACCGGCGAACCCACAACGAGGCCTGGAAGGCAAGCCCTTCCAAGGAGGCGAGCCCAGTCCACGGCGCATGCGCGGAACCGCGACAGAGGTCTCCCGCGCATGCGCCGTAGGCCGCCGGGCCCAACACCCAACGCTCCTCCCCTGGCGAGTCCCCAGACGCGAACGTGCGGGTAGACTCGCCAGGAGGAAAAGGGAGCGGCAGACTCCGGTCTCCCACGTGACATGACACTATGCCCCCTCCCAGGAAGACCCGGGGCCCCAGGTTTCCAAGGAAACCGTCTATAGAATTCACGTACCAGACGGGGGGCATGCACGTGCCGGTGCGGTTCCCAGGTACGATCACAGGCCGGGTACCCTTTCCAATAAACTAAATAGTGGAGTACCCCCCTGCGATAACGGGCATCACAAATCTCATGAACCTCGAACTCTGGAACGCCTTGCACCAGGACAGAGGCCGGGCGAGGACAGGTGCGGTCGTAGGTATCGACCACGTAGGGTTTCAACAAGGACACATGGAAAACGGGGTGTATATGCCAAGAAGGGGGTAATCGGAGACGGAAGGCTACAGAGGACAGCCGCTTGGTAATAACGAAGGGCCCAAAAAATCGGGGAGCCAGTTTGACGGGCAGGTTGTGAAGCGGCAGGTTCTTAGAGGATAGCCACACCCTGTCTCCCTCCTGAAAATCTGGTTCTACACTCCTCTTCCTGTCTGCCTGTATCTTCATCCGATCTTTGGTTTCTCTCAGGATCTTGCGTGCTAGTTCCTGTTGTTTCTGAATGTGAGTGACATAGCCATCAGCAGATGGGACTGTACTGGAAGGAACCGGATGAAAAGGCATCAATCGAGGATGTAGACCAGTAGAGCAGAAGAATGGACTGACTCCAATGGAAGCGTGAATTGTATTGCTGTAAGACACTTCTGCAAGATCTAAACCAGCTTTCCAGTTGGACTGAGTAGCATTAGCAAAACAGCGGAGGTACTCTTCCAAAGTTTGATTGGTCCTTTCGGTGAGCCCATTGGTCTGTGGGTGATAGCCCGAGCTTAGAGCCCTATGAATTCCCAGATGACCACACACCTTGCTCCAGAATAAAGAGAGGAACTGGGTCCCTCGATCTGAAATGATCTTCTCAGGTAGACTATGTAACCGGTAGATTTCATGCAGGAACGCTGAAGCCATCTGGGTTGCTGTAGGGATCTTCTGAAATGGGATGAAATGGGCTAGCTTAGTGAAACTGTCCACTACCACCATTATGCAAGTAAACCCATCTGAAGGAGGTAGATCCACAATGAAGTCGGTGGCGATGGTATGCCATGGGTAAGGTGCTATTTCAGTAGGTACCAGCAATCCCAACTGACGTTTTCTAGGTATTTTGCACTGGGCACAAATTGGACAAGCTTCGATATACTTCTGGACTTCGGTAGCCCAACCAGGCCACCAAAACTGTCGGGATATCAACTCCCGTGTGGCTCTTATCCCACGATGTCCTCCTATAGGCGAATCGTGGAATCCATGCAAAATGCCATTCCGAATAGCTCCCTTAGGAATATACAGCCTTTTTCGAAAAAACAAAAGCCCATCTTGTTCAGACACAAATCGACGACTGAGAAGAGTCGCTCTTTCGGGATCAGTTCGAGTGGCGTCCACGATGGATTCAAGGTGAGGAGACAAAGTCAGCAAGAAATGTTGAGGGGAAATCAGTGGCTGAGCTGGGCAGGACGCCTCTTCCACATTCCCTAGGGATCTAGAAAGTGCATCTGCTTTCAAATTGGAGGTTCCCGGGATGTAAGTAACATGAAATTCAAATGGAGAAAAGAAGAAGGCCCACCTGGCCTGACGAGGAGTTCGACATTGCAAGGAGCGAAGGTATTGCAGATTGCGATGATCTGTCCGTACTTCCACGGAAAAGCGAGCTCCGAGAAGAAAATGTCTCCATTCCTCAAATGCGGTCTTAATAGCCAACAGTTCCTTTTCGATCACCGCATAATTTCTTTCGCTGGGATTCAGTTTGCGAGAAAAATAGGCCACTGGATGTTCAATCAACGTAGTCGGGTCTTTCTGTAGGAGGACAGCACCGACTGCGAAGCTGGAAGCGTCAGCCTCCACAATGTAGGGTAGCTCCTCCTGTGGATGGCGCAGAATCGGGGCTGCCATAAAGGTTGACTTCAGGATGTCGAAAGCCCGAGAAGCCTTGGAATCCCACGAGAAAGCGATTTTGCAGCTGGTTAGCCTGGTGAGGGGCGCAGAGATCTGAGAAAATTGAGGGATGACGCGCCTGTAGAAATTAGCGAATCCCAGAAAGCGTTGAAGGGACTTGATATCATAAGGAGGTTTCCATTCTTGTATGGCTTGCACTTTCTTGGGATCCATCCCAATTCCTTCCTGATTAATCACAAACCCCAAAAACTCAATGCTGGATTGGTGAAAGCTGCATTTCTCCACCTTGGCGAATAGATTATTAATGGACAACCGACGGAGGACCTCACGAACATGTTCTACGTGCTCGTCAAATGATTTGGAAAAAACCAGGATGTCATCCAAATACACCCAGACGGATAAGCCAAGTAGATCGCCGAAGATGTTGTCCATAAATCGTTGAAAACAGCAGGGGCATTGCATAGGCCAAAAGGCATGACTCGATACTCAAAATGCCCGAATGGTGTCTTGAAGGCTGTCTTCCACTCGTCCCCGCTCTTGATACGTACCAGGTGGTAAGCTCCGCGTAAGTCTAGTTTGGAAAAGACCCGAGCAGTATGCAAGGATTCAAGGATGCTGCGGATCAGAGGTAATGGATAACAATCTTTTGCTGTCATATCGTTCAGTTGCCGATAATCAATACAGGGTCTCAAAGTGCCTTCCTTCTTCTTTACAAAAAACATGGGGAATCCTGCGGGCGATTTAGGCGGCACTATGTATCCTTTTTGTAGACTCTCCGACAAGTACTCCAGAAGCACCTGCTTTTCGTCTCGTGTTAGGGCATACAATTTCCCATGAGGGATGACACAGTCTGGCAGCAATTCGATGGAACAGTCAAAGGAACGATGTGGAGGAAGAGGTATATCGCCAGGCTCAGAGAATACCTGTTCGTAGTCGATGTATTCCTGTGGAATCAGAGACGTGGAACATAGACTGACCCCTCTGCCGTATGTTTCCAGGGAGGTTGAAACGGCCAGGGTAGGAGCTGGTAGTTTGCATTTCTGAGCGCAAACAGTGGATGAAAAGGTTAAAGTCTGAGTTCTCCAGTCTATCACCGGGTTATGATATTGCAGCCAAGGTAACCCCAAGACCACTTTGTAGGATGGGGACTTTATTACGTCCAAGGCGAGTTCTTCACTATGGTCCGCAATCTGGAGGACTAGACCTACTGTGAACTGACAAACGGGCCCGGAAGACAAGGGAGTTCCATCAATGAGCTCCACGGTTAAAGGAATGTGTCTGGAAATTAATGGTATCTTGTGATTGGAGGCGAATGTCTCGTCGATGTAGTTGCCGGAAGCCCCACTGTCCAACAGGCCTAATACTTCCAAATTCTTGTCAGGCAACTTAATCTGGATCTTCAAGGTCTGCAACACTGCTGGTTGCATGGGAAGACGAATCGAACAAACAACTGAAGGGTCTGAAGATGGATTGAGACCTGTCGTTGCCCTTCCAGTACACGACAGGTCTCCTAGTTTCCCGACTTCTTCTTCTGCGGGCGCAATGGGCACGTACCGAGATAATGCCCGGCTGCTCCACAGTAAAGACTTAAACGTAAAGACCTCCTCCGTTTCTTCTCTTCCTCAGACAATGGACCTCTTATGGCTCCCAGTTGCATTGGCTCTGATCCAGATTCAGTAGGACCGAACGAACCTGCGGGTAAACTGGACGTCCTGGGACTGTTTCTTTCAAGCCGACGTCTCTCAGCCTTTCGTTCGGCTAATCTCTGGTCAATACGGAGCACCTGATCAATCAACTGTTGGAGGCTCTCTGGTTCGGGGATATGGAGTAACTCGTCCTTGTACTCCTCTCTGAGGCCTCGGCGGAACAGAGTCTTCTGCGTAATTTCTGGCCATTGGGAGTCGGTAGCCAAAAGTCGGAAGCGGCTGATGTAAGCTATAATGTCAGCGCTTCCCTGCTTGTAATCCATCAGTTGATTCTGTGCAGCGGAGGCCAAATTAGGTGTCTGGAACACCTCAAGGAATGCCTTTTCAAAAGCAGCAAAATCGTTCAAAATGGGACTGTTTGTAACTACAAACGGAGTTGCCCAGGCTAACGCATTTCCAGTTAGATTTCCCAGGTTATACCCGATCTTGGCCCTATCATTGTTGAAGTAAGTAGATCTGAAAAGGAAATGTATCCGACAGTGATTACAAAATTCAGCCACCCGTCTCGGGTCTCCATCAAACTTGATAGGTGTAGTGTGAGCCAAAGATCCCTCCACCTGAGAGGTACTAGGCGCTCCTTGGGTTATCATCTGGCATAACGTCTGATTCTCCTGGCGCAGGGCGGTCATCTCGGCCCTGAGAGCTAGTAACTCATTCTGCATGTCTTGCGTATCATCCATCTCCAGGTCAGAAGGCAGGCGTCTCAATCTGTCAAGTTGGGAAGCCCGAGAGGGCCGCGTACCTGATGTCTTGGAGGTCGATCTCGCAGAGGTCGCCAGTCTGGAGCTCGTGAAAAGATGAACAAGTGGCACGAAGAACCAGCCTCTCCACCACCCACGATTAGAAATGGGTGGAGGATGGACCGACTCCCAATGTCACGAAGGCACTCTTCTGATAACTGACAGTGGGACTGTGCAAGCACAGACTGGTGAGGCCAAAGTTTAGGTGAAGATTGCTGGCAAGATGAAGTCCGATGACAATGCTCCGGAGGCTCAAGAACTGCAGTAGTAGTCAAAATGTCCGACGCGGCAAGACAGGTCAATAACGCAGAAAGAAAAGATCTTGGCAGATGCTGGTGGTCCGACAGGAGCAGGCAGACAGGAATGAAGGAGACCAGATATAACTAGCAGTCAGGCCCTAAAAGGTGCCGAGTAGGCGGACCCAGAGTTGACCTGGAAGAGTTGCTTGGCAGGGCCCAGGTAAGTGATTGGCATGTTCTGGACGGGATTATGGCAGGAGTGAGCAGGCAGGCCCAAGACAGGACCCAGGTAAGGGTAGCTGGCAGGCCCAGGGCAGGTCCTAGGTAAGTAGTTGGCTGGCCCAGGACAGGGCCCAGGTAGGGGTAAACAGGCAGGCTCAGGGCAGGACCCTGGTAGGGTAAGCAGACAGGCCAGGGCAGGACCCAAGTAAGGGTAAACAGACAGGCCCAGGGCAGGACCCAGGTAAGGGTAAACAGGCAGGCCCAGGGCAGGACCCAGATAAGGGTAAACAGGCAGGCTCAGGGCAGGTCTCAGGAAGGTGGAAGGCTGGCCCAGGACTGGACCCAGGTAAGTACAGGAGCACAGGAACAAACAAAGCGAAGCGAAGCAAACCGCGTTGAGACGCGGCTTGCATCGATTCGTGGCCTCTTTTATCGGTCGCCGGCGCCCGAGAGGCTTGGAACGCAAGCCGCTTCGTCTCCGGGCACCGGCGAACCCACAACGAGGCCTGGAAGGCAAGCCCTTCCAAGGAGGCGAGCCCAGTCCACGGCGCATGCGCGGAACCGCGACAGAGGTCTCCCGCGCATGCGCCGTAGGCCGCCGGGCCCAACACCCAACGCTCCTCCTCTGGCGAGAGTCCCCAGACGCGAACGCGCGGGTAGACTCGCCAGGAGGAAAAGGGAGCGGCAGACTCCGGTCTCCCACGTGACATGACAGACACAATATCAATATGTCTTGGCACAATACTAATCCACATCATATCGTATAAATCAAAAGGTGTGTTAGTACTGTTTGTGAAATATTACATCATATTCACAGTTATATGAAAACACAAGAACAAAAACCCTGAGACAAAACAACAGTGTTCACACATTTCAGTGTAGTAACCTACATAGTTTCCACAGTAATCATACATGCAAGTATCCTTATGTTGATCCAAGTTGGAATCTAATTGTCAACCTTGTCTTCAGGGAAGAACAAAAGCCAAACAAATATTGCAGGCTAGTTTAAAAAGTCTAGGTTAATTATGAAGCTGGGGGTAATTGAAGTAACCAGCTTTTGAGTGGGTTAAAAATTTCCACAGAGTACCAAACCACTGGTCTACGCCAGGGGGAGACGCCCCCTAAGATGTTAAGTGGATAGTTTTAGCAGGTTCTTATGCTCGAACCACAAGCGTTTCGGCTCCTTGGTGAAAAGCCTTCATCTGGGCCTCTGGGTTTGTTTCTCTGGAGAAAAACAAAGCAAAATAGAGGAGGGGGGGAAACAAAAAGAAGAAACAGAGATGAAACTAAAAAAAAAATATGCAGTAAAGGGGGTACTTAAAACAATTAATTAACCAGACCGAAAATAGATCTGGTTCAAGAGCTGGAATTAAACAATGACTGACCTGTTGGTAATCCCGGGGCAAGAGTAGAGATTCTAGGTGCCCCTTAGTTGTGATGCTTGTATTTGAAGGCAAAACAATGCCAATTTCATATTAGGATGTTAAATAATCAATCTCCCAAAGTGGAAACCCCAAGGGGAGTTTGTTGCGCTGGGTGCAAAAGAAATAAAAGTGGAAAAAAATCATAAGCCTACTCATTCCTTAACGGATTCACCCGGTATATTTGGTGCGCTAGAAATTACATACCTACTGAATCCTGTGAGTACTATTCATCATAGGTTGAGGTGCAGGTGAAATAAAGCAGAATCCTCTACGCGTTTACAGATCCAAAAATGGCCATTACAGAGTATTGAGTTCAGGTCTTGCTGGCTGTAGAAAACAAGCAATGGTATACTAAAAGATATATTGATTGTAGTTGCAGACATATATCTCAATGAACCTGTAGTGATGTGGAAGCTTGTTTTCAGACACTAATCAAGTGGCGAGAGGCAGCTTACCTAAGGATTAGCAGCTTTATGTTCTAACGCGAACCGCCATTCGCAATTGAATGTAGAGAGAAGCGTCCGCGTCCCTCCAGGAAGAGCTGTTCACTGGTGATGATGGCGAGCGCGTGCGTAGGATTAGTGTAACTTCCTTTGCACATGCGTATCAGGTAAGGAGGATCGGAATACGGGTTGTCGTGGCAACCGAATGCGGTCATTTCCGCATCGGTGTCCGTGTAGTTGAAAATATCCCCAACAACAATGTGCCCGGAGCCATCATCTATCTAGGGGCCAGATGGCAAAAAGAAATGCAGTGAAATAAGAGGTAAAATCCAGCATGGAAAAATGATGTGGAGGACGACGATGGGATAGGAGGTGATAGGAGGTGAATAAAATGACAAGTCCTAGGAGTGATTGTTGTACACCCAAAACCCCAGTGTCCCAATAGAGTTGGTCATTATTGGTGTAGTCAAGCATGCCAACAAAGAGCCTGAATCTCCCAGGCATGGTTTACATTACTGAAAATACTCCTGCAATAGGCGTAATAACATTATTACTATCTAAAACATGCTAAAGATGCACCACATCTTACTGACATGGAAAGAAAAATCCGACCTACTCATTATGTTGTGGGCTTAGCTATTCTGACGTACTTCATGCACAAGCCTTTAATATCCCTCTTCAATGTCTATTGTATTGACTTTGCATAATGGTCCCTGTTTTTGGTTTATACAATTGGCTCGCCCTAACAATAAATAGCTTCTAGCCAGCAGCCTAGGGTGCAGCATTAGTGGGCTATGGGGGGTGAGGGGCCATTGGGGACGAGGGCGGACATGTGAGTCCTAATTATATCAAACTAGGCATTAATGCAAGGGAAGTGGGTGCCAGAATGACACCTTTGGGGGAGGTGTCACCAATCCCTGCAATGGGTCTGTATGAGAACAAACGGTATGCTGTATGCTGTTCACTGCTCCTGTTTCTCTGAGTGGCTGTAGTGAAAGCATTTAGCAAATCCAATTTCCACATAAGATACAAAAATATCATTCTATCCATTATTTATGACCCCTTAAGCTTTAAATGTCGTACAAGTCCTTAGGTTTATTTATAGATTGTCCCAAAATGTAGAGTTAAATTCACATAGGTGTGTGTGTTTGGCATCAGTGACCTGGGGAGACAAACGTAGCTCCTGGTAGCTGTTAGCACCTAGCTAACTGGGCTCTTATAGGCTACAAGCAGGAGCTTTTCCAAGCCTGTGGAAATGAAATGGCCTGCGCTGCAAACAATGTGAACATGTGTACATTTAGCAATGAAACAGCATGGGCTAGCCAGTCTTCCAAAGTTAAGAAAATTGATCACTTTGGGATTCAATTTACTTTGAAGAAAACACAGACTGACTGGAAAGCCAACTGCGTTTTTGAAATTCATATTTGTCCATCACAGTATTAATTACCAAACTTTAACACTCAACAGAAGCTGCAACTAGCAAGTTCTCTGCAAGACTTTATTGATCACTGATTGAAGTGGCTGCCTAAAATAAAGTGCGTGTGTGTCTGTGAAAAAATACAGTAATTGTTGCCATACTGGGGGATGGGAAACCATGCTTGAGACATCTTGTAGGGCCCCACATTTGACCAAAAGCTGTGATAGGTGTCTCCCATTCCCCCCCCCCTTCTTTACTCCTCTCCTCCAGCACATTTGGGTTGTATCTGCTTAGCTCAGCCTCCCCTCTAGTCTTGCATAGACCTCCATCCTCTCCAGCCTCGGCAAAGCCTGCCAGTCCCGTCTGCGGGTTGTGCAGTGCCTAACCTCGCCTGCTTCCACCTCTGGCCTCCCTTTCCGCACATCCTCCCCTGCTTTGTACCCACTGGTAGTGGAAGCCCTGGGTAGGTGGGCAGCACCCATGAACTGCCACTAACCCGTGGCTAGCAAGGTCGGACTAGGACATGATATCGGCCTGGGCACCAACGAAAAAGCTACCCGCACTCGCAAGTTACAGGGGGACCTTTTGGTCAAATATGTTGCAAATAGTGACTGTGAAAGCATATTTGCTGAGCAACACTGGTAAAGGTTTGTGTAGTAATTCATGATACTGGCCCACTCTGGGCAAAAAAACGGTCCTACACAAGAATCGTGGGCTGCCAGTGGCTAGCAGTGACCACGCAAATATAAAGACGATGGCAGAGAGATAGACCAAAGGGGTTGCGAGAGTTTCATGAGATGAGCAAGGGTAGGAAATGAAAATGAGGGTGAGAGCAGCAGAGCAAAAGGGGCGAGGTCATCCCAGGAGCAATGGAAGATTATGGCTATAAAACAGAAGCCCCTCCCCCTCGCCGGCCCCCCTCCTTTGACTCTGCTCCTGTAGGGCACTCTTGTCTTCTGGAAGCTTGGTTCACACTGCAAACATTCCTAGTGTAGCAAAGGCAGATTGGTGTCACTGGAGACATACTGGACGAGGCCCACACTGTTCCAGCAAGGCAGTATGGTAATAGAGAGACATCCTGTGCGAAAGGTCATTGGGTGCAGGCATCCGGATGCATGGAGAGTGATGGGTGCAAGAAGACGAGATAGAGTAGGAAAATGAAAGGTGGAGAGGAAGAAAGAGAGAGGGACGTGAGACTTCGAGACAGTGGATGGAACGGAAGGGAGGCAGTGAAATGGCCCATGGATTTATGTGTATCCATCGGCCGTTCGCTGCTTTCTTCCTGGTCACAGAGGTATTCGGTGTCACGCCAGGTGAACGTCCCTTGTTAGAAGGAACACGTTGTTCCTGCTGCCCAGCAACTGTTTGTCTGTGCGCCCTTAATGAAGTTAGATCACCTGCTTGCCTTCCCATCGGCGGTCATGTGAGCTGTCTGTAGCACTGTGACCTGCCCTGCCTGTACCGCTCCCACACCACTGCCAGGTTAATACCATGTTGACTGTACATCAGCACTGGGGCCTGCCTTGCCTGTACCCCCTCCCCCACCACTGCCAGCCTGATACCATGGGAGCTGTACAAAGCCCTGTGACCTGCCATACCTGTATCCCCACCACCGCCACTGCCAACCTGATACCATAGAAGCTGTACATAGCACTGTGACCTGCTTTGCCAGTCCTCCCTCCCCCACCACTGCTAGCCTGATACCATGGGAGCTGTACAAAGCCCTGTGACGTGCCTTCCCTGTACCCCGTCCCCACCACTGCCAGCCTGATGATGCCCTTTGAACTGCCCAAAGCACTATGACCTGCCTTGACGGTACCCCCTCCCCCACCACTACCAACCTGATGATGCCATGGGAACTGCCCAAAGCACTGTGACCTGCCTTGCCTGTACCCCCTACCCCACCATTGCCAGTCTGATACCACGCGAGCTGTACATAGCACTGTGACCTGCCTTGCCTGTACCCCCTCCCCCACCACTGCCAGCCTGATACCATGGGAGCTGTACAAAGCCCTGTGACCTGCCGTACCTGTATCCCCACCACCGTCACTGCCAACCTGATACCATAGAAGCTGTACATAGCACTGTGACCTGCCTTGCCAGTCCTCCCTCCCCCACCACTGCTAGCCTGATACCATGGGAGCTGTACAAAGCCCTGTGACGTGCCTTCCCTGTACCCCCTCCCCACCACTGCCAGCCTGATGATGCCCTTTGAACTGCCCAAAGCACTATGACCTGCCTTGACGGTACCCCCTCCCCCACCACTGCCAACCTGATGATGCCATGGGAACTGCCCAAAGCACTGTGACCTGCCTTTTCCGTGCCCCTGCCCCACCACTGCCAGCCTGATGATGCCCTCGGAACTGCCCAAAGCACTGTGACCTGCCTTGCCTGTACCCCCTCAACCACCATTGCCAGCCTGATACCATGGGAGCTGTATATAGCACTGTGACCTGCCTTGCCTGTAGCCCCTCTCCCACCACTGCCAGCCTGATGATGCCCTGTGAACTGTCCAAAGCACTGTGACCTGCCTTGCCTGTACCCCCACCACTGCCAGCCTTATGATGCCTTGTGAACTGCCCAAAGCACTGTGACCTGCCTTGCCTGTACCCCCTCACCCACCATTGCCAGCCTGATACCATGGGAGCTGTATATAGCACTGTGACCTGCCTTGCCTGTAGCCCGTCTCCCACCACTGCCAGCCTGATTATGCCCTGTGAACTGTCCAAAGCATTGTGACCTGCCTTGCCTGTACCCCCACCACTGCCAGCCTTATGATGCCTTGTGAACTGCCCAAAGCACTGTGACCTGCCTTGCCTGTACCCCCCTCCCCCACCATTGCCAGCCTGATACCATGGGAGCTGTACATAGCACTGTGACCGGCCTTGCCTGTAGCCCCTTTCCCACCACTGCCAGCCTGATGATGCCCTGCGAAATGCCCAAAGCACTGTGACCTGCCTTTTCTGTACCCCTTGCCCCACCACTGCCAGCCTGATGATGCCCTGTGAACTGCCCAAAGCACTGTGACCTGCCTTGCCTCTACCCCCTCGACCACAACTGCCAGCCTGATGATGCCCTGTGAACTGTCCATAGCACTGTGACCTGCCTTGCCTGTACCCCCTCCTCCACCACCACTGCCAGTCTGACGATGCCATGTGAACTGCCCAAAGCACTGTGACCTGCCTTGCCTGTACCCCCTCCCCACCATTGCCATCCTGATACCATGGGAGCTGTGCATATCACTGTGACCTGCATTGCATGTACCCCCTCCCCCACCACTGCCGGCCTGATGATGCCCTGTGAACTGCCCAAAGCACTGTGCCCTGCCTTGCCTGTACCCCCACCACTTCCAGTCTTATGATGCCTTGTGAACTGCCCAAAGCACTGTGATCTGCCTTGCCTGTACACACTCCACCACCATTGCCAGCCTGATACCATGGGTGCTGTACATAGCACTGTGACCTGCTTTGCCTGTACCCCCTCCCCCACCATTGCCAGCCCGATGATGCCCTGTGAACTGCCCAAAGCACTGTGACCTGCCTTGCCTGTACCCCCTCGACCACAACTGCCAGCCTGATGATGCCCTGTGAACTGTCCATAGCACTGTGACCTTCCTTGCCTGTACCCCCTCCCCCACCACTGCCAGCCTGATGATGCCCTGTGAACTGTCCATAGAACTGTGACCTTCCTTGCCTGTAGCCCCTCCTCCCCCACCACTGCCAGCCTGATGATGCCATGTGAACTACCTGTATCACTGTGACCTGCCTTGCCGGTACTCCCTCCCCAACATTGCCATCCTGATACCATGGGAGCTCTACATAGCACTGTGACCTGCCTTGCCTGTACCCCTTCCCCCACCACTGACAGCCTTATGATGCCTTGTGAACTGGCCAAAGCACTGTGACCTGCCTTGCCTGTACAAGCTCACTATAAATGGCGGAAAGCAGATTTCCAACATTAACAGAGAATTATTTGACCAAAATACTGTCGCAAAAGGGTGCCACCCGACTGCACATAAACATTGTTATTAAACCAGCAGTTTGAATGTGTACCAGGTACCCAACTTAAAAATGTAATTTACGACATGGGTGAGTCATGTAAGTCACCCACAAGCCTCACGCTTTTGTTCAGAGCACCAAATGTCTGTGAGTCCCGCTCCCTCCACTCCTACCGCTGTCCTCTGTGGAAAACATCACTTACTTAGAGGGATGTGAATACTTGATCCTTAAAATGAAATTCAACCATAATGTTTCCCTAACTATATTCCTCCTGAACAGACCTCCACAGACCTTACCTCTGTTCGAAGAACAATTCCTAGCACTACTGAGCAACTTCATAAAGCAAACTCTCCAATAATTATACTCAGTGATTTCAACCTATGGCCCAGGGATTCCAACGACTAAGGCGCTATCCTTACTATCGTTCCTTGAGGCCACTGGATTCTCCCAAGTGGTTAAAAAGCAAACCCATGAAGATGACCATACCCTTGACTGGATTTTAACCCAAAATGTACCACGCATTTACACTCATACTCAGACATGCCCTTGGTCTGATCATCATCTGAGTACCCTTAAATCAGGGTCACCTAAGGCACCACTTAAAATAAAGAGCAACCCACAGACGGAGACAAAATGTAGAAATTTGAAAAACATCTTGCCATCTGACTTTTTTCTGCTCTTGCCTCTAGGCTAGGCACAGTATCAACATTTGATAATCCTTCTGAAATGGCATGCCACCTCTCCAAAGCTATTTAGATCACCATCAAAACTTTGGCCCCAGAGAAAACCAAACAAACGAACACAGAAACTTTAAAGAAATCTTCGTTTGGTGATACTATCACTGAGTCAAGAAAAGTGAAGAGAGCCTTGGAACACGACTGGCGCAAACATCCTGTCACCCTTAGCAAATACAGGAATGCTGCCCATGCCTACAAAGAGATTATCATTGAAGCCAAGGCAAAAAATAATAACTCCTGTATTAACAAAGCCAAATCCTCATCTAATTAACTGTTTAAAATTCTTAAAGAATTTGAAAACCATACTTCTGCATTTCGTCGAGGTCTACTTGGTCGAAAATATTGGACCTTTTCCAATTTGACCTATTTTGTGGGGTCTTTTTTTGGTTGAAAATGCGGGAGGAGATGTCATCCGCAATCGCCACCGCGGTTGGCGGCTCCTTCCACGTTGGAGACTGCGAACCGGCAGATAGGGATTGCAGTCCCTTCTTTGTTTCTGGTTTAGGCCCATTGGCCGGGCGCAGGGCTGCCGGGAGTTAAATTCTCCTTCCTCCCGGCAGTCGCTGCGTTTCAACCTCGCTGGTTCTCGCTCCAGCTCCCCTGGTTCTTTTGCTCTGTTTTTGTACCTCCTGTTATCCGCTGCCCGCTTCGGCTCTGCTGCGGATCTTGGTGCCGGCTTGTTTTTTTGCTCTCCTAGCGAATCGCTTTACCTACCTTTCTTCTGTCTCTCTGCCTTCTCCTCTGGCAGTGGTTCTTCCCTCTTCCTTTTTTCTCTCGCCGATCTTACGGCGGTTCCGGTGTTCTCTCTTGCCCCTCTCGGTTGCTGCTTCGGCGGCGGGTCCTGTTTTTCTCCTTTACCGCTACCCTCTCCGTTAGCGGTCCTCCAGTTTTTCCCTCTATCTCTTCTTCTTTCTCTCTGGGCTGTGTTCTCGGGGCCTGGTGGTTAGGCAGTCCCATTTCCGCCACGGCTGCCGGTTCCCTACCTCGTAGGGATTCCTCTACTCGACTGCAGTTATCTCCTCAGCTACCGGAGTGTGTTCCTCGTCATCCTTCCTGCGGATTTCGGCACTTCTTCATACCGGCAAGTTCTGCCTTGGACATTCGCCTGCCTACGATCTCCCTGCTAAGGGTTTTTTCCCCCGTGTGGGTTTTTCCCTTATTTTCCGGCCTGCTCCCGGAAGAGGAATCCCAGGGCGGCTGTCCAGTCAGCAGTCACTGTGGCTTCACTCCGAGACAGGCAAGTGCTACCAAAAAAGGGAAGAGACTACCTAAGTCGGCGGAATCTACTAGATACAGACAACTCAGGAAGTTCAGGTGAGGAGAGTGTGGAGGGACGGGAGGACAAGTGCAGCTCAGTGAGTTGCAACTTAAGAGCTATTCCTTTCTGTTTCACTCTTCCCTCTTGGCAGTACGCAATCAACGACATGCCAAGTGGGCTGCTTAAAATAATCAGAGAAGCTGCTGGGAACATTACCTGCAGGCCATGAAGCTCTGCAGGGACAGTACCTGCAAATCCTTCTTCAGTGAGTGCCTGGCAGGCACTAAAATAAGTAACTCAACTAATTACTAATTACACAATCACGGAGGCCCTGTGATTTGCACTTTAAAAAGCACAATGTTCCGTGTTTCAGGGACGCTGGCACATGCCACACTGTGCCAAGTGCCACCTCTGTGGCTTCAACGCTTGCTGTCCCAGTGCCTTGTGCCCCAGAGCATTGCTTCTTGCTGGGGCACGAGGTCTGTGGGCCCATATAATCTAAGGCAGCCTGTATAGTTCCCTCAGGGTTTGGGTGAACTCCTGCTGCCTCAGTCCTTTTATGAGATTGGCTGCTGCATGTAAAAACCTCTCAATTTTTCCGGCATTCTACAAGCATTTCACACCCACTCCAAGCACCATGCTGCTTCGTAGAGTTTAATAGACTTTCACCTGCTAAAAAATAAAAACCTCTGATTTCACCTGCCTCAGTGGCTCAGCAAGTTGAGAGGTATTTTGGCGGTGTGCTCAGTCTTAAGTGGGGTCGGAGTGGTGTCGCAGACACCAGTGAGGGAGGCTTTGCCACCGTTTTGGGGGATAGTGAAACCATGCAGGAACTTACATGTCATCAAGCTAGGTCATTTTTCTGTGATTAGTTCATTAAGCATTCACTTGACTCTTTAACTCCCCAAGCTAAATAGGAAACATCATCTAAGGAAAACTGCCAGCACATCACAATAGAAACACCAAAAACAATGGAAACCTGATGAACTGAAACTGGTCCACCCAAAGGAATCAAGCATTCTACTGCAAATCATCACATAATAATATTAACTTGCCGGATCAACATAACCCTGCACAAAATTACTTGGATGACTCCCCACTAACCCTACTAAAACTCTGACACTATGCATCCTCATCCTCAAAGACTGAACAAATCACACTCATACCTCATGCCACAGAGAAAAAACAAAAAAGCCACTGCAAACTACATACACTCCACGACACCCAATGGGAAACTAAACCAATCGCACACAAACCACCCCAGACACAAATGCACAAAACACCACATAACGTCTGCCAACTAAAAACGCACCAACACACAGTGACCGGTTTTTCGGAACTGAAGCTTCCCAAAGCACATCAAAGCTCTCTCGTGCTTTTCCCCTCTCAATCCCACTAAGCCAGTAATTGTAATGGCCCCCCTGGGCAAAATGTGGGCAGGCCACCCCTCCAAATGCTTAATGGACAGTACGTAGAAATTAATATGAACGATTGCGCACCATCACTGCACTCTATTCCCAATATAGTCCCTGGGCTCACCCACTTGCTCCCATCAGAGTCTCTGGGCTCCCTCATCCCACTCCTAACCCAGTCCTCACCAAAGTCCCTGAACTCTCCCCACCCGGCTCCCACCACTAGCCCATGACTCCCCCCGTCCTGCTCCCACCACACCCACCCGCTTGCAGCACAGTGCCAGAGCCAGTGGTGTCTAGTGCATTTTTTAAGTGGAGGGGCATAAATATTTCCCCGAGATATGCCATAGCGACCAAGCGTAGCAAAGGAGACTGAAGCCTGAACCAATCAAGGGGGTTTCGGGGGCCTCTCCCCCTAGGACATTTTTCAAAATAATGGGTTAAAAGGTTGCATTTTAGAGGATACTTTAAAGACAAAATTGGGAAAAAGGCAAACAGTTGGTGCTGCGGGCACAGAGGGCAGGTATGTTTTTTTTTTTTTTACTGGACATCTCTTATAGATATCCAGTAAAAAGATACCATTCCTGTCCCATGGGCCCCCACAGCGCCTAACACACTCACACAATTAACGTGATTGTGTGTATGCAAGGCTATGGTGGGCCAGGGGGAAGGCATGGTATTTTTTTACTGGACTTCTATATTAGATGTTCAGTAAGAAAATGCCACCGCTGTCCCCTGGGCTCCACAGCACCACAGAAGGAGAGCTGATATTGGCAGGTGGGTATGGGATTGCGCAACAAAGGTATTTTTTAAATGCCTTTTGTTTTAAACCCCCCCCACACCGCCCACTCACCAAAATCAGCTCCACGCACCAACAGAAAGACACACACATTCACACAGCAAGCACTCTATCATTCACACAATCACCCATCATCATACACTCACTCGTAGCGCAAGCATACATGCATCCATGCACATGTTTAAATAAAAAATAAATTAACATAAACTCATCTTCCGACCCCGCCCTGAGGTTTCCTCCCCTGCACTCCAGCCCTTGCATCGTGTACAGGAATTGGGAAGCAAGAGCTTCCTGATTCCTGCACATGCGTGCAGAGGCTTGAGCGTGGGTGCTGAAATGCCCTGCTCCAACCTGCACTGTCTGTCTGTATGTGTGAAGATGCACAGTAGGCCCCCCTAGCACATACAGACATGCAGATCCCCAGCCAACATTTCCAATGAGCTATGCAAGGCTGGCAAAGCAAAACACCCCCAGCCTTGCATGGCTCATTGAGCATGTGCAGCTGGGGAACTGAACTGTCAAAGGGAAACAAGGTTTCCCTTTGACAGCTCAGCCAGCCCCGGAGTGCTTCCATAGCTGGAAAAATCAGCTAAGGGAGTGCTCAGTGTTTCACTGGGCTGGCTCCTCGACCGCTACATAATGGATGAAGGGGTGTGCTGGGTCACTGCCCCTTGTCCATTATGGATGAGCCACCACTGCCCAGGGCTCCCCCTACACTGCTCTTATCTACCCCACACCTTGTATAGTCCCAGGGCTCCCCACCCTGAAGAGCCAAAAACAACTCCAGGGATCCCATACACACTCCAAAAATAATCTTATGACCCACACCTGTACAAAAACAACCCAAGGGCACCCTCTGCAAAAATAACCTCAGGCCCCCCACCCACTCCAAAAACAACCCAAAAGACCCCCCACCCTTTCCACAAACAACCCCAGGGCCCCCATGCTTACCTCATATAACCCCAGACCCATTTTGTTCCTGTGATTGGATTCAAACACCCTGGAAGCGTGCTCTCTTGAACGGGAGAGAGAGCACGCTCCCAGTTTGACTATTTCCTGGGTCAGCCACTCCCACTGACCCTAAGCCTGGCCCCGTCACACTGGGCATGTGTGGCGGGGGCCATGATAGGATGGGATATGTAAAAACATGCATGTCCCATCCCGCGCTGGCTTTTCTTTTCCTCTTTAAAAAAAAAAAACTTGCACCCCACAGTTTGAATACCACTGCGAATAAGCCCTACCAACCCTCCTCTCTTTTCAAATCTGCTAGAGCACCTGGAGGCCATGAAACTGACAACGTTGTGCGGTATAAATCACCCTCGGCACCTGACATTTTGGTCTAGGTGCACCCCTGTGCCCAGGTATGTATTCATGGGAGCGCACACACAGTTTTCATGCTGTTCCCGCAACGTAAAATGGAGTCAGGACTGGGCTACCGATTTCCAGCATTCAGGGTTATTCTGCATGCAAGGGGAGGCCCAGGAACGGCGAATCCGGCGTCCCATGATCCACCCCAGCCCGAAATGCCTTTTAGAGGTGATCACTTCTGTGAACATATATCCCCAATAGCGTTGTCATGGGATTGGACGCAGTAAGGCCAGTGTCAGAATACGGTCTAATGCAATAGAGAGAGAATACTAAAACTGTAGAAATCCCTCCAGGTTCTTTTATTTCATAAGCAAGTTTGAAAATGCTGTCATTTCCTGGGTTATGAGCATGTAGATTCTCAACACAATTACAGATTATGTATTTTACTCGATTGATAGACAGGCAGACATTCCAAGAGGGGGGGGGGGGGAGAGAAGGGGAGAGAAGGAGAGAGAGAGAGAGAGAGAGAGAGAGAAGGGGAGAGAAGGAGAGAGAGAGAGAGAGGGAGAGAGAGAGAGAGAGAGAGAGAGAGAGAGAGAGAGAGAGAGAGAGAGAGAGAGAGAGAGAGAGAGAGAGAGAGAGAGAGAGAGAGAGAGAGAGAGAGAGAGAGAGAGAGAGAGAGAGAGAGAGAGAGAGAGAGAGAGAGAGAGAGAGAGAGAGAGAGAGAGAGAGAGAGAGAGAGAGAGAGAGAGAGAGAGAGAGAGAGAGAGAGAGAGAGAGAGAGAGAGAGAGAGAGAGAGAGAGAGAGAGAGAGAGAGAGAGAGAGAGAGAGAGACCGACCCCCAGAGGTGGTTAAGCAAAGTGTAACCTGGATTTTAAGTTTTGTTGCTTGTTGAGGAAATAGGGCATTAATCCCAGCTCCCACAATTTACCAGAATCGTATGATCTTGGACAAACACTTAATTTCCCTGTGCCTCTGACAGGTACCTTTAGAAACGAGAGCGAGGGGGGAGGGGAGGAGGGCAACACAGTTTTGTATTAAGCCCTGCATCAAAGTAAACATGTACATGGACAGCTGGATAGTTGGTCTTAAGTGTGCTGTGCCCCCTCCATGGGCGAGACTTGGTTTTCAGGACTTGGCAATGTGGGGTATCCAGCCTTTGTGCGCTGTTGGCCATCATACATGAAGATGAGAGGGTGCGGCGGGCCCTTATGCCCAGACTACATTCCTAGTGCTGAATGCAAATTGTTATGCAAATCCTAGTGTTAATACCCTAATCAGCACGCAGGGCCGGTGGAGGAAACCCCGCCCCCTCCCCTGGAGTAAACAAAGGTGGGCACTGTACAAGGCATAGATAGAAAACACTTGGTGCTGGGGAGGCCAGGAGGGGGCGGGCACTGCTCCTTTATGCGGTTGGTTCTCAGAATAATGCCGAGGGGGGGTCACCGGCTTGGGGCACCTCTCTTTGTTTGTGTACACAATGCTCCTGTGTTTGTGTCTGAAAGATGTTATGCTAATGGGCCCCTCGCCTCGTGGGTACATGGCTCGCAGACACAGCGCAGCACGATGGGAACCGGGGCAGAGGGGCTTGGGAAAAATGGGCCTGCTTCAGTGTGCAGGGGCACCTGATCTCAGACAGTGGCAGCTGGCGCGCTGGCATGCCACTCGGTGGCAAGCCTGCCGCTTTGGAGCTTTCCCACCTTAGCGATGTGTGAGAAGGTGGCATGGCGACTTGCAGTGACGTGTTTCCCTGGTGCCAGGTGGGCCTACGAGAAGTTTCGAGATGATCAGCTTTACCACAGATGCACGATCATGCACAATCACCTGGGAGCATGGCACCACCTTAGCCACACTTGCATCATCAGGAAATGGTTGTTTACCATTCCCTCTCCCATCGCCAATCACCAGTGGCTTAAGCGCTAGATAACCCCATTCTGATCTGGTTTACTGTACTCTAGTCTTTCATTGGTCTTCATTTCTGTCGAGGAGACATGCTTCCTGAAGGCAACAGACACGTTTATATAACGAGAATTGCCCCAACCAATGCCCGACGTGTAATCAAAGCATTTTTATAAGGGCCTTGTTATGTTATGTTAGGTTAACAGAACCTGGTATAGCGCAGCTTACATCCAAAGGTATCTTTGCTTTCAAATGCACCTTTCCCCAATTCCTTGTGGGTGTGTGCGCGCGCGCGTGAGTGTGTGTGTGTGTGTGTGTATATATATATATATAGAGAGAGAGAGAGAGAGAGAGAGAGAGAGAGAGAGAGAGAGAGAGAGAGAGAGAGAGAGAGAGAGAGAGGTGTAGCATTCTGGTTGATGGAAGGGTTATCCTAGTGTCTGAGTGACTGAGAATCACAGCTGGCGCCCTTTATATTTTCTTTAGATAGATGAATATTATTCCATTGCCGTGTATGCATGGTTTAGTTGGTATGCATATGGTATGTGGGTGCAGGGAGGTTAGTGGCAGTGCCACGTGGGCAATTGGAAGCATCCACACGGCGTGCCATGGCGGCGTTTCGGTACGGGTGCCCCTACCGTGATATCTCGGTAGTGAGGCACTGCAGGTATGGTACTTGTGAGGATGTTGGCTACGCCGAGATCCATCTTGGCTACACGCTGCCAGCTCTGTATACTCATTGCATGTAAGGGAGGATTTTGCGCACATAACATACGTCCAGGCTTTGCGCGCCAAATGTATGCATGGGACCACCAACAATAGCACTTGCATGCTGCTGGGTCTCCTACGTGCAATTTTCAACTTTTACAAAACTGAATGCAAAATGAAAGTAGGAGAAATCGGCCCTACTTTTTCATTTTTCTCTCTCCGTTTTGTAAAAAGAATGTAAGTGCTGCCTGCAAATTAGGCGTTACAGAAAGTATTTACAATGGATTCCTATGGCATCCACATGCTTGTAGCCAGTGCTAAATGCAGGTGGAGTGCATAGGAAGCCATTTGTTTTACACCTGCACGAAAATCTCATGAAAGTGTAAAACCACAAGACATTAGAAGGAGGGGGGAGGCTTGGTGAAGAAGCTAACTGTTTGGTGCCCCTACTCATTCTTCAAATGCATTGAAAATCCCATGGAGTGTAAAAGTAGCTTACCTCTGCACTCCACTCCTTATAAAATTGCCACAAATATAATACGTGCATACAATACGTTTTTTGACTACTTTCATTGCTATTAATTCACATGTAAATGCTTCCTACAATGTGTCCATCTTTTTGAGGCCAATTTATTTTAGTGCATAATTACAATTCTAGGAAAGCATAAAAACAAAAAGAGAGACAGAGAAAAAAACAACAGACATTTGGGGATCATTTTGTAAACCGTGCAAAATGCAGTAGCGTACACTAGCATTAGCACGTAACAGGGTGTTGGAACGTATGCAGGCCATTTTCAAAATTAAAAAAAACGAAATGCAAAAATATGGAATAGTTAATGTAGATGCTAGGCATCTGAGCAGCGCAGAGACCTGATTCATGGATTATTTGTGCCAAAAAAAACCGATTTGTGCGCCATTCTGCCCGCAATTCCCCATTTGTTAAACAGGGATTTGCAGGCAGAATGGCGCACAAATCCTGTTTTTTTTTTCGGCGCAAATAATCCATGAACCAGGGTGTCTGCACGTGTATCAACCAACCTGTAATGTCTGTAGAGTTATTTAATAAAAAAAAATGTTATGTTAACTAAATGTGCACCCTCAAGTCTGCGGGTACCTGGAGTGCATTACAAATATAAAGTAAAGTAAATAAGAACAGGCAAAATTGTGTCAACTCTTTTACCTCACTTCCAATGCCTTGCAGACGGCATTGACAATGGATTCGTATGGGTTCTGCCTGCTTTTTGCAGCTGCTCACTATAGGGGAATACCATAGCAATGCATTTGTTTTACACCTGCATGAAAATCTCATGCAGGCATAACACCAGGGGGCATTTGAAGATGGAAAAAAGGCATGGTCTGACGAAACAAAATACTAAATCTGTTTCATGGCCCTGCTCCAACAAATGCATTGTATATCCCCATGGTTGTGAAAATAAGGCGTAAACACTTTACTCTGTGTTTTTACACCTTAGATTTGCACTCTTTCTCTTACAAAACGACCCCCGTATTATTTCCTTCTTAAAACGTGCATGTGTTCCACCTACATTATAAACCACTTATATAATTCAGTAACGTATCAATTTAATTGAGGCACTTTATTTTCTTTTGTACTCCTTCCTTTTTTTTATGCAGATAGTGGTTCATTACAGACATAAGGAACGGGTAAATATCGAAGAGGATATCTCGGTCTCTGGGTGATACCTACTCTATTGACCTCTGATTTGCTTCTTTGCTCAAAGGTGTGGCTGTTCAATATCGTTCTCATTGAAACAAGCCATAGAGTATTAAGTGGGCACACTAAATGAGATACTCAGAGGAGCAAAACCTGCAGAGGTAACAGAGGTAAATGCCACGCAGAAAAACCGGGATGAGTAGTGGGTACGTCTCTTACTCCGCCAACACTGCCCCCAATCATAAAGTTGAAACAGGCACACAGGCTTCGCCACTTTAAGGAAACATGGGCCGATGGTAGGCTATCGTCTTCAGTAGGGGACGTCCGAACAACAACAGTACTGTGGTACCAAAATTAAATAATGTTCAATCAAAGTTCTATATAAATGACATACTTTAAGTTAAAAACACAAACACACCAATCAAAAACACCGTAACCCACCCTTGTAAGAGAAGACACAGAATATGCTGACTTTGCAAAGAAAAGCGAGCACTCTGGTTCTGGTGACAGGTAGTCATTTCAGCAGCAAAGTCAAATTTACTGAAGGCGTCCTTAAAGCAGCCGAAAGTTGGGTCTTAATAGTTACTAGGGACCTTTAAGGTAGGCCAAGGCGGACATAACCACATCTGATATGGTTAATGTGGCACGTTCATCCCCTGTTCCAGGGTCTAGAATGGGGGATAATGGCCCGGAAGCTCAAGTTATCGGCCCGAGCAAAGCGAAAGCGGTAACCCAGGGTGCTTAAAAAAAAGCTTTTTCCTTCCTACAACAGGACGCGCACAGTGTCCCATTGTAAGAAGGGAAATCCTTTTCCAAGATGCTCACCACGGAAATGGAAGGCGGGGCTCCGTATGGAGCCCCTCTTCCCTTTCCATGGCAGCCAGCGGGAGGCGAGGGGAAGGAGGAGGATTGGGGGGAGAGAAAAAAAATCAAGGGGCGGTGGGTGGGGGGAAGATGGTTGCAGGGGAGACTGCCGTCAGGCGGCTTGGAACGTGGCCTTGTACTGCAAGTTGAAGTCTGCGTTCCTAGCCATCCAATTGGCTGGCTCCCCCCGCCCAGGTGCTAATGCTTGTTCTTGGGGCTCAACAGTGTCAAGCATGGCTGCTTCTAGGCATTTTTCAGTGAGTTGAATCAGCACTAACATTTCAAGTCAGTTTTTCCAAAAGACTCAGGGCATCGACACAGTTGAGACAGCTCAAATGGATCATGATGGTATGCGGTTCTGGAGCTGTGATCAGATCGAATAAGGTGAAGAGCAGGCAGGCATTGGGTCAAGTTGGTTTCAAGAGGTCCAATGATGCAATGCAGTTCTTCAGTGTCGATCTTTATCTTTAAATGCCTTCTTAAAAATGGCCTTTTACATTAGAAATCATCCCTCTTATTCCTTTGTGACATTTTTTTAACAATGTTTTTTAAAATGTCATATCTATTGTCTATGATTAGCTGACTTCAGAATGTGTGAATGGAATGTGTTATTATGTATTTGCTGCACTTTTGTGAATGTGTTTTTACATGCGTAATTAACGTGCTTACTCGATTCGGCAGAAGATGTGCGTTTTAAACAGAGATTGTGATCTGTGTTCAAAATAAAAACATCTTCTGTCGATCTGTTATATACCTCGACTGAACCTGCACACCTCATCGCAGCCTGTTTACTGCATTTGGTGAAACAATGGTTTTAGCCCATTTTTCGCTGCATTACTTTAGGGCGAGCCGGGCCAGGGAACATTCAAAATAATGTTGGAGCTAATGGGGGAAGAGGGATGGACCATACCTGCCTAGTCTACGGGTTTATCCCAGAGACTCTGGGTTTTTACGCTCTTCTCCTGGTCTCCAGGCAAGAGCGTGGAGTCTCCGGGATTACGGACAATCACATTGAGGTGTGGCCAGAAACGAAGGATCTGCTGCAGATCAGAAGGCGGGGCTCTCCTGCGCTAACGTGGAGAGAGTGGCACGCGCACACACACACACACTCGACTCACTTCAAAGAAAAAGACTGCTTTGAAACAAACACCTCTTGCTGCCATCACAAACACTGCGCTTTACACTTTAGTCTTATATTTCGTGTTCCGCATGTCATGCAGTCTCTGCCCCCTTTTTTTTAGGTCAAGTGGTTGCGTCGGGTGGGCAGGGTCTTGGAGAAGGGTGTGGGGTATTTGTGACGTCATTCTCTGGGTTTTGCGTTTGGGAATGTAGGCCGGCATGGGATAAAAAAACACAGCGAACATTAAGTCGAAAAAAAATAAACAACGAGCCGTCGGGAGTGTTACGAGTGGAAAAGGACACAGCCTCTTTAAGAGGGGAGCTCAAGACTATGGGAGGGAGCGGGAAGCGGGAGGAAAGGGAGGGGCAGGGGAAGAGGGAAGTCAGTAAGGAGAGGAGGAATAAAGGGAAGGTCATCAGTGAACATGGCTCCTGTGTTTGCTGTTCAGTATGCATGTGAAGGGCCCAAGTGAGCAGTACAACAACTGGCGACGAAGGGAAACGAGCCCCAGCAGTGCCATGATGAAGGTGCCCAGCAGAAAGGAGTGTGCGGCGGACCCGACCCGGCAGAAGAACGTGTGACAGGCAGCAGCAGTAACGGTGGACCGCATACCCAGCAGTTTGGAGGGCCCGTGTGCCCAGCAGCATCCGGGGGCCCGTGTGCCCGCAGTGATCGAGGGCCTGTGTGCCCACAGTGAAGGTGGGACCGAGTGCCCAGCAGTTTTGCAGGGCCCATGTGCCCAAAGTAAAGCAGGGCCTGTGCACCCAGCAGCAGAGGAGGCGGAGGGCCTGTGCGCCCAGCAGCATCCCGGGGTCCGTGTGCCCGCAGTGAAGAGGGGCCCGTGCGCCTGCAGTGAAGAGGGGCCCATGCACCCGATGTGAAGAGGGGCCTGTGTGCCCGCAGTGAAGAGGGGCCCATGTGCTCAGCAGCGGAGGCGACGGAGGGCCCGTGCGCCCGCAACAGGAGAGGACAAGTGAGGAGCTCCAGAGGAGGGCCCGTTAGCCCAGCGACAAGGAACTTGGCGGGGCATCCAGCAGTGAAGCGCCCATCAGTCCATGCCGGAGCACGGAAGAGCCCAGCGAGCCACGAGCGACCAACAGGGGAAGCCCGACAACCCGCGCAGAAGAGGAGGAGGAACGCACACGGAAGAGGAGGTGGACGTCGTGGGAGCCCACCCCAGCAACAGTGAAGACCCTAGCCGAGGACCGGCAAGAGGAGGTGCCGACAAGCGCTTCCCAACAGAGCCCAGCAGCCCAACAGAGCCCAGAGCGAATACAACGCCGGGTGGAGGCTGACGCAGAAGCGGACCCCAGCAGGAAGCGGAGCCGCCCACCAGGAGCAGCCCCAAGGACGAGAGCGAGATGCTGCGAGGAATACGCGGCTGCTGCAGGTACCAAACCATGCGTCTCCCGCGCAGTGACATTCAAAAAAAGAATAATCACGAAGTTTGTGGCTGCAACAAGCACTAACCCGTGTCTCCCACAAAGTGACATTGGAAAACAAAGCAGTGAAAATAACGACCAAAACGTAGGGCCCAGTAGCATTAACCCTGTGTCTACCACAAAGTGACATTGAGAAAAGTGACACTCAGAGAAGAAAACGAAGCAGTGGAAATAAAGGCCACAAGTAGGGCCCAGTGGTATTAATTCTGCATCTCCTTAAAGTGACATTAAAAATAAATAAATAAACAAACAAAAGTAATAAAGGCAAAGAAGCGACTCGCGGTTGGCCCTATTCTAAGCAACCAGCAGGTGGAAATCACCTATAAAGAAAGGACACACAGTAGTGCGTGGGATAAGTGACCACACACCAGCGCCACACGCACACGGAAGAAACGGTGCTCCGACTCCGAAGAAACGAAACCCACCGCCTCACGCCATTTGACCACAGTGCCTCGAGAAGCGAGCACACAAGCCACCCCCGTCACGTGACCGCCCAGAAAAAACCCACCAATTTGGGGGGAACAGTAAGTGCTCAACCCATTTGAGCACACACACAACCACCTGAACGCCATCAGAGTAACGGTGCCCCACCACCAAACCACCCAAAGGTGAGGTGCCACCCCAACAAAGCCACGCCCGCCACCGAAACCCCACGAGAGGACACCAAACAAGGGGACACAGAAAGGGCCCACAAGATAACCATTTGAACACCACTACTAGCACCAACAGAGTAGCCACGCCCCACCTTACTGCCAAGGTACTATCATGACGGACCCAGCACAGGCAGCGGCGAATACAGGGACAACCCACATTACCAATGCCAACCCCACATCACATGCTGCCGCCATGAAAAGACCCGACCCATTTGCCGTGCAGCCACACCACGACCAAGGAACAAGATGGGAAGAGTGGGTCGAAGAGTTTGAAGACTTTCTAGGTGCAATTGGGAACAAAGACCTGCCAAACAAACTCAGCATATTTAGGAACCTGGTAGGAAAAGAGGTAAAGGACATAATAAAGACAATTCCAGCTACAGACAAAACCACGTACCAACGCCTCCTCGATGCAGTCAACGACAAGCTCATAGTAGTCTCCAACAAAGACTACAAATGCTTTGCATTCAACCACCACAGACAACATGCATACAAATCCATTGGGGAGTTCGTCGTACGTCTCCAGCAGAAGATAGCAAACTGCGATTTTGCCAACTTCAATGACGAAGACGCTATAAGACTGAGGATCATAGAAGGGTGCACCTCATCAACGCTCAGAAAACATCTTCTCAAAAAGCCCCTACCCCTAGCGAAAATACTAAATCTGGCAAAAACATATGAGAGAGTTGACGCACAGGCAGCCGCCATTGAGAGGCAAGTTGAACGCAACGCCATCGCGGCCCTCACGGAAAGGCAACCGCAACAGTCCAAGCCCACTCGACCCTGGAGACAGCAAAAACTCAGAAGACACCGGCAACAAACCCCAAGCAAAGAGCAATGCCACAGGCGGGGCTGGAAACACACACACAGACAACCATATTCAGCCTTGGGACGAACATGCTGGCGCTGTGGCCATGAAGGTCACCTTCCAGCAAAATGCAGAACACAAGCACCCACAAGTGCTGCATACCAACCCACACCACCAGCCCAGGAAAGATACCCGAATTTACCGATGACACGGTCAGACATCAGGAAGAACACAGAGACCGTGAACACCAGCCCATCTAGACATCAAGGGCATGCACACCCCCTCCACCCTGGGTTGATCCACCCAAAAGAGGACAGACCAGCACTTGGCACACGAACCTCACCCGTCCTGCGAGAGAACTATGAGTCTCTCAACCACCGTGTACCCTTCGAGATATCGTACGGGGGGGGGAATGCGGAAGCCACAGGAAACGTTGGTACAAGGCAACTGTACCAGACAGGGGTGGAAGAACAACCCCTAGACAAACCCCAGGACCATGCCAGCCAATGGAGGACCGCACAGACAATACAGCCAAAAGGTCAGTCACGACCCAACCCAAGGAGGCCGTCTGATGCCATCCGCATGATACTGAGTCCCGCCATAGGGCACAGCCGTCTCAGCCACCGGACAGCACTACTGCATGCACTCATCAGCATTCACTATAGGTAATTCGGAGTAACCCACAAGAAGGACCACGTGCCCGAGCAAGATGCCGGAGAGACAAGCAAAGCCAAAGGAGAGACGAATAGGGCAGTGACAAGGGACAAAGAACAAGTGACAACTATGGCAAGGAACCCTGGCAAAACGACGCCAAATAACTCCTTCCTCCACGAGTTATACTTTGAAGATCATGAACCAACGAAAGGGGAGGCGATCGAGATGGAAGAAAAAGAGAGGGTGGAGAATCATGAAACACCGCAACGAGAGAGTGCAGTGGAGACCCACGAGCAACCAAACAGGCCCCATCGAATCACAAAGAGACCCCAACGACTCATCGAACAAATGTAACCCGAGAAGTCTCATGTTAAGCAAGGGGGAGGTGTTACGAGTGGAAAAGGACACAGCCCCTTTAAGAGGGGAGCTCAAGACTATGGGAGGGAGCGGGAAGCGGGAGGAAAGGGAGGGGCAAGGGAAGAGGGAAGTCAGTAAGGAGAAGGAGGAATAAAGGGAAGGTCATCAGTGAACATGGCTCCTGTGTTTGCTGTTCAGTATGCATGTGAAGGGCCCAATTGAGCAGTACAACAGGGAGCATACTCCTTATAGCCAGGGGGTGCTTCTTTACGCTACGCATGTGCAGGAGCGGGTCCTCTCCACAAAGAGAGTCGTTACAGACGGTGGCGCATGCGCCTTGCACTGGGGAGGATTATTTACACAGAGCACAGCAGAGTTCTTTACCCACATCATACGACCCTTGGAGGCAAGGCACAGAAATCCGCGCACGCAGCACACAGAACATGCTTTCTGGCCGAAGATTATTTTTAAGGAACACTTGTTGCAGGCTCTGCCTGGGAGGCAACGCGCAGAAAGGAGAGGGAACTTGCAGGGTCAGGCCCTGGGGCGGGCTCCTTGCATACATGAAAGGCAGCTTAACTCACAATGCAACAATCAAACATTACATTTCAGAAATAGTGAAATTAAAGTATTTGTTAGCACGCCTGATTGCCTTTAGCCAAAACAAACTCTAACATCAACACCCCAAACAACACATCAAAATGTATGCAGCAGTGCAAGCAGTGTGGCCAGCCTGACCCCTAAGAGCCGTCCTGGGTAAACATAGGCTGTAGGTCATGAGCGCCCAGACATGCGCGCACACCTGCCGGGTGATTACCTGCTGGTGGGCACCCAATGGCAACTTCACCGTTAGCAGGGCCGGACTGGCCTCCAAGGCAATAGGGCAATGTCCAAGTGCATACCCAACATGCTAGTGTGGGCAGGTTTTTGGGTTAAAATGGTCCAATTTTTGGTCAAAGCGGGCCTATTGCATGAGTTACTTCACTGTGTAGTTTGGTCGTTTTGACCGGTGTTACCGAACAAGTATTCTTTAAAATGCACATTTTGGAGCACATTTTACCCAAACAACCTCCCCCTTGGGTATTAGTCAAACAGGCTGTAACAAAAGGAACAAATTGCCATTTGCCTCTGTGGCCCACTTTTTCATTGGTGCCCGTGCACATTTTTATTTATACCCCAGTCCGACCATGGCTGTTAGCGCCCCCTGGCAACCTCACTAGCCAATACTGAGCCAGGGTTGCACCGCAAGGAACACATTTAATTGTGAAAGAATAGGTTCATTCCAAAATAGAATTGACTGTCCAAGCCCAGGGTCGCCTTTCCCATAATTCTCCTAACGCAACTCGCCAGCACAAAATGAATCCATGCATTACTGTATACAAACCCCAATTACAAAAGAAAGATGACCAGATCTATATTACAATTAAGGCTTCCGGTTTTATGGTATTTATTTTTCTGCCATTTCCGTCTTTATTTATAAATATTTGTTTTTGGGGCTTTTTTTCTGTATTTTTCCACATTTATTTTTTGCCATATAAAAAGATAAACCGCAACCAGTATTTTTCTGCATTTATTCTAATAAAAAATGCATTTATTAAAGCACACATGCAGCCATATTGAAAAGAAATTCTTGCTCCATTTCTTTCCATAACAACAAACGGTTGCTCCTGTGACTGCTGCTGCCTTAAAAATATGTGCTGTCAGCAATTTAAAGAACTTTAATGCTATTTTGCCTACGATGTATGATTGACATAATAGAAAACTGGACAAAGACCTGTTTTTCTGTTTTTCTCATTTTTATAAATGAATACAGACAGAAAGCAGATTGATTTCCGTTGGTATTTATGTTTAAAAATCAGTAAAAACTGGAAACCTTCATTACAATCCACTTCCCCAAGCAACTACAGTGTTTGGGGCAATAGAGGGATGGAAAGAAGTCAGGGGAAGTGGTGTGCAGGAGGGTCTGGGTGAATCAGCAACATTTGCCCCACATTTCCAGCACCGCTTAGACCCTGCATAAGGACACCTATACTTTCAGGGCTGTGCAGCATGCAGGGAACTCACTCATGATGGCGCTCTGCAGCACCAGAACCTCCTACTCCCAGTGGAAGGAAGACCCAGCACTTTCTGGACTCTGCGCCACCTAGTGGCCACCACATGGTGTGGAATGTTGCTTTGAAAATGTTGTTTACACCTGCGGCACAGGCCAACAGAAAAGCAGGCACTTGTATAAAAAGGCAGTTGCAAACGGTGAATATGCCTCCTTAAACACAGGAGAAGAGTCTTTATGCAGGGAGCGATTGCAGACGAGCACACACAAGGGGCAGCTGGAGCAGCAGGACTGGCCCTGTGGCAAGCATGTCAATATGTCTCACCTGCCTTCCTCAGCATCAGGGCCTTGATGTGCCTTGTCGAGCCCAGACAGATCACAAAAGCACTATAAAGCTACCAGCTCTGATTCTGGGGAACAGCTGGTAGATCCCTTCTGTCCCTGCCCCTCTGGTCAGCCCCACTGACCTATCACCGGTCATATTGTGGCGGTGTGGGTCTCAAAAACCCATACAAAGAGGCATGCATGACACAGGCTCCCAGAGTGAAGACCTGGAGGAGAACAGGTGAAAGGGAGCGCTGTGCAGGGGCAAGCAGAGATGGCAAGAGTGACAGACTGCTACTGGCCTTCTGAAAAACATCTGGCTGAAGAGGGGACCGGCAACCCAACGGGCGCATAAACGTGTCCTAAGATGGACATTGGAACAAAGTGTCAGGAGACAAATAGACTGAAAAACACAGGCAAATACATAGACAGGAAGACAGGCATGATTGAGGGGAACTCAAAATCATGCTATGTTGTTTTACAGGGTTCACAAAAATGATAGGATAAAAAAACAAAAACTAAAGGCAATTCTATGAGCACAAGAATAAATACACTAGACTGGCCGCCAAAATGTACTGTTGAGAGAGGCGCGATTGAGTTTTACAACAATTCATCTCTGAGTGTAAGTACACTTTCACATGAAATCAATGCATACATTTAGACATGTGATATGTCTTGTTTTAAAATCTATTAAGGAAAAATTCATATTGAATTGATATGTCAACTAAAGAGAGCTAATCTCTGATAAAACAAATCTCAACTTCCAGAATATTTGTAACAATGCGTTCAACCGGGAAGTACACAGATCCTTTTCTTTTTTACGGTATTAGAACGTTTAAACATAGACGGCATTGAAATTTTTTATGGTACCACATATTAATGCAATTCATGTCATTAATCAATATTTAATCTTTGAACTACAGTGACTGATATGATTGCTTAGAAAAAGACCATTTTGAAGAGCTGCTAAATTTGTTCCTGTCTGGAATTTTGTAGGAAAGGTGTAATTCAAAACATGGGAAATGGAATAATTGATTAACAAACCCAAATTGACACACAGTTAACAGCTGTTTATCGATGCAATCCTGAGAAAAACCTGCCTGCACATTAAACAGATAAAAAAAAAATGGAGGAAGTTGAAATATCTTTTTTTTTAATGGTGTATACACAGTATTGGTGCTTTTAATATAGGAAGTATAAAAACGTCTGGATTAGATGAAAAGATATCCTACATATAAAATATTTTGATTGTGTCCATTAGTTTCTTGGTATTTTTTGATGACATTGAAAACATTAGCTTGCTTGATGGGATGAATGGGATTCGAACAGTGCTGCATGTAGATATTTGGGGCTTTTACCTTTTATTTTTTTATATATAAAATTGTCTATATATTTGAGAAGTTTACACCTACCTCAAAATTAAATATCTTTGTATATTTAGTTAAATCATTTTCTTTTCTAATAAGAGATTTATTGTCTTATGGACAATTGAATATGTTTTTGGTCAATACAAGCTGAGTTACAATGTTACAATTCTAAAAAAAATTAAAAAAAGAGTTGAGAGCAATCCAATTCATTCATATCTACATAATGTTCTGGCTCTCAACTAAGAAGGGGTGTACCTCACAGTTCATGAAAAGAAGAGGCCGCACAGAACATAAAAGTGTACATGGCCCCTATCAACAATGGGTTAATTTCCCCATGGCGCTCCAAGTGACATCATAAACTACTCAAGCGTCTCACTCATCTCTCAATGTCACACAACACTCCTTGGTGGAATGTATTCCTATTGTTGAAAGTTACCGTCTACATTTCCATATTAATGGCTTGCTCACACCCAAGGGTGAGTGGGTTGGTAGGGACAGCCAGCAGTGCTGGAAGGCCCAACACAACCGGCTGGTTTTATGCTGCTTCTTTCCATCAAAGTCTTCCCTGCTAACAGCAATGTTTTCTTCTTGTGTCTCTGTTTCCCCTAGTCCTGGTACCTGGGTTAGCTCGGAGAGTTTCCCTGCTCCTGTCTTCTGGGCAGCCTGAGAGGAAGAAAAGCTAAGCGGAAAAACTAAACACAACGACAACGATGAGCAAGCAGCAACCACCAGCCAAAGGCGGGAGGGCGGCTTCAGATGATGAACGGAGAGGGTACATTTATGGGACAAACGCAAAACCACAACGCAAACCAACCTGCGAGGAGAAGGGAGGCGTGGCCGTGGGAGCGGAGATACGGAAGAGGATTCTTGCAGGAATCAACAGGAACCTTTTTTTATGATAAACATTTGAAAGAGAAATCATTTGCAGCTCTGCATGATTCGCCAAGGATGATCACCCCTGCCCGCGCCACACCTCCATCTCTGCCAAGGGATTGAAGGCTTGACCCCCGCACCCTGTGCTCCGGTGCATTGCTGCATTCCCTTCCAGCTTCCTGCAGTGGTTGAAGCCCCATAAGGATACTGCTAGGGTGGTACATGGGAAGCCTGGAAAGATTCCTTATTCTTTTTCACCGCTAACCAGTAGAAAGAACAAATCTCTCAACCCCTCAATCTTCCCGGCATCATTGATTTCTGATGGATTGATTATCTACTCATCTTCGACGCACTGGGCCCCTTGATCTGCAGGTGTGACTTGTAAGGCGGTCAGGGGAAAGGCTCCTTGGAGGTGTGGGCATGGGTTGTAACCTTTGTGCTTTTCGGGTGCACCCCTGGCTTTCCTCGATGCACTACCAACACCTGCAGCCTCTGAAGACGTGCGATGCATTTGACCTTCCAAGGTGTTTTCTGTTGTTGTATTTCTAACAATCAAAGCCATACTATGCTGTATGGGTGGAGAGTTAGGTCTTTGAGGTCCATCCTATGACATGCCAGAGGTTCCACTGTAAGAATGTGGGCATATGGGGCAATGGGGCAGATTGGTAATTGGTCAAGATTGGCCCCACAGCAATGTGATAAATGTGGTCCGGAAACAGGAGGCTGCAAACTAATTAGCAGTTATGTTGTGGCCCAGTATCGCGTCTTAAACTAGAAGACCCTATCTCTGTACAGCAAAAGCACCAACATATGTGATGGAAAGAGCTGTGTAGTGGTGCTTGACCTTCCAAACCTGGCACTCTGTGTGTCGCATCCGGTGCCTTGCGATGGGGATAGCTCTCCCCCTAACATGACTAAACAATACACTTCTGATGCATTGCATTGGGCTGTAGAAGGCTGGAAACCTGTTCTAATGAGAGTGGAAGACAGCATAATGTATGGAACAGGCCTTTTGCTCTTGGCAAAAAGTGTTGTAAATGCATAATTCTACTAAATCCTGTGCTGAGTGGGATGAAATGTGGCCCCATAGAGGCAAGACTATCAGCGTGTTTCCTCTGCATCTGAGGGATGAAGCTTGGCCTCCAATGCCCTCGTCAATGTTCCAAGTCAAAAAATGGGGTTAGAAAACTGAGGATAGTGGAAATAGCAGGGCATCACCATCCTATGAGAGTCAGCCAAATACCAGAGTGGCAATTCTCAAGCCTCTAGACCAGGGGTCTGCAAACTGCGGCTCTCCACATATAATGGACTACAAATCCCACCGTCCCTAATATTTGACTTTGCTTGCTAAGACTGATGGGAGGTGTAGTCCAAAACACGCGGAGAGCCACAGGCTGCAGACCCCGGCTCTAGACGTACCGTGTGCGGAGACTCCCTGCTGGCCTTGGATGCAGTGCTGCAGGAAACCGACAAGCCACACCAGAACTCTTGGCATGATGAGGCTATTTGTTACGAGGGAAGCTTATTCTGGCTCTCATGCCCAGTGGGTGGGTTTCAAATATGCAATGCATTAGATGGTCGGGTTGGAAAGCCATGCTGAAGCCGGTCACCTGGCAGGATGATGTCCTCATCCCTGAACCATACCAGACTGAAGAGATTGGTGAAAATGGGCAGTTTTAGAGTAATCAACTGGGTATTTTTGGTTCCCTCTAATAAAACTGATCTGCCTGTATGGTGTGAGGGGGTTCCAGCTGGGGCACTATTCCACCAGTAGGTCCCGTCTAAGGAACAACATGCCACTTTCCTTCCAGGGCAAGCAAAATGTACTAGCTGAAAACCTTTGAAGTTCAACTCTTCACCCATCTCTTCCACCAACCACGGCGGTGTCTGCCCATTATGGTGTTACCGGTTGTCATCATGGCTGTTGGAAATCACATTTCATTGAGTCAAGGAGGGTGGTCCCTCGGGCAGGCGACACAGTGGTGGAACAGAGCCCATGAGCAGCTCCACCCACCTGACCTGCAGGGCTGTCAATCTGCAAGTGGTTCCCACCCCCTGACACCCAGGGCATTGGCAGGTAAACACAAGGCCTCATCCCTCAGGGCACCTAATTAGAGCAGTGCCTTCCATTCTTGTACCTGATCTTCCGCCTGACTGAAGCAACATCTAACAGGCTTTGCTAGAATTAAGGTGGCAAAAGCGACGCCGCCATCGTGAGTAGAGGGAGAGCTGTAGGCTGCATGTCCATGGATAGACTGATGGATGCCTCTGGATTGGGACCAGCCACAGTTATGGCACACACTCGAGGAGGCTGCAGATTTGGCAAGACAGAAAGTGTTGAAGATCCTGCACATTGAACTTCTTATTCTGCCCATGCGTTAGTCCTGAAAATCCAGACGCTTTCTAAAAATTATTTAGCGAATTTGTATATTCCATGCCTTAACATTGACGTGAGACTGGACTCTGCTGGGGGTGGCTTGGTTGTAAAGTTCTGTCCTGTAAACTGTGAGGGCACTTGGTACACTGGTTCTATTATTTACCAGTCAATGCCTGTCACTTTGGGCGTGTGCCTTGTACTGGATGGGGGGGTGGGGGTAAGGGGGGTTCGTGGGGTGGTAGCTGTTTGAGGGTAGGTGGCAGCACCAGGCTGTTCCCCTCCCCCTTTGAGTGCCTCATGATGAGCGAGTTGGATCTTGCGTTGCGTTGCACATTGTTTAGTTGGAGATGCACTTTTTTGGGGAAAGGGGGGTGGGAGGGAGAGAGACGTAACTAATGTTTTTTTTTTAAAAAAAAAAAAAACCTTTATATTCAAGGGATTGCTAAGCTAATCAGCACTGTTTGCTGGCACGGTGGGAGGGAAAGCGAAGCGCAGCCACCGTGCACTGGGGAAATGTGTGCCCTCGCACATTGCATGCAGTAGTGCTTCTGTTAAATAGATGCAGGGGCTGCAGGTTATAGTGGAGATTCCACTGGCATTGCTGCTCATCCAGCAGTATTGGTCAGATGCGGGGCCAATGATGTGTTTCTGCCTTGCCCGCAAAGCCTTCTACGCAGGTCGCCCCCTTGGTGCACACAAGCGGGCAATAACCTTGCCCAAGCGAGCCAAAGTTTAGTGGTGAGCCAGTGTGTTGGGGCAGAGTACAGGCATGATGGTCACATTACCTTACATGGCTGCATGCAATAGTGGCACCCACTGAGCTTGGTGGCGCAGCTGCACAGTAGGTCCTGTTGTCAAATCACTGACACGGAGTGCCCTGGCAGAACGGCGTGCCTTCTCTGTAAATGGTAAAAGGAGAAGTGGAACCAGTTTGCAAAGTCACATGACTGGGTTGGCAGCTGGTGGTGCAAGGAAGGATGGTGGTGACTTGTCACAAGTTTTTGGCCTGGCAAGGTCGGGAATGCCAGTGGGTGCCACAGGCCACTGCAAACTATCATTGGTGCACCTTTATGCAGAGCCAATCGGCAGCGAGCACCCAGCATGATTTGGGTGCTGTCCATCTGGTGCCCTCTAAGGACTAAGTGGGATGTAACCTGCTGGCCAGTCATGTTTTTCCTCGGGGAAGTGTATGGGCTGAATCAAAGAGCCTTAGATTTGTCTCCGGCGGCAAACGTTAACCAGGCCGCACCTGGGTACTTCCAGAGATGGCAAGGCTGGCATAAATAAGCTAAGAAGCAGTGAACATGAGCATTGGGAGTAGCATTGTTCTGTGGGCATACTCAGCGAAACTCAACTTTTGAACTTGTGCCTCTTTTTTACTAACTATTTTCGGGTATCTTTGGGATCTGGAACTGCAGTTTCAGTTTTTGTTCGAACAGCCGTGGATTTATAGCCATACAACCAGACTGCTCCCCACTTCTATCAGAGCGGCCAGGACAGGGGCATCAGACGAAGCCTCCACTCTTCCCGGGCCACAGTGCCAGACCTACGAGTGTGAATGGCTCTTCAGGATGTCGAGGGAGAAGGTAGCAACCCTCCAATCGAGAACTGAAAGCGTTGACATCTTGGAATTGAAACCGGATAGCGCCTAGAGTTCTTAGCCTTCACATTGATGAGCTGTGGACCCAACCAGAGGACAGTGAGTACCACCTTCCTGAATGATCCCACACACCGTTCCTACAGAGATGCTTTCCAGTACGCGTAGTTGCGGAGCTTAGTTGCATTGTACTTCCCTGGTTTGCTGCTAGGCTCCAAGCAAAGCAGGAATGATGTTGCCCATGTGTCCTTGAAGACATTAGGAGATGTGTTTCCAATGTAGTGAGTGTAACCGGGAACATTGCATGCTACACTGGAGCTGTGGCGTATGGCACGGGTTGGTGAATTAATCTCCAATTGCAAGGCACAAATGCAGCCCACTCAAATATATGTCAGACGGTAAACGAGCAAGGCCTGAGACACCACAGACACTGTATAGTGAAGGGGTCCCTCTGTTAACTACTTCCATCTTGATAGACACGTTATCAAACTTAATAACTGGAGTTTCCCCGTCAGCAAGCATGCTCTTAGGAATTACTCCATTGGGTTTAAAGAAAAGGGTGCTTTAATATGGCTGACCCTCTGCCCTTGCCTCAACACACCACTAATACTGGCGACCCCACACTGGGCAAATACCTGCATGGGTAGACGCAACAGTTAAACACAATACAATATGAAACACCTTGCCCTTGGTAGAGGTGCCCAGGGCCCGGTATTGGAAACAAGTAAAGCGATGTGTTTGAGCAAATGGCTAAAAGAAATTCCCACCTCAAATGTCCAATTCACCCATTTCCTGATCCCACTTTCACTTATGTTATGAACAAGTGCTTTGCAATTTAAGACCATCACTGCATAGCTAGAAAAGATCAATGGATAGCTAGAGAAGACTACGTCCACGTTTGATGGTTTGTTTCTTCTTAGATTGCTTTAGTTATGTCTAAGTGATCAATAACACGGGTCACTGTTTAGGTCTTCCACCAGTGAAGGAAAGATCATTGATCCTTCAAAGAGTAGCTCGGTTCAACACAAAGTGTTTACTAGGACAAGCTTCCTCTGAAGCACAAGCCTGTTGCCCCCAAACCCGTGGTTCCTCAAAACGAGAACACTAAAAGACTACCCGTTGATCCTCAGTCTCCAGCATCCGGGCACCACATCCCACACAGCATGTGCATGCTTGAACGGGTATTGCTCCAGCAAGCGCAGTTCCTACTCAGGGCGTGGCTAGTATAGAACAGGTAAAGACTTACGTCTTTCCGTGTCATTGGAGAACAGTTTATTCACGCCCTAGAGACTTGGAAAACAAAAGCAGGGTGGCTAGAATGTTTGTGGGTGCCAAGTAAGCACAAGGGAGCACTCTGTCTCTTCTTAGAACGCGGCATGTCTCCACCCTGCTTTTATATTCATTGATCGTCTTGGTGTTTTTTATGTAGGAGGCACTGAATGACCATGGTTTTTCTGGGATATGAGCTGCTAGGACATGCTGCCCCAATCAATGCAAGAAGCGCACCTGGTACCTGGCTTGCCTTCTGGTCCCGATGCAGCTCTGATGCCGCATTCATTTGTCTGGTTCACTTTACAGGGTAAACCGTTCACTGTACAGATGTCGCCTCTTGTGCATTCCACGATACATTTCCCATTGTGATTTTATCAAATCCATAATAACCAATCCCATTACAACTAATACCAAAATAACGAATTCCAAAATGAATTCCTTTTCGTTGTTTTTGGTGCCCCTCTCCCCCAAGCCAGTTCTTTTTGTTTTCCTTATACTTTCCCCCACCCCCAAAACCACTATGCCCACTCCCAACCCCTTTCTTCGTTTTTTTCCAAATTCGTTATTTTGGAATTCGATATTTTCGTTTCATTGTGATATGATTAGTTATTTTGCGATTCGTTGTAATCACTGGATACCCTCTAAATCAAGTTGATCTGAGTCATTCCTTCCCTAATCTTATAAGTCTAACTTAATTTTCCTAAAGCATTATAGTACATTGACAAGAATCCAGTGGGATTCAACTCCACACCACGCACGACAGTGCCACCTTACTTGAGCAGCAGTAAAGTGATGGCAACTCCATTAATTTCTGAAACATCCTTAACCCGTCAATGGTCAGTGTAGAGTTTGTAGCATAAGATAGCTCAAGATACCTTGAGTTACGTACTTGCTTATACTGTCTCTTGGAAATGTACCTTTAAAGGTTCAAATTCCAGAAAGTGCAAGGTTGATATTTTGAGTACCTTTAACTTGTTTTATAATAACACTGTTATAACAGAAGCGAGAGGAATCCAACACGAAGAGATATGTAAAAACGTGGCATTATTACCATATACAGACCCACCCCGGTAAGGGCATATCAGCACCCTTCGCACCTCACTGGAACTGTCCAAAAGCACTTGTTTACAGCACTTATCTGTAGGACGCAACCATAACTCCACATGGCTTGTTGCAGTATCTACGAATCGTAGTTTGGCTAACCAGCATGAGCGGGGCAGCACTTACATCCCATAGCACTTAGCAGCTATAGCTGCTGTATTAGTCAACCACCCGCAGCAATGGCTATCTCATATACTATACAGTTCTAGCACCACTCTGTGAGTGGTGCAGAAGGATTTCCCTTGTCTCTTTGTTCAGGACTTCTTTGTTCTCAGGCTCAGTTTGTGATTGGCCCGTCCATGATTGTCCGTGAACCTATCAAGCGCATCCCACAAGTGCAGTATCTCAGATGCATGTTGGGTCCGCTGGGGGCCATTGTTCTGCTTTTCCCCTGCAGCCCTCGGATGTTTTGGACTTCAACTCCATTGATCCACGACCATTAAGACTGCTGACTAGGGCTGATGGGAGTTTTAATCCAAACATCTGGCAAGCCTAAAGGTGCAGACCCCTGCCACAGAGTAATGCCTGTGGAAGAAGGTGTGTCACACACTCCTAATTTAATCTGCAACCCCTACCAAACTAAGAGGGCCTCCCTTTACTTTCAAACTACAGGTTCCCAGTCTTTGCTAGAGGAAACCCTCTAGAGTTACTAAGTTGAAGGGGGATGAAAGGGGGGTGGGGGGGCGGGCAACTAGGCAGATGCCAAATTGGCAAATAGCCGCAAGGCTTGCATAGTACTTAATGGGAGAGCCAGTATTTTTCTCACTTGAAGCAATCAATGAAACCCATTCATGGCAGGCTATGTAAATAGTTCCCCTCTTCCTTTAATTTCTTAAATATCCGGCCCCAAATCCAGCAGCCCTTCCCGTTAAATAGAAAATAGAAAAAAATATAAAATGAAAAACCTAAAAAAAAAAATCTGAATTTGCACGAAATTTGATACCACATCATGTGCCTTGCCTTCTGACGGTAAATATTAAGTTAACCACTGCACAGAAATAACTGCATGTGCGGATTCTCGTCTGAAAGGGGAAACTGCGCCATTTGTGCAGACGTATACAGGTGAAACAAGCTGAGCTTTCTTCAGTTCAGTGATTAGTCACTATGTCCGCCCCCTTCCCCAGGAAAGCATGGCACCTCCATCAACCAAGCACCATGAACTCGGGTCATTAGTTCTTCTGAGCAGAATTCCGCATATTGGATTCAGGCAGCTGCTACTCTGATACCTGTTGGTGGCCATTTTGAAAATGTGCCCTCTGACGTATGCTGTATTTGAACAGGCATGTCTTCATTAAAACGGGGCACGTGCAGTCTATGTACTCCACTTGGATCGTTTGACATTCACCTAGCATAAAAGGTTGTAAGATTGCATTTCAAAACATAATCCAGAAGGAATATGGCTCTGCGTGATGCTGTTTATGGGACTGTAGATGATGGTTAATTCCTTTGGGGGTTTCACACTGCTGGCAATAGTTTCATGTCTCTGTGGAAATGGTGGCACTGAAGGGACTGTGAGGTCCACACCCAATGGCATGAAGCGGCCCGGATCATTCATCGAAACGCTTTTCTCTCTAAAATGACGAAGTCACTTCGAGGCGGTTTGCTCAGCATATTATCAGTGTAATTGCCCTTTCCAACAATGACATGTGTACCATTCATGGAAACCTTCTTGCACCATATAATGTCCCAGTGTTAAACTGCAAAGGAACACTGTGTACTGCTTACTGTGCCAGGCCCACCGTTCTCCTCTTTGCTCATCGCCAACACCACTGGAAAGCTCATGATTGTTGGCTTTTCTCCTCACTACTAAAACCAGGAAGAGGACGAGCTGGTGATGTCATTCTCAGATAGTTTCGGATTCAGGTACCTGTGGTCTTCGAAGGTCACAGAACTGCTCTGAGAATTTCACAATTCTGGGTCTTGGGGTATGAGCTTCATGCTTGCACCTGGCTTCCTCCTCCGTTACACCTGGGGTTTGGTGATAACACTAGAGAAATGCAACCCACCCCTCGCCATTGCATCGGAGCTGCTGCACTCGGATGAATGCATGTCAAGCCCGCGCATCCCCTGAGTGGATGAATGCTTCGCTGCTGCATAGGTCTGTAGGAAGTTTACTTGGTAAAACGATAACGAGGGGTTGCCCATTCTTGCACAGTTGGCGTGTCTTCTGATTGACGTGGGCAGCTTCTGCTTCATGGTACCTGCAATGTAGACTTTTCTGAAAACTTAAGCCGAGCAGCCGGGGTTCCCTTGACCTCTATCCTCGTGCACTTCACCCTTGCAAATGAGGTGGTGTGGTGTGGTGTCCACAGGGAATTCGGGTTTACTCTTTGTCATTGATATCGGAGCTAGAAAATCCTGCATTTGCGTTCAGTATAGCACTTCTTGCTAGTGCTGTACCTGCCTTCCACTGCGCTGCAGGTAAAGTGCTGCTATATATGCAAAAGTGTTGTCCCTAATCGGAAGGTGGATCATTGCCGGTCTGTGCACTGCACCTGCTGGGTTGTCATATCAGACTTTCCATCAGCTGACCCAAGTGGAGCATGGTTTTTCTCAGCTTGTGGGGATGCCTAGGTGATCAAACACCTGGCTTTTGCATCACTGAGGAACAAAGGTCAAGAGAGGAACTAAGGACTTTCTGCTATGACGCCTGAAGATGCTATGGTATTGCATTAGAACATGCATGCAAAGTTAACTGTTTAAGGACCACAATGCAAGGACTATAACCATATTGTGGGCCAGCCTTTAACTGCCCACTGGCCTGCTGAAACTTTGAGGCATAGAAAGATTGAGAGCATTAAGCACTGAAATGAGTGAGTGTAACCCATGAATAGCTTCAAGGTCTAAGCAAGCGCCACCTCAGCACTTTTATAGGCTGGCTTATCCTCAGATTGTCCCTAAGTCCCACTATTTTGAGTAAGTTTAAATTGTAAAAGTGAACTGATGTTTCCTCTTGATGTTTATGCTGGTGCTTTACCAAGTCTTTTTTTTTGCACCTTGCCCCCCCCCCTCCCAGCTTGAATGTTAGCAAATGGGAAATCATTTCACTCAGACCGGCCGTGGGCAAGTGCTGTAAAGAAGAAATGGGCTTCCATCTGATCAGCTTTGGAAGGCCATCAAGGAGAAGCAGAGACATTGCCAAGTAGGAATAGGTGCAAAACATGGGTTCTCTGCTTAAAGTGTTTTACACACCCTAAGAATACTTGGCCAGTAAATCAAGATTCAAGAAGAACTTATTCATATGGTAGAATTCAATTTTTCTTGCTGAAATTCCGCAAATGATTTTTTCACAAACGATCAAATGAGCAACAGAGGAAAGCCCCTTTTCTGCTTTCTGGCAAAATCGCCATTCCCTTCCTCCCTAGGCAGATGTGTTAATCTTGCATAGAAACGTGTAGCACACTGTGCTAGGAGTGGGCAAGAAAAAGTTTATTTTGTAAAAGGCGGTAGTGCAGGAAAAGGGTGCATGGAATCCTTTTCTACACTGTACTTCTTTAAGGTCGAATAACAAAAGGGAGACAATTCCCATGGTAGAAAGGAGCCTGTATCTTGGTGTGGTGCAAACCAACTCCTCACAAATCGGTTCTCCAGCTCTACCCTTTCATCTGGGTGAGGAGATGCAGTGGGGTGGTCTCACGCTTCGATACACACTTTTCTTTCTCGTTTGGGAGACTCCTGATCATTCAAATCTGAACCCATCATTGAACAATTTCACCATTAGCCACACACATATAAATTAAAGTTCGCATATGTCCCTTATTGTATCCATCAAACTCCTTCAGTACAGCACGTTATTGAAGCAACTGGTTGTTCAGTTGTTCCAGTCAGTTGTGCAAATATTTCATGGATTGTAATCCTATTTTTTGTATCTTTTTTGCATTTTTGTATACTTCAAAAGTATTGGCAACCAATGAAAGAGAATGATGACTTAAGGTGTTACTCTGTCAAGGATATGACTTGTATCCATGTGCTAGACAGGGATTGCGATGGTCCCCTTCTACTGTAGAGGATATCTCCTAGAGGCATTTAAATGTATGTGCAGGGCCCAAAGGAAAGTAAATGCATACCCCCAACCGAGGATGCAGTCTCTCCTTAGGCATAGGTGGCACATGAGTACATACTCTGGCACCAGAGTAAAGTGACATACAGGGAAGCTCGAATGCACCTCATGAAATGAAGGCAATTGGGTGTCAACAATGTATTTTTTTTTTAATCTAATGTGTGATGTTTTGTAGGGATACTGAGAAAGCGTTAAACGCATACATTGTTCCTGATGAATTGTTTTCCCCTTTTTCTTGTTAATGACCCATTTTTCTATGATGCTAGTCAAGATGGGGAGGAGTGTGAGCAGTAAATGCAAGGGGAGGACGCATGGATTTTGAGGAGAGCTTTCTCATTGCCTCCCTCTTCCTTCCTTCCCTGTAAAAACATTTTTTATGCAATGTACAGTTTTTGTTCTGCCGGAGCAATGCAATGCTGGTAGCTAGATGATTTTAAGCAAATTAACAAATCTAGAAAATGTGTTTTAAAAATATTTTAAATAATGTGTCAAGAATGATGTAAAGGTGCAAACCGCTAGCAATGGCTCAGCGAAAGTCCCCCTGCCCCACCCCCCATTCCCTCTTTTGGTACCCTGCATGTGTGAGACATTCATCCTTAGAGGATATAAGCCCCCCAAAATCGCTCCTAACAGAAAGCATGTTGCCATAGCAACCCTTTATATATTTGTTTAAGTAAGCAAGGGCTTGAGGTGGATGTTCAAGGAATCCTTCATTGGAGACAGTGCAAACCCCACATCGTTAGTCTCCAATAAGCTCGGCATCTGTTTAGGGAAACATGTAGCCATTTTGATAGACAGCAATTGCCATGAAATAGATTTTTCCCCTGATACAGTTAATTGATATTTGCCATTTACCATTTAAGGGTGAACACTGGTTCATCGTGGCTATCAAAGCATGACATGGTCTGCCTGAGTATGCGTGACCCCACACAATTGGCTCACAGAGCATTGGGGTGGTCTCTTCCACTAGGATGACTGGTTGTCCCTGGCCTGGTCTCTCGTGGGAAAAAAACAGAACATTTGCATCCCTGTTCACTTAGCTTCGTTACTAAGCAGCCATTGAGTTGACACTTTCATTGCTGGACTGCAAGGCTCCCTGTTGGGTCAGTGTGATGATGGAGTACTGGGGTCAGATGTGACTTGAGGGGTTTATGCCTTGATATGATATGATAGGTTATTTATAACGTGCTTAATACCCAGAGGTTTCTAAGCGCGGACCCAGGGATCAAACCTGTGTTGCTCTCTGTCGTCTTGCTTCCAAGGCGAGCACATTGCCCCTGAACTATCCTCCCAAGACAGGAAACCTAGAGACCTGTCTCCAGGGTCCCTCAGGCACCCTCTCACAATGTAGAGTTTCTACCCAAGATACGTTCTCTAGTCTGTAGGCTTCAAGGCAAAGATCAGGTCCATGAGCCATGTGATCCTATACAATTTCCTGTAGGTGGAACACTGATGAAATGGATGCAGATACGCAAGTTCCACGGGGCTGTGGAAGCATCCCCCAACTCACAAATGACCAGCTTGGTCCTGTGGGGTTTAGCACTTTATAAATGCACAACACATAACTTTAAAAACACTTGCTGTGTTAGTAAAGGATCCACGATTAGTTTGTCAAGTTCCGACTGCTTGCAGGAATTTCTGACTATGTTGCGGGGAAACTGTGGTGAAGGCATGAAAATCCACAGTTGCCACCAATCTTCTTGCCTTGTCTCCTTCACTGCTTAGGTGTATTTCATATTCTTTCCTTAGCCTCCTCTGTGTGCTCCCGGCGACATCGTCTTTTCTCGAGTCATAACTGTTTGGGCGCCACCAATTCTGCCTGCTGACAAGTCGTGGTCTAGTTTTGACTGGAAAGGATCTGATCCCACTTGCAACCATGTGTGAATTATTTGAGATGTTTAATGAGCGCTGCAGCCTCCCCTTTCCAGAAGTACCTAGCTTTCAGTATTTTCAGTGTTTCTGTTCCTGGAACGATGCACTTACCTGAAGAATGGTGGCACTTGGTAATGAGGAATGGAATACCAGTGGAGAGGAAGTCTTTAAGGTCAACACATGAGTGAGACTGCCCCCACCAAATTATCTCAACAAGGAGATATTGAGTCAGGCCCTACTGACATTGAAAGCATATTGTTATCGATAGATAACAAGGGATACTTTGTTGTCCTTGGCTTGGTATTGCTATTGACGTGTCAGGCACCACCTGGTTATGTATGCTTGCTTTCAATAGAGTTAAAGTCTGCTCCTATTATTGTCCTGTCCACCTTTGAAAGGATGTAGCCCGCCACCTCAGGCCCTGTAAACATTTGCACTCCCCCACATTCAGCTTCGTTCCTGTGTCTAACAATGTCTCCAGCGCGGTACCATGGGGCGCACTTTGATGATGTCATTGACATGCTGCACCATAAAATGGAAAGAACATCAGTAACTTTAGTTAGGCCTCTGTTGAGCTCTGGGCCAGGAGGTTGGCACGTCACATTTCCAATGTACTCATTGCCCCAGCCAACCAGAAAGAAATATGCAAATTCCATGCAATTCACACGACCCCATTATTTCAATACACCACCAGATATTTGTGTTTTATCTCTTCCAGGTTTTGAGATGTTGCTCATTATGCTACATTGAGGTTTTATGTTCCAAAAACACAACCACACTTTGGCAGCGAGACTATGTATGTACATGTTATTCACTGGGGTACATTCATTTTCAACTCTGCTCATGCTGTATCGATGACAATAAAATGATCGCCGATAAATTATTTCAACAAATGTTTGTAACATAACTCCCACCAGATACATTGACATACTCCCAGGCAATAGAAACTCTGATCAATGTCTCACTGAAGACTCTTTCTCCGAGACCATTTCTGGTCTCGTGGTGTATGATGGTGGCCGCTAAAATAATCCTCCCAAAAGCGCTGTGTCCGACTCTGAATTAAAAAAAAGAAAAGATAATATGGATCCAGGGAAAGGGAGAAATAGAGAGAAAAGCACCCCAGCACTCTTGTAATGATTGTGAATTGGTGGTATCCTGTTCTTGCGCAAACAGCAATGAAATTGTAACATAAACACATGCTCTCTGCAACTCTCGTCCTCGGTTGCACTTGCTTGTTTAGCCTTGGCAGACGTGGAAATGGGCAATCGGTGAAGAGATCCACCCAGGCTGTAGCCAGCCCAGCCGCTCTATTGAGTTGCAGTTCATTCAGCTACCCCTTTTTCCTTGGCTATGGTGGCTGTGGATAATGAGAGTTGTATGGCAAAACATCTGGAGGACCACATAACGACTAACCGCGGCTTAGATCCGAGCCATCATCTTAATTTCTACCCAAAGGCATGATTTGGCTCTGGCCCAGTACAACTCTCATCGATGTCGGCTCACCTTCCATTAATGTCCCATAGAAATTTATCAAACCACTATGTCTCCTGGGCTAAACTGGCGTCACCGAAAACTTCATGCACTACAATGTCTTCATGCTACTCGGCAACTTCTAGGCATTCTCATGATATGTACAAGTATATATATAGATGTATTTATACATACAGATGTATATAAGTGTATATATGTACACATGGTATAAATGTACCTGGTGCTATAGGGGCCTATCTAATGGCAGTGTGTTTACTGTAGAAAGGTGGCATTGATAAGGGTCGCTCCTTCATTTATGGAATTTCTTGGCCAGTCCAGGCATTGTTGCATCACATCACCAAGATGTACAAATCACCGGGGAGATATCCTTCTGCTCTCACGCGAGGGAATGTTACCCGTCTTGGGGGACGGAGGGGAAGAGAGTTCTTGCATGTCAAGTTCCCCAAGGCTAGACAATCCCTTTGGCACGGCTATGCTTCAACATAGCAGAGCACCCAACATTGCACTAAGAAAACACGCGGACATCTATATTCTGGGTGAATACAAATGGCAATTGCTTTGTAGGCCTGGCACACCAGTCTAGGAGTTTATAGACGCCCCCTCCTTCGCCTCGGCCAACTTCAAATTAGCTATGAGTCGCCATCTGAAAAGCTTCCCCAATGCAGCTCTCATCACTCTCAGCTGAGATTTGCTCTGGTGAGAACTGACTTGGCTACCAATCTTGCCCATCTCCAGCTCCTACCAGTGTGAATAAGCGAATAAGAGAACATTGCATGAGGGGCACAGTGAGGCGGTATGGGGGATATCTTTCAAGGAAGAAATTACAATGTCGGTGGGGAACCTCCCCCTCACATTCCCTACCAACTGCTTCATTGAGTCGACTGGTTCCCACTGGGGCGCATTCAGCAGGCAGCATGCACCAGCCCAAGGCTGTATTTTTTATTCATTGCAACAATATTGAAAGAAAAAAAAAGCCAGCAGGCGTCTTCATGATTAAATACCAAAAATATATATAGATAAACCTTGACAAGGAGTGCCTCTAATCGTTTGCTGCTGGCTTTTCCATTTTCCACCTCATCTGAATTTTTCACTTTGGTGATGGGTTTGTTTTCTTTGGACCGTTCATCCTTTCACCTACCACATCTGTGTTGCTTTCTTAACAACTAAAGTTCATTCTGCCAATGCATGGGCTCTTCTTTTTCCTACCACTGTCAAGGTCGTGGGTGGGGGGGGATATACCTCTTCCATTGCACTGTTGTCAAGACAGCTGGAATTCCTTTGTCACCTGTTCTTGCATTGCCCAGACAATCATTTCATTTAGATTTGATGTCTCTATGTTAGGTCAGATTTCACACATTGGTCTACAGGTGTTTTTCAAATACCTTTGATCCATATAAGATGTTTACAAGTGAATGCTTGTCCATGCATTAGGTTATGGTGGACGTTCCTGTTTTTAGAGCTGCATCGTCCACCAACAAAGGTTGGTCTCCCCTAAACCCAGATCCATAGGGAAATGCTTGTCCATAGAGGAAGGGTGGATTATAGAAGAGCAATGGTCTACTGATCATAATTTCTATGCAAATGGCATTAATCCATAAGTAAACGGTGGTCCACCAGAAGATTTTCCATAGAAGAAGATTGGTCCACAGACTCTTTGGTAGTTGGTTCAGGGACTTGCGTTGGTTCTTAGACTAAAGTTGTTTGCTAGGTTAGCTTTGGGCCACAGATGGATCGTGGTTGATAGATGCATGCTGCTCCTTAAAGAAACTTTGGTCCACTGAAGAATATTTGTTGATAGCAAAAATGCACCATTGCTCAGTGACCGCTTTCTCTGAACTGAAGCTGCCAACAGCATATCAAAGCTATCTTACTCTTCTCCCGCTCAACCCCACTAACAAATTCCTAACCCCCTCCCATTGCAGATCCGCCAGAGCACCAATAGACCGCGCAAGTGGTGAAAGTGCACGGTACAAGAACCTTTAACATAACATAACATATAGAGCGACTTTGCCCAAATTGAATGTTAGCCAACTGATGAACCTTGGTTCACAAATGTACATTGGGCCGTAAAATAGATTATGCAAGTTCCTGCATTTCATGTTTCTTTCTTGGACTCGAATACTATGCCCAGAATGCTAAAAGGCCCAGGACATTATGTCCTATAAGGTGACAATCCTTAGATCGTTTAAAGCTGCTCTGTAAGTAATGGAGACTTAGCAGTTAAGACCTTCGAGTGACTGGTCTATCTTGTTGCAGAACAGCCTAAAAGAGTCTGCCTTCCTATATGCTGTCTGTAATTCCTTAGTCACTGAGCGTGCCTATCCATCTCTCTTCCACTTTGGGCCTTGGTGGCTCATGTTTCCTTTTACGTGAACCAGGCCAGACACCACAGATCCTTCCAGGATGAGGACAAATGGCCTATCCCATTCTCATCTTCTCCCATTCGGGAGCTGTCTTCCACTGTTCTACCTATAGACATTGCACCCCCAGAGGCGGTTGTATAAGCTAGTGTTTGAAAGAAACATTGGAATTGAGATGGGCCCATAGACACCTTACGGAATCCAATTAACCATGTACTAGAATAGAAACAGCACTACAACAGGAATTGCTGAAAGCAACGCCTCAACTCCAAATTGTTGGCAACCATACAGAACTCTCCCCCCTAAAGCCTCCAAACAACTTGTTTCCCCTATTCAATTGGGGTTGTGGCAAAAAACTCCTTAGCTCACTTTTAATCATGTTTGCAGCTGACAATCTTGCCAATTGTTGCCATTATCAATTTCTGGAGGGGTGAAAGAGGAGCCGCTCTTCTTGGCAGCAATCCCCACCCCAAGTATGTGGTTCCAGTTGTACCACTTGCCCCCGAGAAAGGGCTGGATGATTTGTTCCGTCCGTCCAGAATTCATGCAATTCCGCAATAAGAACATCCATGATCTTTAATGATTCAACCACCAATTAAATGTAGACAGAAATAGGGTTATTGTTTGCTGTTAATGCTCAGAAAGCAGTTTCTCTCTGTACTGTGAAAGCCTGACCTTCCCTTCAGTATAACGATGTTGCCAAGCAACAGATGCTGCTGTTTCTAAGAAAATGCACTATGATACTGTGCTCATGCACTATTGAGCGTAAAAGGACCAATAAGTATTGTTTGGTATCTTCTTTCCCTGATCCAACCATAGGCCCCTGTGAAGAAATGTAATGAGCAAGGGCCCAAAGACTAAAATGGATACTCCAGCAGATAGGAATCCCCTGACCACAGTGCGCCCCATCGCTGGTTCTGCTGTCCTGTTCGGTTTTCCATTTTCAGGATCACAAACAAAGCAATGCTCTGGGTCAAGCGTGATCCTTCCAAGGACATGGATGGGGGCAGGACAAGAAACCTAGACCTGTTCCCTTACTAGACCACCTACCACCAGCCCTTAACCTCCCTCCACTCACCCCAGCTGTGGACGCGGCATCACGCAATTCAGGGTACAAGCCCCAGGTGTACACTACAGAACATGACCTGTGGACTCATTTCTGGGTCCAGCCCCTGATTTGCAGCCCATATCCCTCACCCTGTTTCTGCTTCAGTGCAGGAAACTGAGAGCCAGGTGGCACCCCTCCACCCCAGCACTCTCCACGGAGAGTAGGACCTGACAACATGGCCTGGACAGAGGAGCCCTCCCATCTCTCATCCTGTACTTCCATCCGTCACTTGTACCCACAGGCGTTTCCTTTTCCTTTGATGATCATCATGGCTTGCGTTTTTTTCTAAATTCTGAATCTCTCAATTTTACTGAAGACTTGGAGGAGGGGTGGGGGAGCGAGAAGGACGCTCGGTCTCAGAGATCACGTGGAAGCAGAGAGAACACATTTTCATTTGTATTTTGTTTTCCTGAGGATTTCATTTTTTTTATTTCCCATTATATTTTACAAATATTACAATAATTATACTATTATTCTGTTTCTTGCTTGCTTGCTGCACACATACCCACGAACGCACCAGGTCGTATGAACCCAAGGCCCACACACTGCTATTTCAGATAGCCCAGACCGAAAGCCACAGCATTAACCTCCCAGCACCGCAATAATGGTGCATTTATAACTTCCCCTTCAAACTTTGCAATATTAATCAACCCGGTGGGGGAGCATAGAGCTGGGATCCGTCATATAACCGCTCTTCGGGTGTTTTAATTGGCGCTGTTCCTCTTGCCGCTAGCCGCCCGATAGGGGGCTTGGTCCGTCCTATTTGGCCAATGGGTTTGATGCCCCCTGGTGCGTTTTTCACCATATTTGATTATTACCATGTATGCCGACATTACAATAGTCCTCTACCTACATACAATTTAACTGCAAGTGAATATGGGTTTTTTCCCTATGCAAAAAAAAAAAAAAAAAAAATGATGAAAAAAAATGTATAAAAAATAAACAAGCTATGCTACAACTCAGCCGCAGTGTCTGTGTCCATCTTATGTATCTGAGTCTCTTTGGTATTGGAGGGAGGCGGGAGTTTTTAATGCTACATGCTGCGGATGCATCATTTGCTTGTCTTTGCCATTGGCGTAGTCCGAATTCAAAGATCTAGAAAAGGCATTTTGCATATGGGATTTTGTTTTTCAGTCCTCTTAAAAATCTGTAATAACGTTACTAAAGTTATTACAGAAACCCCTTATAGCCGTGTAGACCTTGTGAATGGGCATGTTAATTTGTTCATGCAATATTTATAGTGATTTCCGGCTATATGACAACAGAGCATTTTATATAGAACAATGTCAATCGGTTATGAAAAGGGGCGGAGACGTAGGGAACACGCAATACAATTTAAGAGCATAGAGGCTTAGCATTAGTTTTGATCAGGTCAGTACCAAAACTAATTTGAAGAAAATCGTTTTTTAAAGGGTTTTACGAAAGGAGTGTGAAGAAGGTAAGTCAGTCAAGTCTTCTGGGAGTGAGGGCTGCACCCCGTGGCATACAGATGCTCGATTGCAGATTTATATTTTGCTGATGCTTACTCTGCTCTGAAAACTACCATGTGTCTCAATAGATTCATTTACAATGTTTTTCCAAAGAATGTTCACATTAAAACAAGGATCCTATTAGACCCTATTCTGGACTGGCCAATAAGCCATCACCTCCGGAGTCACCCTGACCAATGAGCCTTCACCTGCAGAGTTACCCTGACCAGTGAGCCATCACCCCCAGAGTCATCCTGACCACCCTGACCAGTGAGCCATCACCTCTATAGCAACCCTGCCCACCCTGACCATTGAACCATTAACTCCAGGATCACCATTATTCCACAACGCACAATTCAATAAAAACTCAGCACGACTGCTCTGTGATGTAGTAAGTAGTCACCTACTCCACTTAGTAAATGGCCACCAACTCATACATTATAGATCTACTGTGCCTATTGGACAAGCATGCAAAAGCAAGAATTATCTGTCCGGTTTACTGAAACTGAAAGAGCAAAGAAATAACAGAGGCAAAACATTGCGCATCTGCAAATACAAACCGATCACAAACCTTCTTAGCACAGCCAATATCCCACTGTAAACTGCAGGAGCCCACCAACAAGCTCATCCTGTCTCTCAAAATTCTTTGACAACCCGACCACCCAGCATCCATCTATGAAACTGAAATAATGCATGCTCTTCAAAAAACACCTGGTGAGATGTCTGCCTCCCGATGCTGCTTGAGCAAAACTCCTTTTTGAAATCTGTACATTACTTCCTTCTTTAAGTTCATTATCCGTATCCTTGTCCACACCACAAATCATCCTTCCTCAAAAACATGAACAACCTCATCTACTACTTGCATGCCAATGGCACGTAACTCTACGTGCGGGAGAACTGGGGTTCTGCCATTGATGCATTGACAGGGCAGAGGCGTGTCATTGCTCTCAGAAAATTAACGGTGCCAGTTTCAAATTGCCTCCAGAAAAGTGTCATGACAGTTTTACATTACATCCAGAAAATTACTGTGCCAGTTTCACTTTGAATCAGGGCACACCATTTTAGGTCAGGGTATTTTACTCCCTACTTTTGGAAGTTATGAGAAACAGGGTTTTTCAGGGAGTAAACATGTAAGGGCCTCATTACGAATGTGCTGGTCCGGTAACAACGGTGCCGGTAAATGGACGGGCACCGTTGTTAATGGACCGGCACACTGCGAGTTCTGTGGGCGGCTGCCGTCCCGCCCGCAAGGTCAGATCTGGTGGGCGGGACGGCACCGCCCGCAGATTTTGACAGAAGCATCGGTGCTTCCGTCCTCCCCATTCGCATGAGTCCTAGAGGACTCAGATGGGAACGGGGAGCAACATTTTCCGGCGCTTGACTTCACGGACCGCCGGGGCTATAATGCCCCAGTTATTTTGTGAAGCCAGGCGCTAGAAAAAGTGACAACTTACCAGCGTGGCTACTGCCGGGGTTGTAATGAGGCCGGTAGTCTGATTGTCGGCTGAGTTAATTGAGAGAAGGAAAACATTTTAATTTTAAAAACTGGTGTTTTTGTTGTAACATACTTTCTTTGTGCTGCATAAGTACCATGAATATGAAGATGTTTTTTAAAATTTCATAAAGGCCCTCCTCATATCCAGTAACGCAAGAGTAGAGTTCTTCTGTGTAGCACGCGCTGCTGATGTCTCTAGTCTCAACAAGGCTCAGACAATTGAGTATCTGTTACTTACCTTTTGCTGTTGTTGTATTTGCCTCATTTCTTAGAGTAAAGCAGAGTGGTGCAAGGCTTATGTGAACGGATCTTTTACCCCCAGGAAATTATTATGCCAGTTTCAACTGTTCTAAGACACGGGCCACATTATAAGTATGCCGGTCCGGTAACAATGGTGCCGGTAAGCTAACGTCACTGTTGTTGCTGGACCGGCATACACAGAGTTCTGCGAGCAGGTGCCTTTCAGCCCGCCAGGTCTGACCTGGCGTGCAGAATGGCACCTGTTTGCAGACCTTGACGGTAGCACCCCATTCCCATCCTCCCTATGGGACTCGAATGGGGAGTCATTTTTTACGGCGCCCGGCAATAGGGAATTACCAGGACCGCCGGGGCTGTAATGCCCCGGTAAGTCCCCATTGCCGGGCACCGGGAAAGAAAATGACTCTAGCGGCAGCCCTGCCGTTTTTACCGGCATGGCTAACGCCGGACTCATACTGAGGCCCACAGTTAAGTTCCTTGTCATGTGATGTCAGGGCATCTACAAATGGAATTGGAAAATGGACTTGTTTGTTAGCCTAGAGTGCTGCTTCTATATATGCCCAAACTATAATTTCTTTTTCTCCATTCCAGCTGCACAAAATACAAAACCCTTTGTGAGCTAAACCCTAAACAAACAAATCCACAATTCATCAGAGATACCCACCCATCTGGTAAGGGAATGCGACCCTCAGGGGGACAGCATGGCATTGTTGGATGAAAACACATGCCCCCTTTTCCTTGTAGGGATATCCCCTCAATGTGTCATGCCTTTATGGCTTATTGTGCTAGCTCCCATCAGTCACCTATAAACATTACTGATAATAACTGTCAAAGTGACATGCCCAGAACTGTTTTTCAATATCATATATGCTGGGGTCCTGGGACGAGGAAGAGGACCGGAGCAATTAAGATGACTAAGACCAAGAAGCCAACGCAATGGTCTAGTCTCTGGAAGGCGCTCCACCTTGCCGGGAAGCTCCAATTTACCACAGCTGACAGAAGTGAACGAAAAGGAGAATGAGAACAAGGACAAGGAAAAGTGCCAGAGACAGGTGAGGCCGCAAGCTGGAGAGAAGCTGGTCAGCATACTGCAGCCTAGCATGCCGGGAGAGCGGTGCCAGCGAAAATACTGCCGGCATGAGGGGAAAGTGAATGACTAGCGGCCTGCTGCCAGAAAGCGAGTGGCAGCGGGAGCCGTGTACCAGTGAGCAAGGCACAGTGAAGGAACAGCAACTGACAGACCGCATGCTGGGCCGGCAACCCGAAAGGAAGGAGAACGGAGAACCGTAATAGACCACTAAAGCATCTGGTAAGCCTGGGGAAGGAGAACAGGTTACCAGTTACCGGGTTGCATTAGGGTGAATGCCGCTCCATGCCGATAACCAAGAGATGCCAAGTGAAGCCTGTAAAGAGTTTAAAGGGGCTTTGAAACTGACCGGTCACTGGTCTCGTATGTAAGAATAGTAAACAAAGTAATTGAGAGTACAGAAAGCAAAACAAACTATGTTAAACAAGAGATGTCAAACCGATATTGGGCAATTTATTACTTTATGGGCGAGAAGAAAGAAAGCTGCATGTAAGTTCTGGCAGGAGGGTATACCAGGCAAAGTCAAGCATTTGAAAGAGAGTGCAAGTGAAAAACTTGGGGAAATACATACAAGACCAAGCAGGGAAGTATACCAGGCAAAGGCATGTTCCCAATTGCGACAGTGAAATAAACAAGGAAAAGCCCTAGCGGGAGAGTATACCAGGTAAAGGTAACATTATTAAAGAGAAAATGAACAACATAAAGAAATCTCCAAGAAAGACTCATACCGTTGAGACCGTGGAGTAAACATTGAGAACGAAAGGAGCCTGACAGGGGAGTATATCAGGAGTCCTGCAGTTCTGGGAATCGACTTTGAGTTACATAATTTCTAAAGATTCAAAATGATGTGAACTGATTCTGTTGTTGCGGAAGGAAACCTCCTGGGAAAGGGAGTCCTTCCCAGGAAGTGTGCTGTGGAAGAAAATCTCCTGTATCTGTGAACCGTGTTAATTTGGAACCTTTTGTTGGAGTTTTCCATTTCTTTTGAACTTGAACATTTATGCACTTACTGGCCAGAGACAATACCCTTAGCACCTTATAGTTACTTTTATAGTGTGAGGGCTCGGATAGGATTTCGGACACCTGACATTTCATTTTGGAAATCTTGACACTGGACAGAGCCTTAGTTTTAGTTGAGGTAGGTTAATACCTCAAAGCGCAGGGACAGTCAGGCATTTTTCAACCCTTTTTATTATTTCAATATATATATATAGCAATCACTATGAGTCCTCTGTATCCGTGTCTCATTCCTGGTTCATCACAACAGTGAGATGCCCATTTCAGGCCGCTACAACTGGCACCAGTGAAGGCAGTAACCAATATATTATTCCACTCTGATAACTTAGTAACATGTTACTAAACCTTTAAGGTACTCCACGCCCCATCAGCATTTTTCACCATACTAAGTGGGGACATCCACATTATAATGTAGACTTCACCATCCCATTAACCGTTACTTCAGTTGGACTGTAATCTCATGATAGTGGCATTCACCCGATGCTCATTGCCTTCAGCATCTACCATTGCCTGATATTTAAAACTGTTCTATGCAATGAGGCTGTACAACAAGACACAGGTACTTCACTAAATTTACTTCTGATGGAATAACTCACCTGTTATCACACATCGTCAAATAGCAAAGGCATCACAAAACGTTCACAGCAACCCACCATTAATCTGGCACATCCAATGACTTCCCCAGGAAGTGAAAGTTAAACAGTTACTATGCAAACGAGAAGAATACTACCTGCCTTTTGAGAGAGCATCAAGACCAGCCTGCTACTGATAACCGCCCCATGTAGATAATGTACCACTATCGAAGGACGTGTGGAGAGGTCCAATGGTCTATATGGCATGGACCACTCTCCCCTCCCCCTTACTGGGATTTTCTGTAATGGAGGAGCCAGTCGCATGGCTCACCTAATAGCCACCACTCTACCTGAGAAAGGCCATAAAACCCCAGGAAATACGTCCCCAAAACAGTCCATCCAGGATATTGCCATAGAGTGGGAAAGGTGGTCTACCTCTCCCATACTCCCTTGGGTTTGCTAAAGGAAAATACAGGCTGGATCAGGAAACTATAATCATTGTTACACGAATGGGGGAAGGGAGCGGGCCAACATACATGATTTGAAACCCCTGTGAGAAACAAGGTGGTGTCTCACCCACTAGTCCCCAGGGATCTGTCAACCAGGTAGCCAGGACACGGCCTTCGCTTTTGGTTCCATTTCCTGGGGGTGGACCAGTGCGGCTGGATCACCTGGGTGAGGGGTCTATTGGGGGTGGGAGTGGGACGGCGTACTGTGAGACGTGGTATCCCCTTCCGTGTAACACCTTTACCCCATCCTACCAGATAGTATATTTAGAAACCCTACCCCCCTTTTTTTTACAACACTTTCTCACGGACAGCCCGCTATGAGAGAAAACAGACTAACACCTGAGCCGTACACCTGCCATGTCCCATGACTATGGCCAGGCGAGATCAGGCAATTATCGACAATCACTCACATCTGACTTCCATTACACTTCCACATACAAATAAAATGCAGAGCACAAGAGCACACTTTGTGTGAGGTAAAGCACACGAGGAAACAACAGTTTTGAGATGGCAGCAGAATGAGGAAAAACAGCAAAACAGAAGGGGATCACAAAAAGGGACCTTTTCGACAAGGAACCATTAATTTCCTGAACCCTCGAGAATAGAAAGCGTAAGACTTGGAAACCAGGCTGAAGAATCCTGCATTGTGTGTTACAGATACCCAGAACTCTCCTGTGTCAAAAACAAGGCGGGGAGAATTACCAGCCGCCGTGGAACCATCCTTGGCTCCAAGAACAAAGCAGCGTTGGTGAAATCAATACAGCCGGTGACTTGGGGAGACCGATACAAGACTGGTCTGTGTTGAAGCCAAGGTTACAAACAGCAACATTGTATGGCGAGCGCTGGAACAAAAATTGTTAAAACACATATGACAAGAAGAGTAAAGTTGAATTGCTGATGAGTGACTGAACTTTAAAAAAAAAACAATATACAATACGTTTGACAGAGTGGTCCGGCACCACATGGGTGCTCAATCGAAGGTCTTTGTAAGGTATCCAGCTGAAAAGTGAAAGGGTTGTAGAGAATTGTGAATCAAAATGGTCCTGTGATGGGTCAATCAAAATCCTGCACACAATCGAAAGTCTTTTGATTTTGATACAGTAAAGAAAGTTTGTAGTAAAGTAGATAAAGTCTTTTGATGAAATAAAGAAATTTGGTCTGAGCCTGGCAGAGGGAGAACAATTGAATGTTTTGTGTTAAAGTGGGTCTGAGCCTTGCGGAGGGGGACCCGGGGTGAAGTGTAAATCACCAGAGAAGTTGTATATTTGGTCCGAGACCATCGGGGGGAGACCAATTGAAGATTTTGTGTTAAAGTGGGTCTGAGCACAGCAGAGCGCGGCCCGGATTGAACAGTAAATCACCCGAGAAGTTGTATATGTGAAATCCTAGAAAGAAAGGAACTTTAATGTTTGTCGTGTTGCATCAGGCCCTCTGAAATAAGAGGCTTTGAATGGCAAAGAGACTTTGACACAGAGGTCCCTGATGTTGAAGTTTTGAACTGCTTCCTCGTGCTGCAGAAGCCCGAGAGTGTGCTAAGCTGGAGTGTGCCGCCTTGTCCCATGCTGAAACGGTGGGGGAGGGAAGCCAACGGCTTGAATATCCTGACATGTTATTTCTTGAACACTTTTCTTTTACATATCAATGTGTCCCACACTATTTGTATTTAGAAGTAATGATTGGCAATAGCTTTATTAGTATAGGCCCTTCTATTTTTGACAGACTCAACTAAGACTGTGTTATTATTTGATGGTCGTAGCTTGTTTCAATCTTTAGATTTAGGTTTAGATAGGCGTTTTTCAAACCCAATTGAAGTTCAATAAACACTCTTGGGCTGTGATCATTTGTGCTTGTTTTACTGTTTGATACCAGGCCTTCCTTACACCGCCCAGCAAGATAATGCAGGAGAACCCACAGCCCTTGATCATAGGAGGGGAGAAAGTACAACACTGCCCCTTCTTAAAACAATATTTGTACCTGTACTTGCCCAGCCCCAGATCCAGACCACCCCAAATAAGATTTCAGAATCCAGAGTACACAGAAACTATCAAATTAAAAGAAGTCTTACTTCACTGACCCAGGGATGAGAGTTGCAGGCAGGCAGAGGCAGGAGCAGCTGCTGGGATTCCAAATGGCTGCTCTACCTGATGTAGACTCTGTTACAGTAAATCCCACCCCTAGTCAGACATAGTAAGGAAGTAGAATTAACCAGTCATCAGCCAGACCACTCCTACCTTCCCAGGTGCAGCATGTTGCAATACGAGTCAACTCTGGACTGGCTTTAAAAGAGGCAGCTCCAGTCAGTAAGTGGTTGGAGGAGAAGAAGGAATGATCGTTTGAAGCTGGAGGATAGAGTCTGGTGCAGGAGAAAGGCAGTGCCTGGAGAGCTGAGTGGAGCAGACAGGGGTGGAGCAGGGGAATGGGGGAGAGACCAGTAAGGCAGAAAGAGTGGAGGGGGTAGGTAAGATCTGAGTGGAAGGAAGGAAGGGAGGAGTGGGATTAAAAGTAAGGAGTGAGAAAGGTAAATTATGAGCAGCAGAAAGATAAATAATACAAGAAGGGGGAATTAAAACCAAAAGTGGAGGAGTGAGAGGTAATACCAGAGGGAAGGCAGATGGAAGAAAAACCTCGGGAGCTGTTGAGCTAGTTAATTCGAGCAAAGGAGGTTGAAGAGAGCGAAGTTACCATAAGTTTCTAGAGGGAAACTAAGGAGGTTGAGCGGAAGAAACAAACTGAGGAGGTTGAAGAGAAGTTACCAAAGGCTGATAGCATGAGCATTGCAGTGGTTGAGGAGGAGATGAGATCTGAAGAGGTTGGGAAGGGCCTTATGTGGTCCTACTAGAACCCACTAAGGGGGCAGGAGGTCGAAGAGGCGATCAAAAGGAAGGCCGAGAGGGAGTCAAGAGGTCAGTAGTCAGTATCCCACTATAGTGACTAAACATCAGGAACTAGTAGTGTTTGAGGCATTCTACAGGGGTGGAGGTGTAACCTGCAGAAGCTCTCTGGCTAGAAGAATACCTGATACACTCCAAGAAGCCACAAGCTTGGAAGGTCAAGCTCCGGCAAGCTCGGGAGGAAACACAGAAGTTAAAGACGGAGGAAATGAAAGAAGTGGAGGAAGGTCAGGAAGGTGGCACACAAGGGGTGAACAAGCTGGGCCCCAGAGGGATGAAGATGGGACAAAAGGAACATTAAAGAGTGGGAGTAAGAAAGGAGGGTCCCGAAAGGTTTGGAGGAAATAAGGAGCAGTAAACAGAGGCCCCAGACACAAAGAGGGGAGATGGGGCACATATTTCAGAAAGCATTGAAAACCCATTTGTTTAACAAAGTCTAGGGGCACTTAAGAAGTAACTTGCCTCTTCTTGCAGTAATGGTCGATGCTCTAATGAGATCTGCAGCCAGGTGCAGTTAATTCTGCCTGATCCACATGGTATAAGTGAATCAAATCAAATCATAGGGGTGAAGAAGGCTGGAAGGCAGAGAATTTGGGCATCTACTCCCCTTTCCACCCATCCTTTCTCGACTACCTCATCCCCTGAGAATACACCCAGGAACCTAAGTGATAATGGGGCCGGGTGGCATCCCAACAAAATGTGGTGTGTGCGACCCCCAAGGACTCCTGTCCGGGTGGCATCCCATGAGAAGAAGTGTGCGGGTCCTCCAAGCCAAATGAACACTCATGCCGGGTGGTGTCCAGGTGAGAAGCAGGGTGCGGGATCCCCAAAATACAAGAGACTTCTCTTGGGTAGCCATGGAAGAACCTTTGCATCTCCGTGCATACTTTTCTACCCCGGTTTTCTTTTCTGCCCTATTTGGCCACCTTGATTCAGTTGGCATATCTTCAGTTGGGGCAATCATGTTTCCCCCTCTCTATTACAAGGAGATATTCACTCGCATTCCCAACCGATTTTCATCAGCATATTATTTCACCCTCACATTTGTAATTCCCCTAATAAATCACTTGAAAGCAAATCTCATTGTGTACGTCTTATCCTTCACTTGCTCAGTGACCATCCTGCTAGTAGCCATCACCCAGTCTCCTTCGAACAACCAAAGTCTCAACAGCGAACAACCCGTGATGCTATAAGCACAGTGAGAGGGCACCACTGTCGAGAGAAAATGATCTACAGATAACAAGCATTACCACCAATGACTGAAAACACTGCAGTTCAGAGCCACACAAACCACAACCAAGAGCAATCTGCACCCACAGTTAAATCACCATGCACCCACTGTCACATTGGAAACCCCTCTTTCGGGGCTCTGGGGACCATGGGTGCCCACTGGGCATTCTAAGATCTAGCTGGAGACAGAATATGGAGGATTCTCAACACCCTCCCCCCCGGGTTTGACCTATGAAGACTACCCATGGTTAGTGGGTAACAATATCACAGCATGACAAATTCCCTAATCCTGTGTGCCCAATGTATGTTTATTGGGGTAGGAGGGTGGCACACAGCCCGAGGGTGAAAATATCTCTGACTGCCTGGTGCCCTAAGCAATGGCAGAGAGATATTTGCTGGTAGGAGTGTTTTCATGGCATTGACCCTTGCTCAGGAGAGCTAACCACATGCCTGACCCGTACTCTATGCAAGGGAAGAAATGCTTGATGGTAGATTAATAAAAAGCATGCTGTGCAGTAAATAGCCATGCTGGGTGCTATAGGCCAAGATATTAACATGTAGTAAAGAACCGTGTTGAGTGCTATATAGTCCAATATACTGTGCAGTATAGAACTGTGCCGGGTGCTATAGGCCAATATACCATGCAGTAAAGAACCATGCATAGAGACGGCACAGCACACCCACAGACCAGCAAAAGCAACTGGCCCAGACAACCTTTAAAGGAACAAATCGGTGTGAAAATCTATGGCAGGGTTGAACAACAATCTTTCCATAATGACAAAACTACAGCGAACATTCACGCTGTGATTTCAGACAACCTAAACTTGCTTGTCCTAATTGGAACCTGGATACCTAATGACTACACAACACATCTTCTTTCTAACTTATCAATATTCTGACGTGCCAGTTTTTCCTTCTTCCTGCATCCAACAAGAAAGATTTTATTTGGCACACAGATAAGGCTAAGATATCTACAGCAATAAGTGTCCAGCAAACAAAACATATGGTAAGAACTGAGGTCAAACTGAAATTCGAGGAGAAGAGTTCAGGTGTCCTTCGGCATAAACACAGCATCCTACCAAGGGACGGGAGAGTTGCAATGCTCCTCCATCCCCTCACTCCCACTGATATATCCAGAGCAGACATGATAGGATGGGGGAAGCTCAACATTGCTGCCATACAGCAACAGGCAATGCAACCAATCACTCATCTTCCCAGTCATCATAGAATGAGAACAACGCTCAGCACACAGAATGGAACAGGCACCAATTCTTCTATTTTTGCCTAATGGTAACTTGCCACCGATGCCTCGGGGCGACATGATGGTTCCAGGCAGCACAAGTGTCAAGCTGGCCCCAAAGTTCACACAAGCAAAACTCATCATGTTGCCCCGAAATGTCATGCTGGGCCTGACTCCTCCCCATGACAGTATGCCCTCCATCTCCAAAGCACTGGCTTTATTAGGAAGCTGTGAGGGAAAAGGAAGGATCACATGGGAGGAACCAACAAGGAATTCGGGTTCCCAAGACTCTGTGACTAGCCGAGCAACCCCTGCAGGGAACCAAATACTGAAGATGACAACACACCAGTATCAAGGGTTGGGGATAGAAGCATCGAGTAAGGGATCTTACTCCAGAAGTAAGTAAACAATCAAAGCTGAAGGGGACAGGACTAATCATCAGTAAAAGTGAAATGAAAACTGGGAACTTGGTTTTACGGAGAAGAACATGCTGGAGGAAAGTGAGGACAACCACACCATAGGAACTAGGCCTGGACAAACGTATTTAGTCAAACCTCAAAACCACCTGAGTTTTGAGGGTTCCGACCAAGTTGAATTTCGGATAAACATTTTTGGGAGTGCAACCTAGTTTGACCATATAGCCTATAAATGGGCGCATATGGTTGGGGCTCATTTTCAGTCTCCGGCAGCTGTCAGAGAGGCAAGTTTAGGAAATGTAGGGTAGAGTTAGAAAGCTGGAGTGGAGTATTTGAGAAGTAATAAAGGTTGTGGGAGATGCTTAGTGACTGGGGACTCTTATAAACTCATTTTGCTCCGTGGCGTAAGGTGATGGAAAGTTATAAAAGCCGTTTTTTAAGGCTTTTCCAACTTTCATTCATGCCACGCCATGTTTTGGTCAATTTGTATGTTTGTATAGTGGATAAGAGGGGTGAAATGCAACTTGCGCAACTTGCAGTTCTGTCGCCTCCGTCCTCTCTGCCATACAAATGCCCAACATTTGTGCCGGCATGCATTTTCATGCTGACTCAAATGCTGGGCATCCCTATGGAGCCCGCCGGCTTTATCCACCAGCATAAAGCAGTCAGACTCCGTAGAGATCCATTGTACACTCTGCCTAGAATGCGAGCATGGCGGTCAGCATTTACAATTACAATTTAAAGCTGCCTACCAGCATGGAAGGCAGCATTTAATTGTAATTGTAAATGTTGCCAGCCAATCGAGCATGCTAGGCAGCATTTTCTCTGCACGGCGGATTGCAAATATGCAGGTCAAAAGGCAGCGTAAATGCGTGTACACCACCCTTTGCCCTGCATATTTGCGCTCTTATGTGCAAATTACCAAAATGTGATGACGGGCAGCCACCTATGTGCATTTCTACACGTAACCGCTCCTCCCGCCAAATTACATTCAAGAGCAAAATGAGCTCTATACAGTTAGATTTAGAGTAGGTTTTGTATTCTCTGTGTGACACATTCAGTGATTTCAAGTGGGTGAACAACACAAGTGTCATCAGGGGAGTCTGAGGAGAGGGAATCCCTGAGAGTTAGAGCAGCTTGGATGACCATGGGAGACACAAATGCAAATGAATTTCAATTTTGAGGGGCACATATAGATCTTAGCCCTGATCTGCCCTTCCCCGGCTCTTCTTGTTACTGCACTTGCACGATCCGAATGTTGTAAGGCCTAGTGGGGCCGTTATTGTTGTTTTCTCCTCTTTCACCCCCCTCCACCTTTTTTGTCTTGTGGCACCTGGAAACACTTTTTGCTGTATAGGCGCCATACAAATGTTCAATAAAAAAAGAAATAAATAAAATGACACATATGCCTCAAGAAAAAAAATGATGTCCAGCTTGTGCTTCAGGCTTGGTTTAGGAGGAGTAGGTAATCTCTGAGGGCATCTGGTGCATCACTCAGGATTATGTAAGTTTTGAGGGAGAAAGTATCTGACATTCAGTGAGGCCTGGCATTCATCAGCCAGTTTCTCTTTTGCTTTAAGTGAGAAACCAAGACATGGGCCATTTGAGATCACTTGCAAGGAAGAGCCGTGACTACCAGAGGAAGCTTGTGCTAGACACATGCGTGATTTGGGAGGGAAAAAGCAAGATTCAGGAAGGCAGGAGATACTTCACTCAGTGTTCATGTCTTTTAAGTGAGTGAACTAAATTCTTTACATCATGTGACACTTGGGAGGAGGAATAGGAGGGAAACCCTTGGGTCAGCTTGTGAAAGACTCACAATCATAAGATTATTGAGCCAGAATGTAGCTTAAAATCTGAGCGACGGGATATACACTAGCATCTTAAGGTTTGTCTCTTAAAGTAAGCAAATGAGACATCTGCCATTGGGTGTCACTTGAGGGGAGAAACAGGAGCAGCAGAGAATTCTAGAGGGCACCATGTGTGAGATTCCTACTTGCATGATTTCTGAGGGGGAAGTAGCAGAGATTCATGGAGGTAAGAGATATACCAATCAGTACCAGTCTCTTAAATTGAGTAAACGAGACCCTTAGGAAGAGGACCAGGAGAAACCCAGAATCCCTGTGGGCTCCTTGTGCAAGACTCACACTAGTCTTTCTTTAGGGAGAAAACAGCAGAGTTTCAGGCAGGCAAGAGATTCAGCAGTCAGTGCCCGTCTTTTGAAGGGAGAGAATGTGAACGAGACACGTACCATCATGTGACACTTGAGAGTCTGAGCAGAGAAACCCTGAGAGCAGCTTGTACGAAAATCATACTTGCATGATTTCTGAGGGAGAAAGTAGCAGGGATTCCAGGAGGCTGGTAATACCATTCAGTGAGTAAACGCCACATTTGATCAACATGTCTGGAGCACCCAAATGAGCCAAAGGCAGGACAGGACATGCTGCTTTTCATCTTTTCACATCTGCAGCAGCATTGACTGTGTGCACTGGGGATGACAGAATTGCACTTGGTCAATTGAAGGTATCATCCAATTCACATTCCTTACCACTGTCACAAGTCGCTCTGGAGTACATGCACTGGTATTGCACCACGACGACGAACATCTGCCACTGCACTTTCAGTTCCATCCATTATCTCAGGGAAGGAAGTGGAGAGGGGGGCAGATCTTATCTACTGAAGCTTAGGGAAAAATAACACATGATTTAATGAATAACAGGAAATTTGAAAATTCCAGGTCTCTCTCTCAACCGCCTCGGTCCACTGACAAGTCAGACAATGATGCTGATGATGACACGGATGATGGACAAGATAAAGATTATGACCATCATAGTTTAGGCAGGAATGCGCACTGCTGCTAGAAAGCTGTCACACTGAGGAGGAGAATCACAGCACAGGAAACACACACCTCACCTGTGCACAGTCTCTTTGAGAAACAGCCTTTCTGTCACTGATCAGAAAGTACATAAAATGGCCTGGCATCTAGAACAACACAAATGGTACTGGAGGCTTCCAGCCCTTTAATATGAGGTAGCAATACCCTTCAGATGGATGGGGTTGCAGAAGTTACTCAAACATCAATAATCGAAAGGAACCTCTAAGTATACGATCCATACTTGTCTATAAGAGTGAAGAAAAGTGATAGGTTTATTAACATCAGGTGGGGCAACTAAACCCTCCCCTTTAACAGGTCACTATGAATGTCACTAAATACATGACCTCCCATTGGCTACACAAACTATAGGACCCTGAATCACGCGGCCCCCTGCCATTGGTTGGCACTCTAACCTCTGTCAGAACTTTTCCACCTATGTTAGGAGCACACAGGCTGGCCTTCCAGGTGCTGGTGAGCTAGTCTTAACCATAGCTTCCCACCAATTAGCATATTCATCTATCATCACCTCAGCGGTCTGCTGTCAATTAAGGCTTTGAACTTGTCCTTGGGAGTGTTCCTTTGCTCTGGAGAATTCAGGGGAGTGAAGGCACGCTCTGCCCTCATGCATAGGTGTGACCATCATGTTCGACCAACTTCATCCTTCCACGTGACTGAAGACCACAGAATCGAGCCCTAGTGTATTTAAAATACTATTTTTAATAGACCTCTGACGTCTTCCTTGTTTTTGGCCATGTCTTCTGAACAAGAGTTTTGTTCTGTCACACGATTTGTATCCAACGTCTAGTCACTCCAGCCTGATAAGACCTTGGCTACTTGGCTCATCCAGTCTCACCTTTCTCATATCTGCCTCTGTAATTAAATTGCTTTTTTCTAACTGCAACACACTGGAAATGAGGCCTTCTTTCTCTGGTCCAGCTCTGCTATAATACGTAGTGGAACCATCCATTCTTTACTCACTTCTCTCTCTCTAAATATATATATATATATATATATATATATATATATATATATATATATATATATATATATATATATATAGCACATGCCACAATCTATGAATACTTAATTTGCTTGCATTTCTTTGCATCTGTACACATGTAAAATAACTTGATATCTTCATCGTTTCTGCAGCATAAGCTTCTTCATCTTGATCCCAAGATGAGACTTATCTTTGACACTTTCTTGATGCCTTATAGAATATCTGCATCCTCTTGTCTCTGCATCTCTTCTATGTACGTCAGCTCGGCTCTGCGTGACGTCACCATTCCTCTCTGCCATTCATTGGTCCTGCTTCTTCTGGGATTTCATTCAAATGGCCATCATACTGTCTCCTATGCAAGTATGGCTTTCTCAATGGGAACCTTGCCTCCAGGATTCGCCTCTGTATCAGTATTTTCACTGGTACTGCACATGTCTCACACTCTGGTTCTCAACATATAGGCAGTATGGGCAAAGTGGTTGAGGTGGGGGTACTTGGCTACTTCTCTACACTCCCCCCTCTCTGCGATTCATCGACCACTCTCCCTTCATCCTTCATATCTAGACGTCCTTGTCTGAAGAAATGCTTCTTTGGGATCCATATCTTTATGACTCCTTTCAGACATCCAGCTGATTTCACATGCTCATCCTTGTTCCAAGTCATGAGCATGCACTGTCCACTTGGACTGCAATAGATCCACTTTCCCGCATATTTCTTATAGTTCTTCGGATACAGGAACTTCATTCCCTCAGGTGCATGGATGCTGGCCTTCACAAAGTCTTATTTCGTCTTCTGTCTAATCTCTGGCCTTCCATCCTGATCCAACATCAATCATTATTTTCATCCCTATGACTTTCTTTGCTGTCTTCTTGCATTGTGTGATTATTATCTTGATCACACAAAATCCGAGCAACACCAACACAATCAGGGCTCCAAGGAACTTGAACATATCTGCCATCCATTATGGAACCCAAGAAAAGAGTGATCCAAACCAGCTGTCATCAGCAATGTCTTCTACTTTGTTTATCATCTGGACGTGTAGCTTTGTTAGAATCTCTATGGCCTCTGTCTCTAAGGTCCCATTCTCGTCATCATGAGAAGGTATGAACGTACAACATGATTCTCTGATTTTTGCACAAACACCTCCATCCATAGCTGTGATCATGTCCAGGACGTATCTATTCTGAAGAGTCATCAGTCGTATGACTCTCATCTCTTCTCTGATAGCATTGAATTCCTTTACGGTAGCGTTAATTGTTTGCAGCAATTCCCATCTGGTAATCTGCAGCCATTTGGTATTTGGTCCAACCTGGATTCTCGGCATGAAGATCAATGTGAATACTGACGAAGTCTGGCTGAACAGTCTGTGCTCGTAAGGAATGGAGTCAAAAGCTTCTATTGATTTAGCTGAGAAGTAGTTCTCGCCCTTCATTCGATTAATCAGCTCCACAGATCTCTTCTTCCTCATGTGAGCATCTTCTTTCGGGAAACTCTCAAGGTTCAAATCCCTTTTAGGTATCACAAACGCTGGTACATGAACATTCACTAGTGAGCATACTCCTCCCCAGACTGTGGGTAGCTTCATATACGCTCTAGATCCACAAGCACAATAATGATGCATGATCACTGCTGTCCCAATGCTCATTCCTTCTGGCTAAAAAATCTGACTACAGTTCTGATTCTCTCCAACTTTTCTTGTGCCATTGCTTCTGAAGCACAGGTTTGCACACTCCAAAGGCACTATCTACAAGGGTCCTCTTCTGTCTTCAACCAAAGACATTAACTTAGCAAGTTTCGACCATAAAGGTTTACACAGCATTTGTAAATTCTCAATAGTTGGCTGGTAGTGACCGATTATTACCTAGTCTCTGCAGATCACTACACATTCTTCCCAACCATCTGGTGATAACACTGATCCCCAGATCTGCATTTGGCCTCTGTTCTTCCATTTACGAATGTCTTCTGCAGATTTTCCTGGACTCACAACTCTTTTGTTTACCTCCCATCTGATTCCAGCTCCTTTCAATCCAGGTTTTTCGTATCTGATTACGTGATTCTTAGTATGATCTCTTAGCCTTGTTTTTGTATCCTGGACATAGTCGTCTTCATCTGGATCTGTCCATTCATTTGCTCATTTGAGATAGGCTGTTCAACCCATGAATTGGCCTCTTGTATGACAGAATGCTAGTTGTGATATGCAATGTGCTGTCTGGACGTCTATTTCAATAGCTATGAAGATCTTAGACTTCCCCATGCTATAAGGTAGTAGTGCACATACAAAGCATTCCTCGTTTGAGGTCCTTCTTCCCACTTCTTTCATATGCTGATACCATATGTTATTTTCTAAGTGTGCTGTACTATCCAGGTAACCATTCAGCTCATGATCATCCTCTCTAGCGTTTCTCTTAGGTCTTGTTCTTTTCTTATGAGCCTCTATAATTATCTCACGAAACATGTCAGCATAACTCTTTCTTATTGGACCAATCATAGAACATTCGTCAGTGGACTGGGTGTCTTTACATGTACTACCTGTGTAGGTTCACTCCTAAACAATCTCTCCTTTGTCTCTACTTTCTAGCCTGTCTCTGGTGTTCAAGAACAGTCCCCACAACACTTTTTTCTAAAGAAAGATGTCTGGTTATATTTGTCATAGACCCAGGCAATTGTACTCCATCTACTGGGATAGGAATGATTACAAAGGCTCTTGGTTGCTTAGTAGATGCCACTTCTGTACCCTCTTTCTGTACAGGAGGATACACAGGAATCCTTGTTCCATTTGGATCTACGTAGTAAGCAGTGCATACTGTGAGTGAGAGCAATATCACTATGAACAAAATACAAGTGTAAATTATACACAAATAAAACCATTTATAACAAGAGCTTCTTGCACATCGTGGACGTCTCTCATGATCTGCCGTGATAATGTTACTACTGATGCTGCCCATTTTTACTCTTTTTTTTTTAAAGGAAGAAAAAATAAACTTTAATGGGGCAACATCATGCACTTTTTCTGGAAGCTGCTGAGTCAGCTCCAAATGTTCCCTCGATCAGCTTCAGCTGGCTATATGATGATGAACAGAAGTTCCCAGTGAATGCCACAAACTGGCCTTTTACCAGAAGACATGAAGATTCTTCTTCAGCATGAAACAAAGTTTCTTAACCAGTAGACTTTTGGATCTCCTCTCTTGAAAGTCTCATTCAGTTCTCAGTGTTCTCTCAGAGTACAGATTCACCTGCGCGATGATGTATCTTAATATTTCATTAAGTGCAGCCTTATTCCTTGGATCCCTCAGGAACGTTCAGAAATCAGTTTGTCTGCCAACAAGATGCGGACATTCCTCAATCAAATAATAGAAAACTAAACTGACCAGTCTATGTGCATTATCCGCTGAAAGGGGCATTTACATTTTGCTCGCTGTACTCAGTAGCTGGAGGATTTTCTCATTGATAGCTGCATGCAATCTCCTCATGATTGGACCATTCTTAGGATCTTGCAGGAACAGATGAACGCTAGTAGTTCTCCCCACAAGTCTGCAGGATATGCATGCAAAATTAACCGGAAAATTGCAAGAACGATCCGTGAAACGTTATCATTAGGTACCACCATGGGCACCTCCAAAAAGAAATTCAGTGAGAAAGGAATCAGGGAACTGTTCCCTTTTCCAGTCATCGAAAAGGAACTCCAAATCTGCCATGCTCTCCTTTGTGATCATGACTTAAACATGTCTCAGTCCAACATCAACAAACTCCTGTGGCTCTAAGAACAAATATCTTTCCTTAACTTCTTTTTAAGTGGCTGGAAAGAGTGTCCTGAAATAGGCCACAGTCTAATGTACTTGTTATTTTTATTCAACAGCTTCTGTGTCCTTCTTCCTCGTCATAGACCTAGTCTGCACATGCTGTGGTTCTTCCCCGATGCTTGCTTCCAATGGGGGTGGGGCTGAAGAGAGTTATCCAGAGTAGATTTTCACGTCTCCAAGAAAAATCCAAGCACGTCTGCCTTGTACTTTGACTGCAGACAGTGTCACGTCTTCCACTATGAAGGGGCCATTAAAACGAGGCTCGTGCGACCTCCTAGTGAAGTTGCGATTAGGACGGCAACACCGGGGAAAGGTTTGGGAAGGCCTACATTTTCAACTCCAGTTGTTGTAGCTTCTCCTTCTGTGTTTTGAGCTGCCCCTCAGCCCTTCCGCTTGAGCTGATCAGAAATGACAGCGATACTTGAAGTCATGCATGTAAGATAATCACGTAGCTCCTTTCCTAACAATTCTGCTGTTGTCTGGGCATCACTCTACTTCTAGACAAAGGTGTGAGAGGTGTCCTCATTCGCCTCCCTGTCACTATCTCGTGGGGCGTAAGATGGTGGTCTGAACCTAGTTGATTTATCAACGTGTACAATGCCAGTGGTAGACAATGCAACCATCCTTTCTTCAGGGTAAGTCTTAATTTGGCTATTCTCTCTTTAAGCAAGCCATTGAGTCTCTCACAGACTCCATTCGCTTGCGGGTGATACGCCGATGAAAACTTGTGCATTATGCTAAGTAACAAGTTTATTTGCTCAAAGACTTAATTCACAAAATGAGGGCCATTATCTGATCTCAATACATCACATATTCCCCATTAGGAAACACTTCTCGTACTAAAAATGTTGCTACACAAGTGGAGTCTGGGTGTGTACATGGTCCAGCTTCAATCCACCTTGAAACAGGACATACCACTACAATCATATATGTGTATCCTTTACATACTTGCAGCATGTTGACATAATCAATATGCAAATGTTGGAAGGGTCCATTTGGTCTTGGGATAACTCCTCTAATTGTGCGCAATGTGTGCCCAGCAGTAAACTTTTGACATACGATACAATTTACAACATAAAATGCAACATGCTCTACTATATTCAGAATGAACCAATCCTCCGCAATAGTTGCAGTGATGCTCTCTCTAGTGACATGCTCAGGGTAGTATATCTGTTCCAGGACCACCCTTTATAAGGCTACAGGCATCACTGGTTTACCAGTGCTGTCTTGTCGCCACAATGCTTCAGAGGGGTTTAAAGAACACCCTCTCTGAGCCCACAAGACTTTCTCATCTTGAGGCACTTCCCCTTGAATTTCTGCCAACTGAGTCCTAGACAAATTATTATAACATTCATATACACTCATCATCACGGCCATGCTTTCATAAACTTCAGGCGTATCAAATGACATGATCATTTCTGTACATGCAACGCGCTTTGCTTCCTCATCTGCTTTTTGGTTTCCGCATGAAATAAAATCTGCTCTCTTAGTGTGCGCTGCACATTTAACTACTGCGATTGCTACTGCAAGTTGCAGTGCTCTAATAAGTCTGTCCAATAAGGCTGCGTGTTTCACTGGAGTTCTGTCCGCTCAGAGGTAGCCCCCCCTTTTCCAATGTGCTAGCCCTGCATGCACTGTTAACATCACATAGGCGGAGTCGCTGTACACTGTTACTTCCTAGTCTGCGTGTCTCTCGACCGCAATAATCAGCGCCACCAATTCTGCAGCCTGTGCCGAAAAGTGAGATGGCAGTCGTGCACTTGTCAATGCTTCAAACTTGCCATTTGCCATGTGCTTCACCACAGCGCCATCTGTATATCTTTGTCCATCATTTTGATTGATTCTAGAAGAACCATCAATAAAAAGAATCACCCTAGCTGCCAACGCATTTTCATTCACCCTCGGCAGTTCATCATAGAATTCCTCATAATTCAAGCAATCATGCGCATGGTTGTCCTCTGCCAGTGGTTCGGCTACAAACATGGCAGGGTCACAATTTTACATGAGACTATTTTAATCACCGTATTTGATATGACTACCTCGTAGGCAAATAATGTTACGGAACACCCCATTACTAGGCTAGCAGCCTTCTCAATGGCGAACACGGCGGCAGCCTAAAACTGTTCGCACGGAAAGTGACCCCTCATCACTGGGTCTAAAATCCCACTATAATATGCAAGGGGCTTGTACCCCAACGTGGTTCTCTGCATAAGTACAGCTGTCGTAACAGTGCCCTTCTTGTGTGAGAACAAAAAGAATGTGCAAATTGCCTTTTTCAACTCATCAAACCCTTCCTCCATTTCCTCAGTCCAAACAATTCTCTCCTAGGTTGCCAGTGCTTTCTTCAGAGCTTGCGGCAAGGGCCTTATGTATGAACTGTAATCAAAGACCCATGCTCTTATATAGTTACATAGTCCCAAAAATCTCTGCATGTGCTTTATCGTGAGTGGCTTTACTGTTTTCAAAATAGCCTCAGCCCTCTCAGGAGTAACTTTCTTACCTTTATGCAAAATTAACTGAGCTATGTATAGTACTTCCTTTTTACAATACTGTCATTTCTCCTTCTCTACTTTATATCCTTTGCAAGAATAATCATCAGCTGAACTGAATCACATCTGCATTCTTCCTCTGAGGTGCTACAAACAAATATGTCATCCACGTATTGCAACACACCACTTTTCAAATCAATATTGCTTAAGTCCATCAGTAGGACTCTATTGAAAATCGATGGAGACTCACAGTACCCCTGGGATAAACAAGTACTTTTCAGACGAGTCTGTATGAATGTAAATGACATCAGATCTTGACAAACTTTATGCAATGGGATTGAGAAAAAACGCATTCTTCAAGTCAATCACAGTAAAATATAGTGCCTCAACAGGGATATTACATATGATTGTCACAGGATTAGGAACTACAGGGAACTCGGCCTCTACAATCTGGTTAATCGGGTGTAAATCCTAAATTAAAAGCCATGACCCCCCTTTCCCTTTTTTAAATGGATAAATTGCGGTATTACACGGTGACTCTGACGTCACTAGAATGCCCTGTTCCATCATAGCAGATATCACCTTAAAAATACCTTCATCTGCCTCTCGAGACATTGGATACTGTTGTGCTTGAGGTAAAATTGCTCCTGGTTTCAATTTAATATTCACTTCTCCAGCTCCCTTCAATAGGTCTACATCATAGGCGCTGGTTGTCCATAATGAAACTGGCACTTTCGCCATGTCTTCATCGAAATACTGGGGCGTTTCTGTACTAACAACATTTTCTGAGGAACCTTGCGTTTAATTGCTCTTACCCAATAAGTAATGCTCATTTCAAATACTACTTCGTCATCTGATGGATGGTCTCCAAATATATCCTCATCAGTGATGTCAGTTAATCGGTAACCTTCCCCAATGGCAATCGATTTGCATCGTCGTCTGCCTTGATAATCATTCCCATCAAGCAAAGCCATGTCTCCTCGCACTATGGCTGCTTGTAATTCTAAAGGAAAGATTTGATCTTCCTCTTCATCCATAGGTATCTTTGGCCTGAATAAAAATTCATCAGGTATTCTAATAGTCCTGCCCACTAAATCTGGCAGCCATGTCAATAGAATGCGTACCCCATAGTGAAAAACGTCTGGTTCTAACGGCACTCCTTGCATAGCTATTTGTCCTGAAAATGCAATAATAAATTCACTCACGTTTAAATAATGCATTCTTGGTGTTGAACACACTATACCTTTATCAGTGAACAAAATTGTCATGTTCAACTTGGTCATTAAATCTCAACCTAATATATTGACAGGTGTCTGCCTTGAATATAACATGTCACACTCTCCTATAGAGACTGGCAATTATTCAGTAAAAAGAACTCTACTTGTAGTTCCTGTAAACCCTTCAGTATTCATGGCATTTCCAGACATCGAAAATGTTCCCTCTCGTATACATGAGCGTGTTGCACTCGTGTCTACTAAAAACGAAAAAGATTTGCCTCCTATATTGACGTCAACCCTTGGTTCCTCTTGATGATTGGGCGTCACATAGTATCAAACACATCAAGTCTCCCAGTGAGATGTCCTATTGTGGACACATTCTCATCCCCGTACCTGTGAAAGGATTTCCTCCTTCACCAGTGACACCCCCTATTCTAGGAGTCATTAACTGACCTGTGCTTGTGTTCTGCTGTATCTGCATGGGTGACTGCTGTGACTGCCCATGTGGCAACTTCATTGTTGCCTGCTGTGTTTGAAAATGTTGTTGCATTCTCAGCGCTTGTGTCTGCTGCACTGTCTGATTCTGCTGCGAATATGCAGGTGGGTTTACTGTCCCCCCCTCTTGAGAACTGCCCATTCTGCACAAATCCTTGACTTCTACACGTACAAGCAAAGTGCCCTGACATACCACAAGTCCAACATATAGGAGGTGGAAGTCTCCTAATTTGCCCCTCCTGCATGCATTGGCTATCGTTCTGCATGTTTTGAAACACACTTTGATTATTCAGGAAGTTTCCTTGATTATTTTGGAAGCCTCTACCTCGAAAGCCTCCCCTTCCTTGTGGTGCAAATCCACTAGTATTTTGATGGAACTGCCTTTGGTTATTTACCTGTGGCATGTTCGCTACTTGCTGTGAACCCAATCCATCTCCACTAGTCAACGTCACCCCTTCGATGGCGTACTTTGACAGTTTCTTCTGCACTAACTTTGCCTCTTCACTTTGCCTAGCATCGTCTTTCTTTCGATTCTTCTCTTGCAAAAGCCTGCAATAATGCACAATGGTCAACTGTATTTCTGACCACAGCTTCGCTTCAATGCACACCAATTTCTTGAGCTGCTTTTGTACTGCTTCTGGCACCCCTTGACATAATATATGATAAAATACAGGTATAGATTTCCCCCAAGCCTCACGTGTCTCCAAAGCCCACTGCTCTTGGAAATTCTGAATGTAAACAAGAGGATCCTCCCCATCCTGCATCTTTTTTGCCATTATAGCTCCCATGTCGGACGTGTCCGGATACAGGACTCGAAGCGTTTTCCAGACTGCCACCGTACAATTATTGAACAGTGCTCCATCATGAGCAGTGTTTACCATGGTAACACTAGAATACCCTGCTCTTGACCATACGTCATCAGCCCTTTCCCCAAGGATAGCAATCAGGAGACCCTTAATGTCCCCTATAGCTAATGTGTTTCCTCCTGTCATTTTCTCTAATTCATGTACCCATTTCCCAGCGCCAGAAGTTAAACTTGGGAGTTTACACCTTAAATTATCCTTATCCCTTTGTGGCCAAGGTATATACTGTGGCCTGGTTCCTCCTTTCTCTAACAAGGGAAACTGTGAAACCCCAAACTCACATTCATCTACCATCGTCTGTCTGTTCTTAGCAAGGACAATGGTTCAGCTCTGCTTTCTTCCAGGCAGCGACCTTAACCTGCTCACATAAGGTGGCGAGTCCCCCCTCTCACCATGGGATTGCCCTTTAGGTGGGTCTAGCCGCGTCAATGATTCTGACGCCTGAGATTTGGGTAGGTCTAGATCCGACCATCTTACTTCCTTATCCATTGAAAAACACCCTTCAGGGCCACATACATTGCCTTCCTCCTCCCCACGGAAGGTTTCCCTGTCCTCATCTGACATAACCTGTCCCCAACATGTGTGACTTCTCTCTTCTTCATCTCTATTCAGAGTCAGTCTCTAAAGACAGCTCCTTTGGCTCAAAACTACATGAGGCTCCCTCTTTATCATACAACTGTGTACTCACGAATCAATAATCTTTACCCTTCCCTTGCAGCACTTTCTCAGTCCCCATATCATGATAGACTTTATCGATAGCATCCCCAATACTTCTCAAGTCAAACTCATCCTCTAGATTTGCTCTAGACTGACCTGCTATTGGCTCATGTGCTGGGAAGAACTCTTCTATGTCTTCCCATGCCACTACTTGATTAGGATCTATTAATTCCTCTTCCACCCATTCTAGATCGCGTGCTCTCCGTCTCCTCGTTCTTTCTAGTTCGTCATCAAACGATTTGTTTCCTTGCTTCTTCTCTTACTCATGTTTCCTCTGTTCGTTTCATATCTCTCCTTTCAATTGCCCTTCGTATCTCCTCGTCTTTTCGTCTTTGTATTCTTTTATCCCTTAATTTCTGTTCCTCCTCTTTCTCTTTGTTTCTATTCTTTCTTGTTCTTCGATTGCCCTCTGTCTATTGTCATACTTTCTCTGTTCCTCTGCTCTTTCCTGCTTTCTTAATTACTCCTCTTGATACAACTGTTCCCGTCTTTGTCTATCCTACCTTTTCGCTCCGTCTTCTTTCAATCACCTCTCTCTTTCTTTGTCCTTTTTATCTTGTTTGTCACGATCTTCCTTTTGCCTTACATCCTCGATGCTCTTACCATCGAGTTTGCGCAAAACCTAACCACCCATCCATTCGTTCTGTATGAGCTCTAACTCATCAGTCTCATCTTTTTCTCCATTCCATCTCTTAATTTCTCGTCCTATATCTAAAGATGTACTTGGTCGTTCACTTCTCTCCTTATTGCGTCTCTCCTTGTCCCTCAGGACCTTAGAGATTGCATCTCTCTCAGGTATTTTCTCTGGACCCTCGTTGCTGCTTTGGGCAGGCGACTCATATGCCAGATTACTATACACTGTTGCTGCTTTAAGCTATCTTAATGGGTATAACCCATTATCTTTCTTACTATCTCCATTTGCTTCAGACATGGCGGGTGAAGCAGAAGGCTCCTCTCCCTGTCTTTGCATATATTCAATATCCAATCCTCAGGAGGCGGCTCTTCTCTTTGCTCCTGGTACATTTTCCAGAGGTCTGAGCTCACTAATTGCTTGTCTAATTTTTTTCGCATATATGCAGCATGCAAATAAGTTGTCATATGCTGCAAAACTGCCTTCGATAAAGATCCCTCTTGTTGCCATGGCATGAAAGTTTTGTCGGCCGTCCCTTTAACCCATTCTGCACTATACTGTCTAAGCTTGGGTGCGTGTTTCGGCAACTGTTTGCAAAGGTGCATAAGTGGAGTAATATCCTCCATTCTGACTCATCACACTTGACTTTCAATACTCACCTTTACACTTTGCCATTTTCAAAAAATACGTTTCAGAAAAACAACACAATATGAGCGTGCACCAATCGTCTCAGGCTCCAAACCCTCTATATCACGTTTATTACTTTAGTCTACTTTTTCACTAAACACCATCTATTCAATTTCCACTAAATAAATAATTATCAAATCTCATGTTTTCTTTTCACATTTATCAATTCCTCTATGGTTTTTTTCATCATATGCAGACACATAAAACGAACAGACAAACAGACATACTCGACCGGTCACATATATCTCAGTCTTCTCTTCAAGACTCATCCTACCCCTAAAAATTACCCCGATTGGGATGTAAGTTGCCCTTTTTAAACTTGTCTTTAACCGATTTCATAGTCTACGTCACCCGTCTATAGAGCTCTAGGTGTGACTTCTTCTATTACGTTCTTTAAAATGCAGGAAACCTGGGCCTATCTTTTATCGTGGCCTCTCCTCGCGATACCTCTTAATTGCTTGGCCTCCCCTCAAGTCAATTACTTAATATTCAACGTTCATCATTCTCAAATTACTTTATCCCAACCTCCCTCTGTTACTCATGTTTCCCTTGTCACTTTTTTTACTCACTGCCCATTGACACTTTTGCCATCTCACTCAGTTTTTACTCACCTTTCGTTTTTTTAACTTCCGACTCTCAGGATTGTCCGCCTCTTTAACAACCATTTCAACTTTCTGTCTGTTCAGCTTCCTGTAGATGCCGGGAGGGGTTTCTGCCTGAAAACAAGGGACCCGTCTGACCTTGCTGGCAAGACTTGCTTTACACTAATATCCACGATCTACAGGGAGCTTCACGTGTTTCAGCCGAATGGCAGAGTTCATGCGATATTTCCGGGATCCCAGAGCCTACTAGGTTGATGGATTTTAAACCATCCTCTCAGCTACCAAGTGAACTGGAGGCTTCCAGCCCTTTAAGATGAGGTAGCAATACCCTTGAGATGGATGGGGATGCAGAAGTTACTCAAACATCAATAATTGAAATGAATGGTAGTTGGCAAAAGTATAACTGTTTTAATATCAATTATCTAAAACAGGGAGTACAACGGACATCAACGGACGTCTCAGCGTAAGAGCTCTAAATGCATTTTATGAAAAAGCATTCTTCCAGGTGCTGGTGAGCTAATCGTAACCATAGCTTCCCACCAATTAGCATATTTATCTATGATCACGTCAATGGTCTGCTGTCAATTAAGGCTTTGATCTTGTCCATGGGAGTGTTCTTTTACTCTGGAGAATTCAGGGGAGTGAAGGCACGCTCTGCCCTCATGCCTAGGTGCGACCGTCGTGTTCATCCAACTTCATCCTTCCACATGACTGAAGACCACAAAAATCGAGCCCTAGTGTATTTAAAATACTATTTTTTAATAGCCCTCTGATGTCTTCCTTGTTTTTGTCCATGTCTTCTGAACAATAGTTTCGTTCTTTCACATGATTTGTATCCAGCGTCTGCTCAGCCCAGCCTGATAATACCTTGGCTTCTTGGCTCATCCAGTCGCGCCTTTCTGAGATCTGCCTCTGTAATTCAATTGCTTTTTTAACTGCGACACAATGGAAACAAGACCTTCTTTCTCTGGTCTGCTATAATACGTAGTGGAACCATCCATTCTTTACTCACTTATATATATATATATATATTGGCGCATGCCACAATCTATTCACTATAAAGCTAGCCTCAAGAATACTTCATCTGCTTGCGATTCTTTGCATCTGTACACCTGTAAAATAACTTGATATCTTCGTTGTTTCTGCAGCATAAGTTGCTTTATCTTGATCTCAAGGTGTCACTTATCTTTGACACTTTCATGATGCCTTATAGAATATCTGCATTCTCTTGTCTCTGCATCTCTTCTATGTAAATCAGTTCAGCTCTGCATGATGTCACCATTCTTCTCTGCCATTCATTGGTCCTGCTTCTTCCGGGATTTCATTCAAATGGCCAACATACTGTCTTGTATGCAAGTATGGCTTTCTCAATGGGAACCTTGACCCCAGCATTCTCCTTGGTATCAGTATTTTCACTGGTACCGCACGTGTCTCAAACTCTGGTTCCCAATATATAGGCAATATGGGCAAAGTGGTGGAGGTGGGGATACTTGGCTCCTTCTCTACAATACCACAGTCAGCACCATCATGACCGGATGAGCCCATTCTGTGTGCTATTAACCCACAACAAAAATGTAGAAATCCTTTACACCGAAAAAAACAGCAACCAAATCCAGCCACTTTCACACACTTCCAAAAAACAGTGTTCCAAGGGAAGCCAGGGACCAGCTTGAGTATCATATCTACACAATCTCATGCTGTGGGAAGGGATAAAGCCAAACAATCTGTGGTTCAACCCTCAGTGTAACCTCAAGCAAGAGGCGTACCAGCAGGTTTCACCAGAAAATACTGCAGCTGTGCAATAACCTGGGCAATCTATCCCTACCCGTAGTACTCAAGTGATGCATAGCAGTTATACTCAGTTGCTTCACGCAAGTGTTTTAGGATTCTTTTAGAAGGGATCCAAATATCACAAGTCACATGCAAAACAGTGGCACCTTTTCAATGCTAACCTGGCTATATTTGACCAAAAGTAATGTGTCTTAAAATGGGCACTCACGTCCCAAGCCTACCTCATATACTGGCAAGAAGGTCAGTCAAATGTTCATGAGAGTCATGAGTATTAGGTAATAATGATAGTGTCATATAGATCTTCTTTTCGCATACAATCAATGTGTACTTGTGTCAATTGAGTTTCTTTACCAATCAATTATTTTATTAGCCAATAACAAATGAATGGGTCCAAAAATCGAAAATCAAAATACACTAAAAGAGCTCCATGCGTTTTAGGTAAACAATTCCTTCATCGGGAGCAGTAATTCATAAAACTCAGATACTTGATTCGGTCTTCAAGCTAATGTGCAATAGCACTTGGAGCATTCCAGGATCTGAATGGGATTACAACAATACATGTTCTCATACCCAATTTACCGGACAGACTCAAAGAATATGGCAAAATACTACTTTATTATCTGTTCAATAAAGTAGGAAAACCTGATAGACAAACAGATTGTAGCTCACAAACTCTCAATGTATTTCAGTTACACAAATGTTTTTATACCTCGACATATGTCAGACATGGCGTCATCCTAGGTGGCTAACAGTAAAAACCTGCTGGGTGGAGGGATTGATTAAAGGAAACGTATACATATAGTTTGTTTAAGTGTTAGTATCATCATTGGATATCTCTTATCTGGTAGGCACTCCTTGAACCACCTCTAAGTAAAATACAGATAATGTAATACCAGGATCAGAAATGCCCGTGCAACAATGAATGGTCCACAATTATATAGACCCTCATGAATAGTTGGCACTGTCTTACCAACCTTGAATATATGTCTCATTAGCAGCACATGAGCAACAAAACCCAGATGCAAGGGAACAACGTCAGACAACTGCCTTTCTTAGCTAATTAGCCTACAATCTCTCATCAGTTAGGCCCTAAGCCAAGGCTTCTTCTTTGTAGTTGACATTACTGACCGATCTCTTCCTCAGAACTTTAAAGGGAGTGAAGGTACTTGCTATCTATGTCTGTAGCCTTATGAATAGGCCTTGTTTTCCAGTCCTGAACCACGTGTTAGGAGACCATGATTTTGACAATTTTGCACTTCTACTTAGTGCTATTTGATTCAATTATATTGGGTGCTATTACTCTCCTTGGCCTCTGCAGCCTTGGTTGCTCCATTCTGCATATGCTTTCTGCATCTTTAGTTGAACAATACTTGGCGCTCACAAATGTTTGCTCCTTTACTTAATCTAAGAGAACTATGTCCTGCGTACATAGCTTATCTTCTTTGACTCTTTTCAAGCCATGATGTAGTTGCACATGCTGCAGTATGCTTGCTTTTGTGGCAAGCAAATACTCTTTGTTCTTGCACAAATTTGTATTCCAGTGCCTGTCAGCCTAACAGCCTTCATTTCCCTTCTCAAGGCTTCTTGCTTACTAATATACAATGCAACCGTCCATTTTCTTAGCATAGCTGCTTTACTTGTGTTCTATGTGCTACTTTAGCAAACTTCTATATTTCTCATCTACCTTGTGTTTCTGCATATATACATTTCTTACATCTCTTGTCACTTACCTTCTTAGTGTATATGGTTTTCTTTGTAGTCTCATATATGTTTACTTTGTCACTTTAATCACATCTTCATTCTTTAGATATCCATACATCGAGTTCAGTGCGTCCATGTATCTTCTCTCTTTAGTGGCATCACTTCACATCTGCCACACTTTACTTATATTTCTTCTATCTCCAGTGGTGCCTGCAGGCTCATATCTACTGCATAAGTTTGAGGGTACATTCGATACAGTTGTCTAAGTGCATAATGTCTCTCATACCTTCAATGTGGTATTGGGATGATACCAGGTGTCAAGCACAGTGCTTTGTTCTCTACATTCCCCCCTCTGGTCGAGTCCTCGACCACCTCAATTTCCTTTACCTTTTCTTCACACTATGGTTTCTTCAGAATCCATACCCCTCAGGTCATCTACATTCTTTATGGGTTCATCCACACTCCAGGTCATATGACAGCACTCCCCAGTCGGCGAACAGAACACCCAACATCCCACGTAGTTACAATGGTCTTTGGGATAATACAACTTTGTTCCTGGGGGTGCTATACGGCTTCCTTTCAGGTTTTCACGGTGGTGTTCGTGGTTTGTGTGTGTTCGTCAGCCACAGCATTCACATTGATCATGATCTTCATTCCAACAACTTTATTCACTGTCTTCTTACATTGTCACATGATTGTTCTCAGGAGACAGAATCCCAGCAGTGCTAATACTAGTATTGCTATCAGTATCTTGAATGAATTCACCATCCTGGTTGGAACACATGAGAACAGGTAGAAAAAACAATCATCATCTTCGGGTTCATCTACATCTTCCACCATTTTCGTATGTAGGGTCGCTAACAGAGTTATAGCTTCTGTCAATGTTCCATTTTCTCCAGCATGGGCAGGTGAGTATGTACAGCAAGAAGGCCCGAGCTTTTTCGAAAATGCCTCCTTGCATTGCTGTAACTAAATCCAAAACCTACCTGTTTTGGAGGGCCATGAGTCCGATAGCCCTCATTTCTTCTTCAAACACATTAAATCCTTTTATTGGTGTGTTCATTGTTTGTAGCAGTTCCCACTTTATGATTTGTTACCACTTGGTGTTTACTGCAGCTTGAATTCCTGGCATGAATATGGCTGTAAATATCACTGTCGTCCTACTGAACAATTTATGCTCATCTGTAAATTCATGATAAGCTTCTATTGATTTTGCCAAAACGTAATTTTCTCTCTTCTGTTGGGTGAGGTTAAGCAACCTCTTCTTCATTTGATGTGCATCTACTTTTTGGGAAGTTTTCTATGTGGAGGTCACTGTGACGCACCACCAATGCAGGAACATGTATTAGCACCATTGAACATATTCCTCACCAATTTAGAGGCTACTTCATTTAATCCTTGGATCCACATGCCCAATAGTGGTACATCAGCATGGCAGTTCCTCCTTTCATTCCTGGCACATAGATTACGTGCCTACATCCTTTATTTTCTCCAACCTTGGTCTGACCACAGTTTCTGAAGCACAGTATCTCATTCTTCAGGGGTAATATGGATACCGGTTCTGCCTCATCTTCGACCCATGTTAATAACTTTGAATACTTGGCCTATTCCTTAAGACATTTGTCATTCACACTTGCACCATCTTCACTGGTGCTGTCATCAGTAAGTGTACACTGCATCCCATCATTCTTTCTTCCTGCCCTGTACTGGTGGCTACTTGTCCATATTCCAATAGCTGAGGTCTCTCCCAGCATCATGGCAATCCTGGTGTTTTCCATGTGTCTGCATAGTCTAGTATCTTTTGTTCAACAATTTTCACCTGTCCTCTATTTGGGCCATTCAATGTCTACTGGATCATTTCACTCTTCGAGTTCGGGTCTTTTATCTTCTTCTGTGTTTTTACGTTAGCATCTTCATATGGGAACATTGTTTTTGACATCCATCGTAGGGTTGCCCACTTCCCTTCAAATTGTCATGCATGCTGCTAAATGGCTGAGGCACTTTGCATCCTGTGTAGGTATTTCTCTTATTATAAATGTACTCGCTGTGCTTATGGCATAAGGGATGAGAGAACATACATAGCAGCTCTCATCTGACGTTCCTCTCCCCACCTTCCTCGTGTGCTGGTACCAAAAGTTATTTTCTTTAAACGGGCTGACTTACCAGGGTCTGAATTTATATCCTGATAATTTTCTGCAGCATCCCTCTTAAGCTGGTTAATTTATTTGGAAATATCAGGGAAAATGTCACTCATGCTTTTGTTAAGAATAAAAACAGATGTCTCATTATTGGACACTCCATCTAGCTTATAAAACATTTGACGAAATGAGATAAGAATACGGAAATAAAGACAAAATGTAGTACAAAATGTAGTTACAAGAAATATTGCAAAAGAATTCACGCACCGTTTTTTGCTTTGCACATTAAGCGGTCTTCTTGCTAACAAGGTGGATTTTACAAAATGGAAGATTCCCATTCTCCTTTATCAATGTATAGTTCATGCTACCTTTTATAGTAACCACACTTTTTTATAACAAAAATTGTAATAGTATTGCAATGATGATCCTGCGAATAATGGGGGCGGTTTAGGATTTTCAAAAAAGGTAACAATATCAACATTTAGTCTCACTAGAGCTTAATAGGATCGAAAGTATATATATAAAAAATAGCATGCAAGAATGTTTGATTTCTTTACTGGGTACACAGCCGTGTTACATGTGGAATCTGATGATACCAATATTCCCTGCTGTATCAAAGCCAAAATGGTTTCAAATATACCTTAATCTGCCTCTCTGTACATGGAGTACTGTTTTGCTCGTGTACAATTGCTCCTTGCTTAAGCTTTATTTTAACTGCTCCTGGTCCACTCAATAGGCCCACGTCATATGAACTGTTGGTCCATAAAATGCTTTCCACGTTTTCTAGGTCTGTCTGGACAAATGATTGTTTCTTTCTTACCAATGCCATTCTCTGTGGTATTTTATTATCCACTTTCAACCAATATGTGAGACTTATAAAAATACTAATTCATCATCTGGATTGTCATCTCTGAACAACTCTTCGTCTGTCAAGTCTATTAGTCTATACCCTTCGTCAAGAGCTATTACTGTTCTCCATGGTCTTCCTTCGTCACCTGTCGCATGAATATTCACCCTTTCCTCTCTCATTATCACTTCCTCCAGCTCTATGGGAATAATGTCAAGGAGTTCCCCCCTTCTCACCTGGGTCTGGTGTTTGCCGGTGTCTCCGATCGCTGCTTTCTTGCGAACGCTCCTGGTCTTGAACAGCGCTGCTTGAGTCTCGTCTGGTTCCAGGTTGCGTTTAGTTCCGGGATCGCGGAGTCCAGGAATCCAGGAGACTGGAAAGGCTTAGAAATGCTCGGAACCAGGAAGGGGGAAAGGGACAAGAGTGGGTAATAGCACTGGGACAAAGTAAACAATACCGTGAGCTACGAACACACGTCTGGGCTACTCTGCAATAGCATTGAGACACGTGGAGCCGCGGAAGGCGTGGTCTAGATCACGCCGCGTTCAGCGCATGGAGCGAGCAAGGGCTTCAGCTCTGGACGGCCATGTTGGAAGTAGTACGGAGCGTAAGCCCCGTTGAGACAAGGACTAGGAGGTCCAAAAGAGGCGTGATCTGAAGTTCATGACAGCATGCCTCCTCCGATGGCCTTTCCCTCCAGGTTTTCCCGGGTGTATTAGGTGAAATCTTCTGAGCAACCGAGGAGCCTTGATATTCGAAATAGGTTCCCAGGTCCTTTCGCTAGGAGGATATCCTTTCCACTCCACTAGGTATTGAAGATGGCCCCGCTTATACCTGGAGTCACAAATCGGGGACACCTCATATTCCAGTTTGTTGTCAACCAGTAGAGGAGGTGGTCTACTGGATTTTCGAGAGGATTGGATGTAGGGTTTCAATAGGGATGTGTGAAAAACTGGATGAATTATTTTCCAGGAGTCAGGTAGCTTGATTCGGTATGAGACAGGATTGATAATCTCCTTGATTGCAAATGGACCATACTAGCGGGGAACCAGCTTGTTTGGTCGTAGGTGTCGGGGAAGTAGTTTTGATGACAACCACACTCGGTCACCGACCGTATAGGAAGGACCTGGTCTTCTCTTGGAATCCGCATACCTCTTGGTCTGTAATCTGGCTTTCTTTAAGTGTTCTTTAGCCTCCCGGTGAATGTTAATAAGAGTTTCGATCCAGGAGTCAACAGTAGGTACTGGTGTAGGGTAAGGAAGAACCGAGGGTAAGACCGATGGATGGAACCCCTGGCTACAATAAAAGGTGCTGTTCTGTAGCGCTGAGTGTTCGGAGTTGTTGTAAGCGAATTCCGCAACGGGTATCAGGAGAGACCAGTCATCCTGGACCTTGGTGGCAAAACATCAGAGATATTGTTCCAGGGTCTGATTTGCACGTTCTGTGGCTCTGTTGGTTTGAGGGTGATATCCTGAAGAGAGGGCATGTTGGATTCCTAGTACCCGACAGAGGTGTTTCTAGAATTGTAAAATGTATTGGGGACCCCGGTCAGATATGATCTTAGAAGGACGCCCATGTAGTCGGAATATGTGTTCCAGAAATATTCCAGCTAGCTCTGAAGAGGAGGGTAGTTTCCTACCACATTGAAGTGGCGTAAAATGGGCCATATGGGTAAACACATCTATGGTGACCATGATGGTAGTATATCCTCGGGAAGGTGGTAACTCCACTATGAAGTCTGTAGCGATGATTTCCCATGGATTAGAGGGTAGAGTGGGCTGCAGAAGAAGACCCGCCGGTCTCTTGTTATGTTTATTTTGGGCACAGGTTATACAAGCCTGGATGTATTGCTGCAAGTCAGACTTCATTTTAGGCCACCAGAACTGTCTCTGTATAAGACGGAGGGTGTTGGTGATGCCTCGATGCCCGGAATGGAGTGTGTCATGACAAAAGGTTTATTATTTTTTGCTGTAACTTCCGTGTAGGAATGAGTAGTGCATTGTCCTTGAATAAGTAGTCTTTATTGGCTCTTAATTTCCAGAGATTTCGTGTTGAAATGTCCTTCCATAATTCCGAGGATTGAGTTTGCGATCGGACTTCTTCCAGGGGATCAGCTGCTTGGGCTACGAAGATCGTGGGAGAGAACATTTTAGGAAATGCCTTATCTTCAGTGGTCACGTAGTCAGGACAGCAAGACAAGGCATCAGCGATCAGGTTCTGTGATCCAGGGACATGGGTAATGTGGAACTGATACTGGGCAAAAAAGTAGGCCCAACGTGCCTGACGACTGTTCCTGCACTCCAGTGACTGTAGAATCTGAAGGTTTCGATGATCAGTACGGACTTGGACAGGATGTCTGGCTCCCAGAAGTAGGTGTCGCCATTCAGTGAAGGCTTGGCGAATGGCTAAGAGTTCCTTTTCCAGGACGGAGTAGTGCGTTTCACTAGGAGTTAAGGTTCTTGACAGATAAGCAACGGGGTGTTCCAAATCGTACTCCATCTTCTGCTTCAACACTGCTCCTATAGCGTAATTAGAGGCATCGATTTCCACTAAAAAGGGTCGACTTGTATCAGGTTGAGCCAAAATGGGAGCTTGTGTGAACTCAGTCTTTAAACGCTGGAATGCTGTTTCTTGTAATCTTGACCAGACAAATGGGGTGTCCTCCTTTAGCAGAGCCACTATGGGTTGTACAATCTCGGAAAAGGTGGCTATGAACTTCAGGTAGAAATTGGCTAGTCCTAGGAAGGATTGGATTTGTTTCACGGACATGGGAGTAGGCCAGGCGAGAATGGCCTTACTTTTGAAGGGTCCATGCCAATCCCCGCTGGACTAAGGATAAATTCCAGATAGTGCACAGAGGTAACGTGAAACAAACATTTTTCAGGCTTGGCTAAGAGGTGATGTTCCCGGAGTCTTTGTAGAACTGCCTTAACATGTCCTTCATGCTTCAGAGGATCCTTGGAAAAAATCAATATGGCGTCCAGATAGACAATAACGAAGAGAAACAACATATCAGAGAACACTCTATCCATAAAACATTGGAATACTGCTGGGGCATTGGCTTGTCCAAAGGGCATGACCAGGTACTCGTAGTGGCCAAAGGGTGTTCTAAAGGCGGTCTTCCACTCGTCTCCTTTCCGGATACGGATCAAATGGTAGGCACCCCTGAGATCCAATTTGGTGAATATTACGGTTCCTCTCTCAGCTTCCAGGATATCCGAGATCAAGGGCAGAGGATACCGATCCTTGAGGGTGCATTGATTTAAGCTTCTATAGTCAAGGCAAGGTCTGAGTTCCTTGGTATCCTTCTTGGGAACGAAGAACAATGAAGCACCCGCTGGAGATTTCGAGGGTCTTATGGTGCCGTTTTCAAGATTAGTGGCTAGGTATTCCCGAAGGGCCTGTTTCTCGGGTTCGGAAAGTATGAACATTCTGCAGAAAGGAATTACAGCTGAGGGATCCGTATCTATGGCACAGTCTTCAGGCCTGTGAGGGGGTAAGACCTGGACTATGGCAGTAGAAAATACATCAGCATATCCCTGATAGGCCTCTGGAACTTGTATGATATTGGAAACCATGAGTGGTGTTTCTTGGTCTCTTGGTGGTTCTTTAGGAGTTGCCGAGGAGGGATCCAGGGATAGACAGTGGGACATACAGAACTCTGAGCCCACGAATAATGATCCTGCTGTCCAATTGATATACAGATTGTGCTTTTGTAACCAGGGCATACCCAAAACCATGGGGTGATGGGCTGACTTAATGATGTGGAATGTAATCCGCTCTTGATGATGGTTTATGGAAAGTTGGATCTCTTTAGTCTGCAGGCTTATGGGTCCTGAAGAGAGGGGTCTTCCGTCAATTGCTTCCACCGGCTGCATGGCGTTTCGTGTCTCGTACGGAATATGATGACTAACAACCCAGTCTTGATCAATGAAAATTCCCATAGCTCCGCAGTCCACCAAGGCCAGAATGGGATAGGTCTCGTCTTTGGAGGGCGACAGGAAGGCCTGTAGTATCACCAAACTGTTTTGTCCAGGAGAGTTCAAGGATGGAATTGATGTGGAGCAAACATCTCTCTCCCGAATATCTGCTCCATTTAAGATCGGGAGCTGGCGTTTCCCGAACGCCGAGGAGGTGCAGGAGGACATTCTCTGACCAAATGTTTGTCTGAAGCACAATACATACACAAACCCGTATGGATCCTTCTCAATCTTTCTTGAGGTGATATGGGTCAGCGAAAGGCTCCAATCTGCATGGGTTCAGGTTCTGGGGCTGGACTTGGGTTTGCGTCCATTCTGGTTGTGCTCTCAAAGGACGTCTTGGGTGGGTTTCCCTTGGATTTTTTCCTTTCAGCCTTCCTTTCCTGGATGCAAAAGTCTATTTGCAAGGCCAGGTCCATTAGTGCTTGGAATGAATTTGGTCTGGCCACCCTGGCCAGTTCATCCTTGATCTCATTGTTTAGGCCTCTCCTGAACAGGGTAAAAATAGCCTCAGAGGACCAGTCTGCTTCCTTAGCCAATTGTTTAAATCTGGTCACATAAGTGAGCATATCTTGGGAGCCCTGTTGAAAGTCCAGCAAGCATTCTTGGGCAGTATAGACCTGCTTTGGACGGTCAAACATGCCTTTAAGCGCCTGTATGAACCCATCATAGTCGTCTAGGAGGGCATCGCCGGAGTTAACAAGGGGTGTTGCCCAAATTAAGGCGTTGCCGGAAAGGTGGGATATGATGAAACCCACCTTAGCCCTAGGAGTTTAGAAATAATAGGGCTTAAAGGTAAAGTGGACCAGGCATGAATCCAGGAATCTGCGAAGTGTTTTTGCCGAAACATCAAACTTGTCAACAATACCGCCCAACAGGGCACCCTCCTTTGTAGCAGAATCCCAGGATAAGACCAATTGTTTGAGCGTGGCGTTTTCCGCCTTAAGATTTTGAACCTCGGTTGATCATTCTTGCATGCGTAGCATTAGGTTCTGCACGGCAGCTTCCATCTCGTTTTTAGGTTCGATCGGGTGGCGTCCCCCCTTCTCACCTGGGTTCGGTGTTTGCCGCTGTCTTCGATCGCTGCTTTCTTGCGAACGCTCCTGGTCTTGAACAGCGCTGCTCGAGTCTCGTCTGGTTCCAGGTTGCGTTTAGTTCTGGGATTGCGGAGTGCAGGAATCCAGGAGGCTGGAAAGGCTTAGAAATGCTCGGAACCAGGAAGGGGGAAAGGGACAGGAGTGGGTAATAGCACTGGGACAAAGGAAACAATACCGCGAGTTACGAACACACGTCTGGGCTACTCTGCAACAGCATTGAGACGCGCGGAGCTGCGGAAGGCGTGGTCTACAAAAAGATCACGCCGCGTTCAGCACATGGAGCGAGCAAGGGCTTCAGCTCTGGATGGCCATGTTCGAAGTAGTACGGAATGTAAGCCCCATTGAGACAAGGACCAGGAGGTCCAAAAGGGGCGTGAACTGAAGTTCATGACAAATAACTTGTCCTTTCTCGTCATCCATAAGTACTTCTGGTCGAAAAAATAATTTGTCAGGTTTCCTCAGCAATTTACCTATCAATCCAGGAATCCATGTCAACAAAATATTTACTACATATAAAAATACTTCTGGATCTAAAGGGACACCTCATAATGCTTTTTGGCCTGTAATTGCTAATATAAATTCTCTTACATTCCATTCATGTAATCTATCCCTGGATTGGAATTTATTATCACTGCGTCAGTAAAAGATATCATATTAAGTTTTGTCATCAAGTCACGTCCCAATATGTTAACTGGTGTCTGTCGAGAATACATTAATGGCATAGACACGTCATGTTCTCCTATTGAAATTGGTAATTTGTCAGTAAACAGAACCAAAATCATAGCCCCAGAGAATCCCTGCTCCCGTGTCTACAAGAAATTAAATGTAAATCTCTTGACTCCTATTGTTACCCTGACCCTCGGTTCCTCTTGGGGCTCTGTTGTCACAGATAGTACTGAACACATCAGGTCACTCTGTGTCCTTTCCTAATGTAGGTATAAATTCATCTCTGTACTGTAGGGGAGGCATGGTATCACAAGTATGACACTGACACAATAGGTACAATTAGTAAAACCCTTATTGAAGTTTCTGGGGTTGGAAAAACTCCTACTTTACCCTATAACTAGGATGGGAGTAGTCTCAACCATCAAACAATAAACAAAGCAGTCCTAGTGGAGTCAGTCAAATCAAAATGATCTATGCTAACAAAACCTAATGCCTGCCCTATCTCTTGTACAAAAAGTGTATAACAGAGAAATGTACGTAAAGGAAAAATCACTGTTCAAAAGAATAAATGTGGCTGATTATGGTCTCCTCCCACGTTAGACCACACGAAGTAAGGAGATCCCTGTAGACAGGATGGCACACTCTGCCTCGGGTTTTCAACACAAGAAACAGTTCCAAAACATGGACCGATGGCTACATGGCCTTCCACGTTAAAGTCTCTCTTTCCAGACTTCCAAATAATGTTTCAACAAAAAGTTCATGTAGGCCTTCCTCTGTCGGGGTCAGACCTCTTCAAAACAAAGTTCACGTGGGTCCCCCTCTGTCAGGCTCAGACCTTTCACAACACAGTTCAACAAGCTTGCAAGGGGCTCCCTTCCCCAAGCTTATTACACTTCAGGTTCACCTCAGTCGGGCTCAGACCATTTTCAGATATCAAAGACTTTCGAATGTGCGTGGCTTTCTTCACAGACCTCCGCACGACCACTTCAACTCAAAGTTCACGATTCAACTTTCACTCTCCCCTTCTCTAGTAGTTAATTTTGCTTACTTTGCTTTTTCAGTTCATTTACTTTATCATCGCAAACAGTGCACCTTTCACAGAGACTTTCGAGTGGGCTACTTCCTGTCGCCGGACCACTCCGTTACTTAGTATTGCTGATTTCACAGCTGTCCTCATTTCAAATTTCATTCACAGGTCTGCCTTTCTTTGTGTCGCATCCACAAGCGTGCAGCCTTCAGTTGTGATATAATTTTGCCACTTCAAACTTTATGTGACACACACAGATCTCTCAGGTTGCTTGCCAACTCACCGGCTGTGTGCATTTCTTTCTTGGTTTTTTTTTGCGATTTCCAATTCACAGGTCACGGTTAGTACCACAGGCTTGGCCTTGCCTCCTCAACTCTGCCATTCACCCGGGAAGGTCGCTAGCGTCCTTGAAACTCAATGCAGCCTTCTGATGTGGTATCTGGCCTTCTCCACTTATTTTCATGGTCTGTTGGAAGCACCGACCTCCAGTAAGGAACTCTTGGGGTTGTCGACCCGCTGGTCTCGTCCCTTGGTCCGTCGTGCTGCTCCAGTAGGTTTGCCTGCACCCCGGAAGTTCTGCCCGTTCTCGTGTTCCGCCTTGTTCCGAGTGTGTCTTTAGGTTCTGCCTTTTATCTGTGTAAGGTGAGATAATTAGCATCAGGTGTATGCACTTGAAGTCAATTGCCTGACTTTGCCTGACAAAACTAGCAGAACATGTCCAGTACAATGTATGAGAGTTAGTGTTGTTACTCTCAGTCACCCTTTTCCTCAGCCCAGTGTTTGTGTAAAAGGGTGGGGGGAGTTGGAACCTCAGAGAATCCTAAAAAATAGGATGGGTTAGATCAACAGAAAAGGGTGGAATAGAGCCTCTGCCCATCGGCTGCCTCATGCCTACTCCCCGGAGAGCCTTCTCTCAGGTGATCCTCCTGCACTGGTCCACCCCCAGGGTCCGGATCCAAAGGGGATAGCCATACCCTGGCCATCTGAGAGAAAGATCCCCATGGGCTAGTGGTTGAAACACCATCTGGTTTCTCACAGTACCCTTAAAAAGATTCCCCCCCACTACTGTCACACTCCTTATCCTGGGTGTAGGTATTCACGGGCATCCTGTATTTGCCTTCCATTGCGGCATTGTTGCCTGTTGCATTGGCATGTACTGTTGTGTCTGTACTTGTTCGGATTGCATAGGCGCTTGCTGTGGTTGCCCTTGTGGCGACTGTGGTTGCAGCACAATCTGCTGCATTTGCTGTATGTGTGGCCCATTTGCCTGATACTGAGTGTGATCTTGGGCATAATACTCTGGTGGCTCTGTATTATACTGTAGGGAAAAGGCTTGCCAGTTTCTGCTGCATGTTTCCTCTACTTCTACATGTTCGGGCAACAGGTCCTGTCCTTCCAAAATTCCAGATCTGTTGCGGGTATCTTACATTCAATTCTCCCCCCTTGAGGGTTTTGCAATCGGTCTCTGCATCCAAACCTCTTCAACGTGGCCAAAAACGGCACCCTCCCTGATCTACCAGGTACCCCACAATGATTGGCTGTGTATGCAGCAACTCTTGTATGACCGCTCCTTCTATGGCAAATTTCGACAACTTCTTGTGAGCTACCTTTGCTTCCGCTAGCTTCCTATGCTTTTTCTCTCATTCTTCTCTTGCAACAATCAACGATGATGTATGATAGTCAACTGTATTTCTGCCCATTGCTTTGCTTCCATCCCTAGCTGCTTTTTCATCTGCCTTTTTACTGGCTCAGACATAGCTTGACATAAAATAGGGTAAAATAACACTATGGTTTTATCCCACGGTTCTCTCATCTCAAGACGCCAATGTTTTTGAATCTCCTGAATATAAGCAACAGGATCTTTGCTCTCTCCCATTTCCCATGTCATAATGGAGTACATGTCTGATGTATCAGGATATTGTACTCCAAGTGCCCTTCACATGTCTGCTCTACAATTATTAAAAGGCGCTCCATCATGTGTCGTGTTTTGTGCTGATGTACTTGCAAATCCCGCTCAACTTCAAATGTCATCAGCTCTCTCCCTTAGAATAGCTAGCTGCTAGTAGGCCTTTTACATCACCCACTGCTAATGTCATTCCCGTTGTCATTCATTCTAACTCATGAATCCATTTGCCCGCTCCTGAAGTCAAACTGGATAATTTACACTTCAAATTATCTTTATCCATCTGCGACCACTGTATATATAGTGGTCGTCCTTCCCCTTTCTCACCGGAAATGTGTAAATCCTGTCTTCCAAGTGGGGTGGTTTTGGCCACTTGTCTTTGTCCTAGCAATGACATCAATCTACTTACACAAGGCAGAGACATGTCCTGTAAGCTATGCGACTGTCAGTGCAGAAAATTGGCCAGAACAAGACAGAGCAGCGCTCTGGTAGAATAAGTCTTGCCAGAGCCCTGCTCTGTCCTCCAGACCCAGGATGTCCCGTACACGACTCCTACAGATCCTGTGCTTTATCAAGCAGACTGCTTTCAGAAGATTCTGCGTTTGTGCCGAGTCTCCTGAAAGCAGTCTGCGCATTGTAGTGCAGGCTGCTTCCACTTCTCAGCGCATTCCTCAGTGAGGGTTCATAGCATGCAGTACTGTGCCTGCAACTGCCGAAGCTTCACATACAGTTTTGTAGCTGTTCGAACTGGTATATATGCCCTGCATTTTACAGACATCTCTTTATTAGGGTGATTATTGTGATCAATCAAAACAGAAGAGTCCATTATTCACTTAAAAGGTTTTCTTAATGAATCACTATAACACATGTTTAACATTTAAATTTGTGGACATTAAGTTGTTCCCATAATGTTTTTTGCTTTTATGCAAATCTCCAGGATCGAGTTCTATATTGAGATAATATATTGCACAACTTGGCTGGGGGCGACACCCCTTGGCCCCACCCCTGCCTTTACAAAGCCCTACACCTCCTTCCGAAAGCCCCACCCCTCCTTTGAAGTGACAGTTCCCCCAATAAATGTTTTCCATTTCCAGCACTGGCGACCGTCCTTGTGGTCGTTCAGGATATGATATAGGTTCTGGTATTTTTCCTTCCAGTTCCCCTAAATCTTTCTATGTTTGAGTCTGCAGATGAGCCACATGCACCCACTCCTCAGGCCCTCTCATTTTCTTCCCTCTCTTTATCTGACCTCATCAGATCCCAATTGGTATGGCTGTTATCCCTTTCTCCATCATCAAGATCTAATCTGTATTGGGACAGCGTTCTATGCTTGTTCATCATTACATCATCCAGAGGAGGCAGCATGTAGTGACAACAGTGCCCCGGCAGTGCAGTCTGATACAGGGCCACAGGGGGAGGTGCCCACCCTGGATGACTTGGAATCATTCCATCAGCTGGAGTTCAGCCCCACAACACTCCACAGTCCCATAAGGACACCTACCCCCTCAATGGAAGAGCTAAATTGCCGCATGCAGCGGATGGAGGAGCAGCAGGCTACCCTCACCCAGCTGGTGGAGAGGCAGCTGGAGGAATCTAGGCTGCAGAGGGAGTGCTACAGCACATCGGTACATCGCCTCTCAAGTGCAGTGGATGCTTTGCAGCACTATAGTCACCCTGGCACGCCATGTGAGGGAGGGCAATGACGACACCTTGAGGATGATTGAGTCCATGTTGATTGGCCAACAGGCGAATCTTGCACATATGCCACCTATTCCAGATTCTGTGCCATCCAATACCACCACCCCATCCAGCTCCACCACTGCCAGTCCACGGAGGCGCTCGAGTCGGATAACAGGGCTCTCGGGCAAGGATGCACAAGCACATAAGCGCACACGGAAATGATGGCATGTGCGTCGGGCACTGCAGGACACGTGGACTAGAAGGGTGTGTGGGGGTGGGTACGTTTGGGTGGTGGGGGAGGTCCATTAGGGGGTCTGAATATTGGGGCCTGGTTGGGGGTGGGTACATTTGGTCGGTGGGAGAGGTCCATTAGGGGGTTTAAATATTGGGGCGTGGTTTTGGGTGGGTACGTTTGGGTGGTGGGTGGGCATGTATTACAGCTTCCCTAACCATTGCACCTCCTTCCCTGTTGTTAATTCATTAATATAGCATAATTTCAAAAAAACATACATGAGTGGACATCCATCATTTCATTTGCAGTATAACAATTCATTTATTGGCATCACCATATCCATGCAATGCTGTGAATGTGCTGTCTCTCAAAAGTAAATGCGAATCAGTGCATCCTGTGCTCGTTGTCCATCTAGTGGACCCCCAGGAGGAGGTTGTGCCATCACATCCCCATCCCCATCCCCATCTCCATCATCATCATCTGCGTCTGGGGGCATTGGAATGTTCCTGCGCATGCACAGATTGTGCAGCATAGCACAAACGAGCGTGATTTTAGCCGTCTTCAGTGGGCTATACAGCAGTGATCCGCAGGATCTGCTCAAACAGCGGAACCGGGCCCTCAGCAGTCCAAATGTCCTCTCAATCATGCCACGTGTGCGGACATTTGACCTGTTGTACGCCTCTTCATGCCTGTTCCTTGGCCTCCGTACAGGCGTCATCAGCCATGGCGTGAGTGCATATCCAGCATCACCTACATGGGATGTAGATGGGGGGGGGACATGTCAGTGTTTGTGGTATCATGTCTTCATCAGATGCAGTGCAATCTTGTGTCATTGTTTATTCATGCATATGTGGCATGCAGTGGTTGGATCGGTGGGTGGTTCTGTTCTTTGGCCATCGTAGAGGACGTTGGCAACTGGACATTGACCAACGCATTGGTGTGCATGTGTATTCTGCTCTGCGGGTGCATTGGCTTGTGAGTATGGCATTGTGCAGTGCAGTGATGTGCACACATGGCAGAGTCAGTCCACCGTGATGAAGTAGTCGATGCAGGACATCTCATGTACAGGAATCATGTGCATTGGGAGGGCAGTGTTGCATATTGTGGGTGGGTGTTTGCAGTGGCTCCAGGTGTATGGGCCAGGGATAGTATTGGCTGTGTGTGTCATGTGGCAGGGTGTGTACAGGCACACTGTGGTAACCTGTCATGTATTGCTTTGTGATGTTTGGGTTCTGCTGTCTATTCAGTTGATGGCTGGGGGGGGGGGTGATGCATGTGCAGTCACAGCGGCACACTCACATTGCTCATTGCCCTGGACACACATACACCACTTCCACAGGGTCGGTGCTTTGGCAGCTGTACTCACCCAATAGCCATGTGCTTTGTCCAGCATTACGTTCCATGTACCGTGGCAATATGGAATTCCGCAGTACCATTGAGTCATGGGTTGAGCCCGGGAAACATGCGCAGCAATGTGTTAACACATGCGTGGCATCACATACCATCTGTACATTCTGTGAGTGGTACTGTTTCCTATTGCGTAACACCATCTCAATTGCACGTGGTACTGTCAGCTCAATGTGGGTGCAGGCGACTGCACCTATGCAATTTGGCATGCCTGCTATGGCATGGAAGGCCAACTTGGTGGCAATAAACTCGGGGAGGGTACAGGGTAGGGCTATCTGTTCAGACACATGGCGCAACAGGGCATCCAGTACCTGTACCAGGATTTTGGAGAAACAGGGTTGTGACAGGCCGTGCAGCTCACCAACTGTGTGTTGATAGGTGCCGGTGCCAAGGAAATGCAGAACAGACACCACCTTCAGGGGGTCGGAGGTGGCAGTGGGGGTGTCTATCTGGCTGCTGATGTCCTCTATCATGGCGGTGATGTACAGGATTGTTGGACGTCCAGCGGGTATAGTGTGTGGATCTGTCCTGGGGTAAGGTTCCAGGGTGAGGCCCTGATGCATGGTATTGCAGGCTGCCTGCGGGGTGGTGCCGGCTGGACAATGGGGTTTGCCATGGGTACAGGGTTAGCTGGTTGCCGCCTGCGCCTCCTACGCCTCTGCCTCCTCCTCTGCAACAATACTGCCATCATGTGCAGTGCTGCCTGTTGGTTGAGTAGGCCCAGTCCCAATGCTACTAGAGCTGCTGCCTTCATGGTTCTGTTTTGTGTTGGGCTGGGTGTGGCCCTTTTGTAGGCTCTCAGTGGCCTGCTGTGTCCAGCTGGGCTGATTTGGTGCACCTGTGCCCTGATTCAGGTCAGCAGGCACTGTTTAACGTCATGTTTGCAGTGGCGACGGTACCGCCACTGTGATCATGGTTTGAACGCCATTTTTCAGGCAGTGTTTCCATTACCGCGCTAGTTGTGATGCTCGCAGTGTTTAGTATTGCCAGTAACGGAGGGCTTTCCGTGCAGGCGGAGTTTACGGGAGCCTAAACTCCGCGGTGGTGGTTGGAGGTGGTGCTATTTCCGGGTCCGCAGGTCATGATTGGGCGGACGCGGAAACGGTGCCGGTATGGTTATACCAGCGCCGTTAAGTCCGAAGCGATGTACTTGTAATGAGGCCCTGTGTCTTTTTTCAAACAAAGCAACTTCTTACACTAACATAGTCATAACCCCAAACAAATGTGCACAACAGTTTCTACGAGTGTCTCCTACTTTTTCTGTAAAAGTATCTCATCTCCATTTTACCCCATTTTGGAGTGTGAACCGCACCCTTTGGCCTAGCTGCAGGAATTCCTATATCTTAATACCACATATTGCAGTTTGATGCATTCCCTTCTATCTCCTTGAGAATAGGTATTCAAGGTATCTCTTCTTAAATCAATCTGGTTACGTTTCCCCACTATATATATTTACACATGCAATACAATCCCTCCCCTTTTATTTGCCACTTTCGATGTTCTACTTACATCCCGTTGCTTAGTTCGAGCCCTTGGGTATCAACGCTTCCCCAATCAACCACTTCGCCTTCAGTCCGCGTAGCGCCCGTGGGGACTGGACAGGAATTTCTTCAAAGAGACACCTGCCAACCATCTTGATTTACACAAGTAATTCTTCCGCTCTCCACAGGAAACTCTACGATCTTCCGGCTGATAGTGGAAGACGTCAAGAATCTGAGAGTTCGGATCTAAACCATCCACACAGCTACCAAATGTGCAATAGCACCTGGAGTATTCCAACTGCCGAATGGGATTACCACAATAAATGTTCTCAGGCCCAAATAACTGGACAAACTCAAAGAATATGGCAAAATACTACTTTGTTATCAGTTCAATAAAGTAGGGAAACCTGGTGAACAAAATGATTGTAGTTCACACACTCTGAAGGCATTTTGGTTACACAAAAGGTTTTATATCTCGACATACGTCAGCTATGACCTCATTCTACGTGGCTAACTGTGAAAACCTATAGGGTGTAGAGATTCGTTAAGGGAAACGTATGCATAGAGTTTATGTAATTGTTAGTATCATTATTGGAGGCCTATTCTCTGGTAGGCACGCCTTCAACCACCTCTAGCTACTTAAAATGCAGATAACGTAAAACCAGCAGCAGATAGGCCCATGCAACAATGTATGTTGGACCATTACATAGACCCTCATGAGTGGCTGGCACTTTCTTACCACCCTTGCAAGGGAACAACATCAGACAACTGCCTTTCTTAGCTAATTAGCCTACCATTTCTCATCAGTTAGGCCCTAAGCCAAGGCGTGTTCTTTGTAGTTGAACTTGCTGACTGTTCTCTTCCACTGAACTTTAAAGGGAGTGAAGGTGCATTGCTATCTTCGTCTGGAGCCTTATGAATAGGCCTTGTTTTCCGGTCCTGAACCACACGTGACCATGGTTTTGTCCATTTTGCTCTTCTATTTAGTGCTATTTGATTCAATTATGTTGGGTGCTATTACTCTCCTTGCTCCATTCTGCATATGCTTTCTGCATCTTTAATTGAACAATACTTGGCACTCACAAATGTTCACTCATTTACTTAATCTAAGAGAAATATGTCCTGTGTACATAGCTTATCTTCTCCGACTCGTTTAGAGCCATGTAGTTGTTCATGCAGAGGCATCCTTGCTTCTGAGCCAAGCAAATACCCTTTGTTCCTGCATGAATTTGTATTCAAGTGCCTGTCAGCATTACAGCCTTAGGTTCCCTTCTCGAGACTTCTTGCTTACTATTATACAATGCAGACGTCCATTTTCTTAGCATGGCGGCTTTACTCGCGTTGTATTTCCTACTATAGAAAGCTTCTATATGTCTCATCTACCTTGCATTTCTGCATATATACATTTATTACATCTCTTGTCACTTATCTTCTTAGTGTATATGGTTTTCTTCGTAGTCTCACATATGTTTACTGCATCACTTTAATCACATCATCATTCTTTAGATATCCATACATCGAGTTCAGTGTGTCCGCATATCTTCTCTCTTTAGTGGAAACAGTTTACATCTGCCACACTTTAATTATAGTTCTTCTATGTCCATTGGTGTCTGCAGCTCATGTGTACCACATCAGTTTGAGGGTACATTTGATACGGTTGTCTAAGCGCACAACGTCTCTCATACCTTCAATGTGGTATTGGAATGATACCGGGTGTCAAGCACAGTGCTTTCTTGTTGTTCTTCCAGTATGATGGAGGGCAGTGGTGGGCTCTATAAATGACGTATACATCTGCCTCTCTACACTTCAACATTCTAAATCCAACTACACAGTAATGAGAATAATACTGTCATTAACTATACATTGTTCATATAACTGATACTTCGTTAGTTGTTTGTTAGTTCTGTGAATGTACCATCTTTTCATGAATGGGGCTAATGCTGTATTTTCTAAAGCAGCTGTTTGGAGTATGGAAAACGTGAAACTGTACAAGAAAGCAGATACTGCTGCATACCATGCAAATGCACCACAGTAAATTATTATAGTTGAAAATTGGATAATGTCGTCTGAGAATATATGATTGGCTCATGTTGTGATAAGTAGCATGAGGTGTTTAACCTAAAGTCACATGTATTTAGATGCTGGGCTAGATTCAGCAGGTGCTAGCACTCATGAATCAATGAGAACCCAAAAAATCTCATGTTTGCATTTCTTGTTAAACTGGCAGAACCCAAATACATTTCCTTTCCAGATCCTGTGCTAAAGGAAGCACCCAAAAAATGTACATGTTTGCAGGGCTCGTTTAAAAGAGAGGACCCACAATATTCTCATGTGTGCAGATCTCAGTTAACAAGGAGAACCTGAACACATCTCATGTCGTTCTTGTGTAGCATGGAGAACCCAAAATAAATAATCATGTTAGCAGCACTCATTTAAGAGGGAGAATTGGAAGGATCTCCTGGATTACTATCTGCTTTTTGGAAGTAGTGCTTTACTGGGGTAGTAAAATAGCAGGAGCAGGCTAAAGTAAAATACTTGTATAGAACATTTGCTAGTGCCATCGAATTCCATTACATGCACCAGCAGTCAATCACCAGAGGTATGGCACTGCATCAAAGCTTGATGTTATGCTGAAAGGCTGTTGTAGAGGTCATCTGGTTTCATCCCCGTTTTGCATATGTATCACATCATATTGCACCACAATGTTGTGGTACACAGTTAATCACAGCCTTCCCCAGCACACACTTTTCTTGCACAGGTTGCTGGTGCTGAGATGCTGTATGTATGAAGTATTTTACCCTTTGAATTTTCCTGTTGGGTTAAGCCAGGCCCTACTACACTCATCTGACTGTGAAGGTGGCTTTGGAGTCGGCAGTGGGGCTGCAAAAACTCTCGAATTATGCACTACCAGATATCCCAGACCTTTTCTGAAATACATTGTAAAAAAAGTGGAGGAGTTGCTGTATCTTTCCCTTCCTCCTCTGTACCTATGGCATTGCACGCCTCCTCCTCATAGCACTGGATTCCAAGATCATGTGTTGCACACTGTATGAAGCATGTGAAAAGCCTCAATCACACTGCGCCAAAAGTGTGCAATATAAACGTGTTTTCCAAATAATTGAAAGGAATTGTAAACAAAAGTCCAATGAATTTATTCACGAAGTAGCCTATTCACGAAGTAGCCAGACACGTGTTTCAAGTCTTAACCGACTCTTCATCTGAGGCTTGAAATTAAGGCTGGGACCTAATATTGAAGATGGGTGGACAATGCCTGGACAACTCTCTCAGCGCTTCGCAATTGCGGAATTCGGTTCGAATTATGAGTGAAAGTGATCTGCAGTGAGCGGCCCCTTTGCATTTTGGTCACTGGGATTTTCGCCTCTTAAACTAGCTACTATAAAAAGATGGCGCAGATGCTGCACACTAAATTACGGCCACTGAATGAAATCTCCTGCCTCTAATCAATTCTATGATTGTCTCCACTCAATTATCATGTTGTCTCCCCTATCAGAAGAAAGGAACAAGTTACTTACCTGTAACTGTTGTTCTCCAGCATGGGTCTGGCATGGATTCACATGCTCATGAATATTCCCCGTCGTCAGGCTGGGAATCCTTGGTAAAGAAAAAAAATCAGTATCAGTTTAGTTTCTGATCTGTCTTTCTTAGTCATAACCAATCACTGGTCTCTGGGTCATACTGCCCCCAGCCAATGACTGCCCTCTCCCTAAGCCCCGCCCCTGGCAGCCATCCTCAGATTTGGTAGCACGTAAAGTGGCAGTATGACCAAGTGAAGAGCCGCAGAGGGGTAGGAGGGAGGGTTCGCATGTGAATTCATGCCAGACCCATGCTGGAGAACAACAGTTACAGGTAAGTAACTTGTTCCTTCTCCAGCAGGGGGTCTGGCATGGATTCACATGCTCATGAATATAAGAATACATAGCAGTACACAAATACACAACCACGGGAGGTGGCAAGGCTCAACATTAAGCATTACATAAAACTCAACATTAAGCATCTCTTACCTCCTCACCCGGCTCACCTTAAGCGTACAGGTTGCGCAGCACTGCCTGGCCGACTCTGGACTCGTCCCTGGAATCCCAGTCGATGCAGTAAAATCTCGTGAAGGTGTGAGTCGACCTCCACGTAGCAGCCCTGCAGATGTCCAGCAGGGGCACACCAGACAAGAACGCCGTGGTGGCAGCGATCGCTCTGGTCAAATGGGCTCTCGGACGGCCGGGCAATGGTCGGTTTGCCAACCGATGACAGTGCATGATGCAGCCAGAGAGCCATCTGGAAATGGAAGCCTTCGAGAGAGCCTTCCCTTGGTTCACAGGTCCAAAGTTCACAAACAGCTGTGATGTCTTCCGAAAACTCTTTGTTCGGTCCACGTAAAACTTCAGCGCTCTAGCCACATCCAGCGAGTGCAAAGTCCTCTCGGCCGGCGACAAAGGCGACGGGAAAAAGACTGGTAACACCAAGGGCTCGTTGAGATGGAAGTCCGACGGCACCTTGGGCATGAAGGAGGGGTGCGTCCTCAGCACCACCCTCGTATCGTGGAAAGTCAAGTATGGAGGCTTGCAGGAAAGGGCCTGAATCTCTCCCACGCGTTGTACGGAGGGGATGGCCACAAGGAACGCTGTCTTCCATGACAGGAACTTCAACGGAGCTCAATGCAAAGGCTCGAATGGCGGACCCATGAGCCTGGTCAGCACCACATTGAGCTCCCATGCCGGGGCTGGAGCCTTCACCGGCGGGAACGATCGGAACAGTCCTTTCATAAACTCCTTCACCAGGAGATGAGACCACAGGGACAACCGTCCTGCAGTTCTGTTGTATCGGGAAATCGCTGCCAGATGTATCTAGATGGAAGCATGAGCTAGTCCAGCTTTGGCCAGCGACAGCAAGTATGGTAGCACTTGAGGGGCTGTAATCCGTAGAGGGTTAATCTTCTGTGCACGGCACCAGACAGAGAACCTCTTCCACTTGTGTCCATAGCACTTGAGAGTTGAGGACGCCCTGGCCTTTGCAAGAACCTCTCTGCAGTCAGCCGGGATATCGTACCCTCCAAACTTTAGTGCTGCAGGAGCCAGGCCTGCAAGTTCAGCGACTCCGGGTCGTGATGAAGAATGGCGCTTCTTCTCTGGAGAGAAGATCTGCGTCCGTCGACAGTTTGACTGGCAGGGATGCCGACAAGTCCAGAAGGTCCGGGAACCATATCTTTCTGGCCACTTCAGTGCGACAAGGATCATCCTGCACTGAGACCTCTTGAGTTGGTTGATGAGCCTGAGCAGCAACAGCAACGGCAACGGCGGGAACACATACAGGAACAGGCCATCCCAGGGGAACGAGAAAGCATCGCCCATGCTCCTCGGCTGGGGGAACCTGCTGGCGAACCTCTGGCACTTGGAGTTCGTTGCCATCACGAACAGGTCAATTTGGGGTTTGCCCCATCGCCGGAAGAGATGATCCACTTGATCGTGGCGTAGTTCCCACTCGTGGCACGAGCGCAGCTCCCTGCTGAGTGAGTCGGCGATGGTGTTTTTTATCCCTGCTAGATGAAAAGGCACCAGAAACATCCCCTGGGCAACGGCCCAGTGCCACAGATCCTGGGCTTCCTTGGACAGGGCTGGGGATCTGGTTCCTCCCTGCTTCCGGATGTAGAACATCGTGGTGGTGTTGTCAGTGAAGATCCTCACCACCTTGCCCTTGAGGGACGGGAGGAATGACTTGAGGACCCAGAACACTGCTCGGAGCTCCAGTATATTGAGGCTCCTCCGGGAGCCACAGGCCTCTCGCGTGAAGATCTCTGGTGTGCACTCCCCACCCCTCCAGGGAGGCTTCCGTTGTCACCGTCACCTGGTATGGTCTGAAAGTCCGTGCCTGCGGCGAGATGCGCGCGGGTGCCCCACCATCGAATTGCATGGAGGAATGCTTCGTTGAGCGAGATCTTGTCCTCAAAGCTGTCCGTCGCTTGCGTCCAACAGGCGTTGAGGAACTCCTGCAGAGGACGCATCTGAAGCCTGCACAGGCGCACCAGATAGATGCAAGAGGACATCAACCCGAAAAGGGACTTGATGGACCTCACTCTGGCCACACCCATGACCAGCAGACACTGTACCTTGCCCAGGATGGCCTGCGTTCTTTCCTCCGACGGCGAGGCCAACTGCGCTACTGTATCGAGCTTGGCTCCCAGAAACAGCACGACCTGCGACGGAACCATGTGGGATTTGGGGAAGTTGATGGAGAATCCCAGGTCCGTGAGCAGCCGGACGGTCTTTGCCGTGTGTTCTACGGCGAGTTCCCTTGTCCCTGCTCGGATGAGCCAGTCGTCCAGGTAGGGGTAGACGTGGATCCCCTGCAGGCGCAGCCGCGCCGCAACTGGTGCTAGGCACTTGGTGAACACCCTGGGCGCCGACTTCAATCCGAATGGGAGGGCCTGGAACTGGCAGTGCCGCTCTTGGACTACGAACCTGAGAAACTTTCGGTGTCCTTTTAGGATGGGGATGTGAAAGTACGCATCCTCCAAATCCAACGACGATAGGAAGTCGCTGGCCCAGCACGTGCTGGAGGGTGACCATCCGGAACTTCTGTACCTTGATGTATTTGTTTAGCCAACGCAAGTCCAGGATGGGACGCCAACCTCCTGTCTTCTTTCTGACTAGGAAGTATCTTGAGCATACCCCGGAGCCCCGAAGCCTCTTTGGGACGAGCTCAATGGCTCCTTTCTTGAGCATCGCCCTTACCTCCAACAGTAGTTGAGGGACGTGGTTTTCCTTCCTGGCCACGGGAGGAATTCGGGGGCACTTCTTTAGAAATTCCAGAGTGTGCCCGTGGGCCAGTGCAGCCAGCACCCAACGGTCGGTGGAGATGGACTTCCACACGCTGACGAACTTTGTCAGCCGGCCTCCCACCGGGGTGCTTCGTTGGGGGCCCGACACGACGGCCGGTTCAGTCTTGCTTGGAAGCAGCCTTGCTGCCCTGGCCTCCCTGGCGACGACGGCGAGATCCACCGGACTTGCCTCATCCCCTGTAGGCTTTTTGCGACGAGGAGCGGGCCACCTGATGGTAGGTCGAGGAGCCACCGCCGAATCCTTTGGAGGCTTCTGCTTGCCTCCGGAGTTCCGAAAAGGCGCCCGTCGTTGCTGCAGAACTCCCATGACCCGAGCCGTCTCCGTGTTGGTCTTGATGGCCTACAGCAACTCATCCACAGTCATTCCAAACAGATTGTTCCCGTCAAAGGGCATTTCCAAAACCTTGGTTTGCACGTCCTGGCGGAAATCCGTTGCCTTGAGCCACCCCCGCCGTCGAAGGCAAACGCTGTTGCCCAACTGGCGGAAACCGGTGTCGGCAAAATCCGTGGCCACAATTATGGCGTGGTCCGACGCCACCTCACCCTCCTGTAGGATCACCAGGGCCTCTGCCCTCTTGTCATCTGGGAGGAAGTCCAACAGGCAACAGTGGGGCGATCTTGTACCACAATTCCCTGTCGTAGCGGCCACAATCGCTAGGGTGTTGGCCGCCTTAATCGTCGTCACCGCCGACGAGATGACTCGTCGTCCCACGACGTCCAGCTTCTTTCCCTCGCCGTCCGGTGGGGAAGTTGAGGATGAAGCCGATGCCCCCCCGCTTTCTTCTTGGCCGCCGCTGAGACGACCGAATCCGGGGTCGGCTGCGCCCTAAGGCACAACGGGGTGGCGTCGGGGACCCGGTACTTCTTCTCGTACCGGTCCCTCTTGGTGTCGTGGACGGGTTTTTGAGGAGGGCAAGTCCCTCGTCCCAGATGTCATCCAGCAACGGCACCGCGAGGACCGTCTTTCTTTTGGCCTTGCGCCATTGGTAGAGGAAGCCTTCCTTCTTTTTTCTCCTCAGGGCAGAGTTGAAAAAGCTTGAATGCCCTGGCAATCATGGCATGGAAGGAGCCAATCTCGTCAGGTGGGGATGCCCGAGGAATCGGAGATGGGAGGCCAGTCCCGTCGTCACCGCCGTCGTCATCCGTCCCTGTCGTGGCCGTGTCCGTTCCCGTGTCATCCCTCGGGATCGGGGAAGGGGACAAAGGCTGAGAAGGCTGTGTGGGCTGAAGGGGCACTGGATGAATTCTCCTCCTCTTATTCGGAGGGCTTCCCGATGGACCCGGTACAGCTGGGTCGTCCGTTGGGGGGTAGGGGCAGTCTCGTCCTTATCTCTGTGCATAAGGCCTGAATTGCTGTCAAAATGGCCACCGAGTTGTCCTGAGGATCGGGTTGCAACGGGCATGCCGGGAGAGATGGTTGTTCCTCCACGGGAACCTAGTCGTTGCCACCCTCGCTCTTGTTGTCCCCCTCCTCGGGATTCCTCCCGTGGGGCTGGGCCTCTTCCAAATTCTTGGCCAGTTCCTCCTCGGAGGTTGAGCCCGTGTCAATAACGATCACCGCCCCCCCCCTCTTTTCCCACCGGGGTCTTCACGGGGGTCTTTTCGATGGGCTTAAAAGAGGATTCCCTCCGCGGAGGCAGGGAACCTCTAGGCCCCGAGGTCGCCTCCACAGGCTTTGCCAGGCCCGCAGCGAATCCCTCGATAGAGGCCTTAGCCGGGTGGATCAAGGCCTTCACCGCCTTGGGCGCGCTTGAGGCCTGCACCTTAGGGGGAGGGTCACTGCATCGCTCCCCCTCGGCAGGTTCTTCCGAGATCGACCGAGGCCTCTCCAGAAGCTTAGCCGGGTTCTCGGATTTTTTCTTCCCCGAGCCAGAGCGTTGGCTTGCGGATGATGGCGTCGGTGAAGGTGCGCCCTGCCTGGCAGCCGAGGAGCCCGACCGTTCGGTGCTCCCGGTGCCCGCGGACTTGCGGTGCTTTGCCTTCTGTTGGGCCCCCGTCGCCGGGAAGCCCTCACAGGACTTAGAAGACCGCTCGGACTTCTTCTTCTCACCTGCTGGGCTCTTGCCTTCCAGCCAGTTGGAGAGACAGGTCCGGCTATCGCTCATCGTCCGATCCGACATGTTAAAGCAAAACGCACAGTCCTTCTCCACGTGCGTTTTGTCCTCATGGAGGCAGTAAAGGCATTTTGAATGCTTGTCCTCCTTGAACACATTTTGTAGGTTGCATCCAGGGCAGATCCTGAACAGTTTGCCGGGAGTCGAGCTTCCCTTCTCCTGAGCCATGTTCTTCTCGTCCACGAGGTAGGCCTCAGAAACTTCTGGAATCCTCAAAGACGCGTAACTCGACGAAAACTTCACCCTTGAGGGGCGTAGATAAATCCGAAACTGGTCCCTGTTGATCAGAAGTAGAAACGGTGGAGCTTGAGGCTGGATTAAACCGAATAATGAGATAAATCTCTTTGAAAAAGAGCAAAACGCAGTAAAAGCTCGAGAGCTATAGCATGAGGACTCCCAACACTTGAGCGTGCGGTAAAAATCTGAGGATGGCTGCCACGGGCGGGGCTTAGGGAGAGGGCAGTCATTGGCTGGGGGCAGTATGACCCAGAGACCAGTGATTGGTTACTACTAAGAAAGACAGATCAGAAACGAAACTGATACTGATTTTTTCTTTACCGAGGATTCCCAGCCTGATGACGGGGAATATTCATGAGCATGTGAATCCATGCCAGACCCCAGGCCAGGGAACTGGCACACTCAGTTACAAACTCTGAATATAATCTGTCTCCAAACAATTCTGAGCTCTCTTTCCAGCTAGTCATTTTTCTCATCTGTCACAAAAAGTTGCTATATTCATTTATAACTGTAAAATGTAGTCCCCGCCCCCAAACAATGTCCAGAAAGTGTCTGTGCTTCTAGGATTTTATCTCATCACAAATATTTGCTACTAGCATTTTGTCTCATTTATCACAAAATGTTGCCACATTCATTCAAAGTCAATGAATGTGATCTGGTTCCTCCAAACAATTCTTTGATTTTCACTATACAACTAGTATGTTGTCCTGTTCATAACAAAAAGCTGCAAACACTAAATATAATCTCCTGCCACCAAACAATTGAAGGAGGACATGTTCTTCACAAAAAGACGTTTGCCTTGACCATCACAAAAGGTTTGCACGCTCATCATCATCAATTACAGCTGACTGTAATCTCCTGCTTGAACAGTTCTATTATTTTGCTCTTCACAACTAGCCTTCTTTCTCATCTGTCATAAAATGTTTATGCTCTCAGCTACACACACTGAAATAACTCTCCTGCCTTCAAATAATTCTATCCTTATCTCTCTGCAACTAGTATTTTGTCTTGTCAGTCTCAAAACATTGCTGCATTCAGTTACAGCCATTGAATGTAATCTCCTACATCCAAATATTTCTAAGATTTTCTCTTTGCAACCAGTATTTAGCATCATATGTCACAAAAAGTTGACACACTTAGTTCCAACCATTGGCCTTGGTAATTGTTGATTAATTCACCTGACTTCACAGGACTGTGTGGCATCGCTGGTGTTTTTATTGGATACTCTACCTGGACTTTAGTAACAGAAATATCATTTTAGGTGGCTGTATGTTGTCTAGGGATTGCCCCTGGACCGTTGTGCTAGCCTCCTTATTCACATCCCTTTCTATTCCTTCTCTCCACTTGATAAGGTTCTCAATTTTGTCCTACGGCCTCTATAACCTTCCCTGCTCTTCTCCCTCCTATAAACCACTGCCTCATGTGTATTGGATCTTAATATGAAATTGATCCCTCTTTAAATGTGTATTGCTCATCTTCACTCACTGATCTCTCAGATTCCCATCCTCCCTGTGCTGCCTCTCACTTCTACTCTTCTAGTTCCTTGCCCCACTTTTCTGGAATTTCCTTCCCCTTCATCTTAAAATCTACATTATACCTCCTCTCTGCCCTTGCTATGTCTCACCATACTGTAAACTATAACCTGGTGATGATCAGCCTGTATTACTTATCAGCACGTCACTTGTATCCGTACCATTATCCCACCATCCATTGGCCTACAACCGTCCATTGTTTCTGTACTTTTAGGGAACCTGACCCAGCATTGCCCTACTGATAATTGTTTTGGTCGTGTATGTGTTTCTGGTCAAAACATCTTAATAAATATAAACGTACCAGAAAGGATCCAGTGGTAGGAGGCAGCTAGGGACAGTATTACTGAACTTTAGACTGAGGAGACTATGACAGAATTTGACAGTTGTGACAGGCAGGTCTATGTGGGAGAAAGTGACTGGAGACTGAACAGCCCGGCTTTCAGGTAAGCGAGGGACTGAAAATATCAAAGGACTTTGGGCTTTCCAATTGGGGAGGGAGCCGCCCACATATAATAACAGACTTGCTCTGATATTTTGTAGCTCACTGCCTCTGGAGCAAAGAGAAAGACTACCTGTGGACTATTCCAGGTCGAGACAATGGCAAAGCTTGGGTGACAGAGGGAGTAGGGTTATGATATTGAGAGACAGACTGTCAGGGTGACTGTGTGAAATTATTTAGGATCATCAGTGGTTGGGATGAGGTTTCCTTCATTCTATAGTGCCCTGTGCCGGGTCTAAGGCACTAAATGATGATCACAGAGGGAGAGGGTACTACTGCCCAAAAGGGTTCACTCATAATACATGATTACAGAGCATGAGTCTTCTACTAGACCCAAATCATTCCCTAATACTATCTATGATCACAGTGGCCCAGGGGCCCTACAGCCCTGTTACAAAGGAGCCCACAGAACACACAAACACCAGTAATGGACTTCACTATATTATTAAGGACACAGGAAGTGGAGAAATGTCTTTCAGTGAAGGTAAACTCAAAAGAGGGGCATTCTAACATGATAAGCCATGTCAGGATAGAGCAAATAATAAGGTGCATCCTCGGCTATAGAAGAATCTGTGTGGGTCTCAGTCTAAGATTCAAGACCCTGCTCTTGAAAGCAAGGTTCCAAAGTCCAACAATCACTCAGATATTCAGTGAATTAGAGTGCCACTGCAAACCTTTTGTGGTTTTGACAAGACCAGGGCAGTGGCCTGTAGTCTGTGCTATCATTTCAGCACCTTCTGGGATGGTGAAACTGCCTCTGGTGTTCCTATGACCTCTCACATTCTCAGGGATTTTGAAATTGACAAGTGTACACTTCTCCCGCCTATCCTAGTGGTCGTCTGCATTTTTGCTGTCCCACCTGTAAAATGTTGGTTAGGTATTCCTCCCATAACAGAGTCATTCAGGATAGGATATCTCCCCCTACCTGGCTACTATTTCTAGGGTTCTCAGAGTAGGGCTGATGGCCTGCTCCTGTCTCCCTAGTTCAAGGCTCCAACACTGGGTCTTTGCTTCCAACCTTTTGCGTCTTGTGAATACAGCTTCCACTCACTCTGCCATTTCTAGGAGAAAAAGCACCACTGACTTGCTTCAGCAACCACAGGTTGGTATGGGGCTCTGACTGTGTCAACAACCTTCCTACAGCTCTGTCTTTCCCCTTTCAGCACTGGCCCCAGCTCCTTCACAGGTCTCTTACATTAGCCTTCACAAAATGGGCGCTGGATCACTGTGATGCCTGGAGCTGATCACCTCCTGATCCCTGGTTTCAGACCTCATTGACTTTCCTGGTCTGAACATTTCAGTTCCTGCCCTCCCCCTGCTCCTTCCCATGTTATTGCTCCTGCCCTTCCTCCTGATTGAGAGCTTACCCTACCTTCCACTCTCCCTCTGCTCCTGCTCTCACTCCTGTACTTTCCCCAGAGTGGAACACTGTTCTTCTCCTGAACAAAGTTAGTGGCATCAAACTGGCTATTATGATGTGGATAATAAAGAGATAGTGGCAATAAATGCTCTAATTGGTTCTCCCATTCATTCCTCAGTTTCTCTACTCATGGTGGGGCTTGGGCTATTGCTGCCACCTCCTCCCCTTGTGGGCACATTCTCCCCTTCCTTATTACCAGGTGAGGGTAGTTGGGGAAAACTGAAATCCGGCCCTTTGAGCGGGTTCACTGTGTTATAATCAGATCGAGTATATCTCTTGTTTCAGCTTTCCACCTACCAGGTCCATCAGAATTTGCTTGCCTATCTCTCTCTGCTCATGTTGGTTGACAGAATGTTGTAGTTTGTGATTTTGACCCAAGTGGGAATACCTCATTCCTGTCTCTTCTGTATGCTTTTCTATGTTGTTCAGTCCACAATACATGTTATACATTGCCCCTCTGCCAAGCACAGTGCTTGGTCTACTGTTCCACTTATGACCCACAGGACCTAGCTAGCATGTGTTTCTTTCTCTCACTAGCTGCTGATGTGCCAGTGTCTGCAATTTCCAACCTGGTAAGGGATACCTACAGGAGGTCCACGTTTTACACAGCTTTCCTGACACTACTGGGAGGACTCGGGAGCCCCAGAGAACCACATTTATTTAAGGGTTTCCATAACAGAGTGCATAGTTCCTACTGATACCCAGAGCCCTCTAATCCCATTTTACTGGTAGAGCCACAGTGACATTGTCACATAACACCACCCCTTCTTTATGGCCTACCCTGGCACTTTCAGTTCTGGTATTGGGTGCCTACTTAGTCAGCATTAGTTTGGAGTTTGCTCTCTTAACGTTCTACTATAAATGTGTAGGGGTGAAGACTCATGAACCATTTCATGATCCTAAAATTTGCATTTTTATTGCTAATTAAGAGGTGGTACCCTGTGAGTAATCAGTGTTTTCTCCCCTTCAGATAGTATTTAAGGGCCTTATTCGCCCATTTGATGGCCAAGCATTCAGGTAAGTTCTATTACACAATAATTCCTTTCCCTTTGGAACATCTTCCAACCTATTAATAGAATTGGCTGTTCCAGCATGTGCCTTTCTTGGGACAACACCACGCCTAAGCCAAACTTAGAGGTTTCTGAAGAATGAAAGTTGTGAAATGTTTGGGTTAATAAGAAAGGGAGGGTTATATAGGGTGTCTTTCAGATCTTTCCTCATAGTTAATGTTAACTTCACTGGTTGATCTGGCTTTAGTTTATTGGTGAAGGACTCACATGGGGGTTGAAAAATTAGGCTAAAAGATCTGTAATATCCCATGATATTACATCTAGAGCAGACGGTAGGGCTGCTTCTACATTCCCCCCCCCGAGTGGTGTTATTCGACATTTTGGGACCTTGTGTCGGAAGACGCAAGAAGGTAAGCCCGCTGGGGCCCTTACAATGCTAATGCAACCGTGTGCATAGTAAGATGGCTGCCGCCTTTGTTGAAGGAAGACTTGCCTCATCTTCGAGCCCTGGAGCCTGTTTGGCTGCGAATCATGCCTAGTGGCCAACCAAGGGAGCCAGCGAAGAGAAGCCGGCCCGCAGCTCCAAGGCCCAATCTAAGGCCCCTGTCTGGCCTGTCCGGCCATGGCCGCTGGGGTCCAAGGTCGCTCCCCCTCCATTCCGCCAACTATATTTCCTGCCTCCTCCCACCACTCTGCAGTCTGAAGGTAAGAAGAGCTGCCGGTCGCTCTATTCATGTCGCTCATCGGGCCCGCTCCTCATCAAGCAATTCAGGGACCTTCTATTCTCAAGTCTCCCTTGCTGTACCCTTCAACCGCCACCTGTTGCACCCCCCCCCCCTCTCTGCTCGCAATTCAGGCCTCCTTCAATCTGCAACCTGAGCAGAATGAGTCACTGCAGATCAGCAGTCTCCTCCCCCCATCCTGCACAATCTTGAGACACTCACCCTGTTCAGGGTCCTCCATGCGCTTCTCTGCTAAACTTTCTCTCAATCACTGACAAACAGCTTCTGGACTTGCTACTCCTTCTCTGGGGCTCCGTCCTTGGTTGCTTACTGGCCTGCTCCAAAGCATGTTCCTCATGTATGTCACCTTTCACCCACCCCTCCCATGATTAATTTTAGGGCTCTCTTCTTAATCTGAATGCCAAAACACGATTTCCTGTACATTCAGAGTGTCGGGTTGCTTTATGATGCCCTATTTAACCGCTGCATTTTTACTGTACAGCTTGAAATTTGAATCTAGATGTAATTTAAACCTGCACTCTGCCTGCATTTTGCTGCTTTTGAGTGCTTTGCCTGAATCCCGATGTAATTTTTAAACCTGCATTTTCACTGTTATTGTGCTGCATTCGGAGCGCTTCCCCTGTAATCCGAATCTAGTTGTGTTTTCAAATCTGCTTACTCTACACATCCTGTTAAATCTGATCCCTGTGCCCAAACTCTTCGGGCTGTTATAATGTTTGGTTTATCTACCTAGTGTAACAATCAAGTTCTGTCTGTGAAATATTGCATTTCAATTGTGATGCCTTTTTTACCTTGTGTTGACTATCACTCTGGATGCTCACTTTTCGGGTGGCTGCGACCCCACATTTGTAACTGGTCTTGCTCACTGTCTCCTTTCAACCTAGGCCCTATTGCTAATTACCCTTGGTTTTACTGCTTTGTCTATTGTATGTGACTCCTCTTCACTGAACTTACTGCTAGGCCACCTGGTGAGTTTGTTGTGCAGTGGGCATATCCCTCATCTACACTCCACCCCCCCTGTAATTATGGTACTCTCTATCTCTCCTATTGACTCTAACTGCTACTCTATCACCTTTCCTACCCCTCTCTTGAAGTCTGGAAGGAAAACATTTAGGAAAGCACTCTTGGTCTCCAACCCAGGACTGACCATTGCTGACACGTATGTCAATGCTTCCTCCAGACAGAACATTACTGACATTCTCTTTACTGTCCCCTCTGTGGACCTATGAATTCCCTAAATGGTCGCTATCCTCTGCCCTTTTTCCTCCTCTCCCATTAATGGTGGAAACAGATGGGAAGTTCTCTTGGCACACTGCCTATCATCTAGATGCATCATTAATGTCTACTAAAATGGCACTATCATGACCCAGGGCTCTCAGCCAAACCTCCTCCTTCTTGACAGATATCTGCTGTCTCTCATCAATTTCCTCCCTTCTCCTGCCCTTCGTGCGGCTGCCACCCCTTTTGCCTCTGCGTCCCCTCAGACCGTGGTACCCCACCACAATACCCCACCCAGAAAGACCTTTAAATGTGGCAATCAGCTTCACCTAGCCATCCTCAACTCTCGCTCTGCTGTCAAACACTATTCAGACATCTTTCACCTCCTTGAAGACTTTGACCTTGATGTCCTCGCTCTCACCGAGCTGTGGTTCAATGCCAGCTCTGTCACTGTTTTTTGACACACTTCTTCCTGGGGGCTACAAGATCTTTTCCAAGCCTGGGTACAAACGGTCTGGAGGTGGTGTGGCCCTTGTCTTCCCTGATTGGGTCCCTGATACCATCATACCCATTCAATCCTATTCCTCATTTGAATGTCTTATCTGCAAGCTTTGCATCACTCCTACCCTCTCTCTCACTCTCTCTACCGTCTACAGGCCCCCTAGGTCAATCTTCCCCTTCCTCTTGGAGTGGGCCAACCTTGCCTCCTTTCATCTAACCTCTACCTCTAAGCTTCTCTTCCTCTCAGATTTCAATATTCATCTGGATTATCCTGATGTGGACACGATTCGAAAACCTGAGTCTCTCTCTTCCTCACTATGCTTCCTTCAGGTCTGATGCGATCAGCCAGACACACCCTGGATGCGCTCATCTCTGCTAATATCTCCCTCTCCAACCCTCTCACCACTCCCCGCTCCTGGACTGAAAACGCTCTCCTTTCCTACCTTTTTGTGGTCCCGGGCACCCCAGATAAGCCTCTGCCCGCACTGCCAGTCTCCTTCTCTGTCATTTGACGGATGAAACGAGTGTCAGTAGCTGCTTTGTCGCCTCCTTCTCTCACCCATTCCTTCTATTAATTCTAACACTGACTCAGCTCTTACTAACCTTCACCTCTCCATCTCCAACCCCCTTGACATCCTTGTCTCTGCCACGAGAATCCTCATGAAGCCAGCTTCTAAGTGCAATAGCTGGTATGATTCGGATATATTCACAAAAACATGGGGGCACTGAACTACAAGTAAACTGGGTGATGCCCTAACTTGTCAGTAGTTTAACAGAATACATGGGCAGAACGCATCTGTATATAATTTCTCTACAGCACAGAGATTTACACAGTCTCAAAGTATTCTAGGAGGACAGGGTTGTCGGAAAAGACAGAAGGCTGCCTAGTCCATGCCTAATACTAGAATGCGCTGGTGTGCCGCTTACCTAATAGGCACAGTATAAGAACATTAGAGAATATAATCAAATATTAAATCATTCAACCTTGTCCATCCTAGACCACACCACTCCATGTGTATTGATACATGGAGAAAGAAGAAATGTTAAAAAAGAACACCTAAGGCATGTGATCAGTAGTCTATTTTGGGTACATTGTGATCTAATAGCCCATAGACGATATGAATAACCCTAGGAATACTTGGGTTAAAAAACAAGAAAAAGAACCTAATCAGGAAAGGTATGTCTAAAGAAGAGGCAACACCTGTTGGGAAGAGAACCAAGACAAACAACAAGTCCTCACTCTGTTGTTTAGTAATTTATTTTAGCAGGGAGTGTGGAAGGTAAAAGGCTGCTCAAAATCTGCATAGGCAAACTTTAGCCTCTTTAGTGTAGCAACCACTGTCTACCAGTTTCAGTGGTACTGATGTCGACAAACAGTTTAATCAGGACAGTCTTCCTTAGGAGTCTGGTGCAGTCAACATATAATAACCAGAACTCTTGAGTGGAATGTACTTTACCACTCTTCAAATGCCATGGACTGGAGAAGCTTGAGAAGGAACCTGGAAACAAAAAGCATAATCCAGGGTCACTTCTCTGCTATGGATGCAAAAGGGATTGGCTAAAGAATATTCAACTTGTTACATGCAATTCTTACAAGTAAGGTATCATTAATAAAAACACAGACATTTCTAGCAAAACAACCAAGCATTTGACCCTTTCAATGATGTTCCCTGTTTGGGAGAAGACGAAGAGACAAACACACATCCACGCTTACTGTCTGAAAGTGACACCGACAGTGGTTGTTATTGAGTTTAGGCGATACCAATCCTACCGTCACTCTGAACAACCTTTACCTTTTCCCATGCCCTGCCTATTTTCAAATAACAAGGACAGTAAGCGTGGATGTGTGTTTGTGTCTTTTGGCCTCATTACGAGGTTGGAGATAAAAAATAGAATTTACCGGCATGGAGTAAATACTGTGTCCCTGTAGGAAAGAGGCTGCTAAAAGTGGCCTATTACGAGTTTGCGTGCACGAGCTTAGCAGCATGCCAGTAAGACATTACCGGGATGCCGTTAAAGTCCCAAAAAAGCCCCCTAGCGGCATCATCGGAAGCGCAGATAGCACTATCGCCACAGTCTACCTCTAAATAACGGGCCCGGCATCAATGGATACTGAATTAGAGGACACCGCTATTAAGCGGAACCAGAAGTAACGTCATTGCGCCGGAATGGGAAAGGGCACGGCGGCCATCTTTAAGAACACAATCCATTGCCATCCTCACTACACAGCACCTGGAGACTCATTTCGACAGCTGAAAAACATCATCACCACCAGCATCATGCCAAAGGCACTGAAAAAAGGGGATTCCCATAAGCGTAAATTGCTCTTCACGGAGGGCAAGCTCACAAGGCTCGCAGACACGCTGGCAGAAAACGCTGGGGTTGTCTTTGCGAATAACCTCAAGAGAGAAGCTCAGATCAAGAAAAGAGAGATCTGGCAACTAGTTGCCCAGAAAGTGAGTTCAGTGGGGAACACACCGCGCACAGTGAAGGACGTGCGCAAAAGATGGGACGAACTGCACCTCAGAGTCAGAAACATCACCTCAGCCAACCAGAGCCAGGGCCTAGCCACTGGCGGTGGGCGTAGCTCCCCAATCAAACTAAGCCGCTGGGAGGAAACCTGCACCAGCACTATTGGCATTGAGGCGATTGAAGGTGTGGGCGACATGGAACGTGGCGCCACCTCATCGGCAGATGGAGGCGAGTTTCCTTAGAAAACACTGTAATGCAAAGTATGAGGATAGTCCAGCAATTTGACCGTGCCATGAGGCAATGCATGGGCCATTACAGACTGGACACATCCCTGCCTAGATGCCGTCCTCAGCACTGACACATCCACACGCATGCAGCATGTCAATGCCATTCCTGAGACACCCCGCAAACATTGAAAGAGCATTAGTCACACTGCACGCAGTCCACAACAGAGATGCATGTCACACAGCATACACCACCTCAAACATGTATGACCCTGTCGTATGCCTGCATGTTCCCCCCATATAGCAAGCAACCTGATTGTCAAGACTCCAATACCTAATCCCCTCTAATGTGTAGAACAGCAATAATACCATTGTATGCATGATGCTTGTAGAACCATCACCCACAGGCTCAGATCCTGACAGCAAGGCCCGGGACTCATTGCCACAGGTAACAACTCCCCAGAAGAAGGACAGGGGCAGGGAAGAAGGCAACAGCCCTTCAACATCAAAAGGGCCAGGCAAGCCACGACTGCCACTGAAGGGGAAGATATTACAGGATGCCACATCACTGGTGCGGCCAAGGGCCACTGCTACAGCAACAGTCCCCACAACATCTGTGTCCCCTGCACAGGAGCCAGTGGCCAATGTGGCCCTTTCAGCTGCCAACAGCTCTGTTGGGGAGGCGGCAGCCACAGCACCCCAGACCAACGAGATGTGCAGAGCCAAGGCCAGGTGTGTGTCCCTGTGGAGGATGACTCATCTGACTTACCTGCCACACCCAGTCCCCCACCATCACCCCAGATCACACCATTATATTCCACCAATGACAGCACACAGGAGCAGTCTGGAGGGGAGCCAGGGCAAGGGAGCATGAGCCCCACAGAGGAGCCACACGATTCTGGTAATTTACCACATGCAGCATACACCTCCACTGGTGTCCTGGGTGGGGTGCAGCAAATGGCATATACGGTGCAGCGCCAGGAGGAGCTGACAAGCCTAGTCAGGCAGTTTGTAACGCACGGTGCCCAGGCATGGCAGGAGGGGCGGGACAACACTGCGTCCCTGAGACAGTCCATTGAGGCCAGCACTACTCGTATCTGCGAGGAGGTGTCTGCTCTGAGGCAGGTCCTTTCCCGCGACTGGAGCAAACGGGCACAGCCTCATCATTGAGCTCCACTCAGACCAGCCCCCTTTGCAGGTCTACCCGCACCTTGCGGCGTTCAGACATGCTGCCAACAGATGCTGTAACCTACAGCATTTGCTTGGACACTATGTGTGGGGGAGTTGTGGGGGAAGGGGGCTGAGGGTGTGTGGAGAGTTGTGGGGGGAGGGGGTGGGCAGAGAGGGAGTGGGGGAGGGTGTGTGGGGGGGAGGGGGTTGGATGAGAGGGTGTGCTTGAGGTGGCGGGCATGAGCATTGTTCACTATTTTACTATTTAATACACCCGTTGTGTACCAGAAAAAATACTTGAGTGGACATGCATTATTATTGCATGCGTCATTTATTGGTCTACAGTGCATAGTGTGCATGTACACCCACAACCAGTGCCCTCAGTCCCACTTTCATGGCACCCTCTGCACCCATGTGTCTTAGAAATATTGGTCAATCACAGACTGGTGCACAACACGTCCCTCCTGTGCATCTGCACCGCAATGATGTGCACACGCATCTTCTTCTTCCTCTTCATCATCACCTGGTGGTTGCAGTGCAATGTCAGGGGGCAGGGGCACGTTCCGTGGGATACACATGTTGTACAGCATAACACATGCCATGATGATATTGGCCACCTTCTCAGCGTAAACGTGCCTTCAACAGGCCAAAGGTCTGCTCGATGACCACACGGGTACTGGTATGGGAACGACTGTAGTCCTCTTCGTGCCTGTTTTGCGGGTTCCGGACAGGGGTGAGGAGCCACGTCTTCAAGGGATAGCCACTATCACCTGCATGGGTGCAAAATAAGGTATGTGTTAGTCAATTCATGATGGACTGCTGTAGTTATCACACATGCCTGCAGATATTTGTTGGTCACATGCACATGTCCCTGGTTGTATGCACACATTTTACCTTGCCTCAATGTGTGCTGTGCCATGCTCTTATGGTGTGGATTGCATCTTCAAGATGTTACATGGTGTACACTGCCTTGATGTTGCTCATGCATTGTGGACGCGTACCGCTGTGTTTGTGTTATATATGTGATGTGTGGTGTTCTGTATGATTTGCTTACTGGCAGCCTTGGCAGTAGTCTCTGCAATAATTGGCATTCAGCGCTGATGATTCCCATGGTGACATGCTGCACTACTGTGGTTGTGGCCCTGTGACAACCAATGGATACCCTTGGTGATTTTGATTTGTGCACTCATGGATGCTTGGCCTGAGTAGTGATTTGATGCTGACATTTACACTGTGTATACTCACAGCGTGTTGCTGGATTGTGTTACGGAGGGTGAGGTCTGATGATGGGTGGTGCACGTGTTGTGGGATGTGGACATAGTGCAGTCACCACAACAATGACACCATGATGGTGTGTGCATCTCTCCCCCCATTTCACTTCCATGTGCCTGTCATGCAATTTACCAAGCAGCCAGGCACGTCGTCCTGCATTTCGCTCCATGTAGTGTGGAGTTCCGCAGGATCTTTGAGTCATGAGTTGATCCGGGGAATCGGGCACAACAATGTGTGATGATCTTGCTGGAGTCACATACCATCTATACATTGGAGTGATATAGTTTATGGTTGCAGTACACCACCTCCGTTGCATGCGGGACCACCAATTCCACATGGGTGCAGTCAAGTGCACCAATACAATTTGGCATGCCTGCCAGTGCATGGAAGCCAACGTTCGTGTCAAATATCTCCTGGACAATCCGTGCTAGGGATATGTAGTTCATTGAGTGCTTCAGGAGGGCATCCAGCACTTGGTTCATCATTCGAGAAAATAAGGGTTGTGATATGCCATGCATCTGTCCCACTGTGTGCTGGTAGGTGCCTGTGGCCAGGAAGTGGACACTTCAGTAGAGGGGGGGATGGCGGTGCGTATTTCAATAAGGCAGACAATGTCGTTGTGTATCATGTTCACAATGGTGGTGATGGTGTCCCGGTCCAGACTGTACATGGTGTGGATCTGCTCAGGGGTTAGGTTGATTGGACTGGCTCTGATGCGAGGGATTGGGGGCTGCCAGTGTGGTACCACTGGCTGCACTGGTGGGGCTTGCTGGGCCTGTCTCACCCTCCTTCTCCTCCTGTGTCTCCTCTGTGGTGCCTGCTGTTGTAGCTGTTGCTGGTGTAGCAATGCAAGCATATCCTCCAGCCACAGTATTGCTACTACAAGTGGAATCATTTTGGTGTGGAAAGGGGTGTGGTGTGGGGGTGCTCCTTTTATTCTGGCCCAGGCTCCATTGCCTCCACTTGTGCTGATTGTGTGCACCTGTGGCAGTTGGGAACACTGCACATAGCTGTTTGCGGGTGGTTCGCGATGCTGGTATTGCCGGCATCCCGGTATCCCTTATTAGCACATTCATGATGCCGATATTTGCATGTCTGCCTGACTTGTGATGTCCTCCTGTTAACAGCATCCCGGTATTGCCGGCTCAAAGGGTTGCATGCCTGCGCGCATGCCAGTAGGGGGGAGTACGGTATCAGCAGTGCCGCTAATACCGGGTTCCTGAGTCGGAATTGCCCGCAGCGGTATGCGGTGCCGGTAATCCCTTACCGGCATCATTTTTCCATTACCTCCAACCTCCTAATGAGGCCTTTTGTCTTCTCCCAAACAGGGTTTGCCACGTTATTGGGCAATCTTCCCCGACTGGGTATTTAGACTTGTGTTTTTAGTTTTTACCCTAAGTCTCGCTAGTTTAATTCATCTAGTACATTGGGATATTAAATAATTACATACCCACAAATAGAAAGCCGATATGCCATAGGTGTTTCGTTTTTATAAAATACACACCTTTCTTCATGTATGTAAATATATATATATATTACACAGCCACTAACGTGGCTGTGTAGTTATGGTTAAGTTGCTATTCCCATAGGAAGATCACTTTTTGGGTGCCTTATAACTTTGCCCCCCCTGGACCAAACCTCACCAAACTTTGCAAAAAAAATTCAGAGTGGGCCATATACTTTTTTATGCAAAGTCTGGTGAGGATGGTCCTGGGGGGGCAAAGTTATAGGGGTGGTCCCAAAACTTATTTTTTTCCATAGACTGAATGGGGAAAAAAAAAACTTTGCTCACGCCTACAGCCCAAACCGCTGGATGGATGTTCACCAAATTTGCGGCAGGAGCAGCGGCTTGGTCCCAGAAGCGTGCTTTTATAAATGTGGGGAAAATTCGTCCAGTAGTTTTTTTTAAAACGACCAAAAAGTAAGTCACAAAAAATGTGTGATATCTATGTCCGCTGTTCTAAGAACACATTTGGTGCCCGGGATGTCCGCAATTAACCAAAATGGGGACACTATTCCTGTCCGTAGTGTCTGCAGGCAAGTTGAAACTGGTCTAAGAACAGGCGCGGTGTCTGGGATGTCCGTAATCAATCAAAATGGAGGTGTCTTAAGGACACTATATCTGTCCGTGCTGTACGCAAGCAAAATAAAACTGTTCTTAGAACACGTTAGGTGTCCACGGACATAAGAAATGCCCATACTGCATGGTTAAAATGTTTGATTCTATGGGTGTGATCTATGGGTGTGATTTACTGCGGTAGTTGGGGCCAGGGCCTAGAGTCTTGGGTGCATGGCCGAAGGCCGTAGGCCATGCACCCAAGACTCTAGGCCCTGGCCACAACCACTGCAGTATATCACACCCATAGATCACACCCATAGAATTTAATATGTATGAAATATTTGCAAATCTACAGTTTATGTACTGTTTGACATGTATAGTTTGTATGTGAAGTTTTAGATACATCATGCCATTAGGATTGTAGAGTTTGGTAACAAGCACTGTAGTATAACATATCCATGGAAGTAAACATTTTGCATTGTGGTGTACGGTTACATGTTTGCTTCAATGGTTGTGTTATGGAGCAGTATTTATGAGTTGTACTTATTATAATATACTTACTGTTTGGTTTAGTAACTGGAGCACATATACTCTGTCAATTTCTGTGATAAAAGAAAAGATCATGTTAGTGTTGGTAGTTTATAAGGACTTATCACATTGCAAAATAGACATTTCAGCATTTTTTCGATCCTCATATTTAGTAGTTTACAAGCCAGTGTACTGTGCAATTTGCTCAGTTTCTGTTTGTTGTCAAATCATTGGGTCTGTGGGAAAAAAATAAATCCATGTTGGATTAAAAAAAACCTTTTTTTTGTTTTGGTACAGTACATTTATTTTTGTGTTTTCAGTGTTTACTAGTTTCTGGCTAATGTTGGCTTGTTGCAGATTGTTAGATACTTGTTGTTGAATTGTAACTGATTGTACTTTTTATTTATATTCTCAAGTTGTTAATCTATCTGTTTGGTTGTTGCAAAATATTGGAGCAGTTAGATACCTGTTGGCGTATTCTAACTGTTTCTTGTTATAATTAAGTGGTATTGATTTATCTGTTTGGTTGTTGCAGAATCTTGGGCCAGTTAGATACCTGTTGGCGTATTCTAACTGTTTCTTGTTATAATTTAGTGGTATTGATTTATCTGTTTGGTTGTTGCAGAATCTTGGGCCAGTTAGATACCTGTTGGCGTATTCTAACTGTTTCTTGTTATAATTTAGTGGTATTGATTTATATGTTTGCTTGTTGCAGAATCTTGGGGTAGTTAGATACCTGTTGGCGTATTCTAACTGTTTATACTTTTCTAATTGAAGTTTTATTAATGTTTATGCACAGATTAGTTATAAAAGTTTGGTTTTAAGAATATTAAATAAGCATTTATAAGATTTGCTGGTAATCTTTGCTTTAAAGTAATGGTACTATCGTGACATTCGAACCATCCACAATTCTTTTTTATATATGCAGTGTAGTGACCTGCATTGGTTGTGGTTCCTGCATGGTAGATTATACCTATGGTTGTGAAGGTTTTCATACTAAGTGATACTTGACCATGTGTGAATCCAGTCAGCTTGCAGTTGTTTTTAGTACCATTTGCATTGTAAAGTAGAAGCATTAGTATTACGTATTTATTTATTTATGTGTTTGTATTAGTAATGTGGAGGGATTATCTGAATTGCAGGTAGTACATAATCTGCCATGGTTTACATTTTGTACAAGTTGCTGAAATGGAACAGATTCACAGTTAGGCATGGATACATAACCAAAACGTTCATTAGGGATTTGTTCATATTGCATATTGTTGCATGTATGTTTCCACATGTATGAAATCTGGAAGATGTCATTTATAGGTATGTTTTTGTTTTCCATACTTGTAGCAAGTACATTATAAATTCTTGTGGATCTTCTTGTGAGTTTATAGTGAATTTCACCATTCCAGCACAGTAGTCCAATTCTTGTCTTATTCCATGAACACTTTATGTGTTGTCAGGATTGTTTGTTGCGTTTCTATGAAGAACTAACATTTGCAAACACAATTGGTCTGTACTGTGTAAGTAAATGTTGTGAACAATTGGTGGCAATTGAAATAGAATATTGATTGCTACATTTGTGTAGCAATTTACAGCAGTTATAATTGAACATTTCAATGGGCCAGATATTTCTGTGTCCAAGTCATTTTTTCAGAGTGTGTGTTGCTTCTTTGAAGAAGTACCCGAGTTACTTTGAGTAATAGGTTCTTCTTTGGTTGTGGTAATTGATGAAGTATTAGCTTCTTTTAGTCTCTTTGGAGGATTTGCAGTGAGATCCTGTTGCATTTCTGTTTGAATTAGTTTTCTTTTAAAACGTTTTCCTTTTTGTGGAACAGGATATGTCTTTAGATGGGGGTGTATAGTGAACGTAGTCTATTGTATTCGAAAATACAAGGAATAGCAGCGTTTACTTTACTTGTATCAAAGTTGATTAGAAATAGACCGTCAAGTGTACGTAAGCGTGATAGTGCTACGTAGTGCATGTCTTATTTAAAGACTGTGTTTCCAATATCTATCAATGCTTTATCTAGGGAAAGACCTTGTAATTTGTAAATGATGACTGCGTATGCTAGAGTTAGAGAAAATTGTTCTCTGCGTACATACATGTCTTTGAAGAGAAGGAATTGAGCTGTTGAGTGCCCTATCTTTTTTAATTCTGAAAGTTTGTCAAAGAGAATATTTTATTGTCACGTGGGTATGTTTGAAAGCCAACAACTGTACCCAATGCTCCATTAACTAGTCCTTGCTCCACATCAAGGTTACGTTCAAGCATTACTCTACAGTTTAAAGATAATTTCAATATTTTCTCCAAACCAGCTGTGTTGGAGATAGAATTTTCTAAGGCATTTAGTCTTGTTGTGGCTTGTTGACACATGGGTAGTGTCATACCATGTACGTCCAGTTTGTCTGTGGAGGAAATATCAATTATTGGTTGCATTTCTTTTTTCAACATTGTTTCATTGAATTTGGAACAGCTTGCAAGAGTTGGCATCAAGTACATACAATTGACATTTTTGTGTGCTAATTGTTCCATGACATCAGTAGCACATGAGTTATGGCCATAAAGTGCATGGATGTGCCGAATTGTTAATATTGCTTGTGCTTCTTGAGATAGTACACCAACTCTAATACTTTTTAAAATGTTGGCGTAGGTGAGGTCTGCAGACTGGCACATGTTTTCTGTTAATTCTCTGTATTGGAAATGTTGCTAAAGGTTGACATTTCCTATGCTGCCAACAGTTTTGTGTCCTAAGGTTTTAAAAATAGGTTCACCTTTCACTGGTGTCAATTGAAGAAGATCTCTGAAAACAATCATGTGTTTTCCTCCAAAGAGTACTTTGTATTTATTTTAGTACTTCTTGTAATCTGAGGTAAATCAAAGCCAACATTAGGTTGGAGACCATGCTCACTTCATCTATTAGTAGCATTTTCATTTGTTTTAACACTCTGCGTAGTTCCATTGCAGCTTCTGTACAATGTTTGTAATATTCTAAATTGGTTTGGTGTTCTACTGGAAGGAGTAGTAATCGGTGAAAAGTGACACCGCCTATGTTGTAGGCAGGCTAAACCTGTGGGGGCAGTTACAACAGCTGACAGTTTGTTGTTTGTCAATTGTTGAAGGAACTTGCTGATGATTTTGATTAAGAATGTTTTGCCTGAACCAGCTTCACCACTGACGTATAGTAGTATAGGTTTGTAATTTTGGCAGGTACATTCTTTATTTTCATGTTGTACACCATGTGCAATCTCTTTTGTTGTTACTCATGAAAAATGCTACGCTGCTCACTGTTCAGTTTTGATTGTAGTACAGTTAAGTCTTCTGTATCTTCATAGTGACACATGGTGTTTTCTACTTCTGTCATAGCTAATTCTGCCTCATTTCCTATTAGTGGCTGTCCAGGTGGTTCTTGGCTTCCTGTTACAGAAGGTTGACTACTGTCGGGAGTGTCCTTATCTAGTTGGGCCTGGAGTTCTTCTTCGTGTTGCTGTTCATTGTGCAACATTGTTTTGTACTGTATAAAGTTTACATCGGTTATAGTGCTTTCATTTGCTTTGAAAGCGTCTTCATAGGAGTCATAGTTATCTAGTATCTCTTCTTCTTTTCTCCATGGTTTAAAGAGTTGTAGCAGGGACATGTAATATAGTTCTTTATGTTGAAGAGTTTTTAATGAATATTTGATAGGATTAATTAAACTTGGTTTGGTAAATTTACTAAGCTGCCTTCACAATTTGTCACTCTGTATCTACCTTTTTTTTCATCAGGTTTTATAATATTTTTGTATGTGAAGTTTTGGGGTATGTGGTATAGACACATGGTTTCCAAAGTGGTACTTCTGTTTGGGTAGTATGTGTCTAGTAAATTGTTTTTCAAAATGTCTTGGCTGTTGGGATCATTTTTGGCTATTGTTTCTATGTCGTCGTATGATTTGAGAACTCTTTCTAGATTTAGCAGGACCAAGACTTAGCCATACTTTAATTTCAGATTTTTCATACAAAGCAGTACCGGTTAAACGATCTACAGATTCATAGCAGCCACATTCTCTATGGGAGAGCATTTTTATGCCCAAGCTGTACAATTACTGAGACAGTGTTTTGTCTGATGATGGGTCATTCCAGAGGTCTTGAAGCTCTGTTTTTTTCTGCTTTGGTTAAGTAGGCTGTAACATATCATGCAACTGCAGTGGAATTATCTGCAATGTACTGCACATCTATGTTTGCATTCCATAATAGGGCAATGGTTGCATTGTAATATGTGTTTTTAGGTGATTTACCTTTAACACTATGGTCCTCATTACGACTTTGGAGGCAGCCATGCCCTTAATAAGGGCATGGCTGACTCCAAAGTCGTGTCCGGGTCCAGGTTCCCTGAATGGGGAAATACTGGGCCATTCCGAGCATGGAGGGCCCGGTATTTCCTCCTTCAGGGAACCCGGGCCCAGTCCTTTCCCATTCCCATTTGAGCCCTATGGGGAGGGAGCTAACAACGGGCCCATTACGAATGGGCCCGTTGTTCGCTCCCTGGCCCCCTCGCAGGACCCGCTATGGACATCTGGAAAAACGAGACGTCCAGAGCGGGTCCCTCAAGGGGACCTCGTAATGGTGCGGAGTGGGTTTAACGGCGCCGGCACCATTACCAGCGCCGTTAAACCCATTCCGCACAACTTATAATGAGGCCCTATGTCTAACTGAAGACATGAAGTTGTTCACTTCACCTGTTTCTGTAACCGGTTTAGGGAAACCAAAGCAGAATTTGGTGTAGTATTTCCCTTTGTTTTTGTATTTGCGACAACAATATTTGCCACATTTGTGTCTTTGAAATTGTACAATTTGTGCATGAATATCACCATTTGTTGCATCTGATGGAATTTCACAAGTGACATTTTTTGATAAACTATAAAACAGTGGCATCACTGTCTTGACCAAATTTAGGAGCATCTTTAATCCATAAAAGCATGTGGCTATGTGGTGCTCCTCTGGCTTGGTATTCTTTTCTCCAAAAGAAGTGTTGCACTTCTCCGAGGGGAGGAACAGTTTTATTGCAAATAAAGTGTAGCTTAGCAATGAAGCGATGATGGAAATATCTTGAAACATTAACAGGATCTAGAGAGCAAAGTTCTCCAGGTGTTAGTATATCTAGGTTTGTTTTGTTTTTGTTTGATATGCGTAGGAAATCATGTCAATCTTCCCATGCATATTCTGCACAACTTAATGTAACAAACCAAGTGGGTGGGCCAAGGTTTCTTATCATACAACATACATCTCCGTGAAGTCAGAACCAGTACTCTTTAGTACCAGGCATGTTTGCTAACAGATTTGTAATGCTTGATTGTAAAACCTCATCTTTTTCTTGCACTTTTTGTAGTAATTGCATAGCTGACATATTTTGAAAGTGGGTTCCTGATTTTAATGTGTGTGCAACTCCGTAACATACAGTTGCTAGTTCACTTTCAAAGAGTAGGTGGAATATGTATTCCACATTTTGTCTAAATCTGGGATCTTCAGAATACATTTGTAACGAGCGGTATTCTGATGCTGTTATCTGGATAGGTCTATCATCGTACCCTCCTCCTTTGCCAGTAGGAAAGAGTAGAGGAAAAGCATTTGCTTCTATACTTTTTTCCCATATGCTGATAATGACACCATAGATGATGCACTAGAAACGTACCAAATGCTACAAACCAAAGGATCACCAGAGTGTAATGGATGAATTGTATAATGGTCTAAAATATTGGATACTGTAGCAGGATCTAGAAGTTCAAATTGACCAGTTTCTGGTGACTCTTGAATTATTTCAGTTGTTTCCCTTAGGTTTTCTTCAATATTTATTTCTTTGTAGTATGCATTATTGTCTTTTAGATATTGCAAGGCTTGTCTAACTTTATGTAAATCTACCAGTTGTTGCCAATTTATTTTGTCTTTTGTAGGTATACCATTTACTAAGACAATTAAAGATTGCTCTATTGGATGTTGCACTCCCAGAGTGTGCACATTTTCTTTTAGATATAATGGTAAATAAACTACCTTGCCACAAATGCCTTTCACCAATTCAGAGGGAGATAATTTTGCTGTTTTTGGTTGAAGGCATAATATTGCTTGAAATGGGTGCATTGTTTGAATTATGTTGCTCTCATATAAATTGAGTTGTTGCAGGGGTTTTGGTAGTGGGAATAATTCCAAATTATTTGTGATAACACGTGAAGGAGTTTGATTGTTGTCAGGTTTTGTAGTGCAGTAACTGCAAAGTATTAAGGGGTCAGTTATTTCGTATTTGTTTTCTACTATAAGGTGGAGAGCTACTTCAAACCATTTGGAAACTTCATTGTTTTCTATTTTGTATGTTACCTCTATAGTTTTTGTGTTACTTTTATAAAAAATTCTGCGGCAACACACTCACACACATGGTTTGCAACTTCGGCGGATGTACTTTTAAATGTTAGTATTTCTTTTTTGTATGTGTGTAGTAGAAGATTGCCATCTGTACAATTGTTGCTAGTCTGTTGTAAAGCTACTGTATTTTGTAAGTGGCTTTCACTTCCAAAATATTTTTTTCTGGATATGCTCTATTTCATCCAGTAGGTCTTTGGCTGTACCATGTAGAAGATTGTTATTTAAATTGGCAAGTGCTAAAGCAGGACTTTTAGCACAGTACAGGTTATTGACTAGATTTTTTATAGTTGAATGATGTGTTGATATTTTGATATGATGGAAGGTGCTTTTGCAAATAGGTCCTGAAATGCAGGCCAATGAATGTCCTTTTAGTCCTGTGCATTTGCGCACTGGACAGGTATCCATATTATGCAGAAGTTTCATTTTGATTTTGTCTTTGCCTTTCACATATTGATTGAGGAACTGGTGTAAAGATTTCAAAGATTTTTTGGCAATGTTACACATTGACGTGCATGGCCATTTGTATACTGGATGTTCTGGTTCAGTCAAATGGAGAGTTGATACTGAGATATTTTTATAAGCAGTATTTCTTGTTGCATTATGGTATTATTAGGTTTTTCATAACCTCGTCCACTGCTATGTACGGCAATTGTGTTTGTTTGATTTTGTTTGCATGCTTCTTCATTAAAATATGGTTCTGTGCTCGTGGTGTGACTCCATTCACCTCCACAGATATTTAAGAAGTTATTTTTGTTGACATTCCATTTATTGAGAAGTCTTTTTTGTAATTTAGTGGTTAGATTTGTTAGTGGTTTCATTCTGTTTAACACTAAAATAAATAACTTTCTTTTTAGAAGGATTGCACTGTCTATCAAAGCTTCTAATATTCATTTTCTATGGTAGGTTTTAAGGGTTGTGCATGATTTGTCTCCTGTTTTTACGAGATTCTGAAGGACTCTGTGGCGGAACATTTTTGCTAAAATATTTTCTTTGGTATGGTTACTTGCCACTATATTAAGATTTATAGGAGCAGTTTTAGCAGTAGTGGTAGCTGCATTCTTGTTAATCATTTTCTGTTTTCTTTTACATTTTGATAGAGTAGGCAAAGTTTCTGTACTGGAAGCTTGTTTTGTTTTGCTAAATGACTGTATTAGCTGTTTTGTTTTTGTACAAACTGCTAGAGATGGATGCTTATTTTGGACACTTATTTTCATTTGCTCTATTTCTGCGTTGCTTTCTACGGACTTGTTTTCTGGTAGGTATTCTGTGGGGTCTTTTGAAACAAAAAAAGAAGATGTGTGTTGGGCAGTTTTGCAATGTATGTGTGCTGTATGCATGAGTGTCTGAGTACGATGTTAAAGATGTATGTGGTGGTGTGTAATTGTGCATTGGGCAGCTACAATTAGTTGGGAAGGCTATCCTTCTATTTGTGTGTTACTATACTGCAGTTCAGATGACAGTAGAAAGTGAGCTAGTGGTGAGGAGAAGCACTAATAGTAAATCTAATGGTATAAAATTAAAACAGTTCTTTGTTTTGTAATACTAACATTCTATGGGATGAGTTATGTTATTTGTGTTCCGAAAAACAGGGATTTGTGTGTCATTCTGCCTGTTAATCCCTGTTAAATAAATGGTGATTTGTGGGCAGAATGGTGCACAAATCTTCGTTTTTTTGGTGTATAAATTACATGAATCAACTGCACAACAAAACAGTAAGTATAGCAATTAAACTGAAGGGGAGAGGAGAGTAGTGCAGTAGAACTGAGAGAGGGAGGGGTGGGGAAGAGGAGGAGGAGGGAAACGGATGGGCTGAAGGGTGAGAATGGGGGGGAGGTGGGAGGGGAGGGAGATGATCAAGGAGATAAGGCAAGGGGAGAGGGGGCAAGAAGGGGGAGGCGTTTCATGGAGGGGAATGGAGGAGGAGAGATTTGAGGCAAGTGTGGAATGAGGAAAAGGTAGAAATAGAGTGGAGTGAGAGAGATAAGGAGTTCCAGTGCAGGGGGGCTAGGAGATGGAAGGAGCAGAAACAGGATGTGGCACAAGAGGAAGGAGGAACAGTGAGAAGAAAGTGGTCAGCAGAGCGAAGGGAGTGGGAGGGAGTGTAGAAAGAGGAGGGAGGAGAGATAAGCGGGAGCAAGACCGTGGAGAGATTTAAAGACTCGGCAGAGAAATTAAGGTCGTATTGTACTTACTCTTTTTTTGTGGAATGAGCAGGTTTCTTTGGAGTTGTTGTTTGTTGTTCAGATGCTGCTGTTTTCCAGGAGAGTGGTCTTCACTGCAATTGTAAAAGAAATAAGTTAGTAATTGTGTGTGTTTATAGCACTGATGTTAATTGAGACGTTGATTTTTATGTTTTTGTAGTAGTATTCTTATTTGATATCTGAACATAGTGTATGTATGCATTTTCTTTTGACTATGTGCAGCATTTATATTTTATTTACAATATTTTAGTTCAACATGCTTTGCAAATTAGTAGAATATTAACTGTATGAAACTCACTTCGTTTTTTAAAGCTGTGTTATAGGATGTTAGGAGAAAGAAGAAATAATGATATATTTATTTAGCAGTTTTTATAAGGTAAATGGCCGAAACTGTATAGAAAAGCATGGAATGTATGCATTTGTGAAGGTGTGGGTAATAAAGCACAAATATGTAATTTACAGGTAGTAGTGTTATGCAGCAGGGAGCTTTTCAAGTGTCTATGTGTGAGTGTATGAAGATGCATGACCTTTTACTGGCTGTATGTAATTTTATAATACACTAAGTGTTTTTCCACAATTACATTGTTATTTCTCCCATCTTCTAATATTATCATTTTTTAGATAGGTGTGTGTGTAAAGGAAAATTAAATAGCAGACAGGTTTGGAAGTGACAATTGATTATAGCAGATGGGAAAAAGGACAGTAAGTTAATTTTAAAGGTTATACAGGTTAATTGGCAGTTACTCTGTTTACATGCATTTACAAGAGTTCTACATGTACTGTGCAGAAAATATGCATACCTGTAGTTTGTATTCATGCATGTGGATATGCATGCAGCTGCAAGTAGAAATCTTGTAGAGTAGTTTTTGTAGTAGGTGCTTTCCAATGATATGAGACTTGTACTCAGAGTGATAAACCGTACATTCAAAGTGCTGAACTCTGACGATGGAGTTAGATGTACAGGTCTCGGATGTGATTGGTGAAAGGTTGTGACACTGGTTAGCTGTATCCAATGAGGGAATGGCACAGAGAGTGAAGTGGAAATGGTAGAAGGGCTGTCCAATTTAAGATATGTCCGCGGACATGGCGGTAGTCCGCGGACACCGCGTATTACATACAGGGATTTTGAGGTGGAGAGGCATGCAAATGAGAATGAGCAGAGCAAGGGATTTGTCAGTAAAGTTTATTGGGTGTGTTGTGTAAGGAGAGAGTTTGTCAGAAAGTCTTTTTCCTGAGAGAAGAACAGTTAGCTACGGCTGTGTGTTTCAGAAAACAGATTATCTGGATTTTGAGAGACTCATGGATACATTGGTTGGAGGTGCATGCAGAACGCTGTGGAGTAGCTGCAGATCTTGGATTCCCTCATGTGGAAGTGCACTGGCATGGAGTGCGTGGAATGAAGTGGTTGGACTTGGTACCTCTGTGCTAGTTTGGAGACGGAGCTTAATCCAGACATAATTATAATTCATTGTGGAAGGAACAGTTTAGGACATGTCTCAGGAATTTCTTCGCAATTTGCGATGAAAGAAGGACTTGGGAAGGTCATGGACATGTTTCCAAATTCCCAAGTAATTGTTTCTTGTATTGCGCAGAGACAAATCTGGCTTCATTCTTCTTCATTTGGTCCACAAATCGAGAAAGCGAGGCGGAATGTTAATAAGGCTGTTTGTGCCTTTCTAAGAGATGTTGGCATGTCCTCTTTCCACAATAAAAATATTATGTTTCGTAGCACATACATTTTTCGCAGAGATGGAGTTCATCTTACTTATGCTGGTAATCAGATTTTTCTGAGAAATGTACAAAATGCATTGCAACCTTTTGTGGAATTACAGCCATCCATTTTGCAGTAGGTGTTGACTATTTAAGTTTTTCAAACACAAAAACACCACCAAAAGGCTCTTTGCAGAGCCACCACTTCCTCCCACAGAAAAGTGCAATGGTTTTGATAGGGCAACACCCCAAAATTTTAGATATCCGTGGACTGTCCACGGACTTAAAAATGCACAGGGCCCTGCTCCATTTATTTGTCACTTCTATTTTTAGACTGTGAAAGGCGGCTCTGAAAGCGCCTTTCTTTTTGGATTTTTGTTGTTTTATACTATTATTTTATTTTTTTTATTGTTTTTTTTTATTTTTTTTTTTTTACATTCGACACACTAGGAGAGGAGGGGAAAGAAGGTAAGGGGGACACCAACCACGGGGATAAGAAAGGGCAGGTGGAGAGAGAAAGATGTAGGGTGGGCCTTGCTTAGGTAGTGGACAGGTCTTCTCGTGCTCCTTGACCATAGTCTCAAAAGCACTTCGAAGTCTCTCCCCCAACAGAGTACTGCGTTGCAGTACATACACAAAACTGTGACCCTCGAAAGGTAAGGGTCATCAGCATCATGGATGGCCTGTGAGGCAGCTGGAGCATTGCGCTGGCCCACAGGAGTGTCTCTTGTAGTGACAGGAGCGGAAACAGAGGATGTGGTAGAGGAACTCAACCTACTATGTTCATCACAAGGTACAACCTTGCGAACGGCCCCAACGTGGAACGACCTTAGGTGTCGCTTCATAGAAGTCGTACCAAAGCTGTACGAACCAGGCCTCCCACGACTCAGCACCATTTTGCACTGGTTGCAGGTGACCTTGCTCGCACGTGCTTTTGGTACGTCACCTTGAATGGTAAATGACCGCCACACCCAAGACTCACGGCGAGTGCTGGTAGTAGGGACTTACACTACCTCATCCTCATCATCCTCTTCATCCTCCTCCTCTAAATCCTCATGCCTGTTCCCCTCTTCAGGCCCTTGGGGAGGTGCTGGTGGTGGTAGTGGTGGAGGGGGTGGGGGTAGTTCTGAGACAGATGTAGCACACCAGCTGGAGCAGCAAACATTGATGCCATCAGGTCTGATGGAAAGCAGCAAGAGCAGCAAAATCTGGAAGATTACCAGCAAAGTAGACAATGCTCTGTCAGATAGCCAAAAGCACAATGAGGATGAGCTCTGGGGTGTGGCATTTTATAGGGGTGTGGGTGCACGCTCCGCGGACAACCGCGCTGTCCACGGACAGATTGAATATCCAAAAAAGGCTCAAAAAATCCCACAAAGTATGTAGCAAGTCAGGGTCATTGTCTGGGACATGTGCTGTGGTGAATATTTACTATTAAATACTTTGGATTGCCTGAAAAAGTACTTTTAAAATGTTTGGTGACCCGGAGAGTGTCCACAATTCAGGACACATGCTCAGCGTGGGTGCAGTCACAAGATGACGTCGTGAACACGTCTGCAAAGGGAACGAGTGTCCGCAGGACACCAAATGTACAGGAACAGCTGTGCGCATGCGCGCGGGTGTTCTACAGACATTGTTCGGGTCCTGAAACTAATTAGAAGTGCGACACAAGTGAGACGGACAGTTACTGACAGGCGCGATGTTCGTAGGACTTATGGGTGTGGTGCGCATGTGCGTAGATGTTCTACAGGCAGTACGGACAGGCATAGTGTTCTTAGAACACCCCCATTTTGGTTAATTACGGAAAACCTGGACACCGCCCATGTTCTTAGAACAGTTTCAACTTGCCTGCAGACATCATGGACAGGCATAGTATCCTAGGACACCTCCATTTTGGTTCATTGCGGACATTCAGGACACCGAATGTGTTCTGAGAACATTTCCATCTTACTTGCGAACAGTACGCACGGGTATAGTGTCCTTAGGACACCTCCATTTTGGTTAATTACAGACAACTTGGACACTGCGCATGTTCTTAGAACAGTTTTAACTTGCATGCGAACAGTACGGACAGGAGTAGCGTTCAGGAAACCTCAATTTTGGTTAATTACGGACATTCAGGACACCGACCGTGTTCTGAGAACAGTTTCATCTTGCTTGCCGACAGTACGGACGGGTAGAGTGTCCTTAGGACACCTCCATTTTGTTTAATTACGGACAACCCGGACACCACGCATGTTCTTAGAACAGTTTCAACTTGCATGCGGACACTACGGACAGGAGTAGCGTTCTTAGGACACCTCCATTTTGGTTAATTACGGACATTTGGGACAAGGAGTGTGTTCTGAGAACAGTTTCATCTTGCTTGTGGACAGTACAGACGGGTATAGTGTCCTTAGGACACTTCCATTTTGTTTAATTACGGACACCGCACATGTTCTTAGAACAGTTTCAACTTGCCTGCGGACATTACGTACAGGCATAGTGTCCTCAAGACACCCCCATTTTTGTTAATTATGGACATTCCGGACGATTAGTGTGTTCTGAGAACAGTGCCATCTTGCTTGTGGACAGTACGTACAGGTATAGTGTCCTTAGGACACCTCCATTTTGTTTAATTACGGACAACCCAGACACCGTGCATGTTCTTAGAACAGTTTAATCCTGAATGCGGACAGGTATAGTGTCCTCAGGACACCCCCATTTTGGTTAATTACCGACATTCCGGACAACCGCTCAATCCGTGGACATCTGAACTGCCTTTTTAAAAAAAATAAGACACAAAGGAATGAATTAAAACACATCTAATATTGTCTTTATTATTTACAGATATAAAATGTATGCAAGAGAGGGGGAAGCAGAAACTGACACAAACAAGGGAATTAGGGGTTTGGAGAGGATGGATGGGAGGAGATGAAGGGATGGAAGTCTCATCGTAATGTTTTTCTTGGTGGGGAAGGTTTGTTGATAGTTGACTGGGACATGGAGAGGGGGAACAGGTACATGTGGGACAACAATATTTATTTTTTTCTTTTATGAGGTCCTCCACAAAATGTTTCAAAAGATTGAAATTTTCTATTAGCATGTCCATTTTTTCTTCCATGTGTTGCAGAGTATGTTCTAATGTGTCTTATTCTCAATGTTTGTATGGTCTGTTAAAAAAAAATTGTTAAGTACACATAAAGTTATGATTATTAATTTGGTTATATAGAGAAGTGTCCACAATTAGTATCACTATCTTCAGTCATTTCCTCACGTGGAAAATGTTCCTCAAGCCATTCCAAAGTACTGACCATTTCTGTGTAAAAAAAATATATATTACTTTTAGTGTACCTAATACAGAAAGTTTAGAAATATATAAGAAAAATGAAGTTTACTTACTAGTTTCTGGTATTTTGCGTTCTTATTGTTCTGTAGGTCTGCTGTTGCTCCTAGCTGTGAAGTTTCTGTGAGGTAATCATGTTGGGGGCATATCTTTTTTGTTGTGGTATATTCCATTTTAGTACATATGGTATTTAAATGGATGGTTGATGTGTTACATATATAGGTTCCACTTCTTATTTATTATTACATATAATGTGTTTATATGCTGTTTTTTGAACTTGTGTAGTGTTTATATGACTTGATAGAACAATTTAAGATACCCCCTGAGTTTTTGGGTAGTGTTGATCTTTTCCGCATCCATCCGCGGACATACGCAGAGTCCACGGGCATCAAAATCACTAGCTGGGGGTTCGGTATGTTCTATGTTACATGAACATAGAATTCTATGTACATAGAACCGTCAGTGAATTCTAGTAAACATCTATCAAATTCACAATATTGATATGTATATTCAATTTTTAAAAAAATGATAAAGGAAGGTTATGGTCCAGTTGCGCTATTAGAAACCTATGCAATTCAGCAAATAAGCTTTGTTAAAGCGACGTTATGGTTAAAGTGTGCTGCTAAAAACCTATGAAATTCAGTAAAAAAACTTTGTTAAAGGGATGTTATGGTTCCAAGTAAACCCCCTGAAATTCGCCAGTTATCGTAAGCCAAACAACCATACTCACGCCACCACCGTGCATTGCTAAGACTAACACCCAGGACATCAAAGATGATATCACAAATGGCATTGATGACATCACATGTTTGACTCGCTCTTTTTTCCTTTAGTGATATATCTTGACCAGTAATGGTTAGGAACAAAGAAATCAAAAAGTACTATATTTGTAGACTTATACTTCAAATATGTTCTTACAATAATTCACTTAAGGTCCACTCACAGCATATGAAACATATACATAGGAAAAATACACACTTAAAAGATAGCAATGCTTTCTGTGTATGAAGACAATCAGTAAGGTTATCAACACTTTCTTATTGGTCTGCTGTTTTGTTATTACTTTTCTGGATGTGCTCATATTTGTATTTGCATTACTTTCTTTAGGATGCAGTCACATCATGTGATATTTGTCCATAGGGAAGTAGTAGGTTTGAAGCATAGTAATCCTTTCTGTGCATAAAAATAATCAGTTAGATTGTGAACACTTTCTGCTTCTGCTGCTGTTTTTTTTGCGTACTTCACTTTCTCTATATATACTCATATTTGTATGTGTTGTGTCTTTGTGTTTTGTATGTAATAATGAAATTATGTAGTAGGTGGTTTTATTAACTACTTATTACATGTTGCACAGCACACAAAACTCCAATAAGAAAGCATGTATCATTTCACTATTCAACGTGGAAGAATTATGAATATTGCACCTCCATCATGTATGCTGCACACAATGCTTATATTTATACATGAGTACCTTACTATCCTGTAAAGAACTTCATAATAGAATGCTATTTATATCAATGCATTGCCTAATGCTCTACATAGCTCGAGATATCTATTCCAATGATCCTTGACACTTTTTATATCAACATTATTATAAGAATCCCTTGTACAGTTTTCATGAAAAGTAAATGCACATGTGATGTCATCAGTGATGACATCAATGACATTTGCGATGTCATCTTTGATGTCCTGGGTGTTAGTTTTAGCAATGCACGGTGGTGGCGCGAGTTATGGTTGCTTAGCTTACCATAACTGGCGAATATCAGGGGGTTTTCGGTTTTACTTGGAACCATAACGTCCCTTTAACAAAGTTTTTTCTTTGAATTTCATAGGTTTTTATTAGTGCAATTTAACCATGACGTCCCTTTAAAAAAGTTTTTTTCATTGAATTTCATAGGTTTTTATTAGTCCATCTGAACCATAACACCCCTTTAACAAGGTTTTTTCAGTGAATTTCATAGTTTTTTTTTACCAGTGCATGCTATTTTCCTACAACTTACTAATATCATTCTTACCCAATTACTGAATATAGTAGTCCAAATATATATATATATATATATATATATATATATATACACACACATGAAATATATATACACATGAATATGAGTGGCAATGGACAAATAGGGTTGAAACAATCCAGGAGATTGTAAATGGTTATTCAAAAATAATTTCGCTTTACTTTCTTTTCCTGTCCCTTGTATATAAGCGGCCCATCAGCACATTTTAGACCTAGTTTGGGAGTTGGCAGGTGTAGTTAGAAAATTGTACTATCCTTCTGTTTTCTAAAAACAACCCTATTCTCCAGTTTCCACTCATTGGGCCTCATTACGATCCTGGCGCTCCCCTCATGAAGGGGGCCGGTACGGGACCAGCCCCCTTCATTACTGGAGCGCCGATTACAAGCTTCCCATCGTGGGACCCGGATCGGATGCCTGGTAAAACCAGGTGTGCTTTCTGGGTCCCGCGAGGGAAAGAAGGAGGTAACAACGGGCCAGTTGTAATCTGCCCGTTGTTACCTCCATCCCCATTCCCATTGTGCCCTATGGGGGCTCGAATGGGAAATGGTTCCTGCAAGGAGAAATTTACGGGTCCTCTAATGTCGGAATGGCCCGGTAATTCCCCATTCAGGGAACCCGGTGAATGAGCCCGGTTTGGTGGCAGCCATGGAGCGAATAGCTCCATGGCTACCGTCAAACTCGTAATGAGGGCCATTGACTGTGAAAGCCTTTTTATGCTGCAACAAACTTCTACACATTTGTGTTCTGCCCCTTCCTACCAGCACTTGCCTGCCCTCCTGCACTTCTCCCCCATTACCCTCTCCCTGTGCCTGTCCCATCCCTTCTCCCTTCCCCCTGCACTTATTACTACACTTGCACGATCCGAATGTCACAAGGCCTAGTAGGACCGTTACTGTTTGTTCTCTTTCTTTCCTCCCTGTTCCCCCCCCCTTTTGTCTTGTGGTGCCTGGAAACACTTTTTGATGTATAGGCACCATACAAATATTCAATAAATACATAAATGCGTTTCTATGTGCTTTGAACTACCACGCAGGTCAACAGTTTAGTTGTATAGGGTTAGCCCTATCCTCTTTCTCTGCCTGACAGGCGCCAGCACACACGCAACTTAGGGATAGGCACTCCCTCCAAGGACAGGGTTTCTTTCCTTATGGACAGGTACGTTGAGGAACTGTCCTCCTTGACTCCACCATGGTTAAAGAACAGGTTTTGGCCGAGTGGCAGTAGCAAAGAAAAAGGGAAGTGCTGGATGGAAAGAAGGAAGGAACACAGGTACTCAGATGCAGTTGCTGTGCGGAGGCACAGGCAGGACGCACTATGTGCCCTGGGAGCAAATGGATATGAATAATTTGATCAAGCTGCTCCTGCCCCTTACTTCCAAGGCCGGCAAATTGATCTATGTCTTCAAATAACAGACAGCAGGGATTCCCTTAGCTGTGGGGGATATGAATAGTTTGCTTTTTGTAATAGTGGGGTACCAAGCTGGAGACATTTGGGTCAAGGCAGGGTATCCGGGGGTAAAACTAAATGATGATGCGCATGATGCTGCGGCCGGGACGATAGCTTGGGGGCAATGCGCTCGTCTTGGAAGTAAGACGACGCAGAGCAACACAGTTTTGAATCCAGGCCCGCGCTTAGAAACTGGTTCACTCCAGTATTAAGCGGGTTATAAGAGAACAATTAAAAATCAGGGCGTGGGACGTGCTACAGCAAATGTATGCCAACATGCCAGACTTGCAGCCAATAATGCAGTATGCCAAGGGGGGGCGATAAGGACCCCGTGCAGTACATTATTAAGGTTCAGGAGATGTGGCATGCCGGGACGGGGGGGGGGGGAAATAGTGGGACCAATCAGTTCTTCCTTTTTTACTTTATTATTAAAAGGGGTTTGCTCAAAGAAGTTCAGAGGGCACTCAAATTGTGGGCATTGAAGCGAAAGGGTGGGCCAAGATACAAACTATCATCATACATCACTGTAAAAGAATAAAAGAGTGAGAAAAGGAAACAGCTCAATGGCTGCAGGCGGAGGAAGCAAAATTAGTGCAAAAGAAATTGACAAAGATAGCAGTTGCGAGGACAGAACCATTCAGCGAGTGAACAGAGGTGGCGGAGCAAACCCTGGCCCCTCCAGATGTCTGAATAGAAGCATTTTGGCCAGGAGGGGGACAAGAACAGTGGGGAGGTGGGCCTCAGACTCCCTATCTGGACTGGCAACAAGCAGGTCAGCAACGCGGGAGAGGCAGGTTCAGAGGGGGAGGAGGGGGATTTGGAGGGATTGGACCTAGGAGAGCAGGTATGTGTTCCTCGCAATGCTGGAACTAAGGGAAGTGGGGACATTTTGCAAGGGAGTGTAGGAGCAGGCAGGATACAATCTGTATAGCAACTACTGCCAGCCACCCCTGACCCAACCACAGCTGCCAACCCCCAGGCCAACATCCATACCCTACGTGATACGCCAGGCCTACACTCAACTGCCACCACGACCCCCAGGTGCAAAAGTGCAACACCCACAAATGACAAAACCATTAATGCCCCAATGGAACGCCATGTATTGGAGTAGTATGCCAACGACTGACGTAGTGCCGAACGGCACTGTCGTACCTTACAGAGGGGTGAGTGGGGTGGGAAACAACCCTTCATGTTTCCTGGCACCAATACATACCCGAACTAGGTCAACCCACAGAGAATACTTGCATGCACAGTCCTGTCCATGGCAGTCCACTCTGATGAGGATCCCTTGGTGTACGCTGAGATAGGTAACAAGCAATTCATCTTCATGGGTGACACAGGTGCCACTAAATCATGCATTAGTGAGGGAAACTTCCCACTATCAGGTGAAAATCTTGACACGCAGGGCTTCCCTGGGGCTGTCACCACTGTACCGAAGGTCCCAAATAAAGCCTGCGCTCCAGTCTCCCATTTTGAAGTACCAGGAACGTTCACACCAAAATATGTGATATATGATGAGCAGATAAATCAGCAGAGAGCCGCAGTAGGGCTCTGCCCAGTACCTATCAGAAGAGCAACACCTATTGAAGTACCGATACCAAGAAAACCATGGACAGTAAGGTATCCATTAAGAAACCCTTACCAGCAAATGAGACGAAATGAAGATTGCCTAAGTACAGTCCCGGAAGAAACCAAAAAGGTCTTAATGGAAGACGAATGGTGACGTCACGAGGACCCGGACTGACGTACAAGTAGAAGAAATGACAACCCGAGAATGACACCCAGAGACGAAAAGGCCTTGAATAAGGATATCGTGAACCTAAAAGGGGAGAACGATGTTGAAATACAAGAAGCTAAAGCTGTAAACAGGATGAAGATATTCAACCAGCCAACACCTGTACATATGCTTGGAACCGCAAGAAAGCTAAGAAAACGATGCAGCTTGCAATGCTAAGTAGAAGAATAGTGCGGCAAGCGCCATTATACATAATCTACCTCAAAACAAAGCACAGTATTATAAGTGTAACTCCACTTTGCAAACGAAGCAGAATCAACCCAAGTTACTAAAGGCCGAATGAGCATAGATTCATATTCTAGCAACACAAGAAGTGACGGCTGAATCGAAACTCAGCAGATGCAACTCGTGCCAAGGTCATTCCAATAGAAGGAACAAAAAGTAGCTACATATACTTTAGAAACTTTAGAACAGAATATCCTGTCTCTGAAAGGTCAAGGTAAGGAGGCGTAGGCAGGTGGCAAGCTGAATAAGAATTAAATGCACAAATTGAGAGAAACTAGACAAATTCACGGTGTGGGAAGCACGTGACCATCCGAGCGAGGAGAAGCACGAGAAGCATGAGTTCACACCTACGCTTGGTATCCGCCCAGGCAGTGATATCGGAACTTTCCCAGACAGAAGATGCAGTTTCGAGGCCAACCACAGTAACATAATTGACACATAGTTGTTGAAGTGATGTTTGATTGTAACCTTAATTAGAGAAAGGCCAGGTAACTACAGGGCACCCTGCACCTGGCTGACCATTCTGCGTGCTGCTAAGAAAATTGGAAATTTATAAATGGGATGGTGCCAACCCAATCACAATGGACCAAATAATCTAGGGTCCTATAGTTGATGTCATACTTTTAGTGACGTCTACAGTAGTCCTCCTTGAAGGAAGGGCTTAGATGCCCACCTGACAGTGTTTACCCAATCCCCTCACTCCCTTACCATATACAGATTTAGTACCTATATTAAAGTTACCTTTTCCTAACCAATAAAACTGCATATTAACTTTTGAGTGTTATACGTCAATTATGACGAGTTTTCAGTATAAATACTATGATTTTTATGAAGCTCATTGGAGTTGAAGTGAGAAGGATGATCGCATCACTGCTGATTTCCATGACTCCCCGTTTTTTGTCATTAAACTGACTCCCTTTGCCAAATCATTGAGTTGTCCTTATTGATTGGTGCTGGAGTAATAAATCTGCAACCCCATTCATCTCAAGGGTGCAGCAATCTCGTCTTAAAGTACTTTCAGAGTAAACCTCAGCTCTATGGGCTGACCGGGGGTCTCCAGAGTGCACTTGGTAGCAGAGATTGATGGTTTATCGGTTATCGATTGATTAGAATAAGACACCCATTGAGCGTCAACATAAAGTAACTCTAGGTCTTCGGCAACATCACAAGTCATTTGCCATTCGGCTGAGTAGACCGTGAAGCTCCCCGTAGACAGTGGCCGTGTAAGAAAAACTTCAGACCAGGGCTTGAAGGGACCCGTGTTCCCCACGCTATCTCTTCCCATTCCTACGGGCAGCTGAATGGGTGAAAAGCCGAAGAAGTCAGTAACAAAGGCAGTGATCCCGAGGGTCCAGAGAGGAACCATGCGAACAGTGAGTGAAAAAGATTGAATGTTTTGGCAAAAGTGCATGCCTTAGAACAAGTAAATGGAAAGGGTAACGTAGGGAAGTGGGAAAAAACAAAATATAGTTAGAAGTAGAGAAGAATATATATATGGATAATGACTCAAGAATAATTAAGTAAATAAAGGTCACCGGGAAGGACACCCGAGAAGAGAGAGGTTACCGGGGAAGACACTTGAGAAGTGAGAGGATTCGCCTTATTCCTTCGCATTTAATGCAAGCAGCTAGACGAAACATGTACCCAGAGTCCCAGCTAAAGGGGGAACGATTAGACAACCACAACGGTTAAAGACGTCATGAAATGGGTACCTTTAGACTCCATGAAGGGGTAATGATTGGAGGCAGATATATCTGTGACCAGCTGGTGTTCGTCTATTCTGTTAAGCGTCTGTCTTACATGTTTTTTGTTGTGACATCATACATCGAAACATTTTCCTTGAGAAAACTAAGTTAAATTTTACACAATTTAATAGCTGAGATAATATCGCATATGAATTGACATTTTTTGAGTAAATTAGAAGGTATAAGATTTTGTGAAACATTTGGATTGGAGCTTGAAGTGTTTGGTGCTCGCTCATATTGTTGGAACTGTTTAAGCCACGTGAAAGTGTTGACAAGTGCTATATAAGAGGAAAAGGAGCAGATTTGAGCATGGAGCACATAACTCCATTTACACACTTGTGCAACAGTTGCCGAAACACGCACCCAAACTGAAGAAATGCAGTACAGAGTGGGTTAAAGGAACCGCCCACAAGATGTTTATGCCATGGCCACAGGGTGGGTCCTTATCTAAAGCTGTCTTGCGACACATGACTATATATTTGCATACCACATACACGGGCAAAAAGTTAGACAAATGCCTCGCTGTTGTAGAACTTTGGAAAATGTATGAACAGGGAAAGGAAGAGGAGCCGCCAATAGATTGGATACTTAATGTATGCACATAGGGGGGTGAGACGCCTACCGCGCCACCCGCCCCACCAGAAACAAAGGGTGAAGAAAGTAAGGATGAGGGATTATACCCACTGAGAGAGCTTAAAGCAGCCGTGGGGTATAGCCACCCCGCATATGAGTCACCTACACATAGTAGTGAAGTAAATCAAGGGAAAGATAAGGATATTGCCTCCACAGTCCCACGGGACAAAGGGAGATGCGATGACGAAAGAAGGGATCAAGCACAGACAAGCGCATCTCTCGATAGAGAGAGAGAAGGGAAGAGATGGAAGAGAAATGAAGATAGAACTGATGAAATAGCATTCGCCAAAAAATCGAATGGATGGGAGGACACATTTTATTGAAACTTGAAGGCAAAGGTATTGATGATGCGAAACAAAAGGAGAGGTTAGATAATGAACAGACATAAGAGAAGGAGTTAAGAGATGAAAAAATAAGAAAGACAGACAGACAAAGGCGAGAACAGCTATATCGTAAAGAGCAAGAAAGACACCTCGATCACAAACAAAGAGCAGCAACTGATCATGACAGACAGGAACAGCAAAGGTCAGAGGAAGAGCAAAGGGTACGAGAGAAAAGAATAAAGAGATGAAGAGATGAGGAAATTCGAAGTGCAGATGAACGTAGAAATGAAAAGAAAAAGGAAGAAGAAAGAGTAAGAGAAAAGGCGAGGAAACAGAGAATTCGATGACGACATAGAAAGTAAGCAGAGACAGAGAGCACGCGATCTTGAATATCTGGAGAGAGAAGTTAGGAAACCCGCTCCAGTAGTAGATTGGGAAGACATAGAAGAATTGTTTCCTGTGTACGATTCAGTACCAGGCACGTCTAGGGCAAATATTGAAGATGACTTCGACACCAAAAGCATCGGAGAAACGATCAATAGAATATATGAACAAATTGGGTTAGAACAAACACCCCAAGAGGAGGGGGAAGACGAGCGGCCTGGAGAGCACTCCGCTTTACGACACTGAGGATGTCTCCCGAAGTAGTGGGAATAGAGACCTATCCTTGGATAGACTAGAAATAAGTAGGAAGAAAGAAGACACGAGAAGTGGCACTAGTTGGGCACCGACACTGTCCGACTCAGAAAGGGAGGAGCGTGAGGAAAATGAGGAAGAGAGACGGAGAGAAAGACGACTCCCAAGGGAAAAAGGAATAAGATGGTCATACACTAGCGAGTCTGCACCAAGGGCATCAGAGTCAGCCAGAGGGCTATGCATGCCAGTTTCCGCTACTCGAGAAGGGGGGGGGAGTAAGACCACAATATATTCCATGGCCACACATGGATTGAGAAAATTTGAAAAACAAGCTTCCAATACTGACATCGGGAGCCGGAAAATGGATACACGAGTTAGCGAAAATGACAGGAGGGAACACATTAGCCATAGGGGACATTAAGGGTCTCCTAATCGCCATACTTGGTGAGAGAGCAGACGATGTGTGGGCATGAGTAGGCTACCCTGGTGTAACCACAATTAATACCGCGCATGACAGAGCTCCATTTAACAATTGTAGAGCTGCAGTATGCTACGAGTGCTATACCCAGACACTTCCGGTATGGGAGCTATGACAGGAAAAATGAATACAGAATTTTCAAGACGCATGGGTACTCGAGACTCATGAATCTTGGACAAAATATATAGCTGTGTTCTACCATATATTGTGCCAAGGGCTGCCAGAGCCGGTACAGAAACAACTCAAGGGAATTGAGGCCAAGCCTTGGGCTGAAATACAGCTGCTAACTAGCGCGCACTATTGCAGATTACTGCAAGAAAAGAATCACAAAAAGGAAGTTGCACGTAAGGGTGAGGAAGTGAAATTGGTGCAGAAGAAATTGTCAAAATATGCTTGAGGGAGCCATAATAACTAGCAGAGCTGAATCGAGCATGCAGCAGGTGACTAATCCACAGCAGAATAATCAGTGCAATACAGGGTTTTACCCCAGGGGAAGAGGATGGCAGAGCAATCAGGGAGGTTCCAAAATAATCAAGGTTTTCAAAACATGCAAAATGATAATCAAGATATGTCAAACGGGCAAATAATCCAACCACTGTGAATATGTTGGTTGTGTGGAATGACAGGGCACTTAGCTCGCACATGCAGAACGGCCAAGGGACAGGAGCAGGCGTGGCAAATCCACCTGCAGTTTTACAGCAGGGTATTGCACAGAATCACACGGTGCAATACCAAGCACCAGGAGCGCAACAAGGTGTGCAACCTCAGAGCATGGGGAATATTCCACAAGGACAATCCCAACAGGCACTGTTACAACTCTCGCAGATGATGAGCACAGGGCAGACCACAAACCCTGGAATGGGAAGTTACAATGGGAATGGGGGAAATCCACCAGCACACAGTGGGCCAAAATTGTATATGGACTAGGACAGCTCACTGGGAACCCTGATGTGTTATATCCTATCAGTGACACCAGACCCTCACAGGGAAGCTAGGGTGGATGTTGTTATAGGGGATAAAGAATATTCCTTTCTAGTTGACATGGGTGCAACACGCTCGTGCATACGCGAAGGCAAGTTTTCCTTGTCCGGCGAGGCCATAAATACTCAGAGTTTTACAGGAGCTACAAGTCGTGTTCCCTTCACAAATGCACTTCCAGTCTCTATGGGAGAATGTGAGATGAATGCGCCTTTACTATATTCACATCAGACTCCAGTAAACATTTTGGGAAGAGGTTTAATGACGAAGTTAAACATGACAATCTCGTCCATGGAGGAGGGCATAGTATGTTCAACTCCAGAAATGCACTATTCAAATGTATGCAAGATAATCAGAGCATACGCGGGACATACAGCCATGAGGGCTATACCCTTAGAGCCAGAAATATTCGCATATGGTATGCGTGTGCTTATGGCAGGTTTGTCAGACCTTGCAGACAGGATCATGAGAACCCCTGATGAATTCCTATTCAGGCCAAGAATACCGATGCACGAGGAAAAGGGACAAGTATTTCCCTTGATGATACACACAGCTGTAGTACGAGGGAGAATGGCCTTGATTGACGGTTATGATGACGAGGGCCGACAATGGTGCGCAGTGATTGCCAAAGAAGAAAGATATCGATTGACTGACGTCACTGATGACGATCTATTTGAAGTACAAGCAGATATGGAGAGATAATGGTGGAAGTGAGTCTCACCTTTTGGGTAAATAATGATGAAAAGAGAAGTACCTCAGAGAATGATGTTGGCACGAAACCGTCCTAATACTTTGATGACGGCATGGCCCAGGTGCCTTTCTCAGTGTGGACCACAGGCCCCTATGATGTAGGCCTTTTGAAGGGGGTTGGAGAAGTGCAGATTAAATTGAAACCAGGAGCAAATCTCCCAAGAGCACAGCAATATCCCATGTCCAGAGAGGCAGATGAAGGGATTTTCAAGACAATTTGGCTATGATGGAGCAGGGCATCTTAGTGACGTCAGAGTCGTCATACAATGCTTCGGTTTATCTGATCAAGAAATCAAAGGGGGGGTCTTGGAGGCTAATCCCGGATCTACACCCAATAAATGATATTGTTGAGGCCGAGTTCCCTTTAGTCCCTAACCCGGCTACAATTCAATGTAATATACCCGTTGAGGCAAAATATTTCATGGTGATTGACTTGAAAAATGCATTTTTCTCAATCCCGTTTCACCGTGATTCACAAGATCTGACATCATTCACATTCAGACAGATGCGTCTGAAAAGCACGAGACTACTCCAGGGGTATTGTGAGTCTCATCTATTTTCAAGAGAGTCCTGCAGATGGACTTGAGCAATATTGCACTAAAATGTGTCGTCCTGCAATACGTAGATGACATCTTAATTTGCAGCACAACAGAAGAGCAATGCAGGTACGATTCTGTTCAGCTATTGACTATACTGGCTGAGAAAGGTTATAAGGTTGACAAGGAAAAGTTACAATATTGTCAACAAGACGTGCTGTAGATAGGCCAGCTAATCTCACATGAAGGAAAGAGAGTGACCCCAGAAAGGGCTGAAGCCACACACAATAAAACAGATGCAGAGCTTTCTAGGCCTATGCAACTACGTTAGGGCATGGGTCTTCGACTATAGCTCTTACACTAAGCCTTTACTTCAGGCCCTAAAGAAGGCCCAAGTGATGAAAGAAAAGATTGAATGGTTTGAGTCCATGGAGAAAGGATTTGCTGAACTCAAAAAGAGCTATTTGCACAGCACCAGTTCTAGGGATCCCCAATTATGCAGAGGAATTTTACCTGTTTTCACACACGAATGGCAGCGTTATGACGGCAGTGCTCACACAGAGAACTACACTGGGGTACAAGCCCCAGGCAAACTACAGTGGGAATTTGGACCCTGTAATGAGAGGTCATTTTCTTTGTGAACAAAGTTTAGCTGCCTCAGCGTTCGCCATAGAGAAGGCTACAACCATTGTGATGGGATGCTCCATGACATTGTACGTCGAGCACTCACTATTTGCCATTCTAGAGAAACCAAAGGGCACATTGACATCTCAGAGAGCTTCTGCTTATGAAGTAATCATATCAAATCCATCAATTAAGATAGTCTGATGCAAGATAGTGAACCCAGCTATATTTATAGCAGAGCCAGTCACTGAAGGAGAGCCAATACATGACTGTGCAAATTATGAAGAATTCTATGATGAAATCCCCAGGGTGAAAGAAAATGCCTTGGCAGAAGGAGATCGTCTTCATTGACGGGTCTTCGAGGATTGATCAAAGTGAAGGACAAAGATATACAGGCGTTGCTGTGGTAAAACACACAGCAAATGGAGAATTTTGAGTACTTATTAGTGCACGAATACCATCTCATTCAGCACAGGCTGCAGAATTATTGGCGTTGATACTCGCCATTGAGAATCACGCAGACCAGGAAGTAACGGTGTACAGTGACTCCACCTATGTGACGTCAACAGTGCATGCAGGCTTAGCACGCTGGAAAAGGAGGGGCTACCTCCGAGCACACGGCACGCCAGTGCAGCATGCAGCCTTATTGGAAAGGCTGATCAAGGCACTACAGCTCCCAGTAGGCATAGCGGTCGTGAAATGCACCGCCCACATGAAGGGGACAGATTTTATCTCAAACGGAAATCAAGCAGCAGTCACGGAAGCCAAGCGTATGGCATGCAAAAGTGAAACGATAATGGTAGTGGAAATTACCCATGCCAATGAGCGAATGATGGTTACACAAACTGCACCTGAAAGTTACAGTAATTTGGGGCAAACACAGATAATGGAACTCCAAGGGGAGGCACCACAGGAAGAAAAGAACCTTTGGAAACGTTGAGGGTGTTCTTTAAACCCACTGACAGCTTGTGGCGACAAGACAGCACTGGTAAACCACTAATGCCTGTAGCCCTATGAAAAATAGCGCTGGAGCAGTTACATTATCCAGCGCACATGACAAAAGAAAATTTAGCAGCAACACTCGCAGAAGACTGGTTCATACCGAATTTAGCTGAGCATGTTGCATTCTTTATAGTGAACTGTATAATCTGCCAGCAATTCACGGCTGGGCATACATTAAAAGTAATGAGAGGAGTCATCCCAAGGCCAAATGGGCCTTTTCAGCACTTGCACGTCGATTACGTTGACATAATTCAAGTATGTAATGGGTACAGATTAATTGTTGTGGTGTGTCCATTGTCTAGATGGATTGAGCTAGGTCCATGTACACACCCACACTCTACCTGTGCGGCCAAATTATTTGTGAGAGAGGTGTTCCCCAGGTGGGGGGTGTGCGAGGTCATGAGATCAGATAATGGCCCTCACTTTGTTAATGCAACATTCAAACAGATTAGCTTGCTGCTTGGTAAAAAGCACAAGTTCTCATCGGCGTATCATCTGCAAGGTAATGGAATATGTGAGAAGCTCAACAGCTTGTTAAAGGAAAGGATAGCCAAGTTGAAGCTGACTCTAAGAAAGTGATGGTTGCACTGCCTTTCCTTGGCACTGTATGCACTTCGGAACCAACCTGGTTCTGACCATCATTTTACACCACATGAGATAGCCACAGGAAGAAGAATGAGAACTCCCTTGACACCCAGAGATTGAGCTAGGTGTGATGCCCAGTCAACAGGAGAAATTATAGGGTCTGAAATTCAAAACTATCTGAATTGCATGACATCTTGCCTTACTGTAATTTCAGACCAGCTGCAGCGACGACGAAAAGGGTGCAGGGCAGCACGGATCACAGAAGGAGGTACTACTACAGACACAGCTCAAGGACTTTGTGTACCATGCGCCTTCCCTGGAAACACCGTCCTTGTGAGGAATCATTCAAGGAAAAAGTGGGACGAGACAAGATTTAACGGTCCCTTCACAGTGGAGGACTGTACCCCATTGGCAGTGCAACTACAAGGCAGTGGAGCTTGGATTTTTCTCTGCGATATCAAACCCTACATCGGAGAAGGCCCTCTGCCTGCACCCCAACTAGAGGAGTCGACGAGCAATGGGGGAGAACCACAGCTCGTGCAGACGAGATCCATGAGGAGGAAGCAGGATGCATGACCAGCCAAAGACAAAGAACTTTTTGCAAATTGTGGCTTAAATTGGGCACTTCCTCTAAGTAAAAAAGGCGATAAGGACATGAAAACGGACACTCTGTGCATCCTAGTTGCAGGGTGAAGAAGAAAATTGCAGGCATAAGCCACAACATAGCCTGTTAACTTTGAACTTTGGACTGAGGCACACTTGAGCCTTAATGAGAAAAGAATATGCCAAATTTTGACCGAGGACACTAACATTGGGTGCAACTACAATACCCCAACTCATTTCACACCGAGACCCTATTTGGAATCACTTATGGTATCCCGCAGTAGCGACATCGCCAAGGATGTGGTCACCTATTTTGATCTAGTGCTAAGATAATACCCGGCATTGGTAGGGAGGCTCACCAAAGTCACTGACTTTCTTCAAGATCCTGAGAACGAAAAGACAAGAAGACTGCTCACTCTTACTGTCATTGCCGAACAATTTCTCTTACTTCCTGAGTACAGTGAGGAAAAACGAAATGTCCCAAACACAGACAGAAATAAATGAGCTTATCAACACATTGTTCTTTCGTATAATCAAAGATTGTCCAACTCTTGTCGGAAGAAGAACAGACACACTCACGTTTCTTCGAGACCCAGCAAATACAGATCATTTAAGCCAACTTTTAAATTAAATTGTGATCCTAGTCGCACTGCATGCGACCGGTCAGTGCTGACATTGTTTACATCAAGGAAAGAACATATAATCCTGAACCTCAACAAGACAGGACGGATTGCCCTGGCACTAGAAGACAGCAGGTTGGCTCACAATGTCCTCTTTCGTCTAGTCACTGAATTTCCAGAACTAGTGGGGAGACCGATCAATGTTGACGTCCTCACATTCCTCACAGATCCAGCTAATGTTGCACCGATGGACATGCTCCTGCATGGAATTGTACTCCAAATAGAACTCTCGAACCATCAGCGGAAGTATCTGAGGAGATTCTAAAAGGCTTCTGCCGAGGGACAGATCGAGGAAGCAGTGTGAAGGACTTCACTTATTGCATTTGTTTTTATTTTTTCCTTCTTTCTTCATACTGAAGCAAATACGAGGAGTGGACTGGGAGTTTACATACTTTGAACATGCACAGTGAAAGGACTTACTGAAGTATTATTTAATTTGTTTTTCTTCCAGTTTAGCAAAGGAACTGTGTCCTGAAATAAGAGACTATTCATCACCCGCAAAAGGGGGCCACTTGTGGAACACCTGTGACTCTTGAACCCAGAGCCCTAAAGACAATATTGTGTAAAAGAATACAATAGAACATTGACAATTGGCGAATGATCAAGATGGGGGTCCAGAGCAGCAATCTGGTCCTACCGCAGGAGGAGAGACAACCACGCTTCTCTAGAAGTAAATGCTGCCGCCTGACATACAGGTGCATAATGTATTTATGTATAATATTCATCATTGTTTTACTGTCATTAGCAATCAGAATTGCATTTTTTATTGGTGCATAAAGCGTTCCGATTCCAGTGCACCCACCTAATGATGCAAGCATGATACCCACAAAAGCACCCAGACCTTACATAGTCATTCCAGTCCCTAGAAGATCTGATGGCTGAGAGAATGAACTTGAAATGGATGTGATTAGCAATGATACACATACACTTGTGGTAGCAAACAAACAGAAAAGCCGGAGACAGGGTCGGCAAAGAATGAATGAAGAAACGTTACTGACAACCACACGCATGCAAACACTGATTGCATGCAAAACAGGCCTAGTGCCAATGACTGCAGAACCACAAGCCAAAACAGTAGAAAAGAAGAGATTGCTTGTCATAAGAAACTCCACAACAGATATTGTGGAAAGACAAGAGGAATCCGAAAAGAAACCAACAGAAATGATAATGATAAACACCCCTGAGACAACACTGATGGAGGCAAAGAAACTCAAAGAAGATCTCACAAGCACAACTATTAGTAGATGCAGTATGGCCATTCATAGCCAAGGAAAGAAAATAGAAGAGTAACTGAAGAATAAAACCGCAGAGACTGTATTGCCAAGCACATATGTTCCAACACAAGGGACAAGTGCAAGTTCTACAACACAACCATACACCGGACCAGCATCAGGGTGGTTGGAATGGGCATTTGTAAACAGCAGGAGAAGGATGTATGAAGAGAGGGGAAAAAATTGCCAGACGTTTGTCCACTCAAAGAGCCATACAGATGCATTTAGGGATGCAGTTATAGCAAACTACAGGAGAACACTAAGAATCAAGAGAAGCATGCATGGAGATGACAATGAACTGAACGATTACCTGGACAGCACAGCACATTTGGGCAACAACATTTGGTACCAGCATTGAAAGAAGTTGGAAGACGAAATTCAGAAGGGGAATGTTTTGTGCACTCTTACCATACAGTATGGGGAAATCCAAGATCTTCGTAGCTGTAGAAATCGATGTCCAGACAGCACATTGTCTGTCACACGTAGCAAGACCAGAGGCCAGTTCATGGTTAGTGATGCCTCATTAATACGGGCAACTGAAACAGCCTATCCCGATGAAGATGATTATGTTCAAGACATTAAGACAAGAAACAGAGCTCATACTAGGAATCATGTGACCAGGTACAAGAAGCCTGGAGTTAAAGGAGCAGGAATAAGATGGGAAGTGAACCCGAGACTAAACGTCCAAGGAAAAACTCCAGAGGAAGCTCAAAAGTGGAAGAATAAAGCCCAAATGCAGATTTGGGGAACAGTGCTTTCACCAGACGGGTGGAAAAAAGGAGTGGTGATTTGCAGAGCCTGGGTGATCCCTAGACTCTACAAAGAAACTGTTGACATCATGCAGAATGGCTGCAAGCTATTGTGGCCGAAACTTGCAAAACTATTGACATGGGTCGAAGACAGAGGAGGACCCGTGCAGATAGTGCCACTAGAAAGCCCAAAATTCTGCTTCAGGAATAATGGCACTAAAAAGATGGGAGATAATAAGAACAGTGGACAAGTTTTTGATGCTGCAGGAATGGTGCATGGAACTGCAGTAATTATGGATAATTATTGGGCCTGCGGATCCAAGGCATACATCAGACTGCCAAGAGACTGGGGAGGTATATGCACAATAGCGAATGTCCACGTTCCAGCATTAGTGATCCCGAAAAGTGACCTGAATATTGACAGTTTCACGAAAGCAGATGCTCACCAGTGGAAGAAGAGATCTGTGGAACTGATAACTCGGATGAAGAGAGAATTATTTCTCTGCTAAATCGGGAGAAGCCTTTCATGCAATCCCATATGAACGCAGGCTGTTCAGCCTCACCTCATCAGTGTTCACAACAATGTTTATGCCAAGAATTCGAATTGGAGTAAATACTAAATCGTTGCAGATAACCAGATGGGAGTTACTTCAGATGATCAACACGACCATAAAAGGATTCAATGCGATCAAGGAAGAGCTAAGAGCCATCCGAATGATGACGCTTCAGAACAGATATGTCCTTGACATGATCACAGCCATGGATGGAGGAGTTTGTGCAAAAATCGGAGAATCGTGTTGCACATTTATACCATTTCACGATGAGGAGACTAACAGAGGCCATACGTATGCTGACAAAATTGCAGAACCAGATGATCTATGAAACTGATGAAGTTGATGATGACAGCTGGTTTGGATCGCTGTTTTCATGGGTCCCACAATGGATGGCAGACGCATTCAAGTTCTTGGGAGCCCCGTTAGTGATGATATTGCTAGGATTCTGTGTTATCAAGATAATCTTGCAATGCCAGAAAACTGCAAAGAAAGCCATGGGGATGAATATCAAGAGTGATGTCAAGCCAGGATGGAAGCCTAAAGACCTGACTGAAATAGGAGACCAGTATTCACGCACCAGAAGAAACAAAGTTTCTCTATCCCAGGAAGCACAGAAATTATGTGGGAAGATGGATTTACTGTAGCCCAAATTGTCAACTAATGACATGGAATAAAGACAAACATGTAAGGAAAGCAGGAAGCCTGAAAGGAGTAATAAAAATATGGACTCCAAAGAGCCAATTCTTCAAACCATCATGTACAGACCCCGAAGATGAAGAAGGAATCAACCCAGGTGATGGAGTGAAGATAAATACAGAAGAATCGAGTAAGTTGAATCCAAATATGGAGGTGAAAGTGGTCGATGAATCGCCCGGAGGGGGAGTATAGAGGAGGTGCCAAATAAAGCCTGCACTACAGTCGCCCATTTTGAAGTACCAGGAACATTCACACCAAAATATGTGACGTATGATGAGTAGATAAATCAGAAGAGAGCCACAGTAGGGCTCTGCCCAGTACCTATCAGAAGAGCAACACCTATTGAAGTACTGATACCAAGAAAACCATGGACAGCAAGGTATCCATTAAGGAAACCTTACCAGCAAATGAGACGAAATGAAGATTGCCTAAGTACAGTCCCGGAAGAAACCAAAAAGGTCTTAATGGAAGACGAATGGTGACGTCACGAGGCCCCGGACTGACGTACAAGTAGAAGAAATGACAACCCGGGAATGACACCCAGAGACGAAACACCTTGAATAAGGATATTGTGAACATAAAAGGGGAGAACGATGTTGAAATACAAAGAAGCTTAAGCTGTAAAGAGGATGAAGATATTCAACCAGCCAACACCTGTACATATGCTTGGAACCGCAAGAAAGCTAAGAAAACGATGCAGCTTGCAATGCTAAGTAGAAGAATAGTGCGGCAAGCGCCATTATACATAATCTACCTCAAAACGAAGCACAGTATTATAAGTGTAACTCCACTTTGCAAACAAAGCAGAATCAACCCAGGTTACTAAAGGCCGAATGAGCAGAGATTCATATTCTAGCAAAACAAGAAGAGACGGCTGAATCGAAACTCAGTAGATGCAACTTGTGCCAGGAGAGCCAAGGTCATACCAATAGAAGGAACAAACAGTAGCTACATATAATTGAAACTTTAGAACAGAATATCCTGTCTCTGAAAGGGCAAGATAAGGAGGCGTAGGCAGGTGGCAAGCTGAATAAGAATCAAATGCACAAATTGAGAGAAACTAGACAAATTCATGGTGTGGGAAGCACTTGACCATCCGAGCGAGGAGAAGCACGAGTTCACACCTATGCTTGGCATCCGCCCAGGCAGAGATATCAGAACTTTCCCAGACAGAAGATGCAGTTTCGAGGTCAACCACAGTAACATAATTGACACATAGTTCTTAAAGTGATGATTGATTGTAACCTTAATTGGAGAAAGGCCGGGTAACTACGGGGCACCCTGCACCTGGCTGACCATTCTGCGTGCTGCTAAGCAAAGTGGAAATTTATGCATGGGGTGGTGCCAACCCAATCACAATCGACCAAATAATCTAGGATCCTATAGTTAGTAGAACCAATGGGACGTCATACTTTTAGTGATGTCTGGAGTAGTCATCCTTGAAGGAAGGGCTTAGACACCACCAGACAGTGTTTACCCAGTCCCCTCACTCCTTACCATATACAGATATAGTACCTATATTAAAGTTACATTTTCCTAACCAATAGAACTGCATATTAACTTTTGAGTGTTATACGTCAACTATGACGAGTTTTCAGTATAAATGCTATGATTTTTATGAAGCTCATTGGAGTTGAAGCGAGAAGGATTTCCATGACTCCCCGTTTTTTGTCATTAAATGGACTACCTTTGCCAAACCATTATGTTGTCCTTATTGATTGGTGTTGGAGTAATAAATCTGCACCCCATCCATTTCAAGGTTGTAGCTATCTTGTCATAAAGTATTTTTGTAGCAAAACTCAGCTCTATGGGCCGGCCGGGGGTCTCCGGAGTACACCAAGGTTCCCTATACTAAAGAATGTGACATCAAAATAGGAGGAAAAATGGTGCATGCATGTTTGTTATATTCTGAGAGTTCATTGATAAATGTATTGGGGCGAGACCTGTTGAGTAAATTAAACGTGACCTTTTCTTTCACAGATGAAGGGATAGTGTGCACCACTCAGGGCATGTGTGTTATAAGAGCCATGGTCATAATACATGCAAGGGGAGGAGAGGCTTTGGTTTGCCATATCCCCATAATCATGACTTGTTTGTGTAGGGCGTACCAGTGCTTCTCAAAGCAGTGCCCCAAATTGGCTAAACCTGTTGGCGAGTGCTGTCTGATTTCATTTTCTAACCTGTGGTATCCCCTGATCTGGTGGCAGGAACAATATTGTCACTAGATTTGCAGGTTCTGGTGGTGTCAGCGAACTGGATTGTTGTAATTGGAACCGACTCAGGTGGGTGCGAGTGGTGCACAGTGTTGTGTATTAACCCTATAATGCCCCTCAAAGAAGTGACAGATGTAGATTTTTTTGAAGATACACCAGACAATGGCGAGATTGTGCTGCCGATTTCTATTCCTTGCAACTTCATGGTGCAGTATTGGAAAGTACAGTGTCCATTAATGGCTCTTGTAGCACCTCCCCTATTCACTAACACAGACTTAGAACAGGTCCCTCAGAGACTGTGGATAATTAATGCTCACGATGTTGGGCTCTTGCAAGGGGTGACTCCAGTTCAGATAACCCTCAAAACAGGATCTGTGTTGCCTCAGGTAAGACAGTACCCCTTGTTGAGGAAGGTGGAAGAATGAATAAGGGACACTATTGTTGCCCTTCTAAATCAGGGGATAATTGTACCATCTACTGCCCCATGCAACACATCAATATACCCGATAAAAAAGGCAAAAGGGGGGAGTTGTAGAATGATTCAGGATTTGCGCCCCTTTAATGACCTTGTACAGGCAGAATTTCCAGTGGTCCCGAACCCAGTGACAATACCTTGCAACATCCCCAAGGAGGCAACACATTTTACTGTGGTGGATCTTAAAAACACCTTCTTCTCTGTTCCACTGCAGCAAGATTCACAGTACCTCACCACATTTACACATGGGGGGATGCACTTTGAACAGACAAGATTTCCTCATGGGTACTGTGAGTCCCCCAGCATTTTCAACAGAATACTAAATGCTGTTTTAGGTAATATGCATGTGCCTAGCACCATCATTTAATATGTTGATGACTTATTAGTGTGCAGTGTCAGTGAGCACCAGTGCAGACAAGACTCCATAACACTCCTACAACTACTGGCCCACAAGGGATACATGGTTGACAGGGCAGAATTACAGTATTGCCTCCAGGAGGTGCTCTACTTGGGTCAAATAATTTCTGTCAATGGCAAAAGAATATTTCCTAATCGTACCACCTCTATGCGTGCCACCTCACAGCCCAAAACAGTGAAGGAAATGTAAAAATTCTTGGGGCTCTAATTATTGTAGGGCATTGATACTTGATTATGCAGATTACATGAGACCACTGTTGCAGGGCCTTAAAGAAGCTCAGAAGGACAAAAGTATATTAATATAGACAGAAGAGATGTGTACCAATTTCAATGACCTCAAGGAGGTCATTCCAACTGCACCAGTATTAGCAACCCCAGACCACACACAAGAGTTCTACCTATTCTTCCATTCTAACAAACAACTGATGACTGGTTTTCACACAGAAAGGCTCCATGGGCCACAAACCATTGGCCTGTTATAGTTGTATCCTAGATTTGGTAATGCAGGGGCAAATTGCCTGTGAGCAAGCACTTGCTGCAGTGGCATTCGCCATTGAAAAAAGCTTGACTATCTTTATGGGGTGCTCCGTAACATTGTACGTTGAGCATGCAGTGTTTGCCATCTTAGAATGCTCTAAATCCACACTGACCACACAGCAAGCATCCACATACAAAATCATTCTATCCAACCCAAACATTCACATTGTACGATGCAAAACTGTTAACCCTGCCACTTTCCTGACCGAAATGTGTTCTGACGAAGGCTCGGCCAACCATGACTGTATAACTTTTGTAGGTGAGGAAGATGATATCCCTAAAGCAAATGACAGACCACTTGAGGGAGGGGGGGGGGCAAGTCCTCTTCATTGATGGGTCAACCACAATTGACCAGGACACAGGCTTGCTACTGACTGCAGCGGCAGTGGTCCGAATAGTGGATGGGGAATATGAAACCCTAATGCAGAAGAGATTACCAATGCATTTCTCAACTCAAGTGGCTGAGCCTATATCACTTATTGAAGCGCTACGAGCATCCCAAGGGTGTCACGTGACCATCTACTCTGACTCTGCATATGTTACCACCACAGTACATGTGGGTCTTGCACGGTGGAAAAGAAGGGGATTCAGGAGGGCGGACTGGTCTCCCGTGCAACATGCTGCATTGCTAGACAAGATCATCCATGAACTTCCCCAACCATCTGCAGAGGCAGTTATAAAATTCACCAGACACACTAATAACAAAGACAAGGTCTAACTCGGCAACGCCGCCGCAAAAACTGCAGCATACCTCCCGGTGCCACATGTGGCAGAGTATCTCGTGCACAGAACAGATGCCAACTCCATACAATGCCTTACCAATTGTACAATTCATTGAGTTAGAAGAACGGGCACCTCAAGAGGAGAACAAGCTTTGGGTGAAGAGGGGGTGCAAACAGTTTCCAAAAGATCTCTTGGGGAGACAGGAGATATCAGGGAAAGTGGTCATGCCCCATCAGTTATTACTAGTAGCGTTTGACCAGTTACATCATCCATCAAACGTTTCCAAACATATTGCATCAGACATTCAGGAAGACTGGTTCGTCCCCAACCTACAAGAAAAGTTGACAAACATGGCCACACATTGCACTACTTGTCAAAGCTAGAACACAGGCATCAGACTAAGGACTATCAGAGGCACCCTACATCACCCTACTGGACTGTACCGCAAACTTTACATTGATTATGCGGACATGGGTGAAAGGTGTAATGCATCTCGTTACCTCATTGTGGTCGCTTGTCCTTTCTCACGATGGGTGCAGTTGGGATCCTGTGCACATCCAGATGCTAAGTGCGCATCTTTGGTATGGTTTTCCCTCAATGGGGTGTGTACAATGTATTGAGGTCAGATAATGGCACACATTTCTTTGATGATCTTTTTAAGGAGATTTCAACATTACTGGGCATCAGGCATTGGATGTGCACCATATACCACCCTCAGGCCAACATGATTGTGGGAAGGATCAATGGCCTGCTAAAAAGAAAGCTGTCAAAGCTGTGCACCACATTCAAAAGGTACTGGGTACACTCTTTACTACTCACATTTTTCCATTTGTGCATGCAGCCCTGTAAAGACAACCATTTATAACCCCATGAAGTGGTCACAGAGCGCTGCATGCACATGGCACGCTCTCCTGCCAGGCGAGCGTCAGACGCTCATGGGGCAGCATCCATTTTGGGGGAGGAATTCAGTAGCTACCTGTGCTCCCTAACAAAGGCAATGAAATTTCTCTCTCAACAGATTGCGCCTCCCAGGACAGAAGATGCATCTGGTGCTGCAGCAGACATGACGGCAATGTCAACCCCGCTGCAGCTCTTCTGTGGTAATCTAATATATGTTAGGAATTGTATTTGCTGATGGGACTATCCCAGGTATAACGGTCCGTTTTGGGTCATTTATGCCACTCCCCTTGCCGTCAAAGTGAAAGAGCTACGTTACTGGGTGCACCTCTCTGATGTCTGCCCCAAACTGCACCGACAGATTTAACTGCCCCTTGCCCATAACATCAGAACTCCACCCTCAATGACAGCCCAAGCACCCTTTTTAAAGAACAAAGCAGCACCACCCAATATCCCCACACAACGCTGCTACACATTACATTTTCACAGGAATTGCATTAATGTAGTACCCCATACCCTCTCTCTCCCTTTTTCCATCCCACTCTACTGCTCTCTATTTCTATATTTATCTCTCTGTCTTGCTCAATCTTCCTCCTCTTCTCCTCTGCCTCTTATAATTGAAGATTACTTTTTAGGTGGTCAATGGATCCAGTGAGCTCCAACTGTCCAATTTCTATTAGAAAAAATAATGTGTATAGTGCTATGTCAAGGATTTCCTATTCATATATATATGCAATGCATTAAATTGCTGGACTATTTGCAATATTTATGTTTGATTTAGGAATATATTTGGGGTGTACTTGTATATGAGGAGGGCCTATAAAAGAGGGGGGTATATACAAACAAATGCCACCATCAATGGCCTATTCACATTAACGAGTCTGTTCAGTATGCTAACTTGGCAGAAAGGGAAATTCAGGGTGTAAACATGACCAAAAAACTGTACACACACAACACAGTGGCCACAGACACCAATGTGGTTGATCAAATGAGAAGTGACAGCCCTATTTCTGATACTACTGATTTTAGTGCTCGTCCACAATATCTTTCGATTTCACCAGGTCTCTTGAAAGTGTATATAACATTCGTTTACACGTAAGAAACAGAAACTTTGAAAATGGAGGCATGTTAAGTATAGTTGAAGAGGGAAAATGGGACAGTCCCTTCCCCAGACCTACGTAGAAACTATGGCCGATGACGTCACGACCAAAGTTCCCTCAGCA